>NC_132843.1:70580228-71974395 GCF_048164855.1 Canis lupus baileyi
TTATGTGACATTTCGGCAGTTTTGAGTATTTTAGGCAAAACAGGAAGATTCCTGGCAATGTAAAGAGAATTTTCCAATGCATGTGGTTGGGAGAGAGCTTGGCCTTCTGAGGAGCATCAAGTAAAGTTATACATATAGGTCTTATCTAAAAAGATTTGTTGTAGGTGAACTTGAAGAGAGGTAGGGTCAGCTCTTAAGAACTTTGTATTTTTTAGAATTGGCAATGAGGAGCCATCAACTTCAACAAAGGAGGGGAAAGGAAGGGGAAATCTGTTGAATCCATTTTTTTCCTTGGGTAGCATTTATCCCAAAATAGTAAAAATGAGAGAAACACAGTCATCTGATGATGAAACCAGGAGGTTTGTTGCCCAGACCATAGCATATGAAGAAGGAATGTGTATGGAGGAAACAGCAATGAATTAGCAGATGGGAGGAAGATCAAATCTAAGTGTTCGCAGAGGGAGAATTGGTAAGAGAATTTTGCCAATTTGCCCCCAGAATCTCTGGACAACTGAGAAGTGGAGGGCACTGCAAAAATCTGAGATCATATGGAACAGCCTGAAAATGAGATTGTGTTCATCACCCCTCCACTCACCTCTGCCAGAGGTAATTGCCTCTGCCAGAGGAGCTTGTTTGGGGGGGGGGGGCGGGGTAGGAAATAAAGAGCCCTAGAGAGTAAAGGTGAAACTCAGAATAAACAAATGGTCAGAATGAAATTCTCTACTGGAATGGTAAAACTTGAAGTTCAGAATACCAGCTGTTTGGCTTATACATTTTAGATGATCCTTTAGAGAAACTTAACAACTCAAGAAAAAAGCTGTGAATAGTGTGATATTTGGAGAACCCAACCGACATTTTCAGCAGGCCAGTCCAATCACCTTATACTGCAGAGCCGTTCAGTGTTTAAGTCCCACTTGCAAAAAAAAAAAAAAAAAAAATAAGTCCCACTTGCATACAGCTTCCAGAAGCATTTTTGTATTTCACTCTAAAAAATAAGTGGACATAATAGAAAACCAGAAGCTAACGCACATATCCATCAGTAATAGAACAAAAAAATAAATCGTGGCATTTACATACATTGAAACCTAACCCAAGAATTTTTAAAAAATTAGTTACTGATAATACACAACATGGATGAATCTTAGAGATGTTATGTCGAATAAAAGAAGCCAGGTACGAAAGATTGCATACTGTGTATGAAATCAGAATAGGCAAAACTAATCTATGGTGATTATCTGTGGAGAGGGGGGAGATAATTAATTGGGGGTGGATGGGCACTGGGAAGTCTTTTGAGTGAAGGAAATGTTCTATATCTTGATCTGAATGTTGCTCACATGGCTGTATATATAAACTATGTAGCTACATATTTATATATTTTATTTCATTTAAGTTTTATCTAAAAAAAAAAACAAATCAAGATTTCACCAGACATTTGAGGGAGGCATTTATTTATTTATGATTTTTTTTGTTTTAAAGAAAGTGTGTTCAAGTGGGGGTAGAGCCAGAGGGATAGAATCTCAAGCAGACTCCCCACTGAGTGTGGAGCCCAAGATGGGGCTCAATCTCACCACCCTGAGATCATGATCTGAGCTGAAACCAAGAGTCAGATGCTGAATGGACGGAGCCACCCAGGCACCCCTTGAGGGAGGCCATTAAATGCAGAGAACAAAGACTATGAGTTCCACAAAGGAAGAAATCTTTGTTCTGATGTATCCCAAGCACCTAGAAAAGTGCCTGGCATATGATAGTTTCTCAGTGTATATTGGTTAACTGAATAAATGAAAATGAACACACAAAAACCAAAGAGAAAACAGGACCTCAAAAACCTACAGATAAATGAGTTTCAGAATAATTACTATCCCAAGGATAACAGAAGATAATTCCATTCGTTAAAAAGAAAAACAAGAAAGAGTTCTTGAAAATTAAAGGTGTAAAAGTTGAAAGAAATTCAGTAGGAAGGCTGGAAGATAATATGAAATTTTCCCAAAAGTAAAAACAAAAAGAGTAAGAGCAATTAGAAAAGATAATAAAGAGAATAAATTCAGAGGGTCCAATATCTGATTGATATCCTTTCCAGAAAGTACAGAAAAGAACCAAGGAGTCACAATTATCAAACATAATGCAGTTATCATGTGACCCAGCAATTCAATAATAAATTCAATAAATAAATAAAATCTTAAAAAAAACCCCCACAAAATCATTTCCAACAGGGCACATCACTGAGAAGTTAGAAGTTTCTAAAAGCTTCCACTAAGGCAGAAAGATCATAAATGAAGAGCATTTAGCATGGCATCAAATTACTAAACAGTAATTTAAAATATTTATTTTATTATTATTATTTTTTATTTGAGAGAGAGTGAGAGCATGAGCCAGGGAGAAGCAGGGAGCCTGCCACAGGGCTCTATCCCAGAACTCCAGGATCACGACCTGAGCTGAAGGCAGATGCTTAACCAATTGAGCCTCCCAGGAGCCCCTAAACAGTAATTTTTAATGTAGAAGTCTCTGGAGCAATACAACCTAGAAATTCTCAGTAGAAATGATTTGCGGCCTAGGAATCCGTATCCAGCCAAGCTATTAACCAAGTGAGAGGTAAACCTAAAGTCATTCTCAGACACGCAAAATCTAAATAAGTGCGGCCTTTAAAAATGTACATTTGGGAATCCCTGGGTGGCTCAGCGGTTTAGCGCCTGCCTTTGGCCCAGGGTGCGATTCTGGAGACCTGGGATCGAGTCCCTCGTCAGGCTCCCGGCATGGAGCCTGCTTCTCCCTCCTCCTGTGTCTCTGCCTCTCTCTCTATGTCTGTCATAAATAAATAAATAAGTCTTTAAAAAAATTTTTTTTAAAATGTACATTTTACCCCCAAAACATGCTGTTTGGGACACTCCTAGTAGATGTGCTCCACTCCACACGGTAAACAAAAAAGCAACAGCCGTGGGATCTAGCAAAGAGCAGCTATAAGATGGGAGAGCAGCAAACTCAAGTCCACAGGATGCTAGTCAGCAAATGGAGAGGAGTCCAGTCAGACCAGGTTGGACTATGAATACGCAGGATCTGAAAAGAAGTATTTTCAGGAGGAGGAAATATAACTGACAAAATGAGTGATAGTTTTAACCACCTGGAAAACTGTATAAAGGAGATATTTTGTGGCATTCAGATGTTGGGAGAAACAAACCAAATAAGAAATCAGGCAATTATTATAGTAAAAGCAGAAAATTGTACAAGTAAAGAAAGGTAGTCATAGTTACAAATCGGCTTTATAGTGACCAGTGTTTATATAGGCATAATAATGAACACCCTAAATCTGAATATAATAATTAAAAAAAAAAAGCTGGAACTGTTATATTGGAAAAGACGAATTAATCAGTAGAGGAAGGGCACTCAGCAGTCAGGGCGGGTAGTGGTCAAAGCACTGGAGCTGGGTTCAGGGTTCCTCCTTAACTGCTGGGTTTCAGGGAAAGTCCAGGGTGTCCCAGGGCAGGAACTGGAGCAGCGAGGGTGACAGGGATGGGGACACGGAGGGAACTCTGTACCAGCTAACACAGAAGTCCATTTTGTAATACCGAAATAACTCCTATGGTTGGAACTGTTAACCATCTGAATAGGCCATGAAATGGGAATGTTGGGGAGTGAAATCTTCACCACAATTAAAAGCCAGTGAATAATCTCTGAAATAGCTGAATCAAAAAATAGTACAATATGGGTATTATTCAAACAAATACCAGAAAAGCAAACAAACAGCTAAGAGAGTGGAAAAGTGAATGTACCTAGGTGGGTGAAGCCGGCCAAGGAACTGATATTTTTCTGTTATACGCCGTATAGATTTGATTCTTAATGTGCATGTAATATTTGCATAAAAATAAATTTGACTTTTAAGTGATTTAAAAACTCACACAATACACAAGTGAATATGAGTAATCTTTGACTCTATCTTCCATTCTTCCTTTCATTGAGAATTAAGAAACAAATTATACCCAGAGGCTTTTGCAGGGTTTCAGTTCCATTCTCTCAGTATATTTCAGATAAGATTTGGAGACTTTGTTTTTGGCTGAGAGTTTAGTTTTGGTTTCTTCAGAAGGTTTTTTTTCCCCCCCTGACCTATTGCTTTAAATATAGATTCTATTATAAAGCCTCTATGTACAAAAAGGACGAAAAAAAGTATCTTTCTAGAGAACCATGAAGAGGTTGTAGTGATTTTATGAAAGAATTTGGGGGAAACCAATGTTCCTATACATTTGAAACTTTAGGGCTAAAGAGTCTTCCCATAATCATTGCTTATACCCTGTGGGCGCTTTGCTAATATTAGTTGAATGAATGAATGATTTCATAGTGCCAATTTCTGACCTGTCAGTTCCCTCTAGATCACAATCTCAGACATTAGCGCCTTGGCACTCGTATTCATTTTTTTTTTTTTCATATTCATTGTTATTTGAGTTTAGAAGATGGGCTTAGTACTGCAGGAGATGGGAGGTGGGGGAAGGGGGATCTAAATCCCTGGGAAACTGGCCTGAGTTAGAGCTGAGTCTCTGGGCTGCTGAAGCTGGAGTCTGATCCCCATATCCCTGAGGACATCAGAGCAGAGGTTGGCATTCACACCTCTCAGACTGACTCCAGGGTTCTAGCAGATATATTTTCCCTCTGGCCCTCTTTTCCTTTGATTACATTCCTTTGACTTCTGGGTGGCCTGATGTAGCCAGATAAGAACACCGGGCTCCTCAGAGTCCCCTGCTCCAGCTGGTCCCTGTGCCTGTGAAGGATTAGGCCGTCTGTGTTTTCACCTTGACTAGCCTCATTCAGGGAACCGCTCCAGGCCTTTGGGTTCATCCCTAATCAGATTTGAAGGCCTCCCTTGCGGCCCACAGGTGGGGCTCTGCAGCCCGCTTCTGCTGTGATGGCACCTGAACGCCCTTCTGTCCATCTCTGTCCCCCGGGTGCCACCTTGATGGGAATCCCCTCCATGCCCCTCTTCACCAGCCCATAAGTATACAAAAGAGCATTTCACTTTTTTTGTTGTTGTTGTTCCTTCAAACGCTTCTGAGGTTTAGTTTCCCCCATGAAGCAGCCAGTGGTTACCCTCCCCCCTCAGGGCCCAGAGCTGCCTGCATCACCCCAACCGCCTCTTACTCCTACCTCCCCTGCCCCCTGGCTGCACTGTTGGCTTGGTGGCTTTTTTTCCTTTGTCCCTGCATTTGAACCTCCTGTTCTTTTGAGCCAGTTTACAGCTGACCATCTCTACTAGAAGAGTAAGTAGAAAAAGGAGAAGAGAGATGTTTTACCTGTGCATCCTGCTTCATTTCATTCCCATATCAAAAAAAAAAAAAAAAAAAGGTGGAAAAGAGGTTAAAATAAGGGTGGGTATGAACTTTCACTGATTTGTCATATTCTACATATGCCAGGCATCCGCCTCCCTCTGAACCTGTGAGGTTGTAGAGATTAGGGGACGACAGCAGCAGTGTAATAACATTTGGGCAACTTGTAGGACACCTCTGCTCTAGGTCCCAGCCTCAGAGCCTTGTGGTCTTTCCCACTCACGTGCCATACAGTATTTATTTATTTATTTAAAAGATTTTAATTATTCATTCATGAGAGACACAGAGACATAGGCAGAGAGAGAAGCAGGCTCCCTGCAGGGAACCCGATGTGAGACTCGATCCCAGGACCCTGGGATCTCGGCCTGAGCCGAAAGGCAGATGCTCAACCACTGAGCCACGCAGGCATCCTATCACAATATATTTTTGTAAAAGATTATTTATTTATTTATTTATTTATTTATTTATTTATTTATTTATTTCTTCATGAGAGACAAAGAGAGAGAGAGAGAGAGAGAGAGAGGCAGGGACACAGGTAGAGGGAGAAGCAGGCTCCATGCAGGGAGCCCGATGTGGGACTCGATCCTGGGACTCCATCCAGGATCTCACCCTGGGCCGAAAGCAGGCACTCAACCGCTGAGCCACTCAGGAGTCCCTGCCACACGATGTTTTAAAGTCATTTTTCATACACGCCTTCTTTTATTCCACAAATCCTCAGTGAATCCAAATAGTGTGCTAAGGTGTGCATGGAGAGGCCCTTGTACACCAAGGCACAGACCCTGCCCATAGGCAAGGTACCGTTGGTCACTGGAGAATCCAGTGGGTAAAGGGGGAGCAATGGGGGTGGGGGTGGGGGTGGAAGGGACACACATCTTACTGTTGCTGAGGTTCCAGATTCCCAGAAGGAAGATGAGACTGAAACCCACAGGTTTCTGAGACTTCTGAGGAATTAGCTGCTTGCAAGATGTTGGTTTGGTTTCAGCAACCATGATGGGGTATTAAATAATTCCGGTACTTTACTGGCAAGTTTTGATACTGCAATTTCTCTTTGTTAGAAACCCAATCCAAGACTTTTTCTTTTAGAAATCATCAGATTTGGCAAATGATTGCTTCTCTAGAAGTACTTCTTACTAAAATGAATCTTCATTTCTTTTGTCCTTTATACTCAAAGGGAAGAAAAAGTTCAAGAACATAAGTAAACGCTGCATTCTCTCTGCCTGGGTGATGGACTCCCTGACCTCTGTCCTGACCCCAGCACTCCCTGCTGCCCTCCCTGAAACACTGGACTTAATTTGCCTGGGGGTTTTGCCCAGACCCCCTTCTCCCCACCCCCCAGCTGTTATGTGAGTCGCAGAGAACAGAAACGGAGGAGGGATATGCTGAGATGTGGGAACACAGGCTGTCGTCAGGTGTACCTCTATGTTGTCTGTGAAGGTGGTAAACTCTCTGGGGGCAGGGGGCTCATCAGGTGGTATATGCAACGTGCAGAGAAACCTGTGGTTTCCTTCATTATTTACTACATCTGCTCAGTGCCTTAGAATGCTCAGAAACCATGTTTTTCTCTAACAAACTCCTTTTCTCTTTCATTTCTCCCTAGAAATCTGATCTGAAAAAAATTGTTTCAACAAACCCACAGTGTCAGATTTGTTCTAGCAACCATGAGTTAAAGATAAAGATAATCCAAAGTAAAGGAAGAGATTCCGTGAAGCCACAACTGTAACTGTGCTGCAAGATTGGGTGAAAGTCCGTTAATAAATAGTGTGAATTGTAGAACTATGGAAAGCAGCGTATTTTTAAAACAATCTTGTGAAGTGTACACTATATGCCCAGGATTATACAAAAATACTTTCCTATGAATCTCCTATGAAGACTGTTTAAATACAGTCTTGTAAAGTTATTTGCTGAAGCTAATAGTAATAAAGTACTAGTAGTTACATGTGTGGCGTGCTTCCTAAGTGTCAGGAACATGCTAAGAGGTTCACGTGCATCATCTCATTAAATCTCAGAACAATCCAGGAGGTAGAGGCGAGCATCTCCATTCTCATGATGCAGAGATAGATGGGAGAGAAAATGCACACCCAGCAACTTTCCCAAGAGTCTGCAGAATCTCACAAGGGGGCGAGGTTGTGTGACTCCAAGCCCTGCCTGTGTCTCTCCCTGGGGTCCACAGCAAAGGCCCCTTGCCCTGGATCTCAGATACCTGTGCCATGACACCACAGCCACCTTACTGGTTCCTCCTTCCCTCTTCTTCTCCTTCTCCTCCTCCTCCTCCTCCTCCTCCTCCTCCTCCTCCTCCTCCTCCTCCTCCTCCTCCTTCCTTCCTTCCTTCCTTCCTTTCTTCTTCTTCTTCTTCTTCTTCTTCTTCTTCTTCTTCTTCTTCCTTCTCCTTCTTCTTCTTCTCCTCCTCCTCCTCCTCCCCTTTCTTCTCCTCCTCTTTGATGATTTAGGATAACATCTGTTAACAGCAAACATTTCTCAATTTTCCAGGACTTAATGAAGAGCTAACATTGCCAGATTCATTGCAGCATCTAAGAAATTGCCCAGAGTGGTTTAAAGCAGTTGATTATCTGAAGGAGATTCAATACAGTAGTCTCCCCCCGCCTTATCCGTGGTTTTGCTTTTGTCCATTTCAGTTATCTGTGGATGACTATGTTCTTGAAGCGGAGGATCCTCCCTCTGGTGTACTGTCAGAAGGTCAATAGTTGACCAATGCTACATTACAGTGCCTGCGTTATTCACTTCACTTCCTCTTATCACATAGGCATTTTAGCATTGTGTATCATCACAAGAAAAAAGGGGAGTACAGCACAGTAAGATATTTAGAGAGAGACCACATTCATATAACTTTTATAACAGTGTATTTTATCATTGTTCTATTTTATTATTAGTTATTAGTTATTACTACTAATAATATTACTGTGCTTAATTTTTAAAAAAGATTTTATTTATTTACTCATGAGAGACACAGAGACAGGGGCAGAGACATAGGCAGAGGGAGAAGCAGGCTCCCTGCAGGAATCCCGACGTGGGACTCGATCCTGGGACACCAGGATCAGGCCCCAAGCTGAAGGCAGACACTCAACTGCTGAGCCACTGAGGTGTCTCAACTGTGCCTAATTTTTAAGCTACTTTATCACAGATATGTATGTATAGAAAGAAAACAGTGCATTTAGGATTCTCTACTATCCATGGTTTCAGGCATCCATTGGGGGCCTTGGAACACATCCCTTGAGGATAAGGCAGAGCCACTGTATGTCCTTTTGCTGTCAATTTCTTGAAAAGTATAAAGCATCTTAGCCAACCATTCCCTCATGAACCATCATGTCTGTTCAGAATTACACTTAGAAACAATTCTGAACTGGGAAACTGAGAATTGATAAGGTTTTAAAGCAACTTTACAGACGTTGAGTCATCAAGTTTTGGGGGGAATTATGTGCCACACATTTATTTTATTTTATTTTATTATTTTTTAAAGATTTTTATTTATTTATTCATGAGAGACACAGAGAGAGAGAGGCAGAGACACAGGCAGAGGGAGAAGCAGACTCCATGCAGGGAGGGAGCCTGACGTGGGACTCCATCCCGGGTCTCCAGGATCACACCCCGGGCTGCAGGCTGCACTAAACCACTGCGCCACCAGGGTTGCCCTGTGCCACACATTTAATTCATTTCTCTCTTTGCTGGCATGTTTGTGATATTTATCTAAATTATAAAAGAAATAATTTTAGTTGATGATGCTCAAAATTGTAACTGTCTTCCAACTTCTTTTTAAAGATTTTATTTATTTATTCATGAGAGACACAGAGAGAGAGAGAGAGGCAGAGACACAGGCAGAGGGAGAAGCAGGCTCCATGCAGGGAGCTCGATGTGGGAATCGATCCCAGGACTCCAGGATCACGCCCTGAGTCGAAGGCAGGTACTAAACCACTGAACCATCCAGGCGTCCCTCTGTCTTCCAAATTTATGCCCTGTTACAAGAATGATCTCTTGAAAACGCTGACCTGACTCATTTTTGTTTCCCTAGTTTACCCTTGTTCCCTCCAGGCCTTCCACGTCTAAGGCAGAGTACTGAGGCTTACTGCCCCTCAGTAATGAGCAGAGGTCCATGGGCCCTGCTAGGAGGAAAGGGACATGGAACAACTGGGCATCAAAGCAAGTTCTGAAAGCCCTCTCTTGTTCATAAATAAAAGGATTTTCTAAATTCCATGAACCTCCAGAACACCTGGGTGGCTAGTGGATGAGCATTTACCTTTGGCTCAGGGAGTGATCCCAGGGTCCCGGAATCGAGTCCAACATTGGGCTCCCTGTGAGGAGCCTGCTTCTCCCTCTGCCTGTGTCTCTGCCTCTCTTTCTGTGTCTCTCATGAATAAATAAATAAAATCTTAAAAAAAAAATTCTATTAACCTCCATGTCACACATTAAGAGCCAGATCTGTAGACTGACTATAAAGCACAGTCTAGGAGAGGAAGGAGACCTTTGTCTCCTCTTTGTCACCCCTCTGGCCCGGGATGAACTATGGGAAGATGAAAAGGATGAAGCTGGTAGATCCAGAGCCCCACTTCCCATTCCTGGGGAGTGATCTCAGACTAAAGTGGAATGAAGGGACTCTGAGAGGACACAGCCGGGAAGCACACTGACCCTGTGCCCCTCATCTAAACATGATCAGACAGGAGGGTAAAATCAATGCTGTGATGGTGCTCCACCGTGCAGCCCTGTGTCTCTGCCTCTTTCTGTGTGTCTCTTACAAATAAATTTTTAAAAAGCAAACAAAACAAACAAAAAAAACCCCACAATGTCAGATATGCCCAGAGACCAGGTGGACAGGGACATCATCATCATGGAAACCAGAGGGGCCAAAGAAAGTATAGGGACGTGCACGGATGGCTCTAGAAACCCTTCTTCAGGGGATCCCTGGGTGGCTCAGCGGTTTAGCGCCTGCCTTCGGCCCAGGGCATGATCCTGGAGACCCAGGATTGAGTCCCACATCAGGCTCCCTGCATGGAGCCTGCTTCTGTCTCTGCCTTTCTCTCTCTCTCTGGGTCTCTCATGAATAAATAAATAAAATATTTTTTAAAAAAGAAACCCTTCTTCCCTCTACATTCACATCCACATGCAATCTTAGTGAGAAACAAGGAAAAATAAAAGATACTAAATTATCCAGAAGAGCCAGAGTTATCTCCTAAAAAGTCTTTAAATAATTGAATCAAACTAGATTTTCAGGGGATCCCTGGGTGGCTCAGTGGTTTAGTGCTTGCCTTCAGCCCAGAGCGTAATCCTGGAGTCTCGGGATCGAGTCCCACGTCGGGCTCCCTGCATGGAGCCTGCTTCTTCCAATGCTTGTGTCTCTGCTTCTCTGTCTCTCTGTGTCTCTCATGAATAAATAAATAAAATCTTAAAAACAAAACAAAACAAAACTAGATTTGGACTAATGCTAGTGGGTTTTTTTTCTCCTACCACCCAACAGAATAGTAGTTTACAGGGAAGATCTGATCCTTTTATTTTCTTTCAAATCACTAACTACCTGTCCTGACACTATTTATTTAATAGTACCCACTGATTTGAGATACCACATTTTCCATTTAATAAAATCTAAAATAAAATCTAGTATCTATTTCGGGTCTGTTTCTATTCTGTTATACTCATATGCCCACACCAAATTGCTTTAAGTTTTATAGTTTTATGATATATTTATTCTCTTTTAAGACTCCTCTTCCTCCACTTATTATCATTATTTTTTTGGAAAGTTCCTGGCTACTTTTGTTTATTTCCTCACATGAAATTTAGCCAAAAAAAAAATCTTGTTGGTGATTTTTGGGATTACACTAATTTTATAGCTCATTTTTTTTTTTTTTAGATTTTATTTATTTATTCATGAGGGACACAGAGAAAGAGAGAGAGGCAGAGACACAGGCAGAGGGAGAAGCAGGCTCCATGCAGGGAGCCTGATGTGGGACTTGATCCCCCATCTCCAGGGTCATGCCCTGGGCCAAAGGTGGCGCTAAACTGCTGAGCTACCCAGGGATCCCCAACATGTTAACTCTTATCCAAGAACTAAGTATGGGCTAATTTATTGGCTTGTTTTTAAAAATCTTTTGCTACCATGATTATACTTGGTTGTTAAATTTGGAAGCATTTAATCTATCAACATAGAATGCCACTTTGGAAGATCATGTACTCCCCTATTTCCAGGAACAACTGGTGTTTTTGTTTTTTATTTTGTTTTGCTTTAGTTGTCAATTACTCTAAAATAAATCATCCCCCAAAAGTGGCCTAAAACAATAACCGCATGGTCATTTGCTCATAGGTCTGCAATCTGAGCTGGGCTCAGCTGGGTGATTCTTCTGCTGGTCTTAGTGATGGTCACATCATGTGGCTACACTCAGTTGGCAGGTTGGCTGAAGGCTGAGTTCAGTCAGAACTCAGGATGGCTGAGCGTCTCTCTCCTTGTTGTCTCAGGACCTCTACCTTTCTAAGTGGCATCTCCACATGATCTCTCCAGCAGAGTAGCTGGACTTCTCATATGGTAGCTCAGGGCTCCCCAAACCACAAAAAAACAGAAACTGACACATCTTCTTGAGCTTAAACCTAGAACTGGCACATTATTTCTATACTCTATTATTTAAAGCAGGTCATAGGTCCACTCAGATTCAAGAAGGGGTGGGTGTGAGGGCTACACAAAGGCATGAGTACTGAGAAGTATGGTCCAATTTGGACCACCACATTTATGGGCCATCATAGTAGTCTTAAAAACTTCCAATAGGGGATCCCTGGGTGGCGCAGCGGTTTGGCGCCTGCCTTTGGCCCAGGGCGCGATCCTGGAGACCCGGGATCAAATCCCACGTTGGGCTCCCGGTGCATGGAGCCTGCTTCTCCCTCTGCCTGTGTCTCTGTCTCTGTCTCTGTCTCTGTCTCTCTCTCTCTCTCTCTCACTATCATAAATAAATAAAAATTAAAAAAAAAAAAACTTCCAATAGGCATTACACTCTATCTCCAGTGTCTAACACAATGCTTGGCTCATAGTAGATTCTCAGCACACATCTGTTGAATGGCTACTACTGAAGCATCTGGCTAATAACACTGTATAGATAAGCAGCACTACTGAAGATATAGTTCAATTTCTGGAGGCAAAGTCTGAGACACTATCTGCAAAGTTATACCTAGAGCAATGCTTGTTTGCTGCTCTTATGTGTTGGAGTCATTTACACATCCGTTAGATACCATCCTACTTCTTTGAAGGCATCCTACTTCTTGGAAGGCATCACCTATTATTATGCCTCAGGAAGGCATCTTTCCTGAGAATCTATTCAAAATACACATTAATAAATAAGTTGCAGCATTTATGTTCTGTGGAAACAAAGGGGAAGTTCTTTGAGGATAGTGGTTAGTGTGGAGGGAGGCCAGGAGGTTTCATTGTTCTAGTGAGTCAGGGAAGACTTCCTGGAAGAGGTGGTTTCAGAAACCCTTTGAATGATAGGAGAAGATAGAGGTTGATTGGGGATATTCTGGGCAAGTAGTATGAACTAAAAGAAAAATCCAAAACACAAGGGTAAGACGGATAAAGGGGTTGGTGAATAACTGCAAAGAATGGAGGGCCAATTTGGGAAGGTGTTTGACAATTGTCCAGGCATTTTCTGCAAAAGCTTTCCAGCGCCTGAAACGCTTTTGCAAAAGTGAACGTTTATTGAGTCTGAGACTCTAGAAAGAGATCACTTTGTCATTGCCACTCCACTGCTTGGGCTCCTGCTCCCTTGGTCTTCCCATTCATTTCTGAAGGGTTCAAATTGAGGCACAGGATGAACATGGCTGTATCTCAGGTTCAGGGGTACCAGAGTGCATCAATGGACAGCCTCAAGAACACCACATTTAAAACTGGCTTCCTTGAAAAGAAAAAATGAAACCAGAAGGAGGAAGCCAGGTGAGCCCCAACGACCTGGAGCTCTATTCCATGTTGAGTAAAGTTTCCCTATGAAACCCGAGCTCCTTGAAGAATTTAATCTGCAAGGCATGTCCCCTGCCAGGGAACACCTTGCCAGGGGCAATGTGGGGTTCCTCAGATCATTCTTTGTGATCATCCATTCCATTTCACAATGAATGTGGGGAGAAGTGGCTGGGAAATGACAAGAGGCATGCCTTGTTTTCCCAACTTGATCCAACACTGCTGAGTAACCAGCAAATTCCTGGAACTGCTCTTACCATTTGTGGCTCTTATTAGGAACCACACTCTTGAGTCAGACAGCCAGGAAGGCTTACTAAATATTTGCCACATGTAGAATCCTCAACTCAGGCACCATAAGAAGATGCATGAAGTCACAAGGGAAAGTAAGCCCCAAAAGTCATCTATCCAGTTCCCCAGCTCTCAGGAAAGAAAATTTGAAATAACTAAGTCAGTTAGTTGTTAGGAAAACTATGCCTTGCTCTCAGCCCTTAGAAGATTCTGGGGATACTTCAAAATGATAAAACAATTGGAAAACAAGACTCATATGTCAAGGAGAATGATGATTGATTCACCCTGGAGAAAAGCAGGTTGGAGGTGCAGTGGTTTCATTCTGTGGAAGATTCTGAGGCGGAAGAGAGAGGTCAACACTTCTCTGCCTGTGCTGGGGAGAGAGCAAGAGGAAATGGGTCTGCAGAACAGCATGTGGAACTGAAAATAAACACGAAGCACTGCCAACCATCAGTGTTATTATGTCCTGGAACATCAAGGGTAGGTATAGAGTCTTCACCGAAAGAAAAAAAAAATCTAACAGTTATAGTCTTGTCTAAACATGAACCAAAAAAGATTTAGAACCACCTTTCCAAAGTCCTATGTTACCGGGAAGTGAGTGATGGGGCCGGCTGACAGTAACAGGACCAAGCAAGTGTCACAGAGCAAGTGACAGTGAATGCCAGAGGACTTGGATCTCAGCTGAAGGACAGTATTCCAGTTACTGAACTTTCAGCAAGTGGGCCTTTTGGGCAGTATGAACTTCTTCGCAAAGGTCTCCCTTGTGTGAAAAATGAACTTTTTCCCAGTCATCCTCTTGAACTATCAGAAAAAAATTTCCAGCTCAACCAAGATAAAATGAATTTTTCTACACTAAGAAACATCCAGGGTCTGTTTGCTCCACTAAAATTACAAATAGAATTCAAGGCAGTGCAGCAGGTCCAGCGTCTTCCATTTCTTCCAAACTCAAACATTTCACTGGATATTTTGAGGGGTAATGATGAGACTATTGGATTTGAAGATCTTCTTAATGACCCGTCACAAAGTGAGCTAATGAGGGATCCCTGGGTGGCTCAGCGGTTTAGCACCTGCCTTCAGCCCAGGGTGTGATCCTGGGGTCCTGGAATCGAGTCCCACATCCGGCTCCCTGCGTGGAGCCTGCTTCTCCCTCTGCCTGTGTCTCTGCCTCTCTCTTTCTCTCTCTGTCTGTATCTCATGAATAAATAAATAAAATCTTTAAAAAAAAGTGAACTAATGAGAGAACTACAGTTGATGGTGGAATATAAACTCCGTTTATTATAATCTGTTGTGCTGTTTGTGAAAATAGAGGGGCTGCATGTTGTTTATAGTCATCCTTTTACTATAATTTGATGTATACAACATTAAAAGTACTGACACATAAGAATTTTTGCCTAAATAGTATTTGTGATCATTTGAAATGATTTGGTCTTTGGTTTGTGGTCATGTGACAATTGAAACACTAAAGGGAGATGATTTTAAAAGTCCCAATTTATAGGAGAACAATAGCCTTCCAAATGTCTTTCAGAAATTTTTGTTAATGAATATTTTAAAAGTGTACAGGTTTCAATTCAGCCTGTTTTCTGGGTATTCCATAAATTTAATTTTGATTACCATTATCAGCATTTGAGTCTACAGCCTTCATAGTAGCATCTCAGAATAAACATCTGTAATTGATTTCAGTGGTAACACATCAAATTAAGTACAGAGTAGGGTATCTATATTTTACCTTGTTTCAGTATAGCCTGTTGATCCTTACAAGAAAAATACTGGATTTATTGATGCTATTTTAGAAAGGTAGCTATTTGATTCTTTCAGTTTGAAAAGCATAATTAAGTTCAAAGGTTTTGATTTTGGCTTTGTCTTTAAAATGAAAAAACAACCAGCACATGTTGATTACACTGTTGTACTGCATAGATTTATATATCACAAGATGATTACATTGAAAAAAAAATTAGAATATTCATGTACACACACTATGTATCCCTGTACAAATTCCATAATTATTTAAAAATAAATCTTCACTATAGTTAAAAAAAATAAAGTCCTATGTTATCAATAGTCATCACCAAGTAAAGAGATTATGGTTGGTAACATTAATTATTTATTTATTAAATACTAATAGTTTTAATTATCAATAATAATTATTATCACTGTTATTTTCTAATTTTCTATAATAAATGGGTTTCATTTTTATGGTAACACAAGAATTCCTTTTTTTTTTAAATTTAATTTATGATAGTCATAGAGAGAGAGAGAGGCAGAGACACAGGCAGAAGGAGAAGCAGGCTCCATGCACCGGGAGCCCGACGCGGGACTCGATGGGGTCTCCAGGATCGCGCCCTGGGCCAAAGGCAGGCACCAAACCGCTGCGCCACCCAGGGATCCCAACACAAGAATTCCTAAAACAATTTCTTCTGGTCTTCTGTGACTTAAAAAAATTATAGTTTGATTTTTTTTAAAGATCTATTTATTTATTCATGACAGACACAGAGAGAAAGAGGCAGAGACATAGGCAGAGGGAGAAGTAGGCTCCCCACAGGGAGCCCAAGGTGGGACTTGATCCTGGATCCTGGGATCATGCCCTGAGCTGAAGGCCGATGCTCAACTGCTGAACCACCTAGGTGTCCCTAGTGTGATTTTTGATAAAGACTGGAATTGTCTATGTATGAAAATGTGAGATATGAAATTTCACAGCTACTTTTATGTAGATAAGTTGTCTGAATTTCTTACCTTAAAAATAACATAGGGTATTATCTAGACTTTTTTTTTTTTTTTAAGTCCTGTCATATTAACAGTCTACTGAAACTATCACCTGGCTTAAAGAAACAAAAGTTCAAAACTCAGTCAAGTGTCATCCATAAGACAAATCAGATTTTTAAAAATACATTTTTCAGTTGTTTGGTAGTACATGTCCCACAGCTGGTGTATATATAGAAATCATTTCAGAGCATGAGTTTATCAGTATTCTAAATTATTTATTCTTCTATTCTGCTCAGCAAATTGGCAGTTTGCTTAATATACTACTTTTGGTGAATTTGGTCATTTTAGATAGAATTTTAACAATGTTCACCATGTGAGCTAGAATATTAATAAAGGAGAGGCACTTTGCCTGCAAGCCAAGAAAGAGATGTAAAGTAACAACAGCACAGTCCTGGTCTGAATCACGACATGAAGCCACCCAATGGTTTATCAGATATGTGCATTATGATACCGAGCTATACACCATCATAGGACACATGATATAGGGCAATGCAAAGGGCAATCACTTCCAGATGGAATGATAAAAAAAATCTCCATAGAGGGAGCATTTGAGCCACATTGAGAGCATAGGTGGGATTTTGGTTGACCAAGGACATCTTAGGCAGAGGGAAAGTCATGGGCAGAAGGGTGGAGGCAGAGGCCAACTTATTAGAGAACAGTGAGGCATTGATATAGTTGGATTAATTAAATCAGAAGTACATCATATGGGCTTTAGATGCCAGGTAAAGGTTTAGGACTGCATTTTTTTTTTTTTTTTTTTTTAGAAAATGAGAAGTCATTGGAGGTTTTTGACCTAAGTATGTATCTAATTGCTGTGGCACTGTGCCAGATGGAGATACACAAGAATTATCCAGAGATATATTCCTGACTTCTCTACTCAGACACATCACCAGGGTCACTACATATGTAAGAACAAAAACAGGAACACGAAACAAAAATAAGAGAAAAAAAAACAAGTTTGAATAATTGGTAAAGAGTCTCAACTACAAGTTTTAAAAAATGCAATTTGGGAGGAAGAAAAGTATTTAATTTGACCCTAAATTTTAATGGAACTCAGGGAAATGCAGTCAAGACCACAAAATAACAATTTCCACCTATTAGACAAGTAAAAATTAAGACATCTGACAATAATTAATAGAACAATTAGACAAAAATCATCAAGGATATAGAAGTCAACAGCACCATCAACCAACCCAACCAAATAGATATATGTAGAACACCCCCCCAACAATAGCAGAAACATATTTATTTAAGTGCTCATGAACTATACAGCAAGATGAGCCATGAAACCAACCTCAACAAATTAAAAAAGAATTCAAATCATACAGAATGTATTTTTTGACGACATAGAATCAAACTAGAAATCAATAACAGAGCAATAACAAGAAAATCTTGAAATAGGTGGACTAAATACGATTTTAAACAACCCATGGATCAAATAGGAAATTTCAAGGGAAATTTTAAAAAGTACCTGACCCAAATGAAATGCAAATAGGACATATCAAAATTTGCATGACACAGCTAAAGCAGTGCTAAGAGGGAAATTTATAGCATGAAATCTTTCAAACTTTCACCTTAAGAACCTAGAAGAAGAGAAAAATAAGCCAAAAGCAAGAAGATAGAAGGAAATAATAAAAATCAATGAAATTAAAAACAAAATTATAGAGAAAACCACTGAAACAAAGAACTGATTCTTTGAAAAAATCGATAAAATTGACAAACCTCTAGCAAGACTGACAAAGAAAAAAAAGAAGAGGTGCCTGGTGGCCCAGTGATTGAATGTCTGCCTTTGGCTCAGGTCATAATCCTGGGGTCCTGGAATCAAGTTCTGTGCCAGGCTCCCTGCCAGGAGCCTGCTTCTCCCTCTGCCTATGTCTCTGCCTCTCTCTCTGTATCTCTCATGAATAAATAAATAAATATACAGAGAGAGAGAGAGAGAGAGAGAGAGGCAGAGACATAGGCAGAGGGAGAAGCAGGCCCCATGCAGGAAGCCCAATGTGGGACTCCATCCTGGGACTCTGGGATCATACCCTGAGCCAAAGGCAGACGCTCAACTGCTGAGCCATCCAGGCGCCCCAATAAATAAAATCTTAAAAAAAAAAGGCACAGGTAAAAAAAAACAAAAAACAAAAAAAAAAAGGCACAGGTGACCAATATCAGGAATTAAACAGGGAATATCACTAGACAAACTCCAGACATCAAAAGAATAATAAAGGAATACCATGAGCAATTATACACACATAGACTTGACAACTGAGATGAAGTGGACCAATTTCTAGAAAAACATGAACTACAACAACTCATCCAATAAGAAACAGACTATTTTAATAGCCTTAGAACTACTAAAGAAGTTTACTATAATTTTAAATCCCCCACAAAGAAATCTCCAGATTCCAATGGTTTCACTGGAGAATTCTAAATGTTTAAAGCAGAATTAACACTACTTTTATACAATCTCTTCCAGGAAACAGAAGATGGGACATTTCTCATTTCATTTTGTGAAACTGGTATTATCCTGATACCAAAACCAGACGAAATCAGTACTTTGTGAACATAGGCTGAAAAAATTAACAAAATAGTAGCAAATAGAATTTAGCAATATATAAAAAAGCATTCTACACCATTACCAAATAGAGTTGATTCCAGAGGTACAAATCAGCTTCAATATTTGAAAATTAATCAATACAACCTACTTCACAGACTAAAAAGAAAAATCACACATATCAATTAATGTGGAAAAACTGTTTGACAAAATTCAACAATGATTCATGATAAAAACTCCCAGGAAAATAGGAATAACAGGGAATTTCCTCAATTTGATAAAAAACATCTATGAAAAAAACTACAGCTACCATTATACTTAGTGGTGAAAGACTGAATGCGTTCCCCTATAAGATCTGGAACAAGGTAAGAAAGTTTGCTCTTATTCAACATAGTGCTGAATATTTAATCAGTGTAGTAGGCAAGAAAGTAAAATAAAAAGTATACAGATCAAAAAGGAAGAAATGAAACTGTCCATATTTGCAGATGACATGATTGTTTACATAGAAAATCCCAAGGAATCTACAAGAAATTCCTAAAACTGATAGGTGAGTTCAGCAAGTTCACAGGACACAGAATAAACCTACAAAAATCAAATGAACACATGGGCACCAAAATTTAAAATACAATACCACTTATAATAACTCAAAAAGAGAAATATTTAGGGATTAATCTGACACATATAGGACTTGTATGCTAAGCTACAAAATGCTGATGAAAGAAATAAAAAAATCTAAATACATGGGGAGACATACTGTGCTTATGGATTAGAAGACTCAATCTAGTAAAGATGCCATTTCTTCCCAAATTTATAAATAAGCTTAAGGCAATTCCTATAAAAATTCCAGAAAGACTTTTTTTTTTGTAGATATACACAAGATTATCCTAAAATTTATAAGGAACAACAAACAACAAACAAACAAACAAGCTAGAATAGCTGAAACCATCTTGAAAAAGAGGAAGAAACTGCCAGGAATCAGTCTATCAAATGTTAAGATATTATATAGCTTTAGTAATCAAGACTGTGTAGTATTGGCAGATATACACATATATATTGTGATATATATATCACAATAAAGAACCCAGAAATAGATCCACACAAATATGCTCAGCTGATTTTTGACAGTGATACAAAAGGAATTCAGTGGAGGAAAGACAGCCTTTTCAATAAGTGGTGCTGGAGCAATCCGATATCCATGGACTTAAAAAAATAAAAGACCCTAACTAAGACTCACACCTTACAGAGGAATTAACATGGATCACATGCTTAAGTATAAAATGCAATGCAAAAACTATGAAACATTTAGAAAAAGAAATAAGAGAGAACTATAGGATCCAAGGCTAGTCAAAGAGTTCTTAGACTTAATATCAAAAGCATGATCAATAGAAAGAGAAATTGGTAAGTTGGACTTCACTAAAATTAAAATTTTATTCTGCAAAGACCATGTTAAAAGAATAGGAAGACAGATTACAAAGTAGGAGAAGATGTTTGCAAACCATGCATCTGATGAAGGACTAGTATCCAGAATATATAAAGAGCTCTTACGACTTAACAGCAAAACAACAAACAACAACCTAAGTACAAAATGAACAAAAGAGATAAAGAGCTATTTTACTGAAGGGCACATACAGATGGCAAACACATGAAAAGATATTCAACATCATTAGCCATTAGGAAAATGCATATTTAAGTCACAGTGAGCTATTACTACTCACCAACAAAATGGCTAAAATAAAAAATAATGACAACATGAAATGCTAGAGAGCATGCCAGAAAGGATATCACTCTTACATCACTGGTGGGAATTTAAAATGATTCAGCTCCTCTGGAAAGCACTTTGACAGTTTCTTGAAAAACTAAACATTCAACCACATGCAACATTCAATCGCATACCTAGGCATTTTCCCAGGGAAATGAAGACTTACGTTCACACAAATTCCTATACACAAATGTTTATAACGCCTTTATTCATAATAGCCCAAAACTGGAAACAACCCAGATGCCCTTCAATGGTGAACGATTAAATGAACTGTGGTACAGCCATACCATAGAATACTACTCACCAAAACAACAACAAAAATGAACTACTGATACAGGCAACAACCTGGATGAATCTCCAGAGAACTATGCTGAGTGCAGAAAAGTCAATCTCAAAAGATTATATATTGTATGATTACATTTATACAACATTCTTGAAATGACAAAATTCTAGAAATGCAGAACAGATTGGTGGTTGCCAGGGATTAAGAATGGAGTGAACCAAGTATGAGCCAGTGGTGGTTGTGACTACAGCTGGTATTGCCAGCACTCATGATCTTTGTGGTGATAGAAATGTTCTATATCTTGACTGCATCAGTATTAGTATCGGATATGGTACCGTATCATAAGATATTACCACTGGGGGGAACTGGGTAAAGGGTACATGGGATCTCACTGGAAGCAAATCTAAAATAACTCCAAATAAAACGCTTAATTAAAAAAAAAAACAGCAAAATGATAAACCCAAAATTTAGGATAGTGAAGGGGGAAGGGAGAGAAGAGGGAGAGACATAAAAGTGAATGAAAAAGATGGTCAGTGTATGGTTCTTGGATTAGGTGGTGGATTTTCAAAAAATTTATTTATTTATTTATTTATTTATTTATTTATTTATTTATTATTTATGAGAGAAAGACAGAGACAGAGAGCTTGAGTGGGAGCCAGGGGAGAGGCAGAGGGAGAAACAGACTCCCCACTGAGCAGGGAGCCCAATATGGGGCTCGATCCCAGGACCCTGAGATCATGACCTGAACTGAAGTCAGATGCTTGACTGACTGAGCCACCAGGCACCCCTAAGTCGTGGATTTAGAGATATTTGCTATATTATTGATAAGTTTAAAAAATAATAAATAATGAAAAGAGTCCATTGATGAATCAGTGATGACAGAGTAGAAGGAACCAAGAATAAAGGTTAATCCAGTTTTGTGTATTTGAGGTCCAGAAGGGAATTGACAAACTTCTTTTGAGAAACACACTTTGGGCTGCTTTCTTACACAAACCTAAGGCTCTTCGAACCCTAAACAAGCCAAGAGCATGGGTGATTGTTAAGAGAGAAATGAGATTTCTTGGAACAACCCTAGTCCTTCATCTTGAAGGTCTGGGGGATATCAATACTATTGTTCTAGTGAAATCTACCACATAGTCAGTGAGAGTCATTCATAGCTTATTCATTCAGCAGATATGGGACTAGCACTCTGAACCCAGCTCTGTGCTAGACACGACAAGAAGTTAGAGCTTCCCCCAAGGAAATTACAAATTAGTTGTAGATAGTGGTAGATTGTAAAGGGAATGAGTGAAATTATTTTGAAAAGTGAGTCACAAATGTCTCATTCGTTGCTTTAAAGAGAATAATGAGCAACCTCTTCAGATACTAGGCTATTATAATTCTCATGCTATGTTATAATTTAGGGCTGCTCTCGATACTAGCATTATACAACTGGTAAAACACTTTTATTGGATGACTTTCCACAGGAAACAAAATTGGAGGGGAAAAAAGAAAACGCAAACACTTAATTTTTGGTGAAGTGTGCTACCATGGTGCTTACGTAAGTCATTAAGCACACTCCCATCTACTTTGATGGTATGTAGTGGACCTTCTCTGAGGGCAACTCTTCTAACCCAAATGCAACTCACCCCAATGTGGGTATTCATTATATATTAACCAATTAAAATTTTAGTAGGTGCATGAACTACTTGAGTTTGAATGCCCATTCTGCCACTTTTATGAATGACTGGGGTCATTCAGTGATTACTCTCAATTTATCCATAATGTTTGAGTCTCCCCTTTTTTCAATGGGAGTGTATCCATGTGTTTGTTATGTAAATTTAAACATTTGAACTTCATAAGGGAGTTAAGGGGCTCCTGGGTAGCTCAGTGGTTGAGCATCTACCTTCTGCTCAGGTCATGATCCCTGAGTCCTGAGGTGAAGTCCTGCATCAGGCTCCCTGAGGGGAGCCTGCCTCTCTCTGTCTCTCATGAATAAATAAATAAAATCTTAAAAAAAAGAGAAGTAGAATAAAAAGATATTCGGTTAATTCTGGTTGTCAAAGGAAGTATTTATGGAGGGAGAGATGCTTAAATTATACCATGGACGAGGAGTAGATGTTCAGCCAACTGAGTTAGGAGTGGGAAGGGCTTACATTTGGAAAAAAGAAAATGAAAGCAGAAAGACAAAAGCCACAGAGAGTGGAGGGCACTTGGCAGGGTCTGGAAGATCCCAAGCTGTCCTACTGCATGAGCACAAGGGGTGATACGGCTTAAGAAACAAGAGAAGGTCAGAGAGATGGAGGGAGCCATGGAAGCCAAGAAGAGTAGTGCTGATGACAAGAAGGGTAGCGCTTCATCCTGATGACAAAGGACATCCTGGTGACAAGGAAAGGTTTTAGATATAAGAGTCATGTGGCAAACTTGCATTTTTAGGTGGGCTGGAGGCCCATGAGAGCAGGAGAAGGAAAGTCTATTACAGGGCTGTTCTATGGTCCAGGTGAAAGAGGATGTGTGGGAGGGGGAAATGAAAGGAGGGAGGAATTCCAGAGAAGTTTGGAGATAGAAGCAGAGATGGATTTACTCTGAAGCCCGTGAAGTGTGAGTCCATCACATAGACCTTTCCAAGGGATCGCAGCATTATGTTCACTCAGTCACATATTTTCATAAAATTAGTAAAAGAAAGATATTTTAACTGCAGTTAATTAAGACTGTGGTTTCTCTCCACCCCAACTTTCTCTCTGGCATAGTTCCTCTCCCATCAGATGGCCCTGGGACGACTGTGTACATTTTTTGAGAGACAGCGAAGGGGAACTGGGTTGGTATACATTTAGTTTCAGAGTAGAGTCATTATTGGTAGGAGACTGATGTAGGAATGGCTTCCAGGATACTCTTAATACCCACCATGCCAACTCACCTGCCATGCAAAGGTGCAGGGCAGCATTTGTTGTGATGTGAATGTGTCCTATGGTGCTGGCATCAGAAGTAAGCAGGCAGTGGATGGTTGAAATATACTCAGCCCAAGCTAGTTGGTGGCCAAGCCTTCTAATTATTAGCTCTATAACAATGGAAGATTCTGTGCTCATGGACCCTTAGTCAAAAAGTAAGTCGTTGGGGCACCTCAGTGGGTGGCTCAGTTGGTGAAGCACCTGCCTTAGGCTCAGGTCAGGATCTCAGGGTCCTGGATTGAGCTCCGGCTGGAACTCTCTGCTCAGTGGAGAGTCTGCTTCTCCCTCTCCCTCTGCCCTTCCCCCTGCTCATGTTCTCTCTCTCTCTCTCTCTCTGTCAAATAAATAAATTATTTTTTTAAAAAAGGAAGTCCTCATTGTTCAGGATATACCAGATGATGCAGCTGACACAATTATATATATATATAAACCTATTTTTTTTTTAGGGGAAGAGGGACAGAGGGAGAGAGAGAGAATCTTAAGCAGTGGAGCCTGACATGGGCTCAATCTCATAACTCTGAGATCATGACCTGAACTGAAATCAAGAATCGGATGCTTAGCCAACTGAGCCACCCAGGTGCCCCTATGCATAATAAACGTTTCGATGCAATAGAATTGACCAGATCTCCTGTATTTTGAGTATGTGAGCCGCAAATATACCACGCTGTAGAGTCACGTGATTTGTGTATCTCAGCTATCAATAACATAGTATCAAAGAAAAGATTGAATGATCTTTCTATTCTCTCTATGAAAATAACTTCCAAAAGCATTGTTATATATTGTTTTTTTAAAGACTTTATTTATTCATGACAGACACACAGAGAGAGAGGCAGAGACACAGGCAGAGGGAGAAGCAGGCTCCATGCAGGGAGCCTGATGTGGGACTTGATCCCAGGTCTCCAGGATCACACCCCACGTCAAAGACGGCACTAAATCGCTGGGCCACTGGGGCTGCCCTTGTTATATATTGTTATAAGAAGAGGTGGTCAAAGAGCACACAGCCAAAAAATATATATATAATAGAGTATATGGAGCGTGTAAGCCATCAATGAGAGACTCAGAATGGGAGAAACAGGGCCAAGGATGGAGGATGGAGCTCAGGGTAGCACTGGCTAGGAGGCCGGCAGAGCTGCAGAGATGAGAGAGAGAGAGAGAGAGAGAGAGAGAGAGAGAGGATGATGAACCAGTAACTTAAAATTCCCAGCCTCTATTCCAGAATCTTCTAGAGTCACTCACTGGCATCCCACATAAGTACCTCCTCCTTTTCCTCCCTTTTCCCTCCTTTTTCTTCTTTGGCTTTTTCCTTTACCCTCTCTCTTTTTTTTCAGTGCCAATTCTACACATAGGAGTAAGAGGGTAATAGCCTAACACAGTGTGATTTTTAAATCACATTCCCCAAATCTCTTCCCACTTATAGAGTTAGGGAGTCTACAATTTCACTAGTTGATATTTGTCCTTGGTGTGAACGCATCATCAATACTTTTTCCTTTTGAAATACCTTCAGTAGAGATAGTATGAACACCCAGGTTAGCTGGATGTCTTTGTCTTTCCTCTCTGAGAAGTGAGGGAGAGAAAAGCCTGAGGGGTGAGAATTTGCCTGGAGGAAATGTCCTGATGTGTTTTGGACTGGGCTGCAAAGTCCAGTGTCCTCTTCGGCTACATGCCTCTTGGGGGAATCTGAGGCCCCAGGGAACAGATAGCCCCTTCTAGAAGGGGCTATGGAAGGGAAGTTGCTAAAAATAACACTTGACATGTTCTTTGGGGCAGGTCCTCATCTTATATTTATCTGTTCCTGTTTTTCTTTTTCTTCTTTACCAGGAGTCCAACAAGTGACCTGAGAAACAAGTTCAGTCTTCTTGACCCTGAACCACAGTCCACTTAAAAATGTTCCCTAATTAGTAGGACTTTCATACACTGCGAGACTTTTAATGGTAAGGCCCTTTTGCAATACAAGTGGAATACCTTGAAAATAGGTATATTCCTTTGGTAGCAAGTCTAGGAATTAAACCTAAGGCCATAATGAGAGGTGCAAAACTATGTGAGTACAATGATTGATGTGGACTGTATCGTGTCCCTCCTCAAATTCATATGTTGAAGCCCTAACCCCAAATGTGACTATAGTTGGAGATTGGGTCTTCAAGAGGGTAGTTAAGGTTAAATGAGGTCATAAGGGTGGGTCCCCCATCTAATAAGACTGTGGCCTTATAAAAAGAGGAAAAGAGAGACTATCTCTCTTCTTCTCTCCCCTCTATGGGAGGACACAGTGAGAAACCAGCCATCCACAAGCCAGGAAGAGTCTTCACCAGAAACTCAAATGAGTACCTGTTCTTGGACTTTCCAGCCTCTAGAACTGTGAGAAATACATTTCTGTTGTTTAAATCACCCAGTCTGTGGTATTTTGTTGTGGCAGCCCTGGCTGACTAAGACAATGATATTTATAACAATGTTGTTTACCCATAAGGAAAAATTGAAAACAGCAAAGTAGTAGATATGTAGATCAGCTGTGGTATATCTCTACAATGGAGTGTTATGTCTGTTTAAAAGGATGATGTAGGGGATCCTTGGGTGGCTCAGCTGTTTAGTGCCTGCCTTTAGCCCAGGGCGTGATGCTGGAGTACCTGGATGGAGTCCCACATCGGGCTCCCTGCATGGAGCCTGCTTCTCCCTCTGCCAGTGTATCTGCCTCTCTCTCTGTGTGTGTCTCTCATGAATAAATAAATAAAATCTTTTTTTAAAAAAGGATGATGTAGATGCATATTTATTGTCATGGAAAGAGGTTTATGATGTTCTCGAGTGGAAAAGCAGGTTGGAGTATGGTTTTATGCATGTAAACACATATATGTGTATACTTACATTTAAAAATGTGGGAAAATAATATACATGTATTAGTGTTCTACAGAGAAAAGGAATAAGATATACACAGAGAGATACAGAAGAGGGGATTTATTATAGGAATTAGTTCAGATGTTTATGGAGTCTGAGAAGTCCTATAATCTGCCATCTTGAAGCTGGAGAATCAGGAAAGCTGGTGGTAAAATTCAGTCAGAGTCCAAAGGCCTGAGAATCAGGGTTTGAGGGTGGCATGGGGAGCTGCTGGTATAAGTAGTTCCAGAGGTGGAAGGACCGAAATTGAAGAGCTCAGGGGCTCAGAAGCTCAGATGCTCAGATGTCCAATGGCAGGAGAAGATGGGTGGATGTCTCAGCTCAAAGAGAGAATTCACCCTTTTGTTCCATTTGGGATTGTCTTCAATGGATTGGACAATCCTCATACTGGTGAAGCAGGATCTTCTTTACTCATTCTACTGAATCAAATGCTAATCTCTTCCAGAAACACCCCAAAATAATGTTTTACCAGCTACCTGGGTGTCCCTTTGCCCAGTAAGGTTGACATATAAAATTGACTATCACAATATGCCAAAATATTAATAGTCATCTCTGTATGGGTGCATGGATAATGGGAAGTCTTTCTTTTTTTATGCTTTTCAGTCAACTCCAGATTTTATTATCATGTATCATTATCAAGAATCATAAAAGTATCAAAGGTTATAAAGTCAGCTAGCTATTAGCCAGCTACATGCTAACCTTTACTACAATGTCACTGGCTGTTGCACAACAGGGCTGACATTAGGAAAGAAATTTTCTCATTCCCAAAAAATGTACAATAAATCATCAATTAAAAAAATGACAAACACCAAAACCAGCAGAAAAATGCCGTATTATTATCTGTCTTGCTGACATACCTCTACAATACTTTTTTTCTTACAATTTTAAGCTGTATACTCTTTGTTCTCCTCTTAAGACAATGCTTCTGTAACATAGTGTTTTTGTAACTGGAGTAGAAAGATAATTCAGTCTTTCCATGTGAATGAAAATTTGACTTAAAAATATTTAGATAACTTCCTTTACGAAGCATTATTAGTAATGTCATTTTTTAGAATTATCACATTTGGATGAACCTCTAAGTTTTGTAATGTGTAAGTTATAATATTTCAAAGGGCACTTCCTTTGTTTTCCACTGATTCATCCTAAATGTTCTTAGAACTGATGACACCCATCAAGCAATCATTACCGATGTCCTTACAGTAGGGATACATTATACTTGTCAATGTCAGTATTTCCCATAAGAACAGCAAGAATTGTGTTTTCCCATCATGGGCATGGTCCACTCTACTTAATTACTGCATTATCAGGTCATATAAGAGTCTGTTCATTGCTTCCATCTGACACTTATCTTTTCTTCTGATGTCTTTGCTTCTAGTATAATCTGACATTTGTTTTTACAGTTTGCTTTTTCATATCAGAAAATTTTCTATTGATTTTAATTGCTTATCTTTATCCTGTTTTCCACACTTCATTAATTTTATATATTTTTCTTTCAGTTCTTTAATATATAAATACATTCAGAAATGATAAAGGATGGTGCCCTGCACATATGGACAGATCAGGAGTCTGTATTTTCTTTTATTGAAAATACTCCAGAACACATTTCCAAATAGCAACTAAAATGGTATAATCAAGCTTTATAAAATATGCCACCTAGCAAAGAAAAAAACCCCTGAGGGTATATTTATAATTGTGTAGGCTGTATTGTGGATTTCATTCCTGGCAGGAGAGATACTATTTTGACTGGACATACACAAGAACTCGATTCCCTGCTTACAATTTTGCATGTATGATGATCTGAAGAATTTTCAGTTTTGCTTCTGGGGCTATATATTTCACACTTTTCTCCACCACCTTCCACATTGGTTTGGTGCTAGGCAGTGTGAAAATGTTCATTTCTCAGTACGAAGAACCTTCTCAGGTGAGTTAGCATGAGGGTCAGTAGGGATATTCCTGGCAGCCATACAGCTAGCAATAATATGATTCTACACAGAAGCTACTGCAAACCACGTACATTTGGTTTACATACATACATATTCTGTGTGTCCCAATATAGAAGTACAGCTCTGATGAACCCTCCTTGGCAAAGTCCCCCACATGACCACAGCGAGTTCAACACCACCAAACATGAAGGCAATGAGAGGAGGTTGGGGTGAAAAAAGACAGTGGTACTAACCATTTGTCGTTAAAATATCCTACTTTTGCAAATTTTACTATAGCCTATCACCATATGAACACTTTGCTGAGACCCCTTCTGGGTCTTGAAAGAGGCCTGCCCAAGTGAAGAATTTTAAAGCCTACACATATTGACTTCCTGGCAAATGCTCTCAGCATCTTCCAAGCTCTCATCCCTGCTCTCCTGGATTATGGCCATCGCTTCTTGCTTCTTCCTTACTCTTTTTGGACTGTCTAAAAACACCCTGCCCAAAGGGATCCCATAAAAAGTTAGATCATGTCGCACCTCTGCTCAAAAGCCCAATGTTTTTTCATCTCACTTCGAGGAAAAGCCTACCTCTTTGCCTTTCTGACCTCACCTCTTGGTACACAGCCCTTCCTCACTGCACTTCAGCCTCCTATCGTTTTTGGAATGGTCAGGCACACTCCCAAGGGGCTCTTGCATTCGCTGTGTGTGCCGCCTGGACCACCCCACCCAGATAGTCACATGGCCCCCTCTTTTACCTGCTTCAGAGAGCCTTGCTTGGCCTCCCTTCACTATTCCAGGTTTCTCATCCCTCCTTTATATTTCTCCATAGAACATACCACCGTCTAAATACTATATTTTCTCCCTGACTACTACATTTTGCTGATTGTTTGTCTCCCTTCTCTAGAATGTGAGCTCCCTAAGGTGTGGATCTTTGCTTTGTCCACTGCCTGACACAGGTGACTGACTTCTGGTAAACACAGGGGTCTCTGCCTTAACCTTTCCTTCCTCTAGCGTCACCCGAAGCCCACAGGACCCCTTCTGGAGAAAAAGCAGGGAAAACAGAGTTACTGGAAAGCCAGTTTCCCTAAAAGAAAGTAAGTAGTGACCTAGTTTTCTAGCATTTGAGCAATTTGGCTTCTTTCTTTTTTTTCTTAAATATTTATTTATTTATTTATTTATTTATTTATTTATTTATTTATTTATTTATTTATTCATGAGCTACCTAGAGGCAGAGACATAGGCAGAGGGCTCCTGCAAGGAGCCCAATGTGGGACTCCATCCTGGACCCCAGGATCATGCCCCAAGCCAAAAGCAGATGCTCAACCATAGAGCCATCTAGGCATCCTGAGCAACTCGTTTTTATAAAGAACTGTCATCGTGTGAAGTGAATCACCAGAGGATTTGATCACTGAGCTCTAGCTCTCTGGCACCCTCTCCTCTGTCCCGAAAGATGTAATTCGGGGTCACTGTGATAGTCATAGGAAATTGCCAAACCATGTAATTTCTTCTCCCAGTTCAAGGGAAAAACTATGAATAAAAAAGAAAGGCAAAAGAAGAAAAGGAGACACTCAAAATGTCTGTTCTTGTTTATCTTTCCTTCATTTTCATTGTTTTTTTTTCCTCTCTCTCTTTCTTGACCTAGAATAAAACGAACCAAAAAATATTCCAGAAAAGCAAGAAAATAGGCTGGTCAAAGAGGTGTTGGCATTCTGGTGTGGCAAATGAGCTTAGTCAGGGAAGGCAATAGTTAGTGCTTGTACATATAAAATCTTTTACGATGTTAATATAGCAAAATATTTTCCAAAAAGTTAAAAAGAAAAAAAAAAAGGAAAAGGAAAATTACTTAAAATCCCACCACCACAGCAGAAAAGCTAGCATTTTGGTATATTCTCTTCCAGTTTTTTCTCTTATGCACACACTCTGTTATTGTGGTTAAAAAAAAAAGAAGAAAAGAAAAAGAAAAAACCTACAGCATGGAATTTACTATTTTAGACATTTTTAAGTGTAAAGTACAGCATAGTGTTACACACACCTCTTTTTATACGTGTTATACTTGCACTTTTTGTAACCTGATTTTTTTCTCACTTTGCCTTATATCCAATAAATCTTCCAAATGGCAATTTTTTTGCGTGCCTGTCATTTTGAAGATGCATACTGTTCCACCCCATGACTAAAACATATTTTAGTCAGTCATTCCCCTATAATTGGACATTTATGTTGCTTACCATTTTTTACTCTTAAAAATAACTATTATGAGCTTTCAGTACATATAGTATTTTTCTCTTTTACTATTTACAATGAGCCTCCTGTGATGATTTTCTAGAACTTTTTTTTCAAAGATTTTATTTATTTATTCATGAGAGACACATACACACACACAGAGAAAGAGAGAGAGAGAGAGACAGGCAGAGGGAGAAGCAGGCTCCATGCAGGGAGCCCGACATGGGACTCGATCCCGGGTCTCCAGGATCACACCCTGGGCTGAAGGCAGTGCTAAACCACTGGGCCACCAGGGCTGCCTGATTTTCTAGAACTTTTCTAAGGAAAATGCAGTCAAAGGTGATGATTATTTCATGGTTCTTAAAAATGACAATAAATTTGCTTTCCAATAAATTTGTGCCAATTTACAATACCAATGAAATACGAAAGCAGCGATTTCATCATACTCTCACCAATATTTGATACTTTTTATTTTGCTAATTTAGTATTTTAACATATTTTTTATTCTAATATATGTTTTTTCCTATATCTATTTTCCCTGATATTTCCTCTGTTGGGAAATGCCAGGTCATGTCCCTTGTGCAATTTATACTTTTGAGACACAGAGAGAGCCAGAGACACAGGCAGCGGGAGAAGCAGGCTCCCAAAGGGGAGCCTGATGCAGGACTCAATCCCAGGACACCGGGATCAACTAAGCCAAAGGCAGACACTCAACCACTGAGCCACCCTTTCTTTTTCCTTTTTACGGACTATATATATGATAGAGATTTTAACCCTTTATCACAGTTATTGAGAATATTTTTTCCCATGTCTTTGTAATTTCTGGGCATGCTCTCATCTAAAGCACTTTAACATTCTTGTATAGTTCAGATTTTTCCAAGGGTTATCTCCTGTCATATGTTGTGGTAGAAAAGTCTCTCCATGATGTATTATCCCAGGGCTTTAATAAAGAATTTAATTCTGTTTTATCTCCCTGATTTTGTTTTCTGCATCTAATTATTTAATCTGTTCATTTTGATATGTGACAGTAGGTCAAACTGATTTGTTCCTTAAATGCTCACTAGTTAACCAAGCCTCCTCCTTTAGATATGTTTGAAGAGACCCCTGGATAACCTAAGAGAGAAGGCCTATGCCTATATGAAGAGTTCTGCTGGGTCCAGGCTCTGTGGGGAGTGAGAAGGTACAGCCCCAGGGGACTTAGGGTGTGGTGTGGCTCCGTGGGAACAGCCCAGCGGCAATACCCAGAAGGCACGATGGGACTGCACCTAAATGTCCGCTGTGCTTTCACCTCACCCTTTCCCTTCCTAAACAACACTGGGGTATGAAAGCACTTCTGAAAATTCAAGACCACTTGACCCAGAAGTTTTCCTATCTTGCTAGAGTTCTTATGTTTCCAGGAATTGAGGGCTCTCCGTCGACCTACTGCAATGATTGTACTGCGCACGTGTGTGTGTGTGTGTGTGTGTGTGTGTGTGCGCGCGCGCGCAGCGCTGTACTAGGACCATTGCGTGTACCTCTGTGGTTTGCAAAAGTAATCGCTCCGGGGCAACCGTGAGCGATGTAGCGTGATGCAAAGGATAAACAGGAGATGAGAAGAGAACTGTAGGCGGATAACCGAATGTAGAGGTGGCTCCGCTGTGTGGCTGGCCCTGATGCTATGCGGGTAAGCACTGTCCCCATAAGGGGTCGCGCCCATCTCAGTCCTCCCGCTGCCTTGCACTCAGCCCTGGGCTCCGTAGGTTGGGCAGCCCCTGATCGCACAGACAAGATCGTCCGCTTATTTTGCTGCTCCCGGCCAGGCGATCAAGTGCACCCAAAGCTGTCGCCAGGGTCCTGAATCCTGGCGGAGGGCCAAGTGCACTGGACTGAGACTCCGGAGCGCCCCCCGCCGCCGCCCCCCGCTGCCGCCCCAGCGCCTGAAGACGGGGGCGACCACAGTCGGAAGGCACGTCTGACCTCCTGGTGCTGGTTCCCACTCGCCCTTCTAGGTTCGCGGTTATCTTTCTTTCCCGGGGCTCACAGTGTGCAGACCACAAACCCGAAACCGCTGGTTTTTGTCTCTGCTGGGACCAAGTACTTCGTGTCTTGGCACCGTCAGGCAAGCTGGAGGGGGGCCCGCCAGTGCCTCTGCCCTGTCCCCAGGCTGACGTCAAGGCTCGCATCTCACCTTGTAGGCAGAGCACCTGCCACTTTAACCTTGAAAAGGCATCTGAGGTTCAGAGCCCCGAACCCGCTACTGGGACGTCCGCGGGGGCAGATTCGCTCTCAGGACAGCCTCCTCCTCCCCCCGCCCGCCCCCACGGAGGGAGTTCACCCCGGGGCCGCCCCGCCTCGCTTTCTCCCACCGCAGGCGCCCCCCGCCCCCCCGCCCCCCGGCCCCCCGGCCCCCCGGTGCCGCGGCTCTGGGGGGGGGTGCAGCGGCCCGGCCCTGGCCTGCCCCTCGCGGGCCGGGACGGACGGGGAGTGGAGCCTGCGTGACCGACCGCCGCGAAGACTGTCCCGGGAGACCGTGACCCCGGAGCCAGGGAGAGGCGGGGCGGGTGCGCAGGAAGACGTCGAGGTGGGTCCGGGAAACGCCGCCCCCTCCAGGCCGCCCACCTGGGTTTCTCAGCCCGAGTTCCCCGAGGGCTGCGACCCCCCGGCCGCCCGAGCGTCGTCTCCCGTGGCGGGGGCTTCGCGTTCCCTCCCGGGTTTCGGAGCCACCACGTGACTTCCACGAAGCGCGGGGGGCGGGGGGAGCCGCGGCCTGGGTGGGATCTGGGACCCCGAGGTGCGCGGGAGGGCGGGGAGCGGAGGAAACGGGGCGGGGGCGAGAGAGGGAGGGGCGGGCCGGCCGGGGTGGGGAAACCCGCGTGGCGCGGCGGCGGCGGCGGCGGCGGCGGCTGGGGGAGAGCGGGAAGCGCGCGGGCGGGGCGGGGCGGGGCGGGGCGCGGAGGCGGCAGGTGCGGGGGCGCGGGGATGCGGGCGCCCGGGGAGCGCCGGTAGGCAGCGCCCGCGTGCAGGGCGCGGCGGGCCCGCGGCCGCTCCTCCGCGAGGCTGCGCGGCGGGCGGGCGGGCCGGGCCGGAGGAGCGCCCGGCATGTCGCAAGTGCTCCCGGCGGCCGGCAGCGTCCTGCAGAGGAGCGTCGCGGCGCCCGGGAGCCAGCCGCAGCCGCAGCCGCAGCCGCAGGTAGTGGAGCCGGGGCTCGGGAGGCCCGCGGGGAGCGGGGAGCGGGGCGCGGGGCGCCGAGGGCACGCGGACGTGGGGCTGGGGTTCCGGGGTGCGGCGCGGCGGGGACCGGAGACCGCAGGGGGGGGCGCGGGGAGGGTCCCCAGCTCGCTCACGGGGCCCGCGGCGTCCGGACGGCGGCCCGGCTGCTGCGCCCCGGGAGGCGGGGAGGCGGGAGGGCGCAGACGGTCCACGCTTCCCCGCACGTGGGACCCGCGCTGCCCCGCCGTCGCCATCCCTGCGCGGCGCCCGCTGCCCCCGCCCCCCGCCGGCGCGCGTGGCCCTCCCTGGGCACCGGGGTGCGCGCAGGGGACGTTCGCGCCAAGGGGCAGCTCGTGTCCCTGCACTCCAGCATCTACCGTCCGAATGGGGAACCCGGGGCCCGTCGGCCTCAGGGTGCAGGGTGGGGGCCCTGAGTAGAGCGAAACCCCTCGGCCCACTTCAGCCCCGGTGGACCCTCGGCGGCACGTGCAGCTGCGTGCTCCGGAAACAGGCGAGCTGGCCCGCGGGGATGGCCAGCGGAGCACTTCCCATCCGGCTCATTATGCGCCCCCCCTTTCCATTTCGATGCCTGGCACATCGTGTCATCAGGTGACGCTAGAGAGTCACACATTTCTGAGTTTGGACCTCGGTTACTTTAGCACACACAGGCTGAGTGGCTCTGGGCATTTTGCTTGGCTTCTTTGAGTCTCAGTTTCCCCACCGGTTAAATGAATATAATAATAACCTCTCATGGTTTTTTTTTTTTTTTTTTATGGGGACTGATGAAGATATGCTTAATAATTTATGACTGTCTTAACACTTTGCTTCCCGCTTTTTGTTTTGCTTAAATGTTACTGCTGGGTTATCAGGTTGTGGCCACATGGATTGGTGGTAAATCCAGTTTTGAGTGTCCACTCTCAGAGGGCAGGATGTAGGTTGTTTTCTTGTGTCCTATGACTTTTTGATTGTGAACGAAGAGGCATGATTTGGTGACAAGCACTATGGGAGACTCAAAAACTAGCAACCTCTACAGAGGTTACTAAGGGCATACTCTGTCCTGGGAGCTTTAGGATAAAAATCTTATTTTATCCTATGCTAGTCCTAAGCATTAGGCCGTTAGAATGATTGCTGCAGAGATGACTGATCAGTTGTTCAGGGCATGCATCTCCAGTCCTAAACCAGTGCCTGGCACATGGCAGGTACTCAGCTAATACTTCTTGAAAGAATGAATGACTCGCATTTACAATAAATGAGAAAGTTGAGCATTCGGAAAAATTAACCCATTTCCCCCTGGCTATACTGACAGTAAGAGAAAAAACTGGGGGCTATGTATTTCTAAAGCTAAAGTTCTGTGCTGTACATCACATTTTATCCCTATGGTGTTCTGGTTATGTTAACCAAGACTTCTTTGCCTTTAAAAAACTACATTTTAACACCTTGTGCCAGTCCCTTAAGCATTACTTCCAGACCACATCCATTTGCTGTATTATTTTTATATATGTTATTTATTTGTCTCCTTCTATAGACTTACGTTCCTCCACATACTGAAAATTCCTTACCCATCAGAACTTGGGGAGAAGATATGTGCCTCTTCTATTTGGAATACAACACCAGGGATCCCTGGGTGGCGCAGCGCTTTGGCGCCTACCTTTGGCCCAGGGCGCGATCTTGGAGACCTGGGATCAAATCCCACGTCGAGCTCCCGGTGCATGGAGCCTGCTTCTCCCTCTGCCTGTCTCTGCCTCTCTCTCTCTCTCTCTCTGTGACTATTATAAGTAAATAAAAATTTAAAAAAAAGAATACAAGACCAGATAAAATAACTGAAATTACTCATTATTTCATATTATTAATATTTGCTTTCCATTAATATTAATACTTAAGTAGCTTTCCTGTATTTGTATCTTACTAACCTCTTGGTATTTATTTATTTATTTATTTATTTATTTATTTTTAAAGATTTTATTTATTTATTCATGAGAGAAGCAGAGATACAGGCAGAGGGAGAAGCAGGCTCCCCGCGGGAAGCCCGATGTCAGACTCGATCTCAGGACCCGGGATCACACCCTGAGCCAAAGGCAGACGTTCAACCACTGAGTCACCCAGGCATCCCGACCTCTTGCCTCTTAAACTATCTCTTTAAAACAGGATACCCCCTCCTCACCCCTTTGGTACCTTCTCACAGGATTCTGGAAAACAAATACTCTACTTCTCCATGTTTTTCTATGACTGAAATGTTTTTACCTTGGTAGGTACATTTTTTTTTTTAGCCTGCCTGTTTCAGAACACTTGAAAGATTCAACTAGGCTTGGTTAAATCTCATATAAAGCTGAGAGCTTTCAAGACACCTCATCAGTTTGCTTTCTGATTCACTCTGACCCGTGAAACAAAATGTCCATCATGCATTGTTCAAATGAGGTGGTGTTTAAGATCATTGGATGTGTTGGTAGAGTTGTGTGTTTGCAGTTAGTTATAAGCGTAATATTTGCACGCGGCATCAAAAGTACCTGTTTGTGTGTGGTGGCATAAGTCCTGGCACACAGCAAGTTCCAGATAGCACATGCCTTCTGCCTTCCTTGTTCTCAGATGGACGTTGACACCGCACCTCTTCCAGGCACACACCCTGTGGGGTAGAGGTTTATGAACGTTGGTTTGGAGTCCAACAGACCTGAGTTCCACTTCCCATTTACCCACTTACAAGCTGTGATACCTGGGCAAGTTCCTTACCCTCTCTGAGTTTCTTATCCTCATCTTTTAAATGGCAGTCACACCACACATTTCTGAGGGTGCTCATGGGTATTAACACGTAAGGCCAGCCCAACACGTGGGGAGTGCTCCTGAACTGCTGTCCCTCCCATGAAGAAACAAGCGCTGGCCCTGATTGCAAATAAAATAGTGAAGCCAAGCGATGCTGAGGAAAGAGGGCAGAAGAGGGTCAAGGAAGGGGCCAGACAATGCACCTAACCAGACGTTTCCCCCAGAGTCCCGAGGATGATGATCGGAAGGTCCGAAGGAGAGAAAAAAACAGAGTTGCTGCTCAGAGAAGTCGGAAGAAGCAGACCCAGAAGGCTGACAAACTCCACGAGGTGAGCCTGTGGTTGGGGCAGAGCCACATGAGGGCCCCCCCGGAGAGGAGCCATCCTCCGCTCTCGCACCGTGGTGGCGGCCCCAAGGTCATGTCCTGGTCGCCACCAATTTGGACACTCACATCTCATTTCACTGTGTCCTTCCAGCCCAGTGTTGGGATTCTTCACTCACTGACATCTTTCTCCCTCATCCAGTGGTTGTTTCTCACTCTCAAGTTCCTTTTGTAAGTCAAAACAGAATAAAACAAAACCTCCTCTCCATCTCAATTCTTTTTCAAGCTACTGCCCCATTGATTTTCTTTCCTTCCTCCCTTTCCAACTCCTTCAAGAGATCCTGCTGTTTCCACTGGCCTCAGTGCCGTTTACTCCCCGGTCCTCTCTGCTGGCCTCTCTGCTGCCCTTCCCCACCCATGCACGTATGCATGCACCCATACCCACGAACACACACGTGCACCCACGTACACACACACCTATGCATGCAACCCACATGTACATGTACATACCCCCCACATACACGTGTGTGCACATGGCACACAGCCATGCACACATCCACATGTACACTCACATACCCACACATGCACATGTGCACAGCCATGCACATACACCCACACACGTACACGTGCAGGCACACACATGCACACACACGTACATGACCATACGTGAGTACACATGTGCGCACACACACCCCCTTCCTATGGAAGCTGCTCCTGCAGAGGTCGCTAGTGCCCTGGCACTGTCTGGTCCAGGGGCTTCTTTCTAGGCTCATCAGCCATCACATCACTTTGCTGAAACATTCGACACCACTGACCCTCCCCTTCCTGAGACGTTCTTTCAAGGTCTTCAGCTTCTAAAAGACCACATTTCTCGCTTGTCCCTTTTAACCAACACACCAAACTTCTCAGTTTCTTTTGCTACCTTCTTCCTCTGTCAGTTTTCTGCAATGTTGGTGTTGACCAGGCATTCAGACTCTGCCCTTTAGCCTTTCCACCCTGGAAGATTTGATCTATGAACCTGTTCTCTCAGCATTAGCTCCCCACATTGATTACTCCATGCAAGACCTCCATTCCGGGGCCTTCACCCCATATCTCCAGCGTCTGCTTAGATGTTGCCAAATGGGTCTGCTGCAGGCTGCTTGGATGCAGCATGGTGGTGATATGTGTTTCTTCTGAGACTCTTTCTTCTGTCTTCACACTGAGTTAATGGAGCTCGCCCCCTTTCTCATCACCCACATCAGGAACCTGGGATTTATCCTAAACTCTTCCAATTTCTTCTACCCTTATGCATAATCCCACAAAATCTCAAAGCCAGGACATGGGAACTGCTTCATATCAGGAACTGGCCTCAGAGGCGCCCAAGGATCTGTGCCAAGAATGAGCGACAGTTCTGAACTCTCATCTTTACACAGGATGGGTGCAAGTAATTGAGGACTTAAGTTTAGCACTTCCCTGCTTGCTGTCTTGGCATAGCTTGTCTCAGCTTGTTCTGGGGGTGTTGACAGCATAGCAGGCACTGAGGTATTACAAGGGGGAACAACAATCTCTGAAAACCCTTTCCTAATAAACTGAGAACTGGTTTAGGATGCACATTGATCCACTGATAGAAATTCAACAGTGGGCATAATTCATAAACATCAGCCTCTTTCCTTGGAAGTAGGGAGACTGGGCCCTAAAAAAGAGATAAGTGATGCACTACACTTAATTTCAGTAATTCACACAAATACTGTGGTGATGGCCAGAGAAGGTCCTTCCCAGCCTGTATTGGTCCGGTAAACTTTCCCTAGAAGAGTTGGAATGTCCTTTGCTTCCTTTCTTCCTTCTCCTTGATCCTGAAGCAGTCCGGGTTTTAGCCTCATGTTACTAAAAAATCCCAGAGGGCACTTGTGGCTCAGTTAGCACTTGGCCCTGCGTTCAGACCCCGTCTGCCCTTCCCCTCAGGAAGCTTCTCATCGAAGCCAGGTGCATTAATATAAGAAAACACTAGGGGACACTCAGTTGTAAGTCCGAAGTGATTATGTGTGTAGTGGTGGCTAAATGACATAGATAACACACATGTGTTATCCATAACACACACGTGTTCCTTCCATGGAGTGAGGGCGAGTAGATTCATTCCACTAATATTTGTTAGCACCACTGTAGGCAGGGCCTTGCTGCTGGATCACAAAGAGAGGGAGTAAGCTCTCATTCCTATTATTGGAAGCATAAGAGTTTTTGAGGCAAGTATATGGTCTCCTATGAACTCTAATGAATTCTGACCAATTTGGTGGCTTAAAACAATGCAGGTTTATTATCTTACAATTTTGGAAGTCAGTTGTCTGGAATGGGTCTCATGGGGCTAAAATCAGGGTGTCAGGAGGGCTGCATTCCTTTCAGAGGCTCCGGAGAATAATCAGTTTCCTTGCCTTTTCTGGCTTCTAGAGGCTTCTGTGTTCCCTGGCGTGTGGTCCCCTTTCCATCTTCAAAGCCAGCACTGGCTAGTTAAGCCTTTGTCAAGCTGCACTACTCTGACATTGTTCCATTGTCACATCTCCTTTGACTCTTGACTTCTTCTTTCACTTTTTTTTTTAAAAAGATTTTATTTATTCATTCATGAGAGACACACAGAGAGAGGCAGAGGGAGAAGCAAGCTCCATACAGGGAGCCCTATGTGGGACTCTATCCCGGGACTCCGGGATCATGCCCTGAGCCCAAGCAGACCCCCAACCACTGGACCACCCAGCTGTCTTCTTTCACTTGTAAGGACCCTTGTGATTACATTGGGTTCATCCACATGATCCAGGATAATCTCCCCACGTTCAGATTCTTAACTTAATCACATCTGCAAGTTTTTTTGTTTGTTTGTTTTTGCCACATAAGGTAGCATATTCACAGGTTCCAGAGGTTGGATGTAGACATCTTTGGGAAGCCCTTACTCTGCCTACATAAGAAGGTAGCAGAAATACTACAGTGTCAAAAAAAGATGAGTTTCTCTCAGTATCTGTCATTGTTGGATTTGATACCCAAATGAGCCAGATGCCTGGGGAAGTTAGGGGTAGCACCACATTTACTCCTGCCTCATTCCTCTTAGAACTGTGGTAGGGGACCCTTCTGTAGGGTTCCTAGCTTCTCTTGGGGTCCATACACTGTGTCACATGACCAATTATGCCAGGTGCTCTTTTGGGAAATGGGGCTAATTGATCTGAAACCCAGTCCCTCCATGGGAGAACATTCCCTTCTCTGCCTCGATGGAGCCAGAAGAGTATATCAAGTTTACCCACCACTGACCGATCACCTTGTCAAGGCCAATCTTTTTTTTTTTTTTTTTTTTGTCAAGGCCAATCTTGAAGAAACACAGCTTCAAGGAGGCCAGGACAGTGACTCCATCCATATATAGACCCCAAAGCTGTAGTCCACACTTTTCCGGTCACTAGCTACATACTAGTGTTATTGGTCACATGGAGGTGTGGGGGCGCAGGTGGCTGGTTCAGGAAAATGGAAATGCAGCCCAGTCCTACTGTAGAAGGGGAATGTCCTCTCTGGACCCAAGGGTAGCACATGAATAATAGCTCTGCTGTTTTTTGTTTCATTTTGTTTTGTTTTAAATATTTTTTTATTTATTCATGAGAGACACAGAGAGAGGCAGAGGGAGAAGCAGTCTCCTCGCAGGGAGCCTGATGTGGGACTCGATCCCGGATCCTGGGATCACACCCTGAGTGGAAGGCAGATGCTCAACTGCTGAGCCACCCAGGCGTCCCAATAGCTCTGCTGTTAATTCCTCATCTCTTTCCAGGGAGGGCATCACAGTAATGGGGATCTATGTTCTGCAGGGTTAACGTAGGAAAAAAAGTAAATATAGTTTAAAAAAAAAAGTATTTTTTTTAAACTTTGAAAAAAAATCTACGTATTGAGGGTGGAGTGTCAGGTTTAAAAATGTGAATAGTTTTACTGTGCTCCAGTGAGTGACCCTAGCATGCTGCTCTGGGTCCTTGGAGAAAAGCCCTTCAGGCCCCCTCGGGTTCCAGGCCACATCAAGGATGGGGAAAGTGAGAGCCACACACAGGTCTCAGATACCTCCTCAAAGCTGGGTTCAGGCCCGCTCTCTAGGAGACACTAACAGGTGCAGAAAGCTTCCTCCCAGTAGCCATGGCTGCCTGCCAGTCCCTGGGGAGATTAGCCTATGAAAAGGGCTTTAGGGCTGCCTGGGTGGCTCAGCGGTTTAGCGCCCCCTTCAGCCCAGGGTGTGATCCTGGAGTCCCGGGATCGAGTCCCACGTCGGACTCCCTGTGTGGAGCCTGCTTCTCCCTCTGCCTATGTCTCTGCCTCTCTCTCTCTCTCTCTCTCTCTCTCATGAATAAATAAATAAAATCTTTTAAAAAAGAGAAAAAGCAAAGGGCTTTACTCAGCCCATGGTCTGTCCCATCCTGTGGAGCAGCTGTTGCTGCATATCTCAGAGTAACTCCAGGTCTCTATTTGTCTTTCTCGAGTACCACAGAGGGGACTATTTAGGGCTTGTTTAGAATTCCCACCATTCTGTCCTGCCCACCTCGTCCATTCACCTTGAGCCTCTCCTACCTCTCCCACCCTGAGAAACCTCCTCCAGTCCCAGCTCCTAGAAGCTTCTGGGCCACCCTCACCCTCCTCCCAATTCTCCATCTCGGTTGTTGGGGGCGGGGAGGGACAGTCCGGCACTGGGCAGGCCGTGCCCGAGAGGTTGGGGCCACTCTTCGGTGTGAGTTTTCCCCTCGGGGAGGTGATTGCTGGAAGCCCGACCGTGGTGCCGAGAAGCTGTTCCTAATGTGCGTCTGTGTACCTCAGCGCTCACTGTGGCTTTTCAAATCATCCTGTCAAGGCGCCTACACCTCTTATGGGGATTTCAGCCCCTATTCATCTCTGAACACTAGGCACACGCCTGAGTCCACATCCACAAATAGGGACCCGAGTGAACAGTCCAGCTTTCTACAAGAGGCTGAAAGGTGTCTCAGAAGTGGGTCAGACAGGTTCGAGCCGGGCACCCCAAGGTGTAAGACTGAGAAAGAACGTTGAGTCAGAAAAGGAAGGCAGCGATGCCATCCTCAGGAACCCTAAATGTCACCAACTGACGGATTTCTTGGGCAGTTTGGTTGTGGTCTGTGTTGTCACAGTTTCTTCAGATGTTACATATTCTAAGAGAACGCTTCATTCGTGTCGTCCTCCCTTGGTTCAGAAACTGATGATGACACCCAATTTCTAGAGCCCTCCCGGATGACACAATTTTTCTGCTGGGAAGGACAGCAGCTTCGGGCTTGGGAAGAGGCTTATTGTAAAATCCTGAGCGCCGACAGCCCTTTGCTGCTGGTAACCACCACGGGGAAATTTGGGGCCAGGCACTGCCAAGTGAAAGCAGAATTGCTTCCTTGGTCAGGGGTTGCCATTGACCTTGAAATCAGGTTCCAAGTCTGCATGACCTTGGAAAAGTCACCGCGCCGCTCAGAGTTTCACTTTCTTCTCTTGTGAAAGGGGTCTGTGTGTGGCTGTGCCCTCCTGATGGCCTTTCCCGCCCCCTCATTTCCTTTCTGCCTTTGCTTTCATCTCTGGTCCCTGGTACCCACATCAGCTTGTGTGCAGATGTGTCATCCTGGATCCTGGATACCCCCAGACAGCCCCTTATTCCCCAATCAGCCTCTTAGACACCCAAGCCAGGCTTTCTTAGCTTCGGCACTATTGACATTTGGGGCCAGATAATTCCTTGTTTGGGGAGAGGGCCGTCCTGTGCTGTGTAGGATGTTGAGCAGCCTCCCTGGCCTCTACCCACTCAATGCAGTAGGATCGACAGTTGTGACAACCTAGCTGTCCCTGGACAGTGCACATGTCCCCTGGGGACTGCCAGATTTGCTCCAGATGAGAATCGCCCAGACAGCTTAATTTCTGAGGCCAAACTGGGCTATGCAATGATTTTACCACCACCAGGTCTCTGCGGGTGACCATGTCCTGGCTAATGCCAGGGGAGGCAGCAAACCTCCAAACCTCATGGGGCCAAAGATGTGAAAATCAGCAAGATTTGAGCTAAACTGATCATATCTTTGGAAAAAAACAACAACAACAACAAAGGGCCTCATGTTCTTACTTATTTTTCTTGGGTGTCAAGCCCAGGTACCTGTGTCCCCTCAGCTCCATTCCATCTGCCCCAGCGCCTCCTTTTGTTTTTGTTGAGCTGTTCTCACCTGAAGATCTTGACTACTTCTCTGGTTTTTATTCCCTCAGCTCAATGAAAGTCCTTTAGCAGGTTTATGAGTAAAAGTCCAATCCCAGAAGAGAAAGTCCCTGCAGAGAAGGCAGATGAGGGGCCTGTTGGGCTGGGGCTCGGGGGAAGCAGTGGTCCCTCAGGAAGACTTTAAGCAGCGTGGCCCCTCATGGCTTCCAGAGATAAAGCTCCGAAGCTCACAGCATCCTGCCACAAAATTCAATAAATCCAGAAGGGCAGTTTGAAATATTTTGCCACAAAAAGAGACTTTCCTGTTTTTTTGGAATCTAGTTAAAATGTTAGCTCATTGGAACCATTGGTATCTATTCTCCATTTTATTTGGAGGTGAAGAACATTTCCAGCTGCGTGTATGTGTGCGTACACGCACATGCATGTGTGTACACGTGCCCCACAGAGCTGCAGCCTGTCACCCCCCTGCTGCATGCAGGCTTCCCGAGATGACTATCCGTGTCTTCCCATCTGCACTCTCCCTCGCCCACGGAGGGCTTGTTGCTGCGCCGTAGATGGAATTTGGCCTTCAGAACTAGAGCTTGTCTGAGACCAGAGGAGAGTGTGAGGAGTTGGGGCTGGCAGGAGAGCTGAAGGCAGAATGGGGCCTGTGCGCTAGTGAAGCCAGACTGACCCTGGACAGCCTGCAGGGAAAAGGGGTGCGGCTTGCTGCCTTGGAGAGTATTCCAGACCACCCTGAGGGCCCACCTGGGGAAGACTCAGATGGCCTCTGTGTGCAGTCCCTCTGGTGCCTAGAGCTGGGGAGGGAAGGAAGTGGGTGAGAGAAGGAGCCAGAGGAGTCACTGGGCAGTGGCCCAATAGGTAGCTACAGGAAAGGGTAGCAGAGGCTCCTAGCTGCTATACATTTCTGATCTTTGGGGCGTGCTCTTACTTAGTATGAGTAAGATTGAATATAATACATGATTGAATAGAACACATAATGAGGGATGCAGTTTCATTAGGTGCTGTGGCCAGGGAAGCCGTCCTGGAGGTGATGGGCTTGAGTTGGGCTCACACAGAAAAGGAGGAAGGTGTAGTCCAGTGGAGCAGGACAGCATTTGCAAAGAGGCAGAGTTGAGAATTTGTGTGTGCCATAGAGGCCTGTAAAAAAAATCAGACTTTTAAAAGTTATTTATTAAAATTTACTAGCAAGAGACAAGATGTGATGGATAATAGTAAGATTGGGTCCCCACCTCAGGAAATGCACGGTAAACAAAATTGCAGCAAGATTTAAATAAGATTGTCAGGCTTGAGATGATCTCTCTTGGCATGCCCTAGAGCTCTGCCATTGGTCAAGTGTTGTAGAACTTACCAGTGACTTGGAGGAACAAAAGGGAAGACCTACTTATCAAGTTAATGGGCAGCTTATAGCTGTGTAGTATCACGATCCATGAGCTGCGTAGTGTCATGATCCATGAGCTGACACATTAAGATTCAGAAAGATTTTGCTAGGCTGGAAGGGTGGACAGGGTGAAAGTCAAGAGAAATGGATGTAGAACCTACCCTTCATCTCTAGAACATCAGTCATCGTCCAAATTTAGACGAGAGAAGCAGCAGAAGCAGACAGAGCTTGCACTTCTCTGCAAGCTTAGGGAGAATCCCCAGAGTGTGGTGGCTGCAGACTGGGGTCCAACCCTGGAGCAGGCCACCTCCATGCATACCCCTGGCATGAACAAGCCGTCCCCAGAATCATGCACTGCATTCTGGGAATGACCCTTTTTCAGAGATCCTGGCAGACTAGAGTGTGGCTCAGGATGACCTCCAGGAGGGCAGGAGGGCCAAAAGTCCCAAAACCCAAGGAACTCAGGAGACCTGAGACAGTTGAGCTCAGAGCATACCTAAGGGGAAGTGGTATGTGGCTGTCTCCTAATATTTCAAGAACTAAGAACTACGATGTTGAAGAAGTATTGAATTTACTCTGTGTGGTTCCCTAAGGTGGAACCAAGCCCAATAGGTGGGTTTGAAGGAGAGAGAGAGAGATTTTGTATCAGTGCAAAGAGCAGCTTTCTAATAGAGCCGCCCAGAAATGGCAGGGACTGTCCTTTGAAGAAGAAAGTGCCCAGCACAGGTTGGATGTCTGGTTTCTGCATTGTGTGGGTTGGGCTGAGGGGGTCTCTCTGAGCCCCTCCAGGTCTACGCCTCTGCAGACTCTGATATAGTAGAGACTTCAAGGATGAGCGTTGGGGCGAAGCCAAGGCAAGGGATATTTTCATCCATTTACTCATGCAGTCGGCAAACCTGTATTAGGTTCTGGGCACTGTTCTGGGTGCTGAGGCCACAGCAGTGACCCCAACGGAGATCGGAGATCGTCAGAAAGCAGCTCAGCAGCTGGGGGAGGGGAGGGGAGTTGCGCAGGAACTTTCAGGAGTGACACAGTTCTCTTGACCAACGTTAACATTTGCCCAAACTCACTGAATTACACCCTTAAGACAGGTGTATTTTGCTTGCTGAAAATCATATCTTCATAAAGTCGATTCAAAAAGCAAAGCCTGCCCTCCCTCTCATCGTGGTGGGAGGAGAGAAATGATAAGCAAGGGAACAAACGAGCAGGGGTGGTGGCAGGGGGCGCAGTTGGCGGGAAGGCTGACCTGGGGAGGAGGTGGGCACGCCGGGAGGGAATGTGGTTGCAGAAGGCACCCCACTCCTTCTGTGTCCCTGTCCAGGAGTATGAGTGCCTGGAGCAAGAGAACACCGTGCTGCGGAGAGAGATTGGGAAGCTGACGGAGGAGCTGAAGCACCTGAGCGAGGCGCTGAAGGAGCACGAGAAGACGTGCCCACTGCTGCTGTGCCCCATGAACTTTATGCCGGTGCCACGGCCGGACCCTGTGGCCGGCTGCCTGCCCCGGTGAAGCCCAAGCACCGTCCTCCTCTGCCGAGGGAGGTAGCCTTGGTCTTTTTCACACCTGGGAGGAGGAGGGCTCCCTCCGTGGCTGGGTCCAGGGGGACCTGCGGCCGGGTCACCGCCTCGGAGCTCCTGGCTGTGTCCCCAGCAGACGCCTTGCAGGGCCCTGAGTGGATCCGGGCAGGGAGGCCACCCTCAGGAGTCACCTCCGCCCACTTTGGCAGCTAGTAGGTTCCAGTTGTGCAGAATTATCTCCTCTAGAATTTGGATAATAAAGATGGTTATGATCTCTCCTTTTGCCAAGTTCTTGGAATTTAAAAATACAATATATCTCCTGGTCCCAGAGGAGGGCACCTTCTATCTCTTAAGGCTGTTTGGTGGCCCTGGGTCTTGCTTTCCCTTCCTGGTCATCTTCCCCATGGCTGTAACTGTGCTCAGTGCAGGGGGCACCTTTGGGGGTGCCAAAGCCGGTGGGACTTCTTGACACCCCCGCTGGGTCAGCAAGGGATGGTCATGCTGGGCATGACTCGTGCTTGTCTTCTGCTTTGGGTAGCCTTCCATCTTGGTCAGCACCCCCACCCATGCTGGACCGTCATAGAAAATGTTCTATCCCAGGCTGGTTTTCCTGTCTGCTCTCCTGGATCACCTCCCCATTCCATTCCAAGTGGCACAGGATCAGAAGACAGTTTTACTTTAGATTAGTCTGAATCACAATGCAATGGGGGAAATCTGTCCCCTAGTTTAAAAAAACAAATATTTTGGCAGATGAGGAGAGCAATTTCCTTTCAAAAGTCCCGTCTAACTATTATTTCAGGAAAAGCAGAACCAAGACAAATTGAAGGTGGCCCCAGCGAGAAAAGCAAAATGGTAGAGGACTCCCCATCCTCTTCCAATTCTCTTTTTCCGTGGACCAAGGGACTTGTGGAGGGCGGAGCCATGTCATCATAAAGGGCACAAGAAATGGGAACAAAGGAAAATGCTTGGTTGTAAATGTAGATGGTTGAAAAAGAAGAAAGTGAGACAAGAAAGAGAACACAGCCCCTCCCAGGGGTGACCAACTTGCTGACTTCATACAAATATTCATATCGGCTACGCCTCATGGGCCTTCCTTTGCTAGGCGAGGAAGTATCTCTTTCCCCCCAGACCTCTTTTTACACAGGCTGAAGGCTGCAAGATTTCCCTGGTCAGAGGCATTGGAAGTCTGCCGTTAAAGACCTGGGCTGCTGCCCCCTGGCAAAACCAGGCTGAAGCTTCCTGAATACACCTATTTCAGGAATGATGGCATTTCTTAGTAAGAGAGACTTTAGAAATCATCCAGCCTGATCCATTCACTTTTGCAGGCGAGGGGCTCAGATGCAATGAGGGAAAGGCCTTGCCCAAGGTCCCCCCATGAGCAAGGAGCAGAACCAGGTTGGAACCCCAGATGGTCCTACATGACTCCTGATCCGCTGCAGAGGTGATGGAGTCAGGCTACAGTCAGGACCTGGGGTCTAAACGTGGCATGACCTTGCGTCAACACCTCACAGGGCTGGCCAGGACTGCCACGGTCCAGGCGATGAGCCTGTTCATGAGGGGCAGACTCAGAGCCAAGGTCCCAGGGGCCGAAGCGGCTGTGAGTTGGAACACACAGAGTGTGTGCCTTGTACCCGCAGACGGTTTGAAGCTGCCAGTCTTTCAACTCCAGCACTTTCTGTCCCTGCAGGGAACACCTGAGGTTCTGACAGGATCTGAGCCTGAGCCTACAACAGTACTTCGGTGCTCTCCCGGCTTGCACATTCCTTCAGCCCAGCGGTACTGACCCCCCGATCCACTCTGACCCCTTCTGGCACTGCTGTTTCGCTGGCTGCCCCCCACTCTCCTGCTAACCCTGGGGTGTCTATGCCTGCTGGCCTCCCTGGCCTGAATCCCCTGGCTCCCAATAACACAATATGATAATTCAGAGACCCGTCTCCTTCCATTGAGTTGCTCTGTGCTCCCAAGGCCTTGGGGTCCTCTACTCTGGTTGGGAGACTCAGGACAAGGGGCCCAGGGAGGACGGTGGGGAGCAGTTCTATCTCAGAAGTGACAGTGTCTCGTTTCCGCCCACAGTCTGTGGCCAGACCTCAGTCACACGGCCTCACTGAGCTATAAGGGACACTGGGGATTGAAATTGAGCCATGTCCTCAGAGAGCTGAAACTGTCCCCCCCCTCGCTGAAACTGCCCCCTTGCAGGTCACCAATAAGCTCTGGGTGCCAAATGTAGTGGACATATCTCAGGTCTTATCTTCCTTTCGTTCCCTAAATTAAGATGCTAGCTTCTGCATTCCTTTCTGTCTCTCTACCTGCTGCTTCACAGTATAAAGGGACTCCTCTTCTTGGGGCCTCCATCTCCATCTGTCCCTAAACTGGTAATTCCCTAAACCGATAATACGCAGAACGAGGGCAGGTATATCCAGCTGCCCTGCCCCATGTCTCGGAGAGAACATTGTACGAACATCTCCCACTCAACACGTTGTTCACAGCTGTACTCGTGATCTCGTCTTCCCTTCAAAGACGCTTCTCAATCTGTTTTTACCTGTTCAACAGAGGACTCTGTTACCCACCTGGCATGATAGTTGAAACCTCTGTGTCCCCAGGGCAATTCACCAAGCCCGCCATTTGTGCCTCCTAAATACCCCCAGATCCAGTCACTTTGCTCCGATGTGCTAATTGCTTTACCTGCTAACAAGGCCTGGATTCACACCAGCTGCTAAACACAGGGGGCTTCCTCCCTGAGTTGCGTATTCACTGAGGTGGAGCTGCCCCCACTTTTGATGTCAGAGCAGTAAGTTTGGAGTCAAGGAGCCCAAACTAGGGAACCCCAGGGTCATGAGCCATGGTGCTGGGGGGTCCCCTCCAGGATAACTGACTATTGTGACAAGAGTTCTGAAAACCAGACGTTCACTGAGCTTGGCTGCTAAGTATGTCCTTATCAACCTCCCTGTACCATCAGGGGTGTCTCAGCTCCCCAGCTCCTACCCTGAAGAAGCAAAATTTCTGTATGAACTTGAGCAACTATTGTATTATTCCAGGAGGGACAAGGGAAGTAGATAAGTTGCTGGGGATTAGATTTACTTGGTTGTCTTCCCCCTGCTGCTGTGTGCACGACCTAGCACCCCACGTCTGAATGGAGTCACCATTACCGAGTGACTCTTTGTTGGGCTGAGGGGGATGGGAGAGAGGCTGAGAAAGGCCCTTCAGCATAGAAAGTGTCAGAGGGAGGAAACCCTTCCTTCACACCCACGCGGCCACACCACTTCCTGTCCGCAATCCCTCCCTGTGTTGCACCAGCCCAGCCTGGGGTTTCCATCACTGAATCAGGCCCCAGTTTTGGCCCCAAACCTTGGTTGAAGTGATGACACTAACGGACAGGAAAGCAAGAGACCCAAAAGCCCCTCTCTTCTTTCCCATCAATGCTAGGGTTTCCACAGTCCGGGTGTACTTACCAGCGCTGTGAGTTCTGTCCCGGCAGAAGGGAGAAGAAAAGGGGAGGCCCTGCATCTCACTGACACATCTTCCCTCCTGCGATATCCAGGAAGTCCTGGCAGGGTCATCTGTGTCACAGCAAGAAGGCTCGTAAACAAAAGCCAGGGAACAGGAAGAAGGATGAATGGAGAAGAGGAAGGGGAGAGGCAGGAAGGGCAGGAGAAAAAGAGGGAGAGGGAAAGAAGGAAGGAGGAATGGGAGACGGGGTGGGGATCCTGAGCTCTGAACCTAAAGCATCCCTGCTGCTGAGTCCCTAGGGGGGACGTGCCTCTGGAAGCCCCCTCAGTAATGGCATGTAACCCGAAGGCTGAGAGTGGAGCTGGCCAAGGTCGAAGTATCTGCAAACTACCCCATACTTGGAGCCAAGGGAACTTTCCTGGATGATGCATTTGGAAAATGACCTTCCCGATGAGATTGCCCCCACTTATCTATCTTGGAACAAAGGAGATGGACGTGTTCACTTCTGCTGCCATGGGCGTCATCACCGTTAGCGTGACCCACACTGAAAGTCTGTATTTAGCAGGTGCCGATGCACTCGGTGTGGCACGCTTGAAGAACTCGTGTCCTAAATCTGGAGCTGTGTTCAGGGTACAGCCTGGCCCTGGAGGCAGCTCACCTGCTCTTTTGGGTGTTCTAGCGTGACCTTTTTGGGTCCAATATGTTCAAGAAGATCAGAAATGTCATCGTAGATCAGACCAAAAGCCGCTGGCCTAGAATTCCGACCACAATGCTGAGGAAAGTGCGAGGGACAGTCCAGTGTTTGCATTCTAAGACACCACCCTGAAAGGCCAGAGATGTAACTGGAACTTCCCTGATTTTCCTTAATAACCTACTACATATCTATCCATCCATTATCAAGACCCTTCTCGAACGGGTTTCTCAGTTGCCTTGTGCGGGGCATCGGCTTCTGTTCTGCCCTGAAACCACCCTCTGCTCTGTCTGAATCTGCTGTCCCTCATTCCTGGACAGAACAAGTGAGCTTGCCCAGGGCCTGGAAAGCAGCACTGTTTCCCGAGCATCTCGACATCCATGGAGCTTCCTTGGAGTCTTTCCTCCAGACCAACAGCAAGGCAAAAAAAAAAAAAAAAAAAAGTACCCTCCCAAATGTCACAAACCCACAGAAGGCTCAATTTGCCAGGCAGTACTTTCTGAAATTGAGAAAATAAGAGAGTTGGAGAAACACCAGTGGGGGCCTGCATCCTGAGGTAAGAGAATGGAAAGAACCAGTGAATGTACCTTGCAGTAGTTCTTGAACTATTGCAGTGAATTTGCTAATTATTAATGTTACCTTAACTTTACTAGTAATTAATTACTCACTCTAATAATCAATTTATTATACCAAACCAATACATTTATTTATAGAATTAATAAAATACTTATTCAAGAATAAAACTATTAATGATTAGTTGTTACTAATTTATGAATTAGCTATTGTTTAAACGATCAGTAGTTAAGTGTCCATTGTGTGTGCGCGCGTGGGGGGGTTGCTTTACCAGGACTAGCAAGGGACAGACACCTCCCAAGACACACACACACACACACACACACACACACACACCCCTTAGAGGACCGCCTTATCACATAACTTCTGAAGTCTCACCTTTAGACCTGTTTCAGTTTGAGGAGAGGAGACCTAGTAATTTTCTCCATCTGGTCTGAACAGGGAACACTCTTGCTTAAACCGTAAACAACCAAAGGACAGGGATCGTGTTATTTATCCATATATCCCTGGTTGCTTAACGCGGTGCCTAGCACATGGTAGGTACTAAAAATATCCGTCCGAGTGACTGATAGAATGAATGGCCAGTCCTTCTCTCTTGTCCTCATTCTATTTAAGCCCTCACCCCCACTCCACACCCCCATCATTTAGTATTACTTCATTTGTGATGTGAATTTCTCAGGGTTATTTCCCCATTTAAGGGCATGGACCTAACCTACTTCCTTTGTTCCTATAATTCTTCATCTGGTTCAGTTTGCCTGTTTTAAATTAGGGATTCCTGTAAGTCAGCAGTGAAGTTGCTTCATAAAGATCTTGTAACAATAATGTTGAAAGCACAATAGGTTGATGACGATAGAGGTGGAGGTGTGGGGCTGAAAACACAGGAAAACAAGCCTCTTGGTTAGTTTTTTCAATTTTATTTAAACACTGAAAATAGTTACTGTATTATTATTTGTTCTACAACACTATTATTTAAGTCTTTAATGTTTGCGTAGGCGTACTTGGCTTATCATGTATACACACAGAGGAGGTGGACGCACGAATCCCCACTGGCTCTGGCCCGGAGGGGGAAAAAGAAAGAACTTGAACTCATCGGTCATGTGGGGGAAAAGTTCAAGGGAAAACTATGTATTGTCTAGAGGACATTCCTCAGGTTATCTAATTCTAGTCTTCCACTGCCTGAGCCATTTTACAACTGTAAATTATAGCTAATTGGTAACAGTGCAAAATAATTCTCGTCTCTAGACATGCAAATTATGTCCTGTTCATAGAGGTCAATTTACTTTTCTCCCTCCCTCCTCCTTGAAAAACCAGTTTGCTTCCATTGGCACATTCACTTCAATATCCCAAATCGATAAATATGCCTGCTCTTTGGATTCTCTTTTGAACTGGTGATATAACTGCTCAGCCTCCCCATTGACTAATGACCTTTATGATCTTATTTAATCCTTAATAAGTAAACATTTTATCACCTGTTCATTTCATATCTGAACCAGAGCCATGACTTTGCCCTTTTTGAACTTTATTTTTAAACAGGGCCGAACGACCCTTAGTGTTGTTGCACGATGTTCACGCCATATGGACAGAGTCGGAGAAAGCCAGGCAGTGTATTGATCGACATGGAATGATATCTCCAAGGAGCAGAGCCTCTAGGGTCATGTCTCCTGTTTTTGCTGTCCTTGGCTCTATTATCCTGAATCAGGTTCTCCAATTTGCTGTTCTTCCTCCTTATTTTTAACTCTAACTCCCGAGCATCCTTTACATCACACGCTAAATGTCATTTTCTCCAGCAATCTTCTGTGATCTGACAAAGTTGATTAAGCACTCTTACTAAGGTGCTTTCCTGGACTCTGGATGTGAGTCACAGCACGCATCCCATTCCATGGTTATTGCTTGTTGAAATCAAAGAATACGCAAATGAATGGATCCTGATGTGAGAGATTCCACAGCATCTTGTTCTGTTCTGTTATCTAACTTCGGTGAGAAAGCTTCTGGGTCCCAAAGAGAATCTTTGTGGAAACATTTTCCTGTCTCCTCTTTCAGTGGACACATCCCCTTGTTCTCTTTACTGTGCATTTTCACACGCTTGAAGACCTTACAGACACCTTCCCCACCTTTTCTTTTTCATGTTGCCTTCTTTTCTTCCCCTCCTTTTCATTTATTTATTTATTTATTTATTTATTTATTTATTTATAATTTTTAAAAAAGATTTTATTAATTTATTCATGAGAGACAGAGAGAGCGAGAGGCACAGACACAGGCAGAGGGAGAAGCAGGCTCCATGCAGGGAGCCCGATGGGGGACTCGATCCCGGGACTCTGGGATCATGACCTGAGCCAAAGGTGGCGCTAAACCGCTGAGCCACCTGGGCTGCCCCCCTCTGTCCTCTTTAATAAACCACAGAGCCCACAAAACTACCCCCATAACTGAATGTGTATAAATGCTTAGAAGGCGACAAGACCTCAGTACATTGCACCTCGGGCTGTTCTCCAGCAAGCTGGGACATTTTGTGGCACAACAGAGGAGCAGGCTTCTCCTTGCGGCCACTCTTGGAGTGAACCTGAACCTGGGGCCCCGGGCTGCACAGATCTTCCCACCTCCAAAAGAAAATGATGAGTCATCTGCCCCCCCCCACCCCCCCGCCCCTAGGAACTAGGAAAGTAAAAGCTTTAGAAGCGCGCTAAGGGCCCCAGATGGAGGCTGAGCAAATCTGTGCACTCACCCAGACCTCTTCTTTATATTAATAAGGAGAAAGATGATGAGGCATTTCACTAACCTGCAGACCCCTTTCGCAGGCCGGCCGCAGGCTCTGCAGCGCACTTCCATCTCACCCCCCCCCCCCCAGCACACTGCCCCCCCCAGGGGCCTCGAACAAATGTGGTTGGTGGTCAGCGAACATTCTTGGCCTTCCAGCCTCTTGGGTGAGAAAATATGGAATCCTGTGTCTTTAAGAACTGAAACCATGTAGAAACAGGATTTGATACCCTGTAGGAGACAGGAGACTTCCCTTTTGCTGTTCAAGTTTCATCTTCAGTTATCAGGAACCGAGCGGGGGGCACAGGACCTGGAGCCTGGCGGCGCGGGTCCGCGGAGCTGCTGCTTTCTGGAGATGAATACACTCTTCTTTCTTTTTGAATGTACCTCATCACAGTGAAAAATACGTTTAAGAAAGTCCCTGGTTGACTCTGCACGTCCCAGGGCTTCGCTGGAAGAGAGGAGCACCCCTGGGGCCCAGCGGGTGCCAGATCCCCTGGCGCTGCCCGGGGTGGCACTCGGTGCCCAGCGGGCAGTGGGGACCCGGTGCCAGCCCCGGGTTGCAGGGCCCAGGGACCCGACTGGAAGGCTTCGAAAGCCCCCTGGTCCCACCTACCCCTTCTCTCAGGGCGAGGCAGCCCAGGCCAGGACGGCCGCGGTGTGGCCCTGAGGTGTGCCCCCCGGGACCTTCGGGGTGTGGCAGCAGGTGGCAGGTCCGGGCTGTCAGGGATCCCAGTCTCTTGTCTTGACTGCCTGTGGTGCGGTTTCTTTTCTGTTCTTCCACAGAGTTCCACAAGCTGCTGCCTCCCTCAGGCTCTGCTCGGGGGATGCGCTTATGCTGGTGCATCTCATGTGCCCCCTAAACCTATACACCTGATCCAGCCTCCACCCTCCTCTGCCCCTCGGTGTCTGCAGGCGGATCCCTCCTTCCTGCACCCCCCGCATGGCTTAGCTTCCAACTGGCTCACCCAGGGGAGGCACTGGTATGACACTGGGGTGTGAACGCAGGGAGAGGTTGGCAGGGCTGTTTCTTGCTCGTCCCTCCTGATTCGGAGCCTTGGTTCTGGCAGCGGCAGCTTCCTCTGTGACTCTAGCATCTTCTGCACAGCCCTGTCCCCCCCGGGCCTCAGTAGTGCCATCCTTTCCCTCTGCCTCCTCAGGCCTAGATGCAGTAACGGCTTGAAATCCTTTGGTGCCTCCACGTGTCTCGTTGCCCCCCCCCCCCCCAGCCTGAAATCCTCCCCACATCTCTGTCAATTGTCCCTTCATTAAAGTCTCTTCGGAAGAACCGTCAGGGTGGAATCCTGGAACCTGACGGATCTGCTGGTGCAATTTGTTCCAGCATCCTAAGCCAAGGCGCTAACGAAGTCCATGCTAACTAACGCTACCCCCTTCACAGCCCAACCAAGGAGAAAGTTGCTTTGTTCTTGCTCAGAGTCTAAGACTCGGCCTGTGGCGTGGAGGCAAAGCTAAAGGGCTGGCTGAAGTCGGCCCGTCTCTGGGCACTGCCTGCTGGTACTGTCAGTGTGACGGACTCCTGAGCTCTCTGTGGGACGTGCACCCACATTCTCTCCACCTCTCTCACCTCCAGTCCCATATATAAACCTAGTTTGCGTTTTGTTTCTCAAGGCCCGGAAAATGAAGCTATTATCTGCTCAGCTTCCTTTGCTAGAAACTACAGAGTCACCTGGACTCCTCCCACCAAGTCTGGTGGTCCCTAAATCCATCCCTCTGTTCTCACTCAGTCCCCATAGATGCCACTTCGTCTGGACTAGTCATTCTCAACCAAGATCAACTGGGGGGTTTTTGCAAAATGCAGATGCTTTAATTCTCCTTCCCTCTGTTTCTTAAGGAGATAGAGGAATTTTCAACCAGGGTAGGATGTATCTTGCTACTATCCAAATCCCATATTCACTGAGTTCCACTGCTTTTGAGCTTTATTATCTCCTACTGGGAATACTTCCTTCCTTGGTCTTCTGCCTCTAGTCTCTTTCACACACCAATGGAATTATCTGCCCCAAAGCCAAATCTGAGCAGTTGCTTCTCTTGTTTAAAAAGCTTCAGTGGCTACAATGATCAAAACCAACCTATCTGGCCAAACAAAGCCTTTGGCCATCTGGTTTTAACCTATCCTTCTAGCTTCATACCTGGAGGTATAGAGAGAATAAAGCAGATGGTAGGAGGAGCCACGAGAAGAGGGACACAGACAGGAGACCACAATAAAGATTTAGGGGCTGTGGCTGCTGACGCCAGGAGAGGAGCCTCAGATCCAGGACTACCCTCCAAGCTCAGAATCTACAAGGAGTCTCTAAGGATTTCTATGAGACTTTATCTTCTGGGCAAGTCTTTCATTTAACTAAATGTGATGCATTTCAATTCCTTATGATCAGGAAAACCTAAGTAGATCAATGCCTCCCATGAATGTCTCCAACTGATAAGTACTTAGTCACCTTTCAACTAGCTCCATTTATTCATGAGAGAGAAAGAGAGAGAGAGAGAGAATGAGGGGCAGAGACACAGGCAGAGAGGGAAGTAGGCTCCATGCAGGCAGCCCGATGTGGGACTTGATCCCGGGACTCCAAGGATCATGCTCTGAGCCGAAGGAGCCACCCAGGCGTCCTCAACTAGCATTTCAAATAGTGTCTCGCTCGAGGAGCTTCTGAGTTACCTGATAGGCACTATTCTTCCTCCCTCTCTGCTGTCTCTGTTACAGCATTGGCTTTGTTTTATTCTATTTTAGATTCATTGTATGATCTTAAAAATTCCATATAAATTTACAATCACCGGGATCCTTGGGTGGCTCAGCGGTTTAGCGCCGGCCTTCCGCCCAGGGCGTGATGCTGGAGTCCCACATCGGGCTCCCTGCATGGAGCCTGCTTCTCCCTCTGCTTCTGTCTCTCTCTCTCTCTCTCTCTGTGTCTCTCATGAATAAATAAATAAAATCTTTAAAAAAAATTTACAATCACCTCATCAATGTCTGAAAACCACAGCTGTGTTCAAATAGGATTACACTGCATCTATGGATCCAATTGGGGAGATTTAGCATCTTAGTAATATTGAGTATTCCAATCCATGAATATGATATATCTATTCATTTATTTAAGCATTCTTTAATTTCTCTCAGCTTATATATAATGTTTTAAAACATATTCTGTGTTTTATAATATTCAACATAGACGTTTTGCACATGGTTCATTAAATTTCCCCCTAAGTATTACATGCTTTCTGATGTTTTTATAAATAGGATTTATAAGATTATACTTTCCCAATCATCTGTTTTGCTGGTGTACTCGTTTTTGTATATTGATCTTGTATCCTTTTACCTTGCTAAATTCACTTATTAAGTCCAATTGGATTGGTTTTCTTGTTTGTTTTTAATATTCTTAGGGTTTTCTACATAGACAATCATGTTGCCTGTAAATAGAGAAAGTTTTACTTTTTCCTTTCCAAATTTTGTGCCTTTTAATTCTTCTTGTTTTATACATTGACTAAGGACTTCAGCACAATATTTAATAGTTGTGTTAAAAGCAGTCATCTCTTCACCGTTCCCTATGTTAAGGGAAAGCGTTCAGTCTTTCACCATTAAGTATGTTGCTAGCTATAGGGTTTTTTTGTTTTTATTTTTTGTTTCAGAATTACCCTTTATCAAGTTGAGAAGTTCACTTCTATTTTTAGTCTACTGAGAGTTTTTAGCCATGAGAGAATATTGAATTTTTTCAAATGATTTTTTCTGCATCTATTGAGACGATGGTTCGATTTTAAAAAATCTTTTATTCTGTTAATATGGTCAATTACATTGGTTTATTTTTGAATGTCGAATCAAACTTTCATTCCTGTGATACACCCCATTTGGTCATGGTACATTACTCTTTTGGTATATTGCTGGATTCAATTTGCCAACATTTTGTTAAAGATGTTTGCAACTATGTTCATGAGAAATAGTGGTCTGTGATGTTTTTCTTGAACTATTTTTGTCAGATTTTGGTAGAAAGATTTATTTTTAATATTAAAATTAAATTTTTAATCAAACATATGCATAATTTGTTTAAAAAATCAACTTGCGCTAGAAGGCTTAGGGCATAATTAGAGTTAGTTTCAAGTACATATTTAGCAGAAAAGCCCAAACATCTGTGCTTAAACAAGATACATATTTTTCCATGTAAAAGCTGTCTGAGGGGAAGGGAGTCAAGCTGGTATGGCCATTGTGTCATCAAAGACCCAGGCTCTTTTTCCTTTTCTGATTATCCTTAAGGTCACTTCATATTCCAGGATGGCTGCTGGAGTTCCATTCATCAGGTCCATATTCAAGGCCAACAACAAGAGAAAGGGGAAGAAAAGAAACTAGGTATCTGCCTCTCACTTTTACAGAGACTTTCCAAAATACCATTTTAATTATGTTTTGTTGACAATAATTTCATCATATGGTCATATCTAATCGCAAGGAGGGTTAGGAGGTATAGTCTTTTAGCTGGGTACATTGCTGAGGGTTTGGTTACTAAGGAAGAAGGGGAGGATGGATACAATCAATGTGCTGAGCAAAAGAAAAGCCAGGACACAAAAAGAGCACATACTATATGATTTCCTTAATGTGAAACTCTAGAAAAGCCAAATGTAATTCATAGTGACAGAAAAACACATCATTGATTGTGGAACTGATCCCAGGATTGAATGGGTTGGGGTTCAAGGAAACTTTTTGGGATGCTGGAAATGTTCCATAACTTGATTGTAGTGATGGTTATGTGGGTATATAAATTTGTCAAAATTCATCCAAATGTGCACTTATAAATTATATTTATTATATTATAACAAATTATAACTCCACTTTGTTGTTGATTTTTCTAAGTACGGAAAATCCCAGCACTATGATAAAACTGCTCTCAAATTTTGTTCATCTCCTTATCTTCATGTGATTGAAATCAGAATGCACATAATGACTTTGAATCTTGCCCTTTTCACTTAACATTATGTCATAAAATTTTCCATGTTAATCTTCATAATCACCGTTTTAAATGACTCTATAATTCTTTGGGAGTTGAAAGTGTAATATGTGCATATATATAATATAGATATTATATATACACAGAAAAATATATGTACACACACAGAGAAATTCAGGAATACCAAATGGTGTGCAGTAAAAACGAAGTCTTCTTTCTCCACTCTGACCTTCAGGCACCTAGAAACAGCCAACAATCCAGTTTCTAATATGTACATCCAGAAATACTCTATGCATAACGACATATCTGTGAGCATATGTCTCCTTTTAGATACAAATAAGACAATACTAGATACCTGCTTTTTCATGTAATACATCTTGGATACCATCTCACACACTGGGACAGACCTCATTCTTTTTAACCACTGCATAATATTCCAAGGATGGATGTCTATAATTTACTGAACCAATATTGATAAACCCTGAGGGTCTGCCTAGTCTTTTTTTTCTGTTACACATACCACAAGATGTAGTGTTAAGGTTTTGACTCAGCTACCGAGTTAGAGTAGAGAAGAGTTCCAAAGGAATTGATAGACTACATGTAAAATTTATCACAGAGGTACATAAAGCTGGTGAAAGGACCGTTGACGTCTCTCAACTGCGCCAAGGATTCAAGGGTGGAGAGACAGGAGACTGTGAAGGGCTTTGTGAGCGCTGCCACCATCCCCTACAGTTAAGAAAGAGAAATTCAACGGGGAGCTCAAAGTGCTCAGTACATGTCCCTGCAGTCTGGGGCACTCAGGAAGCCCGGCGCCTGCCTCTGGCTGGTTAACTGCTTCCTGTGCAGCAGTTGGCATGGGTGGTCTTAGGTCAGTGCCAGCCCTGATCTGCCCTTGTCTTTCTTTGCTCTGTCAGCTGGAAGCTCAGAAGCCCCGGGCTTATCTCCTCATCCATGGAACACGGCCTTTTCTCTCATATTCTCTCTTAGGGTGAGTCAGGAGCAGACACTCCAGGAGCTATGAATTGGGGCTTGGCCCAGCTCTCAGCCTGGCTTTGCCTTTGACTGATCCCTAGCTCCTAACCTCCCACCCTCACCCCCACTGCCAGCCCCTCCACCGCCCAAGGGCTGGGCTGAAATAGAGACCTTGTGGATCACTGTGCTCATCCCGAAGGAGCTTCTCTTTTCCATTCCTACTGCTTGTGCCAAAGACAAGTGCTTCCCCTCACAGGGGTGCACACCACCACCACCACCCCACCCCCGCAACCCCCTGCCCCCTAGGAGAATCTGCTTTCTGGGCTTCCTCCCCTCCCTGCACCTCCCCACCTACATGCCAAGGTCATGGTGTGCACTCCCTGCCAGGTGCTCTGTCCTTCCATGCCTCAGGTTGTTCTCTCTCTGCTCCCCTCATCCTCAACAGAGCCCAGAACTGGCTGCCTCCAGAACACGGCACGTGCTCAGAGATGACCGGCTTCTGGTAGCATTTGGAGCAAAGCGAAACTCCCCAAGGAAGGTCACTGCCCGTAAAGATAATACCCAACCTGGCTTCAGTGTGCCCTGGAAGAAACGGGATCCTGACCCAGGAGGGCCACAGAGTCTGTGTTTCTCACAAGTTCCCAGGTGATGCCAATGCTGCCGGTCTGTGGACAAAACTGAGTGGCAAGGGCTTAATACCTTCCAAAGCCCCTGTGGTTTTTTAAAAAATCGTTCTTTCGGGTCATCTCATTAATTCAGAATTGTTGAGGTAGGGAGCGTAGTCTGAGTTTTTAGAAGGTAAATTATTTAAGTATTGCAAAGTACAAGGGCTTTTGCTTCTTCCAAATGGATGTATTTTCACTGAGTGGAGCTACAGAGGGTTAACTAAGAGGATCCCGTGGATCTGCTCCACCGAAGAGGAAAACACTGAGAATCATGAGTGTGTTTTCCTGCTGGACCACAGGGCCTTTGAACAGCTTGGAAATGCCTGAGTCTCTCTCATGGGCGGACTGATTATATATTCCCCTGGTCCTCACTGGGTGTGCTCCCTATATGCATGGAATACGTGCACAAATAATTGAATTTGTTTGCTTAGGAATTCGTTTCCTCTGGGATGGTAGAAAAGGGAACTTTGGTGCTATATTGTCACAGTCTTCACCATCCAGATTCATGACGCCTGAGACTCATCCTCATCCTGAGACTGAAGCCAGACCCGGCACCCGTTTCCTTCTCGTGCCCCTGCATGCCCAGGGGATCACTCGCAGGGAGGGGAGTGTGTTTTCCTGAACCAGGCTGAGCAGTCATTTTGCTGCCCAGCAATGACAGCTGGTAACAGCCCATTTATTATCACCTCTCCCTGCCCACGCCAGGTGCAGGTGGGGGTGCAGGAGGGTTGGCAGGGTAGTGAAGAGGCCACTCTTAGAAGCTGCTGAGTAAATTGCTCCATGGTTTCTCCCTGAGTCATCAGGGCAGGGATGAGCTTGGAGGAGTGAGGTTGACCTGCCAGTATTTGAGTTCTCTCTGGGTGTGAGCACACAGAGACGCAGATGGCTCTGGCAGTCACCTCACCAGCCGCCCTCTCATTTGCATAATGGTTTACATGGCTGGGTCTTGGACACTCACCTGTAGGTATGTTTTGGGGGTGTTTGCATAAATACATGCTTTGTGCGTGTCTAGGCAAGCGAGGAGATTTGGGGAGGGATAAAGGATCAGAAAACTAGGTTTTTGACTGTTTCCTTAATTCTGCATTTCTACCAGAGATGCCAGCTGCTGATGCAAGCAGAGCCATGAAGTTGGAACATCTGACTAGAGCTCACCTTGCGAAGAACTTCATTGGGGGTCCTTGGCGTTGGAGAAGGGGTGCATAAAGAGAACTGGTGAATAGGACCCTGGCTTTGAGGAACTGAAGCAAAGGAAGATCCCAAGAATGCTCATGGAGGAACTTCTGTACACGTGGGTTTAGGTGGCACAACAGTGGTGACCACGTGGGGAGCAGAGGTACCATGGCCTGGTAGGAGGAAGGGGGGAGCTGGCTGTGCCCTCTGGGGAGTCTCTCAACCTGCCAAAGGTCTCAATGTCCCCTGTATAGTGAGACTAATAATACCTACCTGCTCGGCTGCTTTGAGGATGAAAGGAGATCGTGAATGCGAAAGTCTAGAACAGCACCTGGCTCTAAATGGCAATGTTCACGATCCTTATTAGTGTTAGTAAGATTGAACTAGTGATCAGCGATGATGCCGTCTCACATATTCAACCTGCCAGCTGCTTTTTCCACTGTGAGGAAGGCCTGCGCTGCGTTCCTGCAGCCCCTCAAACCTTGGGGTTTCCTTTGGGATCTACATTATCAATTAATGCTGGACAGAGCACAAGGTGCCACCTGCAGCTACCAAACAGATGGACCAGAATGAGGCCGAGAGACCTCCTTGAGGGTAAAACCTGGGATCTCAGCCTCAGTAACAGCCCCAGCCAGCAAGCTATAACATGTTGGCAGATCCAGAGGCCAGAGGGTGAGTGTGTAAAAACACAGGGCCAAACTGGATTCCAATCTTGTGCTATCCTCAGTTGTATGTCCGTGACAAGTTATTTGATCTCTCCGTGCCTCTGTTTCTTGATCTGCCAAATGGGGTTAATAGCAATATGCCCCACGTAGGGTTGTGAGAATCAGTGACCCAATGCACATGAGATGCTTGCAACAGTGCCTGGCACAGAGTACACATGGTGTAAATGGTAGCTATTAGTATTTAGTAGAGGTCCTTGGGTGTGAAAGCCTGGGTTTTGTCACTTACTGATAGTTTGTGAGGAGTGACTGGCGTGTGTAGGGTAGTATAGGGAGGGGGTTGTGGCTGGAGGACTACGGACAGCCAGGTGAGTGGGCAAGAGAGAGGACAAGCCTGTGAAAGGTCTGTGGGTCTCCGGGGAAGGGGAGGATAAGGATGGTGGGCAAGAGAGAGAAGGACAAGCCTAACCAAAGTCAATCATTTCCTCTCACTCATTTTCTACAAGCATCCATCGGGAGCTCAGGGCACTGCCCAGGGGGACATCTCCTTATTCTGCAGATAGAGAATGGCTGTGTCTACATGACCCTTTGGGGAACCATGTCTGCCAGGTGCAGCCTCTCCTTCCTAACCCCTCAGCCAGCCCCTCCACTTGGGCATTAGTGCCTGAACCTTACCATGGTGACGTCTGACTTTTCCTACCACGATTTCCCTTCTTTCCATTTCCTTCTTTACTTAAAAAAATCTTGCAGTGGGGCTCCTGGGTGGCTCAGTCTGTTAGGCATCCAACTCTTGATTTTGGCTTAGGTCATGATCTCGGGGTTGTGAGATCAAGCCTCCTGTTGGGCTCCTTGCTGGGCATGGAACCTGCTTAAGATTCTCTCTGTACCCCCCCCCTCTGCTCTGCCCCACTCCAATCCTGCTGTGTCGTATCCATTTTTGTAAGTCATCTTAAGTTGTTCTTGGAATAAATAAACCAGTTTCTAGAATTCTTACTTACGTTTCTTTAAGTTTTTATGGAATGTAAATCTATCTAGTTATCTACTATCTATCTATCTATTTATCTATCAATATTCAGGTTAAAGCAGGGAGAAAGACCTCAAGCCAGTTCTGGGCATCTTTACCAAGCACCAGCTTTGAGGAGCCTTGTTTGTAAACTACCAGTCTGCTCCATGGAAACCTGCAAAGCTTAATATGTCACTTTGATGCAAGAAGAAGGAAGTGAGATGGTTTCTTATGACCTTTAGGACAATTTGCTAATTACTAGTGGACACCAACTGCTAGAGAATGAATAGGAGTTAATAACCAACAGGAAAGAACTATGAACAAAAACAAAAGTCCTGTTTATCCTTCTGTCATTATATAAGATAATCATTTATGAGTTTAAGTAACAATTAGGACTTAAGTGCTATTTAAGTACTACTATGGAGTTTAATAATTAAATCTGAGTCCTGGATGTGAAATGTATAAGAGAGGGATGCCTGGTGGCTCAGTGGTTGAGCACCTGGCTTTGGCTCAGGTGGTGATCCCAGGGTACCAGGATCAGGTCCCGCATCAGGCTTCCTGCAGGGAGCCTCCTTCTCCCTGTATGTCTCTGCCTCTTTCTCTGTCTCTCATGAATAAATAAATAAAATCATTTTTTAAAAAAGAGAGAAATGTAGAAGAAAAACGTTCAAAGTGGTTTTGGAACTGAATTTTAACTGATGATCAACACAAGCTATCTCCTGCCTCAGTTTCCCCAAGTGAAATCCCTGTTCTCATAAATGCTTCCACTTCCCTATTTCTTCCTTTCACATTTACACACAAGTGGGGGTTGGGAGGGACAGAGGGAGAGGGAGAAACCCACTCCCCACTGAGCAGGGAGCCCGTTGTGGGGCTCAATCTCAGGACCCTGAGATCATGACCTGAGCCAAAGGCAGACGCTGGACTGACTGAGCCACCCAGATGCCCCAAGACAGACATATTAATATGACGTATTAAAACATTTTCTTCAGATCTAAAAATTCACATTTTTCTTCTGAGTTTAACAGAGATTAAAACATGTTTCTAAGTCCCCCTAAGGGGGGGCCCTTGGCACTGTGCTTCGAATATCAGGTTACCACTTCCTGGTTCTGTGGACTTGGGCAATTCACTTACCTCTTTTGGGTTTCGTTTTGTTATTTGTAGATTGGGGATGATAATAACGACCCAATCTGCAAGATTAAATGTTAGCTATCACTTATTTTGTACGGCACAGTCAAGAACAGAGAAACAAAAGGATAAAAATGTAAATTTCTTTTTTTGCTCTGATCCAACTTCAAATCTAGTTTTTCATTTTCTTCTTGGCAAAAACAGACTTCCTATTTCAAAGGAAAAGCGCTACAAAAACAAATGAAACCAAACCAAAAGCTCTTTCCGAAACATCCAAGGACTCTTACCAAACACCAACTTGATGAGTTCACAGTAATGAATCAGAGACACACGGTTTAGATTTCCCTCTCAAAGGCCCAAGAGGAAAACAGGAAGGCGAGGACCTCAGAGGGCAGCTGGCCGTGCCAGCCCCACTCTGCCAGCCGAGCCAGGGATCAGGACGTCCGGAGAGCCCCTCAGACACCCCCTTCCCCACTGGGCCTTAACTCACATTTTCCCCAGGGAGTAGGTGCCAGCAAGTGGCCCCGACCAGAAACCAGATTTCTATAACCGGGGTGCCCCGACCTCAGGATTTGGTTATTGCTTAATCCTTGACCTCCCATCCATTCATTCCTAGCTGCAGGTAGGATTTCTAAGAAAGATGTGGGGGTGAAGGTGGCAGATTGGCGCTGTGTGGGTGATGTTTTCTAGGAACCTCAGCTAGCTTCCTGAGAGATGTCATGCACTGGAACGTTCCCAGGGGCTGGCAGGGGAACTTTGGAATGAGTCAAGTGAGGACCTGAACCAGGAAAGGATGGGTTATGGCCCTAAAACCACACCCTTCTCTCATTTTGTCAAACTGCGTCCGTTTTAATTACAGCTTCAGCAGCACACACTCCTCCCCACCCCACACCAGAAAGCCTTCCTAGATGAACCAGAAACCCTTTCTCCCCTCAGATTACTAACCACCCCCCGCCCCACACCTCCAACACTTCATTTGCATATGTGGTTAGCCTTTTGTTGACAAGGAGTGATCTCTGAGCGGCTTCAGCTGGGCCCTGATGGAATCTAATGAGTCGGATGGTAGCTTCCTTAAAGATCTTGGTGGAGATCTCACAGCCAGTTTATCAGGCAGTCCGTCAACACACGTGGAGTGCTTCTGCATTGCTAGCAAAACCTTTTTTTTTTTTTTTTTCGGTCAAGGATTGGTTTGTGCAAGACAGAGAGATAGTGAGGGAACACCCAGCGCTTAGAAATGTAGAAGTCAGGAAAGACAGAAATAGAAACCCCAAAGAACTCCAGACACAAACGTCTGCAAACTGACCTGGTCACCTGTGTGACTGTGCGCGGCGAGGCGAGAGTTGCACACTTCCCCGGGCCAAGGCTCTGGAACCAGGGTCCTCCCTGGGCCCGTGCAGGGCTTTCTACGGGCCACATGGTCTCTCCAACCCTGAGTGGAAATCGAACAAGCTTTGGAGCTGCCCTGGCCCACTCTAGACATCCCTCCAGCCCTGGGGAGCAGGAAAGTAAAAGGCTGTAGCTTGTGTCACTCAAAACTGGGCACCACAGCACAGAAGGGGGGGCACTGAGCAATTGTGATGGCAGGTGTCTGCGAGCACCGGCCACCTGGAGAAGACAGGATGGAGGAAGAATCATAGCTGGAGGCTGTGGTCTGTGGTGACCAGGGCGACCCAATTTAGTTACTGTGTACCATGCAGGGGCCAGTGCTGGGTCTTCTGAGCTTAGAGGTCTATCAGCCAGCCCCCTGGGGGCCATAAGGCAGCCCAAATGAAGTCAGCCCCAAACACAAGGCTGCCTGGACTGAATGCCAAGTGTCTGGCCTACCCTGCTAACAACGACAAGCCAGTGAGTATTAGTGGAAAAGAAATAATGGTAACATTTATTGAGCACTTACTACATGTCAAAGCACTATGCTCCGTGGCTTACATGTATTTAATTTTCCCGACAATCCACTATATTATTCCCTACGAGAAAAGCTGGCCTCCGGAGATTAAAGAACTCTCTGGGTGGTACACAATTTTTAAGGGCAGATCCAGGATTCGAACTCAGAATTCTGGGGAAGCATGTGCACAAACCTACCTGTGCCTGTTTTTCTTAAGCGATGGAAAAAAGACTTTGGGCCCGAAGGGACAGCAGGCCAGGACTCCGACTCCCCTTGTAATTTATTTTTGATATAAAGGAAAAAACTGCCATGGCTAAGTTTTAAAGTTGGAGCGTGCTTTAGGGGGAGGGAGATCATTTATTCATGGCAAAAAAAAAGAAAAAAGAAAAAAGGTAAAAAAACCAAGCAACCCTTTCTTGGTATTAGAGTTGCCACCCGTGTTCTGTTAGCTTTGGGGTACAGCCCGGCCCCTCGCTCAGTTCGCACGGTCCCCAGGGCTCGCGGTGGCCAGTGCAAGGCCCCATCGGTCCCCATGCAACGCTAGTGCGGCGTTCCCGGCTTGCAAAGTGCTCATTCTTGAGGCCGAGTTGTGCAATATTTAAAATCCTCAAGTTGGCAAAGGGGCGGAGAGGGGAGGGCAGGGGCCGGCCGGGCGGGGCCCCCGAGTGCCCTGAACCACAGCGCCATCTCGTGGCCGCGGACCGGGCGCTCTTGGGCTCCTCCGGCTGGGGCGCCCGGGGCTCTGCACCCTCCCGCTGGCTTTCTCCTGGGCAGGGAGCCCGCGGGGAGGAGGGCCAGGGTGCCACGGCTAGGGGATTGCCTGTTTCTGAGGACTCCGAGAACTGCCTTCTCCCAATGAAAGCCTGATGGAAGGAATGATCCTTAGAGCCGGGCCCCTTGATGGTGAGCTTTTGTCCCTGGGCCTCTCTAGATCTCCATTCTCTCCTCCTTTAAAGGGCATGACATCGCTGGGTGGAGATCAAATTACAGATCTTCTAGGGCAAGCAGCAGGAGTTCCGTGCGTCATTGACGGTGTCATCAGCAACAAGTCTGCCGCTGAAACTCCTGATCTGGGATGGCAGAGCTCTGGGCACATTGCAAACTAGCAGTGGCGCCTTCTGAATGCCAGCTCAATAGGAGGACAGCCCTAGCACTAATCTTTGTCTGTTTTCATTAAAGGTGACAGTCTGGCTGGTCTTGCACACCATGTAAAAGCATCTGGTTATCCTATTCATCAGCCCCGGAGAACATTCCCTCTTCACCAGTTACTCCTGCCCCTCACACCTGCTCGTAGGACACCCTCTGGGAACAAAACTCTCCCGCTTCTGGGAGGCACTGTAGTAGTGAGAGCAAAGAGCAATAGTGTGGGCCTGGAGCAAGGCATTGACTTCACTAAAGCCCGCTTCTCATCTGTAAGTCAGAGATAGTAATTGCCACCTCCTAAGGCATTTTAGAATTAAATGAGATACTCATGTACAATATTTAGGACAGTGGATTTAGCATGCACTGGCATCAGCAGAGAACTTACCAAAATACTAGTTACTGGGCCCCACCCAGAGTTTCTGAATCAGTATGCCTGGGGTGAGCCTCGAAGAATTTGCATTTCTAAATTGCAAGGAGATGTTGGTACAATCTGCCCAGGGAACTAACTTTGAAAAGGACTAATTCAGCACACACTAGACTCGCAATTAATGCTCCTTGTCACTCCCCAATCACTCAAGTACAAATTAAAAGGCAGAATGAGAAAATATGGGGGAATATTAACCCAAATCCAACTAGGTAAAAGCTGCAAAGTCAACATCTAGTTGGAAATAAGAACAGTTCCATTTGACAAATGTTAATTGAATGTTTTCTCTCCGTTTCTTTTGTACACGTTGTTGGGCAGTGCTTCACTCACACCCCCCATCTCATTCGATGCCCACTGTAGTCTTCTGAAGTGTGTGATGATCACAGGGAAGGGGGTCTCACAGAGGTTGAGTGACTTGCTCAAGGCCACAGAGCTCTGGAGGCAAGCCACAGACTCGGCTGGAGTTAGCTGACCATGATTGGGGCCCTTTCAAGCTGCCTCTCAGACACCTGAGCATGCTTGGAGAGGCTGGGTTGGCCCATGTGCTCACCTTGTTTTGGGGTCAAGTGGTCTTCCCTTGCCAGGCTCTTTGGCTCTGCCTCTCCTTTCGCCCATGGGACACTGGGTCCTTCCAGAGCATGAGTATGGCCTGACCTCTGGCTGTTTGCTATGGGCCCCAGGCCCCAGCAAGAGGAGGAGACCCTCGGGGTTTCAGGTAGAAGCAGGAGGCCTATCCTTGGCATCCAGACCCTACCCAGGCCCTGTAGGTCTCAGAAGGAGCCTTCTCTTTCCCATCCTGGCATCTGAGAGGTCGCAGAGACCCAGTCTTAGCAACATGTCAGTGAGCCACCTTGAAGCCTAAAAGGAGCTGCTGCCCTTTACGACTCAGCCTGGGTGGGGAGAGGGGTGAGCACTAACTGCCTGGACTCTGGGACACCATGGTTCCCTCTTCTAGGCTCCAGATCCATTTGAGTTTTCATGGTTGAAAAAAAGAACATGGCCTTTGGAACAAAAGACTTGATTTGAACCAATCCTGGGTCTCTACCAAAATACCTGTGCAGGCTTCAAGAAGTCTGTTAACTTCTTTGCCCATGTTTATTTCCTCATCTTCCTCCCTGAGCTGCTGTGTGACCTGAATGACGGCTCTGTGTTCAGAATGCTGGCAGATCTAATGAGCTATTTTTTTCCCCCTTGACATCCACCCACCACCTATGGTGATCCTGCCCCTGAGGGTACACAGGTGGTGAGCCCAAGTGCCCACCTGCTGGGAGCTTCCACCCCACTGCCTTGCCCAAACAGGACAATAGCCAGAAGGTCTGAGCCTGGATCTGGCTAGGAGTGTTGGGTACCAGAAACGAGGCCACTGGTCCAAGGATGGGCATCCAGTGTATGACCTCCACAGCAGGCTGACTAAAATCTACTCCATGCCAGCTGGGCCGGAGTCCAAGCTAATGGTTTTCAGAGCTTTTCCTTGGAAGTGTGGAGAGCCATGTGACTCACCACGGTGCCAGCCAAGGAGACTGGAGGCTCCTCCATCCAGCAGTCTCTTCCCTTGACACCTTTCATTTCATGTTTGTTCATTCATTCATTTATCCCACAAACACTTGCCAGGAGCCCCAGGTGTGCTGGGAACACAGATCTGGGTGAGGAAGGCAGACTCAAAGCAGGAAGGACTGAGGTGGGTACTCCCATTCATCTCCATCTCTACTTGCAGGCCATGAACGAGACTGAAGATAGGTAGGAATTTTGTTCCAGGTTCCTAAGGTTCACGTCTTTTCACATGGGGTCACAGGGAAGGACTGATGAAGGAGAAGTTTCTGAAGGCGAATGGTTTGTTTTTGGCTCCTGCAGAGATGTGCATGAGGAAGGAGGAGGCATTGATGGCCGTACCCGGGGGGAAAAGAGCCATGGGGTCGGCTTCAAGGGAAAGGGGATCAATTTGGTTTCAGTTCAAGTGTTTTCTTGAGTATCTTTTCTTTTAGGAGATGAAAAGGGAGTCAAAAAGCCTAGCGTGGAGATGTGAGTGGATAAAAGCGAGACTTGAGAGAGGGCGAATGCTTCTGCGGCCCCAATGCCCTCAAGTCCTCCTTCCCTGTTTCTCTGTCTCCAACATCTCCCCTTCTTCACTGGCCATCCTCTCAGCTCTTTTGTCTCCATCCCAGACTATCACTGAAGTTCTCCAGGGAGTAACCAAAAACTATAGTGACCCCCAGACCTGCTCCCCTCACCTCTGCATCTGCTGTCCAGATTCACAACTAGAAAAGAACTCCCAGTTCGAAAAAAATAGAAATTGGGGACTTGAGGCGGAAAGTAGAAGGTATGAGGGGCCTCCTTCATGCTCAGGTAAGGGTGACTCCACGCCATGGTTAGTGAGCTGTTGGTGGCACATGGACACCAACTCTAGACCCCACTATGATCCTGCTGCTGAAGGGGGAAGTTGCTCTTAGGAGTCTGATTAAAGGCTAACTTACAGATAGTAATAGCTAAGTGACTAGTCTAAGGGTATTCAATAAAGATTAGTTCTCCCGTCCATTTCCTTCTCCAAATTTCCTTGGAGGTCCCAGATACTCCTCAGACCCTTCTTGTCATTCCCATGGCCATGGACCAGCTTCTGACCTCTTGCTCAAGTGCCAAAGCCTCGAGGTGGTTAGGAGCTTTGGAGTAAGAAAACTGGGTTCTTATTAACTGTGGAAACTTGGCAAGTACTTAGCTTCTCAGAGCCCTAATATTCTCATCTGTAAAATGGGGATAATAATAGCATCTGCCCATTGGGGGGCTGTGAGGAATAAATGAGATAATGCATGCAAAGGGCTTAACACGGTGCCTGGTAGAGGGTATGTTCTCAATGTGTTTTGGCCAATAATAATTGCAGTAATATCTCCACTTGGGTGACCAACCAGCACCTAATACTCACTGGTTCTTCCCCACATACCAGTTCCCTGGCCTCACTTTTTAGCTTCTTTTCATAGTGTTACATTCCCCCATCATATCCTTGGGGACCTGGCCACTTGGATTCTACTTTGTTCCTTTCTTTTTCTTTTTCTTTTTTTTCGCTTTGTTCTTTTCTCATGATTTTTCTACCATCCCTTCATGCCCACACTCAGCCTTTCGCTATGTCTTCCCTGGGGTCCCTGACATCAGTTCCCTCATTCTGTCCCTCCACACATGGCCACCAGATTTAGTGTTTGGATTATGCCACTCTCTGCCTCAAGAATCTCTAGTGACTCCTTCGTGGCTGCACTGTTGTAACTTCCACTCCTTACCCTGATGGCTCAGGTCCTCCGCTATGGCCTGACATACCTGCCATCCTCCTCCCAGCCCTCCCCCTCCCCCAATGTTTCCCCTAGGAAGGATGCAACTGTCCCCACTGCCCTCTTGCTCGCCTGTGTGTGCCCTGTCAGCAGGACAGTCTTACTTACAGAGACTATCCTGTATAACGAAAGGAGTCTTCTGATGCTACCCTCAACACTCCAATATATCTGGTATATACCACTTGTTTTAGGTCTCCCAAGGGATGGATTTAATAGAATGTGTATATATATATATATAATATACACGTATATATAATATACACGTACGTATATAATATATGCACGTGTTCCAGACCAAAGACCATCTGTGGTAGAACCAGGAAGAGCTGGTACTGCAGATGAAATCTGAAGGCAGTTGGCTGGAGAATTCTCTCTTGCTCAGAAGTTGGTCTTTTTATTCTCGTTAGGACTTCAGCTGGCCACCCACATTATGAAGGGCAATCTGCTCTACTCAATGTCCACCAATTTAAATGTCCTTCTCATCTAAAAACACCTAGAACAAGCCCAGTCAAGTTGACACATGGAACTAACCATCACATCCTTCCCATCCCTCTCGATGTCTACCCTCTTGATAGGATCATAAAAATTCACTCACCTTGAGGAGTATTATGGAGCATTTTGTCTCCTAGGAATATTTCCATTGTATCTCTAATGGTAGAATTTTAGCACCAATTTCCCAGGCAAAGGAAGCACGATTTGGGGTAGCAGTTGGGGGAGAGGGGTCTTTCTGAAGAAATCACAGCACACCGGCATCTCTGCCAGCTAGCTGCTTTCCTTGGCTGATATCCCCACTAGGTCCGGTTCACTCTTTTGCAGCTTTGCGGATGCGAAAGTTAATTTCTAGCTTCTCCTCAAGCTATCTTTGGCCCTAGCACAGTGGCAAGAAAAATTGTGAAGTAGAGCAAAATACAGGGCATGAAACCAACAAAAACTACAAAAAGCACTCATCTGTGAGAGGAAGAGGACTCTGATGCCAGGCGTAGGGAAACTGGAGATCTCAGGCTCAAGAGGCTGGGAAGTGGAGCTCAGGGTAAAAGTGTGTGTGCATGTTGGGGGGTGGTGTGGACAAGGGCAGGGTTGCCTGTGTGTATGTGTGAGTGAGCCCTGCCAGAAAGACCTGGAAACACATCTCATCCTTCTTCAGGCTCTGGTGTCTCAGGTGTTTCTGGCCACAGACCTGCCTAAGCCCAGCCCACTCTGCTCTTCTTTTTTGCCCCTTTGCCCAACAACACTTAGACACTAGGATTCAGGCTCTGTCCCTATAGTTGCCCACCAGTGCCCTGCTGTGGGTTCTCAGTCTTCAGGGTGTTGGGGAATCTGCCATGGGGTAAAACTAAAGAGGTCCAGGTTCTCCTTCTGGTTCTGCCTCTGCATCTGCTTCAGCTTCTTCTGTTACATAGTGATTCAAAGCTAACTGATCTCACAGATCTCATTTAGCCTCAATAACGTGTGATTAATTATTTGGGAAAACAGTGAAATTCAGTGAATCAGCGTATATGAATGTTTCAGCTGCAAATAATGCAACACTTGGAATAAAGAATTAAATGACAGGCTGATTCATTATAGCAAACCCACAAGACCAGACACGAAGGTAGTTCTGGGATTGGTGTGGTGCCTCTAGAAGGTCATGAAGGACTCTCACTCTTCTCTCTTCTCTGCCTTTTTCGTGACTGCTGTGGTGTCCCCTCATTGAGGCGAGATGGCTGCCGGGGCTCCAACCTTCCCTTCTCCTGTAGCAGCTTCTCAAGGAGGAAAAATGGGGGAGGGGCACAATCAGCTTCCATCTAGCAGCTTCCTTTTGGGTCTCTGGCCAGAACTGAGTTACAGGTCACTGGACAAGAGGATGGGACTGGACAATCATGATCCATTCACTTGGACCAGCTGGAAGTACAAACAAATGAAACGTATGGTTCCAATAGCAAGAAAGGGGTGGAGCAGCTGTTGGGTAGGATAATGCCTGCCACAACTGAGGGAGTGATTTCAGGAGCAAGATCCAGAAACAGTGTCTGGTTGTTGTAACCAGAAAGGGAATTTATTGGAAAGAGGTATGGGACGAGTCTGCAGGAAAGAAGCAGGAAGCACAACAAATGCTTTGTAGCCAGAATGGCCTGGTACAGACCCCTCCTCACTGTGAAAGAGTTCTCTTGCCTCTGCACGTTGTGTCACTTGTTCAACACTGAAGTCTTGGCACACATATTGTACTGAATCAGGCTGATACCTGGACACCTGGGTGCAAAGACAAGGAGTGCCTGGCCTTTTTAGTCTCTAAAGTAGCCACCTACCGAGACCTTACACGCTGGGAGATTCTCCTCCAGTAGGAAAGAAATGTCGGTTGGTGTCCCGCCAACACAAAACCAGACAATCCAGCTAATATCTAAGAATTTGAAAAGCCTCTATTAAGTCTGCAGCTTGAGAGGTACAGTACTCGGGAAGGCAGTGGTTGAGCTTATTTACGTCCACTAGAATTAATTACCAGGAAGCAAAGTAATGCTTATATGCCTCCTATCATTTTGCAAGTCTTATAACTGTTGGGTAAGTTTCACTTAATTACAACACTAATACCTATTTGTGTCAGCCAAGTTGGCAGTGTGGTTAGCTATTCACACCTTCAAGGAATTAGAAGAATATGGTTAAAAACAAATAACAAATAGTGGAAGGAACATTATCTGTGAGGAAGCTGGACTGGGGAGAGGGATCATACCTGCAGCTGCTTCTCCCTTGGGTCTTCTCTAATGGGCCACCCAGGGAGCATACCGATGGGAGCAAAGGTTCCATATGGGCACCAATTATACCTGGTTGAATCGCTTAGGCTGAGAAAAGCAAGTGGTCTTGGATTTAGCAAGTTCTATTATATTGAGGCACAACTTCTGGTCATCCACATGACCTCCAGTTAAAAGGAGTCAAACACAAGTTCATGCAGCATCAATCCCACCATCCCTGAACACAGGGATCCAGGTCTGGGATGGAAGGAAGGTTGGAACAAGAGAGCTCCCAGCCAGTGAGTGATGTGGATGTGTGTACTCACCTGTGGACACGTAGCACAAACACATACATGTGAACAATGCCCCCAACCAGGGCTGACTCCTGCCGTGTTCATTGATGTGAAATTGGATCCTGATGCTGCACAACTGAGCCTTGAAAGCTCTGGGCAGGCTGCTCCTGGCTCCAGAGACAGCAAAGCCACAGGGTATGTCAAAGTGATGGCCTGGATTTTAATTGGTACAAAGTGACCTCTTTGCTGGAGGCTTCAGGGTAGGATTCATCCTTACTCTTAGTAAAGAGGTTCATCAAGTTAAGGCATGTCAAACATCCTTTCCTACATTTAGGCAATTTAGACATTTTAAATACTTCAGCCCTTTCTCTTGGTTCACACTCAACATTGGCAAAGAAACTCAACAATGGTGGTTATCACATTATCTAAAATGAAACATTCTCTTATTGGTTGAACTTCCAACTTGAGAACTTGAGTATTCAAATACAATCACTGTACATTTTTAATCAATTTTTGTTTTTGTTGTTGGGTACAGTATACTTCATTGATGATACATGACAAGGTAGGGCTCCCCATGTCCCTCCCCTTCTTCAGGGGATCTGGGATGAGACCATAGAGGTTGGGAGAGTCTCAGTGTGTTGGAGGATGAATTGGAGCAAGGACTTCCCAGCAGCTGAGGGCCTTTCTCTTCCTCTTTCTCTCACTGGGGCTGCCTGTTGCTCCTTGGAGGCCATGTGGACCCAGTTGCTATAGCCAAATTCATTGTCATACCAGGAAATGAGCTTGACAAAATTGCCATTGAAGGCAATGCCAGACACAGTATCAAAGGTGGGAGGGTGGATATCACTGTTAAAGTCACAGGAGACAACCTGGTCTTCAGTGTAGATTAGAATACTCTTGAGGGGGTATGCCTACTTCATCACCTTCTTGATGTCATCATATTTGGCAGCTTTCTCCAGGTGGCAGGAGACTGACATGTTGGAGATGGAGACACAGAAGGCTGTGCCAGTGAGCTTCCCATTCAGCTCAGGGATGATTTTGCCTACAGCCTTGGTGGTGCCAGTAGAAGCAGGGATGATGTTCTGGGCAGCCCCTTGGCCATCACACCACAGCTCCCCAGAGGGGGGCCATCCATGGTCTTCTGGGTGGCAACGATCGCATGGACTTCTGGGTGGCAACGATCGCATGGACTTCTGGGTGGCAACGATCGCATGGATCATGATTCCCTCCATGATGCTGAAGTTGTCATGAATGACCTTGGCCAGAGGAGCCAAGCAGTTGGTGGTACAAGAGGTATTGCCAACAATCTTGAGGGAGTTGTCATATTTCTCATGGTTTACACGCATCACAAACAGGGAGGCATCAACAAAAGGGGCAGAGATGATGACCCCTGTGGCCCCACCCTTCAAGTGAGCCCCAGCTTTCTCCATAGTGAAGACCCCAGTGGACTCCACAACATACTCAGCATCAGCATCACCTCATTTTGGGATTTTGCTCCTAGGAGATGTAGAAGGGCTTTCCACATATGACAAGTTTCCTGTTCTCAATCTTGACCGTGCTGTTGAATTTGCTGTGGGTAGAATCATACTAGAACATGTAGACCATGTCACTGAGGTCAATGAAAGGTCATTGATGGTGACAATATCTACTTTGCCAGAGTTAAAAGCAGCCCTGATGACCAGGTGCCCAATATGGTCAAACCCATTTACTCTGACCTTCACCGTCGTGTCTCCAGGACATGGCTGGCACTGCACCAGAAAATGTCCAATGGGGAGGAGCAGAAAGCCAAACCATCTTTTTTTTTTTTTTTCAGATGTACCTTCCTTTTTTTTTAATTTGTTTTTTATCGGTGTTCAATTTGCCAACATATAGAATAGCACTCAGTGCTCATCAAGTGCCCCCCTCAGTACCCGTCACCCACTCACCCCCACCCCCCACCCACCTCCCTTTCTACCACCCCTTGTTCGCCAAACCATCTTTAAAACCACTTCTTCCCTCAGATTTTCAGGCCTCTAAATAGCCTCCTGAGGGACCATCCCCGAGTCTCCCACCAGGAGCTCTGGGAGAGGTGCTCAGACCTCCAGGCCTGAGGCAGCTCTGAACTTTGGGCACAACCAGAGAGTGAGAGAAAGGGAGCCCGCCCTCCTGCCATCTGGATTCCTCTGTGACACAGTCTCCAGCTGAAGCTCCCCGACTGCCCGCATACCTCACACTCAGCCAATTTGTCTGTGAGCGCAGGCTTACAAGCAATGAGCACTAAATCAAGGCAGTTTTCCTGAATCAGGAAAATGATGAGCACATTCTGAACCTTGACAGGCTTTTCTCCATTTCTGGAGATCTATTAAAAATAGATCTGGAGATGATTCTTTGCAGCTGAATTCCACAGGCACGATATTCCCTTTCCACAGTAGAGATGTAAGGAAAACAGCTGACTGGAAAGGCCTTTTCTTGATGTCATTAATTGTCCTCCAGGCCCAATGTCAGGATCTCAACTACTAAGTGACAGGCGCCAGTGTTTGGGCAGGGCCAGCCCTGGGCAACAGCACAGAAGGCCCCTTCCATTCTCTTCTCCGTTCATTCTCTCAGCGTCCCCACTCAACTTACCCTCTGGTCTTTCCCACTGCACGGCACAATGGGGCGTAGCCCCAGTTTGGCTCATCTTTATCTGCCCCCGGGCTGAGTGCAAACAAGGATTGCTGAGCCCTGCCCCTGGAGAGGGATTCAGAAGCCTGCGGTCAGGACTGGGAAACTGTATTCTTAACTATTCTCTTGGTGATTCTGAAGAGCAGCCCAGTTTAAGAAACACTGGCATAGTGCAACCAGCAAGGCCTTTGGAATCAGACAACGCTGGGTTCAAATCTAACTTTTGCCGCTGTGGTCAGGGACCATTACTAAGCTTCTCTGAATCTCTATTTGCCCATCTGTAAAATATGAAACTTGAGTAAAATAAAGTATTTTAGATGAAAATTGTCTCAGATTGAAAATTTATATTCTTCTTCTTCCCAAGTATAAAAATCAGACTTTCCCCAAACAGCTCATTAAGCGAGAGGGAGAATCAAGGATAAGAATCACATTGCTAAAAAGAATAGGATGGGGGCACCTGGGTGGCTCAGTTAGTTAAGAGTCTGACTCTTGATTTCGGTTCAGGTCACGATCTCAGGGTTGTGAAATTGAACCCTGTGTCAGGCTCTGTGCTCAGTTTGGAGACTGCTTATCCCTCTTCCTCCTCCAGCTTGCTCTCTCCTTCTCTCTTGAATAAATTAAAAAAAAAATCTTTTCTCAAAATAAAAAGAATAGGACCCTACCTGCCTCCCACCCTATCGTCCACCTCCACCCTATCTTATCTGGGAGATCAAAAGGCAGAGGCTGTGACTTCAAGGCTCTCAAGCCTGATGCTGGGACCCTATGTGAACTTGGAAAATCTTGGGTGGAAGCCCTGGCTGGATGGGCAGGCAGCAGGGTTCTGACATCTGGCAGTGCTTGTTGGTGGGACAAGGTTCACCGACTCCAAGTGTCCCAGGAGCATTGGTCCACGTGAGTGTTGGTGGCTAGCTGCTACTCTGCTAGAGAGGTTGATTGATTATATACATTTCTTCTTGCCGTGATCATAGTGTGGTTGGTCCTTGTTCACTGACTCAACTCTCATTGGCTGGGATAGGGATGACAGGATTCGGTGGTGAGCTGCAAATCATGATGATGGCTTTTGCATGCTTTCATAGGACCATGACTGTACTCCATGTCCTCCAAATCCATAACTCTACAACCATGAAATGAAGCCTCAGGGGTGGAGGAAGAACCTTTCTTGGCATGAATGATAAAAAAGGTTTCTCCAGACATATAGCAACAAAAGTAGTTTTGTGTATGCTCAGAAGATAGTATGTAGTCAACAAATATTTGTGGATTGCTTCCTTGATTTTATGTTTTTGTTTACTCAATTTCTTCTAAAATCTTTAGGATTCTAGTTTTTGGTTGTGGGAGAAGCACGGAGGGAGAGAGGGGAGCTGTGAGATCAGACAATATTTTGTAGCTCCACTTTTATACTTCCGCTGTATTGTGTAGCAATATAGCTTAACGAGAGAGGATGGTCTTTGGAGTTTGATGACTTGGTTTCAGATCTTGCCTTCACCATATGGTTAGTCTGGATAAGCTAAAATCTCAGTGGATTAAACAGTGAAGTTATGTGCATCCAAGTCAAAGTCCAGGGCAGGTGGCAAAGGGCAGGGTGAAGGGTGATCCGCTCCATGGAGTCATTCAGGGACCAAGTTCTTTCCATCTTAATCATGTGGCTTTGTGGTGCCCTGGGTTGTCCAGATAGTGATGGGAAAGCAGATGAAGGACCTTCTGCAAGATTTTGATGGGCCAGGCCTGGAAATGGCAAAAATAATCCCTGTCTCTATTTCATTGGCCAGAACTCAGTCACATGGCCAGTCTATAATAATAGGAATGCTGGGAAATGTAGGTGAACACCTGCCTAGAAAGAAAAGGAGAATATGGATACTAATGAGCAGTAGAAGGTTCTGTCAAGAGCTCTTGAACTGGAAAAAAGAACCAGAAGAAAATGACTGCCAGGACAACACCAGACATTTTTGTTAATATAGGAAAAAATACTCTGATGAAACTTAGTAGACTCTGGGAAATATTTTGGAAAAATCTTCCCTTTTCTTGAAATATTTAAGAAAAGGCCAGCTACTCCCTTTTGAGGTTAGTCAGAACATCTCAGTTTAGGGTCCGAAGAATGGGCTGTTGCTTCTGGGGCCACCTTCTTCTCTGTCCTTTCTCAGAGTGGTCCTTTCCTCTCTCCTCCGGGAAATGAGGTGCCTAAGGCTTCATGCCTGGATTGACCTCAGGAGCTATCCTCTGAGATGTTCTTTATATGAAATCCAGAGTTCCTAACTCTCCCTGGCCAGGTTCCAGAACATTCTGTTTACTTGACCAGCCATATCCAATGAGGAACAAGTAGAAGGTCAATATAGGAAATGCAAAGGGGGAGAAGAGAATAGTGTAGTGTTGTCATGGGAAGTGGGGTATAAATAAAACGCACATTTCCAAAAATGCCATAATGTCCTGGATGCTCTGCTCTCCAAGATGAACACCGTAGGGTGGTTTTGGCAGGGCATGGAGCTGAACCAGAGCTTAGCGCCAAGAGAGGAGAAAGGGGGAAGGCTTGGTGGCCAGATGCTTTCTCTTCCTCTGACTTTTGCTGGGTCACTTAGAAATGACACAGAAATCCAGACCGTGTTCCTTCCTCTGAATGACTTCCAGCTATGTCCCTCCCCAACCCCCAACTGGAGGCCACTCTATTTTTAAATTTCTCTTGGGAAGTAGATTCCAAAATTTCTGTGAGTCTTCCCGTCAGGGAAGCCTCTGATTTCCAGTAAACTCAGGGTCGCATAATTTTCTATATTCATTTGCATTCAGTTTACATAAAATTAGCATGCTTTGGAGTTTGGGACTCTGAGTCAAAGAAACCCAGAGCATTAATGCAAATGATCTTCAGCTTTTGTGCCCCACTGAGAGAAGCAAGAGTGGCAACCCTGACTTCTGGCAAGAGGTCCTGTCATCCACTTGACCTGCAGATCCTCATGCTGGGCTCACTGAGAACTCCGTCGGTGGGGTTGGGGGGGGCCTCTGTTTTCTGGACACTGAAGCTTCATTCTTAATGTGGTGGAGCCTGAGAGAGGGACTTTGAGTCATCATGACTCAGATGTGAGGGGTTAGATGGGACAGGAGCTAGTGAGGAGGGGCCCTCAGATCTAAGGAAAGGTCAGAAGGGAGCGGCGAAGCTGGGGGTAGAGATGGAAGGAAGGGAGATTTAGGGAGACTGAGAGAGACCACTGGGAGAAAGGGAGAGAGGGGAAATGTAAGAGGGAGCGAGAATGGGTGGGTAAACACTGTGTGGCTAGTTAGAAGGGAGAGTGGACAGTTGTTATCCAGGAGTGTTGTTTTTTTTTTTAAGATATTATTTATTCATTCATGAGAGATGCAGAAAGTGAGGCAGAGACACAGGCAGAGGGAGAAGCAGGCTCCCTGCGGAGAGCCTAACGTGGGACTCGATCCCAAGATCACAACCTGAGCCGAAGGCAGATGCTCAACCACTGAGCCACCCAGGCGACCCTTGCTATCTAGGAAGTTAATGGTCAAAGTCAGCGAGTGTGTGGCCCTGCAGATTCCCTGAGGGTCATTTCTTTCCTCTCTGTTAGACGAGGCCTTCTTGTTGGGCCCAGAAAGGTGGGTCTGCTCAGGGTCTGCCCAGGGATGGTCTGAGGTGTCACAGCATGAAAGCGCCAATGACAGATTTTATAGTGGTTCTGGGTAAGACAGATGTCAGCAGGTTGGAACTAGAAGACACAAACCACTTTGCCCACGTATGCAGCTCCTTCCTCCAGTGGCCAAGACACCCTGGGCCTGAATGAAAGGTGCTTCTGTCGCAGAGGAGTGGAGGGAAATGGAGGGACCCTCAGGGCCAGGGCCAGGGGGGTACCTGGCATGGTGGCCAGTGTTCTAAGCCACGGAGCTCACTGACTGACCCTGGCCGTGGGCTGGCCGCTCACCACGGTGCGGAGTCAGATACCTTCTGAGGCCACGACCTCCACCGAGTCAGCTCATGAGGGGGGCAGGAGGGCAGAGACCCCTTGGGATTTAATCCTGGCGCCACCCCTGCCGGCCTTGGGCAAGTGATTTGAACTCGTCCATGCCTCATAGCTCCTTCATCTGTAAAATGGGAATAGTTATGCTGACTTTGTAGAGCCGAACACAATAGCCCTTGTAGAGTTTTTAGAACTGTGGCTGCCAAGAGAGGAAGCCCTCAGCAGATACTACTGTCATTATACGTGGCAGCCCCAACCAAATAAGATGCAGGGAAGAGACTGCAGCCCACACGGGGTGGGCTCCCAGTTTCTTGGCCCTGTGCCCGGGGTGGCAGCTGCTTGTAGGCTTTGAGCTCCAGCTGATGCAGCCACAGCAGCAGGCCGCGTGGATGAGGGCCAGGCGCCGGCTCTGGCCAACCACAAGCTGGGAAATGACACTGGCAGTGATGTGGTTTCCCTTTTCGCCTCTCTCTCCAGGAGGGGCAAAGGAATGAGAATTGCTCATGAAGGAAGAGAAATTGCTCCTTTATTTGTCAGGAAGGTACAGACGAGCTGGAGAAAGAGACCCCAGCAAGAAGAAAGGCGTGAGACCTTGCGTGACTTGTTTGTACCGTACCACTGGCAGTCAGGGGCCTTGGGGAGGGTCTGCTGGTCTGGCCTCTGTGGGCAAGGCAGGCTGAGCATCATTAGCGGTGTCTCTCCTCATCCTGGGCCTCCTGTCAGTCAGCTAGGCTAAGGGCTGCAGGAAGGATGGGATGGAAGGCCATAGGGAAGGATGGAATCCTCTAGACATACTGTGCCTGGAGGCAAGAATGATTGGTGGACCCTTTCTTGTCAACACAGACACAGCCTGCCTCCAGGACTCTCACACTTGGTGCACGGTGACTTCCCTGACAGCACACCCATGTCACACTCTCAGCTTATCCCCCATTTGCACAGCTGCTATCCTGTGGCCGAAGCGCCAAGCTGGTGGATTACAAGGAGTTCTGAGAGTCTTCTTAACAGGCTACTCTCCATGTCCTTACTACCGAGATCCCAAAGCAACAGGCCAACCCCTTGTGTTTTCTTCTCCCTTGGAATCCAGCCTGATGCTATGGGATGTCTGGTAGCCCCACTTGATCTGCCCTCTGGGCCCTCACCTCCCCCCAAGTGAAGTTGACCTAACAACATTTCTGTCTCTCGGGCCTGGCCAGAGAGTTGTGTCTTCTTGCCTTATGTCATGTCAGATTTATCCTTAGCCTGCCTTTCATCATCATCAGCTTAAGTTAAAGTCACTACCCCTGGATGCCCAGAAAAGCTCCACACCGGTTGTTAGTTGTTAGTCAAGTTTAGAGGATTCTTGAATTTCCGCATCAGAAAGGAACAACCGTGTCCAGGTGCAGTCAGTTGGCTTTCAGGGTGACTGGTTGTGCTAATCCTGACATGTTATAACCACAAGACCCCCATCCATCTCTGAAGGCTGGGACCTGGGCCAGGCCTGGGCCAGGCCTCTCTGGCAACAGAGGCCTGCCAGCGTTAGTTTCGCTCCTTGACTTAGAGGCCAAAAGGACATTGTAATGGTGAGGCAATGCATGTGAAACAGAAACAAATGGCTTTAGTTCCAGGAAGTCAGAAATGGAAGGAAAAGTTGTTGATCTTCTTTGAGACTCACTGTTAGCTAGGTTTTGTGCTGCGCTAGCGAGAACTCTGCTGCTTACTTGAAGGAGGACCCTGGGAAAGCCCCCTCTCCTTGCTAGGCTTTAACTTCCTCATATGTAAAGCACATCTGGGATTAGTCAAGATCCTTTTGGGCCTGTCATACTGTGGTTCTAGGTGTCCCAATACTCTATTCCCTGGGGGTCAAAGAACTTGAAGATATGTGGGGAGGGATGGGGAAAAGAGGAGGAAGAAATGTCCAGTGGGAGTCCTTGTGTGTTTAGTGACCTGAAAGGCGGAGGGAAAGAAGGGAGTAAGAAAATAAAGTAAAAAGAGGGAGGAACACACGAGAGGGATTTAAGGAGAGGAAAAGTATGAAAGATGGAGTGGCCACAATTACTTCAGGGCTCCTCAGGTACGTCCTGGCCAGGCTGACTTTGTGAGCATGGGGTTGTTGAGGGGCACATTGCAGTTCCCGAAGAAGGCCACAATACTATTACCACCCCCATGCCCTTATACAATGTGGTCTTGTCATTTCCCTACTTAAGAAGCAGAGCTTAATTTTTCTCCCTTTAAATCTGGGCTGCCCCTATGACTCACTTATAACCAATAGAGTGTGGTAGCAGTTACGCTGGGTGCCTTCTGAGGTTCAGTCAGAAGCAGCTTCCACTAGGTTTAGGTTGAGATATTTGCTCTGAGGGAAGCCAGTCTGACTCCCTGTGACCATCATGCAGAAGGCCACATGGAGGCGTCCCACCTTATGGCCATTTCCCTCAAGGTACTACACGTATGAATGAAGATCTCTTTGACTCCCTGGACCAGACTACTGATCCACCTCATTCAATAACCAAGAGGAACAGAAGAAACTGCTCCCAGTCGAGCCCTGCCCAAATTCCTGATGTGGAAGAATCTATGAGATAATCATTTTTTAGGTCACAAAGTTTTGGGGTAGTTTGTTATAAAGCAAAAGGATGGCAGGAGAGGCTTATAAAAAGATAAGCTTCCTTAAAATGAGAAACCGTTAAAAAATGTATGAACAAGACTTTTAAGATCACAGAGATGTGTGAGATTTCAAAACTAATTTGGAAGGCAACTTCTAACTTTGCCCATTCGGGACACTATAACAAAATTACCATTTTCTATAGGTCACCATATTATGTTTTAAAAAAGTATATTTTTATGAGAAAGGGATAAAAGGCACTTCATCAACCAGATGGGTTAGAAGGAAAGAGATGAGCAACATCAAATATTGGCAAGGATGTGGGACAAGCAGAGCTCTCATGCATTCCTGGTGGGAGTGTGTAATGGCACAGTCACTGAGGGATATCATTTAAAACTGAACATATGCATATATTCAATTCCAATTCTAAGTATATGCCTGACAGAAATTTGTGTATATTTTTACCAAAAGATCTGCACATGGATGTTCATAGCAGCACTATTCTTATTAGCCAAAAAACTGGAAATAACCCAAACGCCCACCAACAGCTGAATGAATAAATAAATTGTGGTATATTTATGTCATGAAACACTATATAGCAGCGAGAATGAATGAATTATTGTCAGAAAAATCACAGACAAATCTCATGACTATTATGTGGAGGGAAAGAAATCAGAGTCAATACAATGTGATTCCACTTACCTAAAGTGGAAAAATAAGCAAAATTAATCTATGACGTCAGAAGTTAGGATAATGGTTACCCTGGGTGGCAGAGAACATGAGGGGGGGCTTTTCCAATGTTCTGATTCATCACTGGTGCTAGCTATGTGGGGGTTTTCTGTATGTATGTTATATTTCACACTAAAATGTTAAAAACAGGAGCTTCCTGACATGCTCTCAAAGCACAGGATGGGTCTTTAAAAAACTAATTTAGCTTTTTAAAAAGCGTATGAAAAACTTTCTAATTTCTCTTTCCTTAAACCATTGTGAATTGCATTATGGCAAGGTGCTGGGGCTATGACAATGTCCATGGGAGAAAGAAACAGGGGTGACATGGTCAGTAGCAACTGACCAGTAACAGGCCAGCCCTCCTAGGAAGGTGCTTCTCAGTGGCTCTTTGCTGCCAGCTGTATTGTGTGCACACATGGGCATATCTAGAAAGATCTTTCCCAATCTTTTGCAGCTCGTGGCACATGTAGAAAATAGCAACATTGGGACAGCATCCTGGGGTGTCAGATGGGGCTCCCGGAAGGCAAAGCAGACTGGCTGGGTCCTCGAGGCGCCCCCAGGATAAGTGGTATCACTACTTCAGCACACTTTATGGGAAACACCCACTTAGTGTGGGAAGACATGAACCTCCATAGCACATGTAAAGTTCTCTTGCTCTTCTGCTCCAGGAAAATCCAACTCTACATACCCCTCACCACTGGATTAAAGGTCCCATTTGCAGTAATGAAGATCATGGGGTTCAGGGATTTGTGCAGCATCCCCAGTCTCTCCTCTATGCCGTGGTGTCATCCCCCTTCCAGACTCATTTCCCATCACCTCCATCTGTCCCCCACCTTATCCCCTAAACACATGACATCCTGGGTACACTGTACTAGTCTGTCATCTAGAAATATCTCCCAACACCCCGAAACTCCCAAGTCCTTTTCTTTATCCATCTCCCTGCTTGTATCTTCCCTTCTCCATGATGTCTCTTTCTGTACACTGCCCAAGGCCACCACCACACTTTGATTTGTGTTACTGATGTGTGTGTGTGTGTGTGTGTGTGTGTACATGAATGTCTTCCTATCTCGCCTCGAGATTGTTCCTCGAATGACTTCTAGGCTGCAGAGGGACCCAGACGTTAACTCCCCCTACCCCTATTCTTGATGGTCACTCATTGTCCCCTTGAGTTGGAAGCCCCAACTTTCCAGGACACTGGTCTTGTGGCCTCTCCACAGTCTGCCACTCCCCTGCCAGAGGCTTGGAGCCAAGCTGCCTGGATGGGATACATTACTCAGGCCCTTCCCCCACCAGCTCACACCTCTGGGATTGGCATTAGGCTAATTGTGGTGTGACAAAGGGAAGGGGTGACTGCCACTCAGCCTCAGTCCTGGCTCCCATCCCTCAAGCGATAGCCTGCAGTACCAGGATGTGGCCACAAGGGGCTCTATCGGGCGAGTCATCTGCGCAGAGAAGGAGGGCTCCGTGGGAAAGGAGCCGCTCAGGGAGTCTCTCCTCTCCTCTCCTCTCCAGTTCCCTTTGGCTCCCTTATCCTGATGTTTTACCCCTTAGCCACCTAGAAGCTGTTTTATATCTTAACACACTCATCCCTGCTTTCCCATGAGCCTCTCTACTTGCCATCCCCTTTACTGACCACCAGTCCCCAAGGGGGCAGGACACTTCTCCTTTGGTCAGTTCCACCTCCTTTAGATGAGTGCTGAACCTACAAATGAGCTCCCTGTCTTTCAAGATGTGGGATGGAAAACTGTCCTGTTCCATCTTTTCAGCATCTCCTGGCTCTGCCCCCTTCTGTGGGGAACACTGCCGCTCAGGATCAGGTTTCCTCATGTCTGGCCAGGATTAATGCCATGGCTTGCTGGGGGATCCCCTGTCTCCAGACAGCCCCCTGCCCATCAGCTGCCCACCCTGGAGCCAGAGAGAACTTATTCCCATCAGGCGCTGGCTTTCAATGGCTCCCCAAGTCCAGGACATTCACACAGGGCCCCAGGTACCCGAAGATCCAGCTGCCTGATTCTGTGGCCTCATGGCCCTCTTCTCCCCTTGCGCTCCAACCAGCAATACTGAAATACCTGTAATTGCTCAACACATCGTGCTATTTCAAGTCTTTGTACTTTGCACACATTCTTTTCTGTTACCTGCACCTCCTCCACCCTTTACCCTTGGCTCCCATACTTCCTCCACCAGCAGAGCCCTGTTCATCCTTAAAACTGCCCATTCCTCTGTGAGCCCTTCCCTGACCCAAGATTCCTTCCCATGCCCCGGAACCCCTCCTCTGAACAGATCCCGTGCCCTGAACAGGCGTATCTCCTTGTATCTGTCCCTCAGAGTTGTGATAATTACCCAAGCCCTTCCAGTTTTTTTCCATCCACCCTGTAGCTCCCCGTGGGACACGGAGCTGGCACTCAGTAGGTGATACGTGAAAGGAGTCGCCCCATCCTTCCCCGCACCATCACCTCCACCTGGGCCAAGTCCCTTAAATGCTCTGAACTCCCATTTGCTGATCGGCAAAGTGGAGACCTGTGAGAATCAGAAGGGGCCACATACATTAAAGAACTTTAACCGGCTAAGTGCTATTAAGCAGAGAAATGCTATGCAGATGTCTTTATTTCCAGACTAGTGTTTACCTGCACTTGCCTGTGTGGAAATCAGAAGATCAAAGGAATGTGATGTGATCTTTTTCTAACTTCCCCACCTTGAGTCCAGGGAAAAGCTGGTTAAGAGTAAACCATTAATTTTGTCTCCCTGCAGCTCCTAGTCTTCTCTGAAACTCTGGGTTAATGATTCTGAACTTGTTTTCCTCCAAGGGCCAATCCGTATCGTATCTAATCTTTGGCATGTTCTATTCTTTAAGAATAACTTGACTCACTCCAATAGTTCTCCATCCTGGGGTTGCAAACTTTGTTTTGCCAGAAGTAGTCATGGATGTATATGGGTCTCTGTCTTCCTTCCTCACCAGTGCCCTATCCCATGGCCACCATTCCCTTTACCAATAGAAGCCACACACTGAAGGTCCAAGCAACACGGATGCTGTGACTTCATGTGAGGTTTAAGGATTTGTTTTCTGAACCCCAGAAACTTTTTTTACATGGTTTCTCCATACCAAAGTTTAATTAGTGTCTGTGGGAGGATTATAGGGAGATTCCAGACTGGTCCCTGGAATCCCAGGCAGGAGGTCTGTTTATGTCTGTAGTGCAGGTCACACAGAGGCTAGGGATAGAAGACTCTGAGCCAGATGCTGCTTAAGGGTGGTCTGGACACTCTCGAGATAAGGCCAGCTGAGGGCTGTGAGCTCACTGAATTCAAAAACCAGCTCACAGCGGCTCACTGTCAGGAGTTTCCCAGCTCCCATCCCTCCTTGCCTTTAATCCAGTACATTTGATGCAGAGTTTTGGAACATAGGGGTGGGAATGCTTTGCATAAAGAAGCAGATCACTGTTCTGCAAAGGTTCTACTGTGTGGGGCCAAGAACAAGTTAACTTTTCTGAGCCTCAGTGTTTGTATCTGTAAAATAGAGATATTAAACAAAGGAGTTAAATTCCATTTATTGTAGGTATAGATCCATTTATTGTAGGTAGGTATAGATCCATTTATTGTAGGTATAGATGATTAAGAACCCAGAACCCAATTTAAAGGAAAAGGCATTGGTTAAGGTGTGTCCAAAGCAGTAACTTCATCATAACTGCCACAGCAAGTCTAAGGGCCATTCTGCCGTAATGTGAAAGCACTATGACACACATCTCCTGTGTGTACCTTGTGACCCTGTCTTGCCTTTCCACCCTGGAGAAAACCATTGTCCCGAGTTTTGTGTTTACTATTCCTTTGTTTTTGTCACAGTTATTTGACAAAGTCATTTCAAGTGTTCTATAACATACATTATACATGTCAATATACATTGACATAGAGATTGACTATAGAATATTATAGAACAGTTCAAATAACTTTGTCAATGTATAGTCAATCTCTCTATTCACATTCTAGTGTATTATCAATTGTGCTGATGGTAGTTTGGACCACTTGCAGTGTTTTGAAACATTCTATAAGCGTCTTAAAACAGGCGTCTCTCCAAGGTATATATACCAAGGAAAGAACTTGCTAAGTCTGTTTGAGAATCCTCCCTGTTTTGATTGCCAAGAAATGCTGCTGTACCCCTCTTCAACGCAAGAAATGCTGCTCTATCCCTCTTCCCTCCATTGACTAACCTGCTCTTACTTGGTCTGCGGACCTCCCAGACCTGGGTTTATAAAAACAGAGAAATGGTGGAGGTAGAGCTTTCCAGGCCATTGATGGACTCTCAACCGTGGCCCTGAGGACCAAGCCACACAGGCCTTGGGGGCAAGATGAAGCACCCCTTTGGCTCTGAGCATGGGTGTGAGGTGGGGGCTGCCCTCGACTAGACCCTGGGGTCTCGGGTGGCAGCCCGGCTGACCTCACACAGAGCCCACTGTGAGGTCACTAACTGGACTGCAGGACCTCACAGAACCCGCTGTGAGGTCACTATTGGGCTGCAGGACTTCGAGATTCAGACAGAACGCAGCATGCCATTCTCAGATGCTATGTTGGTTTTGTTTTTTTTTTTTTAATTTTTTTAATTTCAACTGCAGGGAGGAAAGCTGGAATGGGGTCTCCGGGGTGGGGTATTCCCCCGAGCCCCGCTGCTCTGTGCAGCTGCCGAAAGCTCTGGGTCCTACGAATGGGCTCCGAAGGTCACTGTCTCCAGGATGCCGTGTGTCCCGCTCCCCGCGCCCGCCAGCTGGCCGCTCTCCGCGGCCTCGAGGATGGCCTCCATGCCGCCCCCCTCCGCGGTCTTGGCCAGCGCGTCCACGCCTCGGCGGCGCGCGGAGGCCACGGTGCGCGTCGCGAGGTTGGCCCTGACGTTCCTCAGGAACACGCCGATCCTGCTGAGCCTCTTGCGGGCGGAGCCCGAGCTGGCGGTGGACGCGCTGCGCCCCGACCTGTGCGAGGTCCGGGACTCCGTGGCCGCGGGGGCGTGGCCGCCCGAGGGCTGCGCGCGCCGGGCGTCCCCGGGGCTGCGGCGGCCCCGCTCCTGGTCCTCGCGCGCGGCCCTGCGGCCGGCGGAGGCCCGGCTGGAGGCTTTCCGGGGGCCCTTGTCCCCCGAGGCCTTGTGGCGGCTGTCGGCGGCCCTGCGGCGGCGCGACCCGCGGCGGGCCCGCTCCTTCTCGCGGCGCTCCCTCCGCTCCCTGCGGCGCCCGCGGCCCCTCCCCGCCGGCTCCGCCGCGCCGCCCGCCCTGCGCGCCTGGGTGAGCCGGGCCGCCGCCGCGTCCTGCGCCGCCTCTCCCGCCGCCCCGGCGAACGCCAGGGCCTTGCTGGGCTCCGGGGAGAGGCTGGTGGACGAGTCCGAAGGAAACCCCGGGGTCTTGGCGGCACCTGCCACGGCCGCTGCCGCGCTCTTGGGGGACGCGCTGGGGGCGCCCCCAGGCTTGGTGATGGCCACGCCCAGTGCACCTGCCGCGGTGCCGGCCGCGATCGCCGCCGCGAACCCCGCCGCTGTCCCCGCCGCCGCCGCCGCCGCCGTTGCACCTGCCGCCGACCCCAGGGCGAGCTCTGCAGCGTGCGTGCTCCGGGAGGGTTTGTGGGCGTCCCGAGGGGGCCCCTCCCCGCCAGCAAAAGCGGCAGAGGTGGCCCCGGCCACCTCGGAGACCACGTGGAGGCTCCGGATGCTGACCTGGTCCTGATCCCCTTTCCCTTGGAAATCGGCCCCTGCCGCGCTCCTCCCGTCCTCTTCCTCAAACTCGGGCATGCACAGCATGTCCCCCGCCGGGATGGCGTAGGTGCTGCTGTTACTGTCCACCGGTGGCCGCAGGAGGTAGATGAGCTTTTCCCAGTGGGCGAAGAGGTCTTCCCGCCCGTGCAGAGGCGGGCTCAGCTGCAGGTAGCACGAGCGGCCCGTGGCGAACTTGAGGCGCAGCTGCTGTTTCTCACGGTCGTGAATGGAGATCCTCACGAACTTCAGGGGAAGGAGCCTGGTGAGCTCCAAGGCCTTTGCAGCCTTGCGGCCTTTGCCCTTGGCGGCCTGGCCGCGCCCGTGCTCCTCGCAGCCCGCGGCCGGCCGGGCCAGCAGCATGACGTCCGGGAGCGGCAGGATCGGGCTGGTGGATGCGATGCCCACCGTCACCATTCTCACCCGGTTGTGCACGTCGATGACTTCTCCCCTCTTGGTAATCTGGATAAAGTCGCTTTCAAAAATAGGCGCATACTTGAATATGTCGTATTCTCCCTTGTGCAGTTGTCGCTGCAGCTTCCCCATGGTGGTGTTGAACATGCCCACTCCCGAGCCGCTCTGGGCCGTGTGGTAGGGGAGCAGGGACTCGGTGTTCATGACTGCCTCGTGTGACAAGCAGTGATGGCAAGGGCCGGGGGGCCCTGGATCTTCTGTTCCTCAGCCTCCTCGGCACAGGCTGCAGCAGCGCTCCTGTGCCCCACGCGTGGCCCTCCGGCAGGTGTCTCCACCCCACCCCACCCCACAGGCCCTCCCTTTGCCTCAGAGCCTCCCAGAGGGATGGCAGAGGTCGGGGTGGGGGCTCTGAGGACTGCAGAGGGGATGCTGTAGGGTGCCTGGACCTCAGACTGAATCTCTGCAAGGGTGTAGAGATGGATGGTGGGCTTTTCCACCTCACCTCTGCCCCGGATTTTTTATCTTCCTGAGAGACTGCAGTGACCACTCTCTTGGCCTAAACCCCAGCGCAGCCATATTTATCCTCTGCTGCCCTTTGTGACCTGTCACTGTCACATACCCCTTTGTTCCCATCCCCCAGACACCCCCTCGGGGCAGGGCCACCATTGTCCCCACAAACGCCCCACTACCCCCACAGAGGACAGGTCCACCCTGCCAGGGACTCAGGTGGGTATCAAAATAAAAACTTCAAAAACTTCAAATGGAAACATATTGTGTGGGGACCTTTTTTTTTCCTACCTCAAATTCAAAAGATTCAGCAACTGGACAAAATCGGTAGGAATGTAAGATGATGTGCTACATTTGAACCATGGTTTCATTTTATCCACAAACCTAGACTTGGCAGCCTTGGCCCTTTGCCTGCCCTTTCATAAAAGCACAGTAAACACTGTAAACACAGTAAACACAGCCATTGAGAATGACATTTAAAACTGCATCGCTGGGCGGCACGGGTGGTTCAGCAGTTGAGCGCCTGCCTTTGGCCCAGGGCGTGATCCTGGAGGCCCGGGATCGAGTCCTGCGTCGGTCTCCTGGCATGGAGCCTGCTTCTCCCTCTGCCTGTGTCTCTGCCTCTCTCTCTCTCTCTCTCTGTCTCTCATGAATAAAAAAATAAACTCTTAAAAAATAAAACTGCATCGCTTCAGTACCACGCTATGTTCCACACATGACCAACACACGACCATGAGAATCCATTGAGTTTGGTACTGTTGTTACCGCCCCGTTTCACAGGTGAAGACATGGAGGTGGTATCATTGGCCTGACTCCACAGAACAAATAGCCTGGGTGCTGAACTTCGTTATTCTCTCTCAAGACCCTCGGTTTTCTTCCCTTCTTCCCTAGTGAAATGAAGTAGGGGGCTGAGATGTCATCTTCAATTCCAAGAGCCTGGAAAACATCTTCCTGCAGCAACTTCCCTACCATGCGGAAGTGGTTTGGAAGCAATAACACCTATGGGGGGTGTGTACCATTAGACCTCCTGCTTATTGCCACTCCCACAGAGCTAGCCACAGAATGTGTGATTTCTAAATTGCTACTGGAAGCCCTGAGAAGGGGGTGCCTGGGTGGCTCAGTAGGTTAAACGCCTGCCTTCAGCTCAGGTGTCTGCCTTCAGCTCAAGTCATAATCTTGGGAGTCCTAGGATCGAGTCCCATGTCAGACTCCCTGCTCAGCGGGGGGAGGGAGGGGTGTCTGCTGCTTCCTCTGCCCCCCCCCACTTGTGCTCTCTCAATGTTTTTATTTTTTAAAGATTTTATTTTTATTTACTAGAGAGAGAGAGAGGCAGAGACACAGGCAGAGGGAGAAGTCGGCTCCATGCAGGGAGCCCGACGTGGGACTCGATCCCGGGTCTCCAGGATCACGCCCTGGGCCAAAGGCGAAGCTAAACCGCTAAGCCACCGGGGCTGCCCTATTTGTTTTGTTTTGTTTTGTAAATTTTTTTTATTTATTTATGATAGTCACAGAGAGAGGGAGAGAAAGAGAGACAGGCAGAGGGAGAAGCAGGCTCCATGCACCGGGAGCCCGATGTGGGACTCGATCCCGGGTCTCCAGAATCGCGCCCTGGGCCAAAGGCAGGCGCCAAACCGCTGCGCCACCCAGGGATCCCTGTCCCTATTTGTTTTTAAAAAGAAAGTTCTGAGAAAGATACCTGCTCCCAACTCCTATCTCCCAGTTTGATGTTATGCCTGACATCCTACATTAGAGATTTATTCCTTGAAAAGAAAGGCTATCTTTCTGTTAAAATACACATACCTGGTCATCAACACGTGAATGGATAAGGAAAATGTGGTCTGTCCATACAGTGGGATGTTTTTCAGCTGTGAAAAGGAAATGAGGTTACTGGTACCTGCTACAACATCGATGGATCCTGAGAACATGATGCTAAGTGAAAGAAGCCAAACACAAAAGGCCACATACCATATGATTCCAGGCATATGAAATATGCAGAGGAGGCAAATCCAAAGACAGATTAGTGGTTGCCTGGGGCTGGAGGGAGGGGACAGTAGGGAGTGATGCTTAATAGATACAGGATTTACTTTGTGGGGGATGAAGATTCTGGAGCTATATAGTGGGGATGGTCACAGCATTGTGAATGTGTTGAATTTTATACTCTCTAGAATGGGTATAACAGTAGATTTTATGGTGTGTTATTTCCTCTCTCTCTCACACACACAAATATCCACTCCTGCTCAGAATCCTTTAGAAAGGTCAGTGGTGTGTGACATAGAGCAAGCAACTCAGCTTTCCGTTTCCTCATCTGTAAAATGGGGATAACAGTTGCTGTGAGGATTCGATGAGATAATGCATGTGAAGTGTTGAGCATATTGTCTAACTCAATAAATAGTGGTCCTTATTAGCATTCATCCCCCACTGGCCCTTGAAGCCTCCGTGTGAATTCCTTCCTAAGAGCAGTTTTTGAGAGGACAAGTGGGGAAGCGTCTGGGGTTAGAGCCACTACGGGAACACAGAAGGGATGCTCAATGGGCAAAACTGGCCTCCTCTGAGGTTCTACCTCAGGCTGATCCATGACAACACAGAGAAACTGAACACAACCAGAGCATGGGATGGCTTACCATGGGTTTGGGGTTCTTCAAAGTCCATGGGGGAGAAATTAGGATCAAGATGGAAAATAGCATTTTAGCTCTTGGCAGAAAGTGAAAGTTTGAATTCCAAAGTCCCCCCCCCCCCCCCCCGGGGCCAGAACCCTTTAAAACTCTTTATTCTGAAGGAGGTGTCAGGCCAGATGTCAAGGAGAGGCAAGGGGACAAGGGTGAGGTGAGGACAAGAGACAGGGTGGGCTCCTCGTGCCAGGCCAGTGTGACATCACCACCCAGCAGGGGGCAGCCTGGTGGAAAGACACTGTCAAGCCAGGTGTCTGGCTCTGATGGAGGTCCCACCTGAGCTTAAACCCTCAGCCCCTCCCAACCTGCCCTCTTCATCCAATGTGAAACAAGAGGAACTAAACAGTTGGATGGTAAACATTCATCCTTTTAAATTTTTTTTATTTTTATTTTTTTTAAGATTTATTTATCCACTTATGATAGAGAGAGAGAGAGAGGCAGAGACACAGGCAGAGGAAAAAAACAGGCTCCATGCCGGGAGCCTGATGCGGGACTCGATCCCGGGACTCCAGGATCGCGCCCTGGGCCAAAGGCAGGCGCTAAACCGCTGAGCCACCCAGGGATCCCCCTCATCCTTTTTCAAATTAAAAGTATCAAAACATTAACTTGGCCCCAGAAGACAAAACTTTTTAAAGCACTCGGTAAACGGAGCTTTCAGTTCCACTAACCATATACAGTGTATTTTTGGGATCAAGTTTTTTGGCCATAGCCACCACCACTCTTGCCAATTCATTGTTGTCTGCGGCCACTCACAAACTGTCTTGAGTTTTCTAACAGCTGATTGGTGGCATCTACACCTACAACTAGAGGGTAAAATGCAAGGAATTTGCCCCCCTTCCCTTAAAAAAAAATAGATGAGCTCCTGAAAGCTGTGGCGAATGGCACTTCCACCAGATGGCTCTTTACAGATTGGGAAGTATCCCTAATGCGCAAATAAAGCCACAACACGAGGACACTTGTGTCACAGGTGATAGTTTAAAGGAAACATACTTGAGTTCGAGGGAGCAGGCTCCCCATTCAGGTACGTGAATCTTACCATTTAACGAAGCTAATATATCTCTGAAGAACGACATTAGTAGGAGAGTAGCCAGTTGTTATTTCCTGTGAGGGATACCTGTGTGCACGGGCGAAGAGTAAGGGGGCTTCGTTCCATTCTAGACCTAAGGAATCATATGCCCTCGAGATTCCAGAAAATCAGGTGGGATACCTTTCTTTGTATCGTCACACCTATCCCGTCTCTTCCTCCCTCTGTTCTTTCCTCATATTTGAAAGACATACCTGCAACAATCAGACACATGTGTGGACATAATTGATGTAATTGAGCAAATAAGAGGTGCTCCGTGGCAAAATGTACGGTGTCAAGGTGAACATCAGGTCTACGTTTTCAGCGTCTGTACATTCCGAGAAACACAGTCAAGGTATTTAGCAATTGGGATTTTATTTTATTTTTATTTTTTTTTAAGATTTTATTTATTCATGAGAGACACGGAGAGAGAGAGGTAGAGACACAGGCAGAAGGAGAAGCAGGCTCCATGCAGGGAGCCCCATGTGGGACTCGATCCCAGGACTCCAGGATTACGCCCTGGGCTAAAGGCGGCGCCAAACCACTGAGCCACCGGGCTGCCCTGCAATTGGGATTTTATATCAAACCTCTATCTTGACACCAAACGGCCTAAAGGTTATACTTGGTTGGCGCCGTGTTCCAGGGTTTGTCAATGAGAAACAGCATCATCCAATGCCACAGACTGAGGAACAGGGTTGAAAGTCAACGATCTCACCTGGTGGCCCCCCAAAGAGCAAAGGGATGACACTTGGGAGAATTTTTAAGCTAAACGCCCCTCCCCATCAATGGAGAGGGAGGGGATGGAGAATGACTAGATTTCAATGAGCAACTGATTTAAAAAGAACAGAAACCAGTACAACACTTAAGTTTACCATGTCTTGGTTCCAATATTTATTGTACTGACAGGTTAGGAATACTAGGATAAATAAGTAATATATTCTCTTACAGAAAATTGTAATGACACTATTAAGTAGGATTAAACACTCTGAGGATTTCACAGAAACATCAGAATTTAAACAGACAGTAGCCAGAGTCCTATGGCCAGTGTGAATGACCTCTCACAGCAATAAATGCTCTGGGCCAGATTTCTACAAACATCCGCCTGACAAACAATGCCATTAACATCCAATAATGCTAAAGCCTAGGCTTCACCTGGCTTCAAACTTGTCTCCACTGAATGTGGTTTGCAACTGCAAGAAAAGGAAAATGGAATATTCTTTGGCTCTGCTGGCCTAGAAATAACTCCTGACCTAAGTCACTGAGTGGAGAGTCCTAGACCTTTGGAAGTTGGACTTTCTGCTTTCTTCCTGTGACATTATAACTGAGTTTGTGACAGAGGACCTGCAGTCATGCCCATGAACTCTGCGTTAATGCCTGGGTGCCACGGGAAAGGCAGCTTTCTCTGTTGACACAAAACCGCACTGCTCGCCAGCAGAATTCTGTTCTCCCGGAGCTGATGAGCTCTTCTGGCCACCTCAACGTTTTGTAAGACACTGCATATGGTGATAGCCCCCTCAAACTCTCAGCAGCCAGATCTGAGGAAAATCACACCGGTGTTGTGCAAAACAAACATCAGAAGAGCACAATGCCTAGCTTTGACACAAATGCCTTGCACACAGTAATTCCTGTACATAACAGCATGTTTGCTAGAAAGCACAACCCTGGCCATTGTACAACTTCACTAAATGCCATTCTCACTCTGTGTCCCCGAGGAGTGACAGTGGTAGTGGCGGCGCAGGACGTGGCCCCACACCACCCACCCAAGGTACAGACACTTCTTGAGCATGAGTCCTAATGGTGAGAGTCCTGGTTTCTGTAGAATCCAGGCAAAAGATGGGCAAGACCCTAACCAGGGGCCACCTACAGCATCCAAGAATAGCCAGTAAGTTAAGGCCTAAATCTTGGCATTGAGACAAAAGATGCCCTTGCCCTGGTCCAAAGTCCACTCTGGTGCAGAGAGGAAAGGCCCAGCTGAGTCATCAAGGGCTCTCCCGCCTCGATGGTCCTTCACTGCCAGGATGCGAGAGGTGCACAGGAAGTCAGATCTCCAATGGCTTCAGGGTTTGGGATGTAGTAGGTTTCGATGAGGACTCCCCAGTTGCCCCCATACCACAACTGCTTAGCTTTGCAATGTTCCTTCTTTTATCTGTTGGATAAAAAGGTTTCTCTCATCTTCTGGAGTCCGCCCATTCTGAGCCCGGACAATACACGTGGGCCGATGAAGGTTGAGCATGTATATCAAATGCTGCTTCTCGTTCTTGAGCTCCTCGATTTGGGCCTTCAGTTCGGCGTTCACACTCTCCAGCTTCTCCGACTCCTGGGGGACAAGCAACAGAATTATTAGCCAAGAAGCCATGGTTCCAGTGAAGAGGGGCTGGCCTTGGGGCGGCGGTGGCCACACATCTTCGGGAGTTCATCAAGCTGGGGATGGCCTGCGGAGGGGAGTGCCGTGGGCTCGCTGGTCCAGCAACCCCGCAAAGCTGGGACAACAGCATGAGGTCTGGGAGAACCCAGACCCTGGAGAGAAGCTTTTGAACTTGGAGGCTTCTAGAGATGCCCTTGAGTTTCCACTGAAGGTTGAGGGTGGGTTGTGACTCTCATGGTAAGGAGGCTGCTGCAGAACCGACAGCTCACCGATCTCCTTTGTGTGAGTCCAACAGCCCCCGTGCAGCTCTCCCGAGCCCCCGAGAGCCTTGAGGGCTGGGGAGAAATGCAGACTCATGGTATTCAGGCTCTCGTGAGTCACCAACTTCAGTGAGAGGTTCACCTCCCCAGAAAAAATGTACATGGCAACACACACAAAAGGTCTCAATTTTCACCACCTCTCTTGAAGCAATCAACAGAATCCTTGGGGACCTGGAGGACCTGGGCAGAGACTCAGCGCTGGCTTGTCCACACCTGGGGGAAGGGGACACAGCCATAGGACTGTGCTACGGCCCGCCCCACCTGCCCAGAGATGCTGTGCCCATCTGTACCTCTCCCCTCAGAAGGGGAATTAGCTGAACACAGCCACGAGCTCAGACTATGGGAAGAGCCCAGGACAAGGGAGGCAGAGTTACCAACACACAAGAGGGCCAAGAAAAAGAGTATAACCACTGCTTGCAGTTTAAGGAAATAACTTGTTTGAAGAGATTAATTAAAGGCTTTTCATACTGAGCCAAGTGAGAACTGGCTGCTTCCTTTTCTCGGTAAAAACGGGTGAGTGAAGCTTCTTTAACTGGGCTGACATATCCTGCAGCCTGGAAGCTGCTGGACGTGTATGGACGAGCCAAGACTGCTGGGAATCTGGGCAGCAGACAATCTGTGGTTTTTAATTCACACACCTGCTGCTTCTACAACCAGAGTTCCCTTCGATGGTGCTAACAGCTTTGTTACCTCCTCATTCAGCAACTGGCCTTTCTGTTACCAGCTACACATCCTTCTTGGGAGACTTCTAGGCAGGGCGCTTTTGGACTCTCCTTGTGATGGGAACATGAGGTTGGCAGGGGCAGGCATGAGCAAGAGGAGGGGGCCAGAAGGGGAAGACTCTCTCTCTCCTTCCTTCCTTCCTTCCTTCCTTCCTTCCTTCCTTCCTTCCTTCCTTCCTTCCTTCCTTCCTTCCTTTCTTCTTTCCTTTTCTTTTTCTTTCTTCCTTCCTTTTCTTTCTTTAAAAGATGTACTTATTTATTTTAGAGAGCCAGAGAGAGTGAGTGGGGGCAGGGGCAGAGGGAGAGAATCCACAACCAGACTCCCCATTCAGCGTAGACCCCACTGCAGGGCTCGATCTCACGACCCAGGAGCTCATGATCTGAGCTGAAACCCAGTCAGCCGCTTCACCGACTGCAGCACCCAGGTGCCCCGGGCAGACTCACTTTCTGCAGGCACTCTGTCTTCTCCTTTTTCTTGTTGCGGCACTTGGCAGCTGCAATCTTATTTCTTTCCCGCCGCCTCTTTTTCCTTTCATCTTCTTCAGGGGCTACCTATAAAATTCAAGAGACCACACACTTAATGGGAGGCAAGAATTACAACCCGCCTTCAACGCACTGCCTTTCGTTGCAGCAAAAACTGGCAAACCAGGACAGCCCCCCTGCGAGGAGGGCTGAAGAAGTCAGGTCCCAGCCTCTTACCTTAATCCCCTCCACACAGCCACAGGAACGAATAAAAAAACAAAATCGAAGAACTACCAGTTAAAGTTACATTGGCAATATTAGTCAGTTAAAATTCAGTTTATTTAAAAAGTGCATTTAGATCTTGAAATGAGTTGTATATCCAAAATGATAATTGTCTATAACACTTGTCAATCGCTTAGGGCAGAAAATAGATTCTGTTTGGTAGATATGTCCTTTCTCCTGGATCCAGGAATGACCTCAGGAACATCACCTAGCCACCCCTTCCCTCCTGCCTCTTCTTTGATTTGAGACCCAAGGGCACCCCCATCCACCTCCACCTTCACCCAGAGCATAAAAGCACCTCTTTCATGAATTCAAAAGAAGCCCGTGGAGCCCTTGGAAAAGAAGAACCCAAGCGCATTCCCCAAACAAAGTGGCATTATCAGCCTATGGGCTTGGTGCCACCTGTGGGTGGTGAACATGAACCAACCATTGATTCATCCAGCAAACAAATACTGACCTTTCCTCTGTGCCCTACCCTGAGTCAGCCACGGGGGTCCTCAGAGAACAAAACCCTGTCCTGCTTTAGGATCTGGTCTTCTACAGAAGTTGGCTCTGATCCTGACTTTGTCTCATGACGGATGGGAAACCTATGAAGTTCAGCTGCTGGGCTTGGCTTCGAGGCCACAGGCATGGGCTTGAGTGGGTGTGGTGATGGTCTAGGCCGCTATTGTCACTCACTGCTCTGGATAGCAGGAAAGGACAGGGAGGCCACACCTCAAACCAAAGAAATCCTGGGACACAGTAATCCCCTCAGACCTGTCTTATTACTAGTACTTTGGATCAATGACAGTGACTTAGCTTGCAGTGAGATGAGAGGCCTCATAGTTTAGAGAAACAAAGTCCGAGGGGAAAGCAGGGCAAGGGGCAGTTCCACCTTTCACATCCTGGATCCCAGAACCCCACAGGCAGAGACATTTGAGTTAAACTAAACTGGCTCTGAATCCCAGCTTCACCACCTATTAGCTGAGGGAACTTAGGCAAGTTACCATACTCTTCTGAGCCTGTTTCCCTCACTTGTAAAATGGGATCAATAGTCTTATCTATCAATAAGGTTATAAGGAAGGTCAAATTAAGTCAGATATATGTAAGATTAAAATGCTCTGCAGTGTTTGGCTTATAGCCAGTGCTATATGTAAGCCTCAGTGACTATCATTATTAACCCCACCATCGATACCTTCATCAAGTACTCGGTAATTATAATACTTCCTGTGCAACCCTACAGATACTTTGGGATAGATGGGAGAGGATTCAGGGTTTTTCTCACATGAGGAAGTACTTGAAAGTAGAGCAAATCTCAGAATCATACACTGTCAGAGATGGAAAAGGCTTTCAAAAACCATTCAGTTTAATCCCCTCACCGTACGATGTAGAAAGAAGGCACAGAGTGGCCAGGAGCAGTGCATCAAGGGAGGCCCAAGAATCACTACCCCCTGGTCACCAGACCAGTAGGCTACAAAGTCTGGGTGTAAACCCAGGCCTTTGGCTCCTTGTCTTGTGTCTTCTCCGGGACATACTACCTCACTCCACCTGTTGCCTTCTTCCCAGAGGTGACAGGGACCCGGTGGAACAGACTCCAACTGCCCAAACGTACAGGATGCGTATGGGTTTCATAGGCTCAGAATTTTATTTTAAGATGAGAATTGCAGCAAACCAAGGGGACTTGAATAATTAAAAAGGTCAGTTGGTGCATTCTCTTCCCAATAGGAGAACTTATTTGTGAAAGTGACCTAAGATCAGAAGGTCACTTAGTAAACACGCAATCAGTGGATGAGTTGGGTGGCTCTAAAGAGTTTTTCCAAGGAGCAGGAAATATTTTGGATGTCCTCTGCCCTGGACATCTGCTTTTTCCTATGAAGAACCCTCCAAATACCCTTGCAAAATTCTTTTCTTTCTTCTGTGGGGATCCTACTACTTCTCATGACATGAGATTATCTTGAGATAACTCAAGATGTTTGAAGAATTAAAAAAAAAAATTCCTTGTGTGTCCCATGGCCCACCTAGCACTGTGCAGTATTAGAGAAGGCAATGATGACCTCCCAAGGTTAACTGGAGCTCAGGCAATGCCTCCAATGATGCCGTCTGGATACAGCGTCATATGGTAGTCCTGGCTACCAGTCATCAAATGTCGACCATCAGCTAGACCCCTAGCAAATGCCATCTTGTTTAACCCTTAGATCAGTCCCATGCAGGAGTCACTATTATCCCCACCCCCTTTTATAGAATCATAAAGATTCATAACCAACTTCCTTTTAAACTCAGTTCTTTTTTGGCCAGTTCCACTTACCCTTGACCAAAGACAGTGATCGTGGCAATTAAGTAAGCATGATACACTCTCATCTTTTATCCACGAGGGGAAGGCCCACAGAGTAGCCAAGACCTCCACTCTGAGGTCCTCCAGCCACCACTGCATCCCCAGCAGGCACCTCTCAAGACTGTCGCCACATATGTGACTCCAGGTGTCTCATAAAAGGTTGCTCGATGGGGAAGAATGCAAATGGCAGAGATAGAAGTGAACCTGGAGCAGAAGCTGCTACCAGGGTGGTGAGCATGGCTGGCTGGTCCCTGCTCCACAGTCTGGCGGCCCAGGTCCCAGCAGTGATGAACACAGTCACTACACTCTGTGCAGCCCCACGCCGGAGCATGCCTGGCATGGTGGGTAGATGATGAATAAGCCCTGGAAGAACGGGCACCTCGGAGAGGACCTACCTCAGTTTTCGTGACTGTCATCTCAAGGGGCCTGCCGCTGACGGTGACCGACTCCAGTGCAGAGGACATCCGGTGACAGAGGTGCTTGTTCTGGATGGCGAACCTCAGCTCTTCCTTGACAAAGGGTGTCAGGTTAGCAAAATCCTCAAACACCAGTGACCCAGGAGGGGACAGGCAGGGGACGATGGCCGACGCACTGACTTCCGAGGCAGAGACCTGGCCTGGGTGTTGAAGCATCATTTTGCTGAAAGAAATATCGAGACCCAAACTACTTCAGGGATTTAGGGGTACGGGATCAAGTCTCCCCACACCTGCGGCCTCCAACACCAGAGCTGTACCCCCAGAGGAAGGTCGTGAAAGCCTTCAGGCTTCTGTTTTATTTTCATTTCATGCCATCCTCATCTTGGGTAAAACAGGTTCTTAAGATACACAGCTCAGTGATGTAGATAAAATGCCTACTTGAGGGCAGCCCTGGTGGCGCAGCGGTTTAGTGCCGCCTGCAGCCCAGGGCGTGATCCTGGAGACCCTGGATCGAGTCCCACATCAGGCTCTCTGCATGGAGCCTGCTTCTCCCTCTGCCTGTGTCTCTGCCTCTCTCTCTCTGCATATCTATGAATGAATAAATAAAAATCTTTAAAAAAAATGCCTACTTGAAGTTTACCAGAGGTGGCATTTCAGGCTATTCTGAGTTCAAGAAGCTGTAAGTTTTGGCTGGTGTGCATATATGCAAATGCAGCCTCAAACAGTCCTGAAAGAGGAAGAGCTTTTAAAGGAAAAAAAAAAAAAAAAAAAAAAACCCAGTGAGACTCTTACGTAACCCCATTTTCAGTCTCTATTTTGCAAAGAAACTTGGAAGGTATCTGAAATCAGGTTGAATGTGTTATCAGCAAACAGAAGAAAAAGTGAGGACTTGGGGACCCTCGGAGTTGTGCAAGGAGTTGAGGAAGTAATGCATGAACGTGCCCTGGAAAACATAAGGCAACTGGGAAGCCTCCCAGGGATCCCTCCAACCCCGCTGGCTCTGTGGGGTCATGGTGGCAGGGTGGCTCATCACTCTCTGTGACCTTAAACACTTCTGAATAGAGCATCCTGGCCTCTTAACTGACTCCCCCTTAAGATCTGAAATACACCGAGGGAGGCAAGAATTCCAGGCCAACCAATACCACTACTGACTCTTCAAAGAAATCTGGGAAACGCATGTAATTCTCTTCCCAAAGCCCTGTGTTGTGAGCCAGAACTGGTGTCCCTCCAGCAATTTAATCGTATCATCTTAGGACGGAGGGAGGATACTTCTCGGCAGGTGATGAACTCTGGAGAAACCAGCCTTCTAAAGCCCGAGGCTTAAGATTCTCCCGTGCATTCATGTTTTCCCTCCCTTAACCAATTTGATTAAAAAACCCAGTAGTTCAGGGATGGAATTCAGAGCTACCACTGGGCTGGCCTTTGTTTGGGGGCCTGGATGGCTCTCCTGTAAAAGGGTAGTTTGAATTCCACTGCAGTGGAGTACAGTCCTGTTTCAGCCCCAGTTAAGTTTATTAATGAGCTCTCGGGGCTTGGGGTCTGCTGTTTGGGACTGGTTTCTTTCCTTCTTAAAGTCCGCAGTCCCGATGAAAGAAACTGAAGAATGTCAGTGGTATGGAATGTTTTTTATGAAAAGCATTGGGTGGGCTCACTTGGGGGATGGAAATGGGTGGTAAAAATGCTAAAAGCCTTTCGGAAAGGAGAGCAGCTGTATCTGTAGAGATTTGAGCTTTCTCTGCATTCTGCTAAAGCTTAATTTCTTCAGATACTTTCTAGTTACTCCTTTACTGATTCTCTTAAGGTCTGATTCAGCCCAGACTCAGGCTGTGTCCCTACAGGGAAAATGAAGTTAAATCTTCAGACAACTTTTCTGAAAGTCGAGAGCTGCCAACATTCCCCCTCACTGAAGAACAAAAAAATCTGTGTGGGGATTTTTCTGAGTTGGCTTTCCACATTGATCTTAAAATTGCCCAGACTTGCTACAAAGAACCTGCATTTTGCTTTTGCTTCATTATCTTCAATCAGAAACCATGTCATATCTTTGGCAGTTTCATCATTTTCAAGAAAGTGAAACTTTACTCATGTATTTCTTTAACTGGAAATTCAACTCCCAGATTTTATTTCCTAGTAGTTACAACAACGCTGTGTTTTCACTTTTAATTTTCAACTCTTCACACTAAGTGCTGCTCGTAAAACATCTCACGGTATAGGAAGCCAATACTGATCTTTCACTAACTTCCTATCTTGGTCTTTATCCCAGCCTACCTGAAAACTGTTGGTGTAAGGCTGGGGCTTCATGAACAGGCCTATGATCACTACCACTCACAAGCTGAGACCCCACTGACAAGCCACTCATACCTTCTGGGCCTCAGTCTCCTCATCTGTAAAATGAGACCAATATCACCCCGGCACCATCACAGAGCAGTCAAGAAGACCAAACAAGAGTCACGCAGGTGGATTTACACACCCACTGGATAGCCATTATTACTGTGATTCCACTTTCCCCATTTCAGGAAGAACTCCAAGTGTTGTTGTCAAAGCAAGTTAGCTTCATTAGTTAGTTCCAGGAATTAACTGGAACCCTAATGAAATTCAGGTCATAGTTTCCTTTGCACTTTGATTGACCCAGAGCTCCCAACACACCAGGTCAGTTCTACCCCACTATTTATTTGCTGGCAAAAGCTTGTTTCTACTGCTCTTATGTACTTAAGAAATAGCCAGTGCTCACACATGAAACCATTTCTGGTTTCTCTGTTGTCCTGGTTATGTACTTCCTCCTCTCCAGGCAGGGTAACACTTAGAATCATTGACCCTGTTCCATGCCCAGCCCACTGAAAAGAGAAGAAATCATGGGCTCTATGGAATGGGATATAATGCCTGATATTAGAGGCAACGGAGGTCAGATCTTCATCTTGCAATTGAGTAACATGAGATCCAGGAAGATAATGACTTGGCCATAAAGCAGGTGACTGGCTCAGCTCTCACCAAGCTGTTGACCACTCACCCACTGCTCATTCTGCTTCACCACCAACAGAGATCCAACACCAAGAGGACTAACCAATAAGGCAAATGGAGAATAGAGCCACTGGCCAGGTAGATGAAGGGTCAGTAGTCTTAGTAAACTGGTATCCACCACAGAGGAGGCGTTGACAGGACTGGCGCAGGGAGGGAACACAGAAGAAAGAGAACAATGGAGCAAACGGGCCAAGAGGGGTGAGGTTAGAACAGGAAGGATGGGAAGGTTCCAACAGTTGCCATGGGTTCTGGATGCTGTATCTTAACCACACTGTTAGCCTGGAGTGTTACCTGTCACTTTGTCTCTGAATTCATCCAAACGATAACAACCACAAACCCCTCTGCCACTCCAGTCTTTTCCAGGATATCCTCAAGGCAAGAGTCTCTATGCTGTAGAATTATTCTACACCCAATACTAAATACAAAACAAGAAAGGCAGTCATAGCAATCTCCCCTTCATTTAAAGATGAGGAGGCCTCCAACAGATGGGACTGTCACCCACACCGAAATAGATGCATTGGGAGACCTCCTGAACTCTCTAGCACATCCCCCCCTAAATTGCTAAATCAAGGGTTTAGCAATACCTTTAATTGTAAGGATGCATATGTGACCTCGGTAATAGAATCAGGGAAAAGTAAATGGTTCGGAGGAAAGAAGATAAGTAGATGAAATGAAAATGTGGTGTAAGGCAGCAGAGAAGGAGAACCATTGGAACCAATGTAAAGAAGTTTAGGAAGGGAAGACATGCTCCATTGAGAGGTCCCTCCCCCTCATCCCCTCCAAAACCGGTCAGGGTCATTAGAGACCCTCAGTCAAGTCATTCAAGTCTTCTCACCGGCCCCCTTTCTTTTGGTTACACCACCCTGGAATCTGAAAAACTTCTGCCAGAGAGGACCTTACGGGTTGTCTGTCCCAACCATGACTTGGGGCTTCCAAACAGGCAGAGAGGGAGCCAGCACTTCTCCCAGCTGGGGACACTGAGGCTCAAAGACACGAAGTGCAGTATCAGCTCTCAGGGTCCCGGCGCTAGACCACAAGGGCATTCTCTCAATTATCTGCGCTGGCTTCGCACCCTGGCTTCCTCCAGGTGGGTCTCCGTGGGCGAAACGCAGAGCGACCCGCGGGCCCGCCGGGGCAGAGCCACGGGCGCAAGGCGTGGAGAGCCCCGGGACAGGGAGCTCCCGCGCAGGGGCTGGACGCCAGCCGGGCCGGGAGATCTCCCCGCCTTCCGCCCCGGGACAGCGACGCGAGCGCTCGCCACCTCGGAACTTAATCCCAAGGAACTTTCGCTCCGGGCTCCGGCGCGGTCGCGCGGCCCGCGCTCCAGGGCGCGCAGGGCGACCCCCAGCGGCCGCGCCCGCGCCCCCGGCGGCTCGCCCGGCCCCCTTCCATTCATTCGGGCGGGCTCCCGGGGCGGCCGGCCTCGGTGCCCCTCCGCGGGCCCCGGCACCACGCGGAGGACGAGCGGGCCAGCGCGCCGGGGAGCCTCCGCCGCCCGGGCGCACCACCTCCCCGCGCCCGCCCGGCCCGGGGTAAGCAAGCGCCGAGCGCGGGGAGGAGCGGGAGCCCGACCTCTCGGGCACCGCGAACCTTTCGCGCCCCAAGTCAAAAGAGAAAGTTCTCTGCGAGAAACTTCCCGCGGCGCCGAGGAGCAGCAGCCTCGGCGGGGAGAAGCTCCGGCAGCCGGAGGCGGAGCGCGCGGGTCGGGCACGGGCGCCGGGGTCGCGGGCCCGGCGGTTAGAGGGGCGCAGGGGGGGTGAAAGCGGGCCCCCGTCGCGGCGCTCACCTCCCGTCTCCACTCGGGGCGGCCAGGGTCCGGAGGGCGGGCGGGGTCGGGGCGGGGTCGGGCTGTCTGTCTGCGGGGCGGGCCCCGGGGACTCACGGCCGGCGCGCGGGCAGGCGGGTCGGCTCGGGCTCGGGCTCGGGCTCGGGCTCGGGCGGCGGCGGCGGCGGCGGCGGCGCCAGGACAGCGCTGGGCACTGCGCGCCTCGCTGCGTGCGACTGTGGCTCCGAGGGCGTTGCATCACCCCTTTTATAGCCCTCGGCTGGCGGCGGGCCAGTTTACTCCGGGTTACGAGTCCGGCTGACGTAATGCTATTAATAGCTTCCCCCGGGAACCAGCCGAACTAGGCTGGGCCGGGGGGAGGGCGGGGGAGGGGCCACCGGGGGAAGGGAGGAGGGGACCCCGGTGATGCAAGCGCGGGGAGGAGCCGGCCGGGCCGCGCTCCCCCGGCGTCCTGCGCCGGGACACGCAGCCGCCCGCCCTCTCTCTCCATATCAGGCCCGGAGCCGGCCGGGCGGGCCGCCAGATGTGCGTACTCGCCGCTGCGTGTTCCAGGCATGAGCCAATGGTGCCCAAGCCAGCGGCATGACTGCACTGCGCTGGCATCTCTCCCTCCGCTAGGCTGGGGGATGGGGGCAGACGCGGGGCGGGGCCTGGCCGCGGCCCAGTCTAGGTGAGGCTGGGAAGCGGGCACGACCTTCCTCTAAAATGCGTGGTCATTTTCTGGAGCCTCAGGAAAATACCCCTTCCCCGGCCGCACGCCGCCTTCCCAAGTGGGGGGTGGGGGTGGGGGTGGGGGAACAGGGAGGGTCCGGAGCGCTGGTGCGCGCGGTGGGAGAGGTGCCCAGACGCCCCCTGCGTGAGCCCACGCGGTTACCCGCCGGGGGTGACCTGCGCGGCTCGGCCCGCTTGGAGTCGGCGGGTTGACCCGACCGCGCGGGGCAGCGCTCGCGGGCACCGGGCGCCCCCACCCGCAGCGCCTGCGCCCCCCGCACGGGCGCACACGCGGCACCGCCTCCGGGCCGGCGGGGAGCGGGCCTCCCGGGCCGGGGCCAGGGCCAGGACCGCGCCGATTAGGGTTTTTTTACAACCGCGAAGCATTTGAAATGGACGGGCACTTTCTCAGCGAAACGCACGCAGCGCGGAAAGACGAGAGAGCTGGAAACCCAGAGGCGACTTGGGCGCCACGAGTGGGGCCGGGGCCGCGGACGGACCAGAGGGGGCTTTGATCTGCGGGGGCGGGGGGTGTCTCCACCCTCTTAGGCTAAGTTAAGGAGGAAACCCATCTTCGCCTTTCACGTGTTTTTTGTTGTTGTTTGCTTGCTTTTGGGTTTTTTTTGTTTTTTTGTTTTTTTGGGTTTTTTTTGCGCCCAGAGCGGAATTGGCCGGGACGGGACGGCGGGGAGTGGGGGCGCACTGACCGCAGCCGAAATGAGGCCCAGTTTCAAAAATTCCTCCGACACTCAAGCCCGGCTGTCGGGAAAGGGGGGGTCCTGTGGCCCCAGATACTAGCTTGGAGCTTCAGCAGAACTGGATTTGAACCCTAAAACCGATTTCCGGGTTCCGATTCCTCGACCCCAGCTGTCTCGGCTTCGAAAGTGGCAAAACCAGGGATCTGCTCAGCTGCCCAAGGACGAACATAACGTGGACGGGGGAGGGTGGCTCGCGAAGTTTCGAACCTGCCGGGGAGGAGGAGGGACCGGCGCGCGCCCCTAGCGTGTTGGGGGCACGGTCGGGGGCAGAAACCTCTGCTTCCACCTGCCTCTTGCGAGAGGCGATCGAAGGTCATGGTTTGGTGATTGGAGGCAAGAGCTAGACGTGCCCGGGAGCCCGGGCCTCGCCGGCAGCCCCACACCCGCACCTGCACCCCCTAACCTGTTAGGGTCCGCGGTAATGGAGGGGTCGCCCCCTCCTCCCACACCGCCCCTACCCCCGCTTACACACAGAGCCCTGCACACCCGGGGGATATCTGTCCGCTTCCGCAGCCCCTCCGATGCCTGGGGCAGACAGCCTCAGAGCTGCAGGTGAAACTGCAGGTCCCCACGCCCGTGTTCGTGTCCCCCAACCCCGAACCTCATTCAGACCACCCCCTCGCCAAGCTTCGCACGTGACAACGTGGAAGGCAGCCTCGGAAGTCCCCCCACCCTCCGGCCCGCAGCCCCTCGGGGAGCCCAGGGGTTTCACCCGAGATCCTCCAGGAGGTAGCCCCGGACCTGACCGAGTTTCCAGCTGCGCCGCGCGGGAAGCGTGGGGAGGTTGTTTTTGCTTTACTTTTCGCCCAGGTAACGGCTCTCCGGGCCGCACCCTCCGGCCCCACGCCCACTCCGCCGCGCACCCAGCCCCACACTCCCGCAGCCCTCCCTCCTGCAGACGCGCGGGCAGGTAAGCCCCGGGCGTGTCGGCACAACCCCGAGGACGCTGCAGGACCGGGAGGAAGAACGTTCGTAAATTCAAATGAAAATTATTTGGCATCTACCGGATGCCTCTTTACATCTATCGCCTTGGAATAAATTGCACGATCCTAAAGTGAAACAAGGAGATGGAGGAGAACATGTGAAAAAAAAAAAACGACCCCCCCTTTTTTTCTTTCCGTGGAATGCTGGCAGAAATCTTAAACCGGTTTACATTTTAATACACCCAAGCCAGATTTGTGGTTTAGTCCTGTCCTTGCGGGGGAATTCAATTTAGGGCGTAGGGTAAACAAACAGCCAGACCAGCCTCCACGAAACAATGCAAGAGAAGGGTAATTACGACACAGGAGTCCACAGCCCCCAGCCGTTTCTTTTTATTACCATCGTGCCTCCCGTCCCTTTTCTAGTGGTCTTGTTTCATTCGAGTAAGTCTTGGTTTTCAATCTCCAAGTCACATCTGGATAGAAAATGCTGTTCACAGAAGTGTGAGCCTCGCACTCTCTGCCTCTCTGTCCCACTGAAACTCTAAAAGTGATAAGAATCTTGACAGAGAAGTAAGTCCGTCCCTGGTGAATGAAACTCTTATCCAAGGAAAACAAAACCCGCCGCTGCCTGCCTCCCTGCCCCCAGCCCCCAGGAGGGCTGTGAAATGCCTGCCCAGCTGGAGGGAGACTGGGAGAGATCCGTGCAAGAGAAGAGCCTCCGTGCAAGAGAAGAGCCTCGAGGTGTGTGCGGTGCTGGAGGAGTGATCAATATCTCAGTCCTGTGTGTCCTCATTTCACCCTGACTTGAGTTAATGCCACCAATGTCTAGCGTGCACCTTGTGTCCCATCGAGCAGAGGGGGCTAGAAAAGCTCCCCAGACCAAAATGCTCTTTTACCCAAAGGCAAAGCATACCTCCCCTCCCTGCTGAGAAAGGAAGCTGGGGCTGGGGTTTGGGGAAGGGATGGGGGTGGGAAGGGGTGTTTAATCCTCAGTGGAAGAGGGTTAAGCAGAAACTTGAATACTGCTGAGGTGCCACCCTGGAGACCCACCGAGGGAATCCACATTCGGACCAGCCGTAGTGTGTTTTGCTGAGATAAGAATTGGAAACTTCATGCCGGGGCATGTGCGAAAGGAAGGGGAAAAAGTTAAAAGGAGAGGGGACTGAACTAGGCAGCTAAAAACAGCCCACTCGTGGCAACGGAATCCAAACACCAAAACATTGCAGGGAGCCAAAAAAAAAAAAAAAAAGTTCAAGGGATATTTAAAGGTTTTAGCAGATTCTTAGTCCAGGGAACAGTCCCTTCCTATTCCACCCCCACCCCCCACCCCGCCCCAGCATTATTCTTCTTCAAACCCCAAGATTGCATTTGCTTACAGAGCTCAGGGCAGGTAAGTCAAACCCAAAATCAGGGAAGCAGCGGGGCGCTGGCCTGGCAGCCCTAATCTGGCTCCACCCACTTCCTCACCACGAAAGGGCGGATTTTTCTTCTCTGCTCTGCTTCCCAAAGTGCACACATTCCATAAAGTCAGTTAGAATGTGGGGATTACTCATTTAAGATCCTCCAAAATGGGCCTTTCAGAAAAACCGGGGAAGCATCACATACGGAACTCTGAAGTGGGGAAGGTGGTGTGTTGATGCTGGGTTGAGCACCAAGCAGCTGGGTTACCTTGGAGGAGTCATTGCTCTCTCTCTCTCTCTCTCTCTCTCTCTCTCTCTCTCTCTCTCTCTCTCGGCTCAGCTGGAAGATGGCATCAATAACGGCACCTAACACATGAACTTGTCGGGAGGATTCACTGAGCGTGGGGCACCCAGCCAGTCCTCAGTTGTGGTATCATTAATTATGAGTCAAGAAGAGCTTTCTAGGGTAAACCCCTGAATCTGTCCTGGAGCCCATCCTGTCCCTTTAGTCAGTAGCAACAGCCGTGGACGAAGTGGAGCTATATCCAGAAATGACCATTCTTCAAGGGAGCGAGGATAAGACTCTGTGCAGAAAACAGTGAGAGGGAATCCCCCTTCTCCACCCACACAGCTCTGGTACGCACCCGCCACTCTCCTCAGTGCAGGGTGCTGCTCCAAGCTCCCAGTGGTCCCGTGCAAAGTGCCCTGGGCTGGGAGCAGAGGGTTTGGGTTCTGGTCTGTTTCTGCCTTTAAGCAAGCTACTCCCTCTCTAAGGCCCCACCTTCTCTGAAGTGAGGCGCCCTGGGCTGATGAGCTCTGAGGGTCTCAAACAGACACCTGCTGTGAAGCCATCCTGCAAGCCCCTGGCGACCTCTCCTGAGAGCTGGAGGGAGAGAAGTGGGAGAGCTGGAGGGAGAGAAGTGGCGAGAGAAGACATTAAATAGCACAAGGACAGGCCCATTTTGGTAAACACTTTTCCTCTCCAAAAACTAGAGTTAAGAAATGTTGTCCAACTTGATTCTCAAACAGCCCTTGGTCCTGACAATGGATCTCTCTCTCACTCTCTCAGCCTTTCCAAGGAATTTTACCAATGGACTTTGGTGCCTTGCTAGAAAGGAGGGGGTGTGAGAGCACTTCAGGTGGGGATTACATCTTTGGGGACATCTTTGTACATAGTCCATCTTCTACTGCCATAGACACCCACCCTGGAATATGTGACCAAAGCCCAGGTAACAGCTATTGCCATTTAAGAGTGGGGAGCCTAGAGCCCTGGGTGTCCAAGATGAGGTTCCAGCTGCTATGTGACAGCAGGACTCAGGAGACCTGGGACCCATTCAGAGGTATCCTTCTAGCAAACTCAGTGACTTAGTGCAGGTCATAAACACTTCACCTGTGTTCCAGTCTGTAAAACAGAACTATTTTTTTTAAAAACAGAACTATTTAACATGGACTTCCCAAAGGGGTGTGTAAGAATCAATGAGATAACAGATATGAGAGTGACCTGAAAATAATTAAGTAGGAGAGCCTCCCTTCCTTCCTTCCTTCCTTCCTTCCTTCCTTCCTTCCTGCCTGCCTGCCTGCCTTCCTTCCTTCCTTCCTTCCTTCCTTCCTTCCTCCCTTCCTCCCTCCCTCCCTCCCTCCCTTCCTTCCTTTTTCTTTCTTTCCTTCTTTCTATCACCATTGTAAACCATTATATGTATAACCATCATAACATTTGAGAAATGAGCAAGAGAAGAAAAGTACCCATAGTCTCACACTATTAACATTTTGGTGTGTTTCCTTCAGTTATTTCTTCATGCATATGATTTTTAAGAGCATATGACTGAAATTGCATACAACTTTGAAATTTGCTCTTTTGCTTATTACTGTGAATTGTATGTGGTCTTTATTACCATAATTTTTTCTTAAAATTAAAAGTTGTTCATTTTATTGTGAAATGTAGTATACATACATATGATTATATAGAACATATATACCCTTTAAAAATTTTTTTTATTTATTCATGAGAGACACACAGAGAGAGGCAGAGACATAGGCAGAAGGAGAAGCAGGCTCCCTGCAGGGAGCCCAATGCTGGAGTCGATCCCAGGACCCCAGGATCACGACATGAGCCAAAGGCAGACACCCAACCACTGAGTCACCCAGGTGCCCCTAAACCTGTTTTAATAATAAAACTTCAAGAACTTACCACATGAAGATCCCCCATGTGACAACTCCGGATCATACCTACCTCTCTCTACCTCCCAGAGATAATGACTGTCCTCACTTTTATTACTGTAAATTTTCACAGTCATGGATGTAGTATGATTTACTTAGCCATTTCCCTACTTCTAGCAGTTAGGGTATTTTCAATATTTTGCTAGAGTGCTATTACAAATTTAAGTCTTTATTATGGGAGCAAGGGCATTGAATTCCATCATTTACCCCCACTGCTTACATGGAGTTCAGAAAGGGGTCTTGATTTCTTTTTTTTTTTAAGATTTTATTTATTCATTCATTAGAGAGAGAGAGAGAGAGAGGCAGAGACACAGGCAGAGGGAGAAGCAGGCTCCATGCAGGAGCCCGATGTGGGACTCGATCCGGGGACTCCAGGATCACACCCTGGGCCAAAGGCAGGTGCGCTAAACCACTGAGCCACCCAGGGATCTCTGGGGGTCTTGATTTCTATCTTCAAGGGCCACACAGGGCATAGTGGGAGCTGGAAGGATCCTCAGTAATTGTGACCACCTGTGGATTTTCCTGGCTTCCTAACATCCAAACAAACAAACGAGCCCTGCAGGTACTTTCCCCTGTGGAACATTTGCTTTCATCCTTCCGCTCTCTACCTACCCATTCCCCTTTATTTTCTATTTGTCCACCTTAGACCAGGAAATCCAGTGTGTGGCATGGGTGGATGAGTGGTAACAGAGGCAGAACAGCTGGAGCGATGCTTCTACCTTGCTTCCTGGGCAATTGGCTCACTGTGGCTTAACTAGCACGTCAGCTCTGGTATCTATCTCTGTGCCAGCTTAGTGGCAACGGTGGCATGGGTGATACTAGGGAGGTGGCCACAAGAGCAGGTTCCTGGAGTCGGGTGGTGCTAATTCTCCAAAGTAGAAGACATCAGAGCCAAAGAGACCCTGGAAGTCATCTACTTCCATCAAACTGGTCATGACCATGCACATGGGTGCACCATTGTGCACCAGAGCCAGGGGGTAAACAGAAGAGATCTTGCTGGAGTGTCTGTCTTAATAAGTGCTTTCTTATTTTGAGGCACCTGGATGGCTCAGTCAGTTAAGCATCAGACTCTTGCTTTCAGCTCAGGTGATGATCTCGGAGTCATGAGATCCAGCCCTGTATGGAGCTCCATGCTCAGCAGGGAGTCTGCTTGAGAGTCTCTCCCTCTCCCTCTGTCCCACCTCCACTTTCTCTCTCTCTCTCTCTCTCTCTCTCTCAAAAAAAAAAAAATCTTTAAAAAAATAAGTACTTCATTTTTTTATATTAAACAAATATGGATATGTAGAGTTTAAATATAAGTCACATAAGAATGTTTAAGGAAAGGGAGAAGATATCAAGTACATTTTGGGCATGGGATGGGCCATGGAAAGTTCCATTCCTAGGACCCAGCAGTGGGGGGTGGGATTATGGGATTAGTGAGCTCTCTTCTGCCTTTAAGTGTAATATAATATCAGCAAATGCGGTTATGTAGCACTCACTGTGTTCCGGACTGTGAGCTAAGCCCTTTAGGTGTACTTACTGCTATTAATCCTCAGAACAACCCTATGATGTAAGTACTGCGAACGTCTCCATTTTAGAGATGAGGGCACTGAGGCACAGAAAGGGTAAGTCATTGCCCCCGTGGGTGCTTACCCATGACAACTACCGCCTCTCAGCCACCGTTCATGGGAAATCTTGGGAAGCTCAGTGTCCTCACTTGATATTGGGGAGATGATGCTAAGAGAGGAAGAGCAGCTCTACATGGTCTCAGGATCATCAATTCTTACACTGAAACTTAGCAGCCAGGTTTCTGAGCCCCCTTTCTGCCCTCCGTCCTGGGAGATGCCCTCCTTGCCAAGACTGGAGCCAAGGTGAAGGAAGCTGATTGTGGAAGCCACACACAACATTTCGGGGGGCATCCATGCACAGCATCCCTGGAGCTGAAAAGGTGAGCAGCAGAGGGGTAGGAGCCAGAGATGGCTGGAAAGAACCTTGGGCAGGCCCTCAGAACTAGGTTCAAATCTCCACGCCACCACCTCCTACTTGGCTTTGGGTGGGTCCTGAAACCTCAGTTTGCCCTGTAAAAGGAGGACAATATTGATTGTACAGAGTAATACCCAAGGATTAAAGAACCGCCTCAAGGCTTCCACATAGGAGGGATTCAATAAATGTCACCTTCTTCCTTTCTCCCACTTAAACCCCGGAAGTTAACAAGTCACAAAGAACTCAGATGCATAAGAAATGTCTAGACTCCAAAGGGAAGTTCTAGCTCTCAGACTGATTTTAAAACAGATTAAAGGGGCACCTTTAATGGCTCAGTGGTTGAGCGTCTGACTTCGTCTCGGGTCGTGATCCCGGGGTCCTGGGATCGAGTCACGCACTGGGCTCCTTGCTCAGCAAGGGAACTTATTTCTCCCACTATATTTAGTAATTACTATTTACTGAGCACATACTACATGCCAGACAATGGTAAGCACTTTTTAAAATACCAAGTATCTTATTTCATCCTTATAATAACCCTGTGAGGTAGGTATCATGATTTCAGTTTTACAGATGAGGAAACCAAAGCTCAGAAATGTTAAGAAAATTGCTCATAGGCACTTGATTCAAACACTGGCTTCCTTGAAAACTTCTCTTAAGCTATATCATCCTCCAAATCTTCGAGAGCTTATTTTTCTCTACCCTTGCTTCCCATGTTGAAAACGGCCACCGTTCCTTTACCAAAGTCTTGTCGAACGCATGGAACTTTCTAGAGTTGACCTTACTCAAAGTCCCAGAAGATTCTCACTTGACAAATGCCACATCCCTGTGCCCTCTGTGATACTATCCCATCTGCCAAATTTGCAATTATTCCATAATTTGCTTTAACCACAAACATAAGCCCTGCTATTGACTGAGTAAACTGAGTAGGGCTTTTTGGACTTTTATTCTGTTTCCCAAAATATGATGAACTGAAATCATCTGATGATGAACTCGTACTTGAAACTGGAGTGGCTGAGGGCATAGTGAGTCACTCCGGTGAGTTTATACCCATCTGTCAATTCTTCAAATGTGTCCTCTTGCCAGATCCTGCTCTCAGCAATATGTGTAGACACCTTGGGGTTGCAAGGGTAAGAGCATTCCTTACCCTTGAGGAGTTTTAAATCTTGTTTAGGTGGCCAATTAACCTGCATGAAACAGTATCCGGCAATAGCAGGTGCCGTTTATATGTTATATGAAAATATATGAATATATGTATATTCATATATTCATATATATGTTATTCTGCAAGCATTTAATGAGCACCTAGTGTGCGCTAGGTACTGGGTTGGGAGCTACAGATACACGGTGAAGCTTCCCTGCCCCGCAAGTGCTCAGAGCTCATGGGGAGACAGACTTTGACAACAGGTAGTTACAGGCTGATATAAGTGGGGCAGGACGGCTCTGCCCCGGGGAGCTGGCAAAGGCTGATGGGTGAAGTGACTTTTGAGTTGGATGCCGAAGACTGAGCATTTTCTGGGCAGAGGAGGAGGGAAGGCGTTCCAGGCATAAAGAGAAGCATATGCAGAAGCTCTGGGTGCCAGGAAGTTGGGGGCTGTGCCCTGCTCGCCTCTAGGCTTATTCCTAGCTCCATGCACCGGTCTGGCACATGCTGGCCCCACCATAACTATGCATGCAATGAGTGCAAATAGAGAATTGTGAAAACCTGTAGCATGTTTGAAGAAGGGTGAGGCAGCTGCTGAGCAGGGGTGTGTGGGAGGAGAGGGCAAGTTGGGGGAGAGGCAAGAGAGGACAACTATAATAGGTCTTGAAGATTGTAATAATCATTTTGGATTGTGTCCTAGGGACACAATCATTTTGGATTGTGTCCTAGAGGAGTCCCCTGTCTCAGGTGTTATAGAGCAGAGAGCTGGGTGCAGGTAGGGAGGGGGCTGATTGGTATTATAGGTACTAGGGGCAGGGAAAAGGCTAGTGGGTTCATCTGGGGACAGGTTTTAGCAGTAGGATGTCTAAGAAGAGAGGCCCCAGCATCAGCATGTTGGAGACATCAAAATGACAAAAAGACTTGAGGGAGAGAAGGACAAAGGGTGGCCAAGCTGGGCTCTAGGGCTCAATGTGGGGGTTAATGTAACCTCTTCTGGATTATTGGCAACTTACTGTTAATTACCAAGTGCCATGAAATCTGCCCCCACTGGTTCCACAGCTTTCATCTGTGTTTTCCCTCAGGCTTTTGCCAGTGATACTGACATCAATTCAACAATAGGAAAACGAAGGACCCAATTTAAAAAAATGGGAGAAAGACCTTAGCAGCCACCTCACCAGAGAAGCTCTACAGATAGCAAATAAGTATATGAGAAGATGTTCCATGTCATATGTTATCGGGGAAATGCAAATTAAACCAATGAGGTACAATTATATAGGTATTAGAATGGCCAAAACCCGGAACACTGACAACACCAAATACTGGTGAAGATGTGGGTCAAGAGGATTTCTCATTCATTGTTGGTAGGGAAGCAAAATGTTACAGCCACTTGGGAAGATGGTTTGGTGGTTTCTAATAAAACTAAACGTACTCTTACCATACAATCCAGCAATCCCACTCCTTGGTGTTTACCCAAAGAAGTTGAAAACCTGTCTACACAAAAACCTGCCTATGGATAGCCACCCCCCACCCTTAAAGCATATTCATAGTTGCCAAAACTTGAAAGTGACCAAGCTGTCCTTTGGTAGGTGAATGGATAAAAACTGTGATACATCCGACAATGGAATATTATTCAGCACTGAAAAGAAATGAGCTATCAAGCCATTAGAAACCATTGGGGACCTTAAACACATATTACGGAGGGACGCCTGGATGGCTCAGTGGTTGAGCCACTGCCTTTGGCTCAGATCGTGATCCCAGCGTCTGGGGATCAAGTCCCGCATCAGGTTCCCTGTGGGGAGCCTGCTTCTCCCTCTGCCCATGTTTCTGCCTCTCTCTGTGTCTCTCAAGAATAAATAAATAAAATTAAAAATAAATAAACACATATTACTAAGAGAAAGAAGCCAATCTGAAAAGACCGCATACTATATGACTCTAACTATATGACACTCTGGAAAAGGCAAAACTATGGAGGCAGTAAAAAGATCAGTAGTGGCTAGGGGTTGAGTGTGTGTGTGTGTGTGTAGGAAGTTGGGGGAATGGATAGGCAGAGGATTTTTAGGGCAGTGAAATACCGTATGTGATACTGTGGTGAAGGATACATGTCATTATACAATTGTCCAAATCCATAAACTGTACGACACCAAGAGTGAACCCTAGTGTAAACTGTGGACATTGGGTGATTATGATGTGTCAGTGTGAGTTCCTCAATTATAACAAATGTACCACTCTGATAGGGAATGTTGGCAATGAGAGAGGCCGTGCATGTGTGGGCCAAGGGGCCTATGGGACATCTGTGTATCTTCCTCTCAACTTTGTTGTGAATCTAAAATTGCTTTAAAAAATTAAGTCTTAATACTACAAAAATAATAATGTTGAGACCAGCTAGCTTTCTGATAAAGTGGTTAATTAGCAGTGGAGTCAGGAACCAGGAGAAGTCAGTGAACCCTAGCCAGCCATAATTGAGAATTGACAAAATAGATGCTGATTTAAGTAAGAGCCTACTTTTTTGAATGCTATGTCCCTGTTTAAAAAGATGCTTACAAAGAGCTTATAACCTAGGGAATGCTGGGGATAATATAAGCTTAACAAGGCCAGACACATGTATTGTAAAATATATGCCAGTCACAACTTAATAAAAACTATAAACAATAAAATACATGAATAGAGAAAAAATAGATTGCCATAAAATAATGGAAGTGCTTTATTCGGGTTGGAAATACGAATAGGTAATTTTCCCCCCTTTATATATATATCTGAATTATTTAACTTTCTGATAATGGAGTATGTTAATTCTTAAAAGATAAAAGCATACATTTTATATTATAATGAAGGTAACAACTAGTGTCATCCCATGTCTTTCAAAGGGTATAGTTTCCTACTTTTTCCTAGTCCTGCCACTGAAAGACAAGGACTGAGATTCCATCCACATCAAATCCTGGCTTAATTAAGTGTATCAAGCACTTACTGAATACCTATCATGTGCCAGGGACTGAGATGGGTTACAGGAAAAAATAAAGTAGTAGGTGGGAAACGGAATGACTTATTACTTATCACTTCCCAATAAACTCAAATTGTTTTTGTCCTGCTACCCCTAGTATTCACTGACATCAACAAAACAAAAGGAAATCCAAAGGGTTTTCATCTCAAATTGGAACGTTGGGTAAGTGGAAACGGCATCAATTTTAGATTCAGGTCCTGGTTCTGTACTAACTGAATAACCTTGGGTCCTCTTCTGACGGTCAGATTCTTTCTGTGTTAAACAAGGAATTGTGCTAATAGGATGGCTCTGGGAGGTGACAAGAGTCCCAGCTCTGATATTTGCTGACCTGGGACATTGAAAATGGAGATAGTAAGACTTATCTTGGAGGTCTGATAAGGAGATGTGGTAGTCATTTCTTTCTTTCTTTCTTTCTTTCTTTCTTTCTTTCTTTCTTTCTTTCTTTCTTCTTTTTTTCTCTATAAATGGGAGTTTCTAATATGATAAATTCTGAAACCTTCTTACAGTTCTTCAATCTATAATTTTAAGCTGTGCCTATAGTCAATAATGATGATAAAGATGATAATCATGATAGGGATGTTACACTTGAAGAGCCTCTTTGCTCCTGTTGTCATTCTCTATTGACCAAGGGTTCTACAGAAGAGAAACACACTTAGTCACAAAGATGTGAGTCACCAAGGAAGCCACACGTTGTCTCTGCCTGTCTTACACGTACCCGCCTGGACATACCATCCCCTTCCCTCAATTTCCAGCACATAGTCTTAGTATCTGCATTCTGATCTGGAAAGTGGTCACAGCCATCCAGGATTGCTGAGAGGAATAAATTTATTCACTTGTTCGTCAACTATTCATTGAGTGCCTGCCACATGCCAGGTGTTGTTCAAGTGCTAGGGATACAAGAATGAACAAGGCAGACAAAGTCTCCGTACTCAGCACTGAGCAAACACCTGAACATTACTTTCACCTCTTATGTTTCTTTTAAATTGAAATAAGTCTCAAAAAGATTTTCAATTCAGAAGAGCCAGTGTTACCTCGTTAGCATTTTTTCAAGTAATCCGGGAGCAAAATATTGGCCATTACCAGCTCATCAGCCATGTGCTGGAGGGAAGCCCCCCCTCCCTTTCATGCAGGCCTTGGAAAGGGGACGCTGTTCTTTCCTGCTCACATGTAAAGCCTTAGTGTTAACGTTCACATTCCCCACAGCACACTTCTGCATGGGTTCTGTAACATGTCCTGACATGTAGAACCAAAGGAAACACAAAATGAAAATGAAACAGTGTTCCACCTGAGTCACCGTCTGTGTTTCTCTTTTATCACCAAAGCAATGAACTCCCACACAATTGAGGCTTGTTCTATTTAGGTTTGAAAACGTCATCTTTGTAATTACAGCACACTATGATTGTTATAAACAGTCAGAAAACACGTTCTTAGAAACATCTCTCTGATTCATAAATATTTGGGTGGTGAAGTCACAGAGGTGGAATGCAAACCTTGTTAACATGCTGATGATAAAGATCAGTAGATGCTAATACTACATGGTGAAAAGTTAGCTTTTCTCTGCGGTAGAAAAACAAGCAGGAAAGTGGGGCCAGTTCCTTTATAATGATCGCTTGCAATAATGTAAGGTTTTACAACTGAATACCTTTTCTAGTGTAATTCACTTGAAATGAGCACTGGGTGTTATACCATATGCTGGTAAATTGAATTTAGATAAAAGAAAGCATTGGGGAAAAGTATTTATTAATTTGTTAAAGAAATAGTTATTGAGTGCCAGCCTTGGGGCTTGACACCCACTTATCCTTCTCTGTCCTGGTCTCTTCAGCTCAACTGGGGCCACTCCCCAGCTGCCCGTTAAGCCCCAACCACCTGAGACCCTACTGGTTTCAAGTTCCCCATCCGCCTGGTGGTTGCCTATACTTATCCTTCTTCCTGGAACCTCCTTCTGCACCTTTCTATCCGTTAGCCCTTCCCACTGGGAAAATTCCTATTTTAGCTTTAAAAATTCAGTTCCAAAGTCACTTCTTCGTGTGTATAATGTAACATCAGTCACATCCAGGATATGTATGGAATTTGTCATTTAAATGAAAATGTAGGGACACCTGGGTGGCTCAGTGGTTGAACATCTGCCTTTGGCTCAGGTCATGGTCCTGGGACCTGGGACCGAGTCCTGTATCGGGCTCCCCTCCAGGAGCCTGCTTCTCCCTCTGCCGATGTCTCTGCCTCTCTGTCTCTCATGAATGAATAAATTATTTAAAAAAAATGTGGATCCCCTTGTTCCCAAATTATTAAACATTTCACACTGCTGACAGCAGAACAGTAAACCAAGTGTGGGACCTTTAAAGAGCAGGACCTCATAGACCAAAGGCTCATGAAGCTAGCCCTGGTCTCACCTTTTCTATGTTCCCATAATTTTTAGTTAGCATTGTTTCTTCTTAGCCGGTTAACATCTCTCCACCCAACTTAAGAACCTGTTGACCAGTTTTCCTTTGTGAAAGCCATTCCACTCATGCTCCTGGTCCAGGAGCACACCATGTTGGGGGGGCCCACCGTGACTGAGGATTTAATCAGGGCCCATGAGCCTCCAGGAGCTTTTTTGGTTGGGGCTGCTGGAGACAGGCTCACTGGTTTTCCTGCTGGACTGTGAGCCAGGGGCTGCTGGGCTTGCCACATGGAGCCAGAGATACAGGACAGAGCCGAGAGGCAAGGGGCATCAAGGTGGGCCTGCAGCCACTTTTACCATGCAGCCTTCAGTTACTGGAGCCAGTAAATTTCCCCCTTTTAGCTTATGCCATTTTGAACTGGGTTTTTTGATGCTTGCAAATAAGAGCCATAGGGGATACATTATATACAAATTTTTTGTCTACATGTTCCCCCACTAGTTTATGACCTTATCAGGAGCAAGCAGCTTATTTTTCTTATCTTACCACCCCTAGTGCTTGGGATAGTATTAAAATGCCCTTTCATTTTCTAAATACACAGAATGGTTGTGATAGTAGATGGTAAAATAACACTTGACAACCTCACCTCCGTTATTCTGATTTTTTTGTTGGAAAATTTAACGGGTCTGTAACATGGAGATGTCTGCGAGGCCCTGCTACACTTCTATTTGGTTCTATCCATGCTAAGTCTGAAAGACCAGGCAATAGATTAACAGGCTGCTTTTGGCAACACTCTCTTCTTTCTCCCGAGGTAGGGGCCTGTGAGGGACCCAATAGCTTTGGCCAACAAAGCACATTTGCACCTATTAGTCTCATGCATCTCACACAGCCCTATAAAGGGATCAGGACAGGGTGAGTTTTCCCCATTTTACAGGCTAGAAGTTGAGAGAACAGTCTGAGCAGTTTCGTCAGGATCTAGGGCAATGCTGTCCAGTATGAGAGCCAGCCCACCACATGTGGCCATTGAGCACTTGAATGTGGCTAATCCGAAGTAAGATGTGTGGTGAGTATAACATACCAACTGGATTTCACAGACTTGGTACACACACAAAAAAAGTAAAATTGCACATTAATAATTTTTACATTATTTACATGTTAAAATGCTATTTTGAATACATTGGATTAAATAAAATAAATTATTAAAATGAATGTCACTTGCTTAATTTTACTTTTATTAATGTGGCTACTAGAAAACTGAAAATTGTATGCACTGCTCGCGTTTGTGGCTCGTATTTTATTTCTATTGGATAACTGATCCAGCATCCAGCATCCTGGCTCGTGCTCTGTTTCTATCTATAGACTCAAGCTCTCCTCTTCCCTCCTGCCACCCTCACCTCAGGCACTCCTGCCCCACTGTCTCTGCTCTGTCTTTTCCCTCCTTGTTGCTCCATCTTTCCTCCCTAATAAAGCACACACAGACACAGACTGACTTTTTAAGTCTGGCACTTGTTGGCCTCTGCTAATTTATAAGGATGCAAAATAAGCACAACGTCAACTCTGAACTTTGGGAAATGGTCAGGGCCTTTCTAGTTCCTATTCTCTAAATACGTACTTTTTAAACACAACTTATCTGTATTTCATTTTAAAAGAAAAATAACAAACCCAAGCTGGGAAGTTACAATAAAACATACTCTAGTCCTTGTTTTGTTAAACTCATGAAGCTTGTAGGCCGCCTAGGATGTGTCTTAGCCTCGTGTGTCATGTCCCCAGGCCCCATCTGCAAAGTCTGCTCTTCAGCCTCACCAAGCTCCAAACTTAGAGGAAACAGAATTCAGCTCCTACACTTACTCTTACTCTCTGAGAAAGCTTTGCTTTTAGGACAAGCATTCAAGGCAGGCGGGAGAGGGTCCTGTTAGGTAGATCTGTGTGGCTCTGGGAGGGTTCCCATTTGCAAGCAAGTCAAGGACTAACTGGAAATAGAGAGCTGTCTTGGATGAAACCTGAGAGCTCAAGAATCCTAAGAGTGGCTATTCAGCATCAGAGATTGAGCAGGGACGGTGGGGAGTTTTGAAGATCTACAGAACAAAGAGAGGACAGATGTAGGGCTGAGCATGGCAACTGGTATAGATACATACACAGAGCTATACAGACACATGTGTGCTTAAGATCACTTACAAAGACTTAAGGACACTTATCTTAAAATGCCACATTATCAACAGGTGGATCTGGCTGACAGCCCTTGAACCCATCGATCCATCTTAATATCCCCAGAAGTGGGACCACCAGACACCAGGGTCCTCTCTTGCTGTGGTGTAGTGGGATTATTGCTGTGATGATTACTTACAAAGTCCTTATGAGTCTTAAAAAGGAAGGAACTTCTGATACATGTGACAATGTGTGGATGAACCTTACAGACGTTATGCGAAGTGCAACAAGCCAGACACAAAAGGACAAGTGTTAGACAATTCTGTTAGACAATTCCACTTGTACCAGGTATTTAAAATAGGTAAATTCATTTATTTATTTATTTAAATTTATTTATTTATTTATGATAGTCACACACACACAGAGAGAGAGAGAGAGGCAGAGACATAGGCAGAGGGAGAAGCAGGCTCCATGCACCGGGAGCCCGACGTGGGATTCAATCCCGTGTCTCCAGGATCGCGCCCTGGGCCAAAGGCAGGTGCTAAACCGCTGCGCCACCCAGGGATCCCAGAATAGGTAAATTTATAGGGACAAACAGTACAATAGAAGTTACCAGGGGTCATGGTGAGGGGAGAATGAGGATTTAGTGTTTAATGGGTATAGAGTTTCACTTTACGATGCTGATAATGTTCTGGAGAGGGATTGTGGCGACAATTGCGCAATAATGTGAATGTACATTATGCCACTGAATTATATACTTAAAATGAGAAAATGGTTAATTTTAGGTTATGTGTACTTTACCACAATTTTTAAAAAGTACTTCTCTGTTAGAGACATAACCTGAGATAGATGCCTGTGCTTTGCTTTAAAATACTTCTACCTCCTTCTCCTGTAAAAAGGGGTGTGGAAGGCTAGATAAGATTGGCAAAATATCCATCATTGTTAAAACTGGGGGATGGGTATATGAGAATTGATATGTGCATGTTTGAAAATTTCCATAAGTAGAAGGTTTTAAATGACAGCAAAATGTTTGACTCTCAAGGGTAAATGAATTCAGTAGAAATCTATTGGCAAACATAATGAAGTCCAGCCGATTGGAAGGGCACATGCAATGGACTGCATGCCAGGCTACGAAGAGCCTCTTCTACATTCCACCCGAGTAATCCATACACCATTAGAGTGTAAAGACTGCTTGCTTTTTCAAAACTCAGTTACAACATTTTCCTGACCTCTGCCCTTACTGCAACACCTGTCTTTCTCAACCAGTTTGATGAGTTTTTGAATTATATTTTTCCTGCAAGTATAAGCCAAGATAACACTTTAGATTTTCCTTGCAGTAGGGTCCTGGGGACAATAATTGACTGCTGAGCAATAGGATGGCTCTTTATTGAGTTCCAGGCTGCTGGAAATACTTGCAAGGAGTCCTGTCTGCTAAGGAGAGTGAGGAAGCTGCAGTGGGGGAGGCTCCTTCAGAGAAGGCAGGTCTTGAATTCATTGCCTTAAGACAGTGGAAGAAAGCATCCCAGGCAGAGGAATCGGTTATGCAAAGGCACTGGAGCACAAAGGAGTGTCTCCTGCTGCAGGGACATGGAAGGGAAGAGGAGGCTGGAAAAGCTAGCTGGGCTCAAATTGTGCTTTTATATGTCTTGCTATGAATTTCATTCTTTTAACAAATTAAGAACCTACTAAGAGGCACATTCTTTGCAAAGATGGACACTGCCCCTTTCCCTCCAGACTTTCTAAAAAGTTTGACCAAGAGGAGAAATGATGAAGGGAAATGCATTATCCATGCACAATGTGGGACATGTAGCTGTAGGACCCAAAGTTATTTGAATCAAATCCTCCTTTAAACCCAGCTTTGCAGAAATGGGTGGGACTAGGGCAAGTAAGAGAGACCTGCTTAGGTAATAAAAGAAGATTCCAGATGATAAATTGGGCTTGATACAAGAAACCAGGTCCATCACAAAGAGATATTTCCCACTTCTGTGCAGACTGTCCTCATTATCTGAGTGGTTGGCTCACTTACGTCGTAGCCAACATTAAGAGCAATGAAAATACATTATCTACTCCTCTCATGTTGCCCGTATCCAATGCTAACTTTGTAAGTATCTCAACAGGACAGCCATTAAGCTTATGTTACCATTTAAAGAAGTGCCTGGAAAATGTGCAGTTTTTGAAGAAATAATCATACGGATTGCCATTGCAAAATGGACGTCTGTATTCCGGCTCCTGTATTCACATTGAATTCAACTTTTAAAAATGTGTGCATTTCCTTCTTTTCCACTTGAAAAATTGAAGTAATATATAACAAAACTTTTAAAACTTCAGTTGTTTGGGAGAAATCCCACAGTGCTCACTCCACACTGACGCCACTTTCTAGAGACCACTGCTTTTGCCCACCTCTTTAAAAAATTGTTTTAAACAATATACATATTATATTTATTTATTGGTTTTATTTATTTATTTGTTTGAGAGAGAGAGAGAGAGAGAGCACAGAAGGGGGGAGGGGCAGAGGGAGAAGCTGACTCCCCACTGAGCGAGGAGCTCTACTGGGGGCTCGATCCCAGGACCCCGGGACCACGAACCAAGCCAAAAGGTTGGGTGCTCAACTGCCTTTGGCTTGGACTGTGGTCCTGGGGTCCTGGGATTGAGCCCTCCTCAGGCTCCCCACAGGGAGCCTGCTTCTCCCTCTGCCTGTGTCTCTGCCTCTCTCTGTCTCTCATGAATAAATAAAATCTTAAATAAAATTTGAAAACAATTTCTTGGTCAGCTTAGGACACTGTCTCTTGACTCACTTCCATTAAATATGAGGATTTAGCTTCCTACTTCCTTGCTCCCAGCTCTGATTTATGTTAGTTATTCTTTTGGTTCCCTCTGTACACATATATGACATACTTAATCCACCTTTTCTTCTTTTATCAATGCAGCACATTTCAACTCCCCACTGTTAGCTGAGGATATTAGCATCATTCCCTTCCATCTGCCTCTCTCCTTACTTCCCATTATCTGCTATTGTACTCTTACTTTTACATCAAGAAACCTCTATACCAGCTCTCTCACCAAAGTTAAGTCTTCCTTGCTTTGTGGGTGGTTTGATTTTAAGAATGAAAAGTGAACAGACAGGGTCTGTATTATTATGACCATGTAAATTTGGATTACTGTGATGCCCAGGAGCATGCTAGGACCATATTTCCTTCTCTGCCAGATCAAGTCATCACCTCTCTGTCACTTACAGAACAGGCCTAGTAAAGCCAATCACACAGATTCCCTCTTGGGCTCAAAGTGATGCTATATCTTAGTTGGCTTTCAACTGGGGCAATAATTTTCTTTTTCAAAATGTAACGGTGTCTACATAGTCACAGAAAAAAAAAATCACATACCCGTATTACCTATATTTTTGAAAAGGAAATTATTGACCAAATATGAAGACAACTAAATTGTGGCATTATTTTGAGCAGTTGAGGGAAGGGATTACGAAGATGGGGGAGGAAGAGAGCTAAATCCAAAATGTCCAAAGTGAGAAGTCAGTAGATAATATCCAAAAATGGAAAAATCAGGAAATTAACAAGTATAACCATATTATTTATAAATATAGAAGCAAAAGCAGCTCAAAGAATGGAAAGCAATTGCCTTTGGCAAATGGAAATCAAGGATGGGGTGGCCTTGGCTGGGAGACAGTTGTATATTTCATTACAGAGTCCCGCAGAATAGTTGGACTTTGTGCATGTATTGCTTTGATACAAATAAAAATTAAATTTAAAAATATAGTAACTGCTCTCTCATCCCACTCCTCAAATGATTGCTGCCCACCCAATCTAATAGCTGAAAGCAAGGCACCAAAAAGAGAGGGGATTGGGGCTGTTTGTGTGAGGCGAGCCTTGTGCCTGGTGGTGATGCCTGAGGGGCATGAGATGTGGTTCTTCATTGGAGGACCATGAGGGTAGCAAGCCTAAGTCCTTTCTCTGATTTCCCTCTGGTCGGGGCTGGCTGTAGCACACCTGGTTGGGGACTGTCTGTGAGCAGAGTGGGAAGTGTGCTGAGCACCCCAAAATTCAGAACGTGCAACCTCACTTAACCCCCCCCATTAACATCCAAGTCCACATCCTTCCTATAGTCTTCACATCCTGAGCCTCTCCAGTTTTAATTTCTCCTTAGAAGAAGCTTCTCAACGTGGGAGGAGTAGTCAGTCACCTGGCTACAGGTGGTAGGGGCAGTCGCGGGTCACCCTCTTGATAAAGATTTGTAAGTCTCCCTGATTTCAGCCTCGTCCCTCACCCTCACCTCTTGCAGTTACTGCTGCCTTCAGATGCTAAGCCTGGCAGGGGTCTGTAGAGAGACCCCCATCCCTTCTGGCTGGCACTTCACTTGGACTCTTCCGTTTTCCTAAAGTAATCACATGTGCCCCATCCCATCCCTGCACCCCATCTTCCAGAATTCTGTTGACATCTCTTGTCTACTGTTCTCAATCCCCCTGTCCTTTCAAGTTAACTCGCGTTTTTATCCCTTTGGTGTTATTTTCAGGAGGCTTATGGGGAGAAAGAGTGGGACTATACACGTATTTTTAATGAGTGAGTGAATGAATAAATGAATGAATGGTTAATTCTCCATTTTAACTGAAGTGGCAACTGACTTTAAAACAGAAAGTCTGGATTTTATTTACCATTTCCTGCCCTTTCTTGTGGGTTCATATCCTGAGGTATTTCCCTGTTAGTGAGACTTTGTCCCTTTGGCCAATACTGCTTCCCTGAGCCCCCAGCCTGTGGGCTTCTAAACATGTGGGTTGATCACAAGAGGCCGAGGCGAGTGACTGTGGTATGTGTCACGTAACCCACCCCCGTGGCAGTGACCCCATTTTCTACAAAGTCCCACTGCAAGTCAGTTGTTTGGAATGCAAAACATATTTTCCTACAGAAACAATATAAGAAAGGACTATTTTAGTTCCTAGGCCAGCTTTTAAGGGTCTATTTAAAGCCTATATATATATATATATATATATATATATATATATATATATATGATATATTCTTTATTTACTAATATACTCATCCTTTATATTTATTGAATACCAATTGAGCATTATATTATCATGAGTCTATCAAAAAATTTTTAAAAATACATCATTTGGCTCAATTTTTAGCTTCTATTGTTTTTAACTTCCAAATGGTCATCTCTTTTCCAAACATAACCCCCTTCTTCCCTCCTTCCCCCAACTCACCAGCCTCACCTTAGAGACAAGCAAAACTTATGTCAGAGTCAGTGAAAATGTTCCTTTGTCAGAGACAGAAAGTTCCTGATGATGCTAGAAGGGAGAAGCACCCAGAGGACTCCTCTGCCCAGTGACGGGATCTGCCTAGGAAGCCACTCAGTGCGTTCTCCAGGACACTGTGAGAATTGGAAATTAGCTCCTTATCAATATCTTTGGGATTACTAAGGCTGCAGCACTGACTTGAACAAAAAAGCACTCTTTAAGACTTAACACCAATAACCATTGGCTCTCTTTGGCCTTCCCACTGCAGCACTTCATGTGTTTATTTTCTTGTACGCTGGGCTGCTTCTGGCTCCCAGAGAACAATGCTCTCACTATGAGGAGAGGGGACAACTGCCTTGCAGCGGACATTTGAAACTCTTACCAAATTAAGTTCCTTGGCACTTTCTCCAAGGTTATTCTGGGCAAGAGTCTCATCCAAGATGGCAAACACATACTGATAACAATCATTTGTTCATTCATTCTTTCATTCATCGAGTCTTACTGAAGGCTAACTATGTGCCCGACACCATGCTTAGGGCTGGGGGTGCCTTCCTGAAGTTACCTTCATACCATCAACCCTGCACTTGGTTGATGAGGAAGTAGAGAGGAAGAAAGTACCATGGCCCAAGAGCAGTGTTCCTTCCCTCTGACCTTCCCCTTGCCCCAAATAAAATTCCAGCTTGGTAGAGAAGGGAGAAGCAGGAGAGGTAGCAATAGGGGAGCTGGCTGTGTGCATCTCCTCTCTGCCATCAAAAAGCCCTGGGGTCAAAGATAAAAGAAGTTCCATGGAAAACTGGAGAAGCTCAGAGCAGAGGAGACTTATGCCCTGCTTCCACAGGAAACTCCCAGAGAACCCTGTGCTGTGAGAGTAGAAGAGGTGTGGGTGAGGGAGGCATCCAGGTCCTTGGCCTGGGGGCAGCCTCACAGCGTGGTGCAGAAAGAGTAGCTGAGACTCTCTGTCCACAGGTGGGACCCAGGAGAGGTGAAGGAGGCCAGACACCCCATCAGGTTTGGGAAAAGGAGGATGCAGAGGGCTTTGGAGGCCCCAGCAGGACCCGGGTCATGGTCAACATGAAAGCCAGGAGGATAGATTTCAATGATCAAAGGCTAAGGGGACTTGAGAAAGAGATTAAAGCGCAGAATGCTAAACCTAAATTGACAATCTGAGATGACTCCAGAGTCATTAATCTGGCTGAGTTTATCAGAAGAAGGTAAGATTATGTTTCCTCTGACAAAGCAATGAAAAATTACAAAATATAATTTATTACATTTTACCCATATGTGACTTATGAATTTGTTTTCCCTTCACAAACAAATAAATTTTAAAATGACACACTTCATAAAATCTCTGGAGAAAAAAACAGGTGATGACATAGAGGCTGAGAGGGAGGATTCACGTGGGAAGAGGTGGTTTGAGGAGGGCCCTTTGAACAGGTCTATCCTCAGGGCACCTGGGTGGTTCAGTGGTGGAGCGTCTGCCTTTGGCTCAGGTTGTGATCCAGGGGTCCTGGGATCAAGTCCCACATCGGGCTCCCTGAGGGGAGCCTGCTTCTCCCTCTGCCTATGTCTCTGCCTCTCTCTGTCTCTCATGAATAAATAAATAAATAAAATCTTAAAAAAAAATAAACAGGTCTATCTTCCAGCTGAAGCCTGTAGGATGAGAAGGAGCCAGACATGCCAACGGGGCTCTAGGCAGAGGGAATAGCATGAGCCAAGGTCCTGAGGCTGGAGAGAGCTGGGCTCTCCGAGGAACTGCAGGAATTTCAGTGTGACAGAGCATAGTGAGCAAGGGAGGACACCAAAGTGAGCTTGCAGAGGTAGATGGACAAGCAGATCCAGCAGGGCCTTTGGGTCCTTCAGGAGTTAACAGCCCTAAAGCTGCTATAATGCAGAAGTCCTTCTTCCACCCCTGGCCCCCTGACTTCATAATAAACCCTCCTCTTCTTCACACTGTGCTTGTGGTTCTGACTCACTATACAAGGCCTATCTCCCTTGTGCCTTTGGAAGCCTCAGTGGTCCTCAGAACAGACCTTCCCTCGTAGGGTTTCTCCTCACTTCCTCCTCTTGGTATTGGCAGGTTGGAAGGGGGCATATTAGACGATTAAGGGCTTAACAAAGAGTAGATCTTTGGTTCTCCTTCCTGGGCGCTCTCATGCAGGAGGTTCGGGTGGGGCCTGCATTCTGCATGACTAACAAGCTCCCACAGGAGTGATACAGGTGGTCTGAGGGCACAGTCTGAGAGACTCCAGGTGAAAGAGGGAGGCCATATTTAGGCAGGAGGGAGAAAGAGTGGGGCAACTTAGTGACGAATTTTGAGACCAGTGTGGTGTGACAGTTAATTTTCTATCAAGCGAACTGCATCATCAGGTGACCAGATATTTGGTCAACCATTATTCTAGGTGTTTGTAGATGAGTTTAGCTTTTAAATCAGTAGACTGAATAAAGCAGATTACTCTCCATAATATGGGCGTTATCTAATCAGTTGAAGGCTTGAAGAAAACAAAAGGGCTGACCTTCTGTCCAGTAAGAGGGAACTTGTTTTTGAGCTGGGACACAATTTTCTTCCTGCCCTCAGACTTGAACTGAAGCATTGGCCCTTCCTGGGTCTCAAGCCTGCCAGTCTTTTGACTGGAACTCCACTGCCAGTTCTCCTGGGTCTCTGGCTTGCTGACTGCAGATCTTAGGACTTGCCAGCCTCCATACTCATGGAGGCAATTCTATTATCTATCAATCTATCCATCTAATCTCCTATTGGTTCTGTTTCTCTGGAGAAGCCTGACTAATATAGGTAATAATAACTGCTTTTTTTTTTTTTCTTTTCAGGATGCTCAGAACTTTTTAGTATGGTGGGGAATACTGTCTGATGGTGAAAGTTGTTTATAGACATTGGTATATGAAATGAGAAAGTGCCATGTGACGTGGGCCTTTTGGGGAGACTTTAAAAAATAATTGTAGCTCCTATTTATGAGTGCTCTCGGGTGACATTTTATCTCTTCCCCCTTGTAAATATTTATGTGATGTTCGCTTTCCTGTACGTATACTCTCCATGAGGGCAGAAATACTCTGTTTTGATCACCACTGTACCTGTGAGAGAGAGCCTGGCACACAGTAGGTGCTTGGTAAACACTTGTGGAAGAGTCGGTAGATTCATAGCTATTCCTCACCACAAGACCACATGGTAGGTACTGCAATTCCCATCTTTAAAAAAGCAAACTGAAGCTCAGCTTGAAAGCTATTGTTCTCTGATTACAATGCCTCACTCCCTTCCTTCCGTGTCTGCCTTGCTCTGGGCCCCAGGAGGCTGAGCTCCACAGACACATAAACTTGGAGTCTTGGCCAGGGAAAGAGAGGTCAAGGTTAGGACCTCTGTTCCAGGAGTCGTGCTGAGTCAGTGCCTGTGTTCCTCCAGGGCCATGGCTCCTATCAGCCCGCCTCCCTTTCATGGCTCCAGCTTTCAGCAGGATCCAATAAAATATTCCTCCCCTTGCCCTTCAGGCCTGGCGCGGTAATGACTTCCTGCTCTCACCAGTTTCTCCATACTTCACCATCCCTTCTCGCCAAATCTCTTAATGCTGCCCAAGGCTCAGTTAATATCTCTTTATTAAACACTCCTCCAGGGGGATCCCTGGGTGGCTCAGTGGTTTGGCGCCTGCCTTTGGCCCAAGGCATGATCCTGGAGTCCTAGGTTCGAGTCCCACATCGGGCTCCTTGCATGGAGCCTGCTTCTCCCTCTGCCTGTGTCCCTGCCTCTCTCTCTCTTTCTGTGAGTCTCATGAATAAATGAATAAAATCTTTAAAAAAAATAAAAAATAAACTCTTCTCCGTTAAATCACTTGTGTATACCATCTTTTTCCTGCTGGGATCCTGACTGACAAAGAGAAATTAGGTAACAAAATCATGCAGCTAAAAGGTGGTAGAGGCAGAGTTCAAACCCCGGTATGTCTATCTCTGAAGCCCATTTTCGTTTTGTTATACATCATAACCTCTACTCTTCTCTTGCAAATTGGTTAGGAATCAAGCTACCCCGTTACATCCTATAATTTCTTTTAGAACATTCTATAACCCTAGCTTTCTTTCTTTTTTTTTTTAAAGATTTTATTTATTTACTCATGAGAGACACAGAGAGAGAGAGAGAGGCAGGGATCCAGGCAGAGGGAGAAGCAGGCTCCATGCAGGGAGCCTGATGCGGGACTCGATCCTGGGACTCCAGGATCACACCCTGGGCCGAAGGCAGGCACTAAACCACTGAGCCACCAGGGATCCCCAACCCTAGCTTTCTTTAGCATCTCCTTCCTCCTAGAGAAGAAGGTTGGTAGCATGGAAATAGGGCTTGGCCCTCTGTAGCCCCAGACACCTAAATTTAAATCCAGGCTCTGTACTAGTTATGTGTCTCTGCACTAGTTATGTGTCTCTGGCTTGACTTCTCTGAGCTTCTGTCTTCTGGTTGTAAAATGGAGCCACGCTCCAGCAGAGGAGTAAATAAATCAAGGTTATTTGTATCATGAGCTCGGTAAAGTTGGTGTTTCCTCCTGGTTCTCCTAAGTTCTTAAGTCTCATAGCTATGCCTGAATGAATATCTGATCACTCAGTCTCTTTTTTAGTTAAAAAAGTGTTGCTCAACTCTGTGCCAGGAAAGATGTCAGAAGTTTTGACTAAAAACATGTGGGCATGTTGCAGAAGAAGGCTTCCAGAGTCTTCGGTTCAAAAGACAGATCTTTTCTCCTACACTTTCTTTCAGGCATTTGGTTTTACTGACTCTCTTGTGACATGGTAGAAGGTGAATCTCATGACCAGCGTGTTTTTTCTCCAGCGCTGACTGTGACTAAAATAGGCATTATGGGGAGAGCCCACATAACCCTCCCCTTGCAGAAGTTCTAGAGGCCATGCTGTTTTAGGACGGTGCAATGGGTTTGAGGGACCTTGGCTGGTGAACCTAGTTTCTTCATAAGCCTCACAATATGTAAGTGAAAATGCATTAAGGAAAGCTCACTAATACAGAAATTATGGAGTATGAGGCAGAGGCTGACCAGGTTCTTCTAGAGGATGGTGCAAAATGAGGGTTTAAGGAAGTGAGGTATCTAAGGCTGCCAGATGAAGTACAGGATGCCTGGATAAATTTGAATTTTAGATAAACAATGAATAAATTTTTTAGTATAAGTATGTCCCATGCAACATCCGGGATATACTTATACTAAAAATTCTTTGTTTTTGTCTCGAGTTCCCATTTCCTTGAGCATTGTATATTTTTATTTGCTAAATCTGGAAGTCACATAGGTGGTGGGCAGAGAGATGTTTCACTAGGCTCAAAAAATTGTTTTCAGGCTCTCCTAACATATTTTAGAAGCTCTCTTTTACTCGGAAACTAATGACCAATGGGCTTTTTATAAATTGATTTTTTTTTATATCCATTAAAAGAAGACTCTAACATTCTATTAGTTGAGTTCTAATGTCTATGTTCTTTACAAGAATAAAATTGCATTTCCAAGAATATGTAGCTATATCTTTTATCCAGAGACCATGTATTTAGCAATGTCAAATTTTAAATCACTCCTAAGCTTTTATTGTGTACATGTGTGAGATATTTCACATGTATGTATCAAATATTCCTCAGGATACCGAGTAATTGTTTTATGCTTCTAATTTATATGGTGTGCTTTTTTATACCATTGGCCATATTTTGTTTATGCTGTTTATTTCTCTTAAACCAATAATAATTAAACCATAAAGTGTAATATTTATAGCACAGCAAATGTCTGTGAAACCACAAATACTTTTTGCATTTAAAATTCCATAAAGCATGCTTCCAAGGGTTAAAAAACAGCAATGCAAAACTCCATGACCCCCATCAGAGATTGCATTGGCTTCTGTTGGCATCACTGTTACTCAGGCATGTAATAATCCAAAAGTTAAATTATGTTCAGGTCAAAAGTTTTGTCTTCCCATCTCCAGGAAAAGTAGTGACACTTTTTAAAGTATTACTATAGTTCTAAGTGTTCTAGACAATCTCATAATTCTCTCAGAAAATTGGAATAGTGCAAATATAAGATAATTACTGGCTTGTAATATGTTTGTCCCTATTAGTGAAAGTAAAGAACAATGATCATATATATGTACATACTAAACTGGAAATTGGGCAAGAGTAGTGAAAAAAGAGGATCCTCCTTCCAACAGAACTCAAAATCTGTAGAGGGGAGGGATGCAGGTAACTGTATCCATCAGGATAGCTTAAGTTATGCTATTGTAACAAACAATTCTAAAAATCTCAGTGCCTTTAAAACCATGAATTTGTTTCTCATTCATGCCATATATGCATCACCAGCCAGCCAGGGATCTCTGTTAGTCTCACTACAGAACCCGGTCTGGTAGAGCAGTCACCATTTAACCAAGGCATGTTCATTCATAGAAGAGAAATTCTAGGTTTAGGATGATTTGGTGACTTAGCTAGGTAAGAGGCAGAACCATTCCGAAGTCTTGGCCTTTGAACTCTTACACCTGTATCTCTTCCCTCTTACAGACGCAAGTTATCATCTCGATTAGGCTGACCATCTTGGGGGGGAACTGTGAGTCAACAAAGCTGTAGGTTCAACGTCAAAGATGTATTTCTTCCACTTGTGACATGTTAGCCATCCTCTATTCATTCAGTTTACTATGTGTTAGCACTATTTTATGCACTGGTTATACAGTGATGACCAAAATATATAGAATCCCTCTCCTTATGGAGCCTATGATTTTATGCTGAGGGAGGTACATGGAATTGAGATTCCCAAACTTGGGAAGAGAGGCTGAGAAACTGCTCTGCAGAGTTGTATTGCCTGGGCTCCAGCTGCTAGAAGTCGCAGGCCTAGGGGAGTAGGAGACTCAGTCTGCTGTTCGGGAATGAGTCAATGACTGGATCTGCTGTGTCCCTGTCATCACTGGGCAGCAGTAACCCTGAAATGACACCAGAAACACTGGTTTGGGGTTGGAAGTTGGAAGGCTGGCTGGGACAACTTTAGAAGAACAGTGGGAGAAAAGAAAGGAGTGAGCACAGAGTGAGAAAGAGAAAGAAAACAAAACCCAAACCAACATGACTTCCATCGTGTTGAGTCTGAAGGGACACCTGCGTGGCTCAGTGGTTGTGTCTTCCTTTGGCTCAAGTCATGATCTTCGGGTCCTGGGATTGAGTTCCACATTGGGCTCCCCACAGGGAGCCTGCTTCTCTCTCTGCCTATGTCTCTGCCTCTCTCTCTGTGTCTCTCATGAATAAATAAATAAAATCTTCTAAAAAAATGAAACGAGCATGCAAACCCTAATTCTAAAATGCATGAAAAAATCGAATACTAGGGATCCCTGGGTGGCACAGCGGTTTGGCTCCTGCCTTTGGCCCGGGGCACAATCCTGGAGACACGGGATCAAGTCCCGCGTCGGGCTCCCTGCATGGGGCCTGCTTCTCCCTCTGCCTGTGTCTCTGCCTCTCTCTCTCTCTCTCTCTCTCTCTCTCTGTGACTATCATGAATAAATAAATAAAATCTTAAAAAAAATAAATAAAAATAAAAAAATTTAAAAAAAAAGAAATCTAATACTAAGAAAGAAAGCCAACAGAGTCAATAATGAGGACAGGATTTCATTCCACATGAAAACTAATTTTATATATCAGCCTAACAAAGACTTTAGCATAAGTACATTTGAGGTGTCAAAAGAGATGGATATAAGAAATTATTAGAGGGCAACCTGGCTGGCTCAGTGGTTTGGCACTGCCTTCAGCCCAGGGTGTGATCCTGGAGTCCCCTGCATGTGTCCCATGTCAGGCTCCCTGCATGAGCCTGCTTCTCCCTCTGCCCATGTTTCTGCCTCTCTCTCTGTGTCTCTCATGAATAAATAAAATCTTTCTTTTTAAAGAAATTATTAGAAATTTGAAAACAGACTTGGTAAAAATAATACCAGATTAATTTTCTTTAAAAGAGTTAACTAAAAATCTCAGGAATAAATAATAAAATCATTGAAACTTAAAATATCCTGAATAGGATTTTTTCTGGACTGAAAGAAGTTGAAGAGACAGTAGTGAAGGGGAAATGGCTGTGGGGAGCACAACTGGCATCTAGGCAGTGAAGAGAAAGCATTAAGGCACATAGAGGATTGACTGAGAAATTCTGACTGTCATCTAATGAACGTTCTGAAAGAAAAGAAAGGAGGGAATGACAGTTAAGCAATATTTAAAGAGATTATGACTCAGAATTTTTCAGAATCAAAGACTTCAAATCAAAAGTACATTTGAGTATCAAACATAAAAACACAAATAAATCCATCATTAAACACATGGTACCAAAACAACAGCACATTAAGGATAAGGATGATTAAAAAGTTAGCAGAGATAAAAGGTGGATTACCCACAGAGGAATGAAAAGCAGTGTGATGGCAGCCTTCTCACAGACAATAGATTCCAGAAGACAATATGGGAGATGTACTCAACAAGCAGAGGGAGAATCATGATCAATCTAGAATTCTATACCCGGACAAATACAGACATTTCAGATATACAAAGACCAAGATAGTTTCCCAACCACAGACTGTCACTAAAACAACTACTGAAAGACATTATATTTTGGTAAACATAATTAACTATGGAACTGTAAAAAATATTATTTTTTAAATATTTAAAACAGTGAAACTAAACTCTGGAACAAAAATAAGAGAGAGAGGAAGCTTCAACAAGTAACTAAAAAGTCCTAGGGCTCTTGCTGAGGCTAAGAGAATTATGAATATTTAATACCTTGAAAAATATATTCTATAAAAACAAAGTGAAAAAAAACAGACAAGAATGAGACAATGAATAAATAAGTGATCAACTTAAGAAACTAAGAACACCAGAGAAAACTAAACTAGAAATAATCATTGATATAAGAGAAAAAATTAAAGACATAGTATTTGGGAAAGATGAATAAAACCAAAAGTTGGGTTTTTGAAACAGCTTACAGAAATAGATAAACCTTGAGCAAAGTGATTAAGAAAAAGGAAAAAAAAAAAAAACCTCACACAAACAGAAAATAGGGATAAAAAGGAGCTAGAAATAGATATAATGGAGATATAGAAATACTTAAAAGAATACTATTAACAACTTCATGGTGATAAATATGGAAACTTAGAAGAAAAGGATAATTTTTAAGGAAAAATAAAATTTCGATAATGTATTTAGATGAAACCAGAATAAAGCCTTAGTCATTAAAGAAATTAAACTGGTAAGACACCAGGTCCTAATAGTCTTGTCAGATCTTCAAAAAACATAAATGTTTTAAAAATCTGTTTGAAAGAATAGAGGGGAAAGGGAAGGAACTACATAATTTATGTTCTAAGATACGAAAGCCAGACAACTATAGGTAAAGTATAACTTAATCTCACTTTTAATGTAGATACAAAATCTCAAAGAAAATACTATGACAAGACAGGATTTAATCTCAATTTGAAAGCATAATTTAGGACTAGGAAACCTATTAAAGTTAACAGACTAAAAGAGAAAAGCTTTAAAAAAAATTTTTAGTATCATCTTGATAAATGCAGAAAAGACATCTTATAGAATGAGGTATTTTTTCATAGTTCTAGAAAAAACCTTTGCAAACTAGTATAGAAAGCAATTTCTTTACCTAAGGTCATATATCAAAATTCTACAAGCAAATATTACACTAACTCATGATGTGTTAGAGACAGCTCTAATAAAGTCAGAAATAACGTAAGGATACCAGTTATAAGTTTTTATTCAGCATTGTAATAAGCATCTTTACTGATGCAACAGAAAGGAGAGGGGCAGGGAGGGACAGGGAGGGACAGAGAGGAATTGGAGAAAAAAATCTCGTTTGCAGAAAAGGTGACTGTCTGCATAAAGAGTTACACAAAATTCACAGAGAAACTTTTAGAGCTAAAAAGTGTTCAGCAAGGATGCTAGATATAAAAGTCACACAAAAATCAACAGCATTCCTATATAAAACAGCTAATTAGAAAATGTAACAGAAAAAAATCCTATTCTTCTAGTAGCAGAAATTATGTGGCATCTTAGGATACATTTGTTAAAAGACGTGTGAGACCTTTATGGAGAAAACTAGGAAGTTATTATTGAACAATCTAAAGACTTAAATACAAGGAAAGAAATATGATGTTTGTTGATTAGAGTACTCAATAATGTAAAAATGTCAATTTTCTTCATATTGGTCAATAGACTTGATGCAATTTTAATGTAAGAAAATCCCCAAAATGTATGTATGTGTGAGTTAATATGTGTGTGTATGATTCTTAATAAGCTAATTCTGAAATGCATGTGAAAGGGACAAGAAGAGTCAAGACAAGTTTGAAGAAGGAGATAATAGTAAGACTGGGGTGGTACTGGCACAGGAAATAGATATACAGATGAGTAGATCAGAATAAAAGCCCAGAAATAACTTATATACACATGGAAACTCTACACTTAAGGCTAAGATGGCATCACAACACAACGAAGAAGAAAAACTAGAGTCCTATTCACGTCAGCCACAAAGACTAAAGACCTAAATGTGAAAAGCAAATGTTTGCAACTCTTAGAAGAAACCATAGGAAAATACATTTTACTATTATCAGGTAGGGGAAGATTTCTCCTATAAGACACAAACATACAAACAATAAAATCAGAAGGACATATTCGATTACGTTAAGACCAAAAAACCTTATGCACAAGAAAAGACACAGTAAACAAAATGGGAAGAAATTACAGAATGGGAGAAAGTATTTGCAATGCATATAACCAAAAAAAGGGGAAATATTTTAACGAGGAGAAATGATACAAGCTTAATTCTTTGATTTCAGGGCAATAAAACAAGCTATTAATACTAGAAATTAATATTAAAATAACAAAGTATAAGGATGAAACAAAAATTAAAACAATTGAAGTATGGAAACATGGTGGTTAGGAGAATATATAAAAATATATCAAAAGTTATGAAATGTTATCAAAGTATATTGAAAGGTGAAATTATAATCCCTATGTTTTCATTATTTTCAAGGAAAGGAAAAATGAGAGTATTCAATCTAAGGATTTGTAAAAATGATAATAAAATTCAAGAGAAAGAAGAATAGAGGCAAAACCAAAATTAAATGAAATAGAACATAGGAAAATTTATAGACTTAATTTAAGAACTTCTTAAAATAAAATAGACAAACCTTTAGAGAAAGTAAAGAAGGAAAAAAAAAAAACCCTGTGGGTAATAAAATTAGAATAAAAAGAGGGATCCAACATTATATAAGGAGATATTTTATTTTATTTTTTAAGGAGGTATTTTAAATATAAGACAAGATTTTGTAAAATTTTAAGTTAAAGTTGAAAACTTTATTTCTTTGGGAAATGTATGTATTATCAAAATTAGGAGTATAAAACCTAAATATATTAATCATAGCTGAAGAAACTAGAAGAGAAAAGAAGGCGAGAACTCTGTCCAGAAAAAAAAAAATTGACTAGGCCTAGAAACCTTTAAAGGGAATAATCTTTCAACTCTTAAGGAACAGGTATTATACTTCAATAATTACTTACAAACATTGAAAAACAGAAAAAGTGTACCTAATTTACAGAGATAACTCTGATGTCAAAACCTGGAAAAGACAGCTTAACAAAAACAAAAACAAAAATCAAGAAAGCGAAAGAAAAAAAGGAAGGAAGAAAGAAAGAAGAAGGAAGAAAGATCTATCTAAATTATGAACATAGAGAAGAAAAACTAAACCCAGATAAAGAGTATCAAAATAATAACCCCACTAGTGTTTAACCTAGAGTGAAAAGGTTTTATGTTCTATGTGAAAAATCCAAGAGTATAATATATCACATCTTCCAGTCAAAAAAGAAAATCCAGATGAGATTCTCAATAGATACAGAAAAAGCATTAAAATCTAGCAGCCAGTCCTTATTAACAATTACAAATTTAAGAACTTCTTGACATACTAAATAGCATTTATTTCAAACAGTCAACACTATCCTTAAGAATACTAAGGCAATATTATTAAAATCAGGAACAAAATAGGGATGTAAAGCTATTGCCATTTTTATTTAATTTTGATCTGGAAGTTCTGACAAACTAAAGACTACACATATAAAAATAAGATACGTAAGTGTTACAAGGGAGAAAACAGATTTATAATTTTTTGTAGATGATATACTTCTGCAAACTAAAAAAAATAATTTAAAAAGCTTTAGGAGTGGTTTGAGAGCTCAAGAAAACTGCTAAATATACAAACGTGACACAAAAGCCAGGAGCTTTTCTACACAGAAATTTTCTATAAGGCCTTTCTACATGGAAATATTACTCAGAAAGTACAATGGAAAAAAATCAAATTATAATAGCAAAAATCAATAATGATGACATTGAAAATCTCTACTAAATGCCTTGGAATAGCTTTCACAAGAAAGTGAAAGATTCATATAATTAAAAAAGATTCAAATAATAAAAACTACAAAATGTTACTGAGAAATGTAGAAGAAAATAAAAAAAATAAGTTCTTTGGCCACATGCAGGGTTCTTCAAATTCATTTGCGTGCTCAATATGCTTTCAATAAAAAAATCTCAGTAAGATTCACTTTAGAATTTGACATTAACATTCAAATACTTACTGAAAGAATAATTCGGTACAAACAGCAAAGAAAATATTGAGCATGAAAAGTTATAACAAAGAGGCTCTGTCAGGTATGAAACCTTTTAAAAAAGAAGTATTAATAAAAGTGTGTAATTGATAAAAGAATAAACATACAAATGTACAAATTAATTTTTCATTATATTATCTAACAGAGTAGATATTTTGAGACCACATTGTACATAACAACTTCATCTATGATGAAGAAAGCATGCTAAATCAGTAGGAATAAAATTATTATTTAATAAACTGTGCTGGGTTCATTGATTATTTAGAAAAGAAATAAATTTAGAGATTTATTCCAGGTAAATAACTTTAGATGGATAAACAGATGTAATTAGATATAAAATACAAAACTATTAACATAAAACTAAAAGAAAATTAGAAGCGCATTAAAAAAATGTTCAAAAACTTTAGTCATCGAGGAGATACAAATTAAAACTACAATAAGCCAACACTGTACGCTCAACAGAACGGCTAAAATTTGAAAAGACTGACAGTATCAGATGCTGGCAAAGATAAGGAGCAGCTGGAACTCTCGGCGTTGTTGCTGGAGACCTAAAACAGTACATTCTCTTTGGGAAAAAGTCACAGTTTCTTATAAATCTAAACATACATCTCTTCTATGACCTAGCAATTCCATCCAAAGGTATTTCACCCAAAGAAGTAAAAGTATATGTTCACAAGAGGATATGTACAAGAATGTTCATAATGGCCCAAACTGGACATAGCCCAGGCAGGTGTCTATCGATAGAGAAATGGATAAACAAGGTGTGACGTAGATACGTAATGAAATATTACTCTTAGCAACAACAACAACAAAACTCCCGGGACGCCTGGGTGGCTCAGCAGTTGAGCGTCTGCCTTTGGCTCAGGGAGTGATCCTGGCGTCCGGGGTTCGAGTCCCGCATCAGACTCCCTGCGAGGAGCCTGCTTCTCCCTCTGCTTATGTCTCTGCCTCTCTGTCTCATGAATAAATAAAATCTTAAAAAACAAAACAAAGCAAAAACAAAACTCCTGATACAAACCAACACGGATGAATTTTTAAAACATGCTGAGTGAAAGAGACAAGAGACTTTACCCAAAAGAGTTCATCCTGTTTTATTTATTTAAAGTTTATATTTATATAAATTATATAGAATTTATGTAAAAATTTTTAATATAAAATTCTAAAACAGGCAAATATAACCTACAATGAAAAAATTAAAACCTGTGGCTGCCTCTGAGTTAGAGTGGGAGTGAGGGGCTCCTGGGAAGGGATGCCATGGAGTGTCTCGCATGATGTTAATTTCTCTATATATATATTTTAACAGCTTTATTTAGATATAATTCGTATACCATACAATTCTCCCATTTAAAGTGTATAATCCAATGGTTTCTAGTATATTCATATATGTCTGTGCAACCATCAGCTTAAAAAAAACACAGCCCATACCCTTTGAACTTCTAAATCTTTAGAGGCTTATGAATTTGTCATTTGTTGGAATTCAGTGAATGATCCACTTAAGATTTGTGCATTTTACTCTAAATATATAAAATATATAAACTTTATGGCTACCAGAGGGGAGGGGGAGGTGGGTGGCAGGATGAATGGAATAGGTTAAGGGGATTAGGAGAGCTCTCATTAATGTACGGAACTGTTGGATCACTATCCTGTATACCAGAAACTAACATAGTGCTGTAGGTTAACTTCATTGGAATTAAAATTTTTTAAAAATTTAAGACCTTTTTAATTAGAAGAAAATGGGAAATAATTTTCAAAGTTCTATATGGAAAAGCTGTTTCTTCAGAAAGGAAAATATTGATAGTTTTGGTTACTTTAAATCTAAGCATCTTTGTAGGTCAAAAAATATATAATCAACATAAAAGTGCAAATATCAAGCCAGAGGATGATTATTATTTAAAAATATTAGACAAGGGGGTCTTTGTCTGTATATTTTATATATGTGGAAACATTCTAAGTCATTGCAAGTATACCAATCAATATGTGGGCAAGAGTTCTAAATAGGAAATTCATAAATAAGAAATAAAACTTGTTAACAGACATGGGGGAAATTTCTTTATGTTTACAGAAACTTAAAATTACTTCAGGAGCAATATATACCAAAGGTTCTAGGATTTGTCTACTCTGATGCATTTTCCTTTGAGAAATATATTTCTTCTTGAGAAAACATAAAGTAAAAAGGAATAGCTATGCACAGAGGTTTAAGTACAAGCATGTTTATTATAGCACTAGTTAAAATAATGACAAATCAGTTATTACTCAAATGTTTAACATAGACTATTTATTAAATATAGTACAGATATAATAAATTAATTTAGGACTCTTGTATAATCTTTATGAAAAATATTATAGAAAAATACTTAATGATGTTGAAGATATTTACATTTTGAGTTAAAAAAAAAAAAAAAGAAAAAACACTCCAGATTTCCTTGATCCTCTTGGGCTACTCATTCTCCTATATCCCTGCTGTGGACACAGAGACATTTAGCTTCTGTTAGCTCTCTTCCTTAGCTTCTTCCCCATTTCCCTTTGGAAGCTGTTTCTGTCTTTCACTTCTGGCTCAGAGGAAATAGACTGGCATTAAAATTGGGAAAGAAGATAAAACACTTAAAAATGGGAAAGGTATGGGGGCCCCTGGGTGGCTCAGTGGTTGAGCATCTGCCTTTGGCTCAGGTTGTGATCCTGGGGTCCTGGGATCGAGTCCTACATGGGGCTCCCCACAGGAACTTGCTTCTCCCTCTGCCCATGTCTCTGCCTCTCTGTGCCTCTCATGAACAGAGATATAAAATCTTAAAAAAAAAAAGGAAGGGTATGAAATACTGCTTCACTAACTAGTTTTTTAATTGTGAAAAAGCATAGGTGCACATGATGAAAAATTGAAACAGTAAAAAAAAAAAATGCATATGATGCGAAGTCTCTATCAGTCCTAGGCACCTTAATCAGTTGTTCTCAGCTCCTAGATACATTTTTTAGAAAGAAATTTACCACAAGCACCAAGCAAACAAAACATAAGAAAACAAAGAAAGGGGAACGAAGGAAGGAAGAAAGGAAGGAGGGAAGGAAGGATGGAAGCTAGAGGAAAGGAAGGGAGGAAGAGGGGGAAGAAGTCAAGAAAGGGACAATAAAGGGGGAAATTAGAATTAGCTTTTTCTTACAAGGGGTTTAAAAAGCCAAAATTTATTTTAGAACATTGGTTAAACATTTGGGTCTCAAATGTTCCGCAACCTGCCACCAACTTAATAATACTGTTAAATGAATATTAAACTATTTATAAATATTTATAAAATACATAAATGAGGATCAAAAGCTTTTTCTACTTGAGGTGTCTTAGAGGGAACAGTGACCATGTCATTCAAACCCAAATTGGAGTTCCCGGCTTGACAAGCATCAATTTACCTGTAGGGATGATAGAGTAGGGGCTGTGAAATCAGAGCTGCCCTGGACATGCAGCCCTGATATGAAGAGACTAGTGGAGGTTCAGAACCTTAGAAATGCCCCCAGCCTGCACTTACCCCACTGGAGCGGGTGTCTAGGGTAGCAACACTAGTTGCTGTATGACAGCCACTGGGGCACACACATTTTCTCTCCAGGCAGATGTCTGAGATGAAACCACAGATCCCAATTCTTTTTAGCAACCACTTTGGGCTGATTAGCCGTGAATGGACTGGCTTATATTTACTGCTTGAAGTAAGACTGACAATATTATATTAATGAGTGAGGAGAGGACAGATCAGTCGATCCAGGTCATCTACAAAAACACACCTGGGCTTCTCAGTTAAGAGCAGTCTCATGGGGGCCCCTGGGTAGCTCAGTGGTTGAGCTCAGGTCATGATCCTGGGGTCCTGGGATCAAGTCCCGCATCAAGCTCCCTGCGAGGAGCCTGCTTCTCCCTCTGCCTGTGTCTCTGCTTCTCTCTCTGTATCTTTCATGAATAAATAAAATATTAAAAAAAAAAAAAAGGAGCAGGCTCAGGGTCCTCAGTGTGTGTCTTTCTCTGGGAGTCCTCCCTTTTTTCCACAGTGCAAATGTAGAACGTTCAAAAGGATGTATGCTCAAGGGATGAGATTTAATTACTTTTTTACTGCTTCATCAAAGACATTCCTAAGTGAACAGGAATATTTTTGTGTGTGATTAAGCTTGGTAGCTTAAAAATAAACAACTTATTTATGAGCAGTTCATTTATAAGTGACCTTATAATTAGTTCAGGGCTTTTTCTTTATATATATATATATATATATTTTAAATGTTATTGACCACTCACCACGTGAATGACTCCTTGCGGAAAGCTTTAAGAAAGTTTACACTATGAGAAGGAATGCTGGGGGAGGAAAGCAAAATTGGAACAAGAAGGGAAAGAAGGAGTTAATGTAGGGACAGAAGGGAGAGGAAAAAGAAGACAAAGGCAGAGAAGCCAAAGCAGGAATGGAAAGAACAAGAGAACAGAGTCATCTGATGCAGATGTCATAAAAAGCTATAGCCACACTTGTAAGCCCATATCAAAATTTAGAAATCTGTCCTCACATATAAAATCAAGCGGATGTTTTTCTCATGGGAAAAAAATGGCACAGTAAATTTTTCATAATTTCTCCTTTTCTTTTACACCTTTAAAAACATGCATGAGAGTGGAACTGTTGTTTTTAAGGGCTTTTCCAGCTCAAATATTTATCTTTCACCTGCCATCACAATGCTCAGACACTGAGTCGACTTTATGGTTATTGCACCTGTACTGATGATTGCAGTTCAAGAATCAGCAGGTGACATTAAGCCTGACAGTCTCCTGATCTACCTCCAAAGTATAAGCAAATTAAATTACTGCCATGCTTTTAAGTAAGCCTTCTCTAAAGAGTTTCTGGGTTGAGTGTTCTACTTTCATCTGATTTTAGCAGTGAGTCCCTAAGGAGATGAGTAGTTATTTTTCCTTATTAGCGTTAATGCCATGGGTCTCCAAGCGTGGCCCCACCTGTTGAGCACCCCTGGCTTTGGGCAGGGAGAACTAAAGGAAAGAAGACTAAATAAACAGAAGAGTAGAGTTCTGGTCTTCAAAGCTCTTACCTCATTCATTAATTCTGCAGGTATTTACAAGTACTTACTATGTGCATGGTCCAAGTTAGATGGAGGACTATGGTGATGGAGAGACCCTATCTTTGCCTTCCCAGAGCCCAAGACTCTTTCTCTGAGGTGGGCAAAACAAGTGTCTTTAATATTCCCATTAAGAGTCTGGGAAACAGGGACACCTGGGGGCTCAGTGGTTGATCATCTGCTTTTGGCTCAGGGCATGATCCCGGGGTCCTGGGATCGAGTCCCGCATCAGGCTCCCTGCAGTAAGCCTGCTTCTCCCTCTGCCTGTGTCTCTGCCTCTTTCTGTGTCTCTCATGAATAAATAAATAAAATCTCCAAAAAAAAAAAAAAAATCAGGGATCCCTGGGTGGCGCAGCGGTTTGGCGCCTGCCTTTGGCCCAGGGCGTGATCCTGGAGACCCGGGATCGAATCCCACGTCGGGCTCCCGGTGCATGGAGCCTGCTTCTCTCTCTGCCTGTGTCTCTGCCCTCCCCCTCTCTCTGTGTGTGTGTGTGTGACTATCATAAATAAATAAAAATTTAAAAAAAATCAGAGACTCAAAGGCAAGGAACAGACACAGTTCTGGAACAGGACTGAATAGGGGAGCCCTATTCTTCTCTCCTGAGGTCAAAATACTTGGCTAACTGTATTCAATGGCTCTCAAAATTTTCTCTTTAGAGTTTGACAATAGAGGGCATTTGCTGACCCCAGCCTTGGCCCCCATGGGCTTTCACTCCATATCCTTAAAATTGGGGAAATAAGTTGTCTTCCCGCTCCTGCCTTAGAAGCAGTACATTTCTTCACACAACTTTAGACTATAATTATAATACTGGCAATAAATTGGCCTTAAGAAATCATTTGCTGAAGTCTTTATTGTTCTCTAGAGTTGGGTATATAAAAATTAAGACCATAAGATTATTTTTTTCATAAAAAAATGATCAGACGTCTGGGTGTTCAGACAGCGATGCTAGAGCTGGATCCCTCCTAAAAGGGGACCTCTGAATTCACCTGCTTTTCATATCTGAATCCTTCCCAAAAACAAGGAACCCAGAGAGAAAGGTAGTTTTTCCCAAGAGCATTTTCTTATTCCTTCGCTCATTTCAGCTGTTAGCAGCAGCTGGTTTTTTCAGTGTGCCGAAACGCCCGCTGCCCTGTAAACATACTCTCTAATACCGTGCATTACTCATAGTTTGAAAATCACTTTGACTCCTGAAACATAATTATGTTAATGTCAGATGAGTCAGCAGGAGGGTGGCATGCTTCTCCTATGGCAGCTGCACCTCCTGCCAGCCTCTCAACCCCAGTGCCTGGGGCTTCAAAAAAAAATAAAAAAAAGAGAAACCCCCTTTTGATGGAAGGGAAGCCAATTTATACTTCTGGCTCCAGAAATGGCTTCAAAGGAGTGGTCAATTTCATTTTTGCTGCAATGTGAAAGGGAAACTCAAAGTAAAATCGCTAACCCTAGGTTAATCGGTTTACGTGAAGAATAAACAGGAATTTGGAGAGTTTCTCTAGAAGATCTGTGATTTTCCCGAAGAGATAAGTTGAGCCAGGTCACTCTAGTCCATATACAGTCGTGTGTTTTTTGTTTTTTGTTTTTTGTTTTTTATTTCCAGGCTCCTCTCGGACGTGTTTTCACACCCGTGGGAGGTGATGCTGAGCCGGGAGGTACTGGGCTATTACCCTCACACATCCATAGGAAACAAGAGGCTGCTCCTTTGCTTGGGGATTCCAGGCCCTTGCTGGGCCCCCCGTGACCCTATGCTTTGGCGCTGTGCCCACTTGGACAGCACGGCTCCTTGGACAAGAATTTGTAGCTATTTTCTTGGACTGTCTTCAGCATCATTTACAACTCTCCATGGTTTCCCCTACCCCAGCTGCTAGGAAATCAAGAGGAACTGAGAAGGACAGGGCTGGAAGTTTCTATGGCTGACCACAACCCCTATCTCTTCACGCTCCTAGTCCTCATCCAGCCTGCTAGTAACCCAGCTGTGCCCTTCTCAGCTGGCCTTACGCCCCCTTCTTCCCCTTCCGAATTCAGGGCATCACCTGAAAAGGCTTCCAGGGTCATTTTTGCATCCACGTCTCGTAATAACCCATGTTTTATAGGTGGGAAAAGTGAGGTTCAGAGAAGGGGTGTCTTTGTGCAAGATTGCACAGTGAGTGGCAGAGCCAGACATACTCAGACCCTAGGCCCTTTGTACTCTGCCAACAACAGAACAGTGAATCCACACTCAGAGGATGACAGTGTGTCACTTAGGGTTGGCAGGACCCCAAGAGCCCATGTTTTTTGCAGACGACACAAGTAACCAAAATCTAAAGAGAGGCAATGATTTGCCCAAGGTCACACAGCTCAGAAAGTGGCAGAACCAGCTACCAAACAAAGTCTCTTAACCTTTGGTCCAAGGGCTTTTCCTCTCTGACCTCCTCATGTCCTCATTCTGGATTTATTCCAGTTTAGACATAGCGGGGGCGGTGTGGTCTGCTCTCCCCAGATAACGTATGCATCTTATACAGCGGACGCAAAGCATTCTGTTGCCAAAGCACAAGACCCTACAAGAGCTAGAGACGTCAAGGGGGAGGACACACGGTAAGGAAGGGGTTAACCACGTCCCGCAGCTTCCCATTATGATATGACTAATCAATATCCCAGATTGACTACAGCACTGATTCAGTGATATCTTCAAACCATGGCTTCATCCAGGCTCATTTCAAAGGCTGGGAGGACACTGTTGCTCAACGGGGTGCTGACAGGTACTCCCTGTTATGTAACCTGAGAGAGGAACAAATGCCTAATCCAATCTGGAGACTCTGCAGCACCCCAACTCCAGGCCTTTTCAATCCCCCTCCCTGGGGCAGCTACTCCCGGTGCCACATGGCCATCTTGTACCTGGTGCACAGAACTTCTTGCTTTCCCACCTTGCCACAGGGCAGCGCCCACTCTGGCCACGGTGGGTATTCCCCCCCCACCACTGAAGGCTTCCTGACCACACATCTTTCTCCTATGACACTTTCCCTGCTTGGCCCTAAAGACAAAGAAACGTCAAAACTCACGTTTTGGGATGAGGTGCCGAAAATCCCAAGGAAACTGTGGAGCACCCTATTTAGAGAAGGATTTCTCCTCTTGTCATGTCTTTCTGGCTGGTTCCATCCAATTTATCCTGGAGGTACGGTTGGTTGACAAAAGCTGACCCCGCCCCTGCCCCCCAAAGCAATCAACAGCTGTTACTATATTGAGTGGCAATATGATGTCATGTCATAGGTGACTAACTCACCGAGGCTTCCCTGCGAGCCATCATCTAAATATGACAGCCTTCCATCACCCTGACCTTTTCAAGGGAGAAAGCTGAGTGAGGGGCTTGACACTGCCTCCCAGGGCTCAAGTTCATGGCTGACCTTCTGTGGCCAGCATTTCTGACTGAGCATGTGATTACACACACATGCCCACCCCCACACACAGATTCCCTTCCTAGGAGAAGGTCACTTTCATCCAAGATAGCTTTCTCCCACTGGCCTGACTTTGAAATTGGTGCATTGAATAATCACAGATATTATAGAGGAATCGGGGCGGGGGGGGGTGCTGTATCTATTTACCCTCGTGTTTATCCAAGGTACTGGGTTAGAAACCTTACATAAAGTTTTTTAATGCAGTACTCAAGATGTTCTGAGGAAGGCGTGATAGTCCTGTGGAGTTAGACAAACTGAGATCAGAGGGGTTAGGGAACTTTCCCAAAGTTAAAGAGCTGGTGGTGGTAGGGTCAAGATTTCAGTACAAGTCTCTGACTCCACAGTGGAGTGAACTCTACATACAGAAAGGTGTGGTCACCTCGTCTGGATTAAAAAAAAAAAAAAAACAAAAAAACAAAAAAACAAAAAAAACTTCATTTTATAAAGCAGTTAGAGGTTCACAGAAAAGTTGAGCAGAAACTACAGAGATTTCCCATTGACCCCCTGCCCTCACTATCAACATCCCCTCTTGCCCACCCCTGCCAGGGTGGTGTGTTTGTTGTCATTGATAAACAAATCCACGACACATCATCATCATGCAAAGTCCCTAGTTTACAATATGGTTCACTCTTGGTATTGAGCATCCTGTGGGTATGGATAAATGCATAATGACAAGGATCCATCGTTATAATACCATGCAGACTATTTTCACTGCCCTAAAAATCTCTGTGTTCCATTCATCCCTCCCCCCAATCCCTGCTAATCATTGATCTTTTAACCGTCTCCATAGTTCTGCCTTTTCCAGAACATCATATAGTCGAAATCATACAGTATGTAGCCTTTTCTGATTGGTTGGCTTCACGTAGTAATACGCGGTTCGGTTTCCCCCACATCTTGTCATAGCTTGAGGGCTCAATTCTTTTTAGCACCGAATAATACTCTGTTGTCTCCGTGTACCACAGTTTATTTGTTCATTCACCTACTGAATCCCCTTGGCTTTGAAAACTATTCTAGTGTGGTTCACTAGGTCTTCCTCTTTGGGACCCCATCCCCACCTCCTCACTCTTGCCCCCCACACGGCCCGTGCAGGGGGAGATGTGCAGGGAGCTGGATATGCTTTGGCATCTCTCATCTACGAAATCATTTCAGCAGCCTGGGAAGCAGCTATTCCTCCAGGACAAGCTCTAGGGCCAATCTGAGGAGAGTGCTCACATGCACATGTACCATAAAATCAGAACATCCCCTGTCCCCTCCATTCCAGGTATACTCATGTTTGCGCTCTAGCCCCCAATACATCCTTCTTAACATGTCACCAGTTACCACATGGGTTTTTTTTGTTTTTGTTTTTGTTTTTATTCCATCCATTCAACAAGTGTTTACTGAGTACCTACTAAATGTTGGTCCTAGATGGCAAGTCCACAGAGGACGTTGTATTTGCATAAGTTTGCATACAGAGTTACACCCACAGCAGGGCTCCATTCCACTGAGAAATCCTATTTGATGGGGTGGGGGTGTGTGTGCATGGAGATAAAGACAAACATAGTGACTGAAAATAGGCCTGTGAGACCATCTGATTTAATCATTATCATCTTATGATAATATAATTATATTTATTATTTATAAAATTATAATTATTAAATTATTGTTGGTTTTAAAAAAAAAACTCATATAGCACTTTCTGGTTTTTAGGTCCTAGGTGCATGCACAATATACTTGTTGCCTGAAAAGAGTGTACAGACTGAAAGAGAAGTAAAGAAAATTTCAAATAAATTCCTGGAGGGCAGATCTATAACAAGTTATTAAAGTGGAGTTAGGAATAACCAGGGTGCATTCCTAACCAGTGAGAATGAGGTCATGAAGGGTAAGTGCCATAATCCAGTCCAAGCCATTTTAGTGGCTCCATCCAGAGGCGCGTGCTCAAGTGGGGCAGAGTTCTGGGCTGACCCGGCGGGCCACTGCTAAGCAGTTACCATGGAACTGGATTTACCCAGGGACTTCTGAGCTTCCACTATGCTGGGAGCAGGCTGACCGGCTTCTCCCTCCACTCTGGCTTCTCCCTCTGCTCTGTCAGGGGAGCAGCCGTGTGTAATGTCCCACATGTCTCCCCCAACAAAAGCAACACTTTGCTGTGTGTCATCCAGTGAGTCACCAGCACGGGTGGGAACAGACCCAGGATTCCTGCTCCTTTCTTTGCTGGGACTGTTTGTTGGAGATGACAATCCTTCCACATTAGTGGCCAGTTACATTTGTGGTTCTTAATGACATTTAATGGGGCTTATGGGATAGGAAAATGATGGGAAGCAAAGGCTGAGAGATAAAAAATCAGAACCTGAAACGACACACCAGATCCTGGTTACCAAAAGTTTAAAAATGGCAATCCAATTCACCACGTCTTCCACTGAGAAATGGTTCCTAAGTCTGAGGAGGAATAGCCCCCACACCTCGACTCCAGATTGGGTGGGAGAAGAGAAGGAAAGGGGAGGAGGGAACAGCCAGGGGTCCTCAGGAACTGCCTTCTTCAATTCGCCCCTCTGATTTCACCTCTGTATCTGTTTCACGTCACCATTTGTTTTCCCTCTCATCGCGTATGTGACATGTCACAGTTTATCATGCACATTGAATGCCCATTGTCCCCCTTGAATGCCAATGCCCAAGAGACTTGTCAGAGAGGTCTGATCCATGGAAAAAGCAGTGGGTAAGGTCAGCTGGCCGGGATGCTCTACCTAACAGGCCATGAGAGCCCGAGTAGGCCACCCCACCCGGATCCTTGTTCCCTCAGTTACAGAACAAGGGCTAGCTACGCTGGGGAGGCCTACTGCTCTAAGCTGCCACGTCTGTGTGTCCAGCCCCACAGAGGAAGACGCTGCTTCCCCCATCACCCATCACCCATCACCAGTCCCCACTAGCCGAGGCCGCCGGTGGGTTTCCCCATCTCCTCCTCAAGCTGCAGTGGAAGCACACAGGACGTGTTCGGTCAAAGGGAGAATAGAAAGAGCAGTGGACCGTCAGTACGACACAGAGGACGGGAGCAGGGGAAAGAGGAGTGATTGGTCCATCAGTACGACACAGAGGACAGGAGCAGGGGACACAGGGAGGACAGGACAGCTTTGCAGTGGCCAGAGACTGGGTACGAGGGAAGTTTTCAAAGTCTCTGAGGGGTGAGCTGCAGGGAGGAGGGTGCTTCTGCTAGACCTGGCCCATGTCCTCGGAGGATGTGGGATTGACACTCAGCCAAGGACGGTCAGAAGATAGGAGTGACAGCGGCCCACCCACACAGGCACCATCATTTTTGCTCAAAACTTTGAGAAGCCGTCGTTGTCTCTAGTTTGTTTTTGGCACAAACATGCCGTTCCCACAGGAACCTTTCTGTTGTTTTTTGGGGAAGGGGTTATGGGAGGAGAAACAAGATATTTCTTCCGCACTTGGGTAGAGCTGGCTGCGGGTGGGGCAGGTGGGGACGTTTTAAGCAGGACGGCCTCTCCAGTTTCAGGAGAGGGATCACAGGGTCGAGGGCGGGCCTGGCAGGGCTGGGACCGAGCCATGGGGGTGAGATGCCTTGGGCCCTAACCTCCAGGAGGCACCTGCTCTCGGGGTGGTGCAGTGCAGGATGGGCACCTCCTCCCTCGCCTCAGCCCATGTGCAGGCCCTGGGGCCTGGCAGCTTCCGGGCATCTTCTGGCAAGCAGGGGTCACTTGTTCAGAGGACTGGGCTTGCGTTATAAGAGAAGCACTGGGTCTAGGGGACTCAACCTACAAAACAAGACATATTTCACAGCCCACCTATATCCCCAACAACGTGGACTGGGGAGTCCAACCGACCTGGGAATGGTTCACGGTTTGCAATTCTTTGGCTGCGTGGCCGAGGAAAACATACTAATGTTTCCCCATCAATATTAAAACGGGGACGACTCCACCTCCCCCAGAGGGGAGGGATGAGGCTGAAAGGGTGAGGAAGGTAAAGGAAACACCTGCCTCTCGGCAAACCTCAGCGCAGCAAACCTCCCCGCGAGGCTGCGACGGTGCTGATGACCAAGTGCGGGACAGGGAGGCCTCTTGTCCTGAAGCTTCCTCAGGCGACACGGGCATCAGAGGAGGGCTTGGACACCACATCACCAGGGCCGCACCCAGGGCTAATAACTCGTTACAGGATGCACGACGAGTAACAGTTTGGGCACAGTCAAAACCCTGATAAATGGGCCGAGCTGCCCAACTTGATGGATTACATAAACATTCAAACCCCCGCTTCTCCCAGCAGCAGACATACCAGCATACGAGGGGGGATTGTAAAGGAAGGGACAGGGAGGCAAGGGCCATGAAAAACTCTGGCTTTTGGGTCAAGATCAGATTCTGGCGAATCAGGGAGGGCTCCTTGGAGGAGGAGGTTCTGGGGCTTCCAGCAGCCTCCAAGGAGGCTCAGTCGCTCCCTTTTTTTGCTTTCACCACCATCGCAACAGTCAGCACATCGCGGTACAGAGGACGGAAGGCGGACTCCGAGCCCACGGTTCGGCGGACCCGGGTCAGCTCCCCCGATCTTTCCCCCCCGCCCCCCGACGTCGGGTCCCTTTAAGGCATCGAAACTCAGTGAACGTTCTACGGGGCGGCCTCGCGGCCTCCGCGAGGCGCGCTGACGTCACCCTTCGGGGAAACGGCTGACGTCAGCGCGTCCTCGGCGAGCGGGGGCGGGGCCGTGAGTCATCCGGACCGCGCCCCCCGCCCGCGGCCGAGCGCACGTGAGCGCGCGCCGCGCTGGTTTCTAAGTTTAGCTCGGCGGCCTGTGTGGGGTCGGGAGAGGTAAAGGCGGCCGCGGGGACCCGGCGGGCTGGGGGCGGCTGTCCCGGCCCCTGCTCGCCCCGCCGGCGGGGCTCCGGGAGGACGAGGCCCGGTCCGCAGGGTGGAGCGCGGGTGCCTCCCGGCGCGGCGCCCCGTAAACGAGCCAGAGTTCCCTTCTGCTCGGCGACCCGGGACTTCCCGGACGCTCCGGGGTTCTGGAAAGTTCTCGGTGGATGGGGTGCGGCGGTGTGGGCTGGAGGCGGACTAGGCGCGGGCCCGAGCCGTCGGGGTTCAGCCGTCGGGGGCCACGTGGGGCCGGAGCTCGGCGTTTCCGGGCTGGCTGCGGGGCCTCCCGGGACGCCCCCTCCCCCCATTCCCCTCCGGGCGGTGACCCGGCCTGTGCCCTTGGAGGCGGGAGGGCCGCTGGTGGCTGTAGGCTCAGCCCAGGTGCGGGGCCCTGAAGGATGGGGAGCCCAGGCCGGCCCCCGCCCCCAGCCCTCCCGGGGGTTGTTCCAAGGTGACCTCCTAGGAAACAGATTAAGACCTCCGTTTTTTTGTTTTGTTTTTTTTAAAGCAGCGTCAGACCCCTCGAAAAACCGACACTCTCCCCCCCCCCCAAGTTCTTCTGGGGTGGGGGAGAGTTCTGGAAAGAAGCTGGGTCGGCCTAAGGTGAACGGAGGTTGTGACCCCGCAGAGGGGTCGGCGACCCCGTGACCCGCATCCTGTCGTTGCCTTGCGTCCTCGGGTTTCACAGGCTCGGTCCCCACCGGCAGCTTCTAAGGCCACGTGCGTGTGAAGCTTCTGACCTTGTTGGAGGACTGTTGGGTATTGCAGAAGAGTATTAAATTTGATAAACTGGTTAAAAAAAAAAAAACGGTAATAAAGGAACATTTTCTACCCGTAGGCCCGTTAGAAATTTATATTCCAGATTTTCGAAGGCCGTTACCTTGAGTTATTTTTTCATGTGTTTTCTCAGAAGCGGTGGGAAGTTAGTGGTGGAATAAAGGTAGCTCTGCGGAAGATGACCTGAATGAAGGACAGAAACCCTGAAGTCCAAATGTATGGTTTTCATTTTTTGGTTTTGTTTTCCCAAAAATAACGACCTGGGCCCTTGCAAATTGGAGATTTTCAGGTATAAAGATGGAAACTGCAAGTGTTGAGGGCTTTATTCCCCATTCAGGATCCATCTCCACACAGTTTAAAAAAGGAACGGAGAGTTTAGGATCTAGGTCCAGACTGTGCATACCATTTTATATTGTTCTGTAGCAACAGAAATCGCACGTTCTTAGTATTGTACCATTGCTACCACATTTTCCCCCATGTGATGCCTATTTTGGGAGGGCCTGAAACGGAGCAGGTGTCAATGATGATGAATCACGTTCTCAAACTGAGCTAATTTCCCTTTGTGTAGGTTATTGTTCTGTGTGTATATAATGTATAAGAACCTTAACATAAACGTTCTTAACGTTCAGAGATTAAGGTTTTTTTAGTCCGGAAATTGAGTTTTTTGTTTATAAAAATACTTATCCTTGCAGTGGGCCACCTGCATCCTGTAGGCAGCCTGGTAGCGTTTCTGTAAAGTCCTCCCTGCCCCCAAGTTGTACCTGTTCTCTTCGAGCTACATCTGTCACTCGTCTATTGTGCACTGTGTTTTGATTGTTTGCTTACATACAGGTTTGTTTCTCCCACTACACTAAGCTCTTGGGACCATGGACTAGTGCGTCTTTGTATCTTTGGCATCTAGAATAGCACAAGCATATAATAAGGGCTTTATATTTTTCATAGTGTTTTGTTCCATTGAATAAATGAGGGGTTTCCCAAAGCAGATTTTGGGAAGGGAAAGGGTTTTTTTTTTTTTTTTTCTATAGTTGAGGGGATTGAGCTGCAAACCTATCTCATTGCTGTAGGGGACATAGTTTCCTTCTTTTGCAAGCCCACCTTCCCCCACTCCCATCACCACCACCACTCATGAGAAAAGAACCAAAGAAAATAAAACAATCAAACCCTAAATTATTTTGGAATCTTAAGTCGTATGGTGTACCTTTAGGTTTGAGATAGTAGAACGTTGTCCTGCTTTCCAGGCCATAACTGTAATCCACACACTGGCATTAATTAGGTCCTTGTCTCAGGGAAGTTAACTAGTCTTTATTAAAAAAAAAAAAAAAAAAAAAAAAAATTGGAACACCTGGGTGGCTCAGCAGTTGAACGTCTGCTTTCGGCTCAGGGCATGATCCTGGTGTCCGAGGTTTGAGTCCCACGTCCGGCTCCCTGCAGGGAGCCTGCTTCTCCCTCTGCCTGTGTCTCTGCCTCTCTCTGTGTCTCTCATGAATAAATAAAATGTTTTAAAAAAACAACAAAAAAAGGAAAACCTGGGTGGCTTGGTCCTACTCGTGATTGGGGGCTCAGGTCGTTATCTCAGGGTTGTGGGCTTGAGCCCGGGCTCGAGCCTGCTTAAGAGTCTCCCTCTCCTCTTGCTCCTCCTGCCTCCACGCCCCCCCCCCCCCCCCCAATTAGGAATTTCAGAAATGCTGCTGCTTTTCTAGGCCTTAAAGACTGGTTGCTAAATGGAATGTTTACATTGAGATAGATTTGGTTTCTGCACAGTACTTCATACCTACCCTGAGAGAAGACTTAAGGATATGAGATGAAGAGATCTAATTTATTCTCTCCCTTAGAAGTTACCATGGTGTGATTTTTACCATCAAACTTTACTCGCTAGAACTCACCAAGCTGCATTGATACCACACTCAGTTTTACAAAAGGCTGATGAAAAAATAAGTTACTATCAGATTTAATTTTGAAAAAACATACATAGTTTGTTATAGAGGCTACTGATATTTTCAGTAATAACCTATACCTCTGCAAAATCCTAAATTGGAAGGTCCACATTTTAATAACTACTATGTTTAGTCAATGAAGAGTGGTATGTATTTGGAAGATTTTAATTAGGATTTTAGAAAGTGGTTCAGCTAAATTTTCTCACACAAAGAGTTTCATGACTATGATGAAAGACAGCAACTTCATGGAAACAGAAGAAACCTGGAAGGGAAGACCCAAGGGATGCCTTGGTATTAGCTAGGTTCAGCTTTGACAATTCCTACTCCCTTTCATACCACCCTCACTATTTTTAAGCACTGTTTAATGTGGATTTTTTCCTCAAAATAGAGCCTTCTGTCATAATAAAAATAACTACCATTTGTTGAGCATGTGCCAGGCCCTGTGGTCAATAATTTATGAAATTATTTCAGTTAATATATATATGTATGTGCATAAGAGATTTATTATAAAGAATTGGCACTCACGTGTATGGAGGTTGGCAAGTCCTAAGATCGGTAGCGTGAGTCAGCAAGCCAGAGACCCAGGAGAGCCAATGCAATGGTTCCACTCCAAGTCCAAAGGCAGGAAGAATTCACTCTCACTGGGAGAGGGTTAGTCTTTTTGTTTTTGCAGGCCTTCAACTGACTGGATGAGGCCCACCAGCATTATGGAGGAGCTACTTAATCTACCAATGTAAATAATTAATCTCATACAGGAACACCCAGAATAATGTTTGACCAAACATCTGACCACCCTGTGGCCCAGTCAGGTTAATAAATTTGTTAACAATCACAGGCTGACTTGATTTCCAAAGCTCATGGGATGTGAACCCACTTTCCCCACTTACCTGGAATGTTGTCAAAACGCATTGCACTCACACCTGATGGACACACCTAATTAGGGCAGGTTTTTAAATACCAGTAACCATTTCAGAATCCCCTCCCCTAGTAGCCTATATACAACATAGCCAGTTCCTTCCTTAGTCTAACTCTCCAGCTTTCTAATTCTATTCCAAGCTCTCTGGTTTTCTCTTCACCTAACCCTTTAATTCCCTCCACACTAGCACATCTTACCTGACTCCTTGGTCAGTCCCCTTCATGTCCTCTTCAAAGGGCACCAAGACAGTGAGCCCATAGCCTTCCCTTCTCTCAGTTGCTTCTTTAGGACCAACCTTTGCTATTGCTTACTCTTGACTCACTCCTCCCATCATTGTCACTGTCCTTTTAGAGCTCTGACCTCTCCAACCCCCCTTCTCCGAACACAAGCAACTGTCACTGCAGGGACTTCACTTCGTTGAGTTTCAGACTTGTGAACCCACATCCCAGAGATAGCTTATATAAAAATAATTCCATGATCTATGTACTTTTAATAAATACTGTTTATTTACTTGATCACCGTTTTGGAAAGAATAAGAATTCTTAGAGTATTTTTTTTTTAACCTAGTTGGCACTTTTTCTGTTAAATGCTAGGATACCTTATGTAGATATGGATGCCCTGATACCACTTCTTCAGCATTTTTTTCCCACAAACAGCCTGAGAGCATTTGTTCTCAGCAAGTTAGTTGTCCTTTAATATCCAGAACGGAGTCATTCCCAGTGAAATAATGCTTTGAATGCTTTCTCAGATTTTTATGGAGTTTTTCATTGTTATATATTATTAAAGTTAAAAACGTTAGAGAGCACTTAAACACATGGGCAAAATCAGATTTTACTGGTATTCAAAAGATACAGTTGAGCCTGTGTAGCTTTTAAAACTGAAAATGTTGGAATCTGGGTGGCTCCGTTGGTTAAGCGTCCAACTCTTGATTTCGTTTCAGGTCATGATCTCAGGGTTGTGAGATCAAGCCCTGCGTTGGGCTCCACCCTGGGTGTGATGCCTGTTTAAGATTCTCCCTCCTTTCCCCCCTCTCCCTCTCCAAAACAAAACAAAAAAACTGAAAATGTTAAGATGGATATTGAGAGATGGCAATTGTTGCAGATGTTATAGATATTTGCACTTGAGGGATTTTTATTCTTCGCAAAGTTAATTTACCAAACAACACACTTAAAGGACATTTTTAGTACGGTCACAAATAAAAAATCTACTTCTGTATTAGGAAATAATCATGTATTAATTGATTGATAAATGATATCTTCCACAATTCATTTAATCAAAATGAAAAGTTCTTTCTACTACACAATACCTTTGTTACAGGGTTTCCAGGGCTTGGAATTACATAAACCCTCTTAATTTAAATTGACTTGGTTGGCTTTGGTATGTCTGATAAAAACAGAGGGTATTCAAGTAGAGATCTTAAAAATCTAAGTTGAGAAGTTTGATTTGGTACTGTTTTTACCAGCCAGATACAGGGACTTTGGTCTAACAATTATGACACTGGGTCTTTTGTAAATGGTTTCTTGGATGCATTTTCATCTATTGAAACCTTAATAAAGAGGAGACATCACTTAATTACCCCTTCCTGTGTGTTTTTTTTTTTTCTTTTTCCTTCCTGTGTTCTTAATATTGTTATCTTTTTAAATCCAGGTTTGTTGAAAACAATCCTGTCTTTTCCTATGCCTCTTTAAATTTTTTTTTTTTTTTTTTAAGATTTTACTTATTTATTCATGAGAGACACAGAGAGGCAGAGACACAGGCAGAGGGAGAAGCAGGCTCCTTGCAGGGAGCCTGATGTGAGTTCGATCCCAGGACTCCAGGATCATGCCCTGAGCCAAAGGCAGACTTTCAACTACTGAGCCACCCAAGCATCCCAACCTTTGCCTTTTTAAGAAGCAGAGCTACAAATGTTTTAGAACACAATGGAATCTATCAAGTAAAAAAGCTAGCTGGCAATACTTTGTCTTTAATGATTAAATGTAGAATTTCAAAAAAAAAAAAAAAAAAAAAGGGATCCCTGGGTGGTGCAGCGGTTTAGCGCCTGCCTTTGGCCCAGGGCGCGATCCTGGGGACCCGGGATCGAGTCCCACGTTGGGCTCCCGGTGCATGGAGCCTGCTTCTCCCTCTGCCTGTGTCTCTGCCTCTCTCTCTCTCTCTCTCTGTGACTATCATAAAATTAATTAATTAATTAATTAATTAATGTAGAATTTCCAGCATATTATGTAAGCAGCATTTATGGTGATCTTCTGAAAGTTTAAGTCATTGAAATTTTTAACAGACTTAGATTATCTTGAGATTTAAAAAAATATAGAGAGCATTGCCTTAGCGACATTAAGATTATAATAAAGATTTTGCAGTCCAAATTCCTTAAAAGAAAACTCAAAACATTTTTCTTATATCCTATTTTAAAATGTTGATATTATATTGAAGTATATAAAGTCAAATTGGATTATCAGTGTTATAAATAGAAAAAATTACTAGATCTGCTTCACTCTTGTAAATAAGGTTTGTTTTACATCTAAATTGTAAACTATTTTTAGCTGGGTAGTTAAGATCTCAGGCTTTTTTTTTTTTTTTTTTTTTTATTTTATTTATTTATGATAGTCACACAGAGAGAGAGAGAGAGACAGAGACACAGGCAGAGGGAGAAGCAGGCTTCCATGCACCGGGAGCCCGACGTGGGATTCGATCCCGGGTCTCCAGGATCGTGCCCTGGGCCAAAGGCAGGCGCCAAACCACTGCGCCACCCAGGGATCCCTCAGGCTTTTTTTTTTTAAGTCAAGTTTACTGAGGTGGTTTACATGCAGTAAAATTTATTCTTCTAGGTGTAAAGTTCTATGAATTCTGAAAAACACAGCCATATAAGCATTACCACAATCAAGAGAGAAAATTTCTACCACCCCAGAAAGTTCACTTGTGCCCCTTTTAGTTAATCCCTTATCCTGAAAATAAAATTTTATTTATTTAAATATTTTATTTATTTATTTATGAGACACAGGCAGAGGGAGAAGCAGGCTCAATGCAGGGAGCCTGACGTGGGACTCGATCCCGTGTCTCCAGGATCACGCCCTGGGTCAAAGGTGGTGCTAAACAGCTGAGCCACCCGTGCTGCCCTGAAAATAAAATTTTAAATAAAATTAATGAAATAAGACTTTTAAAAGCATGCCTGGTACACTGGCCTTGGACCAGTGTTATTGTAAACCAGATTATAACTCACTTTAGTGGGAAGGCAAATGTAATTGAAACAAACTTAAGTTTTTAAAAATATATTATTCTAAAATGATTGGATAGAAGTGTTAAAAACAAAGTGAAGGATCAATTTTATTCTCTTATTCTATTTCCCTGATGTATGTTTACTTTTCTTTGACCTACGTCCATCTCCTATATCTTGATATAACTAAATCCTTAAGGTATTTTCTTTTGCCTGCTTGTATTTTAGTCTTTTCAGTGAATATTAAAAGTGGAATAGTTTTTCTGTCCTTCTGAAATAAATAAGGGCAAGGACTACGTCTTCATTGTTTATTGCCGTCTTTTCCATACAAAAAACCCCCAATATTTGTTAAATGAATGAAATTTTCTTTGTTTCAAGCCAAGCAGAGAGGGATGTAAGAATGACTTGGATTTTTTCAAGTAAACATTGAGAGTGTTGGTAGTGCTAGGTTAAAACTTAAAACTCAGTTAAAAACCTAGGGTTTAGGGACGCCTAGGTGGCTCAGCGTTGAGTGCCTGCCTTTGGCCCAGGGCGAGATCCTGGAGCCCTGGGATCAAATCCCACATCAGGCTCCTTGCATGGAGCCTGCTTCTCCCTCTGTCTCTCATGAACAAATAAATAAAATCTTAAAAAAAAAAAAAGCCTAGGGTTTAGAGTTGCATCTAAGTTTCTTTCATTCTTTTTTTAATTGAAGTATAGTTGATGTATAACGTTATGTTTCAGCTCTACAACTCACTAGTGATTTGACAATTCTATACACTGTGCTATCCTTACCACAAATATAATTACCATCTGTCACCATATAACATTATTATAATATTATTAACTATATTCCCTATGCTGTACTTTTAATCCCCTCGACTTACTTATTTTATAACTGGAAATTTTTATCTCTTAATCTCCTTCACCTATTTTGTCCATCCCAACCCCTTCCACTCTGGCCAGTGTGTTCTCTGTGTTTATGAGTCTGTTTCTGGTTTTTTCTTTGCTTGTTTACTTGTTTTTTAGATTCTACATATAAATGCAATCATATGATTTTTGTATTTCCATGTCTTATTTCACTTAGTGTAATTCCCTCTAGCTCCATAAATATTGTAAATGTCAATATCTCATTCTTTTTTATACCTGAGTGATATTCTTGTGTGTGTATACATACCACATCTTCTTAATCCATTCATCTATCAGTGGACATTTAGGCTGCTTCCATAACTTGGCTATTGTAAGTAATGCTGCAATAAACAGGGGTGCATTTATCTTTTCAAATTAGTTTTGTTTTCTTTGGTTAAAAATCCAGTGGAATTATTAGATCATTGGTATTTCTATTTTTAATTTTTTAAGGACCTTCCATACTGTTTTCCATAGTGGTTGTACCAATTTACATTCCTACCAGCAGTGCCTAAGGGTTCCCTTTTCTCCACATCCTCACCAACAATTATTTCTTGTCCTTTTGATGCCAGCCATTCTGACAAACATAAGGTGGTAGTTCATTGAATTTGCATTTCCCTGATAATTAGTGATGCTGAGCATCTTTTCACGTGAACCCACATTTAAATACTTTATCATTTATTTAGCTGAAACTTTAGGCAAATTCATTTCTATGAGCATCAGTTTTCCTATCTATAAAATGATAATAAAACAATCCTATTAGAATTGCTATGAAGAGGAATTTGAGATTAAAGCCTTTGCAGATCTTGCTGATAACTCAATTCTTTCAACTTGAAATCTTAAGGCATTTTAAATCAGATAACACAGCTGTCTGTTGTGGAGGAGAGAATTAGCTTTTTTTTAATTTTTTTTATTATTATTTATCTATGATAGTTATACAGAGAGAGAGAGAGAGGCAGAGACACAGGCAGAGGAAGAAGCAGGCTCCATGCACCGGGAGCCTGATGTGGGATTCGATCCCGGGTCTCCAGGATCCCGCCCTGTGCCAAAGGCAGGCGCCAAACCGCTGCGCCACCCAGGGATCCCGAGAATTAGCTTTTAGAATGCAGATGTAGGTGGCTGGATCTGACCTGTGGGCTCAAGTGGTATAATTGCTCGCCCAATTTGTGTTTTGGTTAATTACAGATTTTCATTTAGGGGATTTTCTCAGAGGAAAGAAAGAAGAGTGGCAATGGTGAAGAGAAAGGAAGAGAGATATTGACTAAATGAATGATGAATGAATGAACAGAGCAAGGTACCAAGAAGAGTTGGTAATATTATCCCACATAAGCCAGTTTACCATATGGCTTCTATAATAAAAAAGAGAAAGGAGTAAAGGAAGTTATACAAACAACATGGAAAAAAATAGGTACCTAAATATTTTGAAAAATATACAGTGAGAACCTCAAAGTTTTCCTTTATACAGTGTTACGTTGTATATATTATACAGGATTGAGGTTCAGAAAACTGGTTCAGTTTTTTGCTTTGATTTCCTAAAGTTGTTAAATAATTTGATCAGTACAATGGTATTAGAGCAGCTAAATCATTAACCAATATAATGAAACAAAGAATGCTACTTTTCTATGCCCAATGAGCACAGAAAAAAAGACTTTTCTTTGCCCGGCCAAACTATCAAGGGTGAGGGTAGAATAAAGACAATTTCAAATGAGCGAGATCTCAAAAAAATTATTTCTCATTTGCCCTTGTCTCAGGAAACTGCTAGAGGGGGTGCTCTGTCAAAATGAGGGGAAAATCCAAGAGGAAATTGTCAGATCCTGGAACCAGGGGCCCCAAGTAGTGTTGCAAAGGACTAAAGGTAACTTTCAAAAATATTACTAACATACATGATTGAAATAAAAAATCGAAAGAGTACAGGGAAAAGAAAAATTTAGTTAAGAAAATAGAAGCTAAGTTTAAGAGGAAAGAGAAACACTTTGAACCTGTACTGTTTCAAGAATGAGATGGCAAAATGGCCCTTAAGTTTTCTAGCATCCAAAGCAAAAGGGAAAGTATGTTTACTTGTAAGTTGTATAAAAATCCTTAAGATTAAAACAAAATGGTTGTTTCCCAAAAGACCTGTTGCGGATCTTATAAAAAGGATCCCTTGCTCTTAATTTTATCCCCACAACAGAATATTGTGTTTCACGTGACTTTCTTAGAGTGTACCTTATGGCCCTAAAGGATTATTAAGTAAAGACAATTCTAAAGAACTAAGTAGTACTGTCCAAGGTGAACCAAGAGCATGTGAATGGCTGGTCAGGATATTATTAATTGACATCCCATTAAACTTCACGGGAGGCTAGAAGGAGGTTGGTAGGTTAGTCTGTTATCCTGAATCATTTAGCTCTTTCCCCACAGTAGCCCCCTTAAAGCAAAACAAGTTCTCTTAACTTCACTTGTCCTCAGTAAAAGGTAGTTTAGTGACTCTGGATGTTGAAGTATGTTCATTTGGGGGTCTCACGCCCTACTCCAAATGGCTTATCAGAATATGCTATCCGATCTCAATTTCTGAGAGACATTTTGGTAAATGCGACTTTCTCTAATGCATTACATTTCCATTATTGTTTTAGTACCTTTAGACTATATTTTTTTGGCTCTCCCATTAATCTAACTCTGAATACAATCTAGACAGAAAACTTTCTGAGAGCCCTGTTCCTTTAACAGGTAACATTCAGGACATCATAGATATCAAGCAATCTTTCATAAGTACTTATTTCATATAACCAGACATATTAATAATTAAGATTGCATTTAGTTAGAAGCTGTAGTTTGGACAACTAACTAGAACTTTCAGTTACCTATCGCATATCATCCCCTAACCACTGATGAGAATTTACAGCACCATCTGTACAGTTATCAGTTTTGAAAAATTCAACTCCTTATGCTTTCATGTGATATATTTTCCATTAATAATAATTCTTAATGGAAAATGAAGTGTAATTTTTGTAACTTACTGTTTGCCATTATTTAACCTATAGTTCACTGGTTATTGAATAAACCTTAGAAAGAAGTATATTTTTTAAATAGCTTTTAAACTAAACTTCAGAAAGAAAAGTTTTTGCTATTAATCTCTTCTGTGCCTAGCAGAATATTTATTTACACATAAATAACTAAATCTCTCTGACACTCTAAAATTTGAAACCTTAAAAGTCAACTTCTCTTTGTACAGTATTATTATTTGTTTTTTTACAGGAAAGTTATTAATTGAATTATACTTCAAAATAATAAACTGCCTCCCTCCTACTTATAGGTCAGTTATTACTGTGGTAGCATTTTGTTGTCTTTAATAGAGTTTAGATATGGTCGAAACTTAAAGACTAGAAGATGCTGTGGTAACCCAGTTAGAATCCATGTGACATTTTTATTCTGACCTGAAGTAAATTTCCATATTTTAAATAAAGGTTCAGTAAAACAATATTTCTCCTCTATTAAGTCAACATTTGTCATTGCTGCAAAAATTATCTAACCAGTTCTTTTATTTTTTATGACTGTTGTTAATTTTTGGCTCTTTTTAAAAATAGAAAAATGTTTTTCTCAAACTTGATATGATTTATAAACAATGATCTCTGAAATCCTGAATGATGTATTTTTATAAATAAAACTGTCATAAATTTAGAAATCAAGTTTTGTAAGTGAGAAAATATCACAGATGTTGAAGAGGGATTTTTTTGTAAAAAAATTTTTTTCCAAATTTAGGCAAACTATTTTGAGTTGAAAAATATATACAATAAGAATTTTCAGAAGTGATGTTAGCAAGATGGCAAAGTAGGAAGCCCCGGATCCTGCTTCCCTCACACTAATTCATCAGCAATTCATGAACAAATTCATTTTATGTAAAATCTAGAAACTAATTGAAAGGCTCTCACACCGTAGGTGAATACAAAACCAGGCTCACCAAAGCCAGTAGGGAGATTCAGGACCCCTTTTTACCAGAGTCCCTACTCCGAGCACAGAGCCATGTAGTCAGGAAGATAACTTTATTTTTTATTTTATTTTATTTTTTTTTTATGATAGAGAGGCAGAGACACAGGCAGAGGGATAAGCAGGCCCCATGCCGAGAGCCTGATGCAGGACTCGATCTTGGGACTCCAGGATCGCACCCTGGGCCAAAGGCAGGTGCCAAACCGCTGAGCCACCCTGGGATCCCCAGGAAGAGAACTTCTAACTCCCAACTACTCCTAGGGGAGGGAGAGTTTGGTTGATGCATCCAACTCCCTGGAGTTACGTAGGGGGCTCCCAGAGGACTGGTTTCTATCTTTTAAGTCTTAGAACTCTGGTGGGTCCAGCATAATCCAGCCATCTGAGGGGGAACAACAGACACAGTAGCTTCGGCTAGTAGTTGTCATAGATCCTCCCTCTTGCTAAACAAAAAGTGAACAGATGTCAGTCTTGGACCTCTTGGTGCTGTCCAGCCACCTCAGGGAGACTGGGGACTGTGGTTTGGACTGGTAGATACAATAACTTCCCCAGCCCTGGCTTAGCACAGAACAAGCAGATAAAGACCACAGCTTCCTGCTTCTCCCTATGGACAGAAAGAGTTGACAGAGGCCCTCCACATCCCTGGCAGGGCTGACAGGTGGGAATCTTTTCTTATATGGGGTCAGTCCATGAAGAATGAAGACTGGTTCAGGTACCTGCTTTGTCCAATATACAGACACCAACACAGAGAAAGTGAATCAGGCTAAGGGATTCTGAACAAAGGACAAAAATAAATTTCTAGAAACTGACCCTAATGAAATGGAGTTACAGGATTTTACCTGACAGAGAATTCAAAATAACTGTCATAGAGATGCTTTCTGAGGTCAAGAGAAAAATGCATGGACACAGTGGAAATTTGAACAAAAACATAGGCGATATTAAAAAGTACCAGACAGAAATCATGGAGCTGAAGAACACAACAACTGAACTGAAAAATCCACTAGAGGGGTTTAACAGCAGACTAGATGAAACAGAAGAAAGAATCTGTGAGCTTGAAATCAAGTCATTGGAAATAATTCACTCAGAAGAGCAAAAGAAAAAGAATGAGCGAGAATGAAGAAAACTTAAGGGACTTCTGGGACATCATCACACAGAATAATATATACATTATGAAGAGAAGGAGAGAGAAAGGATCAGAAAGTTTATTCAAAGAAATAAAATCTGAACAAATCTGGGGAAGGAAATGGACATCCAGATCCAAGAAGCCCCCAAAACATTAAGATGAGTGCAAAGAAATCCACACTGAGATGCACAAATTGTCAAATATCAAAGACAGAATTTTGAAAACAAGAAAAAAGCAACTTGGTACATACAAGAGAACCCTCATAAGACTATCAGTGGGTTTTTCAGCAGAAGCCTTGCAGGCCAGAAGAGAGTAGAATGATATATTCAGAATCCTGAAAGAAAAAAAATGTCAGCAAAACTGTCCATCATAAAGGATGGAGAAATAGACTTTTCCAGGCAAACAGAAGTTCAGGGAGTTCATCATCAATAGACCTGCCTTACAAGAAATATTACAGAGAATTCTTCAAGTTGAAATGAAAGGATGCCAAATAACAACATAGTAGCATAAGAAAGTGTGAAACTTTGGTAAAGGTAAATACATAGACAAATACAGAACATTCTATTACTGTAATGGTAATGGGGTAAATCAACTTAATTCTAGTACAAAAGTTAAAAAGTAAAAGTATTAAAACTAAATATACCTAAAAATATGTTAAAAGATGCACAATATGAATGCATGTAAATTGTAACAACAGTAGTAAAATTTTGGGGAAGAAGTTGAAGTGTAGAGTTTTTATATGCAATTAAATTTAAGTTGTTAAAATAGACTATTACAGGGGTGTCTGGTTGGCATAGTTGGAAGAGCATGTGACTCTTGATCTCAAGGTTGCAAGTTCAAGCCCCACATTAGGTGTAGAGATAACTTAAAATTTCTTTTTAAAAACATAGACTGTTATAACTATAAAATATTTTATGTAAGATCCAAGGCAACCCCCGACATACACATAAAATTCCTATAGCATTTACACAAAAGAAGAGAAAGGAATTAAAGCATAGCAATGCAATACATAGAGACATATGTGTGTATATATATGTGTGTGTATATATATATGTATATATATATGTGTGTGTGTGTGTGTGTGTATATATATATATAGGCATATATATCCATGAGTGTGAATCCATTTATCTATATATATGTACAACCATACACAAAGGAAGACGAGAGGAAAAAAACAAACAAAAGAAGTACAAGACTTCTAGAAAACAACAAAATGGTAATAATAATTTTTCCCTATCAATAATTAAATGTAAATGGAATGAATTCCCTATCAAAAGGCACAGAGTGGCTGAATGGATTAAAAAAATAAGACCCAACAATATACTGTCTACAAGAAACTCATAGTTTTAAGGACACACATAGGCTAAAAATGAAGGGAAGAAAAAATGTTCCATGTAAATGATAACCAAAAGAGTACAGAGGTGGCTATACATATATTAGAAAAAATAGACTTTAAGTCAAAAAATGTCACAAGACAAAACACATATATAATGATTGAAGTGCAATCCACCAGGAAGATATAACAATTATATATGCACCTAACATCAAAGCACCTAAATACATAAAACAAACATTGACAGAAATGAAGGGAGAAATACATAGCCATCCAGTAATAATAAGAGTTGTCAATATTCTACTTTGAATAATGGATAGAAAATCTGGATAGAAAATCAATAAGGAAACAGGACTTTAACAACACTGTTGACTGAATGGACCTCATAGATGTGTATGGAACATTCCACCCAAAGCAGCATGTACCTTCTCAAGTGCACACAGAAATTTCTTCAGGTTAGATCATGTGTCAGGTCACAAAACAAATCTTAGCAAATTTAAGAAGATTGAATCATATCAAGTATCTTTTCTAACTACAGTGGATTGAAACTAGAAGTCAATGGCAAAAGGAAAACTGGAAGAAAATTCACAGATATGTGCAAATTAAACCACACACCTTTGAACAACTATTGGGCCACAGGAGAAATCAAAAATGAAATTAGAAATACCTCAGGACAAACAAAAATGAAATCATATCATACCAAAACCTATGGGATGCAGCAAAAGCAGGGACGTTCATAGTGATAAACATTAAAAAAGAAGAAAGATGTCAAACAGTCTAACCTTATACTTCAGGGAACTAGAAAAAGAAGCCCAAAGTTAGCATAAAGGAAATATCAAAGATTTGAATACAGATAAAGGTAAAAGCAGAAGTAAAATAGAAAAAGATAAAAAAGATTTTTTTTAAAAAAAGGAGCTAAGAGTTGATTTTTGAAAGGACAAACAAAATGGGTGAATTAGACCAAGGAAAAAAGGGAAGCCTTGCGTAAAATCAGAAATGGAAGAAAAGACACTATAACTGATGCCACAGAAATAAAAAGGATAAGAGACTACTGTGAACAGTTATAGACCAACAAACTGGATAACCTAGAGGACATGGATAAATGCATAGAAACATACAGCCTATCAAGCTACATCATGAAGAAGTAGTCTGAATAGACTTCTAACTAGTATGGAGATTGAATCAGTATAACTTCCTAACAAAAGCCCTGGACAAGATGGTTTCACTGGTGAATTCTACAACATATAAAGTAGAATTAATACCAATCTTTCTCAAACTCTTCCAAAAATCTGAAGGCTAGAGAATACTTCCAAACTCATTTTATGAAGGCAGCGTCACCCTGATACTAAAGCCGGATGAAGATACTACAAGAAAAGGAAACTACATGCCAAGACTCCTGATGAATATAGATGCAAAAACCATCAACAAAACACTTGCAAGCCAGTCCAGCAGTATGGAAATAAATCCACATGTGTACCATGAACTGGTCTTTGACAATGGTGTCAACAATACACAGTGGGGAAAGGATAGTGTCTCTAACAAATGGTGCTGAAAAAACTGGATATCCATATGCAAACAAATGAAATTGGACCCTTTTCTTAGACCATACACAAAAATCCACACAAAATGGATTAAATACTTAAACACAAAACCTAAAACTATAAACGCCTAGAAGAAAGAAGGGAAACATTTCATCACATTGACCTTGGCAATAATTTCATGAATATGACACAAAAACACTGGCATCAAAAACAAAAATAAATAGGACTACATTGAACTAAAAAGTTTCTGCACAACAAAGGAAACAACAGTGCAAAGGCAACTTATGGAATGGGAGAAAATATTTGCAAACCATGTATCTGATAAAAGGTTAATCACTGGAATATATGAGATGGTTAGTTTATGTGTCAGCGTGACTGAGCTCAAAGGTGCCCAGATATCTGGTAAAATATCATTTCTGGATATATTTGTGAAGGTGTTTCTGGAAGAGCTAAGCATTTGAATCAATAAACTGAGGAAAGAAGATCCACCTTCACCAAAGTGGACAGGCATCATCCAATCCATGGAGGGCCTAAACAGAGCAAAAATGTGGAGGAATGGTGAATTCTTTCTTCTGGAGCTGGGACATCAATTTTCTCCTGCACTTGGATGTCAGAGTTCATGGTTCTTGGGCCTTGAGATTCTAAGCCTTCCACCATAGGTTCCCCTGGTTCTCAGGCCTTTGAACTCCTACCGAGTTATACCACTGGCTTTACTGGTTCTCCAGATTGCAGATGGCTGGTTGTAGGACTTCTCAACCTCTGTAACCATATGAGTCAATTCCTATAATGACTTTATTCTTGTATAAATAGATATATTGATACTGTTTCTCTGGAGAATCCTGACTTACATAATATATAAGGAACTCCTACAACTCAATAGTAAAAAAAATAAACCAACAACAACAACCTAATAATCTGATTAGAAAATACATTAAGGACTTGAATAGACATTTCTCCAAAGAAGACATAAAAATAGCCAGCAGGTATATGAAACAATGTCCAATGTCACTAATCATTAGGGAAAAACAAATTAAAATCGCAATGAGATACCACTTCACGCCTTTCAGAGTGGCTATTACCACAAAACAAATGACAGGTGTTGGTGAGAATGTGGAGAAATTGGAACCTTGCATCCTTTTGGTGGGAATGCCAAATGGTGCAGCTGCTTTGGAAAGCAGAATGGAAGTTCCTCAAAAATTTTTCAGTAAACGTACCATATGATCCAGCAACCCCATCTCTGAATATTCAAAAGAATTGAAATCAAGATCTCAGATATTAGCTCTGCTATGTTCATTGCAGCACTATTCACAATAGCCAGGATACAGAAAGAGCCTAAAATTGCCCATCAACCGATGAATGAGTAAAGAAAATGTGATATATACATGCAGTGGGATACTATTCAGCCTGAAAGAAGGGGAACTCTGCAACATGCGGTAACATGGAGGAATCTGAAGAACATTATGCTAAGTGAAGTCAGTCAGTTACAGAAAGACAATTATTGCATGATTCTACTAATAGGATGTATCTAAAATAGTCAAGTTAATAGAATCAAAGAATGGAATGGTGGTTGTCAGGGATTGGGGAGAAGGGGAAATGGGGATTTACTAATCAACCAGCATAAAGTTTACTAAGCAAGATAAATAAGCTCTAGAGATCTACTGTACAATGTTGTACCTATAGTCAACAATAATGTACATTTAAATTTTTGTTGAAAACATAGATCTTACCAGTATTCTGGAATGACTCAAAAACTAAGGTTCTCTTATTCTTTGTTCTGAAATCTCCCATTTCATACCCTTGAATGGGCATGGTCTGTTTTTGTCTATATTCTCGGTGTGCTTGGTATACTTGGTTTGTGTGTGTGTGTGTATGTGTGTGTAATAGGAATGTTTCGACAAGGTACCTGCCTCTCCACACCTACCTTTTCTTCCATTTTTGTACCATAGGATCAGAAGAATTTGAGGGATAGTCCTTATTTTCCCACACCTTTCATAAAGGAGGTATCTTTACATAGCCTAGGTGTCCACCAAACATTTTCCTCAACTAAAGATATATGATCCCCTTGTAATAGATTTACAAATCCATACAATTCATAGAGGGAAAAGAGAAACATAAAATCATTTTTAGAAGAGGGGTAGGCATAGGATGGGCAAACATCAAGCCACTGGAAATGAATATTCTATGGGAGGAGGGGGCCAATAGGAAACTGGAACGCTGACTTGGGGTATGTGGATTCCACTACTGGTGCCTCTCTCTCTCTCTGTGAGACCTAGACTAGTCCCTGGGTCCCGGTTTGTTTCCTTGTCTGGAAAATGAGGGGGCTCAGTGACCTTTAAGATTCCTTTCACTTCTATGTTTCTGTGCCTTAAGTGACTTTTAAAAGAGTACTTGAGTTGCCAGAATTTAGGCCTTTGCCTTTTTTTGCTTTGCTTTGTTGTGCCTTCACTACACTGTTGTGATGTAAACATGAGTCCTTCAGAGTTTCCATTTTTCAGATGGGAGTCTGAGCTGGGTGACTTTGGGTCATGTGATAGATTGCCTAACCTCATGTTAGGCAGCTTCCTCAGATCATCGTATGTTTAGGGGAAAAACAAGCTAGTCTCTTCAGAACAAAAGAGCTTATTCTACATCGCTAGGATGTTGGCCCAATCAGTTATTCCTTAAACTTTTCAGCTAGATTAAATGGAGTAATTTCATTTTTTTTTTTTTGTAATTTCACTTTTTATATTTTTCCCCAGCTTCCCTCTCATTCTCAAACCTATATTTTTTAGAACAACTGCAAAGTGAATTCACTGGCCAAGTTTCGTGGTATAAGCTCCTATCACAATTCCCTTTAGCCTCTGCGAGGAACTCATAAGGATTATTCCCTTTCCAATATTAAGAGCACTTTCCTGGAGTCTTGATGTTAACCCATCTCTTCTCCACCCCTAACACCAGATCTCTACTCCTTTCATTAGCATTTTAAAAACTTTGAGGGATGGATCCTCAGGCAAAACATAAGGATGCCAAACATTGCCCAACTATCCACACATACTCTAGTTTTTCAGGCAGCAAAATGAATGTATATGCAAACAAATTCAGTTTGCATATCAGACAGTGGAAGAAGTAACTTTTTTTCAGACTCCAGACCCTGAGTCCTTCTTCCCAAAAATAGTACTTTTGAGTTTTCTGCCACAATTAATACTTTTTTCAAATAAACTATATATTATATGAATTACCTTCTCTAAATGAAAATTACTGACTTGTTGCTTTTATGCTGCATACACAAATTGATTTGGTATCATTGTTAAACACCTTTACATGCTCTACTTTAAGATGAAAAATAGACGAAATCAAAATTATATTGGAAATGAAAAAGGATTAAAGGAATACCAAACTGAAAGCAAAGTCTTGGTTTGGATACCGGCTCTACCATGTGAATCAAGTTATCGGTAAGAGCTGTCCACTCTAAATTCTGTAGTTCTGTAACTTACTTACTACACTTACATCTATAGTTACATGACAGTCCTCCATGATCACAATCACAAATTCATGTGATTCCTCTGTTAATGAAGGGAAGAAGGAAACATTTTTTGAGAGCCTAATATACCCCAGATCTGGTGTTAGTGATAGATAACTACCTCATTTTGTTTATGAAGAGCTTTAGGAAATAAGTTTGTTCTTCTTTCTTTCTTTTTTTTTTTTTTTTGAAATAAGCTTGTTCTATGTGTAATCTTCAGGATAGATTGTAATTTTTTTTTTAAAAAAGGTAAAATACAGATGAGCATGTGTAGCATGATCCCATTAATTTTTTTTTTTTTTTAATTAGGTCCTGTATATGCCTAGAAGAATTCTGGAAAGCTCCAGAAGAGAATGTTAACAGTGATTAAGTCTGGTAAAAGTTAAAAAAAAAAAAAAAAAAGTCTGGTAAAAGTTACTGGAGGTTGAGAGTAAAGAGAAAGATTTTTGCTTTCATTTCATATCCTTTCGTGCTTTTTTTAAAAAACCAGGAGCCGGTATTAATCTACCTCTTATATCCCCTTTAGGAGAAAGGAAATAAGAGTAGACTTTGAACAGCCAAGAGAATCGGTATTTGTAGTACTGCTTATTTTATTGTTTTCTTCATGTGAAGAAAATGATATTAAAGTAAAAGAAAAGATAATTACTTAAGTGTAGATAAACCCATGAGATTATTTTGTTTTTGTTTTTTGTGGGGGTTTTTGGAGAGTTAGAGGGGAGATCCTAAGTTGTCTTTGTTCTGCTTTTAGAATCTAACTTCCAGCTTTTTAGCAAATGAGGCTCAGAGATAGATGGATGTGGGGTGAGAAAGACTTCCATGTGTAGTATGATATAATCACAGGATTAGTTCTGGTTGTTCAATGTAAGACTTACTCATTTCTTTATTCTTCTTTGCTTTGGTGTATAAAGGTGTTTTGTATTTGAATAAAATGCCCTCAGGTATAGGAAAAAATTCTGAAACTCTACATGGTACTCCTATCCTAAGACCACTCCACAACTCAGAGATACTCATCCAAATATAGAGTCGGCTGAAGATGTGGTATGTTATGTTTACAGGTTTGGGTTTAAATAAAATGGCATCCCACCCTTAGTCCCAGGCAGGAGAGACTTCTTCCGTGGATGCTGGGCTTCAGAGGACCCTATAAATACACAGACACACACTGTGCTAAAGAACACATGGGTACCTCTATCTTAGAATCTGGTGCTTAGCACTGACATGGCACAGCCTACAGCCCTAAACATCTGCTTCAGCGACTAACACAATGCAAGTCCAAAAGAACAAATTATGCGGAAATCTTGATTATAACCACATACCAATTGATTTTACTAAAATGAAAGCAATTATATAGCAATTATGAATTATGCATGTCTTTTTTTTATTATTCATCTAATACAGCTCATCAGCAGAACACCCAGACATATGAAATAATAAGGAAATTCTGTTGTCTTTAATATTTTGCTCATGTAAAAAACCACAACTTTCACTGATTTTTCAGCTTTGGTGTTTTATTAGTCAGCTTGGGCTGCCATAACAAGATGCCACAGACTGGATGGCTTAAACAACAGATATTTATTTTCTCACAGTTCTGGAGGCTGACAGTCCAAGGTCCAGGTGCCATAGGTTGTTTTCTGATGAGTCCTCCGTTCCTGACTTGCATATATCTTCCTCATCTCTATTTTCTCACATGGCCTTTCTTCCACGTGCCTGCAGAAAGGGAGAGATCTCTGGTGTCTCTTCCTCTTATAAAGATACCAGTCCTATCAGATTAGGGCCCCATCATTTTGACTTTATTTAACTTTAATTACCTCCTTAAGGGCTCTATCTCCAAATATAGTCTCACTGGGGGTTAGGGCTTCAATGCATGAATATGAGGCGAGATGACGCATTTCAGTTCATAACAGGAACTGTTAGGAAGATGTTTTTGTCAAGGTAGATATAAGGAATAAGCTTTACTCAATAGTTTGCTAGCTTGATTTATGACTTTTACACATTTAGACATATGACATGTGGTCCTCCATTTGTGGTCTTGACCCAGACCCCACAAATATGATGGGCAGACCTATAACAAAGAATAAGTATATGCTACAGTTTGTGGCTAAGAGTGGCTTCCATCAAACCTAGCTCACGGGGTATTTACGAAAGAGTTTGTCAATGAGTAAGGGTGTCTTTCAGTGGAATGATCTATAGGATGAGGTAGTAAGCTCTCTGTCCCAGGACATGTGAAAGCAGAGGATGGTTGACCAAATGGCAGGAATGTTGAGAGGTATGCCTATGCTGAGTAGAAGGCTAAATGAGATGATCAATAAGACCCTTCCTAATTTTAAAATCCTATGAAATCTCCATTATCTCGAAATATAGGCTGTCAGGTCTTTTCCTTAGTTATATCTTTTAAAACAATACTAGCTTTCTAAATACTGGAGTCAGAGAAATTTTCCTAGGGTACTTAATGTCTCCTGAATGTTTTGCTTAATATCTATATGATCTTTTGAGCCACAAAAGCTGTTTCTGAGTTGTATGTGCTTTCAAAGACAAGAAGACTTTTGGCATATTTCAGGTTAAGCAGTAAAACTGCTATTGAATGAGAAAACAGTGCTCGCTTCGGCAGCACATACACTAAAATTGGAACGATACAGTGGAGAAAACAAAATCCCAAACCAAAAATGCATTGCTTTCTATAAGTGTAGTTCAGATAATCTCTAGACAAGTTATTTGCTTCATATTTAATCACAGTCATAAGGGGATATTACAACAGATTTTATGTTCTCTAGAAAATAGATGATATACAGCTATATGGAGAATATGAAAGTTTTGTTTGCTAAGATCTAACTGTGAAAAAGCTGTTATTGATGGTCTTCCTTACCCCAGAGAGGTTTTTTTTTTTTGACTAATGAGAACTGTCTTTGTTTTTATAGGAAAGGAGACAAATGTACTGGGAATAATAAAGTAGGGAAAGACCTTAGTGATAGGTCATCTAATCCTTTCAACTCATTGTACTAGTAGGAAAATAGAGGAGATGGACAACTTGCCTAAAGTTACACAGCTAGTTACTAGTAAAACCAGGATAAGACCAAAGTCTCTCCTGCTTCCAATACAGTATTTGTTTCCATATACTTTGTTGCTATACATATAGTATAACACCCAGTGCTCATCCCATCAAGTGCCCTCCTCAGTGCCCATCACCCAGTCACCCTTTCCCCCCACCCGCCTCCCCTTCCACTACACTACCCTTTGTTCATTTCCCAGAGTTAGGAGTCTCTCATGTTTTGTCACCCTCTCTAATTTTTCCCACTCATTTTCCCTCCTTTCCCCTATAGTCCCTTTCACTATTTTTTATATTCCCCGTGTGAGTGAAACCATATGACAATTGTCCTTCTCTGATTGACTTACTTCACTCAGCATAATACCCTCAGTTCCATCCACATCGAAGCAAATGGTGCTAGTAATATTCCATTGCTATGACCAGTTTCATTAAACCACTTAGAACCTGGATTCCCAATAATAAGGATCAAAAGCACACTAGTTAGGATCATGTTCTTGTTTACAAACAAAACAAAATTTACCTAACAAAATATCTAATGTTGTGATGATAATTTCTATGAGTTCTATTATTCTAGGTATTGAAATCATACAAATAGTCCAGAATTTCCAAACTAGAAGGCCATCAGTGGAGGTATCACATTCTCTCTCTCTCTCTCTCTGCATCTCAGCAAATGACATTGAAATCCCATACTTCCTTCTGTCACTGTTTACCCTTTCTTTATAAAAACTAACACAAAATTTGTAGGCATTTATAGTCCTTTCCAATATAATATTTTAATACACGGCAGAACATGAACCAGAAAGTTCTTTTTGAAGTTTAGAGGGCTCCAGAGGAAACCCCCATAAGGCACTTGTGTGTATGGCAAAAGGATATAGGAAAACTAGAAAATCTTCAATGAAGAAAGAGATGGAAACCATAAAAGGTAACTTCACTTGCTAAATGCAGACTGTGCAAGGAACTGAAACACGAAGGAAAAGGCACTCAAAGTGGAACTTAGATCACATCCCCTGAGAAGGGGAGTGAGACAGGGCAACACTAAGGCTCGTGGTGCTCACAGCAGAAAACCCCAAACAGGAAATGAAAGTCAAATGACAAAAGGCAAAGGGAAATTAAAATTCTTTATAGAAGGAACTAGAGGAATAAAAAGGAAAATATTACCTTATTAGGTGTTGGGGAGGGAAGTACATACCCACTAGCCCAGTCAGCACACATGGATTCTGAGGGAGTCAGTGCTCTTCTTGTCTCCCAAGAGGCTTCACATGTGTTACTCATGGGGATTTATCTCCAAAAGCCCCAATTTCCTGAACTGTAAGTTGGTAGTAACAGTACCTTCCTAAAAGGGTAAATCAGACAATGTGGGTGAAGCATTTAGCATAATGCTTGGTACCTAATAAATGCTGGATACTTGGTAGCTGTTATTAATGTCATTATGAACTAATTAAACCAAATTTCTATTCTTTCCTTATGCTAATAATTATCACAGATATAGTATGGCAGTTACATGACCTTCAAATACACGGGTAACTACGCTTCCAGAAGATGAGGCCATTGTTTGTAATCATCCGTTTTTGTCAACATCCTTGATGATGGGTCATCAGTTACAAATTTTACTGCCTCAAATTAAAAAAAAAAAAAAAAAGAGTCAGCTTAAGCAGTTTTCCCAACGTGATACAACAAGTCAGTGACTTAGCTGAATATAAGACCTGCATTTCAGAGTCCTGTACTCTAGCTAGGATGTCCTGCTAGGATAAAAATAACCAATTAGTTATTTTACATTCTTATTTATAAGCTGCATCATGAAGCATAATCTAAGCCATGATTTAGACTGATTTAATTATAGAAAATCTGCATTTTCCATATGGTATTAAATATTTCTTGAAAGGAATACCTAAAGCACCATTTATATTTGCAAACTAGGGACAGCAAACAAGGGATGGAAGGGACAGATGCATTTAATATTTAAGGCATGTTCATATTATTGCAAAACAAATCATTGACAGTTTGATGTACTGATTAGAAAACCTCCTGATCTTACATTCTTATCACATGAAAAATTTGTATTTCATTTATTTGGCCTTATTTTCTATCCCTCTGCAATACTAATATAAATACAAGTGATACTGCTATTAATACTGATATTAATAATCAGTATTTTTTCCTGAATTTTTACCATACCCTTCCCTACCTCTCAGGTCTCCAGCTTTTAGTTATAAGACATTAACATAGAAGAAGGATGTAAATTGATAAGGAAGCCACAGAATGAGCATTTATTCATCTTGAATACTCTAGTAGGACCAAAAAGGTCATAGAGGCTATAAACATCTAAACAAGGGGTTTCAGATTTAAGGTTTAGAGCTCAGTGAATTCCCAAAAAATTGGGGAGATTGGCATTTTAATTTTTACCAAGTAAAGACATGTAAAACAACAACTAGTACCATATACTAACAACATTCCTTACTGAAAGAAAGACCATGTGAACTTTAAAAAAAAACCTGCTAGGGGGACTTCTGGCTCAGTCAGCTGAGCACCGATTCCTGATTTTGCCTTAGGTCATGATCTCAGGGTCATGAGATTGAGCCCTAAATTGTACTCCACAATAGGCATGGAGCCTGCTTTTAATTCTCTCTCCCTCTCCCTCTGCCCCTCTGCACCACCCCCACTCACCCTCTCTCTTTCTCTCTCTCTAAAAAAAAGAAAAACCTACTAGGAAAGACCAAAATATCAGTGTAAACTCAATTAACAAGAAGTGATAATAAACTGTCTCTTATGCATGTGTGTGTATTTTCTAAATTTTTAAGTTTTTTTCTCATTTTTCTGGAGACCAGTGAAAGACTGGCTTAATTCATGGACTGATGTTTGAGAGCTGCTCCAGAGACTTCCAAAGAATCCTTTTGGGGGCCAGATAAGTAATAAAATAAGTAATACAATTCTGTAACAAAATACAGAAATAACTTGGTGACTCTTATTGGGGGGTTACTCTGTTCCAGGCCTTGTGCTAAGCATGTGGCTTGCCTGCAGGGTAATACTTGGTGATGCTTGAATAGAGGAACCAGTCTCTGCTTCTTTCTGATTGTCATCACCATGAAGGCCACTAGGACCCCACTTGGACCCCAGAGATCTCATTGGTGAGCTGCTCTTTCCAAAAACATGATCATTATATGACAATTTAAAAGTATAACATAACAATGGCTTGACTAGCGCTTTGGAGGCAGCAGGATCTAGCCACAACTGGGATACAGTGTTCTTTCACAAAGGGACAAAAAGTTGCCAGGTTTTTTGCCACAAGCTTCTGTGCTGTGACAAAGCACTGCTTTGACCAGTGTACTCGGCCTGGTCTGAGACTACAACAGCCAGCCAGTGATGACAAATCAAAAATAGCCCCAGAGTCTAAATCAAGACACATGGTGAGTGACCACCCTGAGTCACCGCAGACCCATTTGTTACATACTTTATTTTTGGATAATTTTAGTAGGGACCGAAAGTATTTCATTTGCTCTTTCTTCTCTCCAAATAAGAGTACAAAGAAAGGAACTAAGTCATGTGGTTTTGTTTAACTTATCATAAAGGTTGCAGCTGGTAGAGATGATGTGATTCCTCAGCTTTGTAAAGCCCATGGTTAATTGGTTGGGATGATTCGTCCCTCTGAATCGCCTAAACTGCCACCAAGATAGTGGCTCACAGTCTATTGCATAAGAAAATTTTGCTCCCAGGAATGCCTGTTATCGTCCTAAGATCTTTGTTGCCATTCAAGGTGACAAAACAAGTGAATGAGAATGTTGATATGAGACATTTCCTACATGTAGGAAAAAGTTAGTTTGCCTTATTTAAGCCTATTTCCTATTTAAGATTTGAGTTAATTCTATACATGTTTATAATTTGCATTGTAAATATTCTAAGTATAAATATTTCATCTTAGCAAATGTATTATCCTTGTCTTTAAAAATGATTCCCATGAGTACATGTAACCTAGATTTTTCACCATATCTGGTCCTCCTACCACTCCAAAACTATATCCTATTGTTTTCCTTCTATGCGCTGCTCCTCAGCCTTCTCTTTGTTCTTGTAAACTGCCAAGATCATTCTCACCCTAAGGCTTTGCATTTGCTGTTTCTTCTGCTTGAAGTGATCACTCTAACATCTTCACATAACTGGCTGCTTCTTGTCACTTAGGTCTCTGTTCGAACATCGTTTCTTGGAGAAACCTTCTCCAAGAAACCTTGGCTGGAGTAATCCATCTTTTCAGTCCCTCTCTAATACTTTATCTTATTTTATTATCTTTATAGCACTTGCAAATATTAGAAATATCTTATGCTCACTTATTTATTAATTTATCATTTGCCTTCTCTAGCATGAAAGCCCTAAGAAAACAGGGACTTTGTCTTGTTTGTTCCTACAGCCCAACTAGAATAATGTCTGCCACACAGCAGTGCTCAATAAATGTTTGTTGAATAGATGAATGAAAAGATGGAAGAATTCACTAGCATTTTCATATTTTGTCATTTTTATCCCATAAAGTTCATGTCTAAATGGTACAAAGGCTAATGCATTCCATTAATTCTGTTGATCATTTTATCAGTAAAGGTAGGCCAATTGACTCATTATGTAAGTTATCTGGGCTTCACTGTCTCTAACTGATGATATCACTGAGCAGTTGCCAAAACTCCCCTTACATTATATAGCTCAGTCTAAAAGAACAATCAGATAAGAGCACAAATAAAATTTTAATATAAAAAGTAAAGGTTGGATATAATGATTTTAGGGTACACAAATAGTTCTTTAAACAAATATCTGGGGCAGCCCGGGTGGCTCAGTTGTTTAGTGCCGCCTTCAGCCCAGGGAGTGATCCTAGAGACCTGGGATTGAGTCCCATGTCAGGCTCCCTGCATGGAGCCTGCTTCTCCCTCTGCCTGTGTCTCTGCCTCTCTCTCTCTCTCTCTCTCTCTCTCTCTCTCTCTCTCTCTGTCTGTCTCTCATGAATAAATAAGTAAATAAAATCTTTAAAAAAAATCTAAACCAACAACTAACATGATCATTTTTTGTAGGAAAAAAAGTCATTAAAAGCAAGAGACCTATTCTTTCCATTTAAAAAATATTGGTATTGAAATTCTAACTAATGCAATAAGATAAGAAAAATAAAATGATAGAACTGACTTAAAGACAAAACTATCTTTACAAATAATGATTATCTACCAAGAAAACTTAAGATAATATTTTTAAAGGACTAATAGTGAAGTTCAGTGAAGTAGAGTTACAAAATAAGCGCATAAGAAATGATTTTATTATAGAGAAGCCATAGTTCCTTAGGAAACATAAATAGCTAGCGGTGCCTGGGTGGCTCAGTCAGTTAAACATCCAGCTCTTGATTTCAGCTCAGGTCATGATCTCAGGGTCATCATCAAGCTTGAAATTGTCCCTCTCCCTCCCTTCTGCTCCTCTCATCACTTGTATGTGCACATGCATGCCCTTGCTGTCTCTCTCTCTCTCTCAAATAAATAAATCTTGGGGCGCCTGAGTGACTCACTTGATCTCTGGGTCATAAGATTGAGTCCTGCGCCAGGCTCTGGTCCTCAGTGAGGAGTCTGCTTGGGCTTCTCTCTCCCTCTGCTCCTACCCCTGCCTGTATGTGCACATGCTCTCTCTTACTTGTTCTCACTCTCTCAAAAAATAAAATAAAATCTTTTTAAAAAGATAAAGAATGTTATGGATGTTAATATACCAGCTACAGTTTTTATTTTCTTTTCCTAGTGTCCAAACATGGTATTAATCTTAGACTGTAGAACAGGACTATGGATTTTAACATTAATACTGTGTTTTTCTATAAAAATGCATAACTTATCACTTGTTCATTCTTCTAACACTTATACTTGTCCTGTATGTGTAGTTTTGTAAAAGAACTACATAGAAAATGAAGGGAAAAGAGGAAACGTAGTCCCTACTCTTAAGGGATTTATAATCACGATGGAAAGAAATAATGCATGAATGTGAAACCATTAGAAAATTGTTTCTGGTAACCTCTATTTAATAAATACTTATTCAGCACTCATAATGAGAAAACCCTTTTGCAAGTTATATGTGGGGCAATGGGTAGACTTGTCACAAATGTGATTAGAACTCAGTCCTCAACGTCTTTGCAAGCTGTTAGGGAGAACAAGGCACACATCTTTGAGTGAGCTCTAACTTGAAACAGAAGAGAATTTGAGGAGTGCCTGGGTGGCTCAGTCAGGTAAGCCTCCAGCTCTTGGTTTCAGCTCAGGTCATGATCCCAGGGTCATGAAATTGAGCCCTGCATTGGGCTCCATGCTTAGTGCAGAGTCTGCTTAAGATACTCTCTCCCTCTCCCCCCACCCCCCACCACACTCACTCGTACATTCTGTCTGTCTCTCTCTCTGGCTCAGTCAGTCAAAATCTGACTCTTGATTTTCGCTTAGGTCATGATCTCAGGGTTGTGAGATCGAGCCTTGTGCCAGGCTCCCTGCTCAGCATGGAGTCGGCTTGAGATTCTCTCCCCCTCTCCCTCTGCCCTTCCCCCCACTTATGCTCTCTCCTCTCTCTCTAAAATAAAATACAAAAAAAAAAAATCTTTAAAAAAGGAATTTGAGAGAATAGAGGTGGACCAAATGGCATTCCACTTGGAGGGCACAACTTTGCATAAGACAAGAAAGTGTGGGATATGTTTGTGAACCCTGAGGAACCCTATCTGGTTGGAAGACAGGTGTACATGAAAGGGAACAGGGTAGTAAGACCAGAAGGAAAGATGAGAGCAAGCTCAGGTCACAGGATGGGAGTCTTGAATTTCTGACTGCAGAATTGAGATTATATTTGCTGAGCTTTCAACATTTCAAAGCAAGGAAGCAACTTTAGAGGTCTGGTGCAGGAATATTTGATGGTGGCATCTGGGCTGAGTTGAAGCACAGAAGAGAGGGAAGATGGAGGGTCTGTTAGTAAACTTTGGAAGATAAAGAAACAAAATTTTAATAGAAAAAGAAAAAGGAAAAGTTAGACCTAACGATTTAGGATAGACAAATAGTTCTTAAAAGTATCTATCTTAAACCAACAGCTAACATGATAATTGCTAGTAGAAGAGATAAAATACTAAAGGCAACAAGCCCATTCTTCCCATTTAAAAAAACATTGATCTGGAAGTTCCAATCAGACTTAAACTCAACTAGAGTAGACTTGAGAGACACTGCAGAGGTGGGATTGAAGGACTTTGTACCCAAAATTGTGCCTGGCTTTTAGTAGTTATTCATGAAACATTCATTAAATGAAGGAATAATTTTCTGTTCTTCCCTTATAATAAGTTCTCTGGGATAAGATCTCTCTCTCCCTCCCCCACTCCCCTTTGGTTTTTCCACACTACATCCCCAGAGTCTGGCATTTGTAGGCATTCAATTAATGCCACCTTATTATATATGTCACCTCACTAGATATGGGATTGAGAGAAATGAAGGAGTGGATGATTATTCAGTTTGGGATGTATTTCAAAGTCAGTGACATGTTTTCTTTCACAAGTATTAAAAAGGGAAGTTAGGAGGGGCTGGTTTGAAGGGAATGTGATTCGCTCACTTTTAAATGGCTTCATTCGAAAGACTAGGATTATTTACACAATGTGGTCCAGCAGAAAGCTGAAAATATGAAAATAGAACTCTGTAGATAACAGTAAGGGATAAAGATCTGAGAGCATCTGCACAGAGGTGTTAATTGAAAGAGTAGGAGTAGTTGAGATCCCCAGGAAGGAGGTATAGACAAGAGACATTCAGTTGAGGACACATCTTAGGATACACCATGTTTTAAGTGAGGCACAAGAGGAGCCAACAAAGGAACAGAGATGAAGTTAGAGGTGGGAGGCAAACTGTATTCTAATCACTCCGAAGATGAGGGAAGGAGATTTATCAAGAGGATAGTTAATAGCTACATCAAATTCATTGGGAAGATTAGTGAGGGTAGACTTTAAGAAAAGCTTTTTATCTGGATGTTAGCGGGAGCATTTCAGAATATGTGCATCTGTGTGGAGAGAGTGGAAAATAAAATCAGAATTTTTAAAAAAAGATTTTATTTATTCATGGGAGACACACACACACACACACACACACACACACACACAGAGGCAGAGACACAGGCAGAGGGAGAAGCTGGCTCCATGCAGGGAGCCTGACGTGGGACTCGATCCTGGGTCTACCAGGATCAGGCCCTGGACTGAAGGTGGCGCTAAACCGCTGCACCACCTGGGCTGCCCTAAAATCAGACTTAAATGGACAATGCATGAGATAAAAGGAGTAGATACATATTCCTCAGTTAAGAAATTTGCTGGGAAGATGCCTGGGTGGCTCAGTGGTTGAGCGTCTGCCTTTGGCTTGGGTCATGATCTCTGGGTCCTGGGATCGAGTCCCACAGCGGGCTCCATGCAGAGAGCCTGCTTTTCCCTCTGCCTGTGTCTCTGCCTCTCTCTCTCTCTGTGTCTCTCATGAATAAATAAAATCTTAAAAAAGTAATTTGCTGGGAACAGGAGGGAAGACAGAGGAAAGATTAGAGGTGTTTGACTAGTTTCTTATAGATGCTCCACCATTAAGTGGTTAACTTGCCCCAAATTTTCAAACCATGGCCCAGTCCAGTTTGGAACTATCTGTTACATAGCATCCCATCATATATTCCATTGCCAATGGCCAAGCAACAGATAGTTGCAGATGATCTCCATGTAGCAGCATGGACTGGATTCTGTGGAAGAAGATGTGTAAGTACAGGGGAAAGCAAGAGACAGCATGTCAGAAGAAACTACATATGAGCCAGCAAGGAACCACACAACGAGTGATTAACTTGGATCACTGACATCACAGACCCCTGTTCTGAACTAGGCCCTGGGATCTGGTTAAAGGATGATCCTAGGGTTGACTATGATCTCTGCTTAATGGTGGGATGAGTCTAATGATGTCTTCAAAGCTGGAATAATGAGGGACTGAAATAGCAGGAGGGGTGTTCCTAAGTTGAATGTGAAGGTTGGTTTTAATTAGAGTGGGGAAGAGAAGCAATTTCCAGCCTGTGGGACACACCTGAAGATAACACACGTATGAGGACTGCCTTCCTGTGGGCCAGTGAAATGTCCTTCTGACCACGTGGATGTGGAGGTCTTAGAGGTGACTGAGATTTACAAAGGTGATCCTGAAAGCTATTCACTGACATAGAGGTACCAACACCTCCTTAAAGCTTGAATGAAAGGATTTTTTCTGTTTGTTTTTTTTTCTCTCCCACTATTTCTCTGAGCTGGAAGCGGAAACATTCTTCTGTGTCACGATCACCACACTAGTTAGAAAAACATCTTCCACCAAAATAGAAAATAAATAAATGCTCACAATCTATGATATTTATGGGAAGATCCATCTCAAGACCAGGGAATGCTTTACCATTCACCTTTTTGGAAAAAGAGAAAGGAAGAGCTCATGATAGTCATCAGAATCAACCCACTCTTTCACCCATAAACTGCAAGGCAGATGCAAACATCTTCCCCAGATGCCCTGTCATCTTGTGTCATCTTTGTCATGAGACCAGGACTGTGCCCCTTAAAGACTCATGTGACTCCAAGATCCTCTCCTGCTATTTAGCATCCATCATTTCAAAGAATTTGGTTCAACTTTATCCTTCTTAATACCACTCGGTTTAACTGGTCAACTCTCTTGAGGTCGGGAGATCTCTTTACTCCAGTAAGAAACATCTAAAATATGAGGAAATAAGAACTTCCAAAGCTTTAGGAGAGCGCGGTTGTAAGGAAGTGACTTTATGATGTTCTACCAAGGGCTGTTTCCTCAGGATAAAACAACAGGAAGCAGAGATATCCACTGGGAGTGAGGACTGCAAATCCAGGCAGTAATTTAGAGGACAGGTGGGAGTTTCTTTCACCTATGATATTCCAGAATGGCTATCCTTGAGTTAAATGCAATACGTTGTACATCTTCCATGATTCAAAAATTTACCAAGAAATGTAAATTTCAGGTAAGTCCTGAGGGCTTGGGAACTGCAGAATTGGTATGAGATACTCAGTGAAGAATAGCAATCCTATCTTACAAGTATTTAATATCCATGAAGTAGATGTGCTAACAGTCGCTGTCTAGAAAATCATGATCATCCCAACAAAAGTTCCAGTTCAATGAGTTTTGAAGAATCCACAACCTAACTTTTCTGTTCAGTCTGGCTCATGTAACTAACTTTTGGAATTCCTTGGGGGTCATTTGGGACTTTTAGTGTTTAAAATCAAGGGGTAGGTCTAGGAAAAGGCCTAATGTCCAGGAGCAAAAACAACATAGTCTTAGGCATCTCAATGTACTCATCTCAGCTGGCCTCTAGAGAAGGGACCTGTTAGGCATGTGTTGGTGGCTATGCTTCAATCTTACCTAACAATTTATAACAAAGAATTAAGAACAGGTGGCACAGTTGTGCTATGTTAATAAGCACACAGAGATGGATACAAAGATTTCTTTGGACATCATTGTTTTGGCTGTTAGAGGCTCATGGCTCAGGTATGCAGGTTGCTGTGAATGAGAGGAATGATACACTTTGTTAAAATTTGCCACGGTTCCTGAGTACAGTCTAGATTCCCTTAGTAAGAGGCTGAAACCAGGAGGAATTCTGGCTTTCATTTACAACAGGACAGTTCTGATTCCCTTCTTTTTTTCCTTCCTTTATGTGTACAAAAAATATTTGGCAATAGTCAACTGTAGTATAGGGACTCAGAGCTCTCATTCACTGCATGTTAAAGGTTTCTTAAAGGGTCTCCATGTTTTTACAAAGGAAGGGACCAGGGAGAGGACCCCACATGAGAGAAGGCTCATCTACACTCACAGTTAGTCCTTCAACCCTCTACCCTACTCCAACCACTGCTAACCCTACTGACCTTGTGGTATCTATCTCCTCCCCTAAATTGGTGCTTGAAGTTTACTTTAACTCAATTTCACCTGGATACAGATGTTAATAGGAACAAACTATTTCTAGACATGAGCACTTGAATTTTTCATACAGTCCTGATCTAGAATGTAAGAGCCCACGGGAGTATAGCAGGACACAGGTTTTCTCTGAGTGAAGCTTTCTTTGTTCTCTCAAAAGAAGATGACTCTTGGATTAGCTCTGGCCACTTGATCAAGTCTGGAGTCTTGGGAGTTTCATCCTATTACTTAATTCAGTGTGAGCTCGATAAATCCACAATATGAATTCTGAGAGACCACTGACTTTCTCAGACACTCACTTTCTACCAGCATAAAAGAGAGAATAATGTTCCTCCTCTCTTAGGGTTGTTAGAATTGTGAGCTAAGGTATTTTTGAAAGTGCCTGACACAGTGCTTCTCAAGAGTTTGCCTCTTTGTCAGCTTTTACTTGAGCTGCTGGAAGCACTCTTTCTCCTGAAGAGTGCTCGAGAATGCAACTGCAAAGTGACACATAGTCTTAGTATCATGGGGAATACAGTTAATGGGAAATGACTTCAGTTTACTGCATCTGCTAGTAATCCTGTGATGCCATCGCAAAACAAAAGGCACATGACTACTCGTAAGCCCGCTGCACCTGAAAAAGAAATTGGATTCGACTCAGAAAATCAGACTGTAAAGCTAATCGCTCTGATCCAATAACGTGGCCCTGCAGAGTGGCATCATCAGCCCTGAGACACAGAGAGGAGGAGGGAGGGCAAGGAAGGAGAGTGAGCACTCCGGGAGGCAGCTGCCCAGCTCTCCAGACACTCAAACCAATGAAAAATTCATAAGGAGATGCTTTATAGCCAATGTCTAATACCACGCTGGGTCACAAGCCCATCTGAGCCAATCAATAGTATTCATCATCCTGAAAGGAACTAGTGATTGCATGTTTACAAGAACTGGGAGGTTTTCCAAGCCAAGGCCAGTTTCTGGTTACTTGGCATGTGTCACCCCTAAAAATATAGAACTTAGTTTGAAAAATGGAACCCAGGACTTAAAAAAAATATTACACAGGGTGGAAGAGGAAAGGAACTTTTCAAATCTAGGTATGGGCGGGGGGATTTTGAGTTATTTTTTAAGTCAACTTAAGGCCTAGTTTTTAAACCAAAGCTACTTTTTTGTTTCAGTCTTTAGTGGCTATTCTTTGTATCTGATTTCTTTTTATTTAGCTCCAGAGTTTTTGTTTAAGATTTTATTTATTCATGAGAGATACACACAGAGAGAGAGAAAGGGAGAAGCAGAGACACAGGCAGAGGGAGAAGCAGGCTCCATGCAGGGAGCCTGACGTGGGACTCGATCCCAGGTCTCCAGGATCACGCCCTGGGCTGAAGGCGGCACTAAACCGCTGAGCCACCCGAGCTGCCCTGTAATCATTTTTGAGTGTCAAAATATTCCAACTATGGGGTTTTTTTTTTTTTTTATTGTCTAGTTAGAAGTCTGTTAAAAGAAGTTGCCATTATGTGCCATTCCTCTGTTGACAGATGGGCCATGCGTTTTTAAGCCCCAAGCTTTTGTTCATCACAGGCATGTAGCCCTGCTGTCTCCATCCGTTGAACAAACCATACCTGACCAGTGCCACCTATGCTAAGCCTGCCCATCTCCTCAGGTACAATGAACGGCACTTAGGGAGTGTACTGGTAGATGCGGGGGGAGGTGGTCTTTGGGGGCTGACAAGCCTGGGCTGTGATTGGGGCAGCTTTACCAGCCGTGCGACCTTGGGAAGCTTCTTCACCAAGACTCAGTTTCTTGCCTATAAAATGGGAATAATTCTCCCCTCCTTGGACAGTTAATATAATGATGTGTTGTTTCCTGCCCTCTGCCATTTTAGCTTTTTGGCTTCTCCCAAGAACAGCTGTAGAGTGGGAGTTAGGAGCTTGAGTGAGCTTGAACAAGCAACCTAGCTTTTGTGCCTTAATTTCTTCCTCTCAACCATGGGGATGATGATACATATTATCCCATCTCTGCATTCATAAGTTTGTAGGGAAGATTAAATCAGATGATCAACATAAGGTACTTGGTGTCTGGCACAAGTAGGAGCTCAGTAAATGTTGGTTCTTCTGTAATCTCCCAGGACCTCTCATGATGTGATTGTTGTTTTCACCAGAGCTCCTTTATGGCTTCGCAGTGGTTGGTACATTCCCCACTGTTGGCTGCCTCTTGGAGTCACTCTCTGGTGAGGCTTCAAGACCCGGGGAAGGACCCTTCCTTACCTGTGGCCATATCCTGTGAAGGGTCACCCAGATTTCCCCAGCAAGCCCTGCTTGATGGGTATCTGGACCAGAGGAGCCCTTTGGGGCGACTGGTCTGAGACAGAGAAATGCTACTTAACCCTGCTCAGCAATCAGATGTCAGGCCAAAGGAAAGAAAGTTAAACTGTGAGAGAACCACCTGAGCACGGACTGAGTCACTTCTCAGAAAAAGGCCTTAGTGACCTCAACCCCCTCTTGAGCCTAATCCTCTTGGCAGGGAGTTCTTTTCCTGACAGAAGGTGGTACCATCCTGGCTTTGGTGCCATGAGGCAAGATCAAAGTGAAAGAGTGGGATTCCCTCAGAAACCAGGGCGTGGTAGCAGCCTTGGAGGGTGTCTGCCCTACACCAACAGCCATGTTATACTCTAGCATTGGTTCTCAAAGCATGGGCCTTGGGCCAGCAGTGTCAGCATCACCTGGGAATGTATTAGGAATGCAGATCCTTGGTCTTGCCTTGGATGTGCTCAGTCACAAACTTGGGGATGGGCTTCCCAGAAGTTGGTGTTTTAATGAGCCTGTTGGTGATTCTGGTGCATTCTCAAGTTGGAAACTTACCGGTCCATGAGAAGCGATGAGGAGAAGAAGTGTGCTAGTCCTCTTTCCCAGGCTCTCTCTGAGGACTGGCTAGGTTCCTACCTGACATTCTTATGTCTGCTTGAGCTGGTTTCAGCAGACTTCTAAGCTAAAGCATTCTGAGTAATAAACCAAGGAAGGTCCCTTCCAAGAAAACTTGTAAGAAAAATGAAGCATTGGGGTGTCCCCTGCTTTGGCATTTCCCCCTTTGGGTATCCCTAAAGTTCATGCTCAGAAAGTCTGGTGGTGATGAGTGCCACCCCATCCTTCCTTCTGGGCAGAGACAGACCATGCCAAAGTGGTTTGTCACGCTGTCACTCAGAGTTCAGCCCAAGGGAAAAGTCAGATTTGTGCACAAATATTTAGGTACAAAGATGCTTATCACAGTATTACCTATTTAGGACAAAATGGGGGTGGAGAAGAAACAACCCAAATAAATTATGGCACACCCATATGGAATTCTATGAAGCCGCTGAAAATAATGTTTTCATAAAACATTTGGTCAAGAGGCAAGTCAAGTGATACAATATTGATACAAAATAGTATGTACAGAATAAATCCGCATATGTGCATAGAGAAAAATCTAGAGGTAAACACACAAAATGTTAACTGTAGTTATCCTTTCTGGGCAATGGTATCATACAGTGTTTTATTTTTTTCTTTATACTTTTGGTAATTATAATTTTTTACCTTCTTTTTTTCTTTATGCTTTTTAGTATTTTCCAATTTTCTGCAATGACTATGTATTACAAATAGGAAAATAGGGGAAAAAATCAATAGCATTGAATAAACTTGGCTTTTACCCCTTTTACCCCTCGCCCCCAAGTTTGTTTCTTGTGCCTCCATGGAGCCCCTCTGGGACCTTCCATCCAGTGAAGAGAGAGTGACTATTGGCAGCTCATCCCCCCAAAAATGTGTCCTCTTATAATCTCCACTTTCACCATGTTGTTTATTAAGAGTCAGATAGATCTGGTGGCTGTTTCAAGTCTTTCCCATCCTCTGAACACCTTACTTTCATGACAGCAGTGTGTTTCCTTTACTGGAACAGACTTGGAGGTAACCATGCCAGGCTGAGGTCTGGCAGGAAAGGGCAAGAAACCAAGCCAGAGTGGGCTGTTAATGCATAGGGGAGATGGAAAGGGGTCCAGCTGTGCCACTGGGGCTGGCTGGAGCTGGCCACAGCAGCTATGCCAGGGTGCCCCAAGGACAGAGCAAGCTCTGGCAACTGATGATCCTTGGGTCAGTGGCCCAGCTTTGGGCAAATTCAGGCAGCCAGAAAAAAACACAGTAGCCCAGCACCTGACAAATAGGGGATACTCAGTAAATATTTGTTGGGTGCAGCTATAAATGAAGCTTCACCACAGGCTCTGGTGATCAAGGCCCTCCACCAGAGGAGGCCAACAGGGCCAGGGGTCTGGGCAAAGACTAGCTTGCAGACAAGGGAACTACGAAGAAAGCGCTCAGCTGTGTATAGAGAAATGGTGCGGAACGGCGGGAAAAGCAGAGGCCTTAGAATCCAATCCAGGTTGAAGTCCCACCTCTTCCACTAAACACTGGGTCATTTGGGGTGGTTTTCCTAACTTCCCTGGACCTCATTTCTTCCTGAACTACCTGGGAATACCTCTCCCCACCTTGTGGGTTTTTTTGCTATATCCGTGAGATAATGTAAGGCTTGTGAAGGACAGTTACAGATCTGCTCCAGTGGCTCAGCAGCGGCCTGAGAGCAGATGAAGGCAGGAGCGGTACTGTGGTCCGGGCCAGCACCCTACCCAGGCGAGGTCGGACGTGCTGCCGCTCGCCCAGAAACCTGGGCAGGTCGCTGGCATCAGGTACCGACCCTGCTCAGCAACTGGGGCCACTGCCTCTGAACTGCCCAGTGCAGGGGCTGGCCAGGCCGGCCTGGAGCTGGGTGGAAAAACTGGGCTGGGGAAGCAGAGAGCTTGAAGGAGAGGAGGGGCATGGCTCAGAAGCCAAAAGGATAAGGAGACAAAGGTAAGGTGAAGGCTTGGGTGCCAACAGGATCCTCAGATCGACGATATAGGTTTGGCTTTCTCTTTCTCAGGGGTGATTTTGGAATCTCGTTTACTTGAAGTGACTTGGGAGTTCTAACAGCTTTGATGTGTGTGTGTCAAGGTCACTCAGACCTCCTGTGCACACCCTGTTTTCAAAATAGCTCCCTAAAACCGTAGCAACAACCAAAGGCCCCCAAAGCCAGGTCATTTTCAGAAATGAGAGGAATTTCCCCAACACACACATTCCTTCTTCTCACACCCGCTGGCTCTTCTTCCCGGAACTTTCTTGGTGCCAAGTGCTACCTTCACATCTTTGGGCTTATCCTTACCTGGAAAATGCATCATGTTCATTGTTGCCTGGCTAATCCACCAACCCTGTCATTCCTGTCTGCATCTTGGGGCAAGATTTGCCAGCACACTTCCCACTCTCTAGAGGCTGCCTTCTGACATAATCACCTCTGCCTTATGTCAGATTGTACCAGACCATGAGCGTACTTGGCGTGAGGGTTGTACAGTATTCATCTTTCTGCCTTTTGCAGATCCTAGCACAATACCGGTCACACAGCAGGTGCGCTCAGCATTGGCTGGGTGTAATAAAGACGGAGGGGGGTTAGCAGACACTGTGGATTGACCACCCAGAGCCTTTCATGACTTTGTCTCCTGGTCTCCTCTGTTGTGTGGTTGGAAACAGAATACAGTTGATCCTTGAACAACATGGCTTTGAACTGCATGGCTCTACTTCTGCATGGATTTTTTTTACAGCACACTATTCTAAGTGTACTTTCTCTTCCTTCTGATTTTCTTAATAACATTTTCTTTTTCTCTAGCTTTATTGTAAGAATACAGTATGTAATACATATATAAAATATGTCTTTGTTGACTGTTTATGTTAATGTTAAGCCTTCTGGTCAACAGTAGGTTAATAGTTGGTAAGTTTTTAGGTTGTCAGAAGCTATACATGGATTTCCCACTGCACAGAGACTTGGTGCTCCTGATCCCCGTATTGTTCAAAGGTCAACTGTCCTCAGTTTTAGCTACTCTTATAGCTGGAGGTGGCCATGTGAAACAGTTCTAACCAGTGAAATATAAGTGCAAATCTTCAAGAAAAAAGCTTTCTTTCCTGAGTCAGAGGCAAACCTCTCTAAGAAAAAGCCTTTGATCCTCTTGCCATTCCCTTTCCTTCCTACCTGGAATGCAGACATGATGGCTGGAAGTGCAATAGCCTTCTTGCAACCGTAACACAATAAGCAACAGTCAGAAGGGCCAAGTTAAAGAAAGAAAAGAAACAAAAACAAAAGAAAAGGAGAAAAGAAAAGAAACAAACGAACTTGATTCTTTTTTTTTTTTTTTTTAAATATTTTTTATTTATTTATTTATGATAGTCACACACAGAGAGAGAGAGAGAGAGAGGCAGAGGGAGAAGCAGGCTCCATGCACCGGGAGCCTGACGTGGGATTCGATCCCAGGTCTCCAGGATCGCGCCCTGGGCCAAAGGCAGGCGCCAAACCGCTGCGCCACCCAGGGATCCCCACGAACTTGATTCTTGATGGCATCATTGGTGACCATTATTGCTAGGTTGACCAACCTCTTGGTTTGCTTGCGACTGAGGGATTTTCTGAGATGCAGGATTTTTGATACTAAAACAGGAACAGGTGTGGGCACATCTGATCCCTAGCCCAAAGTTGGTCACCCCATCCTAGCCCTGGGTGCTTATTTCCAGAGATGACTTACTATATAATAATAATAAAAAAGAATTGCAGAAAGTTGGTATTTCTAAGATTCGATGAACAGACATGGATAGAGTTGCAGATCACTGGTGCTAGCGGCCTTCACAGACATTCTCCCAGTTGAGTCTCATAATGATTCTTCATGGTAGGTTTTGCTAAACTCATTCTACAGGTGAAAAAACTGAGGCACCAAGAAGGTAAATCCAACTGGAATTTAAGTCCTGTATATTAATGCCATGTCCTTTTCCCCTAAAGCCATTCTGGCTCATTTTCTCTTAACTCAATATGTGATCATTCAATGTTATTCTAGGAATGGGCATCATGCTTTTCAAATGAATAGAACCACTGTGAGATGCAGTCATTCCCTTTCTTTTTATGATTTCTTTCTGGACAAGAAAAAAAAAAAAAAAAAACAGTGATCTGACTTGTTTCCCCATCACTACAATCAGTGAACAACAGAGAATTGGTTTGCATAGATTGTTTTTTAAAAATTACAAATGAATGATTCAAAAGTTGCAAAGGGGCATGTAGCAAAAAGTATTTCTACCCCTATTGCTTTATAGATGAATATTAGGAAAACATCTATCAGTTTTGAATTAATGGTTTTGAATGTGGGTAATAATGATAGTATTTGTCTTCAATTTTTGAGATTACAAAATACTCTCAAAGACACAGTCTCATTTTCTCCTCCTGGCTCATTGGGGACTTTTTCTTCAGACCCTCCTCCGTACTCACAGATCCTCTCCCCCTAGTCCACCCCACCCCCATCTGCTGAGGCCAAGACTGCTCTGTGGTCCCTCACACCTTTCACAGGCTATGTGCCTGTGACCAAGACCCCACTGCGGCTGGTGTGGACTGTCCCAGGGCCTCCTGAGTTGTTTTTTTGTTTTGTTTTTTAAGAGTTTATTCATGAGAGGCAGAGAGAGAGAGAGGCAGAGACACAGAGACACAGGCAGAGGGACAAGCAGGCTCCATGCAGGGAGCCCGACGTGGGACTCGATCCGGGGTCTCCAGGATCATGCCCTGGACTGAAGGCAGCGCTAAACCGCTGAGCCACCGGGGCTGCCCCCTCCTGAGTTTTAAGTGAAGGCCCTCCATGTGTTCCTTGTATCACTCACCATGGTGAGAACATGCCCTCCTGGGAGACCTGTTGATGGACTGGCTGGCCTGCTTTTGTACTTGTGCCACATGGGAACCCCCCTCAATCAGCACATCTGACTCACATTCGCTGACAGTTTGCTTATTTATTCACAGTTTGCCCATTATTCAAAATAATGTTTATGAAACATCTGTAATAATGTGAGAAAGTATTATGTTAATTGAGAAAGCATAATATATCAATAGCTACGTAAAGGTACATCACTGGGTATCATATAATTTAGACTTAGCACAAACCCTACATGTCGAAGAATTCTGGAAATAACTCATTCTTTCTTCCCTGTCAGCCCAGTTGTACTTCTTCCTCCCAATTTTCTCATCTTCACTGGGCTCCACCTAGCTTCCTGAGCCAGGTTCCTTAGCATTCTCATTCTTGGCTCCTTTTCCTATACCCGCATCCCCAGCACTCTTGGCCCCCTGCCAGGCCAGGCTGTCACTAGTCCTGCTCCTGCTAGCTCCTGCCCGCTCACAAACCCCTCTGCTGCTCTCTGTCTCTGCAACTAACTCCCTAGGGCATCCTCTGTCAGCTCACACCCAAACTTCTGTAACATCCTTGAGACGGGTCTTCTGAGTCCTAAGTCTTGCTCTGCCTTGGTGCATTCGCTCTATTTCAGTTAGGGGCCTCTGTCTTTAAAAGAAGGGAAAAAAAATCATCCTATAACACACCTGCTTCAAGGTCTACTTGTGCCCCATTGTCCTCAGGAAAGAGTTGAATTCCCTGGCTCCTGCTCACTTCTCCAGCCCCTCCCTTGCCTTTCCAGACTCTGCCCATCGCCTCCTGCTGTTGCTAAGCCCTCAGCTCAGGCCCTAGGTCTCACTTCCCTCTGGACATACTCAGCTGCTCTGCATGTTTTGACTTGTCCCTGGTTTAAGCCTCACCAGCTTTAAGGAAATAAGGTAAAAACTAAAACATCAATTAAGTTTTAGCTGAATAGTGATGATACATTCATCATGATGTATATATAATTCAGTCAATCCATCAACCATTCATTCGCCAAAGAATCATTAATTCAGATTTATTAGGCATCATACATACAATGAATAGCTCAGGGCCACACTGGCTTCTAGGTGTCAGCCCATATGGTCCTGTAGCAGGATTCTTGCAGATTTGTTCATTCAATCTGCATTTCTACCTTTCATTTGTATTTATTCAACAAATGGCCCTGCAAAAATCAACAGAATGGAATCCCTGTTCTTAAGGGTCACAGACTCATGAACACATCATCGTGCCACCTGGTCAAAGGCATGCAAAGGAAGGCAAAGCACTGCAGGAGGGAAGAGGTGGTCTCATAACTGACCAATGTTGACAGTTAGATGGGACATGAGACATAGGGGGACTAGGAAGCAAGGGAGAGAGGTTCTTTCCAGAAGAGGAAATAGGTAACAAAGGCTGGAAGATAAAAACTTGGCTCTCTTGGGACTTGGGTAATGTGTGCACTGCGGCCAGAGTGCTAGGAGCCATGCATCCCACCATACAGTCCACCTGCTGTTGGCACTTCATCCTCCACCAGAATAGAAAACCTTCCCTTCTAAGTCCTATCCATTCTCAAGACCCACTCAAGACTTACTCAAGACCTACTTCCTTCATAAACTCTTTTTGGACTATGTATCAAATAGATGGGCACTTAATTCTATTCTGTTTTGTACAATGCCATTCAAAATTTCATAACAAATTTCACCTGCCTACCCAACTGTAAACTCTTTGAAGATGGGGACTATGATACACACTTTTTCTCAAATTTGTGAGTATCCAGCAAGAAACCAAGCACTACTCTGTGAATGCATATTGAAGCAACACTCACCAGGCCTAGAACCTCTAAAGGCAGAGTCCCAGGCAGTGCCCATGCACCTAACCTCAAGCAATGACTGGTGAGTCCCTTCGTATATGCCTTTTGTCCTCCTACAACACCTGCTAAGATATTGGATCATGGGTCTATGATGAGGGTAGATTAGATGTCATTAGCCTGATTTTATGATTCCTAGAGAAGAGATAAGTAACAATGTTATAAGGAATTTAAAGGGATCCCCATTAGAAGTGCCTAGCTCTAGTCAGCCTTTGCACTGTTAATAAACTTGACGGCCATGGAAAGTTAAAAAAAAAAAAATGTTATCTGTGAAAATCCCTGTACTTATAGATAGAAGGACCAGATCTTTTGTCCATCTCTACCATGTATCAGCTTTGTGACTGGAAAAATCATCTATGCCTTTTAAACCTCAATGTCCCCAGTCTTTAAGATGGGAATTATAATACCTCATAGGGTTGCAGCTACTCTCACAGGGCTATTGTAAGGATTAGATGTGGTAATGATGTGAACGTGATTGGTAATATGTGAAGTGTGTCACTTAAAAGTCAGAGAACACATTAATTTTTAGTATAAACTAGAGTTCTCTTCCCTCTGTTTTATTCTCAGCATTCAAAATCCAGAGACAAGCTCTCCACAGGGAAGTACATGAACTGTGCTTATTTTTCTTTAAGGAGAGAGAGAGTCCATCATCTTGCACCTAGGAGATCTACCCTAACTACCTTCTCAGAGACTGTATATGTTGGAACAGTTGTGTCTGCAGTCCCCAGGGCAGTGTGGAGCCCGTGAGGTAAGGTGCCCTGTCATGCTCAATACCTCCATGGAATTGCACCTGCTTAGAAAAATTGCCCAGGCTCCACTTTTCCCAGGGAGAATTCTGTGTTCCAGGCCATCTCCTTCCAAAAGAGGGTTCTGCATAGATTTGTCAGGGAAGGTGGTTAAGCAATCAACAAAAGTGGGCCACAAACCAAGACCCTAAAAAAGAAGAAGAGGACACTCTGGAAGGAAAGACAGTTATGTCTACACAGTGGGCACCAATCTAACCTGTAATGAGTAGCCTGGACTCAAAGCTTGTCTCTGATGCAAACTGACTGTGTGGCTTTGGGAAACACACCCACCTCTCTGATCCTTTAAAATTATGTTTCGTAAAATAAGCATAATAATGCTAATCTTCTGGTGTTAATTAAGGGTTACACTTATATGAGTTTTACAAAATGGAAAATGCCATGTAATTATGAGTTGATTATAAATTTCTCTGCCTAAAGTAATCGGTTGTTCAGAATAACCCAAATGAACTGTGTGTCTGTGGGCATCCATAAGGTTGTCCACCAGGGAGCCTTAAGTGGGATTCTAAGAACCAGCCCAAGATCTGAAAAGGCATCTCCTGCGGATGAAGGACTAAAGGCCTCCCTCAAGTGGTTGGCCTTGGTTTCCTGCACACCTCCCCTGCCCTGGGACAGGGATGGGGGACCCGGCTGCATCTCCCACGTCTTCCTGCACCCCAGGCTTTATGGTTCCCAAGGCTCTTCCTTTTGCCCCATCTTTTTAATTTTCCCAGTTAACCTGTCAGGCTAGCAGAGCAGATAAACCCTCTCTTCACCCACATACACCTGTTCTGGATGACTTGCCCAAGGCCACAGAGCTCAAAACGACAGTGTCAGGTCTTTGGCCTCTGTGGTCTGGAACCCCAGCTTGGAGGGTTAGCTGGGATTTGAGCCCAGGTTTCTAAAATCTTTGCCTATAGACCACACCGTGAGCCCATGAGCCCAAGCTTAACCAAAGCCCTATGCCCCACAGCCTTGGAGGTAAACGGCCCCACATTGACACAGAATTAATTCCCTGGCAACCCTGGCTAGGACCTGAACATCTTCTACCTGTGGCTTTTTTTTTTTCTTGCATGTGTTTCCAAGGGGACCAGTAGGCACTTGCCCTCCCCACTTTGGTCCTCGCTCCCTGTGTGTAATTGGGGTGCACCCTGTTGGCCCCGCACCGTGATGAATGGGCTTTTTCAGGCAAGCCGGCAGTGACTGAAGCCCTGCCAGCCCTGTGGGCTGCTCCTGTGCAGCATCGTGCACTCAGATGCGATTAGCCCTGTGTGTCACAATACTTGGCAGCAGTTCCAGGAGGCCGGGAGGTCTTTGTTCATGCCATTGTCCTGTCAACTGGCTATAACTTCATTTGGCCGTCAGCTTGCTTGGCCTTATGCATCATCCTGGCCCGCTGTCTGCTCCCTTGGCTCATGGTTAGTCTAATATTCCAGATATTTTTCAGGGAATATCCAGGGTATGTGTTTGAAGTTCCTGCATCTTCCCCCCGAAGCCGCTTTGGAATGAACACTGTAGACAATGAACAAATTCTGCGTGGTTTGGGAAGTAGGCTTTCTGGGACTTGCCCCATTCCCACTAGTGCAGGGGAGGAGCAAGTGCATGTGGTAGACTGGCTCCAGCACCCAGGCACTCTAAGCTGTATAGCAGGGGCGTGTTCAGATATTCTGTGCTTCCACACAGTTTAGTTGAGCACATACTATGTGCCAGGCACTGATCTAGACCCTGGGAATAAAGCAGTGAACAATTAAGACAAAAGAGCCACATTCTGAGGTGGGGAAGTGAGTGAGGAGAGACAGGCAAATAAACTGAAAAATGGGTTAAAAGATGCTATGGAGAAAAATAAAACTGTGAAGAAAAAGCTGGCCATATGGGGATGCTCATCCAAGACACACACACACTTTCCCCCAGTGCCTAGTGCAGCGTAGGTCCCTGAATCTGATCTGGCCGGCTCCTGGGCTGGGGTCTGATTCCCACACCCCTAGCTACAGTTGGTTAGAGCTGCCAAAATGGAAAGAGCCCCTAGAATTACCCACCAACCCTGCCAGCAGGGGTATCCCCCATGAGCCAGACTCCACCCGATGCAGCCCCCTCCACCAAACTCTGCCAAAACATCCTCTTCTCCCATATTTTCCTTCTCCCGCCCCCAAATACTGGCTTTGCAGCCATCCAGACCTGTATAGTCCAGTGGGGAGACCGGCTAGCCAACAGAGTATGACAATGCAGAGACAAATGATTTGGTGGGCCGGTGCATGGGTTGTAGAAGCCCTGAGGTGGGGATGGGAGTGGGTGGAGGGCAGAGGTTTTTGTAGGGGGCTGTCCTGGGCAGTGTAGGGTGATGAGTGGCATTCCAGGCCTCGACCCACCAGATAACCAGAACCACTGGTTTAACTCCACATCATTCAACTTATTTGACCCAGAAGCACCTTTTTTTTTGGGGGGGGGGGGTTGTCTATCAATACCGCATGTACCGTGTGCCATTCTAAACACTGTGGGTTGTGCTGCTTCTGGACAAAGCCAATTCCCTACCACAGGATCCGGGGCCTTGAGCTCTGGGCCCTGCCTGATGCTCTGGCCCTGGCTCGGACCACATCTGTCTCTACTTTTTGCTTCAGCAAAGCCCGACCATTTGTCATTGCCTATATACACCCTGCATTTTATGTCATGGGCCTTTGCTTAGGTGCTCCTGCTGCCTGCAATGCCCTTCCCACCTTGCCTCCCGTGGTTCACTGTTTGATTCTTCAGGATTCCACTTGGGCGTCACCCCCGGCAGGAAACTGCCCCTGAAGCCCAGACAGTGCTGAGTGGCCCACTTTGCTCCTGAGCTCCATGGCACCTGGCCTGGTCCTTCCTACCTCTGAGGCCTCAGACAGGCCCTATTGTCCTATAATCCTCCCATACTGTAGTATGGGTAGTTGGTGTCCCCTGGTATAGGCAGTAGGGGTCCATTTCTCCCAGTCTTTTCATCTCCAGAACCTGACAAATTGCCTGGCACAGAGTAGGTGCTCAGTAAAATGTCAAAATGAATTGACAAGTAAATAGAACACAAAGATGGGTGTGATAAAGGGAGTGAGGATGAGAGAACATAGGCTTGAGGACGGAAAGAACCAAGGAGAAATATTCTTTTTACAACCAGGAAGGGATGGTTAAGCTGCCTGCCTCTCATTTCTTTCTCCTTTGGGCTAACCTTTAATCTCACATCCATCTCATCTCCCAACCCTCTGATTGATCATCTTTGTCATTCACATCCCTCTGTGCCTCCTCCACATTTTCCATTTTCCAGTGGCTGCTTTGGTGTTTAGTGTGATATGTTCAGAGCAGCAGGAGCACAGAGCCTGTCTCCCTAGAGCAAGAGCATCACTTCCTCTTAATTAGCTTGAGATTCCATAATTCCCTGAGCCTCACCATCTCCCTGGCCTCGTGGCTGCGAGAGGAGCAAATTATTTTCACAGAGAAGAGAGTTGGAGAGAATTGAATTGGTGATTATGCTAATTATTTCCTTTTCTGTGTCAGGGCCTGCTCCACAGGGAAGCCCACTCCTGGAACCAGGAGGGTGGGCAGGGAAGAGGTGGGGGATTCGGAGGAAGAAGCCCGGGGCTCTGAGCTGGGGTATGGGAAGTCTGCACTTAGGAGACACCTGAGGGATGTGGCTTCTCCGTGGAGTTAGGGTCTTTGGCTGTGAAGGGGTGGGTGGAGGTGCAGGGTCTGTACAAGTTTCTGGGCTCTTTCATCCACAGCGTGACCTGTGAGGGAGACACAGCTCTGTCTTGCTTTGTTTAGCCTTTATTTATTTGGAAGAGAAAGTGCGGGCAGTGGGGAGGGGCAGAGAGAGAGGGAGAAGCAGGCTCCCCACTGAGCAGGGAGCCCAGGACCCTGGGATCAGACCTGAGCTGAAGGCAGACGCTTCCCCCACTGAGCCACCCGGGCGCCCCAACACATCTCTGCTTTACAGATGGAAGGTGTGAAGAAGCAATCACAGATGGACGGACCCAGCCAGGGGGGAAGGTGCAGTGAGCAGAGAGGGGGTCCGTCCACCCCCTCGTGTTAGGTCTTGTGACTCCCAGTCCAGATGGTTTCCCTTACCTCCCGGCCCCTACTCCGGGCAGACTGTCGGGGTCTGCGACGGCAGCAGCCGTGGGGCCGGGAGCCTTTAGCAGGCCTGGCGTTGTTAGACACGGGCCCAGGCCCGGCTGGCCAGCCTGCTGCTCTCTGGTTGGCAGCTGCCCTCCACCCGCTTGAAGCAGAGCTGTCGGTTCTGTCCCACGTCCCTCCCGTCCCTCCCGCGGCCTGCCCGTCCGCCCCGCCTCAGCTCTGTCTGGGGAGCCATCCGGGCCCCCTACCCTTTGACAGCCCAGCAAAGTCCTGCCACACCGGGTTCTGTTTGTCCCCGGGGCTGGCCGGTGTTGGTCAGTCTGTCAAGCAGTCAACAGATGTCTGTCGAGGGCCTGGCACGGTTCTGGGTGATGGAGGTACAGAGCTCCTTCCCTCGGGGAGGTGGGGTGGGGCGGCTGTAGGGGGGAGGGACAGAGGACCCTGTGGGCCCTGGGCCTGCCTTGCCGTTGAATGAGGTCTGGCCCCATGGCGGACGCTCAGAGGTGGCTGTGAGGCAGAGAATCCTGTGGAGGCTGCTGCGGGGCTGCGGCATGGAAGCAGCAGGAGATGCCCCCTCCAAGCCCCTCCTCCTCCAGCACACAGAGGCTCCTGAAGGGACGCAGCGTCGGCCGCTCCTGCCCGTGGTAGTGGGTGGCAGTCCCTTAGCCTGGATGTGGTTTCCAAAACTGAGTGCTGTGGCCCAACTTTATGCCACCCCGATGAGAGGCAGTAGGTGCAGAGATTTAACACCACAGGGGGACACGCAGGTGGAGCCTGGGGCCAGTGACCTGAGTGACTCTCCGTGCCTCATTTTCCCCCGTACGGTAGGAACTGCACTAGGTTCACAGGAGTATGTGGATTGACAGAGACACAGCTGATGGCGTGGAGGGCACAAGGCAAGGGCTCAGTAAAGGACAGCTCGGAACTGCACCCTCCAAAGGAGGTCCTCTTTCGGCCTGCTCATTCACACCTCCTTGGCAACCGTCCAGAGTCCAGAGAGTGAACTGCCTGGGAAGAATGCAGTGACAAAAATACTCGGCCACATCCGGAACTTCCCTGGTACAGCTGGTCCTTGATCGTGGGCTTCCCCTGGGAGCTGCTCTATGGGAGAATGATCGCAGATCCTGGCTCTGTCACGCCCCTAGCGGTGGCCTTGGGGAAGTCACCCAAACTCGTCCAGCCTCAGTTTCTACCCTTGTCAACTGTGGGTGAACTGTCAACTCCCTCAAATACTAGTTGAGATCATTAAGTAATCCAATGTAGGAGTGGCCACCTTTCTTTTACTCGCAACAGAGCATGAGAGGATGGAGAGCCAAAGGAGAGGACAACGGGAAGCCAAGTGAGGGGTCATGAGCCAGAGGGAGGCACGTGGCCCTCGACTGGAGTCCGTGATACCAACAGCTGCGCTTAGGAGCACTCGCTGCGGGCTGGCACCATGCTGAAGGTTCTCTACCTGACGTACCTCACTGAATCTTTACAAAATCCTCGCAGATTAAGGATTATCTCTTTCACAGATGAAGAAAGGGAAGGCTAGAAGGATCAAGGAACCTGCCAAAGGTAGGCTGGCTTAGAAGTGGCAGGATTCAAACCCAAGCCCCCTGCCACCACAGCCCCTCCACAGTGCGGCCTGCTGGGCGTGGGGTACAGGGTCTGGCCTGCGGGGCCTGGGCCTCAGGGGCCGAGTCTCTGCATCCCTCACCTGTAAAGTGGGCATCCTCATTCCAGCTCCACAGGGCATGTGTGACATAGACTTGGTGGTCCTCGACCCCTCTCCAGCCCTCGGCAGGAAACAGTTTATAAACAGAGGATGACTTACCCGCCCTGCTGCCTGGAGCCAGATCTCTTGCCATGCCAAATTGTTGGAATGGTTCAGTGACAAGTGTGTTATTAGGAAGAAATTTACGATGCCTTATTCAGAGTGAGTCACCGAATCCCTGTGGTGAGAGGCATGGGGAAGGGGCCCTCTGCTGAGACAAGCTGACTTGGGGACCCGAGCCCCAGCTGCCCTGGGCCTGGCTACCTCCCCAGGCCCCCACTAGAGGGTGGGCACTGACCAATGATGAGGGTGGGTGAGGTGTGGGGTAGGGGGACAGCCTTCCACCTTAGGGAAAGGTGGTGCCCTGTGGTGGGTTTGCATGGACCTCACAGTTGGCGTGCTGGGCCCCAGAAATCTCTTTCTGCTTGCCACCAAATTTCTAAGCCTGTGTGAGTCAGGCTCCAGTCACTCTCTGACCACTCCCCCCCCCCCCCCCAGGAATGGGTCTGCCAGCAAATATGGCACAAAATGTAGGCGAACCCTCTTCTCTGCCTTTGAATCACAAAAGAGGAAGTTGGTCTAGAATTAAACTTCAGGGAGAAAGAATTAGCTGAGATATTGCAATTCTGCTGGGACTCGCTTTCTTCCCTTAAAAACTGCAACACTGTGTTCATGAGAAAAGCCCAAGACTTAAAAGTTGACTCTTGTAGGCATTAATGTGATGGTAGAAGAACTGGAACAGGGAAGTATCTGTCAAGGAATAGCAGGTGACCTCCTTGGAGAGATGTCGCTGCAAGTAGCCAGATAAGGCTGACCCTTCTCTGTCTGCTCCTGGACTCAGCACGAGATTTCTTTTTTTTTTTAAGATTTTATTTATTTATTCATGAGAGACAGACAGAGAGAGAGAGAGAGAGGCAGAGACGGAGGCAGAGGGAGAAGTCCATGCAGGGAGCCGGATACAGGACTGGGATCAAGCCCTGAGCCGAAGGCAGACGCTCTACCACTGAGCCACCCAGGCGTCCCAGCATGAAGGATTTTTTTGATGCACCCAAACCCTGAGGGTAGGCTGGAACATTCATGCAGGGCTCAGGACACGTAGACCTCCTGCCAGCACTGGCAATGTCTATAGCATGGACAAGGTGAAAACCAGCTCACTTCGCTGCTGGCTGCTTACCTAGCCACCCATACTTCACAAATCACTGAAGAGCAGCCAGGAGGAAAGAGCAGACCACTGGGCAGCAAAAACAAAGTCTACAGTGTTATTAACATGATAATTTCATTTTTCAACCCAGACCCCATGAGAAGCATATACGTTGGAAGGATGAGAGAGTCTCTAGAGCTCAGATGTTCAATATGTGGGGGATTCCCAGAGAGTGATCTCTCGGGAAATCTAACCCAAACTGTGGACTTTAGCTCCAGAAAAATGCATACACTCCCAGTCTGTGTCTCTGCCTCTCTCCGTCTCTGTCTGTCTCGTGAATAAATAAAGAAAATCTTGGGACACCTGGTGGCTCAGCGGTTGAGCGCATCTGCCTTCGGCTCAGGACATGATCCTGGAGACCAGGGATCGAGTCCCACATCGGGCTCCCTGAGAGGAGCCTGCTTCTACCTCTGCCTATGTCTCTGCCTCTCTCATGAATAAATAAATAAAATCTCTAAAAAAAGATTATATATAAAAAAGAAAATCTTTAAAAAAAAAAAAAAAAGAACGAGAGCTGTAGAGATACGCACACGTGTGAGCTGGCTGCCCAAACCCTAACCCTGAGTGAGCACACACAGTGACTTTTAGCCCTGTCCCCACTGTATCAAGCCATCTCCCCCAGACCTGACTGGTAGTGGCATTATCACAATGGCCCTGCCAGGGCCGGGCTATGCTTAGTACCTCCAACCTGAGAAAGCAAGGATGTACACAAAACAATTACTGAACATGTGTGAAGTGTCAGGCATTCTTCTAGATGCTTTCTCCATTTGAATTTACTGGATCCTCGCCGTGGCCCTGTAAGATATTTCTGTAAAGAGCCCGGACTTAGATTAGTCTTGATTTCTCAAATTCCATTTCCAGTGGTTACATTATTAGAGATGTGATGTTTTTCCAGAAAAATCCGTTACTATCGCTATTAAACACTTGCTTTGTGCTAAGGATGGATTTTACACATCTTGATTCATTTATTATACACAAAGCCACGTTTTACAAAGAAGGAAATTAAGGCCTTTTACCTTTTGGAACAATGCTCTGAGATCACCCATTAAGGAAGCTAGTCTGGGTTACTGGAGGATGGGGGACCAGTGAGAAGAACTGAGGCTCCCCAACCGGTAGCCAGCACCAACCACCAGACATAGGAACAAGGCCAACTTTTATTTCCCAGTCCAGGCAACCAACTGAATACAGCTGCATGGGTGAGGCCAGGTAAAACCAGGTGAGGAAACACCCAATCAATCCTCAGACTCATGAAAAATGGTAAATGATTGTTGTAAGCCCCTACATTTTGGGGGGATTTGTTATTCAACAATCGATAACAAATACGGCCTCCTAAATCCCATTTCACTCACCTCTTTCCCCAAATAACCACTAACAATGGAATTACAAAGACAGTAAGCCAGAATGAAGAGAAGAGGGAAGATCACTGAGGAGGGAAGACCTCTAAACATTTTTAAGATGGGCAGGTGAGGGGATCCCTGGGTGGCTCAGTGGTTTAGCACCTGCCTCTGGCCCAGGGCGCAATCCTGGAATCCCGGGATCGAGTCCCACGTCGGGCTCCCGGCATGGAGCCTGCTTCTCCCTCCTCCTGTGTCTCTGCCTCTCTCTCTCTATGTCTATCATAAATAAATAAATCTTAAAAAAAAAAAAAAGATGGGCAGGTGAGTAGAGGAGCAGTCTCTGACGGAGTAGAGCTGAGAAGCTCACAATCCACATGCGTGCAAGAGAGGCAAATGATGACACCTGGACCAAGGAACACCAGGAGCGCTCCAAAGTTTGGGCACTTAAAGTTACCAGGTACCACATAAAAACAGAATTCCATGATAAAGGAACAGTCAGAGGAAAGAGTTCTTGAAAGTTTAAAATATAATAGGGTTAAAAATACAGTAGAAGGTGCCCAGCATGATGCATAAAAAACAGTCCACACCAGTGCCCATCGGTATGAAATTTTAGAACACAAAAGCATAAAGCAAATACCTGGAAAGCCCCAGAAAGAGAAAAACACTTAACCGACAAAGAAAGAGAGATGACAAGGGCATTAGACTTCTCTCTAGAAACACTGACTAGGAAATAATGGAGAGATATCTTCAAAATTCTGAAGGAAAATGATTTTCAACCTAGAATCTTGTGCCCAGCCAAATCAATCCAACGTGAAGGGAAAACGAAAAACCTTTTCAGACATACAGGACTCAGAAACTGTGCTGGTTGGGAAAGAGGAAGCCATGGCACTCAGGAACAGGGGCTTCCATGAAGGAAAGTCAGAGGGAAGTCCAGGGCCAAGAGCGAAAAGCCAGCCTGGGGAGGGGAGGTCACCAGGACCCCAGAGCCAGGAGGAGGATTGACACATGATCTGGATGAGTGGTGGGAAGATGATCACTGGGACTCTGATGGATCCACTAAAGGAGTTGGGGGAAATTGCTTTAAATAGAGGAAACTAAGAAATGAGAAAGAGGTGGGAGGATGACTTATTCTCAAAAATAATATATTGGGGGAAATTGCTTTAAATAGAAGAAAACTAAGAAATGGAAAAGATAGACTCATTTGCAAAAATAATATGCAAGGAATAGAATTTAGATGACTTTTTGAAATCCAGAGTTAAGAGCGGGGGGAAGAAGCTGCTGCTGAGTTGGAAGTGGTTGCCTCTGGGGAGCAGAGGAGGTTGGAGCTCGCTTCTGGGACTTCTTCTTTTAATGCTGTGATTTTTCACTGTGGGCATACATCGTGTGAATAAAATCAACATTTTTACATGGAGGGCATCTGGGTGGCTCAGTGGTTGAGCATCTGCCTTTGGCTCAGGGTGTGATCCCGGGGTCCTGGGATCGAGTCCCACATCTCCCTCTGCCTGTGTCTCTGCCTCTCTCTGTCTCTTGTGAGTTAATAAATGAAATCTTAAAAAAAAATTATATGGAAATCAAGAACATGGGCTTGAGAGTTGGATCACTGGGTTCAAATCTCTCTGCTCTCTTACTGGTGGCAGGGCCTGGGTCAAGCCTCAGCCTCCATGTCCTTAGCTACCTAGCAAAACTGAGGTGAGGATTCAACCTAAGTTCTGCAAAAGGCCCAGCACAGAGGATGTGCCCAGTAAGTGATAACCATTATGGTTTTTAAGGCTTCTGAGAAATCCCATGGGAGACAGTGAAAGCAAACCCCACTCGACGAGGTTTAGGAGGAGTCGAGAAAGCCTGGAGAAATGTCACCCTTGCATCTGGCAGGAAGCTGTCCAGCTGTTGTTGAGCGGCAGGCCTTCCGCAGGCTCCCGCCCCGTCCACTCGGTATCTCGGTTATTAGCGATGGCACGGTCAGCTTCCAGAGCGGGTTAGAAGGAGCTGGGGTGTGCCGGGAGCAGCTTTTCACATAAAGGCCCGATTCATCCCCAGGGGACTGCTGGCTGGCGGGATTTCCTGCTGACACAATTGTCCCACACAAAAAGCTGCCACCATGGAAGATGGGGCATTCGGGGCAGGGCTGGGAGAAGGCGGCTCCAGGCTCATCTGGGGGCGGGCACACTGGCAGCAGGCAGAGGGGTCCTGCCCCCATCCTCTGGGGCCTGGGCTGGAGCCACCAACAGGGCCCTGGTGTCCCACCCAACGACGGCGGTCTCAAAGGACGGCCTGAGGCAGAGTATGCTGACCCCCTGGCCTAACAGTAGACACATATTTATTAAACAAGTATAGTTAATGGGGAAAAGTCTGGAGAAAGAGAGAGAGAGAGACCCTAAGATGTTAACGACAGTTCCATCTGACTGGTGGGATTTGAAGTGGTTTTCATTTCTTCTCACTTATCCATATATCTCGATTTTTCTACAATAATCGCACATTATCTTTGGTTTTTCAATTAATAACAATCCTAAAGGACAAGATGACGACTCCCTGAAAGGGGAGTGAGTGCAGTAGATGCTCTTTGGCCTCAGAGATTCGCGAACAGCTGGGCACATGTCAGTCCGCTGCCTGCCAGGATTTCTAGAATTCAGAGAACCCGCTTCGGGGGGCGCAGGAGGATTGGGGAGCGGAAGGATGATAACCTGATGACGGCCTGGGGCTTCCCCACCCCTAGGCCTGCCCTGTGCCGCTCCAGCCTCCAACCCACTCAGTCCTCACCGTGACCTCGGGACATGCGGTCAGTTATCATCTGCACGGGACAGAGGACAGCCTGAGACCCAGGGGAGTCAAGCCCTCGTCCAAGGTGTCAGCTGGAACTGGGGGTCCAGCATCGGGCTGCGGGGCCTGGGCCGGCATCCACCGCAGTGGCGCAGCTGCAGGCGCTGGGCGGGGAGGGTGTCTGGGCAATGCTTGAGGGCCGGGGAGTCTCATCTTTCCCTGAAGAAAAGCCCCTTTTTTTTTTTATTTCCCAGGGGGCTTCCAGTGGGGGCACAAGGTTGCAGCCGTGGACTTAGAAATCCACCACTTCCAGGGGCTCCTGGGTGGCTCAGTAGGGTAAGTGTCGCACTCTTGATATTGGCTCATGTCATGATCTCAGGGTCATTAGATTGAGCCCCACGTTGGGCTCTGCGCTGAGCATGGAGTCTGCTTAAGATTCTCCTCCTCTCTCTGCTCCTCCCCCTGCTCTCACACATGTGCCCTCTCTCTCATGGAAGGGGAGGGGAGGGGAGGGAAGGAGAGGGACGGGAGGGGAGGGGAGGGGAGGGGAGGGAAGGGAAGGGAAGGGAAGGGAAGGGAAGGGAAGGGAAGGGAAGGGAAGGGAAGGGAAGGGAAGGAGGGAGGGAGAAGAGAAGAAATCCACCACTTCCAGCTTGGAACTGAGGCTCCACTAGTATCTAGCGAGCATTTCCTCCACAGTCGTCAGTTGATTCCACCTCTCACTGAGTCTGTCAGCGTTTCCTTCCCATCATACCAAGAACTCCCGAGGCCAGGGATGCCAGGCACCTGGCTAGGTTACTTGGTATCATCTGTGTCTAGACCTGTGTCCCGCACATCAGCGATTGTTCTGTACTGATGATGTGGTCAGTAAGGAAACTGAGACTCCGAGAAGTTGAGGAAAGCACTCAAGGTCCCACAGCGAATAAATATTGGGGCTGGAGTTGGAGACTGGATTCTGACCCCAGGAACCGTGGCTCACACTCACCCTGATGGTGAGTCCTGTTTCAAGGCAGAGTGTGTCACAAGAGACACACCTGTGGCCGCCTGGGAACAGCAGTGGCCAGCCATCCCAGTGGGCGGTAGTCTAGGGGCAGGGGTGAGGGCCGCTGGGCCACAGGAGGACTGAGTACGTGGTGAAGCCAAGAAACAGAGTCACGGACAGGAGACAGCGTGGAGTGGTCGTCAAAGGCCTGGACTTGGGGCCAGATGTCCAAACCTGGTCCTACTTAGTGACCCTATGACCCTAGGCAGGTTGATCACTCCGAGCTTTATTTTTTTTTTAAGATTATTTATTTATCTATTTATTCATAGAGACACAGAGAGAGAATGAGAGGCAGAGACACAGGCAGAGGGAGAAGCAGGCTCCATGCCGGGAACCTGATGTGGGACTGGATCCAGGGTCTCCAGGATCACGCTCTGGGCTGCAGGCGGCATAAACCGCTGCACCACTGGGGCTGCCCCACACCAAGCTTTAGCTGCTGTGTTGTCAAATGGAGGCAATATCACACAGAGTTGTTATAAAGATTAATTAAATTAATATGTACAGAATTCTGAGTACAGCAGCTAGCCCATGACAGGGATGTGTTTGTGTGTGGGGTGGTGGTGGGGGGTGTAATAAACAGCACCAAACTGGGTAAATATCCACACATGAGGATCCAGACACTTCTGTGTTCCATGTCACGTAGAGAATATGTGCAAATACACAGCAAGGGACCGCCATTCACCAAGTGTCCTGTATCGACCTTTGCTGCATAAAAATTTACCCCCCCTAATTTTTTTTTTTTTTAGATTTTATTTATTCATGAGAGACACACAGAGAGAGAGAGAGAGGAGAGGCAGAGGGAGAAGCAGGCTCCATGCAGGGAGCCCGATGTGGGACTCGATCCCGAGACTCCAGGATGACACCCTGGGCCAAAGGCAGGCGCTAAACCGCTGAGCCACCCAGGGATCCCCTGAAGCCTTCTCTTACATCACATTTGCTGATATTCCATTGACCAAAGCGGATCATATGGTCAAGCCCAGAGCCAGGGTGAGCAGGGACTACACAAGGGTGTGGGAACAGAGGCGTACTGGTCTGGAGCCGTCACTTATAACCATGACCACAGTTACTTGTCCACCTCGACAATGGTGAGTGTTGCCGGTACGCACACAGCACCAGGGGGAGGGGCATGTGACCTTGGGCAGGTCTCTCTCTCTCTGTGACCTCATCTGCACAATGAGGGAGGGGCTTTTTCTGAGTGGTCCCTAGCCTCAGCAGCTCAGATGTGCTAAGAGAGAGAGTTGATTTCCTAACAGGCGCATGCTTCACGTCGGCAGAACATTCCTTGGTCCTAGTGCAACCCAAACCCTCACCAGCTGGCCCTGCTGGCCTTTCCAGATGGTTTTTCCCAGGCTAGAAAACCTGGGATTTTAAAATACAAACAGGACAAAATGCTTTCCAATCCAACAACATCTTGCGGTTCTCAAAAAAACATCTCCATGCTCTATTAGGTAAGATAATGCTCAGATTTTCAGTGTCCTACCCCAATAAAATCTTAGCTAACTGTCCAGTGCAGGTGGTCCTGACTCAGTGGGGGAAGGCACCCTGTCCATTCAGGAGTCCGGGCTGAGAAGATGCTCCCTTCTTGATAACAGAGCTTCCATGTTACCCGAGGCAGGGACATCCTACTGGCAGAGGAAAGGAAAGGTGAAGAATCACATGGGAAGCAATCATGAGCCAGACCCAGGCATGGCCACCTCCCTCTGCCCATGATCCATGACCCAGAACTCAGTGGACATGAGAAGGGACAAGAGCTGGAAATGAAGGTAGCTGTGAGCCCAGGAGGAAAGGCAGACAGACTCCTTGAAGTCAGAGTAATTTCTGCCACTAAAACACACTTCCTCTTGTCTCCACAAGGTCCCTGGTAGGATGGGGATGTTCCTGTGTGTTTTCCGCTGGGCCTCTGTGTGCTGAGACAGTAGGGACATGGGCTCACCTTTGACTGATCCAAAAGTCAGAGCCAGAGCTTCTTTCTTTTGCCATTTCATCCAATATACAATTTATAATATGATATATGATATATGTAATATAATATAATGTAATATAATATAATGTAATGGCAGGCCCTGTGGGGCATCTTCGATTTCTGTGACCCGGTTACTGGTATGCCCACCCCAACTTCTTCTGTCCTCTGCATCAGGGCTTGGGTTGACTCAGGAAGTGCGGCACAGCTAGAACAGGGAATCCAGCCTTCCCCTTCTCCCCTGCTCAGGCTCAAGGTGTCAGCCCTGTCTCAGCCCCTCCTTCTGCTCCCTGGTCCATTGAATTTGTTGCTGAGCTCTAGAGCACATCTCCTGGGTACACCTCCCCCGCTCCCACCCTGCAGTGCCAACACTGCTCTGGGGTCACACCCCCATTACCAATTCAATACCCCTCCCCCCCTCCCAGCCTTGGGCACAAGCCCAGCTTTGAAGCTGATCATTAGCATTGTGACTTTGAACAAGTGACTTCAAGCCTGTTTCTCCATCCATAAAATGAGGATGATAATAATGTCCAAAAGACACAGAGTAAAAATTGTGTGAGCCAAAAATTCGGTAAAATGCCCTTTGGAAACTACAAAGCACCAAACAATGCCCCTTGCTCCCACTGCTCCCCATCTGGGGAGGGGACCCTTGTCCACACCCCCAGGTCCCCTGCTGCCCACAGGGACCGTCCATCCTTACCCTGTCAGTCTATATCTTCCACGGTCCAGATCCAACTTAGTTTGCTCATTTTCCCTTTCTGGATCCAGCCAGAAAGAAGACTTGCTATCTCCCATGCGTGCTCCTTGTTGTCCCCTTCCTCAGAATTTGTCTCCATGCCTTTGTCTGACTCCATTCCTCCTCCTAAAATAAATGCCTCTTGGGTTTTCACGTGCATCATCTCTCCCTGTGTTGCAAAGCATAGCAGGATACCAGCTCTTTCCTCGGGGAGCCTCCACCTCTTCGGAATTCTTGTCATTCCCACTTGGAATCACTGTTCTGCTCATACTTAATGCTGCAAGTTAAATCACTGCACATCAGCCTGGGTGCCCGGGGCGGGCACGCAGAACAAGACACGGCCAGACCCGTGCAGGGAAAGATCTGATCCTGGCTCTCGAGGGGCTTCCTGACTGCCCAGGGGAATGGACACCAGTACAGTCCAGTACCCAGCAGCAGAGAAAGGCCCGAAGATTCAGTGCTGAGGGGACGAAGCAGGTCTGGATTCTGCAGAGAGGCTTCCCAGCGGAGGTCAAGTGAACCAGGCCTGGCTTTGAAAGGTGCCTAGGATGCCAGCAGGTGGAGAGGGAGAGGGAGGGCCCCCAGCAGGGGAGGCAGGAGGTACAATGCTACCTGTGGTTCAGGGATGTGGTTCACACTCCTTAAGGGTGGGATTCCTGCTGGAGTATATTTGCCTCCCCCAGCAGTTTCCAGCCACAGGACAGTTTCTGCTCCCCCGTGATGAGTGCCATGGGGCCACTGAGCATCAGGGGCACCAGGCTGGGGGTGCTCTGCGCCAGGAAGAGCCACCCTGCTGTGTCCCCAGAATGCCCATGGTGTATACTCAGAATATCTATTAAAAGTGATAGCAGCCTCCGAAAGAACCCCTGGGCGTAGGCTCAACTGTGCTGGAGCCCTCTGTGACCTGAAGGAAGGCATTCTCCCCTCCAGGTCTCAGTGACCCCACCTGTCAAGTGATTTGATGGCAAAGGCCCAAGGGAGCCCTACGGCAAGGAGATGAAGCCCATGAGCTGCAGAGTCAGGATACCGGGGTACAAATCTCCAGCTTCCTGAGTGATTTAAAGTAAGTAAATTCATCTTTCTAAGCTTCAGTGTTCTCCTGCATAAAAGGGAACAGTAATACTGCAAAACCTAATCAGAACACCCCAAGGGGCATCCCAAGAATTCAGTTGCACAAAACTTGGGAGTCTTGTTATGGTGAGGATAAAGAGAAGATGCGGAGATTGGAACGTGTAGTGTTGTGTCTGAATTCAGTTATGACGAGGTGTTAGCAGTAGGATTCTTGTGGATTAAATGTATTTATATACGTATGCACACACATAAATGTTAATATATATAAAATGCTAGCCCCGTAAGTGTGCAATGGATGTGACTAATTGGTAGTAGTAAAACAAGAGCCCCCTAGCTGGGCTGAAGTGTGAGCTCACTGAAGACTGCTTGGTGGGTGGGCTGGGAGCATTCAGGGAGGGATTCTGGCGGCCAAAGTACTGCCTGAGGCCTGGAATCCTGCTCGCCTCATACTACAGATGCTTCCAGGGCTGGTTCTGCTCTGTCCAAGGTTGGATCTAGAAATTGGGTGGGCAGGGGGGAGACCTGATTTGGGCATTACCTGCAGGTGAGCAAAAGAAAGAACTATTTTTCAAGTTCCCAAGAGGATAGCAGGAAGACATGTCAGAGACCGCCCTCTTCCTTTTATATAAAAATGCCCCAAATCATGTGCAAGATTAATATCCCAATCACTCACTCCCCTGTTGGCCTCTATCACAGGAGAATGTTAAGCTGGTTTTTGCCCACAGGGGGAAAGCAGTGTCTGAATAAAGCCAGATCCTGGGGAGCTTGGGGGGCTTGGTCAGTTAAGCATCTGACTTCAGTTCAGGTCATGATGTTCAAGGGCCCCGGGATGGAGCCCCACGTAGGGGCTCAGCGGAGATTCTGCTGCTTTTTCTCCCACTCCCTCTGCCCCTTCTCTCTCTCTCTCTCTCTCTCTCTCTCCCTCTCGTGCGTGCGCACGCACACACATATTCTCTCTCTCTCTCAAATAAATGAATAAAATCTTAAAAAAAAAAAAAAAAAAAAAAAAAGCTCTTACCACTCCAGCCCAGGTAAGAACCCCTTGGCACTGGCCTTCTCCCCTCCCCAGACGGGGCCTGCAGACGGCTTGCTGGGGCAGGGCTGCCAGCCTCCTCACTCCTTACCCCTCCTGGTGACCAGCAGCGTGAGGCCATCTGCAGATGCTCCAACACCAGGGAGCTCAGTCAGGAGCCTGGGTCCCCACGTGCCTAGAAACGGACGAGGCCTAGAAAGGGCCTTCTGCTGTGATCTGGGCACACCTCCATTCTGCATCCTATAAGCGCAGGCATTAGAGTGGGAGGGGAGGCCAGAGAGCACCCCTTTTACGGATAAAGAACTGAAGTTAAGCCAGGCCGACCTGGCTGATTCTTCTCTCTCACTTCGTGCTTCCTTCTCACCTCTTGATTGTTAAATATTGGCGTGCCCCAGAGCTCAGCATGTGGGCCCCAGATGCTGTCTCAGGGGTCTCACCCAGGCCTGCGGCTTTATATACTATACATGTGTACCTGGGAACCACTCAACTGCGGATCTGCAGCCCAGGCTCTGTGCAGAACTCCAGACTCCTACATCCAGCTGCCCACTGGGCGCCCCCTCTGGGAAGGCTCATAGGCATCACCCTCCGCGTGGGTCCAAACTGAGCTCCTGATCTTTCCTCCTCCCACACTCTGCTCCATGTGAGTTTATGGCAATTCCATCATTGCTCAAGCCAATAACCTTGGAGTCACTCTTGGCTCCTGTTGCTAAGAGACTCATGCCTAAACCATCAGCAGACCCACATACATACGGATTCTGGCCATTCTTCCCATCTCCACTCCCACCAGCTTGCTCTGAGGCACCACCAGCCCTTATGTGCTTTGCCATAGTCTCCTCCATGGTCTTCCTGCCTCTACTCACGCGCCCTGCAGTCTGTTACAAACTAACTCAGCAACCGGGCAATCCTGGGAAGGTGAAAGTCAGCTGAGGTCCCTCCTCAGCTCAGAGCCCTCCAATGGCACCTCCTCCCATCCATAGGTGGTCCATGTTACCTCTCCATCTGAGGCGGGTCGTAGCCCTCACTCCCTCCCTGCTCCCTGCACCCCCGCCACAGTGGCCCCCAATGCACCAGGTGCACTCCCAACCTTGGGGCCTCGGTGGCGTTTGCATCTTTGCTTGGACACTTTCCCCCCACGCCCACCCCAGGTGTCTGCATGCCTGCTCCCCCTCCTCCTGGGCACAGCTTTACTCTGTGTCCTTATGCAAACCCCATCTCTTCAGTGAGGTCTTCCCTGACCTCCTTCATTTAAATTGTACCCCCCTCCCATTTTCTCTCACCTCTTTTGGCCTTATTTTGCTCCATGACACTCCCCACCAAATATACTATGTATTTATTTTGTTCATTATTTGTCTCCCCTAACTGGAATGTAAGTTCCCCAAGGGTAGAGGTTTTTATCAGACACACAGTAAGTGCTCAATAAATATTTGTTAAATACACGAAAGAACAGGAGTCAGCGGTTCCGGTGTGTCTGTGTCAGCTGTCCCCCTGAGTACCGTTGCCCTTAGCCAATGAATGGATGAGCAAGAAAACACCTCAGATCAGGTTCAGTTCCTCCTTCAGTTGAGAGACCCTGAGGCCCAGTGAGGGGGAAGGTATCCTGGATAATCACAACACCCTGACTTTAGAGCTGGGGCTGGGCCTGGATACCCTCCTGCCCCCACCCCCGCATCTCCCAAACAGAGCCCGTGCTCTCACCTCCCTGCCACCCACAGCTAGAGGTCACTCCATTTTGACAGCAATTTCCAATCTCGTGAGCTTAAAATAAGAACCAGGAACTACAGAAAATGGAGAAATAAGGTATAGGGAGGGGGTATTTTTAGCTTTGCTGGTTTCTAAGTGTATACATATATAGACCTCTGTCTATAAGTGTGGCTATATATAGGTATTAAATCAGGAAGCCAGTTGAGTGGTGGGTCAGCTTTTCCGGGGGCGGCTGTGAGCCTGTTGCAACAGGACCAGTTTCAAACCAGAGTGGCTGATTCCAAGGAAACTGGCCTGCTGAGTCAACGGGAAGCTGCACACCTCACATGAGATGTTCAGAAAGAGCTGAGAAGTTAGATCCTCCTTTTCCTTCTCCTCAATCAGCCAAAGCACCAGTGAAATTCCAAGGCCCCCCCAACCCAGTAACTGGCCAAGGCTTTTGCAGTCAAAATCTGCCCAAGGTAGATGGGGATTCTGAAGAGGGACACTGAGCGGAAGCCTAGAGTTTTTGCAGCACCCAGTTGACCAGAGACACCTCCCTGGGCTCCAGCCCCTTTGGCTACCAGGAATTTTCTCAGGCCTCAGATCAGGCCTAAAAGCTGAGGCTGCGGTCAGTCAGCACGGAGCATTTCTGTTAGCCAGACACTGTTCGCCACCTATGATCTCATTTCATACAATGTAGCAGGGAAGTACATTTATCATTTTCTCCATTTTACAGCTGGAGAAACTGAGGCAAAGAGTGGGTAAGTAATGTGCCCAGGTTTCAGTTTAAGGGGCAGATCCAAGCAGTCTAGCTGCACAGTCCATGTGCACAGTCCCTGGCTGGAAGGCAGGGAGCCTGAGTCAAAGCCCAAACTATGTGGCCTTCATTCATTCAACAAGTATTTACTATTTACTATGTGTGGAGTATTTCTGGGCTCTGAGATGCACGGCTGGATCCAGGGCTGGATGCCACAAATCTTTGGCTGGACATGGAGCTAAATGATGAGTGTTGGAGCAAGCGCATTGGTTGGTTGTGGATAGTGAATGAGGGCAGGTCTTTCTTCTCACCTGTGGCACCTGATGGAAGTATCCTGATTCATGCTGTGGAAATAGGGGCTAGTATCTCTCTGCAGGGCAGGAGAAGGACCAAACACTGGATTTGGAGCCGATCCCTATCCTCACGTAGATTATGTTACAGTTGGGGAGACACAGAGATGTTGGGGAGACCACAAATAAATGAGATAATTAAGATGATTATAAGGGTCCTAAATAAACCGGGGTGATGGGGCTGTTATAGGTTGAACTGTGTTCCCCAAATGTTACGTGTTGAGGTCCTGTTCTCTAGAATGTGGCCTTATTTGGAGATAGGGTCCTTACTAGGGTGATCGAGTTAAAATGAGATTAGGGTGGGCTCCAAAGCAATATGATTGGTGTCCATATAAAAAGGGGAAGTTTGGAGACAGGTACATGGGGAGAATGCCACGTGAAGATGAAGAAAGAGATCAGAGTGATCTGTCTACAAGCCGAAGAACACGAGAGAGCGCCACAGAGCGCCAGAAGCTAGGGGAAAGGCCTGGAACAGCTCCTCCTCCCTGCCCTCCAAAGGAACCAACATCTCTGACATCTCTATCTTGGCTTTCTAGCCTCAGGGACTGTGAGAAACTAAATCTCTGCTGCTGAAGCCACCCAGTCGGTGGTGCTTGGTCACACAAGCCCTAACCAACTGACACAGAGACAAAGAGGGTCTGGGGAAGGAGAGGATTACTTTGGCCAGTACACGGGATGAGGCCCATCTGAGGAGCAGATGCACAGGCTGAGTCCTGAACATCGAGAAGACTGTCCTGGGAAGAGCTGCAGCAGATCCGCAGCCCCAGGGATGAGCACAGACTTGGCATTTCTGCAGGAGACATGGCAGGGCCAGGTGGCTGGAGCGGGGGGGGTGAGGGCAGAGAAGTTCAAGGTGAGGTCAGATGGAAGGCAGAGGCCCAGGTAGGCAGGGCCTCGTGGGGACATGCTGGGTATGTGGATCTCACACTGATTGCACTAATTCACAGTGGAGGGAGTGACAGGAGACCTGACTTTCCCCTTTGAAAGGTCCCCCTGGCTGCAAGTGGAGATGGCACTTGAAGGTCAGGTAGGCAGAGGCCAGTTAGCAAGTGAGGCTCATGTTCCACAGAGAAATGAGTGCCCTGAGCTGAGGGCACTGGAGAGGAGAGGGAGGAATGGTTGGGTGGCAGTAAACTCTGGAGAACCCCAACAGGACCTGTCAGGCCTGAGATGAGCGGAAGAGAGACATCGAGGATGAGCCCTGGGATTTTGGTCAGAGCGACGAGAGAACAGCAGTGCTTTTTACAGTGAGAGAAGGAAGAGGGTGGAATAGGGGCTCCTCGAAGAGATAAATGAGAGCCAGCTTCCATCCCAATAAGATTTCTAAGATGAGGCCAAAAGGCAAATTGAGAGACTCATAGTCCCCGTGCTAGGACTCCCAGCCAGAGAGAGTCAGACATGGAAGCAAATACTAGAAATACCACGTGCCGAGTAGCTGACTGCACACAGCTGAGGGCATTACTGTGGGGCAGTCGGGAAAAAGAGGAAAGGTTTTTGTTTTGTTTTGTTCAAAATAATTTCAGACTTACATAAATGTTACAAAAATAGTACAAAGAACTACCGAGTATTGTTCAACTAGTTTCCCCAAACGTTGACAGCCTACAGATTTACAGCTCCATCCTCAAAACGGGAGTCAACATTAGCTAGAAAGCTCTTTCGGATTTCGGCAGTGGCCTCACTGATGTCCTTGGTCGGGTCCAGGAGCCACCAGGCCCACGCGCGGCCCTTAGCTGTCGCCGTTTCCTTAGGCTCCTCTAGTCCGGGCCAGCGGGGAGGGCCGGTGATGCTGTCGAATGTCCTTCGGTTTGGCTTTGGCTGGTGTTTCCTCAAGCTGTGTGTGTTTTTTGTTTGTTTGTTTTTTAAAGATTTTATTTATTTATTCATGAGAAACACCGAGAGAGAGAGGCAGAGACACAGGCAGAGGGAGAAGCAGGCTCCATGCAGGGAGCCCCATGCGGGACTCGATCCAGGGACCCCAGGATCACGCCCTGGGCTGAAGGCAGGCGCTAAACCACTGAGCCACCCAGGGATCCCCCAAGCTGTGTGTTTTGACAAGAACACCACAGAGGCGATGCTGTGCCCCCTCGGCGCATTGCATTGGGCCACCCAAGGCCTACGTGTCGCGGGCCCTGTTACGTTGACTCCGATCAGCTGGGTAAGGCCGTGCTGCGAGGCCTTTGCACCGTCCAGACACCGTTCTCCCCTTTGCCATTAACAAGCACCTTGTGGGGAAATACTTGGAGGCTGTATAAACATCCTGTTTCTCATTCATTTTCACCCACGAATGTTTGTTCCCACTGACGATTCCTGCTTAAAACAGGAGGTGTTTGCCAAATGGTGGCTTTCTATTTCTGTTGTGCCTTCGGAACATCTATTAATTGGAGTTTTGCTGTAAAAACTCAAATACCTGTCTAGGCCGCCTGGGTGGCTCCGTGGGTTAAGCGTCTGCCTTCAGCTCGGGTCGTGGACTCGGGGTCCCGGCTCCCTGCTCAGCGGGGAGTCCGCTTCTCCGCCTCCCACCACCACCCACCCTCACACGCTCATGCTCTCTGTTGCATGATCTCTCCCTTTCAAATAAGTAAATAAAATCTTAAAAAAAAATACCCATCTATATCTGTATAGACCCATATTCTTTATTTTGCCTTTAGTTTATGTTATAGTCTATTTGATTATCATTTATTTTGTTGCTGAAATTACCTCAAATGTGGCCATCGTGAGCCCCTTCAAGTTGGCTCCTCTGTTGAAAAGGAAAGTTTTGAGCTGGGTCATAAAGGAGGCCTAGGGACTTGTAGGGAGGAAGGAGGGCTGAGGCTTCGAGGCCCCAGGTGACCCTAAGGGCAACCATGGGCCATATATGCCCAGGGCTCTCTGGGGATGCTGGGCGGCCTCTGGGCTCACCGTCCCTGACCGTGAGAGCCAGCAGGAGGCAGCCACATGCCTTGCTCAGGTGGAGACGCCTCCACTGATGACACCTCCCTCCCCACCCTGCACACAGGACTTCCCTAGGGACCAACCCTTTAGGGATGCAGCTGCTACAGCTCCTTCCAGCATTTGGGCTCTTGGCACACCTGCCGGGATTTGCTCAGGAGAGGCCTTCCACCAAGCCCACCGGCCCCTGCAGCCACTTCCTGCCTGCCTCTGCTCTGCTGGATAGGCCATCACTCAGCCTGTGCTGTTCCCACCGCTTGGCCAGTGACCAAGCTATTCCCTGGACTCCTCTGCTGAAGGGCTTGATTTGTGGAGGTGGTGAGGCTCGCGGAGAACCACACGTCCCAGGGGCCATCTAGGTGAGACTGGCTCTTGTTCTGACTGGTTTGTTGCCTTTTTTTTTTTTCTCTTTCAACCTAGGGCCTCTGTGAAGTCTTCAGGGATGCCCAGTAGTTTACCTACCGGGCATAGGGGGCAGGACAGTGACAGCTGGATGACTCTCAGTCTGGTCCATCATGGCCCTGCTGAAAGGCAGAATGACTTATCTTAGGTCACAGTGGCAGCTGGTGGCAAGGGAAGCCTAGGACCCAGTGTTCGGACTCCTCGTGTCCTCCTCACCATTCCAGACTCCCAGTCTGTTCTCCTCCTCGTTTCTCAACTACTGACGAGGCCACAGTCTGGGTGACTTGTCCATGTCCCTCGTGCCCCCAGCAGGCGGAGAGACAGAGGCCAGTCTTCCGGCCCCTTTCTGGGGCAGAGCCTCTAGGCACATGAGCAGCATGGACTCCTCACCCATAGGGAAGGAGAGCTCTGGGTCCTGGGTCGTTTTGCAAGTGCAAGGCTGAGGTCAAGTGCGGGCTCACCTGGCGACCTCTCAGGGCTGGAGGCCTGTGACCTCCCCCAGACCCAGCCCTGAAGGGCTAGAGGCTGGCCACCCTTTCTGCCTTCGCTCATTCCTCTTCCTTCAGTTCAGGATTAGAAACGGGGTCCACTCTTTTTCTCTTTTAAATTTCAAATTAAACTTAAAGATAAGTTAAATAGTCACGATTCAAAATTTAAGAAGTACACAATTTCCACTGTCGGAAATCTCCCTTCCAATCCGTCCTTTGCATACCCCCTCCCCAGAGGCAACTGCCGAGGGTCATTTCTTATGCAGCTTTCCAGAGAGAGTCTATGTAGGATCAGCAAACTTTTTCTGTACAGGACCAGAAAATAAATCTTTCTGGCTTTGCAGGCCCTGGGTCCTCTTTCCCATTGCCCGACTGCCATCGTAATGGGAAAGCAGGCGCGTTGGTACATAAATAAACGTGCCTGTGTCCCAATAAAATTTGATTTATGAACACTGAAATTTGGATTTCCTGTAATATTCATATACCATAAAATATTTTTCTTTATGTTTTTCCAAACATTAGAAAATGCGAAAACCATGCTTACCTCCCAAGCTGTACGAAAACATAGTATTTCAAGGTACAGATAAATCATAATGTATTTAAACAGTGTCCCATTGATGGTCTTTCGTGCTGGGTCTGGTCCTTTGTGGTCACATAAAACAGTGCAGGGAATATGCTTGCTCATATGTTATGTCATGTGCAGACGATCTATCTACAGGATATATTTTGGGACAAGTCTGATCAAATCTGAACAGCCTTGGGGCTCCTGGGTGGCTCATTTGGTTAAGCATCGGATTCTTGATTTCAGCTCAGGTCATGATCTCAGACTCATGAGATCGAGCCTGGTGTTGGGCTATGGGCTGAGCATGGAGCTTGCTTAAGATTCTCTGCCTCTCCCCACCCCCACTTGCACCCATGCCCTCGCTCTCTCTCTAAAACAAACAAAAAGTCTGAACAGCCTTTCTTCTCCTCCCAGGCTCCTCTTACCTCTCTTGACATCTCTTTAAAGTCTTCATCTTGGGGGCCCCTGGGTGGCTCAGTCGGTGAAGCGACTGCCTTCGGCTCAGGTCATGATCTCAGGGTCCTGGGATCGAGCCCTGTGTCAGGCTCCCTGCTCAGCAGGGACCTGCTTCTCCCTCTCCCTCTGCCTACTGCTCTGCCTCCTTGTGCTCTCTCTCTCTTTTAAATAATAAATAAATAAAATCTGGGATGCCTGGGTGGCTCAGTGCTTTAGCGCCTGCCTTCAGCCCAGGGCGTGATCCTGGAGTTCCAGGATCGAGTCCCACGTCGGGCTCCCTACATGGAGCCTACTTCTTTCTCTGCCTGTGTCTCTGCCTCTCTCTCTCTCTCTCTCTCTCTCTCTCTGTGTCTCTCGTGAATAAATAAATAAAATCTTTAAAAAATAATAAAATCTTCATCTTGTTCCCTCAGTAATGCACAGAGAGCTTCACAAGCCGGGCTCTGCTCCAGGACAGCTCCTCAAGTATTTCTTGGACTCCAGCCTCCTAATGGGCCCTGTGCCTTGACTCTCTCCCTCCACCTGCCCTTCCTCATGGAGCTCCCAGGGGATGCCTCAAAGTCACAAGTGTAATTCTGAAGGTCTTGTGTGTATTTCACAGATCCAAGCAGGGAAAACCACACCCCTTAGGGTGGTTTAAGACCCCCACCCCACCATGGTCTGACCCCTTCCGACTATAGCTTCATCACTACGGGGAGACCCTTGAGCCAAACTGCACTGAATCTGGGCTTTCCTCAGGGCTTTGACATTGGTGAGAGCTTAGTGTCATGACCTGTAAAATGGGCAGAACAGCAGCCCTCGCCTTCTAGGGTTATTGTGAGTTAATTCACAGAAAGCGCTTAGAAGGGTCGGCTGGCACCTCTTACAGGCCCAGGGCCTGCTGACCACCATTAGTTTTATTTTCAAACTCAATCATAGCTTTATCTCCCACACTCAGCACCCAAGGTTCACTGCCTCTGGCTCCCAACACTTGTAGCCTTGCTAGGCTGTGACCATTTTGGAATCACTCCATGCGGGTGACCTCGCTGTGTCCTGTTCCCTCTGCTCCTTCAGTCTGGGCCAGCCCTCCCCACCCTGCCCCCTGTTGAAACAGCACTCCTGGGGATCCCCGGGTGGCTCAGTGGTTTGGTGCCTGCCTTTGGCCCAGGGCGCAATCCTGGAGTCCTGGGATCGAGTCCCGCGTCAGGCTCCCTGCATGGAGCCTGCTTCTCCTTCCTCCTGTGTCTCTGCCTCTCTCTCTTTCTCTCTCTCTCTCTGTGTCTATCATAAATAAATAAATAAATCTTTAAAAAAAAAAAAAAAGAAAAAAGAAAAAAAGAAACAGCACTCCTTTTCCAGAGCCCAGCTCAGATGCAGCTCACCTCTGAGGCCTCAGACCTCCCCTCCTCTCTGTTTCCTCCTCCCTCTCTACCTCTATGATTGCCTCTCCACATCCCCTACTCTCAGGGGGAATCGTCTGTGCTTATGCCATCCCCTAGCTAGATTGTCGACTCCCTCCCCGAGGGCAAGGCTTGGGTCTTCTTCCTCTCTGAGTTCCCCCAGCACGAAGCACAGGAACTTGCACGCAGGACATGCACAGCAAACGCCTTTAGATTTAACTGCGAGCTTGAGCTCACGTGAAGAAATAATTACCTTGGCCCAAGGTGGAACTCAGTGCTTCCCCCTGATCTAGAGCCCATGCACTTATAAACAAAATGGACTAAGTTTTCCCCAACCTCAGAGGTGAGCTGGAGGTCCCCCGGCCTCTGCTGGTCACCCCCCCTCTCGCTGCCCATGAGGTAGCAAATCCTGCCAAACTGCAGTGTTGGCTTCTCCATCCGCACTCATCTGCCTCGCATTCCTCCCATAGGTACCAGGCGGCGGAGAACTTGAACGCACCACCTCATCGGCTGTCAGGCACAGTCACCCTTTGGGAATCTAAAACTTCCTGTTCCTCACACATGGGGTCCCCAAAAGTCTAGATTGTTAGGCAACTTTGCTTATGACCTGAGTCTCCTGGAATACAGTTGTGACCATCTGTGTGAGTGGAGCTCAGGCAGGGCCACCAAGCCACTGATCCATGGGATCACATGGCTCCATGTAACAGGACTCTTAGAGAACCCGTGCTTCTTCCCTTATGTGACATAAGCCCTGAACTCCGGTGGACCATGCCTTCGAGTGTCCCAGGCTGCTTCTACTCTTTTGCTCTGCCATACTTAGCATGTGACTTCTGTTTTCAGGGCTGCCATGTGGTCATGTGACAGGGCCCCTGTGACTTCAGCTCATCACATTCACCTTCCAGCCAAGGAAAAGGGGGAAATAGTGAGGGACAAGAGCACAGCTGAATCTGCCTATTTTAAGGCGCCTTTCCCAGTGACTATCACTTACATCTCATCGGGCCTACGTGTGACCCATGTGCACCCTCACTGCAGAGGAGTCTGGGAAATGTAGCTTCTCAGCTGGGCACGTTGCTGCCCATAAATAAAAAAATTGAGATTCTGTTCATGAAGGAAAGGGGGGAGTAGGGTTGGAGTGGGTACTTCGCTGTCTCTACCCCAGTTGGGATAATCGAGGAAGACTTCATGAAGAAGCAGAGCACTGTAGGATCAGATAAGTTGCCATGCACCAGGTGCTTTACCACTTACAGGTAGGGGAAGGGAGGCTTCTCCTATTACCCTCCCACGTGAAGGAGCAGTTCCAGCGCCCATTTTAGAGATAAGGCAAACAAAGCCTAACGTTCAATAACTCACTCAGTGTCATACAGCTAGTAAATGGCATCCAGATTCAAACTCCAGACTCCACCACACTCCCTTCTCCCCTCCAGGCTCACCTCCCATCTCAGGATGCCTCTGCAAAGAAGGAAAGAAAGATCCAGAGAGTGTGTATCCAGACCAGGACCCTGACAGGGAGGAATAGGGAATAGAGATTCCCAGATTGCTCCAAGTGGCAATTTTTGAACATAAAGATATTTACCTATGGCTGGTTCCCAGAAGAATTTATTTTACACTTTAAGAAAAGAAAAGGCATTTGCATAAAGTAAAAGTCAAAAATCACATGGAAGCCTGGGATGAGAGCACCTTTTGTGGGGAACCCCAGGGGCAAGGCAAGGGACAGAGGAAGAGGCCGGCCCCTGGCTGGGAGGAGCAGCAGGGCAGGGGAGCAGTGGGGCTCTAGGCACCACCAAGTCCCTCCTGCTCTGGCCAGCAGCCAGCAGTCTGTCACCTGCCAGGAGCTGGGGGGAGGGAGGCAGGTCATGTGAGGAACAAAGCCTGGCAGCTCAGTGTCCTGGGAACACTGTCACCCGTGGCGAGGTGACCCTTGGCAAAGCTCTGAGTGCTCTCTGCTTGGGGCCACATTCCTGTCCTCCGAGGCTTCTGTGTGGCTCAAGTGGAACAGAACTGGAGTCCCCGACTCCTACAGGGGTGTCCCCAAACCAGGGAAATCCTAGGGCCTCAGGTTTCACCTCAGTTTTGGAAGTTTAGGGGTTAGGGTGCACCTGGGGCGCCCCCTCTAGGCAGGACCTGGGACTGCAGTTACCTGCTAATCTCATGAACGGAGAACTTAATACTGTTGTCTGGTAGGTGACCGTCCTGTTAACTAAAATCTGGAAAAATAGGGACGCCTGGGTAGCTCAGCCGTTGAGCCTTTGGCTCAGGGCGAGATCCTGGAGTCCCAGGATCAAGTCCCACATCGGGCTTCCTACATGGATCCTGTTTCTCCCTCTGCCTAGGTCTCTGCCTCTCTCATGATTGAATAAATAAAATCTTTAAAAAATAAAATAAAATAACTTTAAAAAATAAAAACCTGGAGTGTAAAAGGAGGGACAGGTTGGTGGGGGTGTCAGGAGAGGCTGGGCATGTTATTGTCTTTTCAAAGAGAAGATGGAGCTTAGCCCTAACTTCAGTTAATAAAACGGCTGAAAATGGCAAACAGAGCAAACCATATTTCAACTCTGCATGGATTTATCAGTAAACGGGAGTCTGCTAAGCCCCCATAATGTGCTCAGCATGATTCTAAGATCTCTGACAAATCTATGAAAAGTAGAGTGAAAACCCAGCTAATCCAACCGCTGGGATATGGTGGCTCTTCTGGACACCTAAAAATGCACTAACCCCACACTTTTTTTTAAATGGTAAACATTTTGGATGAAAATATGTTTAAAACACACTATGCTCATCCCTGACTTCTTAGAGGCTATTGAGCTTGGTTTCATTGTGAACGTCATCTATTCCAATGGCCCTGGAGGCTGTGGAGTGGAGGTGGCTGTTTGCTTCCACACTGTGGGGTCCCCAGGCACTATTTTGTTTATTCATCTGCTTTTATACTTTTTCTAGGTATTATCGTACTGTCAGGCCTTCAAATGTTCATTTTTCCCTGTTCTTTTTTTTTTTTTAAGATTGTATTTATTTATGACAGACACAGAGAGAGAGGCAGAGAACCAGGCAGAGGGAGAAGCAGGCTCCCTGTGGGATGTGGGACTTGATCCCGGGACCCCGGAATCACGACCTGAGCTGAAGGCAGAGGCTCAACCACTGAGTCACCCAGGCACCCCTTCCCTGTTCTTTTAAAGCCTCCTTTCGTTTTATTGCTTCTAATCTGTTCTAAGTTTGGAGCTCAGACTTAAATGATTCATCTTTTACAGCCCATCTTGGTCCAAAATGGCATTAAGGAGACTGTTAAAACTTATCAAGTACCTACTGTGTGCAGCGCATGTTATCAGCTGTCTTGCAACCATTATTTCGTTTTTCGCAACTGCCCTTTGAGCTGGGAATTTTTATCTCCACTTTACAGATGTGTAGACTCGGAGAGTTTCAACAACTTGCCCAAGGTCACACAGCTGCTAGGGAGTGTCAGGGCTAGAACTCGGATGCAGTGTGTCTAGCGCAGGGACCATCCATGCTTTCAGTGCTCTGTGTTTGTGGTGCATGCTGTTCCCTAGTGCTGCTTTTTGTGCTGGCCTGTGATGGTTTTATCTTCCTAAATAGAATGTAAGCCCCTGGAGGGCAGGGACCTGGCTACCCACTCGCGTACTGCCCACACCGTGGCCCAGTGGCAGGATGCCAGGTGATCAACAGTTGCTGGTTGAGAGCCTGGAAGAATGGGGGCAAGAGAATGGAGGGGGCCATTGCCCTTTCCTTTCTGATTCCGCATACCTCCCTGCTACTCAAAACCTTCAACTCGCCACCAGGCATTTGCTCAGCATTTGCTCAGCTGAATGCTCTGTCTGTGGAAAGGCCAAACCTTCCCTTAGAGTTTAAACCAGCAATATCTGAAGCTCCCCCACATGGGCCACTCTGGATTGGGAGGAAGGGGCGCCAGCTTAGGCAGCCTGCCTCTCCCCGGGGGCCCACACGGAGGCCAAACCCGGATGGGACAACGTGGAGACTGGAGACGTAGTAGCCCAGGAGGGGAAGGCTGGCGTTGGGTCCAGGATTTTCACTAAAGAAATTCTTGAGCAGATTCCTTTGAGGAAACTGTCATGCATAGCTTCTTTCCTGAAAGGAGAGTAACTGGGATTCCGACTTTCCAGCCAAGCCAAAGCAGGCCAGCACCCCAGCAGGGCCTGGTTCTGCTGAGTAACGCCTGCTCTGGATCTTTGCTCTGTGTCAAACTCTGGGAGAGAAAAACTCACGTGACTTACAGATTTCATCGTGACAGGACAGTTTCTGTTTGTGTTTTGGTTCTTCATCGGAAACACGGAGGTCAGTGGGGAACCCTCCCACCCCCTATGTGACCGGTTGCACAGGAGACATTACATGACTGTTGTCCTCACCGGGTGAGTGAGCATTTCTCACCCTTGCTGATTGCCCAGGTGTCTCAGGGCCTCCCGGGGCTGACATGGTGTTTGCATCATTTCTGATACTTGGCTCTGGATTTGTTTGCCTTTGGTTAATAGTTAATCTGGATTGGGGTTGAGGGAGTTTGTTGAGACCAGACGACGAGACGACGAGACGGGTCCCATAGAGAGCTTGCTGGGACTTGGACAGGAGCTCCCCACCCATCCCTGCCCCAGGAACCTTCTCAGGTCTTCTCAGCTCAGATCTGAGGCTGGAGGCTGCTGGGCCAGCCCCTCCTAAATCAGGCCCAGGACTTACTGCAGATTGGGGCCAGCCTGGAAGGGCCAGAGCCAGGTGCTTCTGTGTGCCTCTTCCCTGGTTTCCCCTCCTTCAGAGGAGCCAGCACCGGAGGCCCCTGAAGTCCCCCTTCCCTCTGCCCTGGCCATTTGCCTGGAGTCAGAGCTCAGCCTTCCCAATCTTGGGCGCATGGCACGTCTCTTCACAGAGCTGTAGAGGGCCAGGGCTGAGGCACTCTGCCAAGATCCCCCCCACTGTTACTTTTTGGGAGAGGTGACCCAGGCAGGCAGGGTGACAGCTTAACCCACTTCACTCACCCTCACTTTCCAGAGCACCTTCACCTCTCTGGCCTCAGTTTGCCCACCTGCCAAGGAGTGGGAAATGAGCCCCATTCTCCCTACCGCAGGATAAGGACTAGGACAAGCCGGGTTTGCAAGAGGGCATATTACCCATTGGCTCCAGCAGTCCGCACACTTGAGCATGCATCAGAAGCCCCCAGAGGGCTGTGAAGACACAGAGTCCTGTTCCTCTTGCCTGAACCCCAAGGTCTCTCATCATTCAGTCTGGGGTGGGAACAGAGAATTTGCATTTCTAACAAGTTTTTGGTGACCACATGCTGAGAACCCCTGCTCTAAATCCCATAGCTCCTGGGCACAGCCCCACCAGACCAGTTGCCCAGAAGGGGTGAGAGTTGGTATATGCAGAAGCCAGCTCCAACTGGCTCTGGGAAGTTGGTAGCTTGAAATCAGCCATGGTGGGAGTATTTACACTTTGGAAATCAGCAAATGCTACAAACCAGAGCTTTTTCTCCAGATTGCTGGTTGTTGTGTTCTGTTTTGTTTTAAAGATTTATTTATTTGGGGAGGGGGGGAGGGTGCAGAGGGAAAGAATCTCAGGCAGACTCCCAGCCACAGGGCTTGATCTCACAACCTTCAGATCAGGACCTGAACCAAAATCAAGAGTCAGACACTTAACTGACTGAGCCATCCAGGCACCCCCAGATTGCTGGGTTTTGAACATTAACTAGCACAACTGGATAAAAGTGCAGCCTTTCTCTTCCTTTGCACTCTGAGACAGGTGTTATGCCTCAGAAACTGGACAGGAAAGCTCAACCAGAATTTTCTGTACCTATGTTTTCTTGCCTATAAATTGGAAACAATAATAGCATCTGCCTCTCTGGGCCACAAGAATTAAGTAAGAGAATATGTGTAAATCAGTCAGTGAAGTAACCGGCACAGAGTAAGCGCTCAAAGATATCAGCTACTGTCATTAAAATCCTTTGGATTTTAGGAACAAAGGAACCTATATTATAGGTTGGATTATAGGAACCTGTGTATTTCCTTCCTACAAGATTAGAAAGTTTTCTGTATATACCCAGGAAGGGTGGAGAGCATGGCATACTGAGCTTGGCAGCATGGGGGTGTCTGCTAGTACAGTCTTCTGGGGGTGATCCTCAGCACCCATCATGAGCCGCAGCACCTGGATTTGTTCACGTGACACCGCTGGCCATAGCAGCTTATGCTAGATGCTCTGGGAGCTCTCAGAGCCTCTCTCTTGAGAACTTGGACCTCCAACCCAGAGCCAGCCTATGACTCACCACCTGAAGGGCTATGGGGCAAGCAGGACCAAGGGAACGGGTGCAAAGAGATGACATAGATGGGCAGAGGCAGACGTGGGAGGGAGGGGCCTGAGGATACCCCACTTCTGAATCAGGGCTCCTCTTGTCATCCTGCCCTGGACCTGCAGCCTCACAACCAGCATCCCCTTCAGTGTAAGTCAAATCAAGTTGGTTACTTCCATCAGCTACAACCTTAGAACCTCAGCTTCTCCGCTTGCTGCCCTCTTCCTACACCCCCACTGCCCCGCTTCCCCCCACACGGGCACAGGGTCCAGTGCCAGCTCGGCCCTGCCCACTGAGGGCCTGGGGCAGGTCTCCAGGCCTCTCTTCTTCGATCTGCTCATTGAACGTGAACTTGGGCAACAGCAGGCCTCCCTCTGAATTCCCCCCGTTATGTGACTCGAAATGAAAACCTTAACATTATCATCACCCCCTGTGTAAGGCCCTGCAGCAACTCCCCAGGGCTCTTGGATGGAGTCCAGTCTCCTCTCATGGACCGAGGTTGCTGCCTGAGTCTCCCCTGCCTCTCGCCCCTTCTTCTTCACTCCCTTCCGAGCCATGCCAACCTGCCAGCGGTTCTCCCCGAGAACCCTCATTGTCTCTGACTTCTTCCTGTGTAGAACAGAATTTCCCCCAAGCCTATAGCCGACCTCCAGTCTCTCTCCAGGCCTCCCCTTGGACATTATTTCCCCTGGGTCACCTTCCCCATCATGGCCCTGGCTGCCCCTCTGTGCCTGGCACCACAGCACATGGCAGTGGCCTGCTCGTTGGCCACATCCTCTGCGGCCCCACCACATCCCAAGGCCCAGGCACCACGTGTCTGCCCCCCATGGTTCCCCAGAACCCACACTGAGTGCTCAGTGAACGGTTCAGTGTGTGCCGTGGCCTGAGGCACGTGGGCCCCAGGAGACCCCACCCCTTGCTGACTCCAGGGCCCATAGTCATTCCCACCGTGGCCTCTGGGAAGTCCAGTTTCCTAGAGCAGGGAGGGGGGTAGGGTGGCCCCCAGATAAGTCAGGTAGAGGTTATTGAAGAGTCAGTTCCCCGGGTGACTATATGGGGAGCTCCAGGGGAGGAGAAGGTGTGGCTTGAAGGAGCCATGAGCTTGGCAGGAAAGAGCTAATGTGAGGTGCACGGGATGCAGGTGCAGAAGCTGGAGGGGAAGTGAGGGAGAGAAAGCGAAAAAAGAGCCCTGGACATTGAGTCCAAGCCCTTCCTGGATGCCAGGCTCGTACCATGCATGTTCCCAGGGCCCCAGGGGCTCCTGGGCTTGCCCACGGCCTGGCCACACACATGCCTGACCTGATGGAAGTCCTTGTTGGGCCAGGTTATGTCAAAAAAATTCCCAGGGATTCTCTCACTGTAATCAGCTTGCTAAAGCCTCTCTCCAAAGCTCACGGTGGGGCAGTCCCAGGGCCCGGTGCCAGGTGGGATGTCACAAGGCCCCCGGATTCACGGCCGCCTTGCCCTCTGCTCCAGGGGGGGCTTCTCTGTGGGGTCAAGTGGAGGAACAAGCGGTTCCCCTCCCTGGGGCACAGGTGCCAGGGTCACGACACCTCGCGGCCTTGCCCCGGCTCATGGATGGCCCCCCTCAGCTGCCACCGAGGAGGGCTACCGTTCCTCCCACGGGGCAGAGGTCCTCATTTCTCTAACCTTCAGAGAACCCTCCCAACGAGCTAGGCGGAATGAGGAAGTGGGGCTTCTGGTCCGTAAATTTTCAGTCTGGGAAGCCTATGGCGTGAGGCCTCCTGTAACCTGTGACAGAGTTTTCCGAGTTGCCCAAGAAAGATTTTACCGGATGCCTAATAGATGGCCTTATGAAAATTGGGTACACAGACAAGAAGCTGAGAGAGTTTAGAGAAAGCCTGCATTCTCCTGCCTTCGCCCAATATACAAAATAGTTTTACCCCGTAGAAGCTTAAAAATGAGGCGGGGAAGGAAAATTGATGTGCGTTTTTTTTTTTAAGTGCAGAGAATAATTAAATATTAAATGGTGCAATGCTTGCCGGCTGCAACAGGATTGTAATGTGGCTCAGGGAGTCAGTTCTGCGTCAGAGAATTCACGAGAAGGGGGAGACCAGAGCCATAGATTTGGATCAGTGGAGAAAAGAAGGGAGGGGTTCCAGAGAAGGGAAATTGCATGGGTGATTGCCTGCAGAGTATGTGGGCCAGGAGGGGATGGACAAACCAGACTGTAGGTTAAATGCAGGAAGATACAATTGGCGAGAAGGAGGAGGGGTGTGGGAGGGGGCGGGGGGGGCAGTTGTGAAGTCTCTGCCTTTGGGATGATGGAAATGATGGAAGGAAGGATGGTGAAGGTGGAGGAAGCATCTGAGGGCTGGGGAGGAGGGAGCTGGGGAAGTTTCTAGCAATTGTGGGTCACCAGCCGGCAGGGGTGGCTGGGTTTCCTTATGGGGTGGCTGACTTGAGAGCTCAGGGGACCACCCTTCCAGCCGGGGCCTGTGTCCCGCAGCAGCAGCACAAACTCCACTAGCCCCACCATGAGCCTCCCTGTGTGCCTGAGGTCCCAGCCTGTCACAGGCCCCAGGGAGCCACCGCAGGGCTTTGCACAGGGAACGGCAGGGTCCAACACTCTGACCAACATTTGGGGGCAGTGACTAACACAAAGCAGCTCAGGATGGGTGACAGGGACCCACAGTCTAGGGGAAGAAACACTGATGGGAGGATGGAACGGGGCTGGTGCGCGGGGCGACCGGGCCCTGTATCCCTCACGAAGGTCACGTAGCCCTTCTGTGAGCAGGTGACAAGCTCTCAGCCCCTGTACCTGAGCTCCTGTTACTCCCCCTTCGGGAGGCTGCAGGTAGAGCTGGGGACGTTGAGGCAGATGCTGAGCGCCAGGTAGGAAGAAGGGCTCAGACTGTGGGTGCTGGGTTTGGGCGGCATTCCCGGAGCACCTGGCTTGAGCGAGACGGATTAAAGCGCCAAGAGGCATGAGACAGCCTCAGCACCGGGGTCACCGGCCAGGAGTAGACGCCGGATACAAAGATTTCTGCTGGGCATTGAAAAGGCTCGGTCCTGTGGGTGCACTGGACAGGGAGTGCTGAGCTCTGCCCTGGACCTGGGCCTTGGGGCAGGGTGGGGGTTCCCTGAGTTGGGGTTGCGAGGGGGCTTCAGGCAGGGTCAACACGAAGAATGGGACAGTGCTACTAGAGGGCCAGAAACGGAGACAGGCTGGTGTGGTGTGTGCATGTGTGGGGGTGAGGGGAGAGAAAGAGGGGGGGAGGGGGGAGAGGGAGAGAGGGAGGGGGCAGAGAGAGGGGGACAGAGGGAGGGAGAGAGAAGGAGGGAGAGAAGGAGAGAAGGGGGGAGAGAGGGAGGGGGCAGAGAGAGGGTGAGGGGAGAGAGAGAGGGTGAGGGGAGAGAGAGAGGGTGAGGGGAGAGAGGGAGGGAGAGATAGGGAGAGAGGAGGGGGAGAGGGAGAGAGAAGGAGATGTGGGGAGAGAGAGGGAGAGAGGGATGGGTTAGAGAGAGGGAGAGAGGGGGACAGAGGGAGGGAGAGAGAAGAGAGAGAAGGAGGGAGGGAGGAGAAGGGGAGAGAGAGAGAAGGGAGAGGGCACAGCGGCACCAAGGCAGTTGACGGGAGAACAGAAGCCAGCAGAAGCCATTCCTGGGCGGAGGTGCACGGGCCTTGCTCCCCAGCAGCAGGAGGGGTGAGGAGGGAGGGATGGGGGGCGGCAGCAGGCTTTCCAGGTTTCAAAACTGGGGAAGGGAGTGTGAATGGCACAAAGAGAACATCTAGGAGCTGGCTATGGGGGTCACATGCAAGGTGGCCCAGGGTGGCCGCGTGGGGAGGAAAGGGAGGACCCCATGGGAGAGACGCACGTGGATGGAGCCTCAGCCGACCTTGGCCACTGGACATGGAGAATGGCTGGAACAATGAATCATGCTGGTGCTTTAGGGGAGAGGCTGCACTGGGGGGGGGGGCAGTGAACCTGCTCAATCTTGGGGAGCACGGGGCATCACTGTCAAGGTGTCCGTCTGAGCGGGTCCTCCAGGAGGGACCCAGTGAGCCTTGAGCCAGTGATGGGCAGGGTGGCAGGACCGAGAAGGTGGCTGAGCCCGGACGAGAATCCGGTCCCCTGGCCCCAGCGGTCGTCCATGGCCCCTCAGGGGCAAGTGACTGAGCAAGGCTTGTTGGGAATGGAGAGTTCTAGTTCATTCCTCTGAACGCCCCCCCTCCCCGGGGCTCCCTCCCCAGTCCCTCCCTCCCTGGTGATTCCTGAGCTAACAGGTGTGTGTCCTGTGCCCAGCAGACCAGGGGCTCTCTGAGCATGGGGGCCAGTGTCTCCCTCCCTCGGGCTCCCCAAGCCCAGGACGGGGTCCACGTGTGCAGGTGGACGGGGGGGGGCACACCGTGTGATACTCAGTCTCCCAAGTGGACAGGAGTGCTTGAGATCCAGTTGCTTCCAGCAGGAATTTGGGCCGGATCCCACGGGCACACAGACTTCCTGGGTCGGACAAGGGCATTCAATCCAGAGGGTGGTGTCCCTGCCCCTGACTATTCACCTGACCCGGTCCAACTGGGGAGGTGCCTGGGTTTGGGGTGAAAGGGCAGGAGAGGGTTGTTTTCATCTGGACCTACTCGGCCCACCTGTCCAAAGGCCCCATGTTATCAAATGTTTTCCTGTTCCTAGGGAAACCCGATCCCAGAGCCAGGAGTTGTGATTATTCTGGGGAGAAAAGGGAAAGGCCACAGAGTGAGGACTGACGTCCATGCGCCGTCCATCAGCCAGGCAGCTGAGTCACTGACCACGGTCTGGTGTGTTTGCAGAGTCACTTCCCTGTGGTCTGAGGCTCCCATGGCCTTCCCTCTGCCTGGAGCCTGGTCCCTGGACTGGACTGCATCTGTCAACAAGTGCAGGTGACAGGGCGCCCCCCCCCCCAACATTGCAGGTGGCGAGCAGGGTGGGGAGGGAACTACTGAAGGGGGCACAGTTCTGCCTTTGGGGAGTGACAGTTCATGGGGAGAGAGGACATCCTCCGCCCTTCCAGAGTACGCTTGTGTATTCACAGACAGCTTCTAGGGCCGCCCAGCAGCTGGCTTATGCTAGGACCTCAACCAAGATACCTGACCTATCTGAGCCCCAGTCTCCTTTTATACAAAGCGAGGAAACCGGTACCGTCTCATCAGCTGTTATAGGAGAGGAATGAGCTTGTGCCAATGCAGCGCTCAGCACCGTACCTAGCTTTCCACAAAGCACTCCAGAAATACGCATTTATGGTTATTGCTGATTGGCTCGACGCTGCCCACACATCTCTGGACCACCTAGAAGATGGAGCAGAGGGAGCTCCTGCTGTTCCCCCCCAAACACAGGTGCTGCCTACCTGTTGAGCAGCCACAGGGGGGCCTCGGTGGGCACAGCCACCCCCAGCCACTGCCACCAAGAAGTGAAATAAGGAGCCCCAGTCTTCAGACATAGAAGGGAAGAGAACAAGAAAGTTCATAGGTCAGCAAGAGTGTGAGGACAAAGGAGAGACAGTGAGGCAGACGTCTCAGAGAGAAGGTGCTCGGGCCATCCAGGTGTGCTCTGGGCTCCTAAGACCTCCCTTGCCCCCAGGGGCCCAAGCCCCTTCTGAGGACAGCCTGGCTTTCTGGATAAAATTCCCCGCCAAAGGGAGAGCGCTGATGGGTGAACGTGGTTCATCAGCCCACTCGGGGCTGTATCCTCACTGTGAGTGGCTGACTCAGCACTGGTGCTCACGCTCGTGTTGGAGTGAGTCACCCCTGAACACATACATCCATCTCTCAGGCTTCTGAGACCAACTCAAGAGCCAAGCCTGGGAAGTGGAAACCCAGCACTGGAACATGATGACCACAGAAAGGAACTACCCCCAAAGGGGAGGCAAGCCTTTGGCAAGGGGAGTCCCACATGACATCCATTCTGCAGTCACCTGATGGCCCCCATGGCATGTTCCATGCTGACCTCTAGACGCCATATCCAGGCCAGCTGAGAGCTGTCTCGACGGGGCTGAACTGTCCTGAGCAATGCTCTTCACACTGGGGAATGGAGACCCCAAAGCGGGTCATGGAATTAGCTCCGTGGATCAGATGAGCATTTTTAACAATTAGAATAGAATCACACACATCCAAGTGCATCAAGGGAGTAAGGGTCGATGTTACTTCAGAAGTCTTCTGCATTCATGGGTGTGTGTGTGTTGTGTGTGTGTGTGTGTGTGTGTGTTGTGTGGATGTGCGTATATACACACACACTACATGAATATGGCAATAGAAAGATGGCACATTCTGATCAGGTCATTGATTTCTATTATTATTATTATTTTTAGATTTCACTTATTTATGCATGAGAGACAGAGAGAGAGAGAGGCAGAGACACAGGCAGAGGGGGAAGCAGGCTCCGTGCAGGGAGCCCGATGTGGGACTCGATCCCCAACCCCGGGGATCACGCCCTGAGCCGAAGGCAGATGCTCAACCGCTGAGCCACCTGGGCGTCCCCTGATCAGGTTATTTAAAGGGCATTAATAAGAGGGACTATTTACAAAGACGTGGGCAGGCTGTAGGGAATCACAAGAGCTAGGGCAGAGCCAGGTCTAGGAACTGCAGGGTTTTGTTATCACCCTGAGGCTCGAGGCTCGAAGGAGGAAGGTGTTTCCAGAACTTGGAGACAGGGAGATGCAGAGAGGGCGCAGACAGGAGCTGCGCTCATCAGCCAGGGCATTGCCAGCCAGGCTGGGCTGACCTCCAGGGGGAATAAATACTTACTTTCGCCCCTCTCCCTGCCTCCGGCTCCCACCAGGGCTTCCCAGCAGCTGCACCCTGGGGAAGCCTGAAAGCAGGGAGCTGCATATGGGGTCCACGCGTGGAGGTCGTCGGGTGCCTGATGTGTGCACAGGATGCGGTGTAGGATGCACAGTATTTCTTAACCGTGGCTCCCAGTTGCTGAAGTTTTTAAAACCCTAGACGCACGTGTCTAACACTGAGGTTGCTCCAAGGAAGCAGCCAAAGGTTCGGGCATAGCCCCAGGTCAGGGTCGGTGCACCTGCGGAGGGCTCAGGGCGGCAGTGCCCACGCCGGGCAGGAGACGTTTGTGTTGCTTTCATCAGCAGCACATTCCAGACACGCTCTCTGTGCCCAGGGTGGGCAAAGCACCTGGGCCCAGATGCCAGACGGTGGCCCTGAGCGCAGGCCCTGGGGTCCAGGTGGGCGAAGCACCTCAGCCCAGATGCCAGACGGTGGGCCTGAGCGTGGGCCCCAGGGTCCAGGTGGGCAAGGCACCTCGGCCCAGATGCCAGACGGTGGGCCTGAGCGTGGGCCCCGGGGCCCAGGTGGGCAAAGCACGTGGGCCCAGATGCCAGACGGTGGGCCTGAGCACGGGCCCCGGGGTCCAGGTGGGCAAAGCACGTGGGCCCAGATGCCAGACGGTGGGCCTGAATGTGGGCCCCGGGGTCCAGGTGGGCAAAGCACGTGGGCCCAGATGCCAGATGGTGGGCCTGAGCCTGGGCCCCAGGGTCAAAGTGGGCAAAGCACCTGGGCCCAGGTGCCAGACAGTGGGCCTGAGCGTGGGCCCAAGGGTCCTTGAGCTGTGAGCTAAGGCCAGGGGGGAGGGACGGAGGGGGACCATGTGAGCGAGAGGAACAAAGGGGCCTGTGGTCAGGGACACCCACCAGGCAGTTGCCTCGCTGCTCAGGACGAAGGGCAGAGTGCTATTCCGAGCTGCCCGTGGGAGCAGGGTGAGGGCCGTTCTGTCCACAGGCTGGCGCTTGGCGCGAATCCTTGGGCGACGTGAGGTTGTGCCGGACTCACAACACCGTCTCCGGGCCCCGTTCCACGGCCCACGCTGCTGCTGAGCCCCGGGGCCGGAGCCGCCAAGCTCCGAGGCTGAGTCTCCTGAGCCTCAGACGGTCCAGCCACCGGGAGCCCCCGTGATGCCCAGGTTCGGGTCCCGGTCAGACCTGAGGGTGTGAAAACCAGGCCCAGTTCCCAGAAAAGATAGACTTCTGGAAAGGAAAGGAAATTGTTTGTTCAAATGATAAAAAAAAAAAAAAAAAAAAAAAAGGACAAGTATCAAGGATCAAGGTTCACAGCAACAGAACTCTCATTTTACCCTCGCGGGTTCCGTGGGCGAGAGAGCCGCCCGCCCCTCACAGACCGGGGTTCCTTGGCGCTGACTCACCCACACTCGGGGAGGTGTTTACTCAGGAGTTAACAAGGTGAAGAGCATTCTTTTGCCCTTTGAACCTTTCTCTTCTTCAGAGGCTCTTAATTTCTCTGGGCCATGTTGTGGTTACAGGTAAGGGCAGGGGGCAGAGTGCCAAGGGCACGTGGAGGGGGCTCCTGGACGCACGTCCCCTGCAGCCCAGACCAGCAGCAGGCCGCGGCCTGGCCCCGGTGTTCCGTCCTAGAGACCTAGGAGATGTCTTGCCGGTGTCATATTTTTCTAAGTCAACCAAACACAAAGTGGTTGCTTTACTATTTCATCAGTCTCAACCGAGTCATTATTCAACTATCAGGTAGGGGAAAAAGGAAAGTCCCAGAGCATCAGTGTCTCCCCACATTCTGCGCGCATCAGCTTCAACCCCTGGACCTGTGGCAGCCAGAGTGCCAGTGGCAATCCCGGGTTAGCGTCTCTTTAGTGCTCTGCTTTTCTTTCTTTCTTTCTTTCTTTCTTTCTTTCTTTCTTTCTTTCTTTCTTTCTTTCTTTCTTTATTTATAATTTAAATAAATTAAAATTTTTATTTATTTTTAAATTTTTATTTAAATTCCATTTGCGGGCAGCCCGGGTGGCTTAGCGGTTTAGCGCCGCCTTCCAAGTCCCACGTCGGGCTCCCTGCATGGAGCCTGCTTCTCCCTCTGCCTGTGTCTCTGCCTCTCTCTCTCTCCTCTCCGTGTATTCTCATGAATAGATAAATATAATCTTAAATAAATAAATAAATAAATAAATAAATAAATTCAATTTGCCAGCATATAGCCTAGCACCCAGTGCTCATCCCATCGTGCACCCTCCTTAGTGCCCGTCCCCGGTTACCCCATCCCCCACCCCCCTCCCCTTCTGCAGCCCTTTGTTTCCCAGAGTTAGGAGTCTCCCATGGTTTGTCTTCTTCTCTAATTTTTCCCCACTCAGTTTCTCTCCTTTCCCTTATGGTCCCTTTCACTATCTGCTTTATTCTTCATTGTTCTGCCAAGACCTGCATGGTGTTAAAGCCCTCTCTGTTGCACCTTGCACGTCGACCACGTGAGATCAGTGGTTGGCTCTGTCTCCCTTGGTGACTCGGGATACTTCTCAGAGGGCAGCAGCTCTGCCTTCTTTTAGCCCCGCTGTCTACAACTGTACCTGGGCTGTCAGAGGGGCTCCAAAACCTGTGTATGGGTTGAAAGAATGAATTAAACCTTCACTACACCTAAGTTTTTCAGTATGGAAAAAAAAAAAAAAACACATGAAGAGTTGCCACTTTCATGCTTTTGGCAGCGAAATCTTAAATCCAAGAAAAATCTAACATAAGCCCCAAAGCACATCAAAGAAAGGCAGCACACCCAAGTAAGGTTGCCAGGTTTAGCAAGTACGAATACAGGATGTCCAGTTAAGTTTGAATTTCAGAAAAATAAATAATTTTTAAAGTATATCCCAAACCTGCATGGGACACACTTACACTACAAAAATTGTTTGTTTATGTGATATTTAAATTAAACTGAGTGTCCTATATTTAACTGGTGGCTCTCCCCCTGGCCTGTGCACACATGGAACCCCGGGGGCTTCCTGGGGCTGTGCAGACCTGCTTATGAAACACTGTTTTAGGAAAAGCCACGACCCCCATATTGTTTTCCTTCTCCCATCTCTGGAGCTGCTCTCCTAAGCAGGGCCGAGGCCTCCTCCCCCAGCATCCATGCCCTAGGCTGTGGATCCCAGGCTGTGGGAAAAGGCTATTGCTAAAAATGGGTCAAAATAACTTGATTCATAGCCACCATTTATGACAAGCAGCTAGTCCGCTCACCCAACCATTTCAAGTCCAACATAGGTTGCTTCACACCTTGTTTTCACTGGAACCTCGCCTCTCACTGTTGTGGCTGTTCTGTGAAGGCATCCGATGGAGCCGGGGCTGTTGTGTTCCTTCTTCCTTCCTGTTTCCCAGCCCATCCTTCTGGGGCAGAAGAGCAACCACCTCCAAGCCAGTTAGCTTGGTTCTGCTGGGTGGACGCTGGTGGTCCCTGTGGAACCGATGCCGAGCAAATGCATACCTCTCTCTCTTCACTCTCCCTGAAAAAAGCAGTGAAGGGGCTCCGTAGAGAAGCACATGAATTCCTGAATGCCTTCCAGATGAGCTCATTTTGGAGAGGGAACAGGTAACTATCAGTAGACAATGTCTGCTGATTTTTGCCTGCCCACATCAGAGCTCCCTTCCCTGTTGGGGGAGATCCACAAGTGTGTGGTCTTAGAGAGGGGCAGACAGTCCTCTAAGCCTGTGTGTGATGCAGACTCAGCCCCTGGGATGCTCATGCTCTGGGCTTTGACCCTCAAGGGACAGACAGACAGCTAGAGGTGACGTGATAGGGTCGAGTCAGCAATCAACGGGACCAGTAGCAGCATCTACACTGGTGTCCTAACCAGACTGAGTGTCTGTGACTGGGCTCTCAGCTGCTGGACCTCCCTTGGGGGTACCCTGCCCATTTCACTGAACCTGGTTTGCCAGGCTTCTAGTCAGTTCTCTGAATCACCCAATATCCTTTCCCATCAGCTCATTAAGAAGGCTGAGTTCCTGCTGTTGGCACAAGAGCACTCCCAGGTAAAACCTGCAGGTTGTCAGGGCTCACCCTTGCTGTTCATTGCTCCCTTTCCTTGTGCCCTGGTGGGTACGGAGACCCAGTCAGAGATGTGATGACTCTGTGCTAAAGGGTGTAAACCAGGATCTTCCTCTGGAGCTACCTCGTCCCATGGTTCCCAAAACTGTAGTGCTTTCTAAAAACTAGTACAGGACCCTCCAGGGGCCTCATACAGGATTGCACTCCCCATCATGGGAGAATCAGCGGCCAAAGAAATACAAGTAGCAGTGATGAGTGTCACTTCCGGGAGGAACTGGTGTGAAAAGCCAGCTCACCGCGTTTCACCACGTTCCCCCTCCTTACCCCCATCACAGAGGTCAGACACACTCCAGATAGTGGCCACTCTGTCAGTCTGGAACCTGTGATAAGGACAAGTCATGTGAGAGTTCCTAGCTAACCCAAGGTGATCATTTGAAAGGAGTAAGCAAGAAAGAAACTTCCCTTATGTCAAGTCAGGAGAAGTTAGGGTTGTTTGTCACTGTCACAGAACCTACCCGATGCTGACGGATACACCAGCCCTGTCCCAGACCTCCTGGATCTGAACCACCGTGGGAGCCTGGACTGAAGCACTTTCCACGTCCCATTAACACACTTGTGATTCTGGTGATCGGCCAGATTTGGGAGCTGCCCGCATTTGTTCCACACAAATTCTGAGGGCTGGCTCTGACCAGCCTCATAATGGAGACTGGTGTGGGTTGAATGGTGGGCTGGAGGCATAGCCTGGAGCCCCAAGCTGACATTCCTGCGTATTGACATATTGATGCATATTATACAGCCAAATGGTAATTTGAAAAATTGTCTATAATTTCAAAATAAGACGAAACTGTTAAATTCAAGATTGTATTGATACTCTGACCCCAGCAACAAATATATACGTGTGTCTATATATATATATATATATATATATATATATATATATATATATAAAAGAGGGCAAAACATGACAAAATCATGGAATGGACTTATGAGTTCTTTTTCTTTCATTTCTCATTGTTCTTGAAGTGGCAACACTTTAATGAACAAAAGAACCCCCAGAATGAGATGTCTGGGGTTAATATGGAAAGCATAAGGAGCTACTGAATGTTCTGGAGGAAGGGTGGGGTGAGGGGGAGAAAAGGAAAAGGGATAAAAGTACTTGTTAGGGGGATCCCTGGGTGGCGCAGTGGTTTAGCACCGCCTTCAGCCCAGGGCGTGATCCTGGAGACCCGGGATCGAGTCCCACGTCGGGCTCCCGGTGCATGGAGCCTGCTTCTCCCTCTGCTTGTCTCTGCCTCCTGCCTCTCTCTCGTTCTGTGTCTCTCATGAATAAATAAATAAAATCTTAAAAAAAAAAAAAAGTGCTAGTTAAGGAAGTAGTTAAGGAAGTTGGGGCAGCCCCCGTGTAAGGAGCGAAGGAGGAGCAGCAGAGCCGGGCCAAGGGGCTGGGCACCGTCCCAGGGGGGATGGCAAGGCCAGCAGCGCCGCGGAAGGACAGGAGGACGGCAGGACGGCAGGACGGCAGGGGACCCCGGCGCCCGCGGGCTCAGGGCGCCCTGCACCGCACTGCCCCCCCGCGGCCGGAGCCGGGAAGCGCGTCTAGGCCGCGGGGCCGCGCGGCGGGTCCCGGGAGCGCGTGGGAGCGGGAGGCCGAGCTCCGCGACCGCAGGGCCGGCGCCTCCACCGAGCGTGGCGACTCGTGGCAGCCCTGTCCCGGCGCCCGCCCGTGAGGCCCGGGGGTGCGAGGCCCGCAGCGCGCAGGCGGGGGAGCGAGGCCAGGTGTTCGGGAAGAGCAGCGGGAGAGGTGAGGCCCACAGGTGAGCCGAGGCCGCGGGGCGGGACCTGGGAGCCAGCGGGGTGCAGACCGGCTGCACCGCCCCCCCTCGGTGCTGATCCACGGGGAGCCCCGACGTGGGGAGCGGTTTACCTTCACCTCCTTCATTCAGCCTGTGTCCCCCTCCCTGAAGGTCCTCCCGTGGCTCGATGATCCCAGGGATCCCAGGGGGTGTCACACAGGGAGAAAGGAAGGTAACAGGATCACGTTGGCACTTGAAAAAGGGACTCCTCTGTCCCTTCCTTGTTGGTTCATTAGACAGGGTGCCAGGGACGGTGTGCCAGGCTGGGGTCCCCAGGTGCCCGCATACACCCCCACCCCCGCCTGATGCAGAGTGGAAGGAAGCCACCCACCCGCCCACATGCTGAGCCAGAGAATCTTGGCCCTGAGATACACAGACACTCAAGGGATCTTTACCTCTGGGCGAGCAAAGATTGTGCAGGAAGACTGGGCGCAAACCAACAGTGGCACCATCCCTGTGCTCCCCCTCAGGGGCTGGTCCAGGACCTGGGGAGCCTCAGAGAGGCCAGTGGGGTGAGGCCTGGAAAGCAGTGAACTCCCGCCGCATAGCCAGGCCCAGGAAGCAGGTGACCCTCAAAAAGTAGGATTTACATAATGATGGCTCTTTAAAAAAAAAAAAAAATTATTTATTTATTTGTGAGAGACACACAGAGAGAGGCAGAGGCAGAGGCAGAGGGAGAAGCAGGCTCCATGGAGGGAAACTGATGTGGGACTGGATCCCATGACCGGGGGATCACGACCTGAGCTGAAGGCAGATGCTCAACTGCTGACCCATCCAGGCACCCCCAAAATGATGACTCTTAATATTAATTTATTGATTAATAAATAACTGAATAACTAAATAACTAAATAGCTGAAGGCAGACACTCAACCCCTGGCCTCAACTTTGGGTGGAAGTGTTTTGATTCCCACCTTGACTTCTTTGGGAGCAGCCACCTCTGTGGGGGTTCGGGGACTCCCCACCCCTTATACACACTTAGCATGAGCTCTTCTATGCTTTACACTGACCTTCGCAGGCAGCAGCTGGAGCCTGGTTTGCGCGGGCAGGTCAGCGGCCTTCTTGTTTAGCACCAGCTGGCATGTTGATCCGTCACAGCCTTAAGGACTAAATATTATTATGTCCCCATTTTCTAGATGAGGAAATGGAAGCACAGAAGAGGCACCCCACAGTCGCACGGGTGAGGCAGCACTGGCAGGAGTAGAAGTTTGGCTCCCCAGTCTCTGTTCTTAATCACATGCTACGCACCCCCCCCTTTGTGCTGATCACACAAGGATGCCCAAAACTACTTTGGGGAGCATTTTACCTTTCACCACCCTCTATCCCATTCACCACCTCCATTCAATGACCTCCCTGAAGGTCATTTTATGGCTACATAATCCCAATTAAATAGTGACTCTGGAAGGGCCCCTCTGCCTTCTCCCCTGGAACCTCCTTCCCCATCTGCTTAGAATCCCAGTGGTCGCCACAGTGTCTGTGTTTTCCGAGGATCCATGGATGCATGGGTGCAGTCCACCAGGACTAACCGGAGGCTCAGCCTCTGATCTGGGGCCAGATCTTGATTGAGGAGTCAAGAAAAACTCTCTGGTCTGTTCCTTTTTCTTGCTATCAGTGTGGTCAGCTAGGTTTTTGTTGTTGTTGTTGTTGTTTTTAATTGTGTGAGTTGCCACACATTGGGAGTCATGAAAACAATTTAGTACATCTCAAACCGCATTTTATTTAAATCGAGTAAAATAAAATTTTACTTAAATGAAATTGAACAAAGTAAAATTTTTTTTTTGAACAAAGTAAAATTTAAATGAAATTGAATAAAATTGAAATGTCCGGTGCGTTTCATGTACTATGGCTAAAAATTGTTTCAGGGATATTTGTTTTAGCTGCGTGCACCTGTGTGTGTGTGTGTGTGTGCACGTGCACTTGGCTGATATGAAATGTTTCTCACCATGAGTGCAGTCAGAAAGATTAAAGAGCCACATGTCTAAATGTTTCCCCTTTTGCTTTTCCAACACTTATTTGCAGCAGTTTTTCAACTGGAAAAGTAAAAGTGAGTTTCAATCAGCTGGTCTACACTTCCCGTGCTGGAGCAGAGGAGCCACACAGATGGTGGCCCAGCTCACGCTCCCCTGACCTGCTTAACTCGAGCACTTAAACCCTGGGGCCTGTCAGTGAATTACATTGTTTGAATTAACACACCTTGTTGGAGGCCAAACTCAGCTATACTTTCCCAGTGGATATTTGTCATTAAAATCCTATTATAAAATACATATTTTAAAAACCCAGTTTAGGGCACCTGGGTGGCTCAGTGGTTGAGCATCTTCCTTTGGCTCAGCTCGTGATTCTGGGGTCCTGGGATTGAGTCCTGCATCGGGCTCCCCACAGGAGGCTTGCTTTTCCCTCTGCCTATGTCTCTGCCTCTCTCTGTGTCTCTCATGAATGAATAAATAAAATCCTTTTTAAATTAATTAATTAATTAATTTAAAAACCCAGTTTATGAATTTGCCATTTATTCTTCCCTGATCCTCTCCAGCCAGTCCTGGCATAGTTTACTGGGCTTCCTCCCCGTATCCCAGGTACAAATGCACGGGGGTGTGGGTGGGAGAGTGGTGTGGGCACCACTCACCAGCCCGGAACCAGCAGGCCTGGTTTGGCTGCTCCCAGGGAGCCCCTCCCACCGCGCCCACCTCCACTAGCAAGACCCCCAAGAGCATCCCAGACCCTGGGATCACAGGGATTCCCGGTGCTGAAGCCAGATAAACACTCACACACCTGTAATACATTCCTCTTTCCTCGACAAACCTGATACCCCTGAGCCACCTTCTGGGCAGGGTGGATTGTATCTCTGTTTTTGTTTTTTTCAAGAAGCAGATCTTAAGAAGTCAGAGAGAGTGGAATGCAAATTCAGACAGCCCGGACTCTCTCATCCCAGATCTTCTGCTTATGAAATAATGCCTTTGGGCAAATTGTTGAACCAGTTCAAGCTCCAGCGGCCTCATCTGTAACACGGAGGATGCCGATGACACCTGTGTGGGCAGGTGACTCTGAGGAGCCAATGAAGTGATACAGGTAAGGCATGTTAGCCCCATACTGAGCATACAGTAAGTGCTCACTGTGTATCACCTGCCACTGTCATGGTGGTTATGATTATTACAATGTATTATTTATCATTACAGCGCCCTGGGCAGCCCCAGAGTGGCCAGAGATCTGAGAGCCACACAGGCCCCTCCTGGTTAACCCCAGTGTCTATTTCTCCAACCCTCCCCTGCCCTCCCCACTATCAGGCCTCTGGCTTCCCACAGGGCCCTTTGTCCTGCCCCCTGTCTCACCTGGCCATGGCTTCTACCTGCAGCTGCACTTCCTCCATTCCAAGGCTGGCTTTTTGAGGGATGCTGGGTCCTCAGTCCTCACCACAGACTGAACAAGATAACGTGTGGCATGGCATGGGAGGACCCGGGTTCGAGGCCTCACTTTGCTGCTTCCCTTTAGGAGGCATAGCTGTTTGCTTGGAGGGAATGAGAACGGGCTGGGGGGAGGGTCATGCCAATGAGGCAAGGCCCAGGGCTTGAGGTATGTTGGCAGCGGATGCTCACAGCAGGCCGGGGAAGGAACTGGGACTGGGGGTGGGGTGGGGGTGGAACTGGATGCAGGCTCTCAATCCATGACCATCTCCTGTGGGGCTCAAGGGAGCCTGGAGGGGAAAAGGGACACACAGTGGGAGCAGGGCCGCAGATCAAGGGCACTGAGGTCAACACCCAGACACGTGAACCGGGCAGGACTTATTTTCATGAGAAAAGGTTGGATGCACACCCAGGTGATTGACGGGTTGCCACCTCTGGAATCCATACGGGGACAGTCTGTGAGCACTGTGCCAACAGATAGGCTGCAGTGGTCAACCTGGATTCCCTCTTGCCCCGAGAGGCTATGTAGGGAGGGGCTGTTGGCCACCTGGGGCTTCCTGGCTCTGCTGGAGGGAAGCCAGGGAGGCAGAGATATGGGAAGTGGGGTCTGGGGTTATGAGGACATCCCCCGAGCCTCCTTTAACTCTTCCAGAACATGGGAAAGGTGATGTCCCAAATAGGTGGGTTCCTGGTGTGTCATAAGATGAATATAAGAAGTGGTTGGGAGCAAGCTAAACTAATGTTCTTCTATTGTCATTACTGTCGCTGGTGTAGGCGCACAATCTCCTCTCAAGCTAAGGACTTTACTAAAATTCATTTACAATATAAAAATGATGCAACAAGTTGGGGGATCCACTCTCTGAAATCAGAGAGTGCATCTGAGCAGGAATGGCCCTGAGGATCAGCCCAGCCTTGGTGACAATGAGTATCCGTGTGGGAGGTGAGGGAAGAGAGTTATCTTGGTTCAAAACTGGTGACGAAACAGGGCTTTGAATGTTTCTGAACTAGGTGCCTGCCCACCGCAGTGCTGGGCTGATGTCCAGGCGTGGTGCCACCATGACTGGGGGCCCCTGGCCTGAGACATCCCTGCTCTGAGCCAATCCTGAGGGTGTCTGGGGAAGGCCTTTGGTCAATGTGGGCAGAGTGCGTACCGTCGTGGGCAGGGAGCTGGTTCAGCACTAGCCTGGGGTTAAATGAGCCACAGCAGCCACATCAGGCCAGCACTCCCTTTATATCTGAAGAGATTTGGGGGCTTTGCAGTTTTCACATCCACTCAAGCCTTTCATCCTCTCAACAAATCAGTCCAATTATTATCCCTTTTTTAAACGAATAGAAAAACAGGACTCAGAGTGATTTGCCTAAGGGCACACAGCAAGCTAATGGCCAAGTTGGGCCTAGAACTCAAATGCTGGGGTCCAGATCTGTCCAACCTCCCCATGCGTTTGGAGGCGCAGTGGCCCAGGAGCCAGGATCAGACCCAGGCTGTGGCCCAGGAGCACAAGGCACCAGACAGAAACCGGCGGTTCTGAGCCTGAAGACACATGGACAATGTCTCAGGGGATGAAAACAACGTCTGGTCATAGCCTACAGGACATAAGTCCTTTCCTTTTTATAGATTTCTGTATTTTTTTAAAAAGATTTAATTATTTATTCATGAGAGACACAGAGAGAGGCAGAGACACAGGCAGAGGGAGAGCAGACTCCCTGTGGGGAGCGTGATGCAGGACTTGATCCCTGAACCCCAGGATCACGCCCTGAGCCAAAGGCAGATGCTCAACTGCTGAGCCACCCAGACATCCCTAGTTTTCTGTATTGATCAGAATTTTTGCATAAACAAGTTTCACATTCATAATCAGAGAAAATAATCATTACTTTTCTGGGCATGGAGCAGGTGGAAATCTGTACACAACCACATTAGGGACTTTGCACAACGACAAATGCTCTCACGGGCGGGTCTCTGGTCTCATAATACCTGAGCCCCCAGTGCTCTTTTCCCAGTGATGGTTTCCTGAGTTCCAGCTTGCAGTTTTCTGGGCACAATCCACTTTTTTTTTTTTTTTTTTTTTTTTTTTAACAAACACAGCCACCCTCCCCTGTCCTTCAAGGGTTTTCCAGCAACCCTCTGCACTCAGTTCCTTGGCAGACGATTAGGGGATCACATGGCTGAGTGAGTGGCATTTTCTGAATCATGGAATGGAAAGAAACACTATACACAAAAGCTGCACACAGGGCCTCTGTTTCGAGCCTGGATGACAACACAGCGTGGGAAGTGATTCATCCCAGCCCGCCTGGCATGTGTGCTGGCCAGCGGAGGGTGTGCAGCTCCGGGCTCATCTTCTGTGGTGACTAATGGGGTTTCTCACCCAGAGGGCAGCCCCAAGTGCCTCCCACACACACCAGGGCCCAGGCCACCAGAGGCTGCTCGAGAGGTGTCTGGGGAGGTCACAGAGAACAGGGCAGAGGTGAAAATGATGGAATATCCAGGATAGGGGAATAAGAGAAAGGAATTAGGCAGACAGATGTGGGGAGAATATGGTCAACCTCTCCTGAAAGCCAGGAAGCAGGCTCCAACTTTTTCAATCCACCTCCCAGAAACACAGCCCAGGGCCCTGCAGGCACAGGAGACATGAGCTCGCCAATGCCAGAGCGGGCTTCATAACTGATGAACATGCTCATGAAGACTTTACGGAGTCCAGGCATGGTCTAAGGCCTTGACGTGTCCTATCCCACTTCATCCTCCCAACAGCCCTATGAGAACATAGGTGAAGCCGTTTTGCAGATGAGGAAATTCTGCACAGAAACATGAAATGGCTTGCCCGAGGTCATGCACTCACTAAGGAGAATTCTCGCCCCAGGCATCCTGTCCCTGTCCTGCATCTGTGTGCAGAGCTCCTCTTGTCGGCCAGATACTGCCCTTCACCTACATTGTCCAATTTAACCTGCACAACAATACAAAGAAGGTATTATTTCCATTTTTAAACATGGGAAAACTGAGGTTCGGAGAGGTGAAGTGTGTTGCCCAAAGTCACACAGCTGGTAAGTGGTGATGGGCTCACTCATGTCTGCCTCACTCCAAAGCCCTTGATGTGTTTCATGACATCCGTGTTCTCATCTTCTGGGACTGTATCCCTCTTCTCTGAGTCTCCAGCATGCCCACCCGTGGTTTGTATAGGTTAAACCTTGACTCAAGAGTAGGATCCTCTTGGTTGTTTCACACAAGGGGCCTCCCTTGTTGGAGAGGGAGGAGAGAGGGGATGCCCCAGAGCTAAAGGGACAGTGTCCCCAGGGTGGGCTTGGAGGGTTTTGTGCAGGTGGGAAAGGATGAGGGAGGTGAAGCAGAGCTGGCTGGCCACCAGGTCCAGTGGGTCTTTCCTGGCTCTGTATCAAAATCCCCTTTTAGAAAACATAAGTTAGCAGTGGTAGAGATTTGGGTGGAAGTTGGGGGTGACTCCAAGGAGCAGCTAGGGCTGAGAGGTGCTCATCACACCCACTGCTGTTTATGCAAAAATTCTGATCAATACAGGAAACTAGGGATGTCTGGGTGGCTCAGCAGTTGAGCATCTGCCTTTGGCTCAGGGGGTGATCCTGGGGTTCAGGGATCAAGTCCTGCATCACGCTCCCCACAGGGAACACCAAGCCCTGAGCTCTTTATTTCACATGCTTGGGGGAAGAGTCGAGGCTGTCACATGGAAATACACATCCGCTGACACACCCACAGGCATAAGGACACGTTAATTCACATCCTTGGCTTTCCCAAGTGAGGGATGATTGGGCCTGGCCTCAAAGTGGCTAGAGGCCATTGATGGAGAGGGAGGAGAATCTTCCTTCTCGTGTGTTTCTTGCTCCCATTATTCTTCCCCACAAGCATGGAGGACTTCAGTAATACAAAGACGTTCCCAAGGTGCCTGTGGGCAGGGCAGCCCTGGGAGTATGTGCAGCCTGGGGCTCACTGTTCTCCTGACCCCTGGTTCTCTGTGATGTTCTCTGGGTGGACAAGCGAGAATGTAGGGCTGCGGTGGGGACCGGGGCAGACCTCACAAGGTCTGCATGTCCACAGCTCCCCTCCTGGGACCTGCCAGTCAGTTACTTCCCATTCTGTTACAGGTCACTCCAACTGCCATGAGCCACTCCTGATGTGCCACCTGCTTCCTTCCCCTCTCTCGGGAGGCATCCTTCACCCTGCCACTGACGTGAGCTTCTCCTGTGTCCGAAACTCCCCCTCTTCCGGACCTCCCACTCAGGTAACGGTCCGGGACCCCACAGGCCACATCTTTCCCTGCTTCTACTGGTGGGGGAAGGCAGGGAGGTTAGTTTAGTCAGTTGAAGGGTGGAAGTGAAAATTGCTGTCGTGCGGCTGACTCTGAAGGCCCAGTGTTATGCCTGCTGTCCCCAAAGGCCCTGGAGCCCTCTCAGGGTGTCTGTCTAGGGACACTCACTTCATTTTTAACAAAACTCCTAAAAGCGGGGCACCTTCAGTGGTTGAGCATCTGCCTTTGGCTCAGGTCGTGATCCCAGGGTCCTGGGATCGAGTTCCGCATCAGGCTCCCCAGAGGGAGCCTGCTTCTCCCTCTGCCTGCGTCTCTGCCTCTTTCATGAATAAATAAATAAAATCTTTAATAAAAAAAAAAAACCTCCTAAGAGCCCAACTGTACCAAGAATGGTGGATGTGGCCGTGCTCTCCCAAACATATCCCTGCCCACAACTGAGCTGGTGACTCTCCAGGTCCCGTAAAGCTCAGCTCAGGAGCATCAGACAGGAGCTGCTCCAAATGCCTGCTGTCCTCACAGGTTCTCAACCCCAATCATCCTCCTGGAAGCTGCAATAACCCGGGGCAAGGGCTCCCCAGAAGGGCCACCTCCCCTCCCACACACATGGCTGGGAGCCCAGTGAACCAGAGGTAGAGAGTGGGCAGGATGCCGAGCTCCCTGCGTGGGCCAGGCTCAGGTAGGGCAGGCACTGATTGTAAGGCTGGTGTGCAAAGCTCAGTCTCAGAATCCCCCTCCCCAGCTCAGCTCAGGAGCCTTCTTACCCTCACGCTTCATTCTTCTTCGATGCAGGAAAGCCCTCATCCCCCTAGAAGCAGGCATCAGCCATTAGTCACTTGAGGCCACTCCTCAGCACTCCTTGACTGGACCCAAGTCCTCCTCTGAGCTCTAGGCTCAGAGCTTCCTAAACAAGGCTTAACTGTGAACTCTGTTTAACCTGCTTCTGGAACAGGCTGGGTCAGGCCTCCACCCTTTCCTGTCTTGTGGCAGGCAAGGGGCACATCAGACCAGGGCTGTCCCTAAGCGTGAGAAGGCTGTGGTGTACCTTACGGAAGAGACACGTGTAGAAGACAAGCCGCATTGTCACACAGAGCAAGATTCTAGGTCTGCCGGTAGCTTGTATCTTCTGGGGCCCACTCCGTAGGCTGGGCCTGCTGCTCCTTCCGCCCCATCCCCGTCCCTGCTTCAGCTGGTCCTGGGCAGCAGGCGGGGGGCAGGGCAAACAAGAGTGTCTGAGGGGGGTTGGGGGGTGTTCAGTGATATGTCAGCTCTAGGTGGGAGGAGGGTGTCCCAACTCCCCTGAGATCCTATTCTGGAGGTGAGAGCAGCACAAGGTTTGGCCTCGGCTTCAGCTCTAACACGGGCCCAGCTGTACACCCCCCTCTTGGAAATGTCCTTAGAGCTGCTGGAGGCCCTCAGGCCCATGCCCATGACCTTAGAGGTTGTCCGTGACACAGTGGGCAGCAAGTGGAGGGAGGCTTGGGGCTCCAGAATGTCCCTTCCCTGGCCTGTCCTCACGGACCTCCTCTCTACTCCCCCTTCCCATCTCCATCCCCAGATGCCTGGGCTCCTTCCCTACAGGAAAGCCTGACCCTGGCTGTCACCCCACCTCACAAAACACAGACCTCTCCCACTGCCTGCCCAGCACACCTGAGACCCTGCTTGAGGACCCCCTGTCCACTGCATTTCAGGGCCCCAGAGCCCCGTGAGGAGCCTGGCTGGGGTGTGAGTGGGGGTCTGTGGTGAGGGCTTGGGTCGGTGCCCTGCGATGCCACTATTTTCCCTAACCAGGCGGGATGGGCCTCTGTGACCTAGGCTGAGGACCAACCTACCGAACATGATTTCTGCAGGGAAACCAAATTCTGAATCCTGAGCCAGCAGCTTGCAGAGCCGTGGAAGTCCAGGATCTGTGGTGCTTTGGGTGTGAGGGGAGGGCAGCGTCATAGCGCAGATCCCACGGGGGCTGCTCGGCTGGCTTCGAGGCCCTCTGTGGACACAGCCCAGGCTGTTCTCCCAACCCTCCGGAGCACCCCCTCACCTTCTGTCCTCTGCACCTTCTAGCACCCCCTTCCCACCTCCCCTGCCAGTTGCCTTCAGACGCAGCACTTCGCTGGGCAAACGGAGCTATAAAGACACAGTGGATCCTCACTATTCATGGATTCTGTCTGCAGATTTACCTGCTCGCTAAAACTCGTCACCCCCCAAACCAATCCTCAGGGCTCTTTTGTGGTCATGCGTGGCCAACACGCAGAGTGGCGAAAATCTGAGTTGTCCTTCTGGACACTCGCAGCCGAGGGCGCGACATGACGCGTCCAGGCTGGGAATAAGGGTCCTTTTCACAGTCTCAGCAGGGACGTGGTTTTCTGTTTGGGTTTTTTCTATTTTTGTGATTCTGTTGGTGATTACACCAGGGCGGTGCTGCAGGGCTGTGTGGTGCTGCCAAGCACAAGACGGCTGTGGTAGGCGCTGCGGAGAAAAGGGGGAGTGTTCGGCAAGCTTCGGGCAGGCACGAATTACAGGGCCCTGGGCCGTGGGTGCAGCATTAAGGAATCGCAATACGTGTGACAGTCTCTCAACTAAAACACACATAAAACAAGGTTATTGATTGAAAAGTTCGTGTCCAGAGGCTGCAGGAACCCAACGCTGTGTATCCCCAGGGGCAAAGGTTCAGAAGGTGCTCCTTCACTATAAAGAGACTATATGGGACGCCCGGGTGGCTCAGCGGTTTAGCGCCCGCCTTCGGCCCAGGCCGTGATCCTGGAGACCCAGGATCGAGTCCCACGTTGGGCTCCTGCAGGGAGCCTACTTCTCCTCTATGTCTCTGTGTGTGTGTGTGTGTGTGTGTGTGTGTGTGTGTGTGTGTCATGAATAAATAAATAAAATTTAAAAAAAAGAAGAAGAGACGCAGGGTCTGGGTGGGAGCCACTGCTGCGACGCCTCGAGGCACCGTGTGAAACCTGCTGGGTTTGGACAGTCAGGGTGGCCATCTCGAAACAACCTTCCATCCAACTGGAAGGCGATGCATGCGTAGCACCATGTGGGGAGCAGAACATAGGACTGACCAGGTGTTAGGGCTCTGAAGACTCTGTGTGACCTCAGGCAAGTCATGTGATATTCAGGGACTCGGTTTCCCCACCCATAACATGAAGATAATAGAACTGACACCTGGCTGGATTTGCTCTGAGGGTCAGACGTGTCTTGTGAGCTCGGATACCAGGACTCCACTGGTATCTTTTGAGAAAGAATTCATCCCAAGGGAAAAGGCAGATGGTCTTGGCCAAGAGTGACTAGCACATTCCCAGGGAGGAAAAGGAGGAAGGACAACTTGGAGAACCAGTCTGTGTCGGCCACTCACGTTGGCTTCTAGCCTGGCCCTAAGGACTTGCACCTGAGGGGACTACCATGAAGGCTGCTTGCCTAAGAACCTTGGTGAGACCCAGGGAGCCCAAAGCTACCAGCATTGGAACTGACATATGGCCCCGGGCAGAGGCAGGGTGTCTCCCCTCAAAGAAGGGTGCCATGTACCATGGCCACCTGGCTCACCCTGTAGGAGCTGGTACCCACATGGGCAGTATCCCACCCACCCCATCCTTCTCCCACAACCGCTTGATGCAGCACCTTCTGAGGGAGCTGAGGGAGGCACAAAAGCCCAAGAAAGACTGTTAACTCCTGTTCACATGACCTTTTTTTTAATAATTTTTTTTTAGATTTTATTTATTTATTCATGATAGACAGAGAGAGAGGCAGAGACACAGGCAGAGGGAGAAGCAGGCTCCATGCAGGGAGCCCGACGTGGGACTTGATCCCAGGTCTCCAGGATCACGCCCCGGGCCAAAGGCAGGCACCAAACCGCTGAGCCACCCAGGGATCCCCCCATGTGACCTTTTTATTTTCCCTCCAGATTTGCACAGCTAGGGAGACGGGGGTCCCAGATGCTTGACAATCAGCTGGGCTGGTAGCTATGAAAGATTTTGAAGAGGTGCCAAAAAAGCCAGACAACGCAAGGGTTTTTTATATTGGTCCTTTCAGAAACACCCCCTGGCAGGGTGGCGGCCCTCATGAACTGGAGCTGCGTGGGTCCTTCGGGTGCATCTCTGCAGTGAGGCCAGGCCTGGTGGAGGACGTGTGCCCGGAATGTCCCTCCTCACCCAGAAGCCCGATACCCAGGCCAGCCGGTGTTTACCCACACCACCTGCCTGCTCTTTCTGTCAACAGAGGTATATTTTTCACAGTGTTTGTTTGTTTGTTTGTTTGTTTGTTTTGCTGCTTTGGGTTGAGAAACTGTATCTCCCCAGTCACCTCCATCAATGGGAGCTGCTCCCGGGACGGTGCTGCTACGTGGCAGGTCCTCGGTATTTAAATGCTGGGTTCCTCTTCCTTCCTTCCCCTTCCCCTTAGATTCCACCTCCTGGGCTTTTCTGGTGCTAAGTCAAGTTACTGCAGGAAGAGCTTTTATTGGCAAGAAAGACACGAATGGGAAACAGAAACTCTTGACGAGCTGAGGCAGCAGCCCCTGTCCCTCCCGGAAAGGCCCCAGAATCAGTCTGTCCTCCGTCTCCCAGCTCTGCCCAGCTTCCCTCTACCCCTGCTCGGAGTCCTGCTGGCATTGGCCACCTAGCTCAAGAACTCCCCCCTCAGTGCCCTCAGCTAGCTCAGCTTCTATGATCCGTTGGAACTTTCCAACACGGGAACCGAATAGCCCACCTCTTCAGGGCACGGTTGCTGGCTGGCCAACCCCGTGGGGCTGCTGCAGGGGCGGGTGACCGCGTGCTTCAGCTGTACGGCAGATCTTCTGGAGCCCTCTGCTCTGGCCTGGGCTTAGGCATGGCCACATCACACTCACAGAGGGACATCCAGAACAACCACCCCTTCCCCAAACTTCACTGGACACTGGGAGCCATAGAGAAGCCTGCGGCCTTGTCTCCTGGGAGTGCTCTGTGGACAGGCCAGGCCGGGGGTGGGCGTGGGGGGGTAGGAAGGTGCAGTTCAGCAAGGAGACAGGGGAGGGGTGAGGTGTGCCAGAGACACCTGGACCTGAGACGGCACTTTTCCCCTTTTTCCTCACTGTCCCCTCTCCCGGAGATGCAGAGGCCTGCACTGGGGCTGAGAACAGACTCTGACCTCTCTCGGGACAACGTGGCCCTTCTTTCTCAGGGGATGTCAGTGACTAATCACCTGCAGGGTTTTGCTCTTCTTCCCTGAGTCCACTCTGGCACGAAAGGATCCCAGAGGCCAGAAGATGGTTTGGGCCCCCTGACACTGATGTCAGAGAATGCTACAAATGTGTCACACAGGTGGCATGGAAGTACCCACCCCCCCCACCCCCCGGGACGAGGCAACAACAAGAAGCATTTGGAATTTTGAAAACTTAGAAACAGGGGCGCACCCAGGCCTCAAAGGTGGGGGCACGTGCCTGCAGGTGTTGACATCTCTGGGGTGGGTGAGGGGGTGACAAAGCTTCCCAGGTGTTAGAGTGGGAGGTAAGGAGGGGGCGGCAGGTGTCCCCTCCAGCTTTCCAGCGCCCTCTAGCGCCTCCTACTGGCACCCACCAACAGGCAGCAGCTGGCAAAGCCACAAGTGGTTTGAAGCCGCACAGAAGGGAGGTGAGAAGAAAGATGGGCACACCGGTGAGCTGGAGCTGGAGTCAGCTCCCATGCACCTGTGTGTGTGTGTGTGTGTGTGTGTGTGTGTGTGTGTGCGCACACGCGTGCAGACCATAAGCTCCCTCCCTGCCAACAGACTGTGAGTCCTGCCCTGTGGGTGTCAGAGCTGTCAGCAAACCTCAAGGCTCTGGCTGCCGGGGACTTCTCTGTTCTGAACTGCCAGCCCCTGGGCCCCATACCCTCTCACCCCAAACAGGCCCTGCGTGGAGATCTTCTGTCCAAAGGAAGCTCCAAACCCTTCATCTCTGGAGGGATCCAGTAGAAAAATGTTATAATGCCTGCCTGCATGAGGATCCCAGGAGCTCAGAGAAAAGTACCCTCTGGGCTACCTTGCTCAGCACCTAGTAAACACAGCGGAACTCCTTTACGGATGGGAGGTACAAGCTAAAAATGCAGCATCACCTCCTTAGAGAGGTCTTCGCAGCCCGCTCTAATTAGGGCCCCCTGCCACCCTGTTGTTCTCCATCACCGTGCGTTGTCATTCTCATCAGAGCACGTGTCATGAAGCGCAGTTCTATTTTTCATTATCGTGTGTTTATTGCCTGCCTCCTCTAGACAGCAGACTCGCAAGGGCAGGGCCATGCGGCTTCCTTCACCACTACAGGCCTGGGACCTTGCCCAGTGCCTGGCACACAATAGGTCTCAATAAGAGTAGGTGAAATGCATCACCTCAAAAATATAAAATGGCATGTCTGTGTGGCTCAGTTGGTTAAGCATCTGATTTTGGCTCGGGTCATGATCTCATGGTCTTGAGATCGAATCCCACCTCGGGCTCCACACTCAGCCTGGATCTGCTTGGGATTCTCTCTCCCTCTGCCGTTCTCCCTACCATTTGCATGCTCTCTCTCTCTCTCTCTCTCTCTCTCTCTTTTAAAGAAAATGGCTCTAAGGATCCCTGGGTGGCACAGTGGTTTGACGCCTGCCTTTGGCCCAGGGCGTGATCCTGGAGATCCGGGATCGAATCCCACGTCGGGCTCCCGGTGCATGGAGCCTGCTTCTCCCTCTGCCTGTGTCTCTGCCTCTCTCTCTCTCTCTCTCTCTGACTATCATAAATAAATAAATTAAAAAAAATGTTTTTAATGGCTCTAGATGAGTTGTGGTAAACCAATGGGTGAATTGGTGATGAATTGGCAGTATTTGTGGCAAAACTCTCCAAGAAGAATGCTGTAGAAGGCAATCACCCTCCGTTGACAGGATGGCAGGCAGGAGGATTGCTGGGCCCTCCGTGTGGTTTCTGTTGTGCCTCTGCCCTGCTGTACACCCAAGAGGATTAGGGCCTCACCCTCCGTCATCAGGACTTCGCCTCCAGAACCCCAGATGGAGTTGAATACTGGAGCTGGAGGGACTCCATGGATTCGAGGATAGCTCCACATCATGATCACCTGGGGAACATCTAAAAACACCACTCTGTGGATCCTGCCCCTAGTTCCTGACTCTTTCAGGCCCATAATTCAGTGTAGCAGAAGCGTGAACCTGAGTCCTGACTGCCGGGCACTGTGTGCTTGGGAAGGTTACTTATCCTCTCTGTGCCTCGATTTCTTCACTTATAAAATGGGAACGATGACCCCAACCTCAGAGGTTTGCTGTGAGGATCAATGTGACATACCTAAGGCTCCTGTTGCAATGGCTGACCCGGTAAATACTGAATCAGTGCAGCTCTTACTGTGCTTATCGTCTCACGGCGAGGCAGCGGCTGATGTGGGGTGAGCCTCCAGGCCTCCTGACCCGGACCCGGGGTCCTTTGCAACACGTCACTCCGATGCGCACACGGCATTCCCTCTGAGGCCAGACTCGGCAGGAAGGACAGACGGCCGCTGTCCTGGGCCCCTTCCATCGAGCCCCGTGGAGGGGAGCCTCGCACCTGAGACCAAGAGCGGCCGAGCCCCGCGACCAGAGGGCTGGAGGGCTCTGCCCCGGGCCCTTGAGAAGCCCTCTGGCTGCTCCCCTTAGCCTGTCGCTATGGAAATATTGGGAACCCAAAATAGAAGTTCTTGAGGAGAGCTTAATCCTCTGGGCTTTAGGGAAACAGCTGCTGGGGAGCGCTGCGAATCACCCACCAGGAGGCACTGTCGCCCCGTGCAAGTGGCCACGGGCGGGCCAGAAGTTTCCATGAAAATCCCAGCATCCCTCAGCAACCTCTTGCCCCAACTTTTTTTTTTTTTAAGATTTTATTTATTTATTCATGAGAGACACAGAGAGAGAGAGAGGCAGAGACACAGGCAGAGGGAGAAGCAGGCTCCATGCAGGGAGCCCGACGTGGGACTCGATCCTGAGTCTCCAGGATCACAGGATCAGGCCCTGGGCTGAAGGCGGCGCTAAACCGCTGGGCCACCGGGCTGCCCCCCACCCCCACCCCACCCCGTCCCAGCTTTGTCACACTCGGGACCCTGTGGCTGGGGTCCCTGCAGATCACCAGCTCCTGGGGTAGGGAAACCGCTTTGCCACTCAAGCCACTGTTCTCCTCCTCGGAGACCCTTAAGGGCCCGGCCAGTCCTCACATTTATTTTCCGGGCTTCTTCCCGACCCCAGCCCCAAGACCGCACACAGTGCCGCGCACACAGTGGGCACGAAGTATACCTACGGCAGCCGGGTGAACGGCTGTGTGAGACCTGGGGACAGTCACACACTGTGGAAAAGAGACTGCCCGGGCTTCACGGGGACGGGAGCCAGTCTGCAGCGGCGGGGACCAGAGAGAGGGTTCCTGCTGACAGCTAAGGGGAAGGTCATGGCTAAATGGGAAGAGGGGCCGAGAGGGCTCAGGCAGGCGGGAAAGGGACAGATGTCTTTCTGGGACCCAGCTAGTGAGAGCTGCCCAATGCTGACGGCAAACCCTTAGGTCAGGGCGTAGGGCAGGAGCCCCAGGAACACGGGCTCGAGCCCAAGCGGCCCCCAGCCATGGCTCGGCTCCCTCCACGTGGGCACTGCTGCTCGCGTGGCTTGTTCGCCTCTCCTGCTTTCCGGGGTGGCTCGCGGCTGCCACTGTCAGGCTGTGAGCTCCTCCTGGGTCACCCAGCCTCCCTCTGGGGTGATGCCATGGGGCTCAGCATCCTGATCCTGTTACCACACATCCTTGGCCCAAAGGAGTCTCTTTCGAGAGAACCTCAAGGATTTCCGAGTCTCTGCCCCCAGGCCAGCCCGCCGCCTCCTACTACACCTGCCCTGGGCCAGGCCTCGCCTCGCGGACTCGATGTTCAGGTGGAATGAGTCAGGGTGGGAGGAACACAGGATGGAAGGAAGACTGGTGCTGGGGGCCCAGCTCCAGGCCCCGCCTGCCATCAGAGGGGTGGTTTCTCTGGCCCGTTGCTTGCTCCTCCCGAGACCCAGTTTGTCACACGTAGAACGTTTACACCTCCCTCCAGAAGGTCAAATGAAGTAGCAAGTGAGCAGTGCTGGCTCAGGGCTCGTGCCGACCTAGCTCACGACGTGCCACGTCTGCTACGTCACCGACAGAGCAGGGGATGCTAACAAGGGGCCTGCAGCCTGTGAGTGGGCAGAGGAGGCAGGAGGCAGTGGCAGCGGGAGGGGCGGGTAGAGGCGTGGGCTTGTCCGAGTCGAGGTGACCACAGCTGGCAGGACACCGCAAAGTCAATGTCCCAGGAGGGGGAATGAGCGGGCGGCCAAAGGCTGGCTCAGTCACCCGCAGGGAAGACACAGCTGCAGCATGACGGCCAGGCCGCACCCCGCCCAGGGCCACAGCCACCAACCACCCCTGGAAACCTTGGGCTCCCCATCCAGACACCTCAGCACCCCAGCGGCTCACTCCGGGTCCTGCCCCTCCCTTTTCCTCTCAGAGCTGGGTTCCCCCCTCAGGGGGGCCTCCCCTAGAGCCCAGCTTCCTGCAGACTGCAGCTCACGCTGGCCTCACCCTTTGGCAGTGCTTTTCTGTTGCCTTCCCTGGCACCCTCGGCAGCTCCTGCCCCACACCGCCCCCCCGACTCCCACACCCCAGGTGCCTCCAGAACCTCAGTCCGTGGAGCCCCAGGGCCTGTACTCATCCTAGAGGGGAGCTAGGTGGTGACAAGAGCAAAGCTCAGGCAGGGCTGGGGCGGAGCAGGAGGGCTGCCAAGACCCAGGCTGTGGGCCCGGCTGGAGGGTTGGGGGAGGATCCGGGACCCGGGGGCCGAAGGCTTGGGCAGAGACCCAGACACTCCAGGTGAGGCCGGGGACAAGCTTGGCACCAGGGACACACCTGGTAGGAGTCTCGTGGTGGGAGCCTCATCTGGACAGGGCAGGGCGGCCAGCGGAGGACCTCACTGACCCCACAGGGAGGGGACAGAGGCAACAACACGGGGAATGACAGTGATGCATGGTAGGGCAGATGGGCAGCTCCTCCAACTCATTTTTTCCCTTTGGGCCTCGGAGCAGGTGGTCCCCAGGAAGCCGAGAGAGGAGGAGAGGCCGCTCAGATGGCCCCTGCCCGGCCCAGTCCGGAAGCTACCAGTCGGAGTGGGCTTTCTCCTCCCCCCCGCCCCCCGCCGGCCTCAAGGCTCTCCAAGGCTGTCCGTGCTGGTTACCATCTGCTGTGGTGGTTGCCAGGGGAACCACTTACTATTTTTGTTCATTGCCCACATGAGGAGGCTTTGGAAAGGCTCAGGCATGGTTGGTCCAGGAGTGATCCCGGAGGTGATGCCCAGTGGGCTCTACTGGGGACCTTGGTGAGGGGTGGGAAGTTGTTGTGGTACCCCAGGATGGGGCCCAGAATGCAGACCTATGTCCCCGAGTGACGAAGGAGGGGGGCCGCCAAGGAGAGGGGTACCCCACCTGTGGGAGTACATTCACTCTCATTCACTCATCAAGCACAGGAGGTGCTGGGCATTCACTGTGCCAGGTGGTGAAGGGATGGACACACATTAAAACACAGTTCTGGGGCAGCAGGACCAGTGCTGCCACAGGGGGTGCAGGCTGCCATCTTGGCAGGGAGGGGTCGGGGAAGGCTTCCTTGATGAGGTGATACCTAAGCCAAGATAAGGTTTTGTAGGGGATGCGGGCAAGAGGAAAGTCATAGGGTAGGCAGTTAGTTGGAAGAGCATTCGAGGCAGAAGGAACAGCATGTGCAAGGGCCCAGGGCCTTACTTATTGTAAGTAAGGCATCTTCTGGAACTGAAGTCACCTGACTTCTAGAATGTGAGGTATGGCCCAACCCCAGGGGAAGTGAATGGCAAGCAGGCACCCAGACCATCAGCTGAGGTAGGGGGTGGGACAAGCTGCACCACAGTGGGTACACCCCAGCACACCTGATACTAGGCCTCTGGCAGGGAGACTGCAGTCCAGGCATTGCTCCTGGGGGAGGTGGGCAGGTTTCCCCACTGCCCATGGGACTCTGGGAGAATCTCTAGGCCATCTGAGAAACCAAAGAGCCTGACGTGTGGGAGGGAGATGCCATAAGGGGAGCTGGGTTACTGCTCAAAGTTCTGGGCTGAGCAGCAAGTGTCCGGGGAGGAGAAGCGAGCATGCTGAAACCGGTCACCCTTCTTCCACCCAGCCTGCTCCCAAGACCCTGGACGCACAACTGAAGATTTCTTCTGCTGTCGGTCTGTGAAACCTGCTGGGAAGTCCAAGAAGCATTGAGTCCTGAGGTGGCTGTGGAATGGAATGGAAGGGGAAGAAACCGAAAAAATGGGCACCCACCGGGTATTACAGTCTGCTCGGCACATTACAGCACGACACATCCGGTGCTAGCACCAGTCTTGTGAAATGGGAATTTGGGCTTTCATTTTAAACATTAGGAAACTGAGGTTCTGAAAAGCTAAATAACTTGTCCAGGATTATGGAGGCAGTAAGCATGGATACCGAGACTCATACCCACGTCAGTCTGACCCTAAAACCTGTCCCTCTCCGCAAGAGAAATGCAATGTACTGCCCACCTGCTATGTGTCAGCAGCAAGCTAAACACTGGAAACCTGGAAAGATGCAGGTTCTTCTGTAAGAATCTAATGAGATCATGTGCAAGGGACCTGTAGTAGATTGTATTTCCCCAAATCGGCCTGGTGTCCCTTGACCTGGGCAGGACTTTGTGGCTGCCATGGTGAGTGGGAAGTGACACTGCCTGATGCTAGAGGTGGGGTCATAATAGGAGGCACAGCCCAGCCACCCGGCCATGAGAAGTCACGCGTGGAGAGGAGTGAGTGGAACTCCCTGCCAATAACCGGCTCCACCCGCTGGACACGTGAGCGAGCCAGCCTTCATCATTCCAGCAGAGGCCCCAGCAGCAGGGTGGACAAGCATTCCCATCCACTGGGACCTCCCAGAGTCACTGACCCACAGAATCTCAGAGTACCAGGAACAGCCGTTTCATACCAGTAAGTCCCGGGGGTAATCACTTATACAGCTATAGTCACGGGAATGAGACTTTGTAAACTGTAAAGCGCTTACACGTGGAAGATGTTACTGGTAAACCTGAGTTTGGTGTAAGGCGATCGTGTTGGTGTCTGAGGAAGTAAGCTTGTGTCTTGCCCTGGGATCTACCTCCACTGGGTAGGGCTTGTGTGCAGGGACACACATGTGGGACATGATCCATGGGCTCCGGCTCAGGACACTGGGGAGAATGACACGGGGAAGGAAGCTCAGCCAGTTCAAGGGAGGGTTACTGAGCTGATTGCCACTGTGTGCAGGTGGTGCTTCCTCGGGAGCCTGCAGAATGAGCCTGGGGTATGGCAGTGGTCTGCGGACTCCAGTGGTCTGCGGACTCCAGCCCCTCTTGGCCGAGGGTTGTTCCTGGGGGATGTTCGCTGCTCTTTGCCCTTGCCGGTTGGAATGCCCTAGGGTGGCTCAGAGGGCTCGCTTGGCACAGGAGCCCAGGGAAGAAAACGCTGAACTTGGCGCTGAGAGATTACACCACGTGGGCCGGGCTGACAGGCAGCGAATTAGAGCACAAAAGGTGAGTGGCATGTCCATGGTATTAAATAAGTCTGGAGGCGGCGCTTACGTGTGATGTCCTGGGTGGATGCCTCTGCCCGGCCAACTTCCCCACGGCCCAGGAGGCAGCCTGCCTGGCCTCTTTGGAAAAGCCTGTGCGGTTGCAGGCCTGCTTAAAGCAAGCCTTTGTGTCCTCAAAGCAGAGACCTTTCAGAGCTGGGCCCTATAGGTGGTCTCTAGAAATTACAGGGATCCTTGGGGGAGGCCCGGGGTCTGGGCACTCACTGCCTGGTGGAGACTGGGCTCCAGGCATGGATTTCCAGCTTTAGGCCCTTGTAGAAGCAACCGCAAGAACCGACAGTCCCCCAGCAGGCCATGCTCTTTGGAGACAGGGGCTCTGAGAAGTAGCCTTTTAAAGGCAGCCAATGCAGAGGGTGAGGTTGCTTATTCAGACCCTTAGCTTTTCTCCTAGAAGCTAATGATGTGGTGAGGAGCACCTCCACCCACAGGAGCAGATGCATAAAGGACTGAGGGGTCTGAGTCTGCAGGCCTGTCCAACCAAGGGTGAGGCTGGAATGTGGGCCAGATGCCCTCTGCATGACCTTGCCTCCAGGAGCTGGGTTGCTGGTCAGCTCCAGCGCTCACCCCTCTGGAGCATTCAATACTTGGCGGTCTTATTTTCCAAATGGAGAACAGGGCTCTGTTCCCTGCCTTTAAGCCGCTTCTTCCCTGTTATGCAAGGGAGCTGGCTTGTGCCAGCAGCTTGGGAGGAAGAACCTGCAGCTGCAGACCCTGGAGCACAGAGAGGGAGGGAACTGGGCAACACTCCGGGGTGCAGGGAAACATGACGCAGGAACTGCTCCCTTTCCCCTGAGAGAGGCTGTGGATGGGCTGCACCTGTGGAAGGAACTTAGATTTAGGAGAGGAATTAACCAATTATGTCTGCATCAACAACACGCTGATGTGGGGACTGGCGGGGAGCTGCCCCTCTGAGAGGTTGAACTTGAACTTGTATGGGGACTGGTTAAGAACCCACCCCCTTCCCACTCTCCAATGCCTCTCCTTCAGCCCTCTCTTCTCCTGGGTAAAGGCGCAGAGCTCCTTCCTCCCTTCTTCATCCCAAGCTGGCACTAAGCCTCCCCATTATGTCTGCAGCCCCTCTGCTGGGAGGAGGCCTGGCTTCAGCAGGTGCTATGGCTTGGTCCCCTGGGGTTTGCTCCACACTGAGTTTCCTGGGAGGCAGAAGGTGAGCCACTGTCAGTGAGGATCTGTGCTGGGCCCCGAGGTCCTCCTGTTTGGGGGGCGGCAGGCTTGTAAGCAGGCAGTTAGAGCCAAGCAGGTGAGTGAGAAGCTATAGAGGACCCCAGAGGATGTGTGTCCAGAGTCTTGTAAGGATATAATACTTGAAAGCAAAGAAAAGATGATAGGTAAATGCGGGAGTTAGGGTCGATGGGCCATCTGCCTTTGGGTCCTGTGCACATCCCATGATGCCAGTCCCCAGGCAGGCCCGTTCTCCTTCCCTGAGATGCACACATCCTATGTGGAGCCCCTTCCAGCCACCCAGGTTTCTGGGAGCTCTATCCTGGAATCTCTAAGTGAGGGGCATTCTGCTTCAGAGAAGCCCCTTGCTGGGGTGTAGGGCAGTGAACTGGGCATAAATGCCCCAGGAGTGGGGAGCCTGAAGCCCTGAGGGAAAACTGCTTTGCTGGGGGAGGGGGCAGGGGCAGAGAAAGAGGGGAGTGGGGGAAACAGTGGTCCTGGAAGTTCCCACCCTGCAGACCAGGCTCTAAGGAATGGAATCCTACCCCTCTCACTGCCTGATGATGGGGGGAGCGCGTGGCACATATGGAAAAGAAGTCCTCTCTCAGGTGTTTCCAAGGACTCGTAACCATTTGTCTTTTTTTTTTTTTTTTTCCATTTGTCTTCATTCACGCGTCATTTGTTTTCGGGCCACATGTCCCAGTACAGACCGCCTTGGCCACGTGAAGGACTTTCTGAATTCCAGGCCAAAGGATCCCGTCTGCTAAGTTCCAGGCCCCTTAATCTTGGGCAGGTGGCTACCAAGCTCCCAGCTTCTGAGCGGGACCCAGGAGTTCACCAGGAGCATCTCTAGTCTGGACGCACAAAAGAGTAAGGCACAGGCCAAACCTGGTTCTCAGAAAGGCTCTGGCTGGGTTCTCCTTGAGGTGAGGGGGAAGGCGGAAGGCGGAAGGCGGAAGGTAGTATTTCTCAAAGTCTATCTGAGCCCATCCATATGGACTCCTGGAGTGGGCAGGGGGAGGGCAGTCATTAAAAATGCAATTCCCAGGCCATGTTCTAGAAATATGGAATCAAGAGCCCTGAAGGTGGGACCCAGAATCAGCATTTTGAATAGTCACCTTAGGAGATTCTTCAGCTTAATGTAAAAATTCTTTCTTGGGAGTAGTTGCTATTTATTTTATGTCAAAGAAATTCATCTCTACTATAAAATTCCCAGGATAAGTTTAATGTAGGCTTTCTCAAGCTCAGCACATTTGACATGCTGGGCCAGATCATTGTTTGTCTGGGGAGGGAGGGCTATCCTGTGCCCTGAGTTTAACGTCTCTGGACACTAGAGGGAAAAAAATCCCCCCTCAAAAGGGATGAAATCCTTAGGAGGCGGAGGTCTGACCCTAGTCCTGTGTGTGGTACGTGCATTCCCACACTCAGGACGACCTCCAGGCCAGACTCTGGCCACACGGCCCGCGGCCTCCTCACTGCTCCAGCTGCAGAAGAGCTGAAGCCAATCCACATGGTCATGCTCTCCTGGAGGTGGCATAAAGCCAGACCCTTTAACACCCCCCTTACTGTTCCCTGCCACATCCGTGCATCCTCCCGGTTTCTGCCAGCTTGGGGACAGCCCCTCACAGGCGGGGGGCGGGCAAGGCAGGACGGAGATGGGGTGGCCCAAGCACAAGACTGCCCCTCCCCACGGAGCAGATGAGGCCTCAAGGAGAGGGCGTGCTCTCTTGTGAAAATGAGACTCCTGGGTTGCTCAGCGGTTTAGCACCGCCTTCAGCCCAGGGTGTGAATTTGGAGACCTGGGATCGAGTCCCACATCGGGCTCCCTGCATGGAGCCTGCTTCTCTGTCTCTCTCTCCCTCTCTCTCTCTCCCTACCTCTCTGTGTCTCTCATGAACAAATAAATAAAATCTTTAAAGAAAACAAAACGCACAGTGTATTTTTGCACTCACTCTAAAGTAAACCTGGTCACGGTAAATTTGGCAAGTACAGAAAAAGAGAAATCTAAAGAAAAAGTAAATCCCACGTAACTCCACTGCCCAGATAGCCAGTGGTGACACTAGAGGGCTCCCCGCTTCGGCCATCCTTCCCCACCTGGCCAGTGTGTGGGGAGGATGCCACGGGGACAGAACCCTCAGCCAAGCTCAAGAACAGGCATTCGGTGTCCCGGGTTCAACATCGGCTTTATTCAGGTCCGGGGAGCCCAGAGGCTCAGGTGGCCTGTTTTGCAGATTTGGCACATGAGGTCTCCCTGCCCGCACCCCCACATATCAGGAACAGGCTTCTGCAGATAGAACATCAAAACTCATCTTTTGTGTCAAAATGGGGCTGGTCTTCAGGCTGGAAGTCCAGGTTGGGGCTGCCGTCCTCGTTGAGAATCCTCCGGGCTGTGTAGCCCACAATGGGGTACTTGGCTTTGTACACTTTGTTGAAGACGTCATCCAGGGATTTCAGCTCCTCGGCTGTCAGGCCCGTCTTGGGTGGGGGGGGGGGGCGGTGTGGAAGCCCAAGCAACATGGGGCGGGGGGGTGGGATGAGCCAGTCGTGCCTCGCACTGGACCCTCACCACCCCACCCACCTCCCCGCACGCCCCTAACGCCAGCCAAAAAGTATCTCAGCTAATCAACTGACTTTTCAAGAGTGTCTGTGGGTAGGGTGGTGGTGCCAGGGGCAGGCCTGGCCTCATCAGGGCTTGCCGTTTGACTGATGGAGGAATTCAAGACTCCAACCAACACCAGGCCTGGGGCAGGGTGGGGTACACTCTGTGCAGTCTGCACCCACCTCCTTTTAACGGCTCTCTGCCCCCCTCCCAGTACAGATGCATGCGACCTTCCCCGCTCCTTGACTTCTAAATGTTTCTGTAATGCTGTGGTTTAGGAGTTTGACTCATCTGAGCACAGTCAGCGTGAATGCTGGCCCCTCTGCTAGAATTACTGAGGCCCTGAAATGGCTTTTGCCAATGCTGTTTTCTCCTTCACAAGAAATATGAACAGAGGGGATACTCTGCTTCTCAACCCTGCTCACGCTCAGTGGCCTGGGGAGTGGGTTATCCGAGACCCAACCAGCAAACCTACAAGAGGCTGGGGGTGCCGGGTGCAGACTGCAAGTGGGATGGGGCTGCCAAGGCAGGCTGGAGCCAAACTGTGAAGATCACTGAGTGTGATCACCAGTTCACAAGAGTCTGGAGACTTGACCATGGAAGGGTCCTGAGTAGGACTGGAATGTCAATATGCTAATTAGGAAGCTTTGCTATTGCCTAGGGGTCAAAAAGGCCATGGCCAAGGGGGTGGGACATTTTAACAGAAGCTCATAATGTGGCTCACAGTGTCATGGGTGAGGTCTGCAGGATCCAGGGACATCTTGGCCACCCCTCTGGTGGAGTCCTTCCCAGTCAAGGCATTATAGGGGGCTCCTCGTCCATAAAACTCTGCAGCGAAGGAGAAGGAAGAAGACATGAGTCTAGATGTGCGTGCGAAATAGGCAGGAGTCTGTACAGGGCAGAGAGACGGGGGCTTCTCAGATCCAATCCAATACTGAAAAAGCCTCCAAGCCCAAGGAGAGGGGAAGCAGTGAAGATGTGAAGCCCAATAAGCCACCCTTTGCCATTGTCTGGATTCCACTAACTCAGAATATGGAGTTAAGTCACCCATGCTGGACTGAAGGTGATTTAAAAAATGCATATATATACAGAATGAAAATAATCTCTTAAAAATATTTAAAATGCAAACAAGAAGAGAGTTCAGTCTTCTTAAACGTTCGTGGAAGCCAAGTCTACTTCCGTTCAACACCTTTTGTTTGGTATCAGCTAAACAATGAACCGCAACAAAACTACCTCCACAATATCATCTGTCGTCACCACTGGAGAAACCATAGAATGGCATGAATATGTTCCATCATGTTCTATGACCCCAGAGCCTTGCAAAGCAACACATTTCCTCTCACTGCTTCAACCGTGGTAAATTTGAAATTGATGCCATTAGGCAGTGGGGAGCCATGGAAGGTTCTTGAGCAGGGGCATGGCATTATTAGAAAAACTGTGGTAGTACAACACTGACAAAGACTGTTAACTCAGTCTGAGGGTAAAGGACCTGGCCAGCGTTCCCTCCTTTTCTGCACGCATCCAGTGCCCACTCTGGCTGCAGAGCTCCCCAGAAGTAAGCATTCGTAAAGCCGAGCCACTTACCCTTTCCAGAGGTGACATCAAACACCACTCCTTTCACAGCCATGTAGATGGGCTGGTCCTCCTGGGAAGCAGGGGAGAAGCTGTTAGGGGGAGCCCAAGAGCTTTGCTCCTCTAGCCCAAGTTAGTAGCATCTCTTCCCACCACAGGCTGTGCACACGGCAGTGGCTGAAGGTACAAAGCAGCCTGAGCGGGTCCTCAGCAAGCTGGTCACTCTTAGGAGCTTGCCCCTACCTGCCCAATGTCATGTCCACCCACAAACTTTGGAAAGGTGATAAAGTATCCTGACAAAGGGCATGGCAATACCATTGGGGGCGGGGAGGGAACAACCCAGGGACTGAAGTAACTCTGCACAGATAAAAATTCAAAGGATGTAAAATGATTAATTCTCTAAATCAGCCTAAATTTCCTTTTATCCTTGTCAATGCACCTACATGCAGCAATCACTATAAACGATCAATTTTATTTTATTTTTTAATAAGATTTATTTATGGGATGGCTGGGTGGCTCAGCGGTTGAGCATCTGCCTTCAGCTCAGGTCGTGATCCTGGGGTCCTGGGATCGAGTCCCACCTCAGGCTCCCTGCATGGAGCCTGCTTCTCCCTCTGCCTGTGTCTCTGCCCCTCTCTGTGTGTCTCTCATGAATAAATAAACACAATCTTTAAAAAAAATTTTATTTACTTGACAGAGAGAAAGAGTGAGTGCATAAGCAGGGGGAGGAGCAGAGGGCGAGGGAGAAGCAGGCTCCCCACTGAGCAGGAGCCCCACTCTGGGCTCCATCCCTGAGCTCAAGGCAGATGCTTAACTGGCCGAGCCTCCCGGGTGCCCCTAAATGATCAATTTTATATCTTGCCTCTTACAGGCAATATTGCTTCATATAAACATTCCCATGTATTGAAATAACCAAAATGGTTGTCACTGAAACAGCAGTCTCTTATATTAGCCATACTGTGTACCTGTTGGTTTAGCTATTCTTCTATTTTGGGTATTTGTGTTCTTTCCAATTCCTTAAAATTATAAATATATGGAAGGATTATGAATATCTTTCTATAAGCTACTTTATAATTTGGTGAGTTATTTCCTTGCAGCGTGGGATATATGGAATTCCTGGACCAAAGTATATGAATGATGTAATCACTTTTGTTAAAAATTTAACCAGTTTTTCCTTCAAAAAACCATTTATAGTGCCAGAAACACACAAGCAATGCTGTTTCCCCAAAAGACTAAGTGAATCTTATACTGTATTTTTTGCTATATCTGTAGGTATAAAATGTTATCTTTAGATTCCTACCCCCACCCCCCATCCCTGACCAAAGAGAATTACACAAAAACAGCAAGAATTTTCTGGATTCTATCCAGGTGGACTGGGGGCTGGGGCGACTGGCACAGTTCTTAGACAGACAAGCCCAGGTTTCCTTTGTCTTGGCCCCCCTGGAGGTCCAGGGTCACCGACCAGTCGGCTCTTAGACTGGGGTGAAGGGGGGCATTGCAGCCAGGGGTTCAGGAATCTCTGGATCTCCAAGAGCACATGGCTTGGTCTTCTCTGGGAGGGGCCTTTAGGCTCTCACCCTCCATGGAGCTTAAAGCCAAGTATTTTCATGACCTCATTTAACCGAGAGGAGCTGGGGCTCAGAGAGGTAAGCAACGTGGCCAAGGAAACACATCTCACTGTCACATAACTTTGCAGGCCTCAGTTTCTCTAACCGTTATATACGGTTAACACCCACTGGCCTTGCAGGAACGCTGAAGGGAACAGTGTACGTGCACACACGGTAGGCTCAGCACAGGAGCTCAGTAAATGGCTGGTTATCATAGTCCCTATTAGCTCAGACATGTAGTCCTCAGAACTTCTGCTGCTTGGTGGACGGTTGCTCCACTTCAACTAAGAGTTATTTTTTTTATTTTAAAATTATTATTATTTTTAATGATTTTATTTATTCATGAGACACACAGAGAGAGAGGTAGAGACACAGGCAGAGGGAGAAGCAGGCTCCCTGCGGGGAGCCCGATGTGAAACTCAATCCCAAGACCCCGGGATCATGACCTGAGCCAACAGCAGATGCTCAACCACTGAGCCACCCAGGTGTTCCTTTTAATCGTTTTTTTTTTTTTAATGATTTTATTTTTAAGTAATCTCCACACTCAATGTGGGGCTCAAACGCACAGCCCCGAGTTCAAGAGTTTCGTGCTCTACATACTGAGCCAGCCAGGCGCCCCAGTAAGGGTTATTGTAAAAGGCCTTTTAAAATCACCAGCCAGCAGCCTGCATTATTCTTTACGGCCTTTCTTTCACTGTGATTATCTATATCTTGATTTCAGTTGCTTATCAAGTGGGGTTATATATCATTTCAATTTAAAACATATATTAAGTTATAATTTTACCCATGGCATTTTGTCATATTTCTCATTCTGTTGCTTTTCCTTTGATAGGTTATTCCTTTTTTGCGTGCAAAAAGGCATATAAACATGACATTCACCTACGTATAAAATATAAACGCGTGCATCTTATCACTCACACCCTCAATTTCTCCAACAGTTACATTGCTTATCTCCCCATGAAACCATACTTTGAAGGTCTAAGTGCTAAAAGGAAGTCCCTGCAAAGGGGTAGACAGGAATGTTGTTACCGACATTCCAGAGAGGAATGGCTTTATCAAAACCTCAAGTGTGCTGGGGGTGGGCGTGGGGGTAGTTCCTGGCCTGTGGAGCTGGGTGTCCGCGGGCAGCAGAGCAGCAGGCATGGTTTCCAGGCCCCGGGGGTGGCAACTGAGAAGGTAGAAGGTGAGTAGAAGCCTTGGGAGCATAAATGCAGACTCCGAAACAGAAATGTCCACAGAGACACGACAGAGGCACACATGCTCATCACCAGCTTCACACCCTAGCCCCCCACCTTCTCATCCACCTGGAAGGATGCTTCGGTTTTTGTCTGCACAGAGGGTCTGCCTTTTTCCAAGAGCCCAAGGGAGTAGTGGTGACTCCAAGCACAAGTGTTCAAGTCAAACAGGCCTGGGTTTGAGCCACCACTCATAAGCTGCGATGCCTTGGGCAAATGACTTACCCTCTCTGTGCCTCAGTTTTCTCCTCTGTAACAAGGACGATAATGAAAGTATCCACCAGGCTATTGTCAGGATTAACCAAGGCAAGAGATATGAAGCACGTCGCAGTTTGGGGAAATAAATGTTAGTTCCCTGGATCCTGCTCCAGATTTTGAAAGTTATAAGATCAAAGAGGAATCAGATAACCAAGTGGAAGATGACTGGAGATCTTCCCAAAGGAAAGATAGAGAGAAAAAAAAATGCAATTCCCAAGGGACAAATAAGGCTTCTAGAGGAATTTTAAAACTGAAAGGGCCTTGAAGATAATCTATCCAACACCTTCATGTTACAGCTGCAGCTCTCCAGGCCAGGAAATTAGGAGACCTGCCCAGAGTCACAGAGGGAATTAGAACAGTCTCTGGAACCTGGAGCCTTGGAACCCAAGCTCATTCCACTCTCTGGCCTGCTCCACCAGAGGGCACACAGCACGAGGACAACACACTTGCCTGGGACCAGGAGGGTGAGGGTGGCCTGGAAAACTCATCCACGAGATTCAGGACCACCAGGTGAGACACGGGGTGGGTCAGAGGCACCCAGGGGGAATCAGGGAACCACCTGCATGAATGAGACCTGGCCTTTCTCTCCTCTGGGTCTTGGGCTCGCCTCACCACCTGGCCTTCCTCCCTGCTTAGAGTCAAGCAGGGCCAGTAGCATGCCATGGGAACTACATGGAAGGGCATATGAAAGCAGCAGGGCAGAGGAAAGAGGGACTCTCCCACAGCTGGGAGGGAGAGGCCAGGAGCCTGGGTGCAGGCAGGAAGGTGGGCCCCTGAGCCTCAGACCCTGCACCAGGGCCTGGGGACAGAGCCAAAGGGCCTCGCTGGTAAAGAGCGAAACCGCTGTGGATATTTTCTTCTGCAGAAATAATGGGGCCCTCTGAGGATCTGAGGCCGGGTTAGTTTCTGACTACAGTTGGCATCGGTAACCTATTAGTGGATCACGGGATTAATTTAGTGATTTATTAACCAAGTTTTGTGTAATGAAGCAGAAAAAGAAAAGTTTAAAATAGAACAGAAAATAGAAAACGTCGAAGTGCATCACACATAGAAAGAAAGAATAGGCATTGTCTTCTGGAACTTTTGTTGTGTATGTGTGTCTGTGTGTGGACGAGGGGGAGGATGGAGAATGTATTACATAACACAGGTCAAACGTCACAAGCCATCACTTGATTGTACGATTAGAGATGGTGGTTTCACCTCTTTATTCACCAGCCTCCATCCCACAGCCTTCACTGCCTATATAATCTTTGTCCAGAACGATCCTTTTGGAGGAAGCACAGTCTTGCTCTTCACTATCACTAAGTTTTAGAAAAGCAGAAAACAAATGTCACCCTGTCCGCCTCCCCACCTTAGCACAGATTTCCCAGGAGAGCCGGTGCTGAGCACAGACAACGTCTATCTATGAGGAATAACCGTGAAGCCGAGGGGGCCTTGGCAACTCAGGGCCCAGCATCACACTGAAGATATCCAGATGCTAAACTACATTTCTGGTCACGCTTGCACTCTGATATGATACCTTCTTCTAGAACCACTATCCCCCTGGATCAGGTCATTGCCTGAAGCCATGGAGGGGGAGGGGCTCTTGGTAGTTCATTTCCCTTGTACAAGCCAGAGGGAGCAGCGCCTGGTTCACCTCTATAACTCACTTGCTGTGTAACCTTGGGCAAGTTACTTAACCTCCCCTTGCCTCCTTCACCTCTGAAAAATGAGATAATAACACCTACCCCATGGGCCTGTGGTCATCATTAAATGAGTTGGTGCTTTAAAGTGGTTAGGAGGGGATCCCTGGGTGGCTCAGCAGTTTAGCGCTTGCCTTTGGCCCAGGGCGCGATCCTGGAGTCCCGGGATCAAGTCCCACATCGGGCTCCCGGCATGGAGTCTGCTTCGCCCTCCTCCTGTGTCTCTGCCTCTCTCTCTCTGCTATCATAAATAAATAAATAAATCTTAAATAAAAAATAAAGTGGTTAGGATAGTGCCTGACAGAGTTAGTGCTATATGAGTTAAATACATACATCTGTGCCAGGCCCAGAAGTCAGGTGGGTGTGGGGGCAGGCGGGGTGACCCTCTCTGCCCTTGATAGCCTCCAATGCAATTAAGGCAGAAAATACATTTTTCTGATGGTAAAAATCATGTTGCACTAGGAATGTGGAAGATGACATCCCCTCTGAACCAAAGAGAATCCTCAAAGTCACCTCATCTTCCCTATGGAGGTCTCAGGCAGCACCCCAAATCAACTATATTAATATTGCCACAGTAAAGAATGAACATGAATATTCACTCTAAGTATAATATGTAAAGATGATAAGTAGACTCGAGTCAGTTCTGGCAAGGTTCTATCACCAAAGGAGTTAAGATCAGACAGGGTTTTGCTATTAAATGATTTATTAAAAAACAAAAACAACTCTTCTGGGGCACCTGGCTACCTCAGTTGGGAGAGCCTGTGACTCTTGATCTTGGGGTTGTACGTTCAAGCCCCATGTTGGGTGCAGAGATTACTTAAAAAATAAAATCTTCAAAGAAAAAGACAAATCCTACTTGTTTCAGAGCTTATTTGATTTTTGAACTGCATAAAATGATTATGGACCTGTTATACTGCCTCTTGCTTATAACTTTAATAATAAGCTAATAAAAATAGCAGCTAAGATTTATTAACTTACTACGCTAAGATTACTGCAGGCCTATCCTACAGTTTGTATATCACCATCTCGTTTTTTCTTTTTTAAAATATTTTACTTATTTATTCGCAAGAGACACAGAGAGAGAGGCAAAGACACAGGCAGAAGGAGAAGCAGGCTCCATTCAGGAAGCCTGATGTGGAACTCGATCCGGGCACTCCGGGATCACGCCCTGAGCCAAAGGCAGGCGCTAAACCGCTGAGCCACTCAGGAGTCCCTCACTATCTCATTTAATCCTCAATCAACCCCTATATAGAGTAGGAACTCTTATGATAGCCATTATGATGGTCAATTTGATGTGCCAACTCTGAATAACTACAGTATCTGGGTGTTGCTATGAAGATACTCTGTAGTCTACAATCAGTTGACTTTACACAACGGAGATTATCTTGAATAATCTTGGGTGGGCCTAACTGCATCAGTTGAAGGGCCTTAAGAACAGAATTCTACAGGTTTCCCTATAGAAGATGAAATTCCATCAGTGGGCTGGGGCATCAGCTACTGCCCAGGGGTTTCTGGCCTGCTCAAAGGATTTCAGACTTGTCTGGCCAGCACCCATGATTAGATAAGCCAATTCCTTGCAATAATGCAAATATAGGTTCCATTTCTGGTGGACTTCTGACTAATAAAAGCATCTTACAGATGTGGGGAAAAATGTGATGCCAAGAGCTTCAGTAATTTGCCCAAAGTCACATGGTCGAACAGGGACTCATAGCCCGGCATGATCCAAAGGTGTAAGGCTCTAACAAGGATACCGTATCATGTATTATACAGACAGTCACACTTCTGAGAGTAAAGGGGGGTGCTATTAGTAATTCTTCCCAGGCAACAGGCATAAACCAGAACCATCTAGGGTGGATCAGAGCACAGCACGCTCTACTCAACTGCACTCAACTCTCCTACCTGACTTTTCCTCTCTCTGCCTATAGACACCCAAAACAATTCTCTCCTTAACTTGTTTCCATCTCAAGCTTCCCTTTCCCCTTCCCTTAGTTAAGTATCAATCAATAATGTCAGCATAAAAAAGCCAAAAATCTTTTCTCCATCCTCACCCTGCAGTCCCTGGAGCTGTTGCGGCAAGTATCCTCGACCCTGAACTCTCTCTTCTCTTGGGTTCTGGAGGGGAGGGGGGTCCTCCAAGTTCGCCCCCATGTTTGAAGATTTACTAGAAGGACTCACAGAACTCAGCATCCGGTTGTACTTCCAGCTCAGATTTATTACACCCCTAGAGAAGGATACACAGCCAGATCATAAAAGGACACGGGCAGAATCTAAAGGAATCCATGGGCGGATTTCCTTATGCTCGGTCTTTCCCAGGAGGGGTCACACACAGCACACTCTTCCACCAGCAACACAACACAGCAACACGTGTGCGATGTTTCCACCCAGGGAAACCCATTAGAGACTCAGAGCCCAAGGTTTTTACTGGCAGCTGGCCACGCAGGCCCTCTCTGCTTAGCAGTGTTCAACATAAATACACTGTATAAAGAGCCCAGATTGAGCCACCCTCCTCCATTACGGAAGTGTGGAACACCCTGGAATTCCAGACATCAGCCAACAGCCGCTCTTGCCAGCAGGCCTTTCTAAGGAGAGTAGGCCTGTTAACTCCTTTCAGCACAGATTCCTGGATCCCCTATTATCTGCTTCCCTGCTGCCCTGAGATATGTGTCCCTTAACATCTAGTCACATCCCGGTCCCCTCCCTCTATGTTCTCTTCCACTCAGGCTTCTAAACAACATCTCTTTACAGAGATATTCAAACTAGCCATCCCTGCCTAAGGGCCAAGTTTCTGACCGCACCCCCCCCCCTTGGGAACCCCTCCCCCCTTGCGAACCCAGTCTATCGAAGGGCTAGCCAACTTACGGTGAGGGAGCCCAGGCTGGAGGGTTTTAACAAGACAACACTGGGTCTCTTTGTCGTTCTACCACTAACTGGTGGCATGCCTCAGTTTCCTCGTGTGTAAAGGCAGGACGTCCGACATGCTACTACGGTAGGGTGGTTTCCCCACCAAACTGCTCTCCTCTCTTCCCACATCAGCCCGCTATGGCCCTGCCCCCCCGTGCAGCATCTCATTCCCGCTCTTCTTGGGCATCACACGGACCCCAGCAGCCCAAATGGACGCGGGGTGAGGAGTTTCCTGGACACCCCCAGGCTACTGACCGATGTGGGGTGCTGGGGGGAGGGGGATGGCTGTCTCTGCCTCTAACCTCCTCTCCCCCACCCTCACCCCCACCCCCAGCTCCAGCTCAGCCGAGAGCACAGGCACTAGAAGTGGGTTTGAGGAGTCCCGGCAGGAAGCCGGATCGCCCCTGCGCCTGCCCCACTTCCCACTTCCCTCTCTCCCTCCCTCGCCACTCACCCCGCGGAGGACGCGGAGGCTCTGCCCCCAGCCGGTGCTAGCATTTAAAACCCCGGAGGTTCCGAGGCTCCCGGGCGGACCCCCGCCCAACGCCGGGGGGGGGGGGGAGGAAGGAGGGGGAGGGGGGAGAAGGGAGGGGGAGGGGGAGGGGCAGTTCGCCGGAGGGAGGGGGCCGCGCGGGGCGGGGTGTGCGGGCTCGCTGCGGGGGCCTTCGGCCCGGAGAGAGGAAGCCCGCAGGCCTGGCGCCCAGCTCGGGGCCCGCGCCTCCCGCGACGCCTCCCGCCGCCTCACCTCCTCGCCGCCGTAGCGGGCCAGCTCCTCCTCCGTGAAGAGCCGCACCGGGGGCCCCTGCTCGGCGGGGCGCGGCGCCTGCCCGGCTCCAACTGCGGGCAGCCCCGGGGCCAGCGCCAGGAGCAGGGCCAGCGCCGCCAGCCGCCGCCACCGCCACCGCCGCGGGGGCGCGGGGCCCGCCATGGTGCGCGCGGAGCCGGGCCTGGTGGCCGGGAGGGGGTGCGGGGCCGCCGGGGGCGGGGCCTGGGAAGGGGCGGGGCCCGTGTGGCCTGGGAAGGGGCGGGGCTACCTGGAGCGGGGGCCCTCGGGGTGGGCGGGCCGGGGGCGTGGTCTTGTGGGGGCGGGGCCCGCGGGGCCGGGAGGCGGGGCCGGTGCCCACCAGCCCCGCCGCCCCGGACCCTCGGGACCGCGCCCTCGGGACCGCGCCGCTGGAGGCGGGGAGCCTGGTTTCTCCTGCCCGGGGTTTCTGACTCCCCAGTCACGGGCTGGAAGCTGTGCCAGAGAGGGAGCTATGTTACAGTAGCTCCTGAGCAGGTGACACGCGGGCGACACAGCCCCGCGATTCGGCACCTGGGAAGATCTATGTATAAACCCAGTGATGGAACAGAGGACTAGCTGAGGACAAAACACATGGACAAGTCCTTGAAACAGGGAGAGGGGCACTCCTCTACAGACTCAACTGCCTCGATGTTCATACTTTGCTAAGGGCAGAAGGCAAACTTAGCCCGACCTCAGGATCCTGTAAGTCTACTTTGACATGTAAAAATTCCTTTAGAAATGTCCTTTATCTCTAAATCCCCAGGATACATGCTGGCAATCATCCCCCCAGCACATGGCCCACCAATACACATCTGAAGAGTCTCATGATTCAGGTTTTATTAGACGGTAATAAGTGACCTTTTCCCAACAATAGCTAGGCCCCTCAAGGTCCTGGAACCTTGCTTCCAAAACTCCTCAGAGAGTACGCTGTATCCCCAGACCCCTCCCAACTCCCAGGTCTACAATCAGCCAGGCTCACAGGCCGGGGGCAGCAGCTCTTCCTGCCGACGGGTCCTAATCCTGTGCTTTAATAAAACCACCATTTTGCACCAAAGACATCTCAAAATTTCTTTCCTGGTCATCGGCTCCGGACTTCACTAATTATATTCCAAAACTTCATCACCTAGGACCCCAGCTTTATTCATTCCCTTACTTCTGGGGTGCACCGGGTTGGCTCAGTCCTGGAACATGAGACTCTTGATGGGGGGGCGGTGTAAGTTCCATCCCACACTGAGTGGAGAGTTTACTTAAAAGTCTTTTTAAAAATCCCCTTTTACTTCTGGCTGATTTCTTTTCTTTCCCAGTTGTATCCCCAATGGGATTTTTGCAAATGGTAGGGCATGGCGCAGAACTGCACTGAAGTGAAGTGCTAATATTTGTGCAAAGATTCCTTCATTCATTTATTCAGCAAATACTTTTTTTTAAAGATTTTATTTATTTATTCATGAGAGACACACACACAGAGGGGGAGAGAGGCAGAGACACAGGCAGCGGGAGAAGCAGGCTCCATGCCGGGAGCCTGATGCAGGACTCGATCCTGGGACTCCAGGATCAGGCCCTGGGTTGAAGGCAGGCACTAAACCGCTGAGCCACCAGGGGATCCCCAGCAAATACTTTTTGAGAGCCTCTGTGTATCAGGTCATTGGGAACAGCTCCCTGAACAAGGGATCCACGTCCCCCATGGAGCTTACATTCCATGAGTTTACATTCTGTGGGTGAAATAGACAAGAATAAGATACACACATTTTGGAATAGATGATGAATACCTGGGAGAAAAATAAAGCAGGGCAAAGGGATAGGGAGGATTGGAGGGTTGCAATTTTAAATAGGCTGACCAGGGCTGCCTGGGTGGCTCAGTGGATTGAGAGTCCAACTCAGAGTCAGCTCAGGTCATGATCTCATGAGTTATGGGAAAGCCTCCCCTCCCCCCTTGGGAGCTTGGTTCTTGCGATTCTCTCCCTCTGCCCATCCCCCTGCTCCTGCTCACTTGCTCTCTCTCTCTCTCTCTCTCTCTTTCTCCCTCCTCCTAAAATAAATAAATCTTACTAAACAAACAAACAAACGGGCTGATCAGGGAAGGTCCCACTGAGAAGGTGATATTTGTATAAGAGGAGGTGAGGGAGGTAACAAGGGGGGAGGGCATTCTCTGCAAAGAGAAAGACAGGTGCATAAATGTTGAGGAATGGGATGCCTGGGTGGCTCAGAGGTTGAGCATCTGCCTTCAGCTGGGGTTGTGATCCCAGGATCCTGGGATCGAGTCCCACATTGGGCTCCCTGCATGGAGCCTGCTTCTCCCTCTACCTCTGTCTCTGCCTCCCTCTCTCTCTCTTTGTGTCTTTCATGAATAAATAAATAAAATCTTTTTTAAAAATTAAAAAAAATGTTGAGGAAGGACAGTGCCCTGCTTACTGGAGAAACAGTAGGAGGGAACAGTTGTGGGAGATGAGGCCTGGGAGATCAAGGGGAAAAGAGAATAGAGATGGGGGGCAGGTCTCATGGGACCTCACAGCTCATTTTTAAAGTATTTTGGCTTTTATCCTTAGTGACTGGAACAGAGGAAGGAGTCAAAATGTTAGTGGAATGACTATGGTATTGAGAACAGACTAAATCAGGGAGCTACTGCAGTAAGCCAGTAATCAGGCAAGAGGTGATAGTGGCTTGCACCAGAGTGCTGGCAAGGGAAGTGGTGAGCAGCAGATGTGTTTCGAAGCTGTGGCTGGCAGGATTTGCTGACAAATGAGAGGAGACACGGGGTCAGAGAGACAGAGCAGAGTCAAGGATGACCCAGAGGGTTTTGGCCTTGGCAACCACAAGGGTGGAGTTGCCGCTTACTGAGATAAGGAGAGATGGTGAGAAGAGGAGGTTTGGGGGGAGAAGCGCAAGATCAGCCTTGTTCAGTATGAGAACACATAGATCTTGAAATAGAAGTTTCAAATTGACAGTTGGCTATATGAGTCTGGATTTGAAGGAAGAGTTCCAGGCTAGAGATATAAATCATGGGATCATTAGCATGTAGGTTGTATTTAAAGCCACAGAATGGATGAGCTCATCAAAGACATGCAGGTGGATAGGAAGGTGGAAAGGACCAAGGACTGAGTTCTTGGGCCCTGGCCAACATTTTGTGGGTGGGAGAACTGGCAAAGAAGGACTTACCATGTGCCAAGCACTGGCTCAGCATTTTGACAAGTATTAACTCATTTAATCTTTGATTTAACTCCATAAAGCACTAGTATCATCACTCATTTTTATAGATAATGAAACTAAAATGCAGAGATCTTAAATACAGTGCAAAGATCGCAGATAGGTGGCAGAGCCAAGAATTAAGCCCAGGCCCCCTTCCAGCGTCTTCCCTTAACCATCAGGCTACACCTTCCCTCAGTGACTACCAAATTTTCATACATTTACTTATTTACAGAATGAGCTTCTAGTACAGAGCGACCTGAACAGAATCTATCACAAACCCTCTGAATCTTAATTTCCGTATTAGTAACATACCAACCTGCCTCCTTGATGGAATTGTGCTGAAACCAAAAATGGTAATGGATGTGAAAGTCCGTGTAAGCTGCAGCGTGCAGAATCTATGTTACACTGTGTCACAGGATCTTCAGGTAAGAAGAAGCCCTTCTAAACCCTTAAATAGAATATCATCCCCTTCCTGATGCATCATGCTCCTTAATAATGTCCCTGCCATATAGTGTGCTGCTTCTTTGCTTGAGCCCTTTCTCTCTACAGTTCTATTTGTTAGTAATTTCTTTGAACCAGAAGATACTCCCTATAATTTCTACTGATCAGATCTAGCTTCCCCTCTCTGAGATACTGAGTATAAGTCTAGGATTTCATAGCATGCTCACATATGCCCTTGGATTTTTCTAGGCATTCCTCTGATTGCCCTTTCCTACTTGAACCCAGTTTCGTCTTCCCAAATGAATCAGTCACCTGCAAAGAGAATACAGAATGTTCTAAGAGAAACAGAATGATTTGTTTTTTTATAAATATTTTATTTATATATTTATTGAGAGAGAGAGAGCACGAGCTGGGAAGAGAGGGAAGAATCAGGCTCCCTGTGAGCAGGGAGCCGATGTGGGGCTTGATCCCAGGACCCTAGGATCACGACCTGAACTGGAGGCAGACGCTTAACTGACTGAGCCACCCAGGTGTCCCAAACAGAATGATTTGTAATAAGACAGTTGGTTGCACAGGGGCTGAAGGAGGCTGAGAAGAATCCCTGAGGTAACCAGAAGATTAGAAACAGCAGGAAAGTTAACACCATCCTACCCTTAGAAGGGAAAGGGTGGTAGTATTAGAGTCTGAGGACCTGGGTCACCAGTTAGAACCACAAAAAGCCTTTGCATCAGGGGCTGGAGCCATGGAAGGGAAACTTCTAGGAACAGGGAGCCAGGAAAAGAAGAACCCTGGCTTCTCTCTTGTCCTGACCCCCTCCAATCTCTGAGCAATGCTTCCTCTTAATTAAATTCAGTGGAAACCTAGCCAAGGGCCAGTCTCTGCCCTCTGTGAAAAATGCGTTTTCATCGGTAAGCAGCAGGTGAATAGTTAAACCCACCTTGGTTGGGAGACGCATCATTGTGATCTCTGCTTCTGCTGTAACAGGGCATTCTCCCTGTGTGTCCATCTTCCTATCATCTTCCATCTTTGTGTAAAGACCTGAGTCATAACAGATGAAGGGATCACCTTACTTTGTATGATCTCATTGTATCTAGCATGTCTACAACAATCTATTTCCAAATGAGGTCACATTCTGAGATACCAAGGGTTAGGACTTCAACATATCTTTTTGAAGAACACAATTCAACCCATAACAAGAATCTTTGGGATACAGATGGTAATTCAAACCATGAGACTAGAGAGGAGCCCATTTCACTAACCCCTAGGGAGTGAGTGGAAGGGAGATCAGAGATCTAGCTTGGTTGGGAATGACATCTTGGAGAATTGAGTGGATGGGGAGAGACAGCAAAGGAGCCTGGAGAGAGAGCAGTGAGTGAGACAGGAGGCAATGTGGGAGCATCTGGGGTCCTGGAAGCCAGAGGAGGAAAGGAGACAGGGAGCTGAGGAGCGGCTGAGGCCAATGCTGCTGGCAGATCAAGAAAGAGGTTAAAAAAAACGAATGAACAAAGAAAAAGCAGAATCATACCTATAAATACATAGAACAAACTGATGATTGCTAGAGGGGATGGACAAAATGGGGGAAGGGGAGTGAGAGATGTGGTTATGGAACTTATGAGCCACTGGAATAAAAGGCACAGTATAGGGGATATAATCAATGATATTATAATAGCATTGTATGGTGACAGATGGTAGCTACACTTGTGGTGAGCACAGCACAACCTATAAAATTGTTGAATCACTCTGTTGTGCAGCTCAAAATAATGTAACATTGTGTTACAACTATACTAAAAAAAAATTAGAAAAGAGGAGGATAGGGAAATGGACATCTGATTTGACAACTCTGAGGTCATTTGTGACCTTGACAAGCATATCTCTGTGGAGTGGAGAGGATGAAAGTCTGATTGATGCGTATGTGCTCATAAAATAAAGGGAGGAAAGGATTTAGGAAAAGCTAATACAGAAAATTCTATTTATGTGTTCATGGTTTCTCCATTCTGACATGGAAGAGCCAGAAGGACGAAGACCTGAGAGTATTCCATTTGTTTCTCTATCCCAGTGTCCAGGGCTGTATTTGTAAAACCATGTTAAATGTTGTTGCACCAGTATCTCCTTCAAAGGTGGGACTCTGTACTTTTTCCAGTTTGGCCACAGCAACAAAGAGTAGAAAGGAATGATAGGGCTGAAGTAGATTTTTCCGGTTCCTTCTAGCTCTAAAAATCTATGATTATGTGACCCACTCTATCAACCAAACTTGTATTAATACAGCTAGGAATTTGATGAGTTGTTTGTTGTCATTTGTATTTACAAGCAACAGTTAGATGGCTGGAATAAGTGTTCCATTCATAAATTGAACACTGTTGAGCACCTTCAATATGTTAGGGGCTATAAATATATACACAGTCCCATTAAAGATGCAAGACCTAGAAACCCAGGATGGGGAGGGTGGTCAGAAGAGGGGAGGGAGGCCTCCCACTGCTAATGATCTGGAGGTCCAGGGGGCTTTGATGTGGTTGGTGCTACTGTGGTTGCCGCTGAGGAGGGAAGAGGCCCCGAGTGGCCTGCATGCAGGGCGTTGCAGAGCTGCAGCTGCCAGGACACAGAGTAGCATTCACCAAAGCATAAGCAACCTCTATTTGCCTCACCACTAATCAGCCCGGGGTGGCCACACAGAATAGCCCTTCAGGCAGTGGGAGGACGGGAAGATGCCATCCTCAGATTCACCGGGCTACAAGGCAAACACCATATTCTCCACCACGTTCAGGACAGAAGGCTTCTGCTGCAGGGAACAGCGCTTTGGGTTTTTGTTGCATGATCTGTTTAGACTCATTAAGGCCCTGTGAGCAAGGCACGGTTTAGGCAAAGAGAGGAGGGTACTACAAGACCTGCGGGAGAGAGGCTGGGGGCCTGGCCAAGAACAGAGGGATCCTGACTCCAAGTGTCTGCCCTAGGAATAATGGAAAGCACTTGGATCCTGTAGAGTCCATTCCTGGATTAAATAACCTTCACTTCAAAAGAAAAACAAAAACAGGGGATCCCTGGGTGGCGCAGCGGTTTGGCGCCTGCCTTTGGCCCGGGGCGCGATCCTGGAGACCCAGGATCGAATCCTACGTCGGGCTCCCGGCGCATGGAGCCTGCTTCTCCCTCTGCCTGTGTCTCTGCCTCTCTCTCTCTCTCTCTCTCTCTCTCTCTCTCTCTGTGTGACTGTCATAAATAAATAAAAAAAATAAATTTCAAAAACAAAAACAACCACCACCAAAACTTCTTTGCTGCCCTTCCCAAATCCTTTCTGAAACGAGGTTCCTCAGTTTCCCCTTCTGTAAAACAGGGAGAAAGATGTCCGGCTCACACAGTTCCTTGCAGGATCGAGGGAATAATATGAGTGAAAGTGCTTTGTAAGATAAAAAGTGCCCTGCAGACATTTATTAGTGGTTATAAACCACCAGGCTGCCTCTTGCAGTTATAGATTAGGCTCTCCCACATATCTGACTTGACCTCTTTATTGCACTTCCACTCATTTCCTCCGTCCCTCCTCCTCCAACAAACAGAGGAAGTGAGAGATGGAGAGAGAGCACGTGCCTTCTAGAATACCCTCGGCTTAAAGGCGGCTCAAGCTGTGCCTCTCGCCCAGAACTACATTTCCCGGCGTCCTTCGCGGCTCCAGCGGGAGCGAGGCGCAGGCGCAGGCGCGGAGGGCCGCCCCGCCTGGTCTCCGGGCCGCACCTCCGAACCGGTTTCGCCGCGGGGAGCCGGCAGCTTGGGAGGCTGCGGTCCCGGTGCTCGCCCCGCGGCTTATCCCGGGCCGCAGCGGTGTCGGGGTGCCTCGGCTCGGGTCAGTGCCATGATCCGGCAGGAGCTTTCCACATCCTACCAGGAGGTACAAGGCAATGGGGCGCCGAAGCAAAGTTTGTCGTGGGGCTCGGGAGCCGGGTCCCGGGGGCGGGGCGGGGGGGGGTCGCGGCGGGTCGAGCGCGCTTTCCGAGGCGTGCGGTGGGGGGGGTCCCCGCGTGCGGAGGGGCGGCAGCGGGAAGGAGGCGGGACGCCGAGCCTCCCCCGGATGCCGCGGGCGCGGGATGGAGCCGGGGCCCCGGAGCCGCGACCCGTAACCGGCAGGTGAATGATTAAAGCTGCGTCGGGCCCGGGCTGCCCGGGCTGCCGCGCGCCGGCCTTGACCTCGGCTGTGCTTTGCAACAAGTGGAGGCACCGGCGCCCCGCTCCCGGCTGCAGCGGACGTGCCGGGGTATCAGCCCCTCTGCTAGCCCAGGGCCTCGTGGCCCCTTGCAGGTGTACGTGCCGGGAATTAGCAGGGCTTGTTTGGGGGCCGCCCGACTTTGGAAAGGTGCCTTCGCCCCCGCCACCCAGGTGCTCCGCGCTGTGCTCGGGTTTTCTCACCAGCCCCCAACCGCCTCCTCCCACTACTTTTACTATCACTTTTCCAGCTCTTTGTCTCTTTCTTGTTGGTCCTGAGCTACGGGTTCCAGCTTTCCCGCAGACCTCCTGGCTCTCTGGAACTAGTGACCTGCTCTCCACCTCTTGTCTGGCCTTACACCCTGGTCATCTCTGGTGATCATCTTCCCCCGTGGCCCGCGCGGTGGTCCCCTCACTTGCAAGTTGGGTCAGTTCCACATCTTCGGCCCTCAGGTTTGTGTCCTTATGTCTGCTCTGGCCACCTGAGAGACGCTGTGTGTTACCACCTCTCCCTTTGGTGTCTTCTATGCTGTGCAGGTTTGTTTTGTGGCCCTGCCATGATCCCACCACATCCCTTTTAATAGACCCCTGATGCTGGCCTTGCCTTGATTTACCTGCAACAGTCCATACTTCTTTTTTATATTTCATTTTATTTTATTTTATTTTATTTTATTTTTTATTTTTTTATTTTTATTTTTATTTTATTTTATTTTATTTATTTTTTTTATAAGAGACAGAGAGAGAGAGTGAAAGAGAGGCAGAGACACAGGCAGAGGGAGAAGCAGGCTCCATGCAGGGAGCCCGACGTGGGACTCAATTCCGGGTCTCCAGGATCATGCCCTGGGCGGAAGGCAGGTGCTAAACCACTGCCCCAACAGTCCAGACTTCTTAGCAGCTTTCAGAGCTGCACAGCTCAGAGCTATATGTTGGATTATCATCTCACCCACCTATATTCAAACCATGCTGGAAACTCACTGTTTACCAACGTGCACCTGCTTTCCTGTCCCTTTTTCCCCTTTCTCACACCATTTCTTTAACTCGCTCTCAAACTCCATTGGTTAAAATCCCTGCCCTCCCCCCTCCCTCCACCATTACTCGGGGAGGGATCTTAAGTGCCACATGCTCCACGGAGACTGACTCCCCAGATCAGACTAGCATTTTGCAGATCTTGCTCGTTTGTACTTCCTGCCATCTTGATCAATACTGACCAATATTGATGTACATTCCTCCCTTTGTAAATAATACTCTGTGGATTAGAGAAAGCAGATGGCTTAGTTGGGATTGAAGGCAGCTGGGACTTACCTAAAACTTGCTAACTTTTAGTATAGGACCTGGTTTGGAATCTGACTTTGGGACAAATTTCTGTATTTTTCCTACTGTCTCCTTTATCCAAAAGAAACCAGATGAATTTTAACCAGTGCTGTGGATTCTGTGGGCTCCTAGATTCTATACCCTAGACAGTGAGGGAATTCTGAGGAAAAAGTGTGTCTTTCCTCTGAAAGTTTTTAGGTTTACAGGAAGTAGAGCATAATGGATAAATACTGTTTTGAAGTCAGAAAGTCTGTGTTACTATTCTGGCTCTGCTTCTGGCCATCTGTCAGGTCACTTAACTTTCCTGAGCCTTGGGTTTCTTCATTTGCAAAGGAAGATAGTGATAGTCCTTATCTCATATACCAGTGAGTTGGTATATGGAAAGTGCTTAGCTCAGTGCTTGGCGGGGAGTGACCCCTCAGTGAACCATGGCTCTTGTTAACAGGATGTGGGTAGCTCCTGCTTCTGGGGAGCTTTGGGGTCCTGGTTTGTAGGACCACGTTGCTCACCATCCATACATAACCTGCAGTATCTCCTTCCCTAGCAGGGCTCCCAAAATGCTTATTAAAATATGAGCAGTTATCCTGCTTGCAGGGGCAAAGCCAAAGGTGGAGTCAACTTTCTATTTGGGGGCACTCCAAGATGGAAGACACTGGAAGGACCCTCCCCCTTACCTTCTTCAGGGGCTTGTTTTGAAGTCCCTGTCTCTTGCCTTCTTCAGAAGAAGGAGGCCTCCCAGAGAGTGGCCTGCATCTATCTTGCCTGGATCCTTCTGAGAGTGGACCTAGCTCTGAGTTAACGTTTCTTTGCTGAAGGGAGATTTTGGCCTTGGGGATGGGGCAGGCAAGGAGTGGGCTCATTATGGCTGCAGGTAGTCAGGAAGGAAACTGGGTTGGGCCAAACTGGGTGAGGCTTGGATCAAAGAACTCTGGGCCTTCCCAGAACTGACATCCTTTATTTGTTCTGGAGAGCTCCTGAAACCTCTTGCGGTGTGCTCCCACTGCCTGTATCTCATGGCGTCTTCCCCAGCCTCCCAGCCCTCTCCCACTTGTTGGTTTTCTTGTGAACTTAGAAGTCTTTAAATTGGAGGTTTTACTTGATTCTAAGGGGCAGCAGTGGAGGCATAGAAAGGAAGATGGAGACACCTGGCTGACTCAGTTGGTAGATCATGTGACTCCCAATATCAGAGTTGTAGAAGTTCCAGCTCCATTTTCGGTATTGAGATTACTTAAAGCTAAAATTAAAAAAAATAAAAGAGGGAGAGATGGAAATATAGTAGATACATAAGAGTTTTATTTTAATCCAAGTCTCTCAGAGATTAATTTTAATGAAAAATTTTTGATATGTTAAGTGTTGACACTGTGAACCTAAGAAAATGCTTAGGAAAGTGATCCCCTTTCCCCCTCTCCCAATCATTGATAGGTCCCCTATTTTCTTGTCTTGACCTCCTTTGCCTTCCTCCTCAATGCTGCAAGAATTGTTGGTTATCATTGTATCCTTTTTGCCCTCTATCCTCTTTTTTTTAAATGTTTTATTTATTTATTTATTCATGAGAGACACACACACACACACACACACACACACACACACACACACACAGACAGAGACACAGGCAGAGGGAGAAGCAGGCTCTATGCAGGGAGCCTGATGTGGGACTCGATCCCGGGACTCCAGGATCACGCCCTGGGCCCAAGGCAGGTGCCCGACTGCTGGGCCACCCACAGACACTCCCCTCCCCCCCCTTCTCAATGGTGTTTCCCCCATTTGGCAGGTGAAAACACTGATGAGGGGAGGTTGAAGTTGCCTACCACCAGGCTGTTAATCAGCTCTATCTCTGGAATGGACTGCCTTCCCCATTTTGCTCTGTTATTTGCAGCCTGAGTCGGTGGACATGAGCCAGAGTCCTGCAGAGCCCTGCTACCAACTGCAGTTTCCTCCTCTCTCTCAGCAGACTCTTAGCTGTGTTTCCTCCTCCTCTGGAAAGCCATTAAGATCATAGGCTTTGGATCTAGACCAACTTGGATTTGACTTCTGGCTCTATAGCCATGGAAAGTGTTGTGGTTAAATTATGTTCCTCCAAGAAGATATGTGGGGAGTGCTAACCCCTAGTACCTCAAAAAATGGCCTTCTTTGGAAATAGGGTCATTGCAGATGTAATTAGTTAATATGAGGTCATTCTGGAATAGAGTGGGCCCTAATCTAATATGGTGTCCTTGTAAGAAGATGACCGTGTGGAGACCAGAGACACAGAGACTCCGTGTGAAGATGGAGGCAGAGGTTGGAGATGAGATGCATCTACAGGCCAAGGAACGCTGAGGCTTGCCCACCATTACCAGAAGCTAGGAGAGTGCCATGGAAAAGATTCTTCCTCACAGCCCTCGGAAGGAACCAACCCAGCCAACACCTTGATTTTAGATTTCTAGTTTCCGGGACCATGAGGGAATAAACTTCTGTTATTTTGAGCCTTGCAGCCCATGGTGCTTTGTTACAGCAGCCCTGGGAAACCAGTATACAGGAAGTTACGTGACTTTCTGAGCTTCAGTGTCCTCATCTGTAGAATTGGTATAACACACCCTACATCGTGGTGTGTGTGTGTGACAATTGAAAGGCAGTTTCTGCTTTCTCATTCCAGTCCCGACCAGCAAGGCTGCTATAGCTGACCGGTTTGCCCTCTTTGTTTCCCCCTTTAGCTGAGTGAGGAGTTGGATCAGGTGGTTGAGAACTCAGAGCGAGCAGACGAGCAGGAAAAGGAGACGGACAGAGTCCAAGGTCCAGGAGTCTTACCAGGTAAGTGGATTCAGTGCTGGGGGCAGAAGGGCTGGAAAGCAGGGCTCTGCTGTTGCTTCAGTGGGAGGCTCCAGTCCAGGCGCCTTGCCAGCTGGGTACCTGCGGAAGAGGAGGAGCCCCCTGCCCTGCGCCCCGGTGTCAGGTCTCAAGTACTGCCCTAGTTTTAAAGCTATACATATTTAACCAGCCTTGGGACAGGGGATGTGTTCAGGCCAGTATCTGCTCTTTTCTGTACTCTGGTTTGAGCCAGTTCCTGAGGCCAGGCCATTGGATTCAACAGGTCTCTGCTCTGATGTTTGTTTTTCCTTAGGAAGCAGGTAACAGTTGAACTTCTTCTTTTTTTTTTTTTTTTTTTATGATAGTCACAAAGAGAGAGAGAGAGGCAGAGACACAGGCAGAGGGAGAAGCAGGCTCCATGCACCGGGAGCCTGATGTGGGATTCGATCCCGGGTCTCCAGGATCGCGCCCTGAGCCAAAGGCAGGCACTAAACCTCTGCACCACCCAGGGATCCCTGAACTTCTTAATATCTGAGTCACTTCCCAGGGCCCTCCAGGAGAATATCTAATAGGCCTCACCTCCTGGACATCAGGTCTCCCCAGTATTGTCACCCAGCTGGGCAAGCAGGGTCCCATCAGTCAGGTGGCGTCTTACGGAATCTTATGGTAATGTTGGATAATGTTGACCACTTCTTCTTCCTGGATACAATCTGCTCTCATATGTGATGTGACACTCTGCTTCCCAGACCTGCTCCTTGCAGCTGCCTTTGCAGTCACCTTCCAGCTTTTGGGTGTTAAATGTTTGTCAGAGGCCTCCTTGTCTCTCTAGTAGGCCGTCCTACCCAGGCCCCTTCTCTGCTTCCATCACTGTTTGCTCACATGTGACACCAGGTTTACACTCCCAGCCCAGAGGTTCCATGTAAACTCCAAACTTACATATCTTATATATCCAAATGCCCAGGCGCTAGCTCTGCTGAGACGTCCCAGAGGTACCCCGTACATCTGCAACTGACCTCAGGATCCACCCCTCCCCAACTCACCTCCAGCATGGCCCTCTTCCAGTGTTTCCTGTTTTGGGGAATGGAACCCATCACCCAGCCAGTCAAACCAGAGAACTCTTTTCTTCCCCTTCCTTCCCTTCTTCCCCTTTTCTCTCTACCCCCCAGCCATGCTGGCCTTCTTTTATTTAGGCTTTACCCTCACCATCGGGCCTTTTTGTTTTATCCCTGTGTCATCTAGTTAACGCTAATCGTCCTTCAGCTCTTAGCTCCTCTGCTGTTTTCCACAAAGCATCTCTGACGTCCTGGTTAGATCGTCCTGGTTAGATCGCATCCACTCTCTGATCTCGTCCCTCATGGCCTGCGCACCTCTCCCTTGTAGCTATCTATCCGTGATGGGACTATGTATTTGTTTGCCTGGCACTTGATGAACGTCGGTTCTGCTGGCATGTAAGCTCCGTGAAGGTAGAGACCAGTCCGTTTTGCTTGCCACCGTAGCCCTGGCCTTACGATAAAGATCTGTTGAATAAATGAGTGTATGGAGCCTCAGCCTGACTCCCAACTTCTTGGGTAGGTTGAAGGAGATGGGCTTCTGCTCCTCTATCTTTGCATCTATAAGGGAGAGGAATGAACTAGGACATTCTGTGAGTGTGCCTAATCCTTGAGACTTTGTAGAAGGAAGGAGGCTGGAAGAGTAGCTGTTTACTGACTGCTTCCTTGGGGCCAAGCTCTGTCATCCCCAGGGCCCCATTTAATTTTTGTAACTTTCACCTCCTGTGGGGTGGTCATCCTGATTTTGATGGATGAGGACCTGAGGCCCAGGGGAGTTAAGGAAAGTATGGAAAACTCACATAGCTGATAAACCGGATCAAGCTCCGCCTGCCCTCAAACTCTTTCTACTGCACCAGTGCCTCTTAAGAACTATTTTAAGCATCCTTTTATTAAAGCTTGTTGCGTAAAAGGTAGTAGCATTTACTGGCTGCCCCCACTCTGACTCTAGGCATTGCCTCTGAAGCCCTAAAGCCCCAGGGAGAGAACAGTACATTCGTATTTATTTGCATTAGCTCTGTGTATTAGTTTCTGTTGTTTCTATAACAAATTACCACAAACTTAGTGGCTTAAAACAACAGAGATTTATTATCTTACAGCGCTGGAGGGCAGAAGTCCAAAATGGGTCTCAGTGGGCTAAAATTAAGGTTTCAGCAGGACTGAATTCCTTTCTGGAAGCTCTAGGGGAAAATCCATTTCAGTGCCTTTTCAAGCTTCTAGGGGCTGCTCACATTTCTTGGCTCATGGCCCTTTTTCCATCTTCAAAGCCACCGGTAGCCGGTTGAGTCTTTCCTATATCATTCTGACACTGACTTCTGCTTCCTCTTCCACGTTTGAAGAACCCTGTGATTGCATTGGGCTCACCTAGATAACCCAGGAACATGTCCTTGTGTTACAGTCAGGTGCGTGGCAGCTTTAATCCCACCTGCTGCCTTAATTTCTCTTTGCCATGTAACTTGACATATGTATGGTTCTAAGAATCAGGACTTGGACGTCTTTGGCAGGCCGTTATTTCACCTGCTGTACCCTGCACTACCCTCCTGCCCCCAATCGGGGGAAGATGGATGGAGACAGCCAGCAGAAGAGAGCGGCCAGACTTGGAAGGGTGAAGCGTTCTTTTGTGTTTCCTTTTATAGATAAGTGCCAGGCAAACTAGGAAGTGGCCATGATGACCTTTGCTTCTCTTTTTCCTCAGATTCCTGGGGCCTTACTTAAAGTGTGAAGTCAGTCAGAACAGGAAACCAGACCTCAAGCAGAGCAAGTTTTGGGGAGATCATGGATTGGCAAGAGCCTTGCGTGCTTTCAGGGAAACCCTCCTGGGCACATTGCCTTTGTAGACCATAGAAAATCCAGACTCAGAAGAAGTCTCAGTAGTGAGTTGGCCCAAATTTGATAACCTAATCTATGACTCTCAGAGCTCATTTCCTGCCTTTGAGTCCTCTAACAATAATACAAATAATGATAAGGATGTCAGTAGCCACCATTTGTTTATTGGGTGCTTTCATGTACTAGGCCTGCATAGGGTTTTGCATATATACTTACACAGAGTCTTCACCGCCACTCTATGAGGGAGATGGTTAGTTTTGAGGCATGGAGAGGTCAAATAATATGCTCAGAGCTTATGAGTGGCAGGGCTGGGATTTGAACCCAGGGCTGTTTCCCGGATGATATGCTTTCCTGCTCCAGAATCCTCCCCTTCCTGTACCAGAGTCACTCACGGATTCCTTCACCTGTTATGCCATGTGCTAAGACCACTAAGAGGGCCAATGAAGCAGGGCCTACCTCCAGGAACTCAGGACATGTAGCGAGAGAAGGCAGGTTACCTAAAGAAGAACTTACCCTCCTCCTGCAGAGCCTGTCCTGAACAACCTAATGAGGGCCTTTTCTCCCTGCCCTGTGCCTTCCTGATGCTTAGTATTTTTCCTTTGTAGAATTTAGCACAGTTGAAAGAGCACATTTATTGAATATAACTTTTTTTAAAGATTTATTTATTTGAGAGAGAGAGAGCATACCCGAGCTGGGGGAGGGGCAGAGGCAGAGGGAGAGGGAGGATCCCAAGCAGACTCCCTGCTGAGTGCACAGCCTGATGCAGGGCTTGATCTCACAACCCTGAGATCATGAACTTAGCTGAAATCAAGAGTCAGACGCTTAACCACCTGAGCTACCCAGGCACCCCTTGAATTTAATTCTTTAATTAGTCGTTACCAACCCCTTGGGCCTGCCCCCGAGTTCTGTGAGACAATCCCAGAATTTTTGTCTTTTCCTCCCCTTTTTTTTTTTCTTTTCCTCCCTTTATTGTAGCTCTGATGCCTAGCAGAGTACCTATGGGTGCTCAGTGTTTACTTGTACCCTCAGGGGGATGTGGGGCTTTGGAACAGGAACGTATCTCATCTGAGCAACTAGAATGAATGGTTGAGGGTCCAGGAAATGGTAGAGACAGGTGATTCAGGAATGAACGGAGAGGGGCGGGTTAATGAAGGAAGCGGGATTGAACTGAGGAGGACGGATTGGTAGGTGGAAAAGAAGGGGCTGGCCGGGGAGGAGGGATGGCATACATGACCATGTGGACGTCCTGTAGGATAGAAACAGGGCATGTCGGAAACAGTGGGTAGCATGGTGTGGCTGGAGTGGAGGGTTGGTGATGAGAAAAGTAGAAGCAGATGAGGTGGGAAGGACAGATTGGGTCACATTACGGAGGGCTTTAGGTGGCAGGGAGTATTTCATGGGATTGGAGCAGAGGAGCAGGAGTGAAACGAGAATTCAAGGAGGAACAGTGTGGCAGTGCCCTAGGGCTGGAGAGATTAGGGTGGAGAGAGAACCGTGCTGGGTCAGAGGCTGCTCTGGTAGGTGGCATCGATGTGGGGGAGCGGGAGAAGGAAGAATCAAAGAAGATTCTGAGGTTTGAAGCCTGGTGAGTGGGAGAACATAGATATACATCATACAGCTCAGAGGGGTCAGTGGCTCGAAGAGAAGGTGCTTCTGTGCTGCAGGTGTCTGGGCTGGTAGGGCCCAGAGGCAGAGGGAGGTGAGGACTGGCCTAGTGAAAGTAGGAGCCTTGAAGGCAGCCAGGGACAGCATATAGAGGGAGCTGGCTGTGGAGATAGCCTTGGGGAATGGTCACAGTGGGGGGCCAGAAGAGAGGGTGGAGCCGGAGCCCCAGTGGGGGGCCTGGAGGTGGGAGCTGCAGGACAGGAGGGTACTAGGATGTTGGGCCTGTTGACATCGGGCAGCAGAAGTTCAAGTGAAGCACCTGGACGGGGCAGCCCGGGTGGCTCAGTGGTTTAGTGCCACCTTCAGCCTAGGGCGTGATCCTGGAGATCCAGGATCGAGTCCCACGTCAGGTTCCCTGCATGGAGCCTGCTTCTCCCTCAGCCTGTGTCTCTGCCTCTCTCTCTCTCTCTGTCTCTCATGAATAAACAAATAAAATCTTAAAAAAAAAAAAAAAAAGAAGCACCTGGACGTTCAGGATTATATTCCCAATTTTACTCTCTGAGATGAATATTTCCAATCCATAATATGAAAGCCTCAATTTGTTTCCTCTCCATTAAACAAATCACAACCACCTATTCTCTTCCAAGGGAGAAGTGAGAGCAGACATGCTAACTGAATAAGCAGTTTGTTATATCACATTTGTAATAAAAATGAGGAAGACACTTGGCTAATTAGTCATTGTAGTCCGTTCTCCGTGGAAACAACTGTATATTAATAGAATTGACGAAGATCAGCAACCAAAAGAAAAAATATATTGGATCTCATCAAAATGAGAAACTTTTTTTTTTTAAATGAGAAACTTTTGTGCATTAAAGAATACTACCAAGAAAATGAAAAGACAGCCCACAGGATGAGAGAGATTTTCATATCATAGATCTGATCAGGGAACTTTTATAATCCAATAATAAAAGGACAACCCAAGTAGAAAAATGACCAGAGAATCTGAATATGTTTCTCCAACACAGATGACTGATACACACATGAAAAGATGCTTGACGTCTTTCATCATCAGGGAAATGCATATCTAAACTGCAGGGAGACATGTATCATTCTGTAGCCTTTGAGGATGGCTACAATCAATCAGATGGACTAGGTTTGGTGAGGATGTAGAGAAATTAGGACCCCTCATAGATTGTTGGTAGATATGTAAATTGGTTAAAAAAATTTCAGTGGTGAGATGTAATGGTGTCTTGTTTCAGAATTGGAGTGCCACAGCATATGCTACTGTGGGAAATAGTCTGGCAATTCCTAAAAGTTCAAATATGGAGTTACCATGTGACCCAGCAATTCCACTTCAAGGTATATATACCCAAGGGAAATGAAAACATCCACACAAAAACTTGTACATGAATGTTCATGGCAGCACTATTCATAAGAGCCAAAAAGTGGAAGCAACCCAGAGGTTCATCAAGTGATGAATGGATTAATAAAATGGTATAGTCACACAATGGAATATTATTTGGCAATAAAGAGAAATGAAGAACCAATGTGTGTGCTACATCATGGATCAGTTTTGAAAATGTTATATTAGGTGAGAGAAGTCAGACACCAAAGGTCACATGTTGAGTGATTCCATTTACACGAACTGTCCAGAATAGGCAAATCCATAGAACAGGAAGCCAGTTATTGATTGCCAAGGACTAGGAGGAAGGAGGAGTGACTCCTGGTGGGTATGGAGTTTCTTTGTGGGTAATGAAAACATTCTGCTAATTACATAGTGGTGATGGTTGCACACCTTATGAATATACTAAAAACTAAATATAGTCATTTAAAAGGGGTAAATTTTATGGTATGTAAACCATATCTCAAAAACCCCACAATAACAACAAACTGACCACATCATTAAAAGGAAAAAAAAAAAAAAAGGAGAAACCGTTCATTCCTTCTTTGCATTCAGGATGCATCTTGGCCCCGTGCTGTTTGCAAGGTAGAGTTTTGCAGAGTTACAGTAGACCATTAGTTCCCCCTTCCTGTGAGTAAGGGTCCCACTGGGTTTTCAGCAGTTGGATCACTCATCACACACCCCCTTGATGGCTGACTTACGTTCTGAGGCAAGTCTGGGTTTTTGAAGGAGTGCGGTCATGGGTTTTGTAAAACTCCTAGATTACCTATTGCAAGAAAATCTTGTGCATTATTTTTGACTTTTTTTTTTTTTTTTTTTTTTTTAGATTTTATTTATTTGAGAGGGTGAGAAAGAGGGTACAAGTAGGAGGGTCAGAGGGAGAGGCAGACTCCCCCGCTGAGCAGCATGGGGCCTGATCCCAGCACCCCAAGATCATAACCCAAGCCAAAGGCAGCCACTTAACTGACTTAGCCACCCAGGCGCCTATATTTTTTACTTCCTACTGTCATGGGTTTGCATTCATATAAAGGGTGTATACTTTTTGGGACACCTGGGTGGCTCAGTGGTTGAGCGTCTGCCTTGGGCTCAGGGCGTGATCCTGGAGTCCCGGGATCGAGTCCCACGTCCCTCTGCCTGTCTCTGCCTCTCTCTCTCTGTCTCTCATGAATAAATAAATAATTTTTTTTTTTTTTTAAAAGGATGTATACTTTTACAACACATTCCTCCAGCTTGCCACAGAAAGCCAGTGTTTGGTTTTTCTGACTACAGAGTGCATAGGACATTTTTTTCAAATGTCCAGCATCTTTTTTTTTTTTTAAATGGTAAGATATAATGGGGATCCCTGGGTGGCACAGAGGTTTGGCGCCTGCCTTTGGCCCAGGGCGCGATCCTGGAGACCCAGGATCGAATCCCACATCGGGCTCCCGGTGCATGGAGCCTGCTTCTCCCTCTGCCTGTGTCTCTGCCTCTCTCTCTCTCCCTCTCTCTTTCTCTCTGTGTGTGACTATCATAAATTAAAAAAAATAAATAAAAATTAAAAAAAAATTTAAATGGTAAGATATAATGGTGTCTTGTTTCATTTTTTTTTAAACATTCAACCTATTATGTTCCCCTTTTATTTATTTATTTTTAAAGATTTTATTTATTCATGAGAGACACAGAATGGCAGAGACACAGGCAGAGGGAGAAGCAGGCTCCATGCAGGGAGCCCGATGTGGGACTCGATCCCAGGTCTCCAGGATCACACACTGGGCTGAAGGCGGGCACTTAAACCGCTGAGCCATCCAGGCATCCCGGTGTCTTGTTTCAGAATTGGAGTGCCACAGCATGTGTGGATGATAAAGAGTTTTACAGTTTTTATTTAATTTACATTAATTTATTTAATTTACAAGAAAAGGTGGTAGAGAAGTTCACCTTGGCTTCTTTGAGAGATGCAGAGGAGGCACTTGGACAGTGTTCCCATGAGAGTAATTTGTCTAAGTAACTCTGCCAAGCAAATCCAAGGGATGCAAATTGTCATGTGACCTTTTTGTGCCTTCAGTTAGTTTTTTTAGAATTTTCAAGAAGATTTAGGGGGAGATTCATCTCTTTCCTTAACCAAAGGCATCATGAAGGCGGAACATTGCAAATCATGTTTATGTGGCTTATGATAGAGTGAATACCAGCCCACAGATGCCCATTATTGTTCCTCTTCATTGCATGGGTTAGCCAGGATGAAGGATACAGTTTACTTGAAAATGCCCTGAGGTTCTACTTGGCATGAAGTTATATTCTTTCAATGAGATCTCCTTTTGTCATTGCTAGTGACTGGAACTAACTACTAATGTTCACTGCCGTGTAGGGAAAGAACATGGACTAGAAGTTGGGACCTCAGGGCTTTTATTCTGTGCTAGTTACAGACTCTGGGGCCTGGATCACTGCACAGAGTGGGTTTGGACCAGATGGCCTTTTAGGTCCCTGCCAACTCTTAAAAAAATTCTATTCAGATGTTATACACCAAACCAGTCACTTCAGAGTTCTTTCAGTTTGGTCTTATGATTTTCTCAAACCTCGCTTGGATGTCGAAAACTGATCCCTGTTGACCCCGCGGTTATGAGCAGCTCGTGACAGGGAACGTTCTTTGACCTGCCATGTTTTGAAGTGAACCTGTGGGAGGCACCTGGCTGACCTAGTCAGTAGGGACTCTTGGTCTTGGGGTTCTGAGTTCAAGCCCTGTGTTGGGTGTGGAGATTACTTAAAAATATAAAAAGTCTTGAAGTGAACCTGCGATCCCACATGGGCCATGGGAACTGGGAGTGCCTGCCAGGCACAACAGCTATGAGTAGGTCCGTGTGTACACAGGCCACTATACCTTGAGTCCTGTGACCCTGCAGCCCGGCTACACATGACTGATCAGGAATCAGCGTCTGAGCTAAGGGGAAGCAGCAAGAGACTAGGTCTGAAGGACAGCAGTGTCCTGTGATGTGTGTGACAGGACACCCTATACAGGATACTCTCTGGGAGAGGGAATTCGCTGGTGCAGTGGAGCAAAGTCCTAGAGAAACATGGAGAGCAGGCAGGTAGCGAAGCCACCAGGGAGCAGAAATGGACATTGTTGCTAATAACAGTAAGAAGTGGTAAAAGTAGAATCAGAGACGAAAGTTCAAAAAGAGACTTGCTTTCATTCCTCTTGGAGAACTAGAGCTGTCCCCATCCATGGTGGCTCGTGCTCAGCTGCCCAAGGGGCTTCCTTAGGGCTTCCTGGTTCCTCACTTCTCTTTGTGGCTGTCAGTGGCTGTTTCCTGCACTCACCTGCTCTTTACTGCCCGAAGGAACCTCATAGACACTTCTGGGAATTTGCACTTCTGTGTAATATAAAAACTCTAAAGCATTCCGCCATGAATCGCAAGGCACACCAGTTGCTTTATGGTTTTACATACCTGCAGCGCACTGCTGTTCTACAAATGGAAGGTAGCTGTTAGCACTGCAAGACTTTGGTCCCTCTGTTATTTGGGTCATTCAGTCATCAAAAGGGCCTGGAAACATTACATGCCTCCTATGTGAAAGATACTGTTTTCTGCCTCACCTTCATTTTATCTTTGGCCTATTTTTTTCTAATTTATCATTATTAAGAGACTGTATGTAGTGCTGTGCTCTTCATTTTTGCTATCTTCATCATTGAAGGCTTTGTTTTTTGAGGGGTAGAGGGTACATTCCGTTTCTCTAAGAACATTAATGCATTAAGCAAACACTCTATATATATAGTGCATTTTGCAACATTCTCTCATTTCTTTTAGACATCCTATAACACTGAAATAATTATTTCCTTTTCACATGAAGAAAGTGAGGCTTAGGAGCACTAAGTAATTTGTCCTGGGTCTCAGAGTGGTCTGCAGCAGAGCTGGAGTCCAGATCCCTGACTAAAGTTCATGCTAAAGTTCATGCTTTTAACCACTCAACTGGATATCTGGACTCCAGTTCAGAAAATAAATTGAATAATGAACACCAAATTATTCCTTTGTCAGAACCTCCTGGTGCTTTGGGCACAGGGCTATGTGACCTCCACAGAGCCTTGGCTGATCTCTGCCCTTCTCCCCTACATCCATACTTCAGCCCAAGCAGAGAAATCTCACAGTTTACATCCTCCTGTCCTTCTGAGTTCTGTGGCACTTTTAGCACAGACCATCAGTTCTCCTCTCTTGGTACATCCCTGAAGCACCTAGCACAAAGTCTTGCACACAGAGTTGGTGTTAGTGCATGTTTGTAGAAGTATGAAATGAATGACTTACTTTTCTCTGACCTAAAACCCTTTGATAAGTCTGTGCTGATCCTGCTTTTGTGCTTTCAAATAAAAGAAAATGAAATAATTATGAGCAAATACTCTTCTATCTTTGGATTTAAAGTCCTTTTTTTTTTTTTTTTAATATAGGGAGCATATCGTTAGGTCTTGTTTTTAATCCAGGTTGACAGTCTCTGCCTTTTAATTGGAATGTTTGGTCCATTTACATTTTTTAAGTTGAAGTATGGTTGACCTTGTTGTACACTAATATATTAGTTCCAGGTGTACAACATAGTGTTCAACAATACTCACCACAATAAATTGCCATTCATCACCATACAAAGTTACTACAAAATTAATGACTATATTCTCTATGCTGTACTTCTCATCTTCAGAATTTACTTACTTTATAACTGGAAATTTGGGGCCCTTTTTTTTTTTTAACCTAAAGTGTGTTTATTGGGATGGTTTTCCACTCATTTTGATTCAAGTTGCTTTTAGTGATGCTTCTGTCTGAAGGAGCATCCTGGAAGCTTTGCTTTTCTTCCCTATAGGTTGGCAAAGGACAGCCAATACATAAAACTGCTATTTGTGCATGGCTACAGATGGTGGTGATTTTATATCTGTGAGGTAGGAATTAGAGCTCTGCACCAGGCTCTGCTTCTTGTGCCTCCTCTCTGTTCTTCCAGGGAGGGATAGAGGAAGTCATTTGCAAGAGGCATGTTCTGGGAGGTTGTCATTGCTGGAAAGCCTTGAAGTTTGAATCTCTTAGTTCCTTTCACCGATGTTGCTTGTCACCCCCACCTTTCTCCCCTCTGGCAACCTCCAACTTCTTTGTATTTATGAGTCTGTTTCTGTTTTGTTTTGTTTTTCACTTAATTTCACTTAGCATAATACCCTCTGGGTCCATCCGTCCGTCCATGTTGTGAATGGCAAGATTTCATTCTTTTTAATGGCTGAGTAATATTCCACATCTTTATCCATTCATCTATTGCCAGACACTTGGGTTGTTTTTATATCTTGGCTACAGTGCTGCAATAGACAGAGGAGTGCATATATCTTTTTGAATTAGTGTTTTAGTTTTCTTGGGGTGAATATCCAGTAGTGGAATGGTACTTCTAGTTTTAATTTTTTGAGGAACCTCCATACTGTTTTCCATAGTGGCTGCACCAACTTACTTTCCCACCAACAGTGCATGAAGGTTCCTTTTTCTCCACATCCTTGCCAACACTTATTTCTTGTGTTTTTGGTACCACTCATTTTGACTGATGTGAGGGGATATCTCATTGTGGTTTTGATTTGCATTTCCCTGACGATTAGGCATGTTGAGCATCTTTTCATGTGTCTTTTGGCCATCTGGATGTCTTTGGAAAATTGTCTATTCAGATTCTCTGCCATTTTTTAAATCTGATTTTTTGGGGGTGTTACATGAATTGAATTAGTTCTTTATACATTTTGGATATTAGCCCTTTGTTGGATATATCTTTTGCAAATAATGTTATCATTATTTAGTAGGTTGACTTTTCATTTTGTTAGTTTCCTTTGCTGTACAAAAGCTTTTTAGTTTGATGTAGTCACAATAGTTTGTTTTTGCTTTTGCTTCTGTTACATGAGGAGACAGATCCAGACAAGTGTTGCTAAGGCCAGTATCCAAGAGATTACTATGTTTTCCTTTACGAGTTTCTAGTTTCCAGCCATATATTTAGGTCTCTATTCCATTTTGAGTGCACTTTTGTGTATGATGTAAGTTGTATGGTGTACAAAAATGGTCCGGTTTTATTTTTTTTGCTTGTAGCTGTCTAGTGTTCTCAACACCACTTATTGATGAGACTGTCTTTTATCTATTGTATATTCTTGCCACTTTTGTTGTAGATTAATTGACCATATGTAAACATGGGTTTATTTGGGGCTACCAGTTCTGTTCTGTTGACCTAGGAGTCTGTATTGTGCCAGATACCATTTTGATTACTATATAGTTTTCTAGTATAGTTTGAAATCTGGGATTGTGATACCTCCAGCTTTGTGGTTTCTCAAGATTGCTTTGGCTATTGATGGTCTTTTTTTTTTTTTTAAGATTTTATTTATTTATTCATGAGATACAGAGAGAGAGAGAGAGAGAGAGAGAGGGAGGGAGGCAGACACAGGCAGAGGGAGAAGCAGGCTCCATGCAGGGAGCCCGACATGGGACTTGATCCCGGGTCTCTAGGATCACACCCTGGGCCGAAGGTGGCGCTAAACCGCTGTGCCACCCAGGCTGCCCTATTGATGGTCTTTTTTGGTTCTATACAGACTTTAGAATTATTCTAGTTCTTTGAAAAATACTATTGGTATTTTGAAAAGGATTGCATTGGATCTGTAGATTGCTTTGGATAATATGGACTTCTTAACAATATTAATTCTGACAACCTGTAAGTGTGGTATCTTTTCATTTTTTGGTATTCAATTTCTTTCAACAGTGTTGTGTAGTTTTCAGAGGACCAAGTCTTTCCCTTCCTTGGTTAAATTTTCTCCTGAGGTAGTTTATTCTTTTTGATATAGTCATAAATGGGATTGTTGTTTTTTTTTTAATTTTATTGGATTGTTTTCTTAACTTCACTTTCTGCTACTTTGTTATTAGTGTATAGAAATGCAACAGATTTCTGTATGTTAACTTTGTATCCTGCAACTTTACTGTATTCATTAGTTCTGATGATTTTTAGTGGAGTCTTTAGGGTTTCCATATATAGTATCATGTTATTTGCAAATAGTGACAGTTTCACTTCTTTGTTACTGATTTGGGTGGTTTTTATTTCTTGTCTGATTGCTATGGCTAGGACTTGCTACTCTGTGTTGAATAAAAATGGCAAGAATGTCTTGTTCCTGATATTAGAGGAAAAGCTTTAAGTTTTTTACTGTTGAGTATGATGTTAGTTGTGGGTTTGTCATATATAGCTTTTATTAGGTTGAGGTATGTTCCCCCTGACCCAACTTTGTTGAGAGATTTTATCATGTATGGATGTTGAATTTTGTCAAATGCTTTTGCTGTATCTATTGGGATGATCATATGGTTTTTACCCTTCATTTTGTTAATGTGGTGTATCATATTGATTAATTTGCAGATATTGAACCATCGATGGATAAATTCCTCTGGAATAAATCCCACTTGATCTTGGTTAATGAACTTTTTAGTGTACTGTTGAATTTGGTTTGCTAATATTTTGTTGAGTATTTTTGTATCTGTATTCATCAGGAATATTGGTCTATCATTTTGTTGGTAGTGTCTTTGGTTTTGGTGTCAAGGTAATCTGAACAGAAATCTGTTCAGATTTTTTATTTCCTCCTGATTTAGTCTTGGAAGATTATATGTTTCTACATCTATTTCTCCTAGGTCGTCCAATTTGATGGTGTATAATTTTTGTATTAGTCTTTTATAGTCCTTTGTATTTCTGTGGTATCAATCTTAATTTCTCATTCATTTCTGATTTTTTTCTTTTGAGTTCTTGCCCTTTTTTTCTTGATGAATCTGGCTAAAGATTTATCAATTTTGTTTATCCTTTAAAGAACTAGCTCTTGGTTTCATTGATCTTTTCTATTTTTATTTTTTTAGTCCCTATTTAATTTATGTCTGCTCTGATCTTTATTATTTCCTTCCTTTTACTAACTTTGGGCTTTGTTCCTCTTTCTCGTTTCTGCAGGTGTAGGGGTAAGTTTTTGAGATTATTCTTGTTTCTTGAGGTAGGCGTGTATTGCTATAAACTTCTCTCTTAAAACTGCCTTTGTTACATCCCAAAGATTTTGAACTGTTGTGTTTCTATTTTCATTTGTTCCCAGGTATGTGTGTGTGTCTGTGTATGTGTGTGTGTGTGTGTGTGTGTGTATATCTCCATCCTCTTTGATTTCATTGACTCATTTGTTGTTTAGCCTACATGTATTTGTGCTTTTTTCTAGATTTTTTTTCCCTTTAATTGATCTCTAGTTTCATACAATTGTGGTCAGAAAAGATGCTTGATATGATTTTAGTCTTCTTAAATTTATGTAGACTTGCTTTGCGACCTAGTGTGATCTTTTCTGGATAATGTTCTATGTGTGCTTGAAAAGAATGTGTATTAGTGGTGATTTTGTATGGAATGTTCAATATATATCTGTTACATCTATCTGGTCTAGTGTTGTTTAAAGATACTGTTTCCTTATTGATTTTCTGCCTGGATGATCTATCCATTGGTTGAAGCGGGGTGTTAAAGTGCCCTACTATCATTGTATTACCATCAGTTTCTCTCTTCATGTCCGTTAATATATGCTTCATGTATTTAGGTACTCCAGTGTTTGGCATAGGTATTTACAATTATTATATCCTCTTGTTGCATTATTTTATCATTATGTAATGCCCTTCATTGTCTCTTGCTACACAGTCTTGTTTTAAAGTCTATTTTATCTGATAGAAGTATTGCTATTCTGGTGTGTGTTTGGTTTTTTTCCTGCTTTCATTTGCATAGTAAATGTGTTTCCCATCCATTCACTTCCAGTCTCTATGTGTCTTTAGGTTTAGGGTGAGCCTCTTGTAGGCAGCATTAAATGAGTCTTGTTTCTTTATTCAATCAGTTGCCCTGTGTCTTTTGATTGGAGCATGTAGACCATTTAAAGTATTGATAGGCATGTATTTATTGCCATTTTGTTTGTTTTGTGGATTTTTTGTAGTTTTTCTCTTCTTCGTTGCTCTCTTCCCTTGTGATTGGTGACTTTCTTTGGTGTTGTTTGGATTCCTTTCTCTTTATATTTTTGTGTGTGTATCACAAATTTTTAGTTTATAGTAACCATGAGGCCCATATATGATATCCTGAGTATATAGCAATCTATATTAAGTTGATGGTTGTTTAAATTTGAACACATTCTAAAAGCACTAAATTTTTACTCCCTCCATTTTTTGTTTATGATGTCAGAGTTTACTTCTTTCTGTGTTGTAACACCCTTCATTAATGTTTTAGATAGAATTGATTTTACTAAAAAAAAATTGATTTTACTACTTTTGTCTTTTAACCTTTATACTAGCTTTGTAGGTGATCTACTATCTTTACTATATGTTTGCTTTCACCCATGATTTTTTTTCCTTTCATAATCTTCTAATTATGTTCTGTTTTGCTAAAAGAAGACCCTTTAATGGCCAGGTAGTGGTAATGAATGCCTTTAAATTTTGCTTGTCTGGGAAACTTTCTCTCTCCTTCCATTCTGAATAATAACTTTGCTGGGTAGAGTATCCTTGGTCATAGATTTTTTTTTCTTTCAGCACTTGAATATATCTTGCCACTGTAATGTTTCTGCTGAAAAATCAGATGATAGCCTAATGGGGTTTCCCTTGTTAGTAATTTTTTACTTTTCTCTTGCTCTTTTTAAGATTCTCTTTACCTTTAGTCTTTGATGTTCTAATATCTTGATATGGTACTCATTGTGTTCATCTTGTTGGGGACTCTAGATATCTCTTTCTTTCCCCGGGTTAGAGAACTTTTCAGCTATTATTTCTTCCATAAGTTTTCTGCACCGTTTCTCTCTCTTCTTCTAGGACCCTCATAATGCAAATGTTAATATACTTGATGTTATCTCAGAGATCCATTACAGGATCTATTTTCTTTTTTTTTTCAATTAAGATTTTTTAAAAAAATTTATTTATTTATTCATGATAGACACACACACACACACACAGAGGCAGAGACACAGGCAGAGGGAGAAGCAGGCTCCATGCAGGGAGCCCGACATGGGACTTGATCCTGGGTCTCCAGGATCAGGCCCTGGGCTGAAAGTGGAGCTAAACCACTGAGCCACGGGGGCTGCCCTCAATTAAGATTTTTAATATTATGACAGCTATATCCCATTTTTTTAAATTAAATTCAGTTAATTAACATTTAAGGTATTATTCATTTCAGAGGTAGAGTTCAGCGATTTATCAGTCTTCTATAATTCCCAGTGCTCATTACATCACATTCCCTCCTTAATGCCCATCACCCAGTTACCCTATCCCTCCACCTTCCTCCCCTCCAGTGATCCTCAGTTTGTTTCTTATGATTAAGAGTCTCTTATGGTTTGTCTCCTGCTCTGATTTCGTCTTTTTATTTTCCCCTTCCTTAGCCTATGATCCTCTGTTGTTTCTTAAATTCCATGAGCGAGATCACATGATAATTGTCTTTCTCTGACTTATTTCACTTAGTGTAATATCCTCTAGTTCCATCCACATTGTTGCACATGGCAAGATTTCATTTTTTGATGGCTGAATAGTATTCCATTGTATATATATACCACATCTTCTTTATTCATTCATCTGTTGATAATCTGTCCATACATTTTTTTCTTTTTGCTGTTCAGTGGGTACTTTCCATTATTCTTTCTTCCAGATTGCTGATCCGTTCTGCATCTGCTAATCTATTGTTGATGTCCTCTCCTGTATTTTCATTTCAGTTACTATATTCTTCAACTCTGGCTGGTTCTTTTTATATTTCCTATCTCTTTGTTGAATTTCTGAGTTCCTCCACTCTTCTTTTAAGCCTGGTCAGTCTCTTTATGACTATTATCAGGTAGGTTGTTTATCTCTGTCTTTGTTTAGTTCTTTTTCTGAAGGTTTGTCTTGTTCTTTTGTTTGGAGCATGTTTATATGCCTCCTCATTTTGTTTGACTTTCTGTGTTTGTTTCTATGAATTAGGTGAAAGAGCTACCTCTCCTGTTTTGAAAGAGTAGCCTTGTGTAGGAACTTACCTGCATAGACTGTGTGTGCCTGGCAGCTTTGGTTGGCTGACTGAAGCTGTAGTGGGTGCCAGTTAGGGGTCCCTAGGTGTTCTCTGCAGGGGCCATCTTGGTGGGTCAGCTGGTGCTTGGGTAGATGTGGCTGGGGGGCACCTTGGGAATATGGCTAGAGCTGGTGTGGGCTAGGGATCCAAGTCTCACTGAGGTAGTAGACAGGCTAGAGCATCCAGCCTCTGCTCTTATCTGTGCTACCAAGGTGGAAGGGAAATGTAAACAGTGGTGCTCACCAGTACCTCTGACCCCAGAGAAGATTCTAGCAATTTCCCCACCATTTGTCAGATGCTGTAGGGTTATTTTTTTAAACATTTTAAACCATAGCTTTTTTTGTGTGTGTGCCCCAGGGCAGGTAAATCTGCACAAAGGTTCTGCAGTGTGGTCCCCCTCTACTACAGTCTGCAGTGTCAGGGGAAGGGTGTCTGTTGTTACTGTGTTCCCATCTTTTGTGCCCTTCTCTGTTGGTTCCTCTTCTTTTGTTGTGCAAAAGCTATTCGATCAGCCATTAGTTCTTCAGGAGGAATTGCTCTATATGTGGGTGTGGAATTGGCATGACCATGGGAGGACATGTGTTCAAGGTTTTCCTATGTTGCCATCTTGGCCCCTCCTCTAGTCTCTTTACATTTTATTTATTTATTTATTTATTTATTTATTTATTTATCTATCTATCTATCTATCTATTTATTTATTTATTTATAGAGATTGTACTTTTTTTTTTTTTTTAAGATTTTACTTACTTATTCATGAGAGACACACAGAGAGACAGGCGGAGACACAGGCAGAGGGAGAAGCAGGCTCCATGCAGGGAGCCTGATGTGGGACTCAATCCCAGGACTCTAGGATCACTCCCTGAGCCGAAGGCAGACGCTTAACTGCTGAGCCACCCAGGGTCCCAGTGTCTTTACATTTAATGGAATTATTGATATGGCTGGATTTGGTTCTACCATTCTGCTGGTTTCTCTTCGTTGCATGTATTTTTTGTTTCTCCATTCTTCATTCCTGGAAGTTATAAACCATATCATATTGTTATATAATTTTTGCTTTAGAAAGTCTTATGTTTTAAAAAGACATAGCTTTTTATATATACCCACCTGTTTAGCATTTCAGTGATCTTTATTCCTTCCTGTACGTTTGAGAGTTATTATCTAGTGTTAGTTCCCTTTGGCTTTCAGAATTTCTTTAGTGAGAATTGTGGTGCAGATCTATTGGCAATGAATTCTCTCAGCTTTTATGTTTGAAAATATCTTTTTTTTTTTTTTTAAAGATTTTATTTATTTATTCATGAGAGACATAGAGAGAGAGAGAGAGAGAGGCAGAGACACAGGCAGAGGAAGAAGCAGGCTCCATGTAGGGAGCCCAGTGTGGGATTTGAACCTGGGTCTCCAGGAACACACCCTGGGCCGAAGGCAGCGCTAAACCACTGAGTCACCTGGGCTGCCCTGTTTGAAAATATCTTTATTTCACCTTCATTTTTTGAAGGTTAAGTTTTGCTGGACTTTAATTCAGGGTTGACAATTTTTTTTTCTTCCAGCCCTTTAAAGATGTTCCATTGCCTTTTGGCCTCCATCATTTCTGATCAAAAGTTACTTATCGTTAGATATAATATCATGCATATAATGTCTTTTTTTTTCTAGCTGCTTTCAAGATTTTATTTATTTTATTTAAAAAATATTTGTATTTATTTATTCATGAGAAACAAGGAAGAGAGTGAGAGGCAGAGACACAGGCAGAGGGAGAAGCAGGCTCCATGCAGGGAGCCCGATATGGGACTTGATCCCAGGACTCCAGGATCATGCCCTGGACTGAAGGCGGCGCTAAACCACTGAGCCATCCCGGCTGCCCTGCTTTCAAGATTTTTTTTTCTCTTAACTTTGCTTTTGCAGTTAGACAATGATTGCCTAGAAGTGGTTTCTTATTTATTCCGCTTGGCATGTATTGAGATTCTGGGATCTGCAAATTGATGTTTTTTTCCTCTAGTTTTGGGATGTTTGGGCCATGATTTTTTCAAATACTCTTCTTGACCCATTTTCTCTCTTCAGTTACATGTTGTTAGACTGCTGGATATTGTTGCACAGTTATCTAGTTCATTTTTTCCTCCAGTTTTGTTTATTTTTTTCAAATTGGTTAATTTCTGTTCATTTAACTTCAAATACACTGACTCTTTTTTCTGGCTTCTTTTGCTATTAAGACAGTACAGTGCATTTTTCATTTCATTTGCTTTCCAGCTTTAGAATTTCCATTTGGTCCTTTTTTTTTTAAAAAAAAAAATGTATTGATTTGAGAAAGAGCAAGAATGAGTATGAGTGGGGGTGGGCAGTGGAAGACAGAGAAGCAGGCTCCCCACTGAGCAGGGAGTGCAACTTGGGGCTTGATCCCAGGACCCTGAGATCATGACCTGAGCCAAAAGTAGATGCTTAATTGATTGAGCCACCCAGGTGTCCCTGGTTCTTTTTTGTAATTTCCATTTCTCTATTTTCCCTTTGTCTGTTCCGTATCTATATATTTTTCTTTAGCTCATTCAAGTGCTATGAAGTTCCTGTCTGCTGATTGCAACATCTGAGTAATCTTGGCTTTGGTTTTCTATAGACTACTTTTTTCCTTGAGTATGGGTCACGTTTTTCTTTTCTTTCTTTTTTTTTTTTTTAATTTTATTTATTTATTAGAGAGGGCACAAGTAGGCAGGGTAGCAGGCAGAGGGAGAAGCAGACTTCCCGCTGAGCAGAGAGCCCAGTGTGGGACTCCATCCCAGCATCCTGGGATCATGACTTGAGCCAAAGGTAGACACCCAACCAACTGAGCCACCCAGGCATACCTGGGTCACGTTTTCTTGTTTCTTTGCATGCCTAGTGATTTCTGATTTAACACTAGACATGATACTGTACATTATGGAGATTCTGGATTCTGTTACAAGCCTTTGAAGGATTTTTGTCTTAGCAGGTAGTTAATGTTATGAGACTCAAGTTCCAAACTCCTAGGCTCCCTGTATTAGCAGCAGCTGAAATATCCTCTCGCTTCTTCTAGTTTCCAGCTGCTGCTTTTTTTCTTGGGTCCTCTGGTGTCTCCAGCCAAGAATTTAAACCTATTTTATTTGCAGATTTGCAGGTTCACCTTCCCAATCCCTTTCAAGGTTCCCCTTAACTCTGACTGCTCTGCCTCATGGGGATGGTGAGCGCCCTCAGGCAAAACATGCAAATTTATAAATCTGATCAGGTGAAGTTTTTTTTCCTTCAAAGATGGATGCTTCTCCTTTCTGCCTGTTTTTGGTCATTCTCCAGTGCCTTCACATGATTTTTAAGGCTTTTGTCTTAATTCTGTAATTGTTGTCTGTAGAAAGGTCGTTGTTGGAAGCCAGAAGCCGAGCGTGTACCTTTTTTTTGTTTTTTATATTTATTTATTTATTATTTATGATAGACATAGAGAGAGAGGCAGAGACACAGGGAGAGGGAGAAGCAGGCTCCATGCCAGGAGCCCGACGCGGGACTCGATCCCGGGACTCCAGGATCGCGCCCTGGGCCAAAGGCAGGCACTAAACCACCGAGCCACCCAGGGATCCCCTACCTTTTTGAACTTAAACTCGCATGTCTCCTCAGCCTTGGGCGTAGCCGCTGTGGAGGGAACAGAGCTCTTCCCCTGGGGAGCGCCAGTTTCAGCAAGGAACAGAGACAGTGCAGGGAGCCCATGGGAATGTCTCAGGCTTGGGGGAGCCCTACCGAAGTACCCCAGGTTGGGTGGCCTAAACACCAGAATTTTTTTTTTCCTCAGTTCTGGAGACTGGGAATCCGAGATCAAGGTGTTGGCAGGTTTGGTTTCTCTCGAGGCCCCTCTGCTTGGCTTCAGTTTATGGGTCAGGGAAGGCTTCCTGAGGAAAGGCCTTTCTAGACCAGAGCCGCAGTATGAGTCAGAAGTCAGCTGGGGAAGAAGAGTGCTTCAGGCCAAGCATGGGGATGGCAGATGTGGAGGGGCCCTGGGAGGGGCCCAGGGCTGAGGGAGGATCTGCACGCAGTGGGGGGGTGGGGACACACACACAAGGTCCTTCTGCACAGCTGGAGCAGGAGGGGCCGGAGGAGCGGGATGGGAAGGGACCAGGCCAGAAAAGTAGGTTGGGGCTGGTTTCCTTCTTGGACTGGAACTCTGTCTTCCAGTTGGGAGGTTCTTAAAGAGAGTAACTGTCTCCTTGCACTTGGAGCCCCCTTTCTGGCACAGGAAGTGCACAGTGCAAGTCGACCCCACCATGCCTTAGGGTTTGGGGGAGGGGGCTGAGGTGGGAAGGTGGGGCGTGCGGGTGGCCTCGCCTCCTCGGTAAAGCAGGTGGAGGGCCTGGAGGTCACCCGTGTGATGCTGTCGTTCAGGCCTGGACAGCGAGTCCGCCTCCAGCAGCCTCCGCTTCAGCAAGGCCTGCCTGAAGAACGTCTTCTCGGTCCTGCTCATCTTCATCTACCTGCTGCTCATGGCGGTGGCCGTCTTCCTGGTCTACCAGACCATCACCGACTTCCGTGAGAAGCTCAAGCACCCTGTCATGTCGGTGTCTTACAAGGAGGTGGATCGCTATGACGCCCCAGGTAGAGCCTGCGCCGGACGGGCGTCGGGGCCCAGGTCTGGGCGTCGGCTTACCAACGAGCCCCGTTGTCCTCCCTCACTGTGCTGGGCACCTCAGAGGCAGAGGACCCCGAGCACAGTCTAGGTGTAGAGTCTACACCCGGGGAGCTGCTGTCTGTACCCAGCAGAGAGTGTCCTGTGCCCGGCAGAGGGGCAGACGGGGCCTGGTCACTGCATAACTGGGGTGGGCAGGGAAGGCTTTGCTCAGACGTAGGATGTGAGCTGGGCTTTGATAGATGAGGGGAGAGTTTTTCTGGAAGGCGGATCAGCAGGAGAAAAGGTGAGCATAGGGAGACAGAGGGCATCTCTGCAGAGACGTGTCTAGCCTGCCCAGAGCTAGAGGCCGGTGATGAGGAGCAGTGAGAGTGAAGGTGTGGCAGGGGAGGTAAAGCCAATCAGAGGTGTTGGGGCCCTCCCTAGGGGTAGGGGGCTCCCTACCTTTCCTGGCCCAGTGGGAGGCCAGTCCCTGAGGAGGCGGTCATCTCTGCTGTAGGGTGTAGTGTCTGCTTCAGGGCAGTGAGGCTGGCACTGGGCTCTGGAAGTGTGGGCGAGAACCAGCAGGCCTGGGCTCTGAGGGCTCCGGCTGTGCCCTCCTGCTGTGTGCACGGGCTCTGCCCACAGGGGGCCTGAGTCTCCCTCTGCATGGCCTGCCCACAGGGCAAAGCCAGAGGCCCAGGTGCCTTTTGCCTGGGCTTCTGGAAAGGGTGCTGCCTGCAGCTTCCTCGCCCATCTTGGCCTATCTGGTGTTTGTCCCTCTTCTCTGTGTGTCTGCTCTGGTCCCTTTATCTGTGGGTTTTACTTTCTCTTTCTGATCTCTGGGCCTCTCTGAGCTGTGCCTGTGCCTGGTGCCACTGCTGCTATCACCTGTTTCTGCCACGGAGGTTGGACAGGTGCCATCAGTAGAACCTTGAATGAGGTGCCGGGGGTGGGGGAAGGGAGGGACCGTTGGGGTGTGACTTGCACACCTGGGGCCCCTGATCAGAGCAGGAGGTGAGAGGCAAGGTGAGATGTGGGCAGTGCCACAGTGAGGGCCTCTCCCAGTGAATCCGCAGGTGGGCGGTGGTGCCAGTGGGCTGGCGCTGCCAGGTTCAGTCACTGAGGCACCCTCGGGTGTGCCGAGCAGGACTGCGAAGGAGGGTGGGGTTTGATGCAGGCACCAGGGAGGCTGCACCGCAAGCCAGGAGAGGGGCCTTCTGGGAAAGGGATTATGTCTATCGTTAGAGTAGGGAGTCTTGAACTTGGGTTGTTGGTGGGTGTGAAAAGAGCGTGTGATGTAATTTGAGGGGTGCGATCAGGGACCGTGACTCTGACACTCCCTTTCCTCCCTTTGTGCCCCTGAGGGATTGCTCTGTACCCAGGTCAGGCCCAGTTGCTCAGCTGCAAGCACCATTACGAGGTCATTCCACCCCTGAGGAGCCCTGGCCAGCCGGGCGACATGAACTGCACCACCCAGAGGATCAACTACCCGGACCCGTTCTCCAACCAGACCCTGGTAACTCCCGTTGCCCTGTGCCACCCTGTGCCGCCCTGTGCCACCCTGTGCCCCGTGGCAGCGCCATGGCCCGTGGGCCCCAGTCTTCTTCCTGCCACGGGGTGACTCACTCCCTTTTGTGAGCCTGTCCCGTGTGGAGTCATGGCCATGGCTGGCTGACCTGCACCAGGAAGGGCTGTGAAGGCTTCAGCATTTTCTGAGTGATCCTCAGGGATTCCTGACAGTGTGGTTAGAGGCTGTCCTTGATGGACGGACGAAGGGCCGCAGCATGAGGCCAGTGTGACGTAGTTAAGCGAGTCCTATACCCGAGTGCCCAACAGAACTGCCAGGGTAGGTTTGCAAAATAAAGCTTTCCAGGTTCCACATGGGCCAACCGAATCATTCCTCCTGGGGATGGGCCAGGCAGGAGGGGGATCTGAGAATCTGTGTTTTGAAATAAATATGCCAACATAAAGAATCCCGTCTGGGAACAAGGGTCCCCAGCCATGGTGGCACCTGCACAGGGTTTTGAAGGCAGGAAAGGAATTTTATATTTATTTACACCTTCTCTCTTGCACCCCATATCCTTGTTTCAGAAAGGATCGAATGGGGCTGAGTAAAGGTTTTCCGGATTAAAGAGAGGAAGGAAGGGTGTCCCGGTGGAGGAGGCCGCGTGCTGCCGTGTGTCTGTGCACAGTGTCCGCAGGGTCAGGTGCCCCCCAGGAGCGGCAGGAGGCGGAGCTGCGGACAGAGTAACGGCTGGTGTGCAGCCACGCGTGCTCCTGGGGTGGGTCTGAGGTCGAGAGTCCCGCCGAGATGGTTCTGTTGATGTGCGTTCGAGGCTTCCTCCTGAGATCTGGCTGAAATGATTCCTCTCCTGCAGCAACTAGAGTAAAATAAGGCTGCCGGGACGCCCCACAAAGCCACCACAGGTTCTGCGACTGGATGAGATACTTTGAACTGGTGTGAGCTGTAAATCGGGTCGGGTGGACCGAGCAAACAGAGCAGAGAAATCCCACGCCCTAAAACAGGCGCAGGTGACGCTTTGGTAGAGGCGAAAGCCTTCCTTGCGGCTCCCAGCTCCGTGTCGGCGCGCTCAGAGGGCAGGGCGCTGCGCAGGGCCGTCATCACCGGACAGTTGTCACCAGACCGCCTCATGGTGGGACCTGCTGTGCTTCCTGCCCTCACAGGGCACCCAGAGCTGCCAGGGAGAGCGTTGGCGTCTGGGTAAGAACATTCTCTGTGTAGCCCAAGGAGGGCCCTGCCTGGGCGCTGGGGCAGCAGAGGGAGACGGAGCAGGCCTTGGCCCAGGGCCTCCGTGGCGGAGCGGGCGACAGGTGCTGGGGGGAATCTCTTCCCAGAAGAGGAACACCTGCTGGGGGTCCCTGCCTGCTGCCAAGGCCCGTCAGCCCCAGGCGAGCGCAGGCCAAGCGCGAACCGCTGGGGGGGCACCGGCACCCCACACCCAGGCTGGGCACCCCGGCCCGGCTGCCAGCAGTGGGAATGGGGAATGAAGGCTGGCTAGACACTTGCACGTGAAGCCAGCAGCATCGACGGAGAGGACCGGACGGACGGACGGACGGCCTCCGGAACAGGGGGCCGGGTGCTGGTGTAAATGAAGAGGAAAGGAGATTTTAGAGTGTAAGGAAGAGCGGACGGAGCCTAGAAGCACCGAGTGGGGTCCTGGCTCCTGCTGGCTGCCCTGGGACACGTAGCTGGGCCCCGGCTGTGTGCGGGCTCTCTGGGGACCCCTCTCCTGGTGCCGCAGCTGAGCCGCGCTGCCCCCGAGCCCCTGACCTTCAATCCAGGCCCCTTTGCGCCACTTGGACTTTTTTTTTTTTTTAAGTTTTTATTTATTTATCCATGAGAGACAGAGAGGCAGAGACACAGGCAGAGGGAGAAGCAGGCTCCATGCAGGGAGCCCGACGTGGGACTCGATCCTGGGTCTCCAGGATCAGGCCCTGGGCTGAAGGCGATGCTAAGTGGCTGAGCCACCCCGGCTGCGCCCTTGGGATGTCATTTCAATAAATACTACAAACAGCCCTGAAATAAGGGCACAAAAGGAGAGTTGTTCCTTTGAGAACTACATTGAAGGCAGTTCCCGCCTCCAGCTCGGGGTGATGGTTGGTCTCTGCAGCCATGAACTGGGAGGAGTCCTGTCCTCTCTGGGTGCCAGGCGCCCCCAAGCCCATGGCCGTGGAAGAGTGGGAGGGGCAGGGAAGCACAGGAGAGCTCCAGCGGGGATGGGGGGGGAGTGCCCCCCCCCCAGTGAGGCTGCTGGGGGCAGCCTGGGCAGGTCCTGCCCCTGTAGGCACCCAGGGAACACCTTGCTGGAGGTGCCTGTGCCCGCCGTGGCCCCTGGCTGTGGCTGCTGGCAGGTTGTGCCTGGTGGAGGTCCTCCGTGGCTGAGCCTGGAGTGGACGCAAGAAAATACACCCCCCCACCTCGATCCCCATTTCCAGCATTTCCAGCCCCACTGCCCGGACTTGGAGGTTGGCTTGCCGCTGTCCTGCTCCGGTAGGCGCCTCGGTGGTAGGTAGGCCCCAGGCCCTTGGCAGTGGGTGCGGCCGCATGGAGCTGCCCAGCAGGGCCTCCGCTTCTGCTCTGCCAGCCTCCAGGTCTCCCCGCCCCTGTCGTGCCCTCATCAGGTAGCATGCTCTGCCACAGCTCAGGCCGCCGCCCTCCCAGCCTGTGGGACCTGTCCCGTCCCCACCGCAGGCCGCACTCCCAGGGTCCAGATGTTAAGCCCTTGCCTCTCTCACTTTGTTCCCGGAATGTTCCAGTTCCAGAAAACAGCTCGTGTGTTGGGCAGAGAATGGGCCGAGCTGCTGTGCAGAAAAGCCCAGAACAGACACAGCGGCTGAGACCAGAGGGCAGCGTGTTTCCGGGCGTGTGGGCGGTGGGCACCGGGGGCAGGTGGTCAGCGACGGCCCCTGTCACTGCCGTCCCCAGGGTGTGGTCCCAGGGCCCGCCCCGGGAGGGTGCCCTGTGTGAGGGGCCCGGTGCACGTTCCAGGAACCTCCTCACGTGGCCGCAGCTGGAGCAGAAATGAGGCTCCAGTGGGGTGGCCGTTCTGGGGAAACTTGGGATTGGGGAAGTGGTTCTAGTTCCCTGGGAGGAAGTGGGAACAGTTAGCATCCTCGGCCGCTTGACCTGTCACGGAAAGGTGGACAGTAAAATGGACAGAGATCTCTCGGGAAAATGCAACAAACACGCGGCAGGAAAAGTGAGGGGCGGCGTTAGACTGTACCGGGCGCAGGGGTACAGGAGGGGCGTGTGAGACGGAGCGAAGAAGCTAGGACTCTCCACTATGATTTAACAGTCAGAACTCTTGATGTGCAAAACAGCATTCCATTAGTATATTTTAGGCAGAACCTGTTAGAAATAAAAAATACCTGTTGCCTTAAAGGGTGACTAAATTCGCACTTTTCTCTCCCACGTCCACAGATGAAATAGACACAAAGGACAAAGGATAAAAAGTGAACAGCACAGTTCGCAAGTGTAGAGTGAGTGTGTGGGTAGCACTTTGTGCCTTTTCAAATACCCGCAGAGCATTTATAAAAGTTATTGATGTAAAGATTTTTTTTCCCAAATTAATGTCTAAATCCAGTCTCATCAGTTAAAAGTCCCAGTTGGTTTTTTCATGGAATTTAACAATCTAGTTTTTTAAAAGTACGTTTAGAAAAGCACATGTACAATATTATCACCCCGCCGGGTTTGGGGACGGGGAGCGGTGCCGTGAAGGGGACTTGCCGGGACACATGGTGGGACAGTGTAAATCCACGGGGATCAAACCCTCGTCTGTTTGTTGTCTGGGGAGTGGAAGGTAGATCCCTATTTCACACCAGATATAAAACTGAAAGCGGGGCATATAAAGCATCTGAAGGTAAAAAAGTTTAAGTGTTACAAAGAAATATAGGAGAGAGGGGCACCCGGGTGGCTCAGTCGATTAAAAGTGTCAGACTCTTGGTTTCAGCTCAGGTCATGATCTCAGGGTCTTGGGGTGGGGCTCAGTGGGGAGCCCCCTTGGGAATCTCTCCCTCTACCCCCCACCACACTCTCTCAAGGGCACACATGCACTCTCTCTCAAAAAAAAAAAAAAAAAAAAAAAAAAAGAGATACAGAACATTGATGTCATATTGGTTTTCCTTGGCAAGCAAAACCCAGAAGCTACACAGAAAAAGATCTACAGATACTACTATATCAAATTTAAAGCTTCATGTAACAACTGGCATTAGAAGCAAAGTTAATGGAAAAGCGACAGACTGGAAGAGAACATTTGTATGTGCAATGGATGTAAGCTGACATCCTTTGTTTGTATTTATTTATTTATTTATTTACGAAAGAAAGAAAGAAAGAGTAAGTCAAACAGAAAGGGAGCCTGATTTTGGGGCTCGATCTCACAACCCTGAGATCAAGATTCAGATGCTCAACCGACTGAGCCAGCAGCATCCTAAGTAAAGGGCCCCCTAGTGCAGGGAGCCACTGAGAAAAGTGGACGGAGGCCAGTGGCTCTCAGCTCTGGTGAGCTGGAGAGGTGAGCAGAAGAGAGCAGGGGGTGGTGGGGGTGGCCTGTGCTCATCTGGGGTCTGCGGGGCGAGCAGCTTTCCACTCATACTCCGTGTCTGAGGTGGGAGGGAGTCTCACAAAGGTTGGGGTGGAGGGGTGGGGGGGCAGGAGCACAGCACCCTGGGCTCCCCCAGGGCTAATTCTGGCCTTTGTCTCTGCAGAAATCCGCCCTGATTGTGCAGGGGCCCCGGGAAGTGAAGAAGCGGGAGCTGGTCTTCCTCCAGTTCCGCCTGAATGAGAGTAGCGAGGACTTCAGTGCCATCGATTACCTCCTCTTCTCGTCTTTCCAGGAGTTCCTGCACAGGTGGCCTTTCAAGTCCACAGCGGGCCTGCCGTGCGCAGTCCCGTCCCAGCTCGTGCATCCCGGGGCGGGGCAGGGCCTGGGGCGGCGGTGACCCCCGAGCCCGGGGACTGACCCGGAGCTCAGCTGCCCCGGGAAACCTGGCTTCACAAAGCGAAGCAGATCTGGGTGGCGAGTGTTGGGACCCACAGGCAGAGAGGCTTGGTCCTGTCGCTGCTGGGACCTTGTGAGCCCCCTGAGTTCCGGCCAGGTCTTCCCTGCAGTGTCAGGGGCAGTGTGGGCTCAGTGTGGGTTTGTTGCATGTTTTTATTCATTTATCTTTTAAAAAAATTTTATTTATTTTTTAAAAAAGATTTTTACCCATTTATTCCTGAGAGACACAGAGAGAGAGGGACAGAGAGAGAGGCAGAGACACAGGCAGAGGGAGAAGCAGGCTCCATGCAGGGAGCCCGACGTGGGACTCGATCCCGGGTCTCCAGGATCACGCCGTGGGCCGAAGGCGGTGCTAAACTGCTGAGCCACCCAGGGATCCCTGTCGAGTGTGTTTAATATGGGGATAAAAGTGCCTGTCTGCCTGGGGGACACTCTGGTGCCCTCTCTGGGGCCAAGTGCTCCTTGGGACTGGGAGCGTTCTCTGCATGTTCCCCGAGCCCGCCTGCCTCAGGTCCCTCAGAGCCCAGGGCTCCATTTAAGGGAAGGCGGGTGGCCGTCACCACGGCGGAGGGGCCGTTTCCCTGGCTGTGGCCAAGGACCACCTCCCCTTGGCTCACATCCCACTGCTCCATCCTTCCGTTTCAGAGCTTGCAGCCTCTGCTGTGGTCTCTTCTGCTCTGTGTGACGCCCAGATCCCCCTGGGGGAGGTGCTGGCTGGGCCGATGCCACGGGTGTCCGTGTGGTCCCCTACTGGGCCTCCCAGAGGAGGCTGGCAGGCCGGTGAGGCTCCTCGGGGCCCCTGAGGTCAGAGTCGTGAGGCTGGCCGACGCACCCGCAGGCACGGGGCCAGCGCTCTGGGAGGAGGGACTCCCCCACCCTCCAGGTGGGTGACAACTCTCCCTCCGTATGAAAACCAAGAAGCAGAGCCTGGAAAGGAAGCAGGAAGTGGGCAGCACCCTGGCGGTGCCAGCCAAGCAACCAGCTGCAAGCAGGGGCTGGAGTTTGAATCCTGCCGTCAGGCCTCACGTGGCCCTTTCTTTGTGTTCCAAGCCCAGACAGGGTGGGCTTCATGCAGGCCTGTGAGAGCGCCTACTCCAGCTGGAAGTTCTCCGGGGGCTTCCGCACCTGGGTCAAGATGTCCCTGGTGAAGACCAAGGAGGAGGACGGGCGGGAAGCGGTGGAGTTCCGGCAGGAGGTAGGTGGCGCTGGGTTTGCGCTCCCGGCCGGCCCCTTGCACCCTTGGCCCCGGGGGCAGGGAGAGAAGCTGTGCAGAAGAGATGAGCGTTGGGCAGTCTTCACAGTGAGCAGGGGCCCCGTGCCTGGGGGGAGACGTGTTCTGCAGCCCCTTCCCTGGGCCACCGTCGGTCCTCAGCAAACATGTGGGCCAAACAGAGACGCCCCACTTCAAGGAGCAGGTGACTTGCCCCCCACAGCCCATGACCTTGGCCTTCAGAGGCCGCATGGAAGATCGGTGATTTGCAGGGAAGAGAGACCAGGTACGGGGCCTCTGGAGTGCTGTGCACAGGAGGATCCACTGAGATGCTTGGGGCAAATACTAGCTTGCTTCCTTTTTTTTTTAAAGATTTTATTTATTTTTGAGAGACAGAGAGAGAGGGAGGCAGAGACACAGGCAGAGGGAGAAGCAGGCTCCATGCAGGGAGCCCGATGTGGGACTCGATCCCGGGTCTCCAGGATCACACCCCGGACTGAAGGCGGTGCTAACCGCTGAGCCACCCAGGCTGCCCACTAGCTTTCTTTTTGTGTTAATTTCTTTATCTCCTCCTTTTCCTATTTCTGAATACTTTGAAAAGTGTGTAACAGAACAGTAAGAGTGACGTTACATCACTTCTAAGAAAGTCACGATATGTTGGGTATGTGCCCAAAGTGTGTTACCAGTGGGAAATGTGAGGGCTTTCAGCCCACCGGCCTGGAGCCCCAAGATGTGTGAGGGGTTTCTAGCCACGGTACCAGCCGGAGATGGGAGGGGACCTGGGCAGAGGCCTGGTGGTGGGGATGGAGGGAGAGGGCTGTTTGTCAGTCACCCCCGAAAGCAAGGCCGCACCCCCACCTTTGGAACTTCCACCCTGGCGTGGCTGCCCCCTGCCCCCATCCACGCCCAGAGCCAGCCATCCCACGTATTGGTGGCTGGGTGCCTGCTGAGGCAGTGAGGAGACAGTCTGTTCTAGAAAATTCTGCTCTTCCTTGGAGTTGTTCCATTGGGCTGGACTCTGAGGGGCAGCATCGGGAAAGGCGGTTAGATTAGGACTGACTCCCACCGAAGAGTCTCATTGGCCAGAAGCCACGTCCTTGTCCGGGTCCGTCCCGTCCCCGGGCCTCGGACCACTGCAGATCTGATGCCTTTGGGAAGGGCTTAAAGCCAGTTTTCTTCAAGAGGACAGGCCTTTTCTCATCCCCTAAGATGTGGTGACCCCCGTGGCAGTGGGTCCTTAAAGTATTCCTAGTTTGTCGGAGAACTGTCACGTCCCGGACTTTTGCTCCACACTTTCCTCTGGGAACTCCCAGGACTTTCCCATCTGGCCCTGGCCCGTCAGCGGCGGAGAGGAGACTCGCGCTCCCCCTGCGCTGCCCGGTCTCCCCGCAGCTCCCCCGTGACTGGAACCCAGGGGGGCCCAAATCCCGGCGAACCCAACCCGTATATAGATTTTAGAACGTTTGTGCTGTTCGTTAGGGCCTAAATTAGAAGTCTTTTGGTGGGTGGCGTGAACTCTTCTGAATGAAGTTTACAAGGTTTTTTATATCATGTTCTAAAGTTTAAGGTCCTTCTGTACGTACTGTCTTCATTGATGCCGACCACGCCTCGGTGGTGTAGGCACTTCACACTTCATCTGCGAGCGGCAGAGTGGGGCTCAGACGGGGCGGGGGCCCCAGCCCTCCGGCTGGAGCTGGGCTTCGGCCTCTGGCACCCGTCTGCTCTCCGTGACACCTCGCAGAGCTTCTAGTGATTGATAACCCGATCTTCCCAAGCACGCCTACTAAATATTTCCAGGGAATGCTCAGCCGGGTGGATCTGTGAGGTCGCACTTTGTCCCTGTAGACCCGAAGGGTTGAACTACTCAGCTTTTAAGAATAAGTATTTTGAAATTTGAGGTTTCTGTGACTTCTGAATATGCCTGAACATCACACGTGGAGAATGGTTTAATCCCCAGTCCAGGTACATAAGGGACCTTGTGGTGATAATCCAGAACACCTGTTGTACATCCCAGATCCTATTCGTTGCCCCCAAAGAACTGGAAACCAGGGTAAAGTCTCGGCTCTGGTACCAGTTTCAGGATGCTATTTATGAGATGTCTGGCTTTCTCCGTCCAGAAGCTGGTGTGGGGAGAACCAAGGTCCAAGATCCTCTAACTACCCTCTCCCGCCTGTGACCCAGGGCAGGGAGGGGCAGAGGTGGTAATCCTCCCTTCTCTTCTCTTACCTAGACCAGTGTGGTTAACTACATTGACCAGAGGCCAGCTGCCGAAAAAAGTGCCCAGTTGTTTTTTGTGGTGTTTGAATGGAAAGATCCTTTCATCCAGAAAGTCCAAGATGTGAGTATTACTGCACGTTACAAGAGCAGACTCCCTGCCCGAGGTATTTTGACTCATCCTTGCAGGCTGTCCTCGTCTTGTCTCATGGCACGAATCAGTTTGTCATTGGTGACATTCACGTTCTGGGTTGTTTGTGCTTAATTGGCCCTGCCATCACTAGACAGCTGGCCCTGCAAAGGTGAGGACTTCATCTTTTCTTCACCATCGTTTATCCGCCGTCTGGCAGAGTGCTTAGTACAGAGTACTTGCTTCAGAGTGATGTTGAGTCAATGAACCGAGCAGAAAGCATGGATTGCATTAAGCTTGTCTAGATGATGGCTGTTGGAAGCCATTCTATTTTAATGAGTCTCTGTTGGATAATATTCCTTATTATTTGTTGTCAGAGCAGAAGGGTACATAAAAAAATTTAACAATGCATCAGTGAATGCCAGGTTCTCAGACTCAGTCTTGGAGGAGAGGAATGCCGGGACAGCTTTGCTCAACATTCCAGGGAACCAGAGCCAGTCCCTGATCTAACACGGATGGGCGCTTAGATAATTCCAGAATGTCCCAATGTGGTTGTGGTATAGGGGAAGCACCCCTCCTGGCTGAGACCCACACGTGGAGGGCCTCTGTGACACGAGCTGCTCCATGATCTCTGAGCACCACCGTGAGCGTGGGCCGGCAGGGCCCTGTACACAGTGGCACGTGCCGCTTACCCAACGGGGTTCTGGGTGGAAGAAGGAACGCCTTCAGCTCTACACGTAAAGCGTGTGATGAGCCAGTTTTCACTTAGCTATTATTCAGTAGGAGGTGCCCATCGAGCCGAGTAAAGGCCGACACCCGCCCAAAAGAGGCCTGCCTTCCCCTTGAGGTCACTTAGCTTCTTCACGGCCCTGAACGGGGGTGCCGGTGTAATAAGCATTTAGCATCTGGGAGCCCTGACACTGAGACTGTCCAAGGTCACCCTGCTAAATGACCTAAGAGTGCTGTGGTTACCACACTGGGGACTCAGAAATCCACGACGTGACCTCAGCCTAGAAGTGTTTTAACATTTAGTGGGAGCACGATTGGGAGCGGTGCAGGGACGCATTCCAGACAGTAAGTGGCTGCCAGAGGAGCTTGTGGGTTAAATGTCTCTGCCAAAGTCAAGAGGGTTTTGGCTTCGTGGTCAGAGTCGTGCTCCAAGGAGCTGGGAAGGATCAGTAAGCTCGGTAGCAGGAAAGCGCCCCGGGCCGGGGAATGAGGGTACAGCCAGGAGGCAGGAGTCCAGGAGGTGAGACTGTCGCTGGACCAGGTGGAGGCAAGTTTGAGGAACTGTGAGATGGGAAGAAAGCGAGAGGAACTGACCCAACGGAGTGGGTATGGTTTTGGGGGAAATTTGTTTCAAATCCAGTTCACTTACTGGGCATTATTAGGCCAGAAATCTAAACCTCAGTATGGAACATCTGATTTGTGCAGAGCTTTTTTTTTTGAGAAACACAACTTTTTTCCCTGGATGACTTTATGGGAGGAAGAGGTTAGTATCTTGTTTCTCAGACTCGAGCTCTGTATCCTAAAGATACAGTCAGAACGAAGTGGAGTTAGGGCCGTCGTAGAACCCAGGTGTTTTTTGTGTTGCTCCAGTAACCTGGGGGTGGGAGGCCCTTGGCAGTAACGCTGATAGGACCCAGCAATCAGAGTTGAAGCCAGCTGATGAGCTTGTGTTCGCTGCTGTTTTCCAGATCATCACCGCCAACCCTTGGAACACAATCGCCCTTCTCTGTGGGGCCTTCTTGGCGTTATTTAAAGCAGCAGAGTTTGCCAAACTGAGTGTGAAATGGATGATCAAAATTAGGAAGAGGTACCTTAAAAAAAGAGGTCAGGCAGCAAACCACATAAGCTGAAGCGGCCTTGTGGCGTCCGTAAGACTGTCCGCAGTGATGGAAGTTCTCTTCTGTGTGCATCGATGGAGCTGCCAGCACTGCTGTGCTCGCTTGAAACGGGCCTCGCTGGGAGGAACGGTCTGCGAAACCAGAGCTTCTGACCTGGCCCCCAAAACAGGATGTTTAGAGCCCGATGGAACAGATCCAGCAGATAACATAAAACCTTATTTAAGTGTTTAAATTATTAATGAACATTTTTTGGACATGTGAATAGGGACTGTGGAAGGCGGAATTGGATTATCAAATGTTCTGAAGGTTTGTGAAGCCGCCCTTCTTACCTGGTTTGGTGTATAGTTCAACTCTAACAGGATGATTAAGGCTCTACGTTTTACCTTAGGTTTTTTTTTCCCCCTGAGGGTTTTCAGGTCGATGGAAGAGACTGATTCCCCCCCACATCCTGACTATGCAGGTGTGCAGCTATGCTTTGAAGCCTCCGCACACTGCACACGAGAGCAAAATCCCTGGTCCAGAGACGTCATCTGCCAGTTACAATATCCAGCCTCCGACATGCTTTCTCATTTGTTAAATTCCAAGTGGGACATTTTTAAAGCTACTAGAAAGTAGTACTAAGGTTTCTTGTGGATGGACTAGCCACCTTCCTGTCGGGCCAGAGTATTTGTTGATGAAGGTGTGAGACTGCAGAGAGAGTAACCTGCAGAAGCACCGGGACATGTGTACCTAGGAGGTGCCTACCCAGTGGACCCCCATGATTTTGTTAACAGGTAAATAAAAGTTAGGTTCATGCAAAAAGTCAGTTTGCCAGTGTGAGTATCTGCTAAACCAGGAGGCACCAGTATACTTTCATTCTGTAACGTCCCAGTAAGTGGCCATGTGAGCTTGGACTCCCAAGATGGATGGATCTGGACTCCTGAGGTACGTCATGGCTGCGTCCAAGGAAGCGCAGGCTGGGAGTGGGGATTGATGGCAGATAGGAACAATGACGGATCTAGTCCCACAAATAAAAATTCTGTTCCTGTCTCACAAAAGCACCCATCTGAGAAAGGGACCCTCAGGTGTGACCCTCAAAGTCGCCTTCAGCCAACTTTCGACAGAGAGGAGTACTGAGTATTTTTCACAAGGTAGCAACGAGATCATCGAAGGTTACGAAAGTTGTCTCCAGAGTCTGAAATCATGTACATGCCCTTTGCTTCCAAAGGGGACTCGCTCACATGTCCTGCATTTTAAAACCTGGCTTTAGGTAATTTAAAGAAAAACCCAAAGGTACAAGTGGGCATTCTTATCTCATGTTCAACCTAGCAAGACACAGTTATTTGATTGAATTACTAAAGATAAACTTGTGCAAAGAAATATTCCCTGCTCCTTTGCTGTGCACAGCAGCATGCGCATTCAAATGGGAGGCTAGATCTGGTAAGGTCTTCCTTGTAAAGCAAATGCAAAACCAGGCGAGCTTCCCTTAACAATACTGGAAACACGTGTCTGTGTGTTAAAATATCTCTAAAGATGACACACCGCTTTATTTGAGCTTATTAGAGATTTAAGTAATAATAAACCTACTGTGTTTCCCGTAGTGTGGAAATGTGCTTGAGAGTAAGTAGGTAGTTAGGAAGCGAGCATATTTAGCTTGTGGAAGAAAAAAACTTTAATGTCTACAGCTGCAGCCTGTCCGAATCCACTGTGGCTGCTCCTCAGCGAAGGAAACAACCTTCCACTACACAGACCTTCAGACCTAACCTTCGCTCTGCCCTGCCTGCTGCCAGCTGTCAGGAACACTGGCTGGCCCTGGGGAGCGTGGGGGGTTTGGCAAGGGCACATTGATCTGGGTGGCCACAATGAGGTGGCTACCTGAGACGCTACAATATGAGCTGTGAACCGAAAGGAAGAGTTTGTCCTGGGGCTCCAGTGGGTGAAAGGAGTTGCTTTTACCTTGACCTAGGAATCTTGTGCAGGGCCCAGGCTGGAGTTTTTCATGAATGCAAAAGAGTGGGAAGTTTATAATATTGTCTAATTTCTGACTCTGCCACAATTTCCCTGGACACCTCGCCCAGGGAAGCGCTATTTATTATAAATTGTGGGTCTGTTTTAATGAAACTGACATTTAAGGTAATTTAAACCACTATTCTCTGAACACAGACATGCAGGAAGATGAAAGGGTATCCTAAAATTTAGAATTTTATGCAGGGATTCTGTAAAACGGATGTACTTTGCGGCCGTAGTGGTCAACTCTGGCACATAACCTGAAGTCTTTTCCACGTACACACGTGTATGTTTGTATGAACCTAAAGGGGCAGCAGGCTGCCTCTGGATGCCTCAGCTTAGAGCTGGAGAAAGCAAAGACCACGTAGGCAAAATACAAACATAGACTTTATTAAATGCTGCTCAATCCCCCATTGAAGATCTTTCATTACAAAACAGTTTTCCACACAACTGCAAGTAAAGAGATTGGAATGGTACTCATAACAAAAGATGTGAGAAATACTTGACCAAGTGAAAACATACAAGACCTTGCTACAGTCAGGAACTCTACAGGGGCAGCCTACCGCATTTCCTTTAAATAAAGCCAGGCAGTGACAGTGAGCGCTCTGCGTCACCACATTGTGGGACTCAAAGCCTCCTTCCCTGGGTCAGGAGGAAGGGCAGGTTGTGAGGACTGGAAGGGCCCTGCCTTCAGCCTTCAGGAGGAAGAGGAGGAATGAACTGAGAGGCAGGCTCAGTGTTCACCTGCACTGCCTCCAGGAGTCTGGGCTCATCACTCTGGGGAGTTGCAGATGAAGGGGGGAATATTCATGAGGAACAATCTAAAGAATTTGGTTTACTTTCCCAGCTTTTATTTATATTTTGTGCTTTAGAAAGTCTGGAGATTTAAGTTTCTGCTCAAATTCCAGAGTGCAGTAATATCTCTAATGAAGGAAGGAAGGCTTAGGGCAGGTAACTCTCCCCATTGTATTTCTGGGAGCAACAGAGGGGAGGGTAAGGATTATACCTTAGTTTTATTTTAGGAAATATTCTTTTTCCTAGGATGTAACTAAGGTCTGCAGCAATGTGAAAAGCACATTATAAAAGGGAAAAATATACAGAGCAGACTACTATATCTATGTGCAACACAATCAAAGAATTCAAGTCATAATTCTTATTACCACTCCCGTAATTATCTCACTCATATCATAGATGATAAAGTTCATTCATTTCTGTGAAACTTCAGAAGTGACACAATAAATCCATGATTAGACAAAGGTTACAATATACTATGGACATGATATAGCACAGGGCTATGTTTAGTCCATATTTTTCATTTACAGTTGCCAGAAAAAAAGTTGGCCTTTTTTAATTATATTATACTGAGAGGTTTGTTTCATAATTTTACATATTTCAAAAAAGTGTACAAAACTGCCTATCCAACAGAGGCGGTGGGCTTTTTTTTATTCATCACTTGTATTGCTGAGAATACTGTGCATGTTGTAAGCACTGTTCTGCTTTTCCAGAGCTTTCTTTAGCTTTAGCTCCTCTAATTTTTTCCATAATTCTTCACGTTCCAATTCCTTCTTTTTCTCTCTGTAGATAAACCAAGATTTTTGTAGTCAGAAAACCTTTCATTTAGAACCTAAAGAAACTTGCTGTTTGGCAGTTTGCAGGAGAGCACACTGTTCGCCCACATTTCACTTAAATCCATTTACTGAAGTATTTAAGGCCAATTACCAGGAGCACCTAATTGCTCTGTCACTCTCCTGTGATTACTAGGTCTATGGGTCTCCTGTACCAACTCAGCTACACCTTGTTTTCCCCTACATATTGCTACATCCATGACCACTGTTGTCATTCACACTCTATTACACTCACTCTCACCTAACCCTCTCATAGCTACCACAGCCAGGATGGTCACCTTTTACAGAAATCGAAGGGTGGCTGTGAGGTCAGGCTGGAGCCACTTCTGGCGGAATCACCTCTCTAGCCACTAACCAGTCTGTATCTTTGATGTCAAATAAGAACTAGAGTTTGATTAAAAAAAAACAATTTCAAAATATTTATGTTTCAACTATTTAATTTTAATTCTAAGGAAAATGCTTCTGAATAACTTGGACCAAACTATTTTGAACGGCTATATGAACATATAAAAACAAAAGAAGGGCTTACAGTTTTGTAGTTAAATACCATTTAAGGGGACAAAGGTACTAATTTTTGCAGTTATGATTATTCTTTGTGACGTGAAATACACAAGTTTCTTGTGATTATAATTATGCTTCCCAAGGGTTAAACTAGGTACCTATGTTTTTTTTTAGAGTTATTGATGGACTAGGATAGCCCTAAAGATATTCTACTTGCCACAGGAAAACCCTGATTAGGAACTTCTAGTCAAGAGAGACCAGCTTTTCCCAACAATAGGTAATAAGCTTCTTAGAGGTAAATGGTATCTATTATCCTCAAATGGTGGGTGGGCTCAGGTACAGTGGTTACTACCCGTCTAATGTTTGAAATAAATGAGAAGTGATTTTTAAGATGGTTATATATGAAGTTCTCCAAAAGAGGCAATCACTTAGGCAGGTTTGTAAATGCTCCTACATGCTACCATCTCTAAATATTGTTGCAAGTAACAAAATATTATGTGAGCTCCCTTTGACTGAAAAAGAACTATGTCAGACTTTAAGATACCACTTTGGGCAACCTGACACTCCCAAACTGTCGTGCAAAGAGCAGTTGAAGAGTAAGGCTCACTATGGAAGCCCATCTGAACAAAAACAATTTTCATAAATACCTAACAATAAGAAATTGTTATATAAATCCAGCATAAATTGTGAATGAGATAAACAGGATTTATAATCCACATTAAAATTATAATCTAACCGGTAGGGTAAGTTTTTTATTTAGAAATTACTTAAAAGTTTAAGTATTACAATTTGAAAGTCTCTAACTGACTTAAACATTATAATTTTAATTTAGGCAAGCTACCTTATTGGACTAAATCACATTCAACTAACTTAAAATGTATAGATAACTTGGTAATTAAAAATGCCCAATACCTTTGTCTTTCAGCTTTGTATGAGCTAGTAAGGTCATCGAACAGCTTGCCGTTCATTTCCATTAGGGTTTTAAGCACGTTGTACACCAGTGCTACAATGGTCCTAAAATGAAAATAAACAGTGTTGGGCCACAGAAAATGTAACATTATCATCCCTAAATGGTGGCTGACTCAATCCATTTTAATTTCTTTTTTTTTTAATTTTTATTTATTTATGATAGTCACAGAGAGAGAGAGAGAGAGGCAGAGACACAGGCAGAGGGAGAAGCAGGCTCCATGCACCGGGAGCCCGACGTGGGATTCGATCCTGGGTCTCCAGGATCACCACCTGGGCCAAAGGCAGGCGCTAAACCGCTGCGCCACCCAGGGTTCCCATCAATTCATTTTAGAGATAACTAAGATGCAAGATGTCACACAGCCAGTGGTGATAGAGATCATCTATCTAATTCCAAAATTCATGTCTGTCTTATGCTTAAGCTCTTAAAAAATGTTAGTTACCTTCTTGTCTGTTCTACAGTCTACTTTCTCAAGCTAACAGTATTAAAAGATGAAAAGGAACTACCTACCATAACTTGTGAGAAAAACAAAGTAGGATAAGGATGTTCAGTCTGCACAATCTGAACACTGCTGATAGGACTCTAAGCACTTCAACTTCTCCCTGGGAGAGCACTAACCCAGAGCTGGGTTGGTCTCCCCAACTGGGTCTGACCACACAGTGGTGCAGAATGTCACACAAGATAGTTCTCCCTTCAGAGAGATTTGCAATTTTAAATAGAAATTAAGAACATACATATATTTACAGTTTTATAAAACTATATGTATGTCAAATACACAATAGAATTATGATGTTAACCTTGGGATAGGCTCCAAATCTGTATGGGTTTCATGTATGAATTACGAGATCGAAAGACAAACAGCACAAACACAATAATACAATCAACATAAAAGATACTTACGGATTCCAGTGTTCTTTGGAGATTTTATATAAACTGCCAAACATAATTGGCAGAATTTTATCAATGTTCTCCTCAATCAAACTAAGAATATACTCATTATTCCAGAAGTACAATGCCCTTTCTGCAACCTAAAAAGACATTTAGAAATGTCAAAACTAAAAGAGGAAATAGAATAATAGTATAAACATGGCTTCATGAAAATATCATACCTGAAAATGAGAACTGGATACACACTTGGATATCTGCTTAAAAAGAGGCTCCTCAATTTTTTTGAACTGTGTGGGTTCAATGACATCTAAGATTTCTTCAATTTCTCCTAAAAACATCACCTAGGTTAAAAAAATTTTAAGAAACATAACATGACAAATTATATGATGTTAACATAGAAAACTACAAAGGAGAAAGTTAATTTACAAATTACATAGTGGACAAGAAGTTGTATATGCAATTTACTATAATGTTCAGCTATCCCCCCAACTCCCTTTCTAACCCCCCAAAGACCATATCTTACACTCTGTAGTGGAGACAATACAGCCAGCTCAAAGAAGCATGGTTTATAATTAAGCCCTAAGATGAAAGAATTTTTAAAAAATCATACCATTTTTATTGAACAAAACCTACCTCTTTCTGACTGCATGTTTTTGGCCAAAATTTCAGCAACCCTCTGATCACCTGCAAAAAGGAAAAAGTTTAGCACAAGCAATGAAGTTGGCTAATACCAGGAAATTTTTAAAAATTGTGATTATATCAATAATCATTCTGAAGTAGATCAGTATTATTTAATATCTCAGTGTATCCCCAGATTTTCTGCTCAGCTTTACACTTTTAATAATTCAACAAATATTTACTGTGTACCAATGGGAATTATACATTAAACACAAAAGTAATTTTAATAGTAAATGCTACTTGTAAGAAAATAAAGGAAACTATGATGATGACGACGGGGTGTGGCTGAAGGAAGGAAGTTATTGTAAGGATAAACTAAGGCACAAAGAATTCCTGTTACTTAAAACCATCTGAGGCACCAGAAAGCTTCCCAATTTATTTCATAGCTAGCACCATCTTGATAACCAAAATACAAGGAAGGGATTATGAATTTAAGTGGAACCCAGTTGCAGAAATTTGTATTATGTTAAACATTAACAGTATATTGACAGAACTACTTGCTCCCTTATGCCTTACTCCAGAAATTCCAGGATAGTTCAACTCATTACAGCTTTATGTTAAAAGGGAAAAACTGTGTGATCATCTCAAAAGATTTTGAACAGTTATTCGGTATGTTTGACTATATATTCTGATAAAAATTTAAAGCTAGAATGAAGATGTCTCAGAAATCAGCAGTCATTTTATATAATGATTTCTTGGAAGTAGGCTGTAAACTGTCAGGGCCAGGTAGTTTTGTAGAAATATATCTTTGATAGCCTTTTAGATTATTCTATAGCTGTAGTCCAGTTATATTTTATAGCCTGGTTCAGTAATAAACACTTGTTCAAATTAAAATTGGGAAGAACACAGTTCAGGAGACAATCCAGTAAGATAAAAAGAATGTGATGAACAATCTTGGACAGGAATACCAATACCAAATTATACTTATTTGTCTAAATATATAATGACTATATACCCCCTAATTTAAAAAACCTGAAAAATTACTAACAGTAGCAAAGTTCAATATGTGGCCAGATAAATATGTAAAAATCAATACCTTTATAAAACAAAGTATCAGTAATAAAAGATGCATTTCATAATAAAAACTAATGTAAAGAATAAAATTTGCAAGAAATGTTTACTGATCATGTAACACTTCAAATACGTGATTCAATATCATGTACTTTTCTTACATTTTATGTAATTTCAATCAAATACCAACTGAATTACTTTTTTTTTTTTTTAAAGATTTTATTTATTTATTCATGAGACAGTGAGAGAGGCAGAGACACAGGCAGAGGGAGGAGCAAGGTCCATGCAGGAGCCTGACATGGGACTCGATCCTGGGACTCCAGGATCATGCCCCAGGCTGAAGGCAGGGGCTAAACCCACTGAGCCACTCAGGGATCCCCCAACTGAATTCCTTTCTGAAATTAGAAATATTTATTCTAAAATCCATAAATGTAGCAAATAACTAAGAATTTTTTGTGGGGGGAGGGGAAAAATTAATGGAATGGAACCTGCATTACTGATATCAGCAACTAAAACAAGAAGATATTAGCAAAGAAACTGACAAAAAGATATGAAATAGGGATGCCTGGCTGGCTCAGTAAAAGCATGCGACTGGATCTTGGGGTTATGAGGTCAAGCCCCATGCTGGGTGTAAAGCATACTTGATTAAAATGGGGGGTATGAAATAGAGGAGTATCTACACTCACGTGTAAATGGGGCTTAGTACAACAGTGGCATTTCAATTCCTTGGGAAATAGATGAATTAGCCAGTTAAGTGGTGGTATCTGACTACTGTCCCACCACTTAGAAAAAATGTAGTTCTATTGGTAGCCAGACTCCTAAAATGATCTTCCATGATCCTTACTTCATGAATTCACACACTTGTGTAATCCTGTTGCCACAAGTTGGGCTGGCCTAGTGACTTGCTTCTAACCAACAGAATGTGGCAAAAGACTGAATATAGCTCCCATGAGTAGTTTACAAAAGATTGTGACTTCCAGCTTACTAGCTGACTCTCTAGAGCCTTCTTATCTTGCAAGCTCTGATAAAGCAAGCTGCTATGCTAGAGAAGCCCACATGACTAGGAACTGTGGGTGGCCTCTAGCCAAGAGCCAGCTAGGAACCTGAGGCTCTCAGTCCAACAGCACTTGAGGAATTGATTTCTGCCAACAACCATATGTGCTCAGAAGCAGATCCTTCCTCACATAATCTTTCCTATGAGACCCCAGCCTGGGCCAACACCCTGACTGCAGCCTTTTGAGAGACCCTAAAAGCAGAGGACCCAGCTAAGTAATCCCTGGATTCCTGCTTCACAGAATAAGATAATAATAGTTTATTGTTTTAAGCCACTAAATTTTGTGATAATTTGTTATACAGCAAAAATACTAATATATTTTTTACTTGTGTCACACATTTCAATTTCAAATGCTGTAATGGGTTAAATGGTGGCCCCAAAAAAGATATGTCCATGTCCTTATCTTTAGAATCCATGAATATGAGTTATTTGGGAAATGGATCTTTGGAAATTTAATTAGTTTGAGATCTCAGGATGAGATCATCCTGGATTATCTGGGTAGTCTCTATATGGTAGCCCTATATGGACAGGCCCCAAATCCAGTGACATGTCCTTATAAAAAGACACACAGGACATGAGAGAAGAGGCAGCAGTGTGAGACTGGAGCCATGCCATAAGCTAGGAACACTGGAGACACCAGAAGGTGGAAGAAGCAAGGAATGGAATCTCTGCTGGAGCACCTGCTGGATGCCCTGCTGACACACTGATTTTGGACTTCTGACCTTCAGAACTCTGAGAGAATAAATTTCTGTTATTTTAAGACACCAAGTTTGTGGTAATTCATCATGGTAGCACTAGGAAACTATTACTGATATTCTACCTATAAAGTTTTCACAGGTAAAAACTAAATCCATAAAATAGGATACTGGAGAACATTTTTATAATCTCAAAAAGTAAAGGATTTTTCTGGGCACCTGGTGGCTCAGTTGGTCAAGTATCTGACTCTTGATTTTGGCTCAGGTCATGATCTCAGGATGAGATAGAGCAGCACACTGGGCTCTGCACTGGGTGTGGAGCCAGCTTAAGATTCTCTCCCTCTTCCTCTGTCCCTCCACCCAATCCCCAAAGCTCGCTCTTAAAAAAAAAATTTTTTTTTCTTAACATGGCACTAAGGCCAGAAACCATAATGATGAATAGATTAGATTCCACTACATAATTTTTTTTAAGTTTAGGGCAAAGATTAAAAACTATATTCAAATTTAAAAACTCCAAATGCATAAAAACTATTTGCAAACTGTAACAGGAAAATGATTAAAGTAAGCAAAGGACACAGAAATGGAAATGACCAACAACTGTATAAAAGGATGGTGTAATCCTTGTAGTAATAATAATTTAAAAAGCCTATTAAAATACTATTTCATACTAGGCATCTGGTGGCTCAGTCAGTTAAATGTCTGGCTTTAACTCAGATCATGTTCTCAGGGTCCTGGGATCAAGCCCCAAGTTGGGCTTCTTGCCCAACAAGGAGTCAGCTTGTCCCCCTCCCTCTGCCACTTCCCTTCACTCAGGCTCTCTCTCTCAAATAGATAAAATCTTTAAAAAATAATATTTCATACCTATTTGACTAGCAAAAATTTTAGAGCTTAATATTCAACATTGGCCAGGGTGAGGGAAGAAAATGCATCTTCAGACTCTGGACTGAAATATTAAATTGTTCAAACTTTTTGGAAGACAACTTGGATGGAATATGTTAAAATTTCCATGTAGTCTTTGACCCAGCAACATGGCTTTAATTGTAATGATTTTTAAACATTTATATACACAGGATACCTGGCTGGCTCAGTCAGTAGAGCATGCAACTCTTGATCTCAGGGTCATGAGTTTGAGTCCCCCATTGGGTAAAAGATTATTAAAAAATTTTTAAATTAAATACTTGAAAAAAATCACATTAAATAATAATAATTTTTGGTGTGCTGTTCTGAGAGCTAGATTTTTTTTTTTTTTCTAACACCACAGACAGGACACAGAACAATTCTAACACCCTAAACATCCTCTTACCCGGCAACATGTTTCAACTACTCATGTGTCCATTAACTGAAGATATGTTATGGTAATCCATATAATGGAATTTGATGTTACCAGTGAAAATAATGAAACAGATTAATAGGAAAGGTAGCCACATTATATTGAGAAGTGAAAAAACTTGATCAGCACTGTCCCACTGTTTAACCTACACACACACATACATATATGCATAGAAAAAATTTCTAGAGGGATCCCTGGGTGGCGCAGCGGTTTGGCGCCTGCCTTTGGCCCAGGGCGCGATCCTGGAGACCCGGGATTGGATCCCACGTCGGGCTCCCTGCATGGAGCCTGCTTCTCCCTCTGCCTGTGTCTCTGCCTCTCTCTCTCTCTCTCTGTGTGACTATCATAAATAAATAAAAATTTTTAAAAAATTAAAAAAAAAGAAAAATTTCTAGAAATATATTAACCAAATTATATGGTTATCTTTTAGGGGACACGATTTTAAGGAACTTACTCCACCTTGTGCTTTATGACTTTATATTATATGAACTACACATTACTTTCATAAATAGAAGTAACAATAAAGCCACTTCCACTTTAGAAAATAAAATTTCAACTGAACATCTAGGTACATAAATAATGTAATAAAAAGCCAAAGCTCTGACTTATTTATAATTTGTAGGAAGCTTTGATATAAATACCAGGTTTCTAGAGACTGATATGTGAAGGCACAAACCCAAGTATCATGGTCATAATTTGGGTGCTGAATGGCCTATGGTAGAAACTGCAAGATCTATACATCTACAGATCATTATGAATTGAAAAATACTTTCCTTCATCATCTTGGATATTTACCTGCCTACCTCTTCATCCTGTTTCTATTTCCATTAACTCAGCTCACCTAAGTCAGACATCTGGCCATCATCCCTCTTCCCAATCTACTCTTTAAAAAGAAATCACCTATCTTATCTTCTCCTCGATCTACCTCATATTAACTTATGTTTAAATTACATGTCTATAATTCAATTATGAACCATGACTTACTATGTTATGGGTTTTGTCTCAATTCTGAGGAGAGGTACCATGGATTTATATTAAGTTTTAATTATCGTTAGAGGTTTATATGGTTTCATGTAAATACCAGGCTTCCAATTCTGATTTGTCTTTAAAAACTGGTTTTTTTTTTTAGCTGTTTCCAGAAAGATTTGCAAGTCTAAAAGTTAAAAAACTCTAAGCATTAGGGAGTGGAAAGATATCTTTTTTTAACCTTTACAGGATGCTCAAGACAGAGGAAGAACATTAAGTTCATAATCTTTTTAAGCATGCCTAGGGATAGCCTCAGTAACTCATAATAAAGAAAATCTTATTTAAATCCTTCAAATCCTTTGTATTCTTTAAGAACTCTCAGTTTAAATATTTAGATTTAGGATGCCTTGAAAACATTCTCTCAAAATACTTTATCAATGTTAAAAGGTTGTTTTCTCTGCTTTCATACTTTTCTATTTCTCCCTACCTTGTTTTTCTTGGATCTTCAATTTTCATAACATTCTTATTCTCTCCTGAATCTTCTCATTGTAGGCAAATAGCAGAATTCAAAGACTGAATTGCTATGCTGATTCATAAATAACCTTTATTCCAAGATTGCATCTTGATCACCAAAGGCAAGGAAATGTTTTCAATCCCTATCATGTGGTTTAACATTAATAAGAAGGAAAAACCTATTCTAAAAACAAAACAAAACTCCAAGAACCCTCACAGTATGTTTTAATTTTAAAAAGTGAATGAAGAGGGTGCCTGGGTGGCTCAGTCAGTTGGGTGTCTGACTCTTAGTTTTGGCTCTAGTCATGATCTCAAGATCATGTGACTGAGCCCCATGTCAGGCTTGGTGTTCAGCAGGGAGTCTGCTTGGGATTCTCTCCCTCTCCCTCTGCCTCTGCCTCTCCCCCAGCTTGTATGCATGTTCTCTCTAAAGATAAGTAAATCTTAAAAAAACAAAAGGTGAATGAAGAATAAAAAGATTATTAGTGAAGATATTATGTATAAAAAATTTCACTGCAGTCATTGGATCCTGTCATCACACATCTCAACTATGATACTTTATTTTTATTTATTTTTTTAAAGATTTTATTTATTTATTCATGAGAGACACAGAGAGAGAGAGGCAGACACACAGGCAGAGGGAGAAGTAGGCTCCATGCAGGGAGCCCAACGTGGGACTCCATCCCGGGTCTCCAGGATAACACCCCAAGCTGAAGTGGCACTGAATCGCTGAGCCACCGGGGCTGCCCTCAACTATGATACTTTAATATTAATCTACATTTAAGTTATTCAAGACACAACTTACAACTTGTGGGAACTCCACCCTGTTCTTTGAATGCAGATTAACCTAATATCCCTTCTAAATGACTTTAAAGTATATTACTACTGTTTGATAACTTTATAGGGGTTTAAAGAAGGCTACAACAAAATGCTAAAACGTAGATTAGAGACAAAAAGAAATAGAGTACTTACTGGTTCTGTTAGTGTAGTATCCTTCTCCAGGAACTGTACGACACAGTAGGCTAGCTAAAATATAAGGGACAGTTTATAAATATTACTGAATGAAATAACAGTGATACAAGAAGTTTATATTTAGTTAACAAAAATGACTACATCATTTTAATAAATTTTACCCTATCTCAATATATAAACATGAATATCCTCACAACTGTGTAAATTTTAACCTTGAAAATAACTTCTAGGTCAAAAAAGATGTTCTTTTTTCATAGTAACTTCTGATACAACATGAAATGGGACTGACACTTTATTATTTATTTATTTATTTATAAATTTAAAGACTGACACTTTAAAAGCTAATTTTAGTTTTCAGCAAATTTCTGCATGTATACCTGTGCTGATAGGATATTATTCTCTAAATTTTCAGAGATTAAAATTATTGTCCAACTACGCTATCAAGGCTACACGGAACATTCTATAGCTACGTGGGACTCATTCAAAGTCAAGGCTTGGACTAAAAAAGGAAGAAAATTTGGTATTATCTCTCCTATATTTACACTTGAAGTGTACTGAGCTTATTTAATAAAGCTAATTATCGTAATACTTTTAAATTATAATGAAAATTTACCTTAAGCAATTTACAAAGCAAATTATTTAATTATATCTAAAATTGCTGCCTTAATATTCTTCAATTTCTCTGCCTTTATATCAGCCTTTGAAACAATATTCATTTTATTTGAAATCTGTCTGAAACTTACCTGAGCATGAAACAAAGCTAATCCTTTTGCAGTATGCATAGGAATAAGAACCTTCATTAGAAATTGTTTATGTTCTGCTTTCAGTGGCAATGCAAAGCCATTGATAATACTGGAGGGAAAAAAAGGCAGGGGGAAGGGTTAAGTAGTTACTACTTTATTTCCAAAAATTATATCCATGAGTACATAAGGATCAGTGTTCTGCTTTAATTCTGGTGTCGAATGACTTACCATTTTCAAACTAGTCTGTTCCTCTAAGTCATTCATGGACTGCCAATTAAAGTCCCACAAAGTAATTTTTATCTTCATTTTCTATAAAGCCTATCACTTTATTTATTGACAGGAGTGTCAATATCACAATGTTGTTAGAACTTTCCATATTTTATGAAGCAAAAAATATTTCTGAAGTCTAGAGTTTCTCTTACTTTGCTGAAAGATCTGAAATTAAGAATTTTCTCCATAATCATTCTCTAACTAGAAATAGAGGGGGCCTAATCTTCTCAAGTTAATACTGCTGTGTGATGAATAAGGAAGGCAAAATGTAAAAAAAAAAAAAAAAAAAAAAAGGAAGGCAAAATGTTTATATAAACTTTGAGGCTATAGATTCTTCTAAAAAGAACGATGGGTTTGGAATGGCCTATCAATATCTCAACAAGAACTCTTATAAGTTCATCAAACATTCATAATAGTTTATTTCATTTCTTCCCAATCAGATCTTAGAAATTTCTAAGGCAGTCTGGCAAGATCAGGCATAAAACATGCCACAGCTTCAAAAGCAGGAAGCCTATTCTAAAACAGATGTCTTGCATGGCAAGTACTTTAATATGCTGACCGCTTAAAAGCTATAAAAAGAATTCAGTTGAGAAACTATGTCTTGTGCTCTATATTTAAATTCTAAATACGAAATATTTTCTCCAACCCCAGCTAAGATTCTAATACATAAAACATTCAAAGTTATTTAACTCTTTAAAAACAAAAAAACTGACCTACCTTCCTAATATTTCAAGGAGTTCAGCAACACCATTGAAATGTTCTGTTTCATATATAAACCTGAATTTAAAATAAAGAGAGATGTAATGAAAACTCAAACATTAGAAAACTAAAATGAGAGGAGACTCAAGAAGGTAAAGAAATCAATCCTAAGGGCAACTAGAAGAAATATACAAGCATCCTTCAGGAACTCTCTGTAAGCTATTTTGTCCAAATTAGTTACTACTTTTGTTAAAATTAGCTATAAAGATAATGGATTATTTCACTTGGAAAGTTTTATTTATTAAAAATGTAAAAGAAAGATGGGTTTTCTCAAGCAAATACTTTTCAAAATAGGAAAACCTCTACCCATAGGAAAATCCAAGAGAAAAGGACCCATATGTAATAAAGCCACTTTTATTCATAGCTTCACTAAACCTAAGCTGCACAGCTGCCTAGCTTTCCAAGATTAGGCTTGCTGTTAAAGCACATAAATGACTACAGGACAGGGAAGGTGTTAAATAAGTGGACTTAGGAGAGGAAGAGACCTGCAGAAAGATGCTCTCTATAGAGGAGGCAGCTGTTACTGATTTCTTATTGTTACAATGTGGGAATGCTAGCCGAATTTTGCCAGATTTCCAATTAAAACAAACAAACCAAACCTGAAATGTGGGTATATTAAAGCAAAATCTCCTAATTAGTAGAAGCAACTGCTTAACAGATTATCATTTATAAAGGAGTCAAAATACAGGTTCCATATAAATTTAATTAGCTTTGTCAGAAAATCTAATGAAAGTACTTTCAAGAGCTATTGATTTAAATAGTATTTATACACCTTTTTAAAGAAGCTCAAATAGGTAACTAGACAAATTCAATAAATCTTAAACATGAGTGTTGGTATTACATCCTAAAAACTGTCTTCATTACTACTATCCACTTCACATGAGAAGTAGGTTACAAGTTTGTAAAAAGTTACATGCAATCCAATAACACCCACAATATAGGCTAAAAATGACTCAAATACTATCAGATTAACGGAGTTGATACTAAAAATTAATCTAAAGGAACTAGAATAAAAAGACATGGAGGGGGGAAAAAGTGCTACATATGAATATATGACCAGTTTACCTGAGGAAAATGTTGTTAATTTGTTTTCTGATGAATGCTCTTAATCCAAGAAATTTCCCATAAATTCGGTGCAGAACAGTCTTCAGGAAGTCACGTTCTCTGGGATCTTCACTATCAAAAAGCTCCAGGAGCTTTAAAAAAAATCTGAGAAATTACTTTTTAAAAATAATTGAGCTAAAACTTCACTTTATATTAATCTGATTTAGAGATAACCCAATGAAATCTTTAAAAAAATTTTAAAGATTCTTAGAGATTCTGCCTTAGGTTGATTTTATTCTTGCTAAATAATGAATCTAAAGAAAAGCTTAAGGAGTATTTCGTTTCAAAAACAACAATATAAAAAAAAGTGGGATTTTTTTCCTAGCCATTCATTTTAAAATTCTATCCTATTCTTGGCTACTAACCATAGCTCATAATTATACAATGTTGAAATTTGAGAGATTTTTTAATGCTTTCTGATAATAATTCAAAACTACACACAAAAACCTTAAGCTTGCAAATTGCATGTCATTAAATAAATGAAGTTTAAAAAATACACGTGTAAATGAGTATTCACAGTTTATTAGAAAGATTTATACAAACCAAAGCTGCTTTGTGGTTTTACAATAAAAAAATCAAGTCAGCATATACATGCTAACAGAATAAAAAACATACATGAAATAATGAAATCAAACATGAGAAAGACCACACATTTTTACTTAAAGTCACTTTAGCAACTGGCTGTAAAATTTTAAACCAGTTCAAACTGGCCAAATCACCATTTTCCTATACCTCTCTGCACAACTCTTCAGCAAATGCACGATAAAGAGGTCTTTGAAAAATTTAAAGTCAAAAGCTCAAACTTCCATTTCTAAATGGTAAAGAAACTGAATTTCTTCTGTCAAAAAATAGTATTACTGTATTTTAAATAAAACATTGGATTTTCTTAGGAAAAATTTAAAAATATTCCCTATCTATATAATCACCTATATGAAGTCATCAAAAAATTTTATGTTCTGTACTTTGATATTGGTAATTACAGTCAAGATGGCAAGCTCTGAACCTCATCAAAGTTCTTTGCCCATTCTGTCTTGAATTATAAGTAATTGTTTACATATGCAGTTCTTCTAGTAGAGTGGAAGGCAGTGATGACTTTAGTCATATTTATATACCCCTAAACAAAAGTCTTGTTTATAGTTTGCATTCTTTGTTCACTAGGTTATTAAAGTCCGGAATGAGGCTCCAGCCAAAAATATCCAGAGTACAAGAATTTGTGTTTATATACTTAATAAATTCAGTTCAAATTATTGTAATTAAAAATGGCTAAACTACTCACTTGAGACACTCAAATCAGTTTCTGATGTTGGGTTTACTTAGAAGATAAGCTTTTAAATTAATAAAAGGGGCTCTTAATTGTTAAGGCCGACTTGCTTAATTCAAGAACAGAATCTAGTATAAATTGATCCTCAGAAGAAAAATATTAACCTAGAGAATAGCAATTAGCCAAGTGTCAAATCTATTTAAAGAAACCTATTTTGAAGTATTAATATAAGTAAAATAATCTATTTAGAAATACAAATAGATATAAATCAATATAAATTCATATAATAAACACAAACCTAGTTATTAGAAAATTGTTTCTTATTCTGGCGTTGATACTTATATCTACGCTTTTAAAAGGTAAATCATAACCTCTGTCATTCTTCATCATTGATAAAATGAGTAAGGTTGAAAGTAATCTTGTTTTTTTTTTTACGTGAACGTAATAACATGGTCTAGTTCCAATTCTGACTGTCCCATCTACTAGCTGTGTGGAATTAAACATGGTCTAGTTCTTTATATAAATGCATATAAGGACAGTGCCTGGCACATAAAAGTACACCCTCAATAATTCTTAGTTTCCTTTATTCTTCTGAAATCCTAGAATTTGAACATAACTTGGAATTATGCAAGTGTTTTATTCTTTTGAAATAATGAATGTCCACATTTATACTTAGGGTTTTTTTCTCCCATATTTCTAAAAATTACTATGCAATCAAATAATTTCAAAATACTAAAAGCTGAGAATTCCCTTATATACAAAGGTAACATAAGAATAACTAGGAGGGAAAAAAAATAACTAGGAGAAGTGATCTATGCAAGCATAGTCATTTAAGCTGCTAAGAACAAATTACTGGGCTCTGGTTTCTCTAAACTCAGGTATTTAGAGAAGGTAGAAAATGGGTCCCACTCTAACCAGTTTTTTTCTTGTTCCCTCTCAAACCTATGAAATAATTCAGCAGCAGAAATACCTCAAGCTGCAGACTGAAGAAGCATTAAAGTAACTGCTCCCCTCAACTTGCTTTTATCTTAAACATAATTTAATATGGTATTACTAGAGTTCCTTAATATACTATATTCCTTCTGTAGCACACAAGAGCTACAGAAGAAAATAAATATGCATTCATTTGCAATTACCAAAATAATAAAGCTCCATTTAATTTGTTTTTTTACTTGTGAAGGAAATGTAAATTTTACTCTTAGCACAAATCTAATATTTCTTCATAATTTACGAGGAGCTGCTTGAATGGTTGAAGAACATATTCTTGACAGTATTCTCCATCAATCAATACACTCACAGCAACTAGTGAGAATACTTCATGTGAGGTCAGAGGTAGTTATGAATGACCAAAAATGAACTCCAAATATGTGGAATTCATGTTTGTAGAATCTTTACCATACAGTGTAGTAAGACGGAAGGAAAAGTTCTCATAATGATTTTAATCCTACCAACACTGGGTTCATCACTACCTTCTCACTCATCTTCAAATCTTTTTGAAAATGCAAATAACTCTAGAAGAGGAGAGCATCAAATTCCTAATGTGACCTTACATACTGGTAAGTATTTCCCAGAGAAAAAGTGAACCCAGAAAGATCTGGTCTACTTCACAATCTTGTCTAGGGCCAACCAATTCCCACAGTTAAAAAGAGGCATTTACATTGTTGAAAAGATTGTGAGGGATCCCTGGGTGGCTCAGTGGTTCGGCCCAGGGCGTGATCCTGGAGACCCGGAATCAAGTCCCACGTCAGGCTCCCTGCATGGAGCCTGCTTCTCCCTCTGCCTTTGTCTCTGCCTCTCTCTCTCTCTCTCTGTCTCTCATGAATAAATACAATCTTTAAAAAAAAAAAAAAAAGATTGTGAAAATAAAAATAAAAATGAACACATTCTGAGGAGTTAATTTTCAATATATAGGTTCTAAAACTTAATAGCTAAAAAGCAATTAAAAAAATGAAAGGGGCCACTTGGGTGTCTCAGTCATTTGAGCAGGAGATTCTTGATTTCAGCTCAGGTCATGATCTCAGGTCAGGGTCCTGGGATTGAGCCCTGCATAGGCTCCACATTTAGCAGGGAGTCTGTTTGAGGTTCTCTCTCTCCCTCTGTCCCTCACCCCTACTTGTGCATGCTCACTTTCTGAAATAAATAAATCTTTAAAAAAAAAAAAGTTTAAAAAATTAAGTTTAAAAAAAAAGGTTATCACATGTTTCACTCTATCTCCTTAACTGGATGGCTAGAATGCCTAAAGTGGGAAGGGGAAAGGAAAAAGGAAAGGTCACTGGTAATTGATAACAGGAAAGGAGCCTAAGGCCCAAACTCCTAACAATGATCCCATTTCCATTTTTTCTTTGTCATTTCAAAGTCGCAATGCTTAAAACATATGTCAAAGTTCAAAGATTTAAAAATTTAAGAGGCGGCTTCTTGCCGCTAGATTGAACAGTCATTCAGATTGTCCAGAAAGGCTTGCTTTTCTTGTCTTTATAAAGTTACTATGAGAATTCAACATTGGATAAAATGACTCAACTTCATTAGCAGCTCACTCTTGATTAAAATACTCTCATTCTCAAAGCTACTTCATCTTTACTCTGTCTGGCAAGAGTATTAAATGCTGTTAAAGTGAAATAAACCATTTAAGTTTTGAAAAACTATTCTAATCACAAATTAATAAATCATTGCTAAGATGAATGTAAGAAAATTTAAGACACTAAGAATTCCTTACCTGTTGTACAAACTTCTGATCAATGTATCGCTTTGCAATGCTAGGCTGGAAATCAGGGCTCTCCAAAAATCTTAAGAAGAATTCATACACCAACTATGAAAGAAAGTCATATGAAAGCTAAGATGATACCTATAAATTTTTACCCTAATTTATCACTTCATATCAAACATACCTTCTCTATCAACCTAGGAGGGAGATTTCTAATCTCATTAGAAAATGTGATGAGTTGGTATCAGTTTTTAAAAACTAAATACATATTCAGAATTTGGCCTCCTACGCTAGTAAATTTGGGGATTTATTGCTTCATATCACCTGTTGCAACTGTGAAATTATAGGAGCTAAAAAATAAAAACAACACCTAAAAAATATTTAACTAAGACTATTTTGCAGTCCATACTCACTGGGAATGAGTTCTTGCTCCAGTGAACTCCTAATCCACCTTAATTTAATCTCCAGAGTTCTTTAAATACAAGATCAGAAACCACCAGATAAGAATAAACTGGATTGTAAAGGATACTGTATCAATAACAATAAAGAGCAAAAAACTTCGTATCTCTTCTATAAAACTATAATGGGAAAAAGTTAAATCAATAAAAAAAAAAAAAAAAAAAAAAAAAAACCAGCATACCATATTTACATTTGGGAAGTAATGAACTAAGTTATGTAAGTTCAGGGTTCAGGAAGCAATGTCTGTTTACCACAGTGAATAAACTACAAGTCATAGCAAGACTTCTACCTAGAGTGCCAAGCAGGGGCACTGGGATGGCTCAGTGGTGGAGCGTCTGCCTTTGGCTCATGTCATGATCCAGAGGTCCTGGGATCAAGTCCCACATCAGGCTCCCTGCATGGAGCCTGCTTCTCCCTCTGCCTATGTCTCTGTCTCTCTCTGTGTCTCTCGTTCGTGAATAAATAAATAAAATCTTTAAAAAATAAAAAAAAGTGCCAAGCATCTTGGGGCCCCTGGGTGGATCAGTCAGTTAAGCATTCAACTCTTGTTTCGGTTCAGGTCATGAGCACAGGGTTGTGAGACTAAGCCCCTCACTGGGCTCTGTGCTGAATGTGGAGCCTGCGCCCCTCCCCCCTCCTCCCATGCATGCTCTCTCTAAAAAAAAGTGTGTGTATATATTTATAAAAAATATATATAATATATATACATTAATATATATAAATATTACATATATATATCTTTTCATATATATATGGGTGCCAAGCATCTTAAAATAGGAAATGTTCACTTGCTGCCACAAATCAGAATTAAAAGTAAGGTTTAGGTGCTTGGGTGGCTCAGTCAGTTAAGCACCTGCCTTTGCTCAGGTCATGATCTCTGGGGTCCTGGGACTGAGCCCCAAGTAGGCTCTCTGCTCAATGAGGAATCTGTGTCTCCCTTTCCCTCTGTCCCTCCCCTTCCCCAATTCATGCTCTTTTTCTCTTCTTTCAAATAAATAAAATCTTAAAAAAAAAAAAAAAAAAGGTTTAGTTCAACTTGCCTCCATCACACCTATATCTATCTTTTAAGAAGAAAGGAAAATACACTAAAGTTTTTTTTTATTGTAAACCAACAGCTATAAAGGGCAGGAGGATAGCCCCAAATTGTGCCTTAATTTATTAGCTATCAAACAACATATTAATCTAGTGCCCTAAAAATAAACAAGTTAGATTACATCCCAAATAAAAACAGTCATTCAATAAACATTTAGGTAGTGAGGCCACATATAGAAGGGGGAAAAATTGCTACACTAAACGTACAGACTTTACAATACACACACAAAAAAAGCATTACCAGATTTGGAACTTATCATTCACCATAGAATAACAAATTTTTCTACTAGGAGTTCAATAATATTCTAAGCTTATCAACAGTTTTGGGAGCTTAATAAATATTGGTTTTGTCTGATGCATCTTTGCCCAACTATCCAAAGGAGTGATACTTATCGGTTTAATTATTGTCTAACTTTATTGTTAAGTATGCATTGTAACACACACACACACACACACAAAAACAGAAAATGGTATCAGTTTTTAATTTATAAATAATCAACCAACTATACAGATAATTTTGGTTTGGGTTGCATGCAAAAAGACACAAAAATTATCAGAGTCCTCTGAAGAGTTAGTACAGTCTCACAGACTGCTACACAATTTCACTGGCACAGCCTATTCAGTGCCTGCCTATTTTTCATGTCCAATACTTGCCTATTGTGATATAAGAAAATATATATTTGATCTTCCTCTCTGGTTATTAGCACAAAGCTCCTAAAACTCTTGGAATTTCCTGAGTGATAAGTAAGAGATGCATTTTTTTTTTTTTTTTGTTCTGTATTAAGAAGCCCCTTTCAAACATGCTTGAGTTTAAGCTAATGTGATAACTAGGAAAATGAAGCCTGGTTATCACAGGAACCAACGTGATGATGAGAGGGTTGAAACTTTCAGCCCCTACTCCCCATCCTCCAGGGAGGGAAGAGGGGCTGGAGACTGAGTTCAATTCACCAACGGCCAGTGATTTAATGAATCATGTTCACCTAATGGGACTACCATCAAAATTCCCAACAAAGGGGTTTGGAGAACTCCTGGGTTGGTGAACATATCAAGGTGCTGGGAGGGTGGTACATGGAACCCCTTCTCCATGGTAATTATGGTAACTCTGGGTCATTAGTGTCAGGAATGAATAAATTATAGGACACTCAGTTGGTGTTTGCAGAGAAGTGGAGAATTTATTGGTGTGGAAAATCCACACATTTGGTGTCAAAAGTGTTATGGATAAAGGAAACAAGTTTTCCTTTTAGCTACGTATAGTGTGGCTCAGGCAGTCGAGCATCCAACTCTTGATATTGGCTCAGGTCATGATTTCAGGGTCATAAGATCAAGCCCCATGTCAGCCTCTGCTCGAGATTCTCTTTCCCCCTGCCCCCACTTGTGTTCTCTCTAAATAAAAAAATAAAATCTTAAAGAATTATATGGCACACACACACAAAAGAATTATATGGCACAGACTATGGAGGAGACATTTAGAAAAAGGCTGTATCAATGTGGAATAAAGTCAGTAAGAAAAGTTTTAAGGAGGACGTGCAATAGAGCCCTATATTTGATTTGATTTTGGATCAGCCAAGAAGAAAGAGGGCTTATTATAGAAAGGTAGGAGATGTCTTGAGAAGCAGATGGTGTAGGGCATGGGTTGGTGGGTATAGAATCAGAGACTCAATCTTTATGTGGATCCTAGTTCAGTAGAAGTTAAGATGCATGGTAAGATGGGTTAAACATGAGTTTAACATGAGTTAAAGTTAAACATGAGTCAAGTATGGCATGCATTAGCCTATATGCTTTACTTCTTAAGATCTGCATCAGAAATATAGGGCTTAAGGCTGAATACTATTAAGAATAATCGCATGTCTTTTGGGAGACTTGCATGACAGCAAGCTGAATCCCCTAAATCACATATTCAGTTGAAACCTATACCTATCACAGATATCACATTATTTCTTACATAGTTTTCATCTACATCATTTAACTGACATAATGAACATTACCTGACCAGTCAAGATTAGCAGCAAACTGCTTTTATGCAGCCAACTTAGCACCACTAAAGTGATGATAACAAAAGTTTATCTAATAAACACATGCTAAGTAATGTCAAACAGAAGTAAAACAAACACTAGTGATCTGAGCTGAAAATCTTCAGGATGCAAAAATTAAGACTTTGCTTCATAAAATTGTACCCTGCCCCCACTGTCTCTCTCTCTGCATTACTTTTTTCTTGTATTTATCACACCCTGACATAGTATTATTTATTATTCTTTTCCACTAGAATTAAAGGATTCTGCTTATTCGTTCAGTACTTTATCTCCAGTATTTAGAACAATGCCTTGAACACATTTACTGAATAAAAATCATAGTTGATGAGTGACTGTTTCTGTGTAATTACTAAACTTTCTCTATATTCTTCTATATGAAGAAATAATTTGCTCTAAGAATCTAAGAAATGTGCTGCAAAGAACAACAGATACTTTTAGCAATGGATTAATTTCTCTAGTAAAATGGCAAACATCATATATGTTCAATGTATGGCTGGTCCTCCTTTTGTGAACCAAAAAAAAAAAAAAATCCTAAAAGATAAAAGTATAAAGCATAAAAAGATAACTAAAAAAGGATAATCTTACCATTCTACTTCATAATGACTGTACTTTCCTAAGGCAGTTAAAATAAAATATTTAAAATTCTGATCTTCACCAGTAAAAGACTTTATAAGAAGGTACAGCAAAAATAACATAGATGATTTAAGTATCTGAAAATAAGATCTATACAAAAAAGCTAAAGAAACCAGAAATGTTTGGCCCAGAGAGGCAAAAGACCAAGAACCAATTTTAATGAACTGTATACACACAAAAGGCTCTCTTCAAGGAATATGGTGGCCCAATGTTTTCCAAACTCTATTAAGAGGAAACTCATTGAAATGTTTTTTTTTTTTTTTTTAAAGATTTTATTTATTTTTTCATGACAGACACACAGAGAGGGAGAGAGGCAGAGACACAGGCAGAGGGAGAAGCAGGCTCCACTCAGGGAGCCCGACACGGGACTTGATCCTGGTCGCTGAGCCACCCGGGCTGCCCTGAAATGGGTTTTAAAACTGATTTAATATATGAAAGAATTCGGGCAGCCCCAGTGGTCCAGCGGTTTAGTGCTGCCTTCAGCCCAGAGTGTGATCCTGGAGACCCTGGATTGAGTCCCACATCGGGCTTCCCTGCCTGGAGACTGCTTCTCCCTCTGCCTCTCTCTCTCTCTCTCTCTCTGTCTCTCATGAATAAATAAAATCTTTTTAAAAATATATATGAAAGAATTCATGTAAGAACTAACATATACTGAACTAAATGAGATACTTCATATTAAGTGTCTAAACATTAAATTTAAGAGCTGTTTGAATGTGAAGGTGTATAGTGTAAAATGTTATGTTCCCAGTTTACATGTCTAATTATAGAGGTCACAAAGAAGAGTTTCTAGTCCCTAAAATACAGGTTATTACTAAAATGGTCTACATTCTAGTCTGTACCCTACATAATTACATCTTAGGTATCTGTGCCATAAAGAAAATAACTAATAAAAAAATTAAACTACTACATAATCTGCCTATATTCTAGGCTAATACAGCAGCCAAGCCTCCCTAATTACCTAAAAGTCAGCATACAGAGAATTATAATCTTGCTTATCCTCAATAAAAACAAAGCAATAATACTTAGGAAAGAAAACAAAAATAATTTGTAACTGTTAATAATCACCATATAGTAATATTTTATAAATTAAAAAATATGACTAGTTACCCACTACTAAAACAGTTTTTCTTCTGTCCCTTTTTTCTTTGTTTCTTTATTTCATTTATTCCATTTTTCCATTGTTTATAGTATTTCCATTACGGTGTGGAAAAAAATTAGCACATTTTTAGGAAATTCATGAACAGGGTTGAAGAAACAAAATTTTGAAAGGTTTTGAAATTACTTGTGATTTTTCCCCCATTAATTTAATGTTTATTTTTCATCCTATCAAATCGATTTCTAAAATCGAGTTTCTGATAAGCTAAATGCAAATGTAAACTTCTAACACAGAACAAAAAATTTCAAGTGAGTTGATACAAAGTATGTTAACAACAGAAAAACTTTCATTGAGCAAATTTCCTCAATGCTACAACTGTCTACAATCTCATTTACCAAAGCAGCTTTAATATACTCCACCCTAAAAAACAATAATTTAAATAATAATGTGGCAACAATATTCTTGACTGATCCTATAAATCAGCTCACTCAGCATTTAGTAGTTTCTGATGTACCTAGACCATTTAATTACCAAATTTAAAAACTGTATACCAAGTTTTAGTTACTAGAAAGATTTTAAACTATAAACATATATACCTAGGACAGAGTTTTTTCATCAGGGGATCACGGAGGTATGAAAATTTCTTGTATGTCTCTGTGTATTCTGTCTTGGGAGAAGACTCATTTTTTAAAAATCATAATTGATAGCAACTCACCACCCACCTAAAATGTTAAAAATAGCACCCACTGCTATTTTCAGGGAATTTTAATGAAATTTCCAATGAGGCCAAACAATATGTTTGTTTGGCTGAATTTTCACTGTTAATTTCCATGAGCATATAAAAATATCTTAACGGAGATACTATTTTTAGAAATTCAAAGACTGAGGAAACTTTTTCAGATTATCCAACTACCTGTGATTTAAAAAAAAAAAAAAAAAGACATTAACTTACCAGCTTAGGAGAATTTCATACCTCTAAAACCTTTGTATTATTAAATATATAATTAGTTTTATATCAACTATGGTCTCAAATTTCACATGAACTGGTATACACTATTAAAAATTTTTCCACTTCAGATTTTCTAGTTCTATAAGCTCTAACATGCTGATAAATCTTAAAATTTTTATTAGCTTTTGCTAATCCTAGGATTCCTCTTCTACTTTAGATATATATGTTAGATAAAATAAATAAATGAATGAACAATACAATTACTTAAAGCATCCCCAAGAGTGCAGAATAAAAATTTTTTCTTGTTTTTTAAAATAAAATGGAATGACCACTAAAAATATAAGTTCTGGCAAAATAAAAATCAACACTGTAATTGGAAGTGAACAGCTAGCACCCAAATGTAAATCAGGGTTCCTCTCTACCTCCCAGGAACTATATAGAAAATAGCTGGTGTTGCTGATTATCCAACCTATTGTCATTAAAAATATATTATTTTTCATTTTACTCAAAACAGACTCTTCCCTCCAATGATTGTAGCCTGTGGCAGGCATCGCTGGTTGACTAATACTCATTCCCTTCCTCTTGCCTGTCTCTAATACTCACTGTCAGGCTGCCTTACAACTAACTAGAGAAAAGGAAAAAGGGAATAGAAATAAGAAAGATGAAAAACAATCCAACACAATAAAAAAAGAGATTAAATATTAAGATTTTAAGAGAAACAGAGAGCCAAAGAAGAGCCAACATATGAATAGCTAGCATCCCCAAAGAAGAAAAACAAAGCAGTACAGCAAAAGAAATACTAAAAACTAATACTGAAGAAAACTTTTCAGAAATAAAAGTGGACTTTTGTAAGGAAAGAGTAACGATTCAACTAAGAAAATTTATCTAGAAAAATCAACACTTATGTGGAACCAGTAAAGCACTTGGCCATTAAAGGAAAAACATCCTTTAGGGATCCAAACAAGAAACCCACGTCTTTTTTTTTTTTTTTTTTTTTTAACCCACGTTGTTATATAAGGGAAAGAAAATCAGACTGAAATCAAGACAATGGAATAATATTTAAAATGAATCAAAGATTTCATATCAAATCAAGTTGATGTTTAAAAATTAAAGCTACACACAAACTGCTGTTGTACATGCAAAAACTCAAGGAATAATATTCCCATGAGTCATTCTAATAAAGAATGAGCTCCAGGGGCACCTCCTTGGCTCAGCTGGAAGAGCATGTTAGTCTTGATCTTGTGGTTGCAAGTTTGAGCCCCACAATGGGTGTAGAGATTACTTCAATAAATGAGAACTTAAAAAAAAAAAAAAAAAAAAAAAAAAGAATGAGCTCCAAATTACCAAGAAATGATTAGAGGAACTTTGATATAAGGATTGGCAGTAAAATTAAATATATTACCTGTAGAACTAGTAACAAGCAAAGGGCATAAAGGTGACAGTAGTATACAATTACACATTCTAACCATGTAAGTATTATACAATAATAAAAATATAAAGTTGAGGAAGGGGATGGAGAAGAGTGTATGGAAAGTAGAAACTTTGAGGGGTGCCTGTGTGGCTCAGTTGGTTAAGTGTCTGCCTTCAGCTCGGGTCATGATCCCAGGGTCCTGGGATCAAGCCCCATGTCAGGCTCCCTGCTCAGTGGGGAGCCTGCTTCTCCCTCTGCCCCTCCCCCTGCTGTGTTCTCTGTCAAATAAATATATTAAAAAAAAAAAAGGAAAGTAGAAACTTTGAATGTCTATAAAGGTATTTACTGTGAGAGTAAATGGGTTATTACTTTACATTAGATGCTAGGGAAGTAGGAAGTGGGGGTGAGAATTTCAGTATTGTTCATTTTAGGGAACTAATAAATTAGCTGTAAGAATCAAAGGTATCATATAAAGGTATCAGCATAAAGATAACAATAAGAACAAAAATATACTTCTACCCACATGCCAAAAGTACTTATCTTTTAAGAAAACAAGGGAAAACAGTATAGTCTTAAAAACTGTACTAGGTTCTATGCATATATTATCCCATTCAATCCTTATACAATCCAATCCTATTTTATTCCAGTTTTATAAAGGAGGATAAAGAGAAGTTAAGCAGCTTAGCCAAGGATCATTTCCATTTCACCATGCTTTGTAATGATAATAATTCTCTTACTTGTTAGAATTATTATAGTACATAAATTTTTGTTCCATTTAACCAAAGTACATCTGTACCTATATAGTAACACCTTTAAAAACTCACCTATGAGGGCTAAAAAAGAAAAAGTATGGCTAGTTGAATTATTTGGAAGATCTAATCTACAATGGTGTTACAATGGTGTTAAAATGAAGCTAAAAATGTATGAATTAATAAGCCTCACTAAGAATTGGTCTGTATTATTTTAGGGCCACAAAGTATATTTAGAAGAGGTACTAAAGCTTTTAAAAATTAAGAGCAAGTACTCAGGAGTAATACTTGAGTGGTAAGCCTAATTCTGCCACTTATTACTTTTATAATCTTGGCCAGGATTCTTGATCCTTTTTTTTTTCTTCTTGATCTCTTTTAGCTTCATATAAGCTTATCTAGAAAATGTGAACAATATTTAAAAATTTTTATTTAAATTTAATTTAGTTAACATATAGTGTTTCAGGAGTAGAAATTAATGATTCATCAGTTGCATATAACACTCAGTGTTCATTATAAAAAGTGCTCTCCCTTACTGCCCCAATTACCCCATCCCCCTACCCTAAAATATGAACAAAATTGTGTAACCAGAAGGATTAAATGAGATGGTGTATATAAAGCAGTTGTCACTATCTCTGAAACATGTAAGTGCTCAATAGTTATTGGTATTGCTATAATATAATTAGCTTGTCTTATAAATGAGTACTATTGGTCATACGTAGACATATTAATTAAATTCTCTAGATATGGGGATCCCTGGGTGGCTCAGCGGTTTGGCACCTGCCTTCGGCCCAGGGTGTAATCCTGGAGTCCCGGGATCGAGTCCCACATTGGGCTCCCTGCATGGAGCCTGCTTGCCCCTCTGCCTGTGTCTCTGCCTCTCTCTCTCTCTCTCTCTCTCTGTGTCTCTCATGAATAAATAAATAAAATCTTTAAAAAAAAATTCTCTAGATAAACATCATTGTGCTTGCCTGCAGATTTCAGGTCATTTTTTAATTTATTTATTCATGAGAGAGACACACACAGAGAGAGAGGCAGAGACACAGGCAGAGGGAGAAGCAGGCCCCATGGAGGGAGCCCAATGTGGGACTCGATCCCGGGACTCCAGGATTACACCCTGGGCCGAAGGCAGGTGCCAAACCGCTGAGCCACCCAGGGATCCCAGATTTCAGGTCATTAATATTATTTTTTCAGTATAAAATTTATTTGAAGCATTAAGGCAAGAGTCCTTTGAACTTTTACTTTCTCCCACAGAGCCCTGCTTAAAAATAAAAAGTATCATTTGAATATTCTCAGAATATTTTAACTAGACAACTAGGGAACAAACAAACAAAAATCCATGACCACAGGCTAGTTTATATAAAAACATGTGCAAAAGAAACACTATACAGATGTGTGTATAGTATAATATTTTATGGCTATAATGGAATCTTTGTAACAGTTTGTAAGTACTGTAAGATGATCTACCCTGAATCCTATCTAAAGAGCTCTAGTTACTAAAGTATCAACTGAGGTAGTGCTAATGTGATTCTACTGAGTGAACCCTAGATGACATTATGTTAAAGCCACATATTTGAGGGGATGTTTGGATGAAGCAGTTAGAGCTAGATAGAAACAGGGAAGGTTTAATGGCAGAATTGCCATTAAAAACCTACATAATAGGTTTTTATTACCAATTTTCCAATTATGTCTGAGGTGTGAACTGTCACACAATGGCATTTAGGTCAGAAAGACTATCCTTCCATCAGTCTCAACTAAAGAGACGTGCTTCAGAGAAAGACTTCTGAATGGCAGACTAAGGACTCCAGTGAACTTGCTGACCCACAAAAACAATCCAAAACAGTATGAGTTGGCTTAAGAAAGAATAAGTGAATGTGAGGGTAGATCAATAGAGATTATCCAGGGGTCCGTGGGTGGCTCAGTCCAGTAAGTGTTTGCTTTCAGCTCAGGTCCTGATTTGAGTCGTGGGACTGAGCCCTGCATTGAGTTCCCTGCTCAGTGAGGAGCCTGCTTCTCCATCTCCTTCTACCACTTCTCTTCTGTTCTGTTCTCTCATTTTCTCTCAAATAAAAAAATAAAATCTTTTTTAAAAAAGAGATTATCCAGTTTGAGGGCCAGAAAGGAAAAAGAATGAACCAAAAAGGAACAGAGTTTCAGAGACCTGAGAGACACCATCAGTCATGCAACATATATATGATGGAAGTCTCAGAGAAGAGAAAGAGGAAGAAAAAATATCTGAAGAAATAATAGCTAAAACCAACTCAAATTTGATGAAACTATTAATTTACACAATGAACTCTTATTGGAGCTAAATGAACTCCAAGCAGAATAAAGTCAAAGGGATCCACATCTACACACATTACAATCCAATTGACAGAAATTAAAAACAAAGAAAATGTTCAAGGCAGCAAGAAAAAAATAGCATTGTATACATGAGGTCCTAAATAAGATAACAACTGACTTACCATCAGAAAACCATGGACACCAAAAGACCTGTGGATAACATAATCTAAGTGCTGAAGGACAAGTACAGTTAACCAAGAATTCTATATCCAGCAAAACTGTCCTTCAAAAATGAACGGGAAATTAAGACATTCCCAGATAAACAAACACTGAGAGAATTCACTAACAGACCTGCTCTACCAGAAATACTAAAGGGATTCCTTTATGAAGAAATAAAAGGATATCCACAAGAAGAAATAAAGAACATACAATTGAACCTTAAATAATGGAAGGGTTAAAGGAACTGACCCCTCCTCATTCAGTCAAAAACCCACGTGTAACTCTTGACTCCTCCAAAGTTTAACTAATAATAGTCTATTGTTGAGGGCAAGTCTTACTGGTAACAGATCAATTAACACGTATCTTATGTGTTATAAATATTATATACTGTATTGTTAAAAAAAAGTAAGCTAGAGTAAAAAAATGTTAAAAATATCATAAGGAGGAATGCAAACTAGTGCAGCCACTGTGGAAAACAGTATGGAGCTTCCTCAAAAAATTAAGAATAGAACTACTCTACAATCCAGTAATTGCACTACTGGATATTTATCCAAAAAATACAAAAACGCTAATTCAAAAAGATGTAGCACCCCTATGTTTATTGTAGCATTAGTTACAACAGCCAAATTATGGAAGTAGCTCAAGTGTCCACTGATAAATGAATATGGATAAAGATGTGATATATGTGTGTACACAACAGAATATTACTAAGCCATAAAAAAGAACAAAATCTTGCCATTTGCAACAACATGGACAGATCTATAGAGTATGATGCTAAGTGAAATAAGTCAGTGAGAGAGACAAATACCATATAACTTCACTCATATGTGGAATTTAGGAAGCAAAACAATAGAACAAAGAAAAAAAAAGAGACAAACCAAAAAACAGACCCTATAATTATAGAAAACAAACTGATGGTTGCCAAAGGGAGGATAAGTGAGGGGAATGGATGAAACAGATGAAGGGGATTAAGAGTAAATTTATCACAGTGAGCACTGAGTAAATGCACAGAATTGTTCAATCACTACACTGCACACCTGAAACTAGCATTAACACTGTATATTAACTATACTGAAATTAAAAATTTTTTTACAATCATAAGGAAGAAATAATACATTTACAGTACAGTATTTAGCAAATAAAATCTGCATGTAAGTAGACCCATGCAGTTTAAACTTAAGTTGTTCAAGGGTCAACTATACATATATAAATATAAAAGACAGTATAAATGTATTTATTCATAACACATTTATTCTACTGCTCTATAAGACAAGCACATAAAGGAATAATTACATTGATGGGCATGTATAAAGATCTAATCTGTGGGGCACCTGCATGGCTCAGTCAGTTAAGCATCGGACTCTTGGTTTCGGCTCAGGTCATGATCTTGGAGTTGTGAGATTGAGTCCTGTGTTGAGCTCCCCACTCAGTGGGAAGTGTGCTTCTCCCTCTCCCTACCTTTTTGTGCTCGTGCACATGCTCTAATAAATAAATAAATCTTAAAAAAAGAAGATCTAATTTGTATGACAACAATATCATGAATAACCACTAAGAGGAGGTAAGGAAGGGAATGGAGGTATATTGAACCAAAACTTTGCATGCTACTGAAATTAAGTTAGTATTCAACCAAACTAGATTGTTTTAAGATGCTAACAGTAATCCCCAGGGTAATTACTAAGAAAATAAAAAACACAGTTAATGATACAAAGGAGTTAAAATGGTACCCTAGAAAATATCTATTTTTTTTTTTGAAAATATCTATTTAATACAAAAAGCAGTAATGGAGACTAGAGAAACAAAAAGGCATACAACTTATAGAAAATAGCAAAATGGCAGATGTAAATCCTACCTTATCTGTAAATACCTTAAATGTAAATGGATAAAACACTCCAATCAAAAGACAGAGACTGTCAAAACTGATTATAAAAACATGATCCAACTTTTACAAGACAATTTAGATTAAAAAAATCAGATTATAAAAGTAAAATAACAGAAAAGATATATCATGCAAACAGTAACTAAAAGAGAGGTGGAGTACCTATACTAATATCAGACAAAATAAACTTATGAAACCTTTTAGAGTTATAATGATAAGGACCATCCATCCATAAGTAAGATATAATAATTATAAACATAAGCAGCTAATAACAGGGCCCCAAAATACATAAAGCAAAACCTGACAGAACTGGAGAGAAATACAATTCAACAACAATAGTTGAAAACTTCAACAACTCACTTTCAATAGTGGATAGAAGTAAATAAAAGAACAAGGAAATGGAAGACTTGAATAACGTTAGTCAATAACCAATTAGACTTAACAGATTTCTATTTCTATTATTAGAAATGTGTTATTTCTATTTCTAACACTCTACCCAACAACAGAATAACATTCTTTTCTTCTCAAGTACACACAAAACTTTCTCCATAATATACTGTATGTGAGGCCCTAATACAAGCCTCAATAAATTTAAGGATTGAAAACTTTCAAAGTATATTCTCTAACTACAATGAAATAGAAATAAGTAACAGAAAGAAATGTGGCAGTCACAGATATGTAGAAATTAAACACATTCTCCTAAATAACAAAGAAGGAATCACAGGAAAATTAGAAAATATCTGAGGTGAATGAAAAAAAAAAGGGAACTTATCAAAAATTTATGGGAAACATTAAAACAAAAACTGGTACATCAATGTTCATAATAGCTCTCATTATAATAAGTCAAAACATCCATCAACTGATTAATGGATAAACAAAACATAGTATATCCAGAAAAAGAAATATACAGCCATTAAAAAGAATGAGGTATGGACACATGCAACAACACTGATGAACCTTGTAAATACTATGCTAAATAAAAAACCCAGACAAAAAAGGCCACATATTATATGATTTCATTTATATTAAAATTCAGAACAGGCAAATCCACAGAGACAAAAAAGTAGATAGGTAGTTGTCAGGAACTGTAGAGAAAGGGGAATGGGAAGTGACTGCTGTGAAGGGGGTTTCCACTTGGGGTGATGAAAAAAATTCTAGAATTAGATAGTGGTGATGGTTGCACAGTTTTGTGAACATTCTTAGTACCAATGAATAGTACATTTTAAAATGGTTTAAATGGTAAATTAAAGAAACTGAAAAAGTTTTGGGGAAAAGAAAATAATGATAAGAAAACGTACTAAAAGTCAAATATTTTTAAATAGACACTCAGATCAGGATGCTTGGGTAGCTCAGTGGTTGAGTATCTGCCTTAGGCTCAGGGCGTGATCCCGGGTCGGGGGATCGAGTGAGGAGCCTGCTTCTCCATCTTTCTGTGTCTCTGCCTCTCTCTCTCTGTCTCTCATGAATAAATAAATGAATCTTTTTAAAAAATATTCATATTCATATCTGAAAGAGAACTACCATGATTTCAGCAGAATATCATAAATGCAAAATTGTCAATATATAGTATGTTTCATACTTGTATGTGAGGCCAAGAGGCCTCAAGCGTGGGTTCATCCTCTTCTGGATCAAAATCTGGATTATCACTTGGAGGAAGAGTACGGAAGATATTAGCGCTGATCTGTAAAGAAAAAGAAATTTAGATTTATATTCTTTGTTGTACAATTAAATTAAACGACATAAACAAAATATTTTAAAGATAACTTTAAGGAAAAAGTTAAGTTGTGACAATATACCTAGTTCAAAACCTATAAACCTCATCAATATGTGAAGAAGGCAGGTATTTGTTTCTCTTTTCTCCATCTCACAATTATGACTTCTTCAGATGCCAAACTACCAAAGATTACATACAGATTACCTCTAGATTCCGCTTCCTTAAATTACAAGTCATTCTTTCCAAGTTTTGCTTAATGGGAAAAAATTAAAAAGGAGGGGAGGGAATTATGGGGGGGAAAGCATAAAGTTCCTAACTCTACCTATCTCTAACTTGGTCCTTTTCATCTTTCTGCAATTCCCTCCATATTCTAACCCAGCCATTTATTTACCTTACAATCCAGAAGAGTGTGATAAAAGACCTCCATTTATATACATACACACCACACTAAGGAAAAGGGTGGGGAGGCCAGAATACCTTCACTGCTATTACAGACGTAATTTATAATACCCCACTGGTGATGTAATCTAATGTATTTCATCTACTCTGAGCCTTTAAAAAAAAATCTCTCTGAAATCATGACGTGAGACTGAGATTCTTCACTTCAGATTCAATGAAATATAGTATTTATAATTTCTTCGTTCGCACTGTCCAGGCACCAAGGTAAACTTCGCATCTTTTTTCTCTATTAGACTGTGGTGCCAACTCACAATTCTTTGAAGAATGATGAACAGACTGAGAGACCACATGGTTTAGTAAACATTTAAGGCCAAACCATTAAGGAGTTGTCACCTGAGATAAACTACTTGAGGAATAAAGGATGAGACAAGACGTGTTTGGTGGGGCAAGCGAATTGCCAACTATTCTTATGAAGTGGCATCTAGAGTCAGCCAAAGAACTGTTAACAATTACTATAACCATAAGACTTGGAAAGTAATAACCTAGAATTTGATTGCTAGAACTCAAAGCCAGTATATGAAGGCAGAACCAATAAATAGTTTGATGGGTATCGATTTCACAAAGAATGGCAGAAAGTCACAGATAAAATCTGAAAAGTAAAAATATCCCATAAGAGGGCAAACTTTGCCTTTGAGATCATACTTATTATTGGTAGTAAAAGAATAAAATTAACCTTGTAGCCAAAACCAGAAGTAACTATATATAACAAATATATATAAAAGTTTTACAGGGCCAACAGGGTAAGTTGGCTTCATGCTTATCCAGAAATTCCATAACCAGAAGTTTAAAAAAAAAAAAAAAAAAAAAGACAAAACATACACACCTTTTTTCTTGGGGAAAGAAATTAAATCCCAGGGTTTATTATTATATAGCAAATTACAAAATAATTTGACTCAAATTGAGTATTTTCAATATGCAAATATTTAAGTATTTTCAATATCCAAGTCAATAACTTTAAGTAATCTCTACACAAAACATGGGGCTTGAACTCACAATTCCAAAATCAAGAGTTGCATGCTCTATCCACTGAGCCAGTCAGGTGCCCCCCCCACCCCCCAAGTCAGTAGTACCTTTACAGAGATAAAAAATAAAGTACCTTTCCAGGATTTTCAAAATTCCTGAATACAAACCATATGAAATCAGTAAAATGGAAATACTGCTTTCTCCTGAACATAAATACTGCTTTCTCCTGAACATATTTTAATGATAAACACAAAACAAAACACAAAATAAGTTTGTCAGTATTCAATATTTCTGTTTTCAAAGAGTCCCTTTTTACTGTCTGAGAGTTTTAAGAAGCCAATTTTATTTTGATCAATGTTCCCTGTACAGCTAATCTCTTAAATATTCTTTAAGACTTTTATTTTCATTTTACAAAAACAAAAAACAAAAATTTTCTAGTACAGTGTGATGAAAGAAAACTCAACTAGCATAATAGGGTCAAATTTAACTACATTAAATTTTTGTTTTGTTCTTCCCCCAGAACATATATTGGGCAAGGGGAAGGAAATGAAGATAACTACAAATTATACTTGCTATAACCTTCTATACTCGGGTAACATTTAAGCTTCAATTATGTACTCAGTGACTCTCTAATTACTCCAACTAAATTTTTTGTATTTTGTTACTATGCACCAACATACAAAAATCCCAAATCCTAAACAAATTTCTGTTTGATGAAGAATAAGTTGAATTATTAATGAACAGTATCTTAACCTTAGTTTAATAAAGTTAGCAGTAATTTCTTTTTCACAGAGATTTGATACACTTATTTATATTATTTAACTTTTTAAGGGTCCTGAGTTTTTATTAAAATTTAAGTGTAATAGACTCTATAAATATACTAAAGTATTGTAAATTAATATAATTTTCAGACCTGACTCCTTTACCCAACTGCTGAAGCGTAGAGTCCCATAGTTTTTTATTCTCTTCCCACTTTAGGCATTCTTCTTGGTAACAATTCCACCCTGATAATTATCTATCAGTCTGTATAATCTTAAGCCTACATCTTTCTCTTAAACTCTACATCTGCATTATACAATATGGCGGCCACCAGCCACTGTGGCTACTGAATTTTCAATCTAATAGAAGCAAGAACAGCCTCACTGGAATGAATGGATAATTTTCCAAATGGACTATTTTAAAACCAGTTTGAGTATACTGATTATTACACATTTATTAAATATCAGTCTCAATAATTTTTAATCACACCTTAGATCTTACTTGAATTTATATAAATCTTACCATTTTTACTATATCAGAATACGCTGATTCAACAATTACACCACGATTAGTTGAAACATACTCAACCAGTTCATTCAGTGTTGCTCTTTTAATTTCTTTGCTCTTCAAGTCTGAAACAGAGTCCATGAAATCAAACAGTATACAACACTGCTGCAACTTCTGACAGAAAAGCTCTTGTTGTTCATTGGAAGTGGCATCTATAAATAAAAATAAAGAAAACCTTAGAAATTACCTATTCAGAGATTACCTTTAATATGGTTATTAATTTTATAGATGCTATTCATACACATAAAGCTTCTCTCAAAAATCTAGTGAGGAAAAAAAAAACCCACTGAAAAATTAACCCATCTAATTTCATCATTCATGCCAGAAACCAGGAAACAATGACTTTTCCTCCTCTCTCACTACCCCTAATATATCATTAAGTGTTACTGAATCTGTTTTTTTTTGTTTTTTTTTAAGATTTATTTACTTATTCATGAAAAACACAGAGACAGAGACAGAGGTAGAGGGAGAAGCAGGCTCTCACAAGGGAGCCCGATGTGGACCTTGATCCCGGGACACTGGGATCACGCCCTGAGCTGAAGGCAGATGCTCAACCGCTGAGCCACCAGGCATCCCAATTTTTTTTTTTTTAAGATTTTATTTTTTTATTCATGAGAGACACACAGAGAGAAGCAGAGACACAGGCAGAGGGAGAAGCAGGCTCCATGCAGGGAGCCTGACGTGGGACTCGATCCTGTTGACTCCAGGGATCACACCCCGGGCCAAAGGCAGGCGGCTAAACCACTCAGCCACCCAGGGATCCCTTCTGTTTCTTTAACATATCTGGAATCTATCCTTTTCTTGTCATTCCCACTGTCATTTTAATATCCTCATCATCCATCATCTAAAATACAATAGTGATATCCTAACTGCTCCTCTTGCCTGGTCCCATTAACTACTACAACACCTGATTTATCTTCTAAACGATCTCAAAAGCTATGCTCTTGCTAAAAGGAGAATCATTCTGATCATATTCAGCACTTCTCGATGATCTTCCAAAAATTACAAATTGAAGTTCAAACTCCTCAGGATTGCATATAAAATTCAGCAGTCTACTGTCAACAATCATCTCTCAACACTTCTCAGCCATGTACCCTCACTTTGGTTAAACCATATTCCCTGCAACTTGTGAAGATTTTAGTTTCCTCTGCCTGGAATGCCCTTTTCCCACATTCCCATCCTGGGAACTCTCCCCATTTATTAAGTTTCAGCAGAAACACCCTCCTCAGAAACTCTAAAACAACTAAAGTTAATTGGTTAATCCACTTTTACCCAAATGTATCTTAGGTGAGTACCTCTACCATAGTATTTATTGTGCTATATGGCAATTATGTTTTACATGTATAATACACCTAGACTACGAGACCACTAAAGATAGGAAACAAGTGTGATCTTTATTTTTGCCTCTTCCTCCTCCTCCCAATCACCTCATATCTACCACAGTGCCTAGCACATAATACACACTCAGTAAATGCTTATTATTTTACCTTCTACTTTTAACAAAAATATGGGGACATTATATTGATTTGATTCTAACAAATATATTAAATCCTTTTGTTTCCAACATTTGAAAAATAACAAAACTTCAATCCTGAACTTTCACATCTGTAAACAAGGACCTTCAATTAGCTCAATTTCTAAGTTTCTTGACTACTGAGATTAAATTTTTAAAAATCACAGAGATGTCTACTTAATACTGATACTTAGTTTAAAAAATATAAGACGAATACCTCTGCTTTTTTTAAGCTTCCCAAATTATGTTAAACTTATTAGATTTGGTATGTGTTATACACTAGAAAAGGAGTGATTATTTAAGCTATGAGACTCCTTCTCAACTCATACTGTAGAGGAAATACCCACGAGTTTTCTCAGTTAGTAATACCTTTATGTATTTATAAAGACTGAAATTTGATACCACTAAAAAAATTCTCACTACTGTAAAACTGCATGGTCTTAGGCAGAAGGAGAATCAAGACAACTTTAGGAAAGTGAAACATTTCATCTTTGAAGAATTATTAACACAACTTTTAAAATACAAAAGCCCTGGGGTACCTGGTAGTGCAGTCGGTTGAGCATCCAACTCTTAGGTTCAGCCTAAGTCATGAGCTCAGGGTTGTGAGACAGAGCCTGTGGGAGGAGTCTGCTTAAGATGCTTTCCCTCCCTCTCCCTCTGCCCCTCCAACAGTCACATGCTCCCGCATACTCACTCAGTCTAAAATAAATCTTAAAAACAAACAACAACAAAAAAAACAGCAACTCACAAAAATCCTGTACTTATCTCTAAGCATTTAAAAAAAAAAAATGCAATGTGAATATGTATCTGGCTCACATTTTAAGAAATACTGTTCTGGTATGCCTAGGTGGCTCAGGTTAAGCCTCTGCCTTTGCCTCAGGTCATATGCCTAGGTGGCTCAGGTTAAGCCTCTGCCTTTGGCTCAGGTCATGATCCCAGGGTCCTAGAATCCAACCCCATGTCAGGCCCCCACTCATGGGGAGTCTGCTTCTCCATCTGTTTCCCCTCATTTGTGCTCATGTTCTCTCTCTCTTTCATAAATAAATAAAATATTTTTAAAAAAGACAGAAATACTGCTCCAGAGAACTATTTCCCAAGGTGTGAATTGTAACTCATAGGTGGAGAGTAGATATTTTAGTGGGTCATGACCAGAATTTTAAAATGTATATCAATGTGCTGCAGGGCACCTAAGTGGCTCAGTCAGTTAAAAGTTTGACTCTTGGTTTCAGCTCAGATCAAGATCTCATTGGGTCCTTGAAATCAAGCCCACCCCGTCCTTGGGATCATGGGCAGTGGGGAGTCTGCTTGAAGATTTTCTCTCACTGTCTATCCCCCCACTCTCACTTGTACACTCTTCACTGTCTCTCAAATAAATAAATCTTAAAAAAAAAAAACAATGTGTTGCATGTATATGAGTACAGTGTTTATAAAACGTGTTTTTTTTTTTTTTATTCTTTTTTTTTTTTTAATTTTTTTTTTATTTATTTATGATAGTCACAGAGAGAGAGAGAGGCAGAGACATAGGCAGAGGGAGAAGCAGGCTCCATGCACCGGGAGCCCGATGTGGGATTCGATCCCGGGTCTCCAGGATCGCGCCCTGGGCCAAAGGCAGGCGCCAAACCGCTGCGCCACCCAGGGATCCCATAAAACGTGTTTATTATAGTTTGCAGTCAAAAGGTTTGAAAGCCACTACTTTACAATATGTAAGGCACGCCCATGATCACAAAACAGATCTGTAATGAAAATGGGATTCAAATCACTTAGCATGCAAGAACAAATATATGACTATAGTCTTTGAAAAAGTATCAATTGCTCCAATAGCTATATTCTAAATACTTAACTAGAGATTCACAATGCATGTTAAAAATGACAAATTTGTTTACTTCTTCCCCTTCACTCTGAAATAAGACTAAACAAACAAAAAAGGAATGCAGATGTGTGTGTGTGTGTGTGTGTGTGTGTGTGTGTAACCCCACAATAACAAAGAGAATAGAAGAATAGGCCTTTAGGCAAAAAACTTCAACAAATTTTGGGAAAACTCAAAGTACAATAAGAACTGCTAAGTGAAAAAACCTAAACACAATAAATTAGAAACTGCCTGGTAAAATACAGGATGAGATTAAAACATAAACTGAAAATAGGAGATTACAGAAATCTGTATGGGGGCACTTGGGTGGCTCAGTGGTTGAGCGTCTGTCTTTGGCTCAGGTCATGATCCCGGGGTCCTGGGATTGAGTCCCACATCAGGCGCCCACAGGGAGCCTGCTTCTCCCTCTGCCTATGTTTCTGCCTCTGTGTCTCTCATGAATAAAGAAATAAAATCTTTAAAAAAAATCCGTATGTACTGAACAATCTACCATCTCAGTCTAAAAAACAGTCAAGCATTCATGCTTTAGGCAAAAAAATAAAATTTAAAAAAGGGGGTGCTGGTGGTGGTGGGCCTTCCTAAAGAAACTCAACTGTCCCAGAGAAAAATAGCTTTTACTAGTTAGTCCCCTGACCAATTGCTCGAAGCAAAAGCAGGTAGTCAGTAAACCCATCCAACTTATAAAGTGACTTTTTTTGTTGTTCACTAATATTAACAGAAAATAAAGGATCACCAGATAGTCAAGGATGGCCTTGAAACATGAAAGATTTCCTGATTACTCAATCAGGAAAAAATTATTCCAAGCAATGGGTTAATTTAGCATATTACTTTGAAATTTCAGATGCCCAGGAGAAAAGACTAAAAGCTTTCAGATTAAAAAAAAAATTAACCACAAAAGAACCAGAGGCAGAATATCCATTAGATTTCTTATCAGCAAGAGTGATGCCAGAAGATAATGGAGCTATAGCATTCAAATTTGAATCCTAGTCTAGAACTATATAACTAGCCAACTATCAATTAAGTATAATGATTCAATAAGGATATTTTCAGACATGCAAATACTTGGAAAAATTGACACCCTCACCTTTCTTAGGAAATTACCTAAGGGCATGATGCAACAATAAAGGAAAAAGAGAAAGAAATGGAATCTAGGAATAGGGGAATCAATCTAGAAAAGCAATAAAGTCCTAGAGAGCAACTAAGCCATTTAGAACAAGAGGAAATAAGCCCCATGTGATGCCTACTAGAGGATCAATCAATAGGATATCTTATTACATGGAAGAAAAACTTGAGAGTATGTCAAAAGTACAAGAAAAACACAATTAGAAACTCCAGGAAAAAAAAAAAAAAAAGGAAACTCCAGGAAATACTAAAAAAAAAAAAAAAAAACAACTATATAAGGAAATGTAATTACATTTTTTTTAAATTTTTATTTATTTATTTATGATAGTCACAGAGAGAGAGAGAGGCAGAGACACAGGCAGAGGAAGAAGCAGGCTCCATGCACCGGGAGCCCGACATGGGATTCGATCCCGGGTCTCCAGGATCGCGCCCTGGGCCAAAGGCAGGCGCCAAACCACTGCGCCACCGAGGGATCCCTGTAATTACATTATATGGCTCTGAAGCCTATGTAGTCACACAACATAAGTCATGCTCACTGACTTTTGACTTTTAGAATTACAATTTAGAGAAAATTATAGTGTAGAAAATGTTACCAACCTTAAAAATGTAACGTAAAGATGACTAAAGTTGAAGGTGAAAGAGAAAAGGAGAAACTGAAAGGCACCACCTTTCCAAGTTCATTTCCCATTACTCCCCATGTTCCATTTATACTGACACTTGAAATTTCCTGATTTACATGAACCAGTTGGAATGCACTCTCTCATCATTATTCTTCAACCTCTTCAGAAGCGAATAAAGATAGTGCCCACCTATACACTAACCAATAAGAAAAAACTTTAGCCAAAGGATTTCAAATCTACCAGAACAATTAACGATGTTTAAACACGATAATATCCCCTGCTATGAGAGAACTAGGATATTTTAGCCTAATACCATTCTTTATAAAATTTCCTTTGTTCTAATTTCATGCTCAGCAAGTATACTAGTTTTAAATTTTGTCCACAAATTATTTGACACTCTTCTCTTCAAAAGGTGGAATTTATTTCTCCTATGAATGTGGGCTGGACTTAGTGAGACTTGCTTCTAAAGAACAGACTCGGTATTGCAGAATGAAGTATGCGACTTCCAAATCTAGGTCATAAAAGTAAGGCCTATAACTTTCGAGACTGGTTCTTCCTAAAAAGAACCAGGGTAAGTTATACAAGACCTCAAGGTTCATAGAGCAGACTGTTTGAGAAAAATAATACCTATGTGGTTGAGTATATTGTTTGGATGATTACAATAACTCATCTAATACTAGCAAACTTTGTAAAAAAAAATTTTGAAGATTTAGAATCTTTAGGAAAATGTGGTAAGGAAGTTTTACACTATATTCTTTGGTGTCAATTTATGAAACTATTTAGGAAGACTACCAAGATAGCTTTAAGTTAATGTCTGAGCCTATTTCTCTGTCTTATATACTCAGATACATGGTTTCTTTTTATCATACACAGTACAAATATAAATTAACCAAATTCATGACACAGTAATAAATGCCAATTTATTAATTTAGGATAAGAAATCATTCCCCCGTGTACAATATTAGAATATTATATTATGTGTTCCTTAGGCAGACCTAAAGAAGCCAAAACATAATCAGAATGATGTTTGGTATTTTAATTTTCTATTGCTTAGTAAAAATTATCTCAAATTTAGTGGCTTATTACCAGTTTCTTTGGGTCAGAGATTCAAACAGAACACAGCAAGGACAACTTATCTCTGCTCTATGATGTCTCAGGCCTCAGCTAGAAAACTAGAAAGCTAAGAGGTAGAATCCTGTGAAGGCTAAACCACTCATATGTCTGATAGTTAATTCAAGCTTTTGACTGAAGGTCTACCTGGGGCTAGTGCCAGAAACCCCACATGTGGCCTCTCCATGTGGCTGGAGCTTCCTCACAATACGGTGACTGAGTTCCAGGGTAAGGAATTTAAGAAGTCTAACAAAAAACAAGAAAGACTCTTAAGAAAGTTAAAAAAAAATTTTTTTAAGATTTTATTTATTAATGAGAGACACACAGAGAGAGGCAAAGACAGAGGGAGAGGGAGAAGCAGCATCCCTGCAGGAAGCCCAATGCAGAACTCAATCCCAGCACTCTAGGATCATGCCCTGAGCTGAAGGCAGATAGATGCTCAACCGCTGAGCCACCCAGGCATCCCGAAAGTTACAAAATTTTTATGAAATATATAAAAGATGTAAATAACAAAGATATACCATTAGTCGTGAATGAAAAGACTCAATGTCTTCCCCAATGAATATACAGGGAATGCAATTTAGACTGCAACATGATGCTGCCATTAGCAGGGTGTTTTGTCGGAACTTGAAGAATTGCTCTTAAAATTCATCAGGAAAAATGAAGAGCCAAGAAGTGCCAAGATGATTTCTAAGATGAAGAAGGGAAGACTAATCTTAACAATCTATAGTAATTAAAACTACATGATTTGGGGCAGAAAGAGACAAAAAGACTGGAGAAGAAAAAATAAGGTACCATGGGACAGTCTAGTGTACATAAACAAAAGGTTAATATATAATAAATAGAGTTGGCTTTTTTAAAAAAAGTCAGTAGTAAATTTTAATTTAAAAAGTTATGTTAGGACCACTGGCTATTCATAAGGAAAAAAATAGATCCCTCCTTCACACCATTTATAAAAATTAATTTCCTCCAGAGAGCTAAAAGACCAAATGTGAATAGGAAAACTACAAAACATCTCATTTTAAAACCAACTCTGGACTGGCATCCAAAATGCACAAAAGAATATCTGTAAACAAAAAAAGGGACAAATCTACAGAAAAAGGTACATGAAACATAAATGACCAACAGATATGAAGACATTCAATCACACAGGAAACAGAAAAATGTAAAAACGATATTTATAAATTTATGTATGAAATGCTATACATCATTTCATACCCATTGCATACGAATGACAAAGTGTGGGAAACTCTTCTGCTTCGAGCAGACTAATGTTCCCACTGTAAACTACTAAAAACCGGACAAAATATGTAAAATAACTGCTTTCAGACAGTGGCAAAGAGGCAATATGGGACTGTGATACCGGAAAGAAGGGAAACAGAGTGAGGCCCACAATCATACCAGCTCTCTGTTAACACTTTCCAGACTGTACCACAGCGAGAAGCCTCAAAATAGCAAGCAGCCTTACTGAGCTAAATAGGCAGTAAGTGGAGATCCGGGTTAATATGGTGCCTAGAATTTACATATTAAAGTACTAGAGAGAAAGGTACCATACAGAAGAAATTTCTATTTTTCTGTTTACATTTAAGTGATGACACTTTTTAAATCTGCTTACACAGCAAGTCTTTAAAAAAATTTTTTTTAATAGCAGGTGAATGAGAGAGAGCATATGCACACATGTGGGGATGAGGGAAGGGGCAAAGAGAGAGGATCCCAAGCAGACTCCATGCTATGTGCAGAGCCCCAAGATCATGACCTGAACCAAAACCAAGAGTCAGAAGTTTAATCAACTGAGCCACTCAGGTACCCCAGCAAGTCATCTTTAATATAAAATCAACCTTGGATTCTGTCATGAATATTATATGATCATGATGTATCATCCTATTTATATGTTGCTAAATTTAATTTATTAATGTTCTGTATAACATCTTTGCATCTAAGTTCATAAGGGATATTGGTCTGTAATTTTATTTTCTTGTAATGTCCTTGTCAGGGTTCTTAATTAGGATTCAATTAAACGGCTATAAGACTTAACTCAGATGTTTGCTTCTTTTTGTGTTTCAGAAAGCTCTTTATTTCAAGTTATTTTTCCCAATTCCTTTTTCAAATTTGTTGGCATGATTACATACTTGAAAGCTATAAATTCCTAGGTAAGAACAAGGTACTAATTATTACTACAAGAGAAGCTAAAATTTTAGTCCACAGGAAGTTCTAACTTCTAACAAGACGAGGTAAAAACCTCCACAGAACTGAAACACTGCCCACTGAAACAAATGAAAATTATTCTTAAAACATACTTTGAAAGCCTCTGGAAATGGTCCTAAGTCAAAGAGCAAAGGAGGAAACATCTATCCAAGAATACTTATGCAAATTTGTTAAGAACAAGAAGCATGTGTGGTATTTGAACAAAGACAGCTACCTGTCTCTCTCCTCTGAACTTAGCTAGACAGATACTTCACTATGGAGGGGTGCAGCCAAGAACACAAGAATCCCTTCACTATCAGCTCCTTGTCAGACAGCTTTCTTCAAGTGAGAAGCATCACACTGGCATTTCTCACTTTGCCCTCAACTATCTATTACTGAGACTATGTTCTGAGCCAGTGCAGTTGAGAAGAGGGGCTCCCTTCTCTTGCCCAACTCATGGAACAAAGCCTCTACCTTTGGAGCAGCACCACTGAGAATACTGGTGCTGCCATTATCTTAGTCCTGGCCTATAAGGTGGTGGGGTTCCATGCTGGAAGAGGCAAGCCAAAAAGATCTGAGGCTATTGCTCCCTCTCCACCTCCTGTTCAGCTCCTGAAGTGGGTTATCACTCAGAGAGAAATATACCATTGTCCCTTTCCCCAGCCAACTCTAGAGTCCTAACTCAGAAATTTTGCCTGGAGGGAGAAGCAAGCCATAAAACAGCTGTTATGTCTCTTCCCAAAAGAACTTACTTTTTTTTTTTGTATATTTTTTTATTGGAGTTCAATTTGCCAACACATAGCATAACACCCAGTGCTCATCCAGTCAAGTGCCCCCCTCTCAGTGCCCATCACCCAGTCACCCCAACCGCCCCTTTGCCTCCCTTTCCACCACCCCTTGTTCATTTCCCAGAGTTAGGTGTCTCTCATGAAGAACTGACATTTTTGTAACAGAGCACAGAAAAGCTCAAAGTTAGGGGTGTTCTCAAAAACAGTGGAGGTAGTGGCAAAAGGCAATGGGAAGATTCAATGAGGAAATAGGTTTTAACCAGCTAGTTTGCAAGAGAACACCAGGGAAACAGCTTGGAGGAGCCATCCTGGTGTCAGAACAAATATTAGACATTGACCTCAGGAACTCTTATTCCTTCAGAGGAGTCTGAATTTAACTGGATTAGTCAGAAAAAAATAGTAAAACAATTTATGCCCCAGAACATTGTTGAAAACAATTAAGCAAGATGAAAGTCATTGAAATTTAAACTTGGTGTAGTTAGGAAAACATAAATAGAGCCCCGTTCAAAGTACTGTTATCTCAGGGTGCCTACTGGCATACCTAAAGCTGTATCTCTCTGAAGCACATTAGACCAGTCACTAAACACATAAACAAATCACACCACCTCTGAGGGCTGGAACTGGTACCCAGTACTGTATTGCAGTAATGTACTGTAATACAATAAATACATTATCTAAAATGTTCAGTATACAACAAAAAAGATTACAAGATACACAAAGAAACAGAAAACTATGTCCCATGTACAAAGAAAAAGAAAAAAACAAAACAAAACAAAACAGAGGCAAGAGAAACTGCCTGTGAGAGCAACCAGATGTTGGACTAATAGAAAATGACTTAAGTTGTTATATATATCCAAAGAACTAAAAATAACCATAATGAAGGAAAGATGTGATAACGTCACATCAAATAGAGAATATCAATAAAGAAACAGAATTTACAAAAGAGAGGGAGAGAAAGAGCAAATGAAAACTCTGCATTAAAAAATACATTAACAAAATGAAAAACTCACTAGAAGGACTCAACAGTAGATGTGAAATGGCAGAAGAAAGAATTAGGTAAGTTTGAAGATAAATAGAAATTATGAAATCTCATTAGAGGAAAAAAGGTGAATAAAAACGAACAGAACTTCAGAGATCTGGGGAACACCATAAAGTATACTACATGCACATAACAGGAATACCAAAAGAGAGAAAGGAGCAGGAAAAAAAAAAAGAAAAAGAAATAATGACCAATAACTCCCCAAATTTACTGAATAATGCTAACCTATGTACCCAGGAAGCTCCACAAACTCTAAGAAGGAAAAATACAAGTAGATTGATTCACAGATACACTGAAATAAAAGTGGTGAAAGTCAAAGACAAAGAGAAAATCATGAAAGTAGGAAAAAAAAAACAACTAGTCACAAGGGCTAAGATTAACAACTGACTCTCAGCAGAAACAGTAGAGGCTAGAAAACAAAGAAACATATTCAGACTGCTCAAAAACAAATAAAAAAGCCCATAACAAAACAAAAAAAACCTGTCACCCCAAAAATCCTATATCCAGCAAAGTTATCTTCAAAAATTAAGGTGAAATAGAAACATTCCCAAATAAACAAAAATTGACTGGCTACCTAATCTGCCTTACAAGAAACACTAAAGGAATTCCATCAGGCTAAAAGCAAGTGACCATAGAAAGTAATCAAATACACACACACACACACACACACACACAAAGAGCTCCAATAAAGTTAATCATATAATTATAAAAAGCAGTATTAGTGCGTTTATTTTATTTTCTTTTTTTTTTGCATTTATTTTCTTATTTCTCTTAACCGATTAAAAAAACACTGTATAAAGCAATATGTATATATATATATATACACACACATCTTAAGTCATTACCATACAGAAGTGTAATACATTTGCCAATAACAGCACAAAGGAGTCGGTGGGAGCAAACATGTACTGGGTTAAAGAAATAACTACTGATGGTGAAGTAATAATTACAAAAATGTACTATTGGGGTTTATAACATCAATAAATGTAACTGAATAACAATAATGTATTATAAAGGGGAAAAGGAAATAGAGGAACATAGAAGTGATGTTTTTAGATCTCACTGGAACTAAGCTAGTATAAATCCAAAGATGATTCTACTAATATATATACGGTAAGCCCAAGAACAATGTGAGTTCAATTAAAAATGAATTAAAATAGATACGGTAAAAAAAAATCATTAAACAAATTTAAGTGCTGCTTTGAAAAATATTTACTTAATACTAAAGAAAGCAGTAAAGAAAGAATATGGCACAAAAAAGACATGAGACATAGGAAAAAGTAAAATTTCAGGCATAAATCCAGCTATATCAACAAATAACATTAAATATAAATGGATTAAATAACCCAATCAAAAGGCAGAGATTTCAGATGAATAAATAAGATCTAACTATATGCTGTCTCCAAAATATAAACCATAGATTCAAAGACACATACAGAAAGTAAAAAGATAGAAAGTGATACATCATGCAAACAAACACAAGAAAGCTGGAGTGATAGATATATTGATATTAGATAAATGGATTTTAAAGATTTTATTTATTCATGAGAGACACACAGAGAGAAAGAGAGACACAGAGGGAGAAGCAAGCTCCCTGTGAGGAGCCCGATGCAGAACTCAATCCCAGGACCCCAGGATCATGCCCTGAGCCAAAGGAAAATGCTCAACCACTGAGTCACCCATGTGTCCCGATACACAGATTTTAAAACAAAAAAAGTATATTAGAGATAGAGAATCATTTTATGATAAAAGGGTTAATCCATGAATAAGATGTGATAATTATAAAAATATGTTCACCTACTAACAGTTTCAAAATACATTAAGCTAAAACAGAAGTGAAGAAAGAAATGGCTAATTCAACAATGACAGTTGAAGAGACCTCAATATTTAACTTTTAATAATAGAACAACTAGACAGAAGATCAAGGAAATACTTAACACTATAAACCCAACCAGACCTAACAGACTTCTATAGAACACTATAGAATTTATATTTACTATAGAATACCCCACCCAACAACAGCAGAATATATGTTCTCAAGTGCACATAAAGTCTCAGGACAGATCATATGCCAGGTCATAAAACCAACCTCAAATTTAAAAACATATAAATAGTAATATCAAAGGATGTCCTCAGACCATTATAAATGAAATTATAAACCAGTAACAGAAAACAACTTGGGACAGTTACAAATCTGTAGAAATCAAACCATACACATTCCTAAATAACTAGTGCATCAAAGAAGATAGCAAAGGAAAATCCAAAAATACGAAAATGAAGATATAATATACCAAAACAAATGGGATGTAGCTAAAGCAGTTTAGAAGGAAATTTATAGCTGTAAATGCCTATAGAAGAACAAAGATCTCAAATCAGTAACTTAACTTTTACAATTGCAAATGATCCAGAATAGCCAAAACAATCTTGAAAAAGAACAAAGTAGGAAGACTCATTTCAAAATGTACTACAAAGCATAGTAATCAAGATAGTGTGGTACTGACAAAACAATAAAATATAGATCAATGGAATAGAATTGAAAGCCCAGATACAAACCATATGCCAAGTGATTTCAACAAGGCATCAAGACCATTTAATGGGGGAAAGCACAGTCTTTTTAACAAATGGTGCTACGACATCTGACTACCTACATGCAAAACAGGGGCAACTGGGTGGCTCAGTTGTTAAGCTTCTGCCTTTGGCTCAGTTTACGATCCCTGGGTTCTGGGATCGAGTCCTGCAACAAGCTCCCTAAATTTAATATAAATAGCATGAAGGTTGATAAGATTATTAAAATATATAGAGCTAGGTTTAAGTCTACCCCTCCCCCCTATTCATTCTCTCTCCCTCTCTCTCAAATGAATAAATAAATGTATGGGGGGAAAAAACCCACAAAATTACATTTGACCCAGCAATTCTATTCCTAGGTATATACTCAAGAGATATTAAAACACATGCCCATACAAAAACTTGTATACAAATGTTTATAGCAACATTATTCATAATAACCAAAAGGTGGAAACCCAAATGTCCATCAACTGATGAATGAACAAAATGTGGTGCTAAAGCCATACAATGGATTCTTACTTAGCCATAAAAGGAACAAAGTACTGAAACATCTACGACACGGACAAACCTTGAAAATATGTTAGGTGAAAAGAAGCCTTTGGTATAAAAGATTTACAAAAGACTATGTATGATTCCATTCATGTAAAATGCCCAGCCAGGGAAATCTATAGAGACAGGAAGTAGATTAGTTGGTTGCTTAGGCCAGGAGATGGATGAGATGAGTAACAGTTAAATGGTATGGCATTTCTGAGATTAAAATGTTCTAAAATTGACTGTAGTGATGGTTGTACATATCTGTACATATACTAAAAGCCACTGATTTGTATACTTTAAGTGTGGAAATAGTACAGTGTGTGAATTATATCTCAATAAAGCTGTTAAAAATTTTTGTTTCAGTCCTGGTCTCTAAAATACTTTCATATCAAATATGCAAAATATTAAAAGTTTAAAGCATTAAAAGGAGGTAAAAGTTTAAAGATCAGTTGTGGTTTAAAGGTCAAATGCTACTAACCAATAATAATAAAAACTTCATTCTACCAAAAATGTATGCACCACACATTCCTAGGATACCCCTGTTTTGTCTTTATGCCACCTATGTTAATTTATATGAAATATGTACATGAAACACAAAAACCACCACATAAAATGAGAAAGAATATTTTATCAATAGGGCTACATAAGGTTAGTTTTAAGAATAGTTCACTGAATAAAAAAATAAGTTCCATAAAGTAAGATAACTTGGAGTTTTCCTTTGTAATGTAGTTTTGCTGGTATGGTCTCAAATTCATGTTACCAGAAAATCTAGTTTATATTCATTTCTCTTAAGACCTCAGATATCAAGGAGAAGAACAATGGGATTTTAATATGCTCATTATCATAAAACCTTTCTTTTTCTTGCCCATTTTCATAAAAGCCAATGTGGTAAAACTAAAGGATAACCAAATTATTTCAAGTTGTTCATTGTTAATTCTCTATTTTAGATCTAAGAATAAAGGATCAAGTATAATTTGTAACAGAAATAAGTTTTATAGGTATAATTTTCCTTAAAGGAAAAACATGTCATATTTCCAATTACTGCTGCTCATATTTTTGAAATCTAAAGTAGGAGCTCATATAGGATTCATGCTACAAATTCTAGAACAAGCATCGTATCATAGCAACCCAGCAATACCACTACAGTGACACGCTGAAGATGCAATCCAAGATTCTAATTTAAGAAACTGGCACAGAATATAGGACATGTAGCTTTTTTTGGCAATACTCCTAGAACATTAATAACTAAGACTCTAAAATCAGCTTTTATTTTAAACTTTAGAGGCTCAAACTATTATAAAGGAACAATAGAAACATTTATTAACAAATGATTCACAGCTTAGCAAATAGGACTTAGTTAAGGATCTATGATTTCATTAAAATTGAAAAATGGTTGGAAAAAACTGGACGCATCACCTGTTAGGAAATTTGAACACATCCACCCTACCATTTTGATAATGAATCCTAGTATACAAATATTGTTCTAAGAAAACTGTTAGAACACAATCTAAAACTTTGAAGAATATTTCTATGCTTTACTCCATTACTATTCAGATGTGAATACATCCACAACTATTGCATTATAGAAGGATAAGAAGGTGCTGTTCGATTTTTATCTCAAAAAAATGAACTTTATTATCTTTTGTCTTCAGAAATAACTTCTGATAAAATAGAAAACAAGAAATAAGATGAGAGAATGGGGCTTGTTATATGAATTCCCTGGAATGTAGAAACTTGGGACTTCTGAAAGGCTGAATACTGAAAGGCTCCTGAGAGAGTACAGGTATATACCTTATTTCATTGCACTTTGCAGATACTGCATTTTTTACAAATTGAAGGTTTGTGTCAATCCTGCATTGAGCAAGTCTGTCAGCACCATTTTTCCAAAAGCATTTGCTCACTTCATGTCTCTGTCATATTTTGGTAATTCTTGGAAAATTTCAAACTTTTTCATTACTTTGTTATAGTGACTTATGATCAGTGATTACAACTTTCTGAGAGCTGATGATTAGCAGTTTTTAGCAACAAAGTATTTTTAAATTAAGGTAGGTATTTTTAGACAATGCTATTGTACACTTAAAAGACTATATAGTACAGTGTTAATTTTTATATGCACTGGGAAATTAAAAATTCATTTGACTCACTATATTGTGATATTTGCTTTATTGTGGTGGTCTGGGATCAAACCTGCAATAGCTTTGATTTATGTCTATAAATGGAATATTTGTGTCATCTGCTTAATTCAATTTGTTTTTTGGTATCTGGGTTTTTTCTCTGATAAATTATGAAACATTGTTTTTGCTTGATTCATTTTGTTTTTTTGTTTTTTTTTTTCCAGCCGCTCCCCACCCCCAGACTCCATTTTGAATATAAATCCTGTTATTCATTAAATAAAATAGATTTCTAGAAGCCTTTTGTTTCTCATTTGGAATTTTGGGGGAACAAGAAGTATTAAACAGATCTTTGCAGATCAATGCCTCTATAAGCTATTTTCAGTTTTGATGACTGTGATGAGGTTCCATCTGGTAACTACTCCTCCTGTAACTCCTAAAAAACACCTGCTACCGTGTTAAGGAAAGGGACTAATGACTTAACAAGGTTGTTCAAGTCTCTAGAACAGGCCCCAAAGTCTACAAAAACACTCCTACTTCCCTCCACCATCAGACCATAGATGGGCTTCAGAGTGGTGGTGGTGGTGAATCAAAGAACCCCCAAATTATATACACAATATTGTATATAATATTTTCCAAGATGATACATCCCTTTAATCAGGTTTTCCAAGATATCCATGTATAATCTCCATAAAATTAAATCTATTATTGTATTATAGATTGTATAGTTCTTAGAAATGATTTCCTCTCCTTTTAATATAAGGAATTTTTCTAATCAAGGTTTACAGTAATTTGATTTAGTATTTCCAGAAATAAAAACTGTATTCAGAAACAAATCTAAATTAATTTTTTCTTTTCAGAAGCACACTTATAATATTCAATTAAAGTAAATAATGGGTTACACACAGAACAGCATATATTATTTAATCCCACTTAATGGGAAAATATAGAAAGGTACTCAAAATTTGGGGCACCTGGGTGGCTCAGTGATTGAGCATCTGCCTTTGGCTCAGGTCATGATCCTGAGTCTGTATCCAGCTCCCCGCAGGGAGCCTGCTTCTCCCTCTATGGAAGGCCTATGTCTCTGCCTCTCTCTATGTCTCTCATGAATAAATAAATAAAAATCAAAAAAAGAAAAAAGATACTCAAAATTTTAAGAGACATTTTCTCTGAGAATTTTTATTTCTATCTTTGTAAGATTCTTTTTTGACTTAACAGTGAAGTCTGTAAGTTTTTATAAAAATAAAGCCATTATAAAGGAAATAGGGTAGTTAAGAATATGACATTTCTTATGGCACGTCGTTAAGTGAGTTTATTTTAGAAAACCATGAAAACTGAAACTCACTCATGACTCACAGCAAGTATTGTATCCTAAAATAGTCATTCCTATTCCACAGGAGAAGCTACTTTTCTAGATCTTAAGAAAAAAAGAAAAAGAAAAAAGGAAAAAAAGCAGTTCTCAAAATATCAAAATATGTTATGTGTAAGGTCATCCATGTGGTCCAAATTAAAAACAGGATATCAAAATATATAAAATACCAACATCAAAAAAAAAAAATACCAACATCAGTGCCTGGGTATTCAGTAGCTAGGTAAAAGCTGGGTTATTTTTAAGTTTCCTAAGTGAATGATAGAAATTTCCTATGAAGGAAATATGACTATTAAAACTAAATACCTCCTAAAAGGTACATTGTTACATTTACTACTTTATTTCCACTTTGGATTCAAATTTAGGCTGCTTAATTCACTAGAAGGACAAATCTATGTAGAAAACTACTTAAGGAGATGACATCATCCAATTTGTTTTTTAGAGGTTTTACAGAATAAAATCAGTAAAGTGATAGATGAATTAGCCCAATTTACTTTTATATCCAAGTCTCAGTTATCTTACTTCAATTTATTTCCTCTCTCAAACTGGCAAATGATGATCAGAAAGACGACGCTAATATGGCCACAAATACAAATTTTCAAAAACTGTGTGTACACAGCTTGTATAGGAGAGTTTTCCTAAACTCTCCAAAAGAAAGGCAAAAACAAGTAGACAGTCTGATCAATTCTTGATATCCCATAATAACTTATTAAAACTGCTTATTATTGATTGTAACTTTAACCCTAAATTATAAATCTAGCTCTGACAAAAGTGCTGACAAAAGCCACCCAGGTGCCCCAAACCTAGCTCTGACAAAAGTGCTAAAAATTCACTTCATCTTTTCACTACTCATTCATAAAACAAATGTTAAATATTCTCCAATGAAAAGTTTTCATTACTCTAAAAAAAGGAGGAAGTGCTAAAAGGGAGACACCAAAGAAGATCAATGAAGATTTTTATATCAGAGGAATTTAAGAAACAAAAATCCTCTGCATTGAAGATTCTTAGAAAAACTATGTTCAGTAGTGGTCTACCTGCCCAGGACCTAAAAGAAATCAATACCTTGACAAAGCTCAATTACTATTATTTCTCCTTTGTACTGTTAGAAAATAAGATGTTAATATTGCTTTAGTGCAGGCAATACATATCTTCAGTTTAATATTACGGAGGACGAATCAATAACTAACTGATAAGATACTGACTTACACAAATATACAACCCACCTGTTTTGATTTAACAACAAAATGCTTAACTTAGGGTTGTATGTAAACATTGTAAGTCCGTATAAAATTATAAATCACTGTATGACACAAAATGGTGCTTTTCCTTAAGTCAATTTAATAGCTTTTGCTTCATTATTTCATTTAATAAATAATAAAACCAAGAACTGACTACCTAAATGCTGGTGAGAAGGTCTAGATCTCAGGTCTTAAACCAGTTAACTTAGAGTCTAAACACAGAAAACACTAAGAACACTAACCTTACTCATGCATTCGTCCCAACATATTTTGTGATCTCCCTCACACATACACCATCTGGTATACACAGACATTCCACTGAATAGTGACTAGATGAGCCCAACAAGGCCAGAAGACCAAGTAGCCAACATCCCAAACTATGACCACTTTCTAACAGGCAAACTTGAAAATCTTCTAATTAATGTTTAGAAGTTACAGAAATTACCAAATGGGCACTCTGCGATTCACCCTTTCCAAAGAATATCTATTTGATATTCTTACTTGGATTGCCAAAAGGTATCTCCAACCTCAAATTTCCAAAATGCAATCCTGGATTTTTCCCTCTATATCTGGTTCCTTCTTCAATGTATTCCTTCTCTGTGGTGGTAGATCTACCCATTCTGTGGTCCAAGCTAAAACACCTGGAAATCACCCTTGATTCCTATCTTTCCATCTCCCCTCAAATAATTAACGTCCTATCTAAGATACATCTCAAATACATCTCTTTACTTTTCCTTTCAACTACTACCACCCTTAGCCGAAGCCATGCCATGTCTTGCCTTGCCCAATAAAATAATCTAACTGGTCCCCCTTCTAAAAATCTTGTTCTGCAGCCGAGAGCTAATGATGTAGTTTTTTTCTTTGTCAAGCTTCCTGAAAGAGATGTCCATACTTACTAATTTGACTTTAATAGTTTTCATTCATTCCTCACTTTACAGGAATTTCGCATCAATCCTCTGAAATGCCTCTCAAGTCACCAATGTTAGTAAGACTACTAAACCCATGGAGACTTTTCAGTTCTTATTTGACTTGTCAACAGCTCTTTTTCAATGTTACTAGTCCCCCACCCCCACTTTTAAATATTCTCTTCCCGTGACTGCCTTGCCTCTACTCTTACCGGTCTCCCTTTGCTTCCACTCAAGCTGTCTCTCTTGCCTTGAGATTACCCCCTTTCCTGTGACCATCATCTAAATGATGGTATTCCTTGGCCTCTTCCCTTTCCACACATTTTCAGTGGTTTCTTCTACGTGAATCATTTCAAATGCTACTTTTAATCTAAAGACTCTCAAATTGTTTTCTCTAGGATAGCTCTGTTTAGGTGTAGACCAAATATTTAACTTCCTAGTGGACAGCTTCACTTTGAACCTGTCCAACAAAAAAACATTTTCTCCCAAATCTGATCTTCCTCTTTTCTTCCCTTTCAGTAAATTGCTCTTATGCCTCTAGGTTGCCCAAGTTAGAAATGTATCGTCATTGGTTTTTCCCTCTCACAAAGTCCTGCCTTAGACAAGGCTACTGTCATCTCTTGTCTGAATTACTGTGTCAGCATCCTAACTTACATCCTTACTCCCATCCTCCAATACACTCTTCGTGCTATTATCAGGAGTAAACACAGCACATGGCATTAAGATTATGATATAGACTCTAATTGTTGCTTCATCAGTCTCTTGTCTGATCAGTTCCCTGTTACAATATCCTTTATCACAGCCACACAGACTGCTGGAAGTTTCTCAAATATGCTATACTCATTCACCTCTAGGGCTACACATATTACCCTTTAGGTGGACCTCTCAGACCCCATCTGTCTTGGCTGACCACCTCTTTTAGGTCTCAGTGTACCTGCTGCTTTCTTCAGGAAACTTTACCTGATCTCTCTCCTTACATACCAAAACTGGATTGGGTCCCCCATATACTACTCTAGCCACTTACTGCTTACTCTTATCACAAAACATGATAGTAATTCAAACTGCCTTATATGTCTATATTCCCCACGAAACTACAAGCTCCTAAAGACATTTAATTTTTTTAAAAAGCATTCATCTTATCCACTTAAGTTTTAATCTCTAAATTTTAAGTACTATGAACACCAAAGAGAGGAAAATAGGAAAATATTTCTGCACCAGACTGTGAAAGCAAGTATATATATATATATCTAGTTTTAACAGCAGGCAAACAAAAATTTTCCTCTGGCCAATTAAAAGAAGAATGGTAGTGTAAGTTGGGTTTTTTGTTAGTTTTAAGCAGATACACGGGCGCCTGGGCAGATCAGTCAGTTAAGAGGTTAAGCATCCTACTCCTGGTTTCAGCTCAGGTCAGGGGTCTTGGGGTTGTGGGACTCAAACCCTGTGTCAGGCTGCCCACTCAGCAGGGAGTCTGTCTGGAATTCTCGCTCCCTCTGTCTCCCCCCCTCTCAAATAAATAATCTTTTTAAAAAAGCAGATACATATTCCTACAGAAATTATAATTTATGGCTTCAGCAGATGTTTATTATTAGAAAAGTCTGTCTAAAACACTCAGTTTTGCTAAATCAAAATTCAGGGTTTACAACAAAAACGGTTTCATCTTTTTCACTTTATTAATTTAAAGGCATGAGATTAACAATGTGTTCAAATAATCACTAATTTCTGATAACAGCTGTAATTATAGATTAACTTTTACCAATGGGTGTGAAACAAAGGCAAAATCACTTAAAAGAGAAAATGTATAATTTTTGAAGTCATATCTAATACTCCTGAACTACAAGTTTTAAGTCCAGCCATTAAAAAATTCTTGTTTTAGACATTTAACCTCTTTTTTCCGTACTGCCCATACAGTTTATTCATTAATAAAGCAAAATCTGAGAAAACATCTAAGAGCTTAAAAACCCCATATTTCCTCCTCCCTAGGTTAAAAAAAAAGCTTCCCTGATGAAATGACAAGCTATTTACTTTGAATAGGAGTGAAACTGACTCCCAATGGAGATTAAACTACAATGACTTCCGAGGTCCCATTCACCACCAGAAGGCTCAACTAGATATAATATGGTGAGGTTATAGTAGCTGCAATTAGCATCACCATTCCAGTAGGAGGAGTGTGTTCCCAAGAAATCCCTTGCCTTCGGTGTCCAAGTTAGAAATAGGTTCTCTGAATATTATCATGTGAGCCTATCATATTCAGCAAATTATTCCTCTGAAAATCATAATACATTTCTTTAGGATTTCTGATCAAAATTGCAGATTTCTAAAATTCACCAATACTCACTCAAAAAAGCCCACATAAACAAATTCCTTCAGGAAAGACTTCAAACAGATATACATAAAAAGTAGCTTTGAAACTGCTTATTAGTCAATATCCTGTTCTGACAAGTAGAATTTATTTTGCATAAACCTACTCTGACATGTAAAACTCTTTCAGCAATGCATTTAGGTTCCCTGTTACACAATAATACATTAAAAGTAATTATATACTTAAAATCTGTTCCTTTCATCTCCTTCAAGGACATCCTTATAAAGATTGCAAGTCAAATTTGGAAATTACTGCAAACTAATTATTTGAGTTCATTTAATGTTTGCATACACATGTCCAGATTGAGAGTCAATTCAGTACTACTTTTCCACACAAACCTTACACAACACCTTTCCTAGTAGGAAATCTATCAATAATGTTACCTACGAATCACTTAAACCAGTTATTTGCAAAGCATAAAATACAAGAGCAAACATCCTTCATTTTAAACCTACATTTACTATTTACTGTCATGGTATCAAAAGCCCAGAGTTTATTTCCTTAAAATCCCTGAACTATATTTAGACACAAATATAGCTAAAATATAGATATATATTTATATCTATAAAAACAAAAAAGAGGGAGCCTGCGTGGCTCAGCAGTTGAGTATCTGTCTTGGGCTCAGGGTGTGATTCTGGGGTCTTCAGATAGAGTCCTACATTGGGCTCCCTCTGGGGAGCCTGCTTCTCCCTCTGCCTATTGTCTCTGCCCCTCTCTCTGTGTCTCTCATGAATAGATCAAATGTTTAAAGACAAAAAACAGAAGGCAACCAATCTGCTGATAGCATCAAACTTCACTGAACAAACATCACTGAAAGAAAATCAATAACTAGATAGGGGGAGGAGTGTTAAGGGAGGAGGGTCAGACAACTAACAGGTAATTTATTTGACAAGAGTTATTTTAACTACAGAACTATATTTACTATGCACAGAATACTGTTATTTGGTACAATAGGATGTGAAAACACAGATGACTTCTGCTTTCAAAGTCTTTCATTCTGGAGAAAGAACATTGTTCCATAACTGAACACTGACTTAAAAAAATCAACAAATAGGAGTCTTACTCAAATTGCATAACAGAAAGGCCAAAGACAAAACAAGAACATGAAATATAAGTGGTCCTTGGTGTTCTATCTTCAATAAAAAGCTGTAGTCAAGATTAAGATGATAGAAGTAAAATATATTGTGCAAAAAAAATTTCTTGTCACTGAATAAGTACAAGGCATGACCAAAAATACAGTTAAGTTCAAGAAAAGTTCATTGGTTCAATATCTAATATTCAACATATACGCTAGAAGCAGAACAATGCCTTTAGTGCATAACAAATACCAGCTTTACAATCCAAAGTGGTAGGAATCATCATGTTACCCTGAATGATGGGATTAAAACCCCGTTTTACTTCTCACTTTCATTTTACTCAGCCACAGCTCTAAAATCAGAGAAAAGAAAAATGGACCACCTATTATAAAATGGTAACAGTTGAGTTTTAATTATGGTAACTACAGAAAAATCCTATAGAATCATCTCATTGTACCTAAAACTCCAGAATCTAACATCACTTCAAGGAAAGGAGCTGATTAGCTATAGGGGGCAGCAAAGTTAAGAGAGTGAAAAGTAAATAGCAGGAGGTGAAGTGAGGGCAGGAAATGTTAATAGGCTGGGTAATGAGCCATGAGTATCAGAGAAAAGGACAAAGTCTCAATTAATGAATTAAATCAATAGACAGATAATGCTAACTTAGTGATTCTCAACCCTGGCTGCACATTAGAGTCACCCTGGGAGCTTTTAAAACTACAAATGCCTGTATCCTACCTTAGGCCAATTAATTTAGAATCTCTTGAGGATGGGCCTGGCATTGATATTTTTTAAAGCTCTCCAAGTATACAGACATGGTTGAGAACCAGAGTGCTAAACACAAAAATAAAAATAAGCTAGTCTCCATTACCAGCTTTTTACTATTTAAAAAATTCCTAAAATAAAGCATAAAAATCTATTTCCCAAATACATTATTTTTGTTGATAAACTTATCTTTGTCATTCAAAGAGGGACAAAAACTCATTAAGAACTAATTCATCTTTGTTATTTTATCACGGAAAAATATAATTCTCATAAATAAAAATTATTAAACTGATGCAAAAAGACAACTCAAGTTTACTATTTACAGGATAGCACTCTATCCCAATAATGATCACACTATTTTAACTAAACACATTTTATTGCATTATCACTTTAGTCAATTAGACATTTCATAAAATAATCCAAAATTCAATTAAGGATCAGAGGAGGTAATAAAACTGGGGGGAAAAGGAAGTTGACCCTAAATAAGAATTCTGTACATGTTAATTAGAAAAATTTTCCTTCATGTAGATGCCAGCAGCAAAGGATACTACATTATCAATTTCTCTAACAAACATATTCTAAAATTTAACTAAAAAATAAGTCTTCTAGAAGAAATATGACATTACTTTCAGAAAATAATCCTAAAATGACAAAAATGTTAAATCCCTTTGCAAACATTTTTCTTGATATATTCAGATGAATTTCAAGTCTCCTTTAGTGACAACCCAACTATAAAAAGGGGTTTGGGGTTTATAGAAAATGATAGTAACTTTGAGAAGACTTATAAATCTTAAAAGATGAGTTGGTAGTGTTTCCTCCACTACAAGAAAGTTAAGATAGTTAAGAAACTTCAGATCATTCAGCATTCTTGTTCCAGTTATCCTAAAACACCAAATACCTCATCAAGGGAAAAAAAAATTTTTTCCCTCAAGGTAAGCACAGCATTTCATATCAGCATCACTGTTACTGGCCTGGGTACCAGTGGGACCCAGTTTCTTTTTTCTTTCTTTCTTTTTTTTTTTTTTTTAAGATTTTATTTATTTATTCAAGAGAGACAGAGAGAGAGAGGCAGAGACACAGGCAGAGGGAGAAGCAGGCTTCATGCAGGGAGCCCAACATGGGACTCCATCCAGGGTCTCCAGGATCAAGCCCTGGGCTGAAGGCGGTACTAAATCGCTGAGTCCCCCTGGAGGCTGCCTGGGACCCAGTTTCTAAGAATATACCAACAAAGAATCTGAGTGATACTTGGGAAATTTTTCACTTCAATCTCAAAGCCAGTTTCATTGTTCTTTGCTATTTACTGGCTGTCTCTTAGGAGAAATGCACATCTATACAATTCTATTGGTTAATTCAACTACTTTGCTTGGTAAAAATCTTCTAACTACAGCTTTTAATAATTTAAACAATCTTAACCCCACCCTATTTCCAGTTCCATACTTATGCTGAAAAATGATATAGTTTCACCTTACTTCACATAAATCATTTCTGAAAACTGGTTAAAAATAGAATCATTCTTGAAGTACACTAGCAAAGTTTACTATTTATATGAGTCCTTCATTAAAAAATATTCTTAATCAGGACTTTCAAATACCAAAGAGAATGGGAACTAACACTGCCTATTTTTAGATACTTTACATTATTTCACTTAATCCCCACAATCCTGAGGAGCTATATTATGCCCATTTTACAGATAAGCAAAACAACTCAGAAAGATTAGAAATTTACCTTCGATCCAAGACTGACCTCAATAACCCAACTCTACAACACTGGTTTAAATTTTTATAAAGTAGGTTAACAGCAAAAATACTGAAATCATTTGACCTGAGGACCCATATCAGTTGCAATATCACATAAATAGTCACAGGCTTGAAACTAAGCTGTATAAGCTTCTACATTCTCATCAATAAAATGTAAATGATAACTGGTTTTGCACAGAGTTGCTGGGATGACCCAGTAAAATATAATGTTTGTAAAAACACACCTAGCTATGGCTTGTCATGCAAAAGCATGACCTTAATAGGTGTGAAAAAGCAAGGTATATCAAGAATAAGGATTCTCTATTTTTACTCCACCTCTTTGGACTGTTTCACTTATTATATACAATACTGCTTTATAATTGTAGGAAAAAAGTCTGAAACAATTTGTAAATGCTAAGAGTTATATAAATATAAAGCAGCTACTACTTTACTAAATAAATTCTTCCAGAGACTTAAACAAAATAGGTTAAAACAAGCTGGAAAACTTCCCTATTTTGAATAACAGATTTTCTTAATGTTAAAAGTTTCCTAACTGTTGTTACTAGAGTAAAAGTTTAAGGTAGAAAAATTAAGTCCTATATTAACTTAAATTTAAAAACAGGAAAAAAAAAAGGTTGATAAAATGCCTCTGTTTTTATTTTCTAGTACATAGTTCTCAGGGGGAGCTTATAGAATTAACATAACAAGAACATTTAAAAATGCTTAGAAAAAAAATTTTTTAAGCTATACAAATCAGGCAGTTGAATTTTCAGGACCCACATGGCAGGTCCTAATTTTTTAAAAAATCCTTTTAACAAGGCTTTTTTATTAAAAACTTTCTATAACTAAATAGTTTTCTCTGAACATTTTCCCTATTAAAATCCTGCAACCTACTTGGTAAATGATTTTGCACAAATAAACTTCTTATAGATGAAAAAGTTGGATTATTTTGTTAATCCTTACCCATAGTAAGCTTTGAGGAAAATAGCTGGCACCTTTCCAGCTTAGATCCATGTGGACAAAGTGTAACATAAGCAGGTTAGTATAAACACTTGAAAGATCTTGGTTGCCCACAAATATCTGAATCTCTCCACAGGAAGATTATATTTCAGAGCAGGAAGAAAAATTCTCTTTCATACACATACTAAAGGGTTTTCCACTGGTTTTTGTTAAGACCACAAATGGAAAAAACTACTACAGACAGAAAAAAGCACACAACTTTGTGGTATCAAGCACACTGCCAAGTACCATGTGAAGAAACTGGATTTTTTTTTTTTTTTAAAGCACTTTTCAAGCCTTTTGGCATTTGGAGTATAAGTAGCTCTTATTAGTGGGTAATCCCAGTAAGGGTCTTATTTCCACAATTATATTTGCATAAATTTACCTCGAATACCTGAACTCTCCTTTTAAAGAACACTGTATTTTCATGTTAAATATGCAGAATTAATCTAAAGTTCCAATTTTATTTTTTCTCCACTAGTGACCAAATACTGTAAAAAAAAAAAAAAAAAAAAAACTCAATGGCACCTTCAACTTGTTGAACTACGCACCATATAATTTAAAAGGATTACTGGCTCTGCATATTTTTGTCAAGCTTTTAAAAACTGCATTAAAACTCCATCTCCTAACCATGTTTAATATTCAACTATTTTTATTAAATAAAAGTAAATACATTAATAAGGACAATAGTAAGGACCCACAATACCTTACTAAAAAAGCAAATTTAATAAATATGAAAAACACTAGCAGCAAACTTCCGATTATGAGAAATTCCACAATTTAATGGGAAAAAATCAATGACTTAAAAACGTTTTAATTAAGTTTACAACTGAAATCCATGAATAGCAATCCAATGTCCTAACAGGTAAGACGATATTCTTTTATAGCTATGATATCACTCAAGAATTAAAATCTTGGCAATGCCTACCACTGTGGTTTACCAAGGACTATGATATGTAAATTTTAACCATTTTTGCATGCTGCATGGCAAACGATAAATGCAGCCACACACGTTACGCTACACGTTTCTTCAATAAAACCTTTCAAAAGCTAGTTGGATTCTGGCTGTGGAGGTCCCTGATTTAGAAGCACCCCCAAAAGACAGGGCAGTATAGGGTCTGAACGGGGTTCCAGATCTATCGCAGGTCAACTGTGATTCGATCTGGGGTTTTCTTTAGACTCCTAGCCAGACTCAGGCGAGGTCCGAAGACAAATCAGAACCAGATTATCCTTGAAGGAGGCGAAACGGATCGAAAAATCTCACCGCCGATTCTATTTTAGCATGAGCCTTTAATTTCCAGGCCTCGCAAAACAGAGGATCTAGATTTCTATCAGGTTTCTTTTGTGCTAAGAGTTGTCTGAAATATCTAGGAGGGTTATCCTCTCGTTCCGAGCGAATTTCTCTCTCTCACAGAGAAGCGAAGACACGAACACTACAAAATTTAAAGAGAATAACGCACCAAGAATAAACCAGACCACCGGGAAACATTTTATTAAAAGTCCCCTGAGCCCTTGTGGGAAAAGTACGCGCGCGCCGAGGAGCGCCAAGCTCTCCTGCAAAGCCCTGCGCGCGGGCACGAATCTGAATCACTGTCCAGACCTACGCGGTCCCCTGGAATCCCTGCTTCGCGAACCAAGTTCCCAATCCGCTGCAAAGCGACTGGATTTATGGACTCTTTTGCAACTTCCCCAACTTTACCGTGTACGTGTGTGTATCTATGTCTATATCTTCCCCGGCAACGAAGTATTCGGAGTCTTTCCACTCTCGGAGTTAACGATACCACGTGAACCTAAACGACCCAGCAAATAAGGCGCTGCACGAACGAGTGGGGTTTTCACGCCCGTTCTTCAGGAGCGGGTGTGCCGGGCAGCCGACTCCCCGTCGCGGTCTGCGGCAGGACGGCCACCGAGGGCCCGCTCGCTGTGACAACTGGGGTCGCTCCCTCCGCGGGCAAGGGGAGGCGAGGGTGCGCGCAGACGCCCGGCCGACTGAAGCAGTAAAGGGGCAGTGCCAAGCGTCGGAAGAGCGGAGGAGGGTCTCGGAGGGCAGGGCAGGGCAGGGCAGGCTGGAGGAGCCCCCACCCCCACCCCCACCCCCCGCGCCGCGCGCCCGGGGCCGGCGCGAAGAGCCGCCCGGCGGGGGCTGAGCCGCAGAGCTGCAGGCGCGGGCGCAGGTGAGCGAGCGCGCAGGTGGGCAGGGGGCTGGCATCTGCAGCAAACTCTGCAGAGCAAACCTGTTGGATGCGGGCGCGGGCGCCGGGAGGCAACGCGAGGGACGCGACTCCCGCTCCCCCCGCCCCGGGGCGGCCCCCTCGGAGGTTACCTTTGAGCTGGGGCAGGGGGTGCAGCTCCGCCTGGCTGCCCTGGCTGCGGAACTGCGACGAGCCCTGCGAGCGCTTCTGCCTCTGCGCCTTGCGCACCGATTTCCGGGTGAAGCCGTCCACTTTCTCCGAGGCCGAGATGGCGGCGCCGGCAGCCCCCGCCGGCGGCGGCGGCGGCGGCGGCGACGACGACGACGACATCGCCGCGGCCCTGGCGCCTGGCAGCTCCGGCTGCTGCGTGCAGGGAACGGGCAGCGGCAGGAGGAGGAGGAGGAGGCGGGGGGAGAGGCGCGGGGAGCTCGCGCCCCTCCGCCCCGTCCCCGTCCCCGCGGCCGCGCCGCCCTCCGGCTCCCGGGCGCCGCCGAGCTTCTCCGCGCCGCCCGCCCGCCGCCGCCGCCGCCTCACGGCCACATCTCAGGGCCGGCGGTTCCTGGTCCCCGCCGCGCGGCCGCCGCCTCCCGGGGCTGACGGAGGCGAGGGCGGGGACGGAGGGGGGTGAAGAAGTTGTTGACTCCGGGCGCGGAGGGCGGGTGGAAGAGAGCCCGAAGTTTGGACAACTGCGGCGACGGCGCGGGGGTGCGGACGCCGCGCGCGCCTCGCTCCTCCTCAGCCCCGCGCTGCGGCCGGCGGCCCCTCAGCGGCCGCTGCCCGCGCTGCCCGCGCTGCCCGCCCTGCCCGCAGCCTCCTCCCGAGGCGCTGCCATCGCGGGGCCCCTCCGAGCCGCCGCCGCCGCGGTGCCCGCTCTTCCCCGTCAGCGCCGGACCCTCATCTCCCGGGGCGGTGACCCGCCGCGGGGCTCTGGGCGCGCACGCTCGCTCCTCGCGGCGCCGCGCGGTCCGAGCGCCCTCCGCCGCGCGCCCTTCCGCCGCCCACGGACAAGCCCCGGCGAGCGGCCGCTAACGACTCGAGAAGGCGGAGGGCGCACGCAGGGGCGGGGGGAGGGGGCAGGACGCGGGCAGAGTGTGCGCGTGTGCGTGTGCGTGTGCGCGCGGCCGGGGGAGGGGCTGGCGAGGGGTGGGGAAGGAGGAGATTGACGGACCCCTTCCGCGGGGTCCCGCCGGCCTCGGACGTTCGGGGAGGGAGTAGGAGGCGGGTAACCATGCCGGTTCCCTCAGCCAATCGCAGGCCTAAGCGGCGGGACCGGGGTGGGGCGTGGCCTCCCGGGCGGGCTCCGAAGCGGGGAGGTTAGGCTGAGGAGTGGGGCGTGGCTGTGTGACGGGCTTCTGCCACAGCCAATCGTAAGTGAGGACGGCGAGCGGCGCGCCGCTACGTCACAACAGCGCGATGAATGCTCCTGCTAGAAAGGGGAAGTGCCCCGCCTCCGGCGGGCTCCTCCGCGCGCGTGCGCGGCAGCTCCGGGCTCTCATTGCTCTCCCGACGGCCTATGAGAAGACCAGGGAACCGGAGTGGGTAGTTTCAGAGAGCAAAATGGAAGGCCCTTTCCCTTCCCCTGTGCTCCCCGCTGGCCAATGAGGGACTGAAGCGACTGATGGGGTCTGTCTGAGGTCTAGGGCGGGAAAGAGCGCCAGGTGTGTTGCATCACTAAGATGGGTGGAGCAGAAGTCAGGTTGGGGAAGCGGGCGGTGGGGTTAATGGGCGACGGGGCCCCGGGGAGGGCGAGGAGGCGAGTTGGTCCTGTCGGGAGTTGGGCCCTGGATTTCTGGGCGGGCCCTGGGGCCTCCCCTGGCCCTAAATCGCGTAGTTGGTACTTGGCGGACTAAAGGTGTAGCTAGGTGTAGCTCTTGAGGGGTTCGGGCACGGTGGCTCCAAGAACTGTTCTCGCGCCTGGTGCGGGCCACGTAGCACCTTCTGCTTCAAAGAATCCCCCCCGGCCACACCATCCAAGAAGAGGTTTCTCGTGCCCTGGCATCCCATTCGTCTTCACCTCTTCTTGCACCGGAGGTCTTCAGCTTCTCCCACGTTACGAGTGCAGAGTGCATGATCAGTGGCTTGTGGATTTGGGGGCTTGCTCTTTACTCTCATCGTGGTCTCTTCCTTGGAGATTCCGCCTAGATTTGAAACCTCTTTTTTTTTTTTTTTAGATTTATTTATTTATTCATGATAGACATAGAGAGGCAGAGACACAGGAGGAGGGAGAAGCAGGCTTCATGCCTGGAGCCCGACGTGGGACTCGATCCCGGGACTCCAGGATCGCGCCCTGGGCCAAAGGCAGGCGCTAAACCGCTGAGCCACCCAGGGATCCCCAGATTTGAAACCTCTTAAAGACCAGGATCGGTCACCGTGTATGTGTGTGTACGTGCGGTGCTTTGCGTATCGTGTTTAATAAAAATAAGTGAGTTGATTTGTATGAGAAGTACTCACAGGGAACCAAATGTTCTTTCTCCAACCTATTATAAGACTCTGGCTACCTAAAGCGCTAGTACTAAACGGAATTCGTGAATTGAGTTGTCACGTATGTAAAATGGATAAACACCTACAGAGTGGAAGAAGTCTTAGAAAACCTTTAAGCCTAAATGTAAGCCTAGAAAAGTTGTGAGAATGAAATACGTAAGCGCAACGGTCTCCCTTTGGCTTAGGGGTTTTGCGCTTGGGGGGCCCAGATCTCCGTTCCTTCTCTGAGGAGCTCCAGACATTTTCCTTTCCACTTGGTAAAAATAGGTGCCATGTGTTTAAACAAAAGTGGCCTGATGCCTATGTACAGAAGATTTCAACTTGGGGGGTAGGAAGTTGGATTCTAGATCCAGAACTAAATCGCTTCAAAATTCTTTCCTCAAATTCAAGAGTGGTGAAAGTGTATCCGACTCTCCTAGTCAAGGAGGTTCAAATCTCAGCAGCCAGTTTTGACAATCAGGTCAAGCTCCAGACCATATTGAATCTACCTTCACAAACGTTCAGACCAGGCCTTCTCACAATTTGCACAATTGGCTCCAAACATACTTCAGAGCTTTGAACTTCCCTGCCAGATCGGTCTTTTAAAACTCCATTCGTATCTTATTCACATGTTTGAAGAAAGAGTCCAAATTTAAGGCTCTCTTTAAGCTAACTCCTAACTACCTTTCAAGATATAAATCCCACCATGTCCCTACACAAACTCTTTTTTCAGGTCAGACACATCATTCCGTATACTGATCCCCTAGAACTAGTTATATTCCCTTGATCCACCACCCACCCCCACCCCCGCACCCCTGTGGTCTTTACTCTTACGACATCTTGAAGTAATCTTTCTTTCTCCATCTGGTTGAAACCTATATTTTTTTCAAACCTCAGCTCAATCCCCATCTTTTATGAAGCCATTTATGGTCATCTGGCCAGAAGTGATGTCTCACTTCTTTACGTTGCCCAAGCATTTATTGTCTGCATCACCCACATGGCCTGTCCTCACGTACTGTTGGAGATGGCACTATGCTCTTCCTCCTCTGAAAGTTTGTAAACACCAAGAGATCAAGAATTTAGTCTTTCTATACCTTCATATTCCCAATTGAGCCCAGGACAGACATATAGTACATAACCTAATTTTTAGTTCTCAAGAGCAGGGTTAATGAAAGTGTGGTCATTTGATCACCATCAGAATCTTCTGAGGTACTTATTTAAAATGCAGATTCCAGAGTGCCTGGGTGGCTCAGTTGGTTAAGCGTCCCATCTGACTCTTGATTTCGCCTCAGGTCATGATCTCAGGCTCCTGTGTTGGGCTCCATGCTCAGCAGGAAGAGTTTCTCTTCCTCTCTCAATCTGTCCCTCCTTCCATGCATGTGCTCCCTCTCTCTCTCGTAAATAAAATCTTTTAAAATAAAATAAAATAAAATGTAGATTCCTGGATTTGGTCCCAGACGCACAGAATGAGAACCGATGGGAAAAGCACTGAGAAATCCATAAGCTCCCTAGATTTATCCACACGGATGTTTGAAACTACTATTCTCTGGATATTACTTTATTTTTTTTTAAGATTTATTTATTTACTTATGACAGAGAGAGAGAGAAAGGCAGAGACACAGGAGGATGGAGAAGCAGGCTCCATGCTGGGAGCCTGACGTGGGACTCGATCCCAGGACTCCAGGATCGCTCCCTGGGCCAAAGGCAGGCGCTAAACCACTGAGCCACCTAGGGATTCCCTGGATATTACTTTAAAAGGTTGTAAACGTCCAGAAGTCAGAGGTAGTATAATTAATGATAAAGAGAATTTATGTAGGATACGAAGGGGAAATAAATAGCAGAAAGCAAACCAGTAAAGTTAAAAATTCATCCTGAAATATGATAATGGATACTGGAAAATAACAGAATAGATGGAAAATAGATAACAGAAACTAGTTGTTGAGAGACGCGGAACCAGCAAAGATCTCAAGGCTTTCCCAAATGGCCCCTTGGGGAAGAATTTTGAGCACAATTTTAAAGAAAGAGTGAGTCAAAATATGAAAAGAGAGAAGGATAACATTCCATCTTGGGGGAGATGGGAAGAACAATAGCCCGAGAATTGAAAGGCCTGACTCTATTATTTACCAGTAGTATGATCCTGCCAAGTCACTCACTCTCTCAAGAGCCTTAGTTTCCACATGTGTACATCAGGAAAAAAATTAAGTGAATAGTCTTCCTTACGGGGTTGGCATGATTTTTAAATGTGACCCATAAAAGAAAATACTTGGGAAAGCAAAAACTATTCACATGATAATTTTATACACACATGATTTTTCATGCACTGACATGAATAAATAAGTTATCTGGGTCCTAAACAGAGATTTGGTCACTAAGAGTCATCTATCAGGAAACTGCAATTGCAGTACTAATCTATTTGAGCCTCTGATGCAAGAAAAGTGTTGATGATGTTTCCATGCCATAGACCTCCTGCCTCTTTCCATCTGTGAAGACCCTTGGCAGACACTGATTCAGAGGCCAAGGCTTCATCACTGGCAAATTCTTTGGATTGGTTTGTCCTCACATGACTTGACTTCCTTAGTCCATAAACATAAGTACAGTTACTGATCTCGTTCTTGTATTCATAATGCCTAGCTTGCTGAGGAAAATGAGCAATTCATGAAACAACAACATCCACAATAGCAGAATCATGGTTCTTTAATAGTTTTAAAGAGTGCATCAAAGAGAGTGTTCTTTCCAAATCACGGTGAAATTCTCTAAAACATACCCAAGCAAGGTTTTGGCTGTCAACATTCTCCTTCCTTAAGAGCCATGATTCCCAAACTGTGCTCTGACAGAACACCAGACAAATGTGCTTTATCTGCAGAATCAACTAGTGATGGTGTTTTCCAAATTTACAAAAATAAAAATTTGTCCTATATACTTTTCTTAAAAATTTCATTCTCATAAAAAATAGTGAAAGGGATTAAAGGGGAAAGGAGAGAAAATGAGTGGGAAATATCAGAAAATGAGGGACTCCTAACTCTGGGAAACGAACAAGGGGTAGTTGGAAAGGGAGGTGGGCGGGCGGTTGGGGTGACTGGGTGACGGGCACTGAGGGGGGCACTTGACAGGATGAGCACTGGGTGATATGCTATATGTTGGCAAATTGAACTCCAAAAAAAAATTTCATTCTCACTACCACTTTAATGGAAACTATCAAGAAGGTATCCGATTTGTCATAAAAATGTTGGTTTTTATTTTTTAAAGATTTTTTTATTCATGAGAAACACGGAGAGAGAGGGAGAGACACAGGCAGAGGAAGAAGCAGGCACCATGCCAGGAGCCCGATGTAGGACTCGATCCCAGAACTCCAGAATCACGCTCTGAGCTGAAGGCAGACGCTCAACCGCTGAGCCACCCAGTTTTCCCAAAAATGTTGATTTTTAATACCTCCTTTTTTGTGTAAATACACTCATTATTTAAAATTTAGAAGGAGTAAAAGGGTCGGAAAAAGTCTTGCTCCCATCCCTGTCTCACAACATCCAGTTGCCCTCCTCAGAGGTAGCTATCAGATTCTTACATGTGCTTTTTTTCAGAGATATGTTTACTTCCTTAAGATTTCATAAACTCACATTTTAAGAAGCTCATGATTGTAGGTATTTCACACTGCTCCAGACTTCAGTAAGCCTTCTAGAGTTCTTACAGGTTTATGCATATTCATTCATTCATTCATTCATTCATTCATTATTTTATTTATTAATTCACTCATGTAACATATTTATATTTGCATGTTCTGCACCAACAGAATTAGAAAGCTGAAGGCGTCTCAATGGCTGATCAGTACAGGTTTGGTTAATTGATACATGACTCTAGGTAGACCAAGAAGGTCCTTTTCACATGCTGCAAACTAGTCCAAGTTGGAAAGTCCTTTTTAATAAATATCTTACAGGAGTCTTTTGTTTCTATGTACAATGAGATTGTCTAATAACTTACTATGCAAGTAGTTAAAGCTTCTTGAAATTTGATTTTCATAAACTAAACTCAGCACTTCTCTAAAATTTTTCAAGGACTCTAGTTCTGTGTTGTCTTTCTGGCCCTTGTGCAAGCACAAGTGCTCACTGAGATGATTAGAATTCCTGCAATTTTCAGGAAGGGTCCTTTGTTATCAGGGCAAGATCAGTCATGGTTTTCAGTTGCCACTACTTTTGCTTTTTAATTATAAATTGTTTCTAGTCAAGCTTATCATTATTAAATCAGTTCATTGTAGTCTGTTATACAGGCTATTGTGTTGGTCAACCAGAAGTTTAGACAAGGTCAGTAGCAGTAGAGATGGGTTAAATTGGAGATCTATCTTAGAAGAAGAGTACATAGGACTTGCAGAAGGTATTATTAATCTCCCAAAACATGCTGATAAACTTACATGTTATGATTATCATGGAATCTCCCATAGCTGTGAGGTCTTTTGGTTCATCTAAACAGGCTTTAATCATAAATGTCTGAAAACCCCTGATGTACCCAGACCTTTATCTGTATAGATGAGGAAACAGGATAGAATTTAAAGGGACTCTGCTCATGCCATATCCTCTTGTCCTTGCAGAATGTGACTAAAAAAAAAACCTGTTGTTGGCAAACTCTCCACACTTTAATTCAACCCTGAAAGCATTTTTCAAGTGCCTGCTAGGTACCAGGCAATATGCGAGACACTAAGAATGGAAAGATAAATAAAGCATGGACCTTACAATTTAGTGAGGAGGGGCAACATAAACAAATGATCGAAGACTACATCATAAGTGTTCCTTATGGTGTTGTGTGAAAACAGTGAAAAGAAGATCCGAGTTTGTTTTGGGAGGGGGGACCAGAGAAAACTTAACAGAAAAAGTAATGTTTGAAGTGAATCTTAAAACAGTTTTCCTATGGATAAGACAAACAACAACAACAACAAAAACTTGCCATTCAATAAATTAGCTTCCCCACATTTCTTTATCACTAAGAAGGTTTTCATATCTCCACCAATGAATTTGCTTATTTCACACAATATGTTGCCAAGAAGACATTCCAGTGCAACAGAATCAACTATGCCACACCTTGTGTCAGAATTTGACCTGGAGGTGGATAGTTAAAGAAAAAGCAGAGATTAAATTCAACATGACTACCCTCTGAATATATTTGGCAAAGCAATGATTATAAAAATACTATATGCTTTCTTAATGTTCCACTCATATGTGAATTTTATATAAATCTATAAATGGTTTTCCCTTTCTATCCACCTGAAAGAAGCGTCTAGGTTTTGAGACAGTCCCTGTCTTAAAATATCTAGCTCCTACATGTCAGCAATGTGTTTTCTCTTATTGGCTTGCTATTTGGGCTCCCACTTGCAAAAACAACCAATTTGAAAAATTCAGTAAGTTGATATTATTTCTTCAGTGTCAGGTGATGCCTATGATTTAAAGCAGCAATATTAATAGTATGGGATTTTCAGGTATTACATTGAACTGGAAATGCCCCAGTATTTTCAGATCCTAAACTTTGACTTCTATACCAAAGGATATAGCTTAAACACACACACACACACACACACACACACACACATACACACGTCTGTGGCCATGGATAAGTGTAATCACTACCATAAATTTAACTAACACCATTCTCATGAAGAATCCAGCAAAAAGAGATCAAACAAGATCCTCTCTTAAAGTCTCTCTTATCTGTGTGACACTCCTCTCTGATCCCCTGAGAGTTTGGTCCTAGTGACTCTTGTCATGTTCAGGAGCAATTTTTTGTATTCCAGCATCTCTGGGGTCCTCTATTATTCTTTTGTAAAAATCAGTGGATATTCAAATTCTTTTTATTCACTCTATACAGAGTCATTCACACACACAAAAAGATACTGAATAGATTGGACTGTCATGACCATAATATTGCCTAGCACTGTAACAATTTAGTATACCAAGTCCCATTACCAAGAAAGAAAATGAGACTATTGAGAGATATAATAGTGCTCAATATTTCCCATTCATTCATTCAAACAATACCCATTAACTTCCTATAATGTGTCTGTCCATTCCAGATCCTTGGAGAATAGCCATGGATGAGACAAAGTCTGTCTGCATGGAGCTCACCATCAGTGGGGAAAGCTCATATTAATTAATGCTCAATTATGAAAACAAAGTAGGGAATATGCACCAGAAGAAACATCATGTAATTGAACACACAGATGTACACAGCTGTTTAGCTAACCAACAGGGTGACCAACTGGTCCTGGTTTACTAGGGACTTTCCAAGTTCTAACACTGAAAGTCCCTTGTCCCAGGAGCCCCCTAAGTCCTGGGTAAACCAGGACAGTTGGTCACCCTATAAACCAAACAAGCAATGACATCTATTTATTAGGCCTATCATGAGCCAAGGCTCATGGCTAAATATTGTGGTCTCAACTCTAAGGGAGCATGAGCCCTTAGGGGAAGAGATGATGCATGTATCCAGGAAAAGATAACTTTTCTTCATGAGAGCGGAGACCATAAACTCTGAGAGCTCATAGATGGTGTTTGTGTTGAGGAAGAGATGGAGTTTAAGCTGGACCTGGAAGGTTGGGCATAATTACATGAGTGTCTGTCAACTCAAAATGTCCAACTTATTTTTTTTTTCGGTCCACAGCCACATCAATATTTATTCTGCAAGTCCGGGTCCTCGCCCCCCCCCCAAAAAATGTCCAACTTATTATTCCCACCTCTACCTCCCCTCTCTGTCACTACTTGGTTCACCGTCCACCAGTCAGTCAAGGAAGGAGTGATATGAAGGCATGCGTGGGGAAGCAGAGGCAGATACAGGGGAAGTTAGATGTGTTGGCTAAAGAAGGTGATTTCTGGGCAGCCCTGGTGGCGCAGCAGTTTGGCGCCGCCTGTGGCCCAGGGTGTGATCCTGGAGACTGGGATTGAGTCCCGCATCGGGCTTCCTGCATGGAGCCTGCTTCTCCCTCTGCCTGTGTCTCTGCCTCTCTCTCGCTCTCTCTGAATGAATAAATAAATAGATCTTAAAAAAATAAAATAAAATAAAATAAAGAAAGTGATTTCTGGAGGAGTGGTGGGGAGAAAGCTAGAAAAGCTATATTGATTCACTCGGCAAACATTCAGCACTTATTTTTGGCTATTTTCTGGTCTAGGTTATGGGAATAGAAAGGGGGGAAACCACAGGCTTTTTTTTCCTCAGAGATTCTGGCAAGGGAAAGAAAACCAGAAACCAAAAACCCCCACAAATGAGCATAGATAATACAATTTTTTTTGGGGGGGGGAGCATAGATAATACAATTAATACTATGACAGAGGTAAGCAACAGAGGAGAAGTGCAGAGTCTATGGGGTTGGAAGCAAGAAAAGCTTTCTAGAGTACAAGGTTCTAGACTTGAGAACTGAAGAACTATAAGGAGTTAGGAAAAGAAAGGGAAACATTATAAGAAGTTAGAGTAGAATATGTAAAGTGCAGAGCCTTGGGAGAAGGGGATACACCAGGAAGCTGAAGGGAATTTGGTATGAGCCTTCTACAGTGGACAGAAGATGAGGGCAAAGCAAGTCATGAAGGGTCTTGTGTGCAGTTATTGGACTCTGTTCTCAAGTCCGTTGGGATATACTGATGGGCTTTTAAAAAGCGAGTGTCACAATCACAGATACATTCTAGGAAAATTACATTGTTGGCAGTGTAGAGGATAAATTGATTACAGAAGGCCAGGCCAGAGATAGGTAGACCAGCAGGCCAGAAGAGGAATACTGAGAACTTGAAAAGGTTTGTGAGGTAGGATGGAAAGTTCAGTCTTAGGAGTTATTGTAAGCAAAGGACATAGCAATCTACTGGGGAGTAGGGGTGGGGAGGTAAGGAACAGAGAGGAGAAAAGAATGCCTCATGGGTATCTGGATTGAGTAACAGGTGTACAGCAATGGCATTTAGTGAGACAAAGAGGGGAGGAATATAACAGAACATTATAAGTTGGACATTGATTTTGAAAGATATGCAGTGAGCAGCTGGATAGTGCCGTCTGGAAGGAAAGAGATGTAGCTGAACATAGAGATCTTAGAGTCATCAGTAAACAGATAATAGATGAGCTCTAAGAATACCCTTGTTGTTCTGGGCAGAGTGTGTAGCCTAAGAATGAAGGAGGATGAAAAAAAGCCCAGGGTACCCATATTTGAGAAAGCTGCAGAGAAAGAAGGTAGCATCCACTGATGACATGTTAACAGGTTTGGGCTTTATCCTGAGGTCAGTGGGGAAAATGAAGAATGTTTGAAGAATAGATGTCATGCTGAAAGTAGTATTTTCACCCAAAATACTGGGAAGTGGAAGCCAAAGAGATTGGTTGCAGGTGAGAACAGGTGTCCAGGTGATAAAGGCCTGCCTGAGTGGTACTAAGCAGTTTGTCAACATCACCTGTGAAACTTACTCAGACTACACTGTAACTTTGAAAAAATTCACAAGTGACAATCCAACCTTCTCCCCACTGCCACCAACCCTGTTCATACCCTGTCCTCCATCCCCTGATGATCATGGGCTTAAATGAAAAATGGCATTGGGAATAGATGTGAGAGACATTACAAAAGATATACTGGAAAAAGTTAATTAAGGGAGTTGGCAAGTCAAAGGGAAGAATAATGAATGATGGCAAAGTTTTGAATTGGGTGGCCAGATGATCGGGGACCTCAATCAAAAAGTCCAAAGGCTAAGCCAGTTTTCTTTTGTGGGAGGGGGAAGAAAAGAATATCAGAGGAAGGCAGGAAAGAGGAAGCAAAGATGAGTCTGAGGCTACATATGTTGAATTAACAGAGTTTTTTTTAAGGTCATTGAGGCTGGAGACCTGAGTCTTTATTTTTAAAAGGAGGTGATGACATGTTGTATATTAATTTGGGGAAAGATGAAGATTAGCCTGGGCTGACAGCCTGGAGTAAGCCAGGGCAAAGAAAGAAATTACACAAACAACATGAGCTTCTTTTTCCTCTGTAAGAAAAAAAATTCATGACAGAAACAAATGGGTAAAAGATGTGTAGCCTGTCTTCAGTAGATTCCAGTGTCAAATGATCAGTGGGATGGCACAAGAGAGAACCAGGGCCCAGTGCAGCCTCTTGCATCGGCTGCGGCAATGGGCCAAAGATCAGGAATGAGGCATCCCTCACTATTCACAAAGAGAGCTCAGTCATGCCTCCAAAAACACCGTGTGTGCACACATGTGCAATGTGCACACACAAACACACACTCACCCACTTGCTTGTGTCCTTCACACAAAACTATGACATAATCTCTTCACAATGCCTTTATAGGGGAAGCAAAAAATCTATCTACTGACTGAGGATTTCCTTCCAGTTTCAAGCAAGGACTATGTAAGATTACCAGCTTTCCCAGCTTCTTGACTGGCTAAGGCCTTTTCTTGGCCTCAGTAGCTAAGACCCACTCATTCACATTGAATTATAGTGATTGTATTTCCCAGCTTACTTTGGGCCAAGGATATGGGATCAGACAGGAGAATAACTGTAACCTGTGTAAGATAAGATTCCAGTCCTCACACATGTTGGACTCCGTATTTCAACATGAATTGAGTATTAGTCTTCAAAAGAGAGAAAGTACTACATTAATTCATGATTTATAGTATCATTTCCTTCTGTATGCTAAGAACTATAGTCCATATGCTAGAAAAATAAAGGTGAGGAGGACAAAGCTTTTGTTCTCTTGGAGTTTACAGTTTCATGAAGAAAAAATCAAACACAGAGAGTCACAGTATAAGCTAAGATAAGAAATGCACAAATAAAATGCAATTAGAACTAAAGGAGGAAAGGGGTTACCTGGCTGGCACAGTCAGTTAAGCGTCCAGTTAAGTTGGTTTTGGCTCAAGTCATGATCTCATGGATATGGGATTGAGCCCCACATCAGGCTCCATACTCAGATTGGGAGTCTGCTTGAAGATTCTCTCCCTCTCTCCCTCCCCCCACTCTCTCTCTCTCTAAAATAAATAACTAAATCTTAAAAAAAAAAACTAAAAGAAGAAAGATAATCCAATAGGGAATGAAGAACACATAAGAAGGAGGAATGGGCCATTTAAAATTAACCTTGAAGAATGCATAAAATTTCAATGGATAGATATGGAGAGGAAAGGTAGAGAACTACTCAGGTGGGGAAGAGCATGAGCAAGGTTGCTAAGAGGGGAATATGTGTGGCATATTTGGAGAACAGGAAGTAGATTAGTTTGGCTGGCGTATAGCAAAGTAATAAGAGATAAAGTAGAACACAGGTTGGGGGCCTACTACAGGGGGCTTTGAATGCCAGAGTAAGGAGTTTGTATTTAATCCTCAGTAGTGAGAAGCTGTTGATAGACTTTGGAGCAGGGCAGTGATTGACCAGACCTGGATATAATATGTTTAGCCTCCAGCTGTTAGAGAAATGAAGGGAGGAGAGGCTGCAAGCAAAGAGAAATATTAGACTTAATTGGGTTTAACACGACTGTGGACTCTCCAAGTGGAGATGTTCACTAACACTTGGAATGAGGGTCCGTGTTCAGGAGAAAGACATGGTTAAGGTCTTTGTGGCCTTAGTTTCTTCATCTAAAAAACAGGAACGACTACGTTTACTTTGAGAAAGAATGCTTTAAAAAAATACCACAGTGCTCATAACGGGTATGTGGGACAGATCTGATTATGATCAGTTGCGGTGGCGGTAGCATCAGTAGTAGTTGTACAGTTAGTTCTTCCTTGTAACCTTCTTTTCTCCCCTGATTTCTGCCATGTGTTCAGGAACTAGAGCCAAAGACCAAACCTTGCTTCAGCCAGAATTGCTCTTTCCCCAAGATGACCAAGGCTGTATATTGGGTCATGCAGGTGTATTTGCTCCTTGGTCCCTTAAGATAATTCCAGGAGATCTTTCAGCTCCTGGTAAATAGAGTTCCATTGAATGTCTCTTTGTTTTATCTACTGTGTCCAGAAAGAGAAGCTCAAAAAGCTATAACTCTGGATGAATTAATGAATGGAGCTTAAAAACACATAAAACAGTATTTATTGTTTAGGGATACCTAGATAGTATATTTATATAGAGTTATATATGTACACACACATGCACACAAAACTATATATATATTTCTAAACAATAAATAGCATTTTAAATATATAAAAAATTCGTAGGAATTAAAAACACCAAATTCAGAAATTTTACTCTGAGTTTTTTCAACAATGGAGTGATTTTCTGAATGGACCAATACCTAAAGGTGCTAGTTCAGGGAGGCAAAGGAAAGATCTGTAAGTTGGAGGTAACTGTACAACTTGTAATGTAAGAAAGTAGAAACCAGTCTAGAAGATACAAATATGGAAAGATAATAAAGGAGAAGAGATGGGCTGTCTGGAGAACCTGAATATGGGAAGTACCAACATATTGCAGAGCAAGGAGAAAAACTCATGAGAATAAAGGAGGCTAGAATAGGATCTCTAGGTTTCTTCCTTTAAAAAAAATATTTGTTTGTTTGATCTCCTTCTCACTATAACTTATTTCTGGATGATAGTCATCTCAGAACTGGATTTGGAGCTCCATTCTTTTCCCTATCCAGTCTATCTTGTAGTTCACTGCTGCCAGAGTGGCCTTCTTACCCTAAGGAATCACAGCATTCCTCTGCCAGACATCTTTAGAGAAACTGGTACACTTAGACTGCCACAGGGATGGACCATGCCTCCCCACAATTAAACAGATATGATTTGGCCCTCAGTTTCTCAAAGCTTCCTGTCTTTAGGGCTTCATGTTATTCCCTACTTTGTGTTGTTTTCTTGAGCCCAAGTCTCTATGAGTTTATAGATTATAACAACCAGAAGTTATGCTTCATTTCCCTTCTTTTGCTTCTAAGTGGACCCACACCTGTCCTTTTAGTCTCTTCCATGTCCAGAGTTGTTCAAGACCTGTGTTGGCACTCTTAATCCCAGTTCATAGGCCTTGAAACTGGGAGGCCATCAGGATATCTCTTTGCAGCCAGAATTCCTGGCAAGGGGGAGGGGGAGCTGAGAAAGGCTTACTGGACTTAGAATCAGGGTTTGAATTATAGCTGCAATTCTGCTGAGAGGCAAGAGCTGTGTTGTCCAATATGATAGCCACTAGCTACTTTTGACTATTCAATACTGGAAATGTGGCTGGTATGACTGAGTAACTGAATTTAAATTTTTATTTAATTTTAATTAAATCAAATTGTAATTTAAAACCTAGAGCAAGCACTTGGGGCACCTGGGTGGCTCAGTGGTTGACCGTCTGCCTTTGGCTCTGGTTGTGATCCCCGGGTCCTGGGTTTGAGTCCCACATCAGGTTCCCTGCAGGGACCCTGCTTCTCCCTCTGCCTATGCCTCTGCATCTCTCTCTGTCTCTCATGAATAAATAAATAAAATCTTAAAAAAAAAATAAAACCTCAAGCACTCTAAATCATTTTGCCATTAAACACATTGCAGAAGATATTGTTATATTGTGTAAGTGTCAGGCACATGCATACACATAAACACACCTCTTATCTAACTGATATCAATGGATTGACTGGTTTGAATAATTTTTTTACACACCAGTGTAATATTAAAATGTTTTTTGAATATTTTATGTAGACAATGCAAGTTACGATGATACCTATGTAAATCATAATTGGTAATAAAATTGAAATACTTGATTTTAATTTTGATATAAGAAATTATGTTTCTGGTTTATTTTTTTTATGTTTCTGGTTTAAAACAATAAGTATGGAAAAATTTTCATGCTTAAAGTGCAAGCATACTACTGATGCAGAATTGAATAGAGATGCAGAAGCTAGGGTGTACTCTAAATAAGTCACTAAAGACAAAAGAGACTGAAAGAAGGCATGTCGCAAATTTCACAATTAACGACAATAGCAATTTGCTGCAGCAAAGCAAAGTGAAAAAGCTGTTTGCTTGTAAGAAATAATTTTAAAGATAATAAAGTGGGCAATATTAGGAGACAGTTTCAGCCAACACAGTGAATTTGCTAAAATGTTTCCTCTCAACAGTCAAAAGAGAATCAATATTAGTGCCTGAAATTACAATTCAATGTCCAAAAAATAAGTTTAAAACGATTTTAAAAAGATTTTATTTTGTTTATTAGAGAGAGAGAGTACAAGCAGGGGGATCCGCAGAGGGATAGGGAGAAGCGGACTCCCTGCTGAGTGTGGAGCCCGCTCCATGGGGCTCAATCCCAGGACCCTGAGATCATGACCTGAGCCAAAGGCAGATGCTTAACCAGCTGAGCCACTCAGGCACCCCTAAAAACAATTTTTAGCAGGATTCAAACTTCTAACTTTGGCAGCTATAAGATGACTTAGATTCTTGCACACACAAAAAAATCCTTTTTACATGAAGAGATAATAAAACTCAGTTATGAAAATTTTGTTGAAAAAGTATTTTTAAAAAGGTAAAACAGACGTTTTACAAAAAAAGTAAAAGCTCTTCAATTAAGTCTCTAAACAATTGCCCACTGGATACAAAATCTTTCTACTATATCGAACTTCAATTGATTTAAAGTGTGAAACATAGCAAGAAGTTTCTTTAGCGTTGGAAAAATCATGCAATATAAGAGATGCCGTCCACTTAATACTTTGGATATGTTTTGCCTCAAAAGATTTTCAAATTTACTTGAAAAAAGTCTTATTTCACAGCTTAAAAACTGAACACATTGTGTAGATAAGGTTGAGTTATTTCTGTCTGTCAAAGAGAAACTTCATCTTGGTATGAAAACATAGTTTCTATCATAGTAATGTGTTCCCCAACCATGTAGTCAAAAGTCTGGATTTACTGAGTTGTTAATGTATTAAACTAATCTTTCTTCTATTGCTTAATTCTTTTTATATGATACATACTGGAGACGTTGGTGTTTAGTTTTCTGGACAGTATTATGGTTATAGTAGTTAAAATTGTTCCATTAATGTACAAATGCTATGAATTATCAGCTTGTGGAACTGTAGAAATAGAAAATAAAGCTCATTGGTTGAGTAAGGGAGGGCCTTTATAAAGATTTATCATACTGTTAACTCAGATTGAAGATTTTCTCTAAGTGAAAGGACTACCTGCCAAACATTCAATAATCAAAGACAAAAAGATAGTAGTGTGATTTATATTTCCTTACTGAATAGCACATTGGATATGAATGAACTAAATTTGAAGTTCCAAGGAAGGAAAAATGTATTTGCTAGAAGGTACAGCAATTTATGATGAAATGGAAAATTTTCATAATAACAACAATTTAACCCATTTTTCTAACATGAGTTAATATACAGAAAGTTTTTGTTGTAAGCAAGAGAATTATGTAAATTAATTTTAAAAACTAAAAAAATATGAAACTTCCACTATTATTTATGAATTTATACTTGCTTTTAGTTTATGCAGTACTCTGATTTCAATGTTAACACTACTGAGGTGACACAAGAGTTAGTGAATTATTCCAACTTAAACAATTTTGAAACACAGGATTTGCTTCAAAGTCAGATTATTTCTTCTAAAATACAAGAACCAGGGATCCCTGGGTGGCGCAGCGGTTTAGCGCCTGCCTTTGGCCCAGGGCGCGATCCTGGAGACCCGGGATCGAATCCCACGTCGGGCTCCCGGTGCATGGAGCCTGCTTCTCCCTCTGCCTGTGTCTCTGCCTCTCTCTCTCTCTCTCTCTATGTGACTATCATAAATAAATAAAAATTAAAAAAATAAAATACAAGAACCAGTTTTGACAAATATTAAAAGAATGATTTTTAGAATTCAACTTAGTTATTGAAAAAGTTTTAAGTTTGGGGAAAACTTGGGTATGTAAATCTACTTTTTCAGCTATAAATTATGTGAAATATAAATATGGATCAAATATTTCTGATGCAAATTTAGCATTTGAATTGAAATGTACTCTAAGTTGAAAAATACATGTTGGATTTAGAAGATTTCACATAAAAATGTGAAAACTATAATGAGACATTATTGATTACATTGTTGAAATGTTAATATTTTAGAGTTGTTTGGTTAAATATATGTATTATTAAAATTAACCAATTTTACCTCTTCCTTTTTACCTTTTCATGAGGCTACTAGAACATTTAAACTTACACATGTGGCTCACATTTGTGGTGTGTATTTTTTTTAACGCTCCAGTTTTATTGAGCTGAAATTCACGTACAACCTTGTATCATGATATTTCTATGGGCATTTCTGCATTAGAGGTTTCAGAACCTGGACTCTGAAACTCGACAGCCTGAATTTAAGTGTAGTCCAGACACTTCTAGTTGTGTACCTTGGGCAAATTTGCTTCAGTGTTTTTCCGTCTCAAAATGAGGACAATGGGGCACCTGGGTGGCTCAGTCAATTAAGCATCTGATTTTGGCTCAGGTCATGACCTCAGGTCCTGGGATTGAGCCCCACATCAGCCTACCTGCTCAATGGGGAGTCTGCTCATCCCTCTCCCTTTGCCCCTCACCCTACTCTCTCTCTCAAATAAATAAATAAAATCCTTTTAAAAAATGAGGATAACAATAGTTCTTACCTAAAGGGGTGGTTATAAGAATACTGGGAAATTGTGTCTGGCAAGTGTGAAATAGCTGTTGCTGTTGTCATTTTTATGATTATCTATTAACTCTGTGACCTTGAAAGTTCCTTAACCATAATTTAGTAAAATCTAAAATAGTGACAACAGCATCTACATCACAAGATGTCCTCCTGAACTAATGAGATATCATATGTAAAACTGCTCGACAGGAGGTAGGTGACCACCGAGTGCTTGCTGAATCTTCAGATCTTGGCTGGCATTCAGAAGTCTCTGTAATCTGGCTCAGCTCACCATTCTTAAATTCAACAGTGTGTGTGTGAAAGCAGTTGCAAACCATTAGGTGCCCTTGAGTTCTTAAACATTATTCTTATTTTTTGCCACCATGAAACCCCTGCTTCGAATATTTGTTCCCTAAACTAGCCTTTCTTGGGGCCTCCCTAATTCGATCCTTTTATCATCTAGACTGAAGGCCCTCAGTTTGGACTCCACCCCCAGTATGATCTCTCTCTCTCTCTCTCTTTCTCTCTCTCTCTCTAAATTCCTCTAAATTCCTGAAATATTTGCCACCCATTGTGTATATTTGGCATTTAATCATATACTACCTTGTATTGTTGTTTAGTGTAATCATGGGTATGTCTCTCTGGTCAGGTTAGAGTGAATGTTTTATAATTTGTGAATTCCCCCAATAGCACATGATAACTGTTCAAGAAACATTTGGTCAATAAGTGGGAGCTATTGGAAAAATTAGGGGGAATAGAGAGTTCTGACTGGGGAGATCCATGTATCTTCTACAAAGAACAAAGAGTACACCGAAGAGAGGAAGTTTTAAGCAAAACTTTGAGATAAGCATGCAATGGCCAGCCAGAACTGATATGGGAAGTGAGAAGGGTGGAGGGGGTAGGACAGAGCAAAGTGGGCATCCACCCAAAGGACAGTCCTATAACTCAGGACACAGCTGCTTCTTCCCACAGTCCATCCAACAGCTATTTCTTTCTCTTTTTTAAAAGATTTATTTGTTTATTTGAGAGAGAGAGAAAGAGCACACAGAGGGAGAGAGAAAGAGGGAGAAGCAGACTCCTCACTGAGCAGGGAGCCTGATGCAGGGCCGATCTCAGGACCTGGAATCATGACCTGAGCTGAAGGCAGATGCTTAACCGCCTGAGCCACCCAGACACCCTCCAACAGCTATTTCTAACCACTCTGATTTTAGAAAGAGACACAAGGTCTCATCCCAATCAGTTCCCTTGCTGATGTCAGATGGTTTATTCCCAGAGCTTTCTTCCTCTCGCTCTGGGAGCATTCTCCACACATGGGTTTTTAAGATGTTTGGAAATCTTTCCCTCTGCGTTAGTTTTGCTGACCACCTGAAAGTGAATGAGTTCAGGTGACCTTCTCTCCTCTGCACTCACAAATCCCCCCTGGGCATTCTATCAGAAGACACCTTCCTGCCCGGGTCATTGTAGAATCCAAACACAGTGCCTATCCTATAACAGGCACCCCATAACCACTGGATGAACTAATGTTACATGGTTGATTCCTGTTCGGGCCACAGTGGAGGAAAAATACAGTTAATGTGGAGAGAAAAAAGGCTGTTGTTCAACATGACTCATGGATGTAACTTTCAACACAAGGTTCAAGTTTATTTTGCATTTGTGTTGCTCTAAGGTGAGGGCAAACTGGCAAAGGGAAAGGGAGGCAGCCTGGTGGGAGTCAGGAAAGGCAAGATTCAGGTCTTAACACTAACTTCAGTATGAGTTTGGGCACTAACCCATTTGGATTTGAAAAATGCAGAGGTGCTGTCTCATGTCAAACTGCTGTTATTCTACAGAAATACCATTGCCATTAGGTATGATGCACTAATGACAATCATACCTGGAAGGGGATGGACACTTCCCAGGGAAAAGGGCCACTAACCACTTGGCTTGGGGAAGTAGGACATCTCCGATCTGGTTATCTTGGCTACCAGGCTCAGGGACCTGTGACTAACAGAGGCCAGCTCACAGGGGAGGCATTGAGCTGTCTTCATCACTTGCTCATGCGCTCTCCATCCTCCCAGGTACAACCAGTCTCTTTCTCTCTCTTTCTTTCTCACTTTATTCCCAGCCCCCAAGCTGAAATCTGATTACGTAATTAAGTCCTCAGTAAGTGTTCTCCAATGCTGATTTTTAATGAAGTTGGCCAATGCTGCTTCCTGTTTTGAAAGACACAAACCCATTTAAAAAGCTAGTCCGTGCGCCCAATACCCACTGCTTCTTAGAAACCAAATGGGCATTTTAGCCATGGGTTTAGAGGAAGAATAATCATATGTAAATAGGTTAAAGTTCTCACAAAAGAGACAGTAGTGTTAAAAAGAGAAATGCTGGTAGCAGGATAGGATTGTGATACAAAAACTAGTACTGGTCTTTCTCTCTCTCTCTGTCTCTCTGTCTCTGTCTCTGTCTCTCTCTCGTGTATCCTACCTACTCTCAGATTGTTCTGGGCTAATATCATTAAAGATCATGAATATGACAACTCCTAGAGCCAGCTTTCTTTCATGGAATTTTGGAATGGCACGTAAGAGATATCTGTAAGAACTTTGAAGGCACTTTCCTAGCAAATCATTTCTCAGTCTCCTGAGTATCTTTGGAGACCACCTTTGGATGAATTCTAGAAATTCATATAGAGGCCTTCAAGCTCGACCCCGGGTCTGCTCGTGTTCCTTAGTACAAGTAGAATAAGGCTGCCCTCCCCAATCTTCTCCATATGCACACTGAATAGTACAAGAGGAAAAGAGAGAGAAACTTTGTAAGAGTGAGGGTTTGGTGGGCATTTGGGAAGATGTTGTCATTATTTTCCATAAGCTCTTCTGTTTTCTCACCCTAGATCCATGACTGCTGACTGCTGAAGGATTAAACTCTAACACTATGATTTCCCTACTTAAACTCTTTCATCTCCAGGTTTTTGCCACTGCATCCTTGGTTTGCCATTCAAATTCCAACCTGCCTCCTGCCTGTGCCTTTAAATTCATTTCTCAACAACATTCCCTGCCCCACCTCTCTCCTTTCAGTGCCTCTGCCATGCTGAACTCTCCCTGGGAATGCTCTTTCCCACCGTTTTCGCCTTCCATCTTCTGTTTATGCTTTAAGATAAGTCAGGTGCTGCCGTCCCTGATACCCCCTTGAGCTTGGTCTTCCTCCTCTGTTAGCTCTGAGCACCCAGGCAGATGTCCATCATGGTCTTCATGACAGGGTCCTCTATCACCTCTTTGCTTTACTGTTTCCTGACTAGACTGGGCCATAAGCTCTTCGAAAGGAAGACTATGTATTAACTATCATTGTATTTCTGGCATCTTGTACAAATGTCACTCATTTATAGAAGATCAATAAATGTTCAACTAGTTGATTAGGTATAGATTGGGGCTAGAACTATCCCAACCAACTAGCGTTGGCATGGTGCCATAGAATTCAGCTGGCTTTTTTTTTTTAATTTTTATTTATTTATGATAGTCACACAGAGAGAGAGAGAGAGAGAGAAAGAGAGAGAGAGAGGCAGAGGGAGAAGCAGGCTCCATGCACCGGGAGCCCGACGTGGGATTCGATCCCGGGTCTCCAGGATCACGCCCCGGGCCAAAGGCAGGTGCCAAACCGCTGCGCCACCCAAGGATCCCTCAGCTGGCTTTGTTTCTAGTTCTCTTCGCACAAACTGAAGCTCCTTGGGCACTCTCTAACCTAGGCCCTTCTCCACATAGACTCACACTATTCTCACCTTCTAGACTTGGACACATCAACTCTGAGGGCCATGCTTTCCCTCTTTTGGAAATCTGTTTCCTGTTTAAACCCACTTGGTTCTTTTGCCTCATCTCTTTGGCCCCCTTCATGGTTATGTGTGCTATATTTTGGGTGCGAGTTTCTGAGTCTATCTCTGCATGCATGAGTATGTTCCCTGTCTCCTCCACTCTGGTCAAAGTTTGACAGATGGCCGTGGCTCTCCACCGAGCCCTCTGCAGAGCTGTGTGCAGAATGCAAGTTGCCTCCTTCACTGGTCCAAAGCCTGTTTGGGACAATTCACAGCTCTGCAATCTTAGCCATCACTGCAAGAGGCCAATTTGTACAGCTTTCCCTGTATCACTTCATGTCCACTGTATACTGAGCCCTGTACTGGATCTATGCTGAGCTACTGAACACTAAGAGATTTCACTTCTGTCTCAGGGATGTTTGATGAGTTGATATGTCTTGACCTCAACAAGCTTAGAACAATTAAACAAGATATAATATTTCAACTGGGTTGGAATACCTCTAACCATTACCCAGTATACCTTTTGGGAGAGAAGGAGTACATATCGAGGTTTGGCCTTTCACTAAAAGGGATTTTTGGGATTCACTAAAATGTTAGGTCTCTACTGCAGATAGAAAACTATCTTTATACAAGGTTGTAACTCTTGACCATCCATCTGTAGGTTCATGCTTTTATGGCTTGCTTATTAATTTTCTTTTTCAAAACAGAGGGCTATATTAAACCACTTTGTTCTCATGCAGTGGTCTGCACTTGAAAAATGTTGGCCAAAGTCAGGACTACCATCCGTGACCACAGGATGGAATGGAAGTGAATTCATCCACAAAGGAATCAGAAATATGACCTTGGCCCTATTACCATTCACTCAAGTAGGAAATAGGCCCAGAGGCCTGGCAAAGCCGGAGCTTGATGATCACAAACTTGTGAAAGAACAGGCTACCCTGCAAATGACCAGTTCCAAGTCCTTCTGGCTTCTGGGGCAGGCTGACCCCAGATCCCTGGTGTCCGGCTTCTTCCCCCAAATAGTTTCATGTTTGAAATAGTCTTCCCCACTTCAGCAGGTGGGAATAAGTCAAGTGAAATGCCTTTCAAGCAGTGAGTCATGACGGTAAAGAGCAGGGGATTGAGAATGAGGCATACCTAGCCTGTATCCCAGTACAGCCACCTAGTTGCTCTCTGGTCTTGGGCAAGTGGCTCAACCTCTCTAAACCTTATTTCCTCATGTTTACAAAGGGGATAGTGATAGCACCTACTTCATGTGTTTGCAGGGGGCAGGGAGGGGATTAAATGAGAAAAGGCATGTGGGTGCTTAGCACTGTGCTTGTCATATAGCTACGCACTCACTCAATGGTAGCTCTTCTTCCTATATTAATGACATTAAGAACCGTAATGATAAGAAGTCATATTTGAAATGATTAAGTCAAGAGAGGGCCCAGGTCAGCTGCACTCTCAGCGCCGCCCCCCCGACCTGCCTGCCCCAGTGGCTCCCGCCTGCCTTCTTCCAAGGTGACCCAGCTTGGCAGTGCCAGTTCTGTGCAGGGCTGCTGAGTGAGGTAAGAAATTCGGCCAGGATCAGGCTGCCTGGGCATGACCCCTGAACTGGAGCCATGGAAGGAAGAACACAGTGGACAGGGGAGACTTGGGGTGTTACTGGGCTGGCTAGGACTCTGCCAAGGAAGTGGGTTTGTGGTGGGGTGAGAGCGAGGTAAGCAGAGGGGAGGGGCAGAGCTTGAGAAGGTTCAGCAGGAAGGAAGGCAGTTGAGAAAAAAATCTATCATGTGTCTTATTGGCTTCTTGGTATCATTCTCTGGAAATGAAGAATCAGAAAGAAACCAACACAAGGCTTCTGGGGTGTCACAAAATATCAGGTCTCTCTCTCTGACTTTTCTTGGGGGGGAAATACAAAGGGGGTGCCTCACCAGCATCCTATCCGCAGTTCCAAAGAAGGAAAAATGGGCTGTGTTTTAAAGAGTGGTCAGACTCTCAGACCAAGATCTAATGTGCCCTTTTCGCCCTAAAAGTCTTGTTGCACAACCCAGTGTTATTTCCACAGGCAGCTGAAGTAATTCTGCTCTTGAAATCCTGCCCCGTGTGACTTTTTTTTTCTTGTTTGCTAGCTCAGTGATTAAATAATCATGGCAGAAGCATTCCTCAGTTTTGTGAGGTGTGGACATCAGCAGCTAGCCCACGTTTCCAGAAAGACATGCTGTGTCCGGGTACTTGGGGCTGGAGTCATAGAGCTGGTCCCACCCTCAGGGAGCACCTGTCTAATGTCCTTCCCCAGCCATCAGTTAACCAACTGAGATGCAGCTCCTCAGAGCAGACTGAGTGCCCCACTGGAGCCGTGCCCCGTGGAACCCTGAGAAGGTTCTATCACAACAGGAAGCAAATGTCATGGGAGAGCAAGATGTCAAAAGCAAGATTTCTTCAGCACCTTGGAAATACCCACTTGCCTGCCCACCCTCCCCTCGGTTTCACCTCTTATCTCTGCTAAATCCCTCACAGTTCCAGATCTTTTTGGGCCTCTGTTTCCAAACTTGAATCAGGCTTTGTTGTGGGGAGGGGAGGCCGAAGTGAAAAATTTCACCAATGTTTTTGACTCTGAGTCTCCTCACCTCCCCATGAAATGGCCTATTGTTTGGAACAGTTTATTCTTGGAAATATGGGAGCTCGGCTGTTCTGTCCTCATCTCAGATTTTGCACATTCCCAACCAATCCTTCATCTTCAAAATCAGCCCAGTCTCCTCATCTCTCTTAAACACAACACCATCTGCCCGGCCGTTCAAGTTAAGCTTTGACTCACACCTGCTAGCCTCATAAACAGGCGCCACCAGATTCGGCTGATTCTTGATTCGTCTGAGATGTCACTCTACGGGCCCCCTCGTCATGGTCACCCCCAGACGGTCCCAGCCTTTATCACTTCCTTGTGCCTAGACCTCACTAACGACCCTCTACCAGACTTCTCAGCTCATTTTGTGCTGCCTGGCGTGTCAAAATCAATTCACCCAGAGCACAGATTTCATCACTCCCCTTTCTGCAGGGAAGCCCCATCACGGGTGGATGGTGCAAAGTCCAGCCAGATACCCAGCTGGGCATTCCCCACATTCCTCTGTGCTCTGGCTGCCAACTTCCCCAGGCAATCTCCCCACTCCCCAAAAGACACCCACTGCTCCCACCGGGCTGCTTTTAATACTGCACCCTGCTTGGTGGGGGGCAGATACTAACTCATGGGAAGCAAGAGAGGGAGGGAGGCCAGGAGGGAGGAAGCGCTCAGCTTCATCTCTTCCACCAACCATTCTAGTCCTTACCATGGGCACCCGCCTGGGAACTGTTCCATCTGTGTCTACACTCACTAAAAAACAAACAAGCAAGCCCCAAAGCTTTTACCATGGAAAATTCCAAACGTGCATAAAAAAAACCCTCATGGACTCATTTGCTGGCTTCTATGAGCCATCAAGTTTTGCCATATTTTATTTCATCACTCCTCCCTCTGTATTTGGGGGGCTGGGTGGGGTAGGAAACCATTTTAAAGCAAATTCCAGACATTCTGTCAATTTATTCCCAAATATCTCAGCATGCACCTCAAAAAAGGGACCTTTTTTTTTACACAGCCACAATGCCATTCTCACACCTAATAAAATCACTAACTCCTCCCTACCATCTATTTCTCAGTCTACAGTCAAGTTCCCTAAATTATCTTTAAAAATATGATTTTTAGAGCTGAGTGTATTTTAATCAGCATTCAAATAGCAACGAACTTTCTCATTGCATTTGGTTACGTCTGTGAGTTCTCTTTTAACACCTTCTAAACTAAAAGAGTCCTTCCTCCACTTTTTCCGCCATGCCATTGATTAAATAAACAGACCAGGTTAACTATCCTGTGTAATGTCTAACATTCTAGATTTGGCTGATCACTTCCTTGTGGTGTCATTTACAGACCACTCATTTCAACCCTTATATGTTGCCTTACACTGTCTTTGACTAAGTTTTGTCTTTGTCCTGCTAATTTCGCTGGAAGTACAAACTCCCAAAGAAAAAGTGCATGTGTGTGTGTGTGTATCTGTATGTATTTGTACTTTTGTTATGAAGGGTTGTTCACATACCAGATCCTCAATAAATACTTGCTAAATAGCCTTTCTTGAGCTCTACTGTCTGCAGAATTATGTACCAGAGAGAGACGTACATAAAGAGATGGATTTCTAACCTTCATGTTTTCAGTGCTGTTAATTATGCAGGACAGTGGTTTTCCCAACTTGAACATGCATCAGAATCAACTGGGGGGCCTGTTAAAAACCTAGATTGCTAGGCTCCATCCCAGAGTTCCTGATTCAGTAAGTCTGGAATGTGCCTGAGAATCTGCATTTCTCACAGGCTCTCACGTGATGCTGCTGTCAAACTTTGAGAACCACTAATATGAGATGTGAGCTTCAGAAAGTCTTCTACAGTCCCTGGGGCCCAGGCCATTATGCAGCTTTGATTCCCAAGGCTACCTACTTCTGAGACTCGGTGTGTGACTTGGGTTGTCGAAACCTTTCAGTGGGACATTGCTACTTGGAAGGCTTGTTTTCTGGTGGATAGGGGTGAGATGAGGGAGCCTGAATGTGGGATAGAGGAGTGGCTTCCTCCAGTGGAGGGAGAGGTCAGCTAGGCCCTGTGAGGCACAGGAAGTTTGAGAGGAGCAGGGTATCAGGGGCCTGGATCCTTAAAAGCTTCAAGCCAGGGGCTCTGCATATAATATGTATGCATGCAGCTTTGCCCAGTATGGGGGTTCCCAGCAGCCCCAGTATAGGACTGTCACAGGCAAGATGTGGCTAAGGCTTTTTGTTCCAGTGTTGTATCCAGATATGGATGGAAAAGATGCCCTTAGGAAGGAGTGGGAAAAATGAGAAAACTTGAAAGTATTTTTTTTTAAGATTTGTTTATTTATTTGAGAGAGAGAGAGAGAGAGGCCAGAGGGAGGGGCTGAGGGAGAGGGAGAGAGAGAATCCCAAGCAGACTCCCTGCTGAGCACAGAGCCCCACACAGGGCTTGATCTCATGACCCTAAGATCATGACCTGAGCTGAAATCAAGATTCAGATGTTTAACTGACTGAGCCACCCAGGTGCCCCAAACTTGAAAGTTTTTTAAAAGCATCCTAGAATCAAAGTGACTAAAAACAAAAAACAAAAAAAACAAAAACAAAAAAACTTGTTACTTTGCTCAACTCTCAACCAGACCTTTCCCTATACCAGGCTTATGTCTTTCCCTGCAGATAGTAGTATTTTCCTTATGATAAATTATCCTGTTGTTTCATCTTTGTACCCCCTACCTCATTCTTGGAGGACAGACTCCCTTATCAATCTCTTAACTATGGACAGTCACCGTGTTCCGTACTTGGCCCGCAACTCTTCTCACTATATATATTCTCCTAGAGAAACATTAGCTACTTTTTTAGCTTCAACTTTTCACCCAGTGGCTCTCCCCAAATATCTACAGCCTAGATCTCCCTCCTGAGCTCCAGACTATAACTCCAACCTCTTGCTAGATGCCTCCAGGTAGCATGCTCAATACGTCTAATCTAATTTATTTTCTCCATCTCAACATTTATCCTTCCTCTGGCCTTGCACCCCATCATCCAAGATGGGGACACCATCTCTTGAGTATTCAAGCTTGAAGTCAGGGAGTTCTCTTCAAGTCTTCTCTTTTCCTCACCCACCATCTATCTAATCATTCATTAAGCTCTGTATTTTCACTCCTGAAATGTCTTTCTAATTCATATCCTCCTTGCAATCTCGCCTGCCTTTGACTTAGTTTCAATCTTCATCATCTCTTTCCTGAATCATTGCTAACTAGGCACCGCATACTTACTATGTGCCAGGAGCAGTGCTCAAACATGTAGATACCTTCTCTGATACCTTCTCTGATTGAAGTACAAGCTAATAACATCTCCCTTTTACAGACAAGAAAATCAAAAGGCTTAAAAATACTAAGAAACTTGCTCAAGGTCCTCTGTTCCCTGGTGAGTACCTTGTACTGGAGGCACCTGGGTGGCTCAGTGGTTGAGCATCTGCCTTCGGCTCAGGTCATGATCCCGGGGTCCTGGGATCGAGTCCTGCATCGGGCTCCCCATAGGGAGCCTGCTTCTCCCTCTCTGCCTGTGTCTCTCCCTCCCTCTCTGTGTCTCTCATGAATAAATAAATAAAATCTTTGAAAAAAAAAAAAGTACCTTGTACAGATGTAGGAGAGTGTGGGATGCATATTAGAATCAACTGGGGTGGCTCAGTCGGTTAAGCGTCTGCCTTTAGGTCAGGTCATGATCCCAGGCTCAGACTTCTTGGGATCAAGCCTGGCGTCAGACTCCTTGCTCAATGGAGAGCCTGTTTCTCCCTCTGCCTGCTGTTCCCTCTGTTTCTGCTCTCTCTTTCTCTGATAAATAAATAAATAAATAAATAAATAAATAAATAAATAAATAAATAAAATCTTTTAAAAAGAAAGAATCAAGTGGGGAGATTTTAAAGCCTACCATTTATCCCATTTGTAACCCAGACCAATTGAATCAAAACACTACCTACTTCTATAGCTTCAACTCTCTCCCCAGATGTTCATGTCTCTCCCAAAATATCTCCAGCCCAGACGTTTCTTGAACTCCATGCTCCTTCCTCAGGCGATGCTCCTAGGCAGTCAGAGTTGAGAACCACTATTTTACTGCCTCTATGCATAACTACTTCACCTGCTCCCCATCCTGCCTCCACTTCAAAACTTCCTCCAGAATGCTGTCTAGCTGTCCTTTTTTTAAAAATTTATTTATTTATTTATTTATTTATTTATTTATTTATTTATTTATTTATTTTTAGCTGTCCTTTTAAAACACCACCATGATCATGCTGCCCCAGTGGCTCCCCTGTGCTGACACAATGAAGCAGATACTTCTCAGCAGAGCGTCCAGACCTCCATGGTCTGAATGCTCATCTGTGAGCTCCCTTCCCTTACTCTCTACCTGCAGCCACACAACACACTTGACATTTCTAGTACTTTGCACATGCTATTTGCTCAGCCTGAAGTGGCCTTTCCTGCTTTTCTCTTCTCCAGTTTAACTCTCTAGCAAATAGCTTCTCTTTTTTCTTTTCTTGAGATGCAGTTAAAATGTCACATCTATAACTTCCCTGGGTAGTACTAATGGCTTATCTTTTGTTCTCTTTGCAATGTGCCTCATTACTCTGAGCTGCAATGATTTATTTATACCCTTGTCTACTTCAAAAGACTTTGAGTCTCAAGAAGATCTGTGTCTTGTTCATATTTTTACTCCCATAATCTAGCCCACGTTAAGGCACTCGGCAAATGTTATCTGAATGAATGGATGAATGAATGAATGAACAAACTTCAAGACTCTTGCTAGCCTGTGTTGCCTACTGTTGCTGGGCTATATGGTCAAGAGCAGAGTCTTTGAGTCAGAGGAGTCCAAATCCAGGTTCTGCCCCCTTTCTAGCTGTATGGCCACTCCCCAGAGGCTAACTTTATTCCCTCTGTTCACAGTTTAGTCTCCTCATCTGTGAAATGGGGATACCAATGGTACCGACCTCACAGAATGGCTTTAAAGGTTAAATGAGATTAGTCCATAGCACTCGGTAATATCCATTATTATTATTTGCTTAGAAAACAGCTTTCCAATATATCATTTGATACCACTTATGAAAAATCACATCTATATGTGTTCTTGTGTGTGTATAAATATATATGTGTGTGTAGATATATATCATATGCCCCCCAAACACTCTAACCTATAGTATGCATATACCAGCCCCATGAGCACACATGTAAAATACACAAACACTCATACTCCCTCAGGAGGCAGAAATTCTGAGTCCAGATGTAGCTGGGCCTCGGGGACATTGAGAATGTGCCTTAGGGACGCGTGGGTGACTCCGCAGTTGAGTATCTGCCTTTGGCTCAGGGCGTGATCCTGGAGACCGGGAATCAAGTCCCGCATGGGGCTCCCTGCATGAAGCCTGCTTCTCCCTCTGCCTACGTCTGTGTTTCTCATGAATAAATAAATAAAATCTTTAAAGAGAGAGAGAGAGAGAGAGAGAGAGAGAGAGAGAATGTGCCTGTAGAGAGGACCTGTAGACCTCGCACCTCTGGCCCTCAGCCGGTAGGGAGGGGTGGGCACTCTGCCAATTCTGAAACAAGGAAGTGACATTCCTATTCATCCAAGCCTTTGAGTAAACACCTGACCTGGGTGTCTGGAGACAGACCCCCTTATGAAGTGTGAGCCCATGGAGGCCTGGCCCGGCGGCACAAGTCTGTTTCTCCGGGCAGAGGAGTGGGGTGAGGAGTGGAGGCCTCAGGCCCCCAGCACAGCACACAAAGGACAATGGAGAAGTTTCTAGAGTAGAAAGGAACTAACTAACTGCAGTCCGAACAGGACTTATTTTTATTCCCAGAAGTTTAGGAAATACAGGAGGGACTGGATGGAAGGAGCTCCATTCTACAGTTTAATTGGAAGTTCTTTATTTTTCCACTGAAAGAGAAAACGTGTAGTGATTTTTGAACTGGCTTTGATGCATAAGCCTCAATCTTGCTGGAGTTTAATAGCAAATATATTACCCTGGTGGTCACATTATATGCTTGCTCCGTGTTGGCATGTCTTGTGAGCAAGAAAAAGCAGGTATCACGTGACCTCCAGAAATCAAATTTGCTTTCCTGTTGAAGGGAGCAAATAATGCCAAGTATTAGGACAGAAATGAGGGAAGTTTCTGGAACTGTGAACCATCCCTGATCCTTGGAGAAAAAGGTAGAGAAATTAGCAGCCAATAGAACAGAGGATTGAAGACTCATCCAGCGTGGGCCCTGGCGTCAGGCCCCAGGTCTACATTCAGTTTAGAGTCAGCGTGGGGAGGTCACAGGGTCAAGGAAAAGAAGAGAGAATCCCAAATTCCCTCAAAGGACATGATCTCTACCCTCAGAAGTTTACATTGTAGTTGGGGGAATGAGATGGACACTAATGAAATCATTAGGAAAAAAAGTCTCCTTCTATCTCCTTCATCCTTATATCTTAGGCAGTGGAGACCTTAGGTGCTGAAGAAGTTTACAGAAATATATCACTGAGCAGGACCGCCACCGCGTACAGCCACAGAGGTCCTCCCTCCTTCATCACTTACATAACACTAATGATTCCAATCATCACCAGCCAAAAGAGGAAGGAGTACATATTAATACATTAATATCCAAAATTCTACTAACTTGCAGCCCCAATGAAGGAGGACTCCAGCCTCTCCTTCCACTGCCCCAAAGTTCCCAGTTCTTTTGTTTGTTCTCCCTTTCTCCTTCCTCCCTTCCCTTCTTCCTTCCTCCCTCCCTCTCTCCTTCCTTCCTCCCTACGTTTTGTTGAGATACCATTTACATACCACAAAATTTTACCATTTTATTTTATTTTTAAATTTTGTTTTTTTTAGGGATCCCTGGGTGGCGCAGTGGTTTGGCGCCTGCCTTTGGCCCAGGGCGCGATCCTGGAGACCTGGGATCGAATCCCACGTCGGGCTCCCGGTGCATGGAGCCTGCTTCTCCCTCTGCCTATGTCTCTGCCTCTCTCTCTCTCTCTCTCTCTGTGACTATCATAAATAAATAAAAATTTTAAAAAAATTTTTGTTTTTTTATTGATTTATGATAGTCACACACACACACACAGAGGCAGAGACATAGGCAGAGGGAGAAGCAGGCTCCATGCACCGGGAGCCCGACGTGGGATTCGATCCCAGGTCTCCAGGATCGCGCCCTGGGCCAAAGGCAGGCGCCAAACCGCTGCGCCACCCAGGATCCCAAATTTTACCACTTTAAAGTGCACAGTTTATAGGACTTTAGTATTTACATAAGGTTTTTGCGATCATCACCACTAATTCCAGTACATCGCCATCACTGATAAAGAAACTGTGTGCATGAAGCAGTCACTCCTCTTCCTCTCCTGCCCCAGCCCCTGGCAACTGCTGATCTACTTTCCATCTCCCTGGATTTGCCTATTTCTGCACATTTCATGTAAGTGGAACCGTGCACTAGGTAGCCTTTTTTGTCTGGCTTCTTTCCTTTGGGTTTTCAGGGCTCATGCGTGTTGTATCAACGTCTCAATACTTCATTCCTTTTCTCAGTTCTTTTTGGGCATCCCAGATGGTAGTTCCCAGATGCTCAGGCCCAGGTCTGCCCAGGGACTTCTGCTCCGTGGAAGCTGCTTGGGAGAAATGCTCATGGCTGTCATCTCTGGCCACTTTGCAGATGTTCTCTTGTCTCGGTTTTGTCTTCTAGCATTCTTCAACCTGGAAACTCCTAGGTGTCAAAGGATCTTAAGTTCCTATCAGTCCTTGGCTCCCCCGCCCCGGGGCTGTACCCCGTGCAGACTTGGGAACATGGTTCCCCTCCCTGCCTGGGCGCTGGCCCTTAGGAAGACCCCACCTACAGCTTGTACTGACAGGCTTCTGTGGTGCTGGAAGGAGAGCCTGGTCTGCCTCCCTCATCTCTCTCGTTTACTCTGATCCTTGATATCAACGTGGGATGGAGCCCAAGACAAAGCAAGCACATCCTAAAACAAGAATTGAGGTGAGAGTGGTTTTTATGGGTGTGTTTCCAGGAAAAATCAGGAGTATGGCAACGTAGCCTGGGGAGTATGTGGAAGCCAAACAGGGAATGAAATCAAGTGACAAGCTCAGTCCCACTGGGGACCAACGCCCCTGTCCTGTCAGTCACTGGTCCAGGGCTGCTCCATGGGTGTGGACGGTCCAGGCCCTCACCTCACAGGGTCCCCAGGCAAAGGACATCCTGACAGCCTGAGGACAGCCCTTTGACATAGAGACACAGGTGCTGGCTGTTAGAAGTGAAAGCACATGGGCTCGGCAAGGTTTCCTTTCCCCACAAACATCAGAACCTCACACATGCTATCACGTAGCATGATGCTGAGACTCAGCAACTATTTGTTGATAGCTAGATGATAGCTAGATTGGTTGATCGGTTGATCAGTTGGCAGACAAACTTCATTGGAGCCCTCAAGATAATTTTCTTCACAACCACAAAACACTTGAAAAAATTGGAGTATGTGTTATGCACATCACTGGCTAACCCCTTGCGCCTCGTTGGACGAGCTTTGGCAGTGAACACACACGAAGGTGACAGCCGCTAGACTGTGATGTAAGGGCAGGAAACGTGGAGCCCCCGTGAAGGAGGCCTCGTGAGGTTCCAGGTGATGAGCTCCACTGTCAACCAAGTGTCCAACATGTGATAAGCCAGCGATTCAGGCTCATGTTGTAACTCTCACCCTGGATACTAGAAGAGCCTCTCTCTGGCAACTGGAATGGCTCTTATTTTCCTCTTTTTTCTCTGTGCACAGAAGCCCAGGGAGCAGAGAACAGGGTTCTCTGACTGATTCGGGATCGGTTACTGAACCTCCTTATTTTTCTGCTTCCTCCCCTGCTTTGCCCACTCCCTGAGGTCCATGTAAAGATTACATCAGCGAATGTGAAGGGGCTTTGAAGGGTTTTGGGAAACATACTCACCAAGCTAATGAATTTTTTTTTTTTTTTCTCAAATGGCTTTTGGCTTTGTAAAAGGAATCTTGGGCAACTGAGAAGAGTTTCAAAGGGTGAAGCTGAGAAGCTTTCCTTGAGACCTCAGTGAGGTCTGAGCCCCCATGGGAGGTCACCACAAGCCCAGACCTGGCCTGTGCCTGTCCACTCACTGACCCGTCAGGCTACAGCATGATTGCTCAGGAAAGGTCCCCCGGGGGCCCGAGCACAACGAAGAGGTAAGGAGAGAAGGCAAAGGGGGAATATAAAAAAGGGTATGGGGTAAATGAAGGAAAGTCAAGAGAGGATGGGGGGAGGTAGGCAACAAAAAAGACAGAGCCAAAGGAGGGACGGGAGACAGAGGTGGCCATGCCGGAGGGTGAGGGCCACCGTTGGTGAGGGGCACTGTTCCTGTGATGTCTGCAACCTGCACTTCTAGGCACCTGTTCGATGATGGAGGCCACATTCGCCACATCCTTGTCACAGCCCTGTTCTCCACCCTTCGGCCACCTTCCCAAATTATTGGAGGGGACAAATGTCCAGGAGGGTCTCCAAGGCAGTGTGACCTTGACCCCCACTCCCCCCAATGTCCCGCAGGGTTTGGGCAGAAGGTGGCCAGGAGAGTCAGGAAGCTGCAGGCCCTGATCCGGGGCTGGCAAACAGAGGACTCTCAGTAAGTGTGCCAGCCTGTAAATTGTCCTTTTGTTTTGCGGGCTTTACCGAACACGGTTTTATTTCATGTGACTGTGCTATTTCGGGAGGAGTAAATATTGCCGGCGGTCTGTTTAAAAAGGCCAATGACCTGAAATGTGTGTGTGTATGTGTTATTTTTCCCCCCTTTTCTTTTCCATTTGAATTATCTCCAAGAGACAGGTCTGTCCAAGCATCGTGGTGCTTTAATTCACTGGCTTTTATTTCTAACTTTCCCTTTCCGTCCCGTGATATGTGGAGCTGGTGAACAAAGGAAGAGACGAGAAGGGGACAAAGGCACGAGCGCTGCCCTAGGCCCGAGCAAAGGGGGGGAGAGGTCCAGGGTGCAGCCCGGAAGAGGGCAGGGAGCCATGGGCTCTCTGCTGCCTTGGCTGCTTCCGGAACTGGTGTCTGACCTATAATTACAGCCTCTTTCCTCCGATTTCCTCTGTGAAAATAGCAACATTTGGGCTAAGTGCAGAATAGAAAAAAAGCCCTACATAAAGGATCAGGGATTTATAAATATAGTTAAAATGGCAGGATGGTTACCCCCACGGTTTAGTTCTCTAAGAGTGGGTTGGGAAAGGGTGGGGGGGCACGGTTCTTGAAACTTGTCTCATTCCCTAAGACAGCCAGGTGCTCTCTTTGGAGGCCCAATCAAGGAGAGATTTGCTCCAGGTTTTTTTCCACCAGATGTCAATCATTGTAAGGGTGGATATCCCTAGCCAGGCACATTCCCCTCTCGGGAGTTTTTATTTCGGCTTCTTAAGGATTCCACTCCCATCTCATTGTTCAGGCTGTTCTCCTCAAGCCCTTATCTCTAAGGAGGGGGAAGAGGATATCCTTGTCTCAGCAAATACCTCCTAGTCTCCTGGACTCTTCCTCCAGGACAAACACTGCATTCCCGTTGGAATTGTCATGTATTTCTATGTCCCAGCGCCCTGGTCATAGCTTACCCGCACTGGCCCTTCCACAGGGATCTCTTAACTTGGGACAAGTGAGAGATCCCCAGCAACATTCGTGCCTAGTGATGGAGACTGTCAGGTGGAAGTATGGCCATGGGAAGTGGAGTCAGCCTGTTGCAGTGAAAAAAGGATGAAGCAACCATGTGTGAGAAGCAGAGGCCAGAAACAGAGACCAAGGCCTGCCCGGGACTGACGTCCTCGGTTCTCATGATTCCTGAGGCCTAGCTCCATGTATCCCTGATCTTTGCATAGTTTAGATACTCAACCTTTCCTTGAATTCCATGAGTTAATACAGTCCCTCTTTTGCCTCAACTGGGTCAAGTGGGGTTTTTGATGTGTGCAACCAAAAATCTTGATGAATGTGGTAGTGCTAATGCCAAGAATTCTCTAGGGAAGTTGACAAACCAATATTATCAGTGCAGCTTCTCAAAACTGGTTTCACAAAGGGCTAAGAACAATGTTTATACCATGCTGATCTGGACTTACTGTCACTATTCTACTTTCCAGAAAGATGAGTGTTGGGAAGAGGAATGAAAATATCCCAAGCAGCATTTATGACCTAGCTACTGAAGAAGAGGAAGGAATCTGGGGACCAGACTTGTGTCCGGGCCTCTGCCTTCATGTGCAATCACACAAAACCTTTCCAGATAGATTTCCAGAAGGAAGTACCAGAATTATCTTCCTATCACCCACCACAGTGTCTTAACTCTCACCATGGTATCTATAGTAAGTTAAACCCAACTTCCACGTCTGCCTCTTTGTAGAGCCGAAGAACTGTGACTGATTGTGGTTAGCATAATAGTTCTTCCTATACTGAGAGTCATCATCTCCATGATAAGTGACTTCAGTCTCCTCTCAGCATCAAGAGGGCCGATGTCATGGCCTGGCATGATGGTGCAGAGTATGCCCTGGGCTAGGCATCTGAGGACCTGCATTGCAGCTGAGCTTTTGCTACTAGGCACTTAGAAGACTAGCTAAGTCCGTGGGTCCAGTTTCCTTATCTGCTAAATAAGGAATTGGGTTAGATAAATCTCTAAACTGCCCCCTCTCTCTCATAAGCCATTACTTCAAGGCAAGTTCCTGGCCTCGAGTCATTCTCCACAGTGAATACTGTTTGCTTTCCACCAAAAGCAGGAGGAACAAATGAAAGAGAACAAGAAATTCAGAAAATTTTGTTTTCTCACGTTTAAGGAGAGATGGATCTTTTGACAAAATTAAGGCTATTTCAACATACTATTAGATTTTTAAAATACCGAGTTTATTATGCAAGAAACACATGTTCACTATAGAAAATGTAGATATAAGTAAGTAAAAAGGAAGGAACTCAAGTTATCATACTTCCTATCAAAGATAGCCTCAACATTTTGTGTGTATAAATGAGAAATTTTTCTGTACACATATATACGCTTTTTATGAAAACAGGATCAGAATATCCATTTTGTTTTTCAAGCTGGTCTTGACATATTGAAAACATCTTTCTGTGTTAATAAATACACTTACATAGCATTGATTTTATTTTTTCTTTTTAAAGGTTTTATTTATTTATTCATGTGAGAAAGAGAGAGAGAGAGAGGCAGAGACACAGGCAGAGGGAGAAGCAGGCTCCATGTGGGACTCGATCCCAGGACTCCAGGATCACACCCTGAGCCTACGAGATAGCTCGTAGGTTAGCGTGGGCCCATTTTATGGAGGAGAAAATTGAAGGCCAGAGAAGTGAAACATGTTCAGGTCACATAAGTCACAGGGGCTGGATTTTTGCCACCAGGCTTGTCTGGCTGTGTGGCACCTCAACACAGACAAGACCAGGTAAAAGGACTGGAGACCGCTCAGCGGCCTTGGGAAGGAAGCCCCTGGAGACCCCAGAGCACCACCGACTGCAGGTCGGGTCTGCTGGGAGTAGCATCAGACGCTCAACCGCTGAGCCACCCAGGCTATTCAATAGCTATACAGCTATTGATTTTAATAGCTGTATAGCAATCTGCTGTTTGGGTGGATCTTAATTTATTCAACCAATCTTCTACGACTGGATAGTTTTATTTTTCATTATTATTAAACAATCATATATATGTATGTATATATACACTTTGTGTGTGTGTATAATTTTTTTTACTTTTTTTAAATTTTAAGACTTCTAAGTGAACAGACAGTACAATTCAATATAATTAGGGATGCAAAGCAGCCACACTCTTCCTTGTGGGTTCCCGTCTTAGTCAAGCTCTTTCGGGTTGCAGGGAAGCATTTAATTCCTCTGTACCACATGACCTCCCACCACCCTGGTCACAACTGATTGGACTGGCATCCTCTCCTCTGCAAAGGCAGCCATCTGGAGGCTAGCCAAAAGCCTATGAGGGGCCTAGCAGGAGTCCTGTGACCTGGAGAGGGATTCCTTTCCTGGGTGGTGCTGAGCTAACTGAGCAGATTCTCCCTCCGGGTGTTGAATGCATGACAGGCAGGTGACCTCCGTAGGAGGGGCAGGCACGGGGATGGATCTGTGGGGTAAAACCCCATGCACTGAAGTAACCAGTGGGTTTCCTACCACCTGGGGGAAGAAGAAATCTCTTCCTGCATGATTCCCAGGGTTCCCCCTCCCTGACTCCAGGTAGCGTAGCAAGGAGGATAAAGCTGTGGTCTCTGGAGCCTGAGAGCCTAAGAGTCATAAGTTCGGATCCTGGCTCTGTACTTCTTACCTGTGCGATCTTAGGCTACTTAGTCTTCCTGTTCCTGGGTTTCCTCATGTGACAGTAAGGACGACAAGGCCTACTACTAAAGGTTCCTCTGAAAACTACATGAGGTAATAGATGTCAGAGCCTTTAGAAGCGTGCCTGGTACACAGCAGATGCCATTATGATTATGGCTCTGCTAGTACGGTTTGCCCTACCTACAGTCTCAGGAATCTCAGGAGGCTTCCAGGTCACCGATATCGGCAAGGACACACTGGGGACTTCAAATATCCTGCTATTATTAGTTTACTCTTGGAGTACTGCTGGTCCTTCCCACCTCTTTGGTCTCCAGCCCCACCTGCTCACCCATGGAGGCAGGCCACCAAATGTGGGCCTTTAATGTCCGATTGCTGAGCAGCCCCTGAAGCCCTGGATTCATATTAGCTGGAGAGAGGCTCAGCTGAGCCGGGCGACTAGAAAGTCAGGAATTCCAGAGGACAGGCAGCAAGTTTAGTATAAAGGTGTCAGGGATTATTGAGCACTTCCCTGTGCCAGCATTAGGCTGGGTGTGCTGTGTAGTACTAATAACAATAATAGTAATAGCTAACACACACTCATACCATCTGCCAATTACTATCCTAAGCATCTTACATGTGTTTGCTCATTTAATAACCATTAACCCCAAGTCATTGGAGTAGATAGTACTATTATCTCCATTTCACAGGCAAGGAAACTGAGGCACAGAGAAGTAAAGTAACTTCCCTAAGTTCCCATAGCCACCCAGGGGCCCATCTGGGCACGTACTTCATCGCTACTCCTAAAGCTTTTTGACTGACAGTGAAGTATGGCCTTGTATGCATGTGCACGTCTAATTCTCACGGGAACTCGTAATAGCTCGTAGGTTAGCGTGGGCCCATTTTATGGAGGAGAAAATTGAAGGCCAGAGAGGTGAAACATGTTCAGGTCACATAAGTCACAGGGGCTGGATTTTTGCCACCAGGCTTGTCTGGCTGTGTGGCACCTCAACACAGACAAGACCAGGTAAAAGGACTGGAGACCGCTCAGTGGCCTTGGGAAGGAAGCCCCTGGAGACCCCAGAGCACCACCGACTGCAGGTCGGGTGTGCTGGGAGTAGCATGAGGCACGGCAAAGGAGCCACACCTCTGACTGCCTGGTTCTTTGCTGGTTTCAGGGCATACCAGCGAGCTAGCTGGGTGGGCCGATTGAAGTCCCACAGTGGCGTGCCTTTTAGGAAGGAGAACCCAGCAGAGCCGAAAACTGGCTCGAAACGCAGCCACAACTCCAAGTGGAAAAATTTCAAAGCTGCTCTCACTCTCCACGCTCATGTTCTAAGCCATCTAACTTTTTTTTCTCTCCCCACTGAGTTTTTTCAGTCTCCTTTCAAACTGTGTCTGGCTCATGATCATTAAGATTCTAGAATCACAGAACTGGAGGGAACCTTAGTGGTGATCTGATGCCCCTTGTTAAGGCTATTTAAAGCAACCGTTGCTTCTCATTGTATGTCGAAACCATTTCTCCCTGAGGAAGAAGACTTGCCCCCTTGTTAAAGAGACTGAGGAACTGGCTAGTGGCAGAGTTATTTCAGGCGCTTGCCTGGAATTGGATAAAGGAGGCTGAAGGGACAGATGCCTCTGGAGACTTGGCTTTGCCTGTCAATTCCTACCACCGCCACCAGCGGCGGCCAGGTCCTCACTGGGGAAGGCCAAAGGGTCTAACCCACCTTTTCCAAATCAGAGGGAGGTCTGGGAAGGTCACCAGGAACACAGAAATGATAGACTCTATTACAAAATTCACAAATACATCATGGTAATACCATGAAATTGTATTAACGGATACCTGTGCACGGTTTTATGCGAACACTCAAACCAGAAACTATCAGTGCCTGCAGACTCCCAGACACCTGACCACCCGGGGAAAAGAAGTGAGACCTAGAGAACCTGCAGGCCTGGAAGGCAGTAGGGCTTATCAACTGAGGGCAGGTGACACTGGTTTTGCAATCCCACTTTCCCCTTTCTGGCTGGGGGAACATAACCAGTGACACACCTTGGCATTGTAAGACTTTATTCTCACGTGCAGTCATCTGATTGGGAGGTTCCCACACTGAAGAGGAAATGAATGGTGACTATAAAATTGAGTTATACTTTACAGATTCTTATCATCATTGTTGCTATTACCAGCAGCAAGCACTAATTGATTACCCAGCACTTTTCAGAGAGAATGAGGAGGAGGTTGGTTCAGTGGACTGGAGGCTTATGTTGAGCTCAGCAAAGCTGAGTCCCATCCACAGTGGGGCCACAGCTATGGCATTGTGAGGCCCTGGGCTCCCAGCGGGGAGATTTGGACTATGGCACATCAGAACACGGACTATCTTTTTTTTTTTTTTTTTAGGATTTTATTTATTCATTCATGAGAGACACAGAGAGAAGCAGAGACATAAGCAGAGGGAGAAGCAGGCTTCCTGTGGTGAGTCCCTGATGCGGGACTTGATCCCAGGACCCAGAGATCACGACCAGAGCCAAAGGCAGACGCTCAACCACTGAACCACCCAGGTGCCCCAGGACACGGATGATCTTAATCACATGTCAGTTGTTTCTCAATGGAAGCTAACAGCCAGCATTAGATAAATGTCTGCTAAGTGTCAGGCACTCTGATGATTTGTTTACACACCTTCTCCAATGAATCAGTACATTATTATTCCCATTTTGCAGGTGAAGAAACTATAAGAGATTAGGTCATTCTGCCAAGGTTTCCCCTTTGTACTGTGATCTCCACGAGAGAAAGGATTGCCTTATTATTGCTGCCTCCCTCGGACCCGCAACAGTGCTAGGCATTAGGGGAGGTGTTCAGTAAAAACTTTTTGAATGGGTGGATGAATAGGTAACAAATGGTGAAGCAGAGAAGACTATACTCTCTAGGAAAATGCTTTAGACTAACCAAAAGAACTACAATAATCCACAGCTCTTTTAACCTTCTCTTTCTCCATGTATTTACCCATTGATTGTTTTCAATGGGAAGTGTCTTACTACTCTGTGGGTGTACAAGGTTGGTGGCTAATTTTGGAACACTTGTGAATCCTGGGCCTGGAGTCATGACCAAGGCTGGTGAGTCATATTCCCCACACAGAGCACCCTACACACTGGCTGTCAGAATAAACCAGAAGTTGCCATCTCGTCCCCCGCTCTGCCTGTCTCATTTTACCTTCTTGAAATGACGAAGGATGTTCTGCAGAGGGTGGAGCCAGGGTAACAGTAGACTTCTGGATACTCTTGCTCTCTGGAAACCTGAAATTGTGCAGGCTCTGCTGGAAGCCTCACATTCTACTGGAAGAGTCTGTGTCCCCCCACCGCCCCACCCAGGAGATCAGTGTGAACCTGAAGTGGCCAAGGCGTCTTTACCGTAGGCAATGTGTGCAGGAGCCCCACTATGCCATCCAGGCAGGTGCACAACATAACCTGTCACTAGGAGACTGTTAGCCTCTGTAACAAAGGATTTTTCTCATCCCTTACTCAGAGAGTAGAGTCTAAAAATACAGGTGCCCCCAAGAGAGGAAATACATTGATTTAAAGTTACACAAAGTTGCAAAAAGCTGTTGGCAGAACTTCCTGGGACAGAAAGAGGACAGAAATCAGGGGAATCAAAACAGGGGCAGAAGAGGTTTAGCATCTACCGCAGATTGTTGGGTACTTAAAATACAACCTACTGACTCTCATTCACGATGTGGATTATTCGGGCTCCTTTGTGTGGCTGGGGTAGATGACTGAATCCTTGCTTCCAAGTCTCTCAAGGGGAGAAATACAAAGCCGGGGTGGGGGGGTGGGGGAGAGAAAAGGTCTTTGGCTGGACTAGATCACTTGTGACCTGTGAACAATATGATCAAGTTCATAAGCGATGAGGCTAAAAGTTAAACCGAGATTTTCATTTTTCTCTTCAGATTTTAACTTTCATAACTCCACCCTCTCCTTTATTATAGAGAATGGAGGATAGATAGTATCTGGGTGTGTGAGGACACGCTGGCTGGATGAGCAGCCCCACGATACTCCCAACTGCCAATTCCTCTGACAACCGTGCCCCCATAGTTTCCCTCCTCCTAACCACTCGGGATAATGCAGGTGTAAGAACGGAGGGAGAAGCAGTGCTTTTAAAAATAGATCTGACTTAGTAGTCTTTAAATAACCGAGGATTGTGATATGAGAGAGGGCTCCTTTGGATTTCCATCTCTAGCAAGAACAGAGCTTGACAAAATGGCCTCCATCCACTTGAATGAAGGGACTTGGCCTGGCCGAGTAGGAAATTCTAAAAGGTCAGAGAGCTGCTAAACAGGACAATTTCCTTCTCTGCAGCAGTGTGGGTTTTTATTTGGCTGAGATGGTCACTGAAATTCAGCCTACCTTGACACAGAGGGATAGAGTAACTCGTTGGCATTCAAAGTGTGGTCCCCAGACAGAACCATCAGCTTCACCGGGGAGCCAGTCGAAGATGCAGACTCAGAGGTCCTGTCCTCGACCTGCTGAATAAGAATCTCCCCTTTCACAAAATTTCCAGGGGAAACACAGGTACCTAAGGGACAGAGAAGCCCTCTACTAAAAGCCCTTTGCAGATTCCTTCTGCTTGAAGATTTCATGGGCCAGCTCCAGTTGGGAAGCAGTGGGCCCCCCCATCCCAAGGGGGGCCTGGTTACTAAGGAAGTCTGAGGCATGCTGATGCTCCCCTCCCAAGCCACAGCGTTCCACTTGTCTGTTTCTAGAGGATGTGTTTCTCCACCTCAAGGCACTGCAGCTGCAGTCCCTCTGAACACACACCAGACTCAAGCTGGGTGGTCTCCTGGGGATCTGGTGCATGTTCAGAGGGATTGCAGCTGCAGTCCCCTTGGTGTGTTTCCCTCAGGCCATCAAAGACAGAGCAAGCAGTGAGGCAGGCAGTCCATGGGTTGTATAGATCCTAGCCCTCTTCCCTCCGTAGAACCGCCTATATTTCTCCCTGTTCATTCATCTTGGAGCTATAGACAGCAGGTAGCACCCAACATCTTCTTTGTTGTAGGGTTATAAGGCAACTCATATATTTTTCCTAGAAGGATCTACGGAAGTCATTTTTGCATAAATTATTCATAAATGTCAATAAGAAAAAGAACACCCAAACCTCAGATGGGGAGCGAAGGGTCTCAAAATATGATGAACATCCTCCTGACTATGAGGATCTAGTTCATGAACACACACATGAGGAGCATGTCTACACCAGGTGCAGATATCAACTACTAATTTGATCCATTTGGGCTGCTGCAACAAAATAATACAGATCGGGGGGGATACCTAACAGACATCTATCTTCTCACAGTTCTAGAGGCTAGGAAGTCCAAGACCAAGGTGCTGGCATATTCAGTTCTTGGTGAAGTCATTCTATAGATAGCTACTTCTTCACTATTCCTCCCATGGCCATTCCTTAGAGTGTGTATGTCAAGAAAGAGCTTTGGTGTCTTTTTTCTCTTCTTGTAAAGCCACCAATCCCATCATGGGGCCCCACCATCATGACCTCATCTAAATCTAATGACCTCTCAAAAGCCCCACCTCCAAATACCATCACGCTGGGGATTAGGACTTCAGCATATGAATTTGGTGGGGGGACACAGACATTCAGTCCATAACACCTACCAATGCAACAGTCTTCAGAGAACCTATTTTCAAATCTGCATTTTTTCCCTTGAATGATATGTTTTTGGTTAATACTAATATTTTTTAAGTATACTGAGACTATACTAATTAGAGAAATAAAAAATTAAAAGTTGTGCATCTTCCTAACAACTAGTAGAGTTACAGAAATGCTGTCCATCAGTCCCTAACATCTCTCCATTCCACTATTTCCAGTCAAAAATGAGCCATACTATTTTCAAGAAAGCAGTTGAGATCAGAGGTTCTAGAATTAGAATGATCTGGGTTCAAATGCGATTCTAGGGCTTCCTACCTATGACCTCTCCAAGCTTTGATTTCCTCATCTATAACATGGAGGGAATGATAATAACTTCTATCGTTATATATCATTCTATAGTCATGTGAAAATTAAATTAAATAATACATGCAATGCCCTGCTGCAGAGTAGATGCTAAATATAAAATGGCTATTACTATTTTGCTGCAGTTGCTAATATTAGACATGATACTAAGGTCTTTTTGCCTCATATGTGCTCTTTCTACCATTAGATTGAGATCTCTAAGAAGCAGGAATTAAGTTTCCCTCAATAAACTCCCTCTTACCTTCCTGAGTTTATAAAAGGTCTCCTGCTTCCTGTGTCTCATGGAGCAGCCGATATAGGGCTCTGCCCTTGGAGAGTCTAGGAATTAATGTGGCCACGTGTCTGACTACTGGCTGGAAGGACTCCTCCTGAATCCTGAGCTCCCCATAAAGCTTGCAGGACGAGGTAGGCTTTGTTTGCTAGGAGGCCAGGACATCTCCCCCACCTCACCAACCCCCATTGTTCCACCCTGGTGAGCACTGATCCTCATCCATACCTCTTTATCAGTACCTGCCGGCTTCCCCTTACATAACTCTTCATCCCTGAGCACATGTCATGCACTGGCCTTCAAGATGATCTTTCCTTCATTTTAGCTTTCATTTCTGCCAGGATTCCCTGGGGCCAGCCATCTGAGCAGGCATCTTGGAACATAATTCCCATAAGTTCATGGAGGGTCACCTGTATATTACCAAAGTAGAAGCAGGAATCATTTCCACCCTTCCTGTGTGGTCCTAACCACACCCAGTGAGTGACATCAAAATCTGTTGTATAGCTTGGCCTTGGACCCTGCTCCTCCCTCAATCAATCACCCAATTATCTCTTTCAGGAAGCTTTCTGCCTTCTTCCCCAAGCCAAGGGCCCCTCCCTTGAATTTACCTCTATCATTACCCATTGCATTGGAATGATTTGTGTCCCTGTCTGCCTCTCCCATTAAACCAGGTTTCAGGAGGGCCAGGGCATGTGTATCCCCAGCGTTTAGCATTGTGTCTAATACATAGTAAGCATGCAATAAATGTTGAAGAAAGAAAGAAGGAGGAGGGGAGGAAAAGACAGAAAGCACGAAAGAAGAAGAAGGGAAGAAGAAGAAAGGATGATAGACATTGAAATAAGAAAATGGTACGAACAGGCTGGATTGAAATCTGTAGAATCCCCAGGGGCCCTGAGCAGGGAAGCTAAAACCCATCCTCCCCCATATTTAATCTTCCAACCTTTCCCTCCCTGTTAACACAAAAATAGAATGAGTTTATATACACTCATTAAAATAGTTGACTAAATAATCATGATGGTTCCTGGAGCCCTTGGCCATCAGCAAGCCCTGTAAAGGACTCTCTACTGACAGCAGGGCATAAAACCATCATCAAACACAAACACTGCACTTTTTCCTGGTCACAGACACACAGTCCACTCAAAGGTCAAGGTCAGCCGCTTTTTGTGTACGTGAGCCCTCCACAGCTGACAAACATTTCCACGCACATCCCGGGGAGCGGGGGGAAGGACCAACAAGCCTTTAGGAATTCCTTGTTGGTCATAACTTTATAGATATCGCCACAAATGGAGAAAAGCAGGGGCCCAGAGAGGTAAACAGCAAAACAAAACAGCCAGCTAATCATAAAAAGTATCCACATATGTACACACACAGACACACTCAAGAAAGTTTAACTTTCCTAATACTGTTTTGCTCCTATTAATAATTAAATGGCTCTGTGTACCTTGAATAGAAGCCAACTGCTCAGCAAAGAGAGGTGACAGAGAAGCATATCGACACGATCAGCCCGGAATGAAGATTAGTCGGTCCGCCAGGCAGATAATCTTGAGTTTCTCGCATTAATTTTCTATATCTTGTCTGCCTTTATCTATCTTAGAATTTTAGAGATGGATTAGAGATGAGTTCTGGAGAAAGTTCGCTCCACAAACTTGGGAGTATTCCAGTCATTGTGGTCATTGTTCTCTTCTCTACTGAAGAGAAGTAACAGTTTAACCCTGAAATCTGAACTAAACTTTGCTGGTTGTGTTTGGAGGACCATTCCACTTGGCTTGGGAGCGAATCCATGTGTCCTCTCCTTTCATCAGAGCATGACTTCCTAGTAACACCATGAGATCTCTCTGAACAAAGAATGGGCTTTGTCCACGATTCGCTTTGTGGGCAGGAATTTCATTACTGAGGGTAGAAATCACATAGGAGAGGAGCATTGGAAAAATGAATGTAGTTGTAGGAAAAGGTAAATTATTATAACCCTCTTGCACTGTTGGTGGGAATGTGAACTGGTGCAGCCACTCTGGAGAACTGTGTGGAGGTTCCTCAAAGAGTTAAAAATAGACCTGCCCTACCACCCAGTAATTGCACTGCTGGGGATTTACCCCAAAGATACAGATGCAGTGAAACGCTGGGACACCTGTACCCCAATGTTTATAGCAGTAATGTCCACAATAGCCAAACTGTGGAAGGAGCCTCGGTGTCCATCGAAAGATGAATGGATAAAGATGTGGTCTATGTATGCAATGGAATATTCCTCAGCCATTAGAAATGACAAATACCCACCATTTTCTTCAATGTGGATGGAACTGGAGGGTATTATGCTGAGTGAAATAAGTCAATCAGAGAAGGACAAACATTATATGGTCTCATTCATTTGGGGAATATAAAAAATAGTGAAAGGGAATAAAGGGGAAAGGAGAGAAAATGAGTGAAAATATCAGTGAGGGTGACAAAACATGAGAGACACCTAACTCTAACTCTGGGAAATGAAAAAGTGGAAAGGGAGGTGGGTGGGGGGTTGGGGTGACTGGGTGGCGGGCACTGAGGGGGGCACTTGGTGGGATGAGCACTGGGTGTTATTCTATATGTTGGCAAATTGAATTCCAATGAAATAAATATATATATAAAAGATAAATTATTATAGATTACTTTTTAAACACAGATTTTGTTAATTTATTCACGAGAGACACAGAGAAAGAGACAGAGACATAGGCAGAGGGAGAAGCGGGACTCGATCCCAGGACCCCAGTATCACAATCTGAGCCAAAGGCAAGATGCGCAACCACTGAGCCACCCAGGTGTCCCACTACAGATTACTTTTTAGAATACTGTCCACTGTTAGTCTAGTTCCTGGAAAGAGAGGAAGAGACCAAACTAGAGTTAGCAGGGTGTCTCTCGGGAGCCCACCCAGCTCTCAGGTGAGGAAGGCAGGAAAAGGAGAAAAGGAGCAGAAGAAGGAAGAAGGGACTCAAAGGAGAATGGGTGCTTCTAGGAGATCAGATTGTCCTCCCTTGGCCACCTTGCAGGCACGGATGCAGATGCCTACCTGGGCCAGCCTCTTACCCACTCTCCTCCTTTTTCCTCTTTCCCTCCCTGCCTCTTGTCCTACCAATCCGCTTTTACTGACCATCAGGTACAGAGTATCAGGTACAGAGCAGGTAAAGGGAATACGACGAAAATAGAAGTCCCTAACTTCAAGTGACTGAGTAGAAAAACTAGTAACCTACGCATCCAATAAACCAACAATGGTGTTGGATCACAGGGCCTGTGTCACTACACCTGCCAGGGCCAGCAGACTTCACGGGGAGCCGTGGCCCTTTCCACCTGGCAGCCAACCCTTCACATAGCTGGTTTCAGTAACAAGGTGATTCTCGAATTTCTGCACACCTACCACTCTACATTAAAAGCCAACGGGACATTTCAACCAAACTCAATGTAAGACATTTGATATGGATCTTCTTTGGAAAAAGAATCTATTAGAAGACCTATAACCTCTGGGAAAATTTAATATGGACTGGGAATTAACGCGATTTAGGCCATTATCACCAATTTTCTTTAGTAAAGATCATTGTGAATATGTAGGACAATGCCCTTATTTTTCAAGAGATAGGTGTTGAAGTATTTAGGAGTCATGTCTACACCTTACTTTGAAACGGTTAAGACAAAAATATAGATGTATGGCAAAATGTAAACAATTGTAGAATAAACAATCGTAGCCTTAAGGAGACGGATGGGAGCGTCAACTGTGCTAGTCTTTCAACTTTTCTACACATTCGAAGCTTTTTGTGGCAAAAACAATTGAGACGACTCTCAGCACCTGCTGGGTGTTATACTAAGGACTTCAGTAGAATAAAGTCATTTGTGTGTCAATTAACCAATAAATAAACCCTAGCTCACATTTCCCGGAAATTCTGAGTTGACACAGGTCTTCTCCCTGAGTCTGCACAGCGACACTGCATGACAGGGTTTTTCTTTACAGGGAGGGGAACCGAGGCTTGGCAAGGTGCAGTACTTGTCCCACGTCACACAGCTGGTGACTGTCAGCACCAGATCCCGACCTGGCTTTGATCTGGGTCCAGACTACCCACTCTTCCCCGCTGCTCTCCACCCACGGCCTCCCGGGAACACCTTGAAATGCAATGTCGGGTTGAAGTAATAGCAACAGAAATCATTGCCGTGAAGGGCGATCTGTCAACCCATGAGTACAAACAACCATTGTAAGAGCCTTTCCTGCTTTGTTAGAGAGAAGAAGGGCCTCCAGGGGCTGCCAGGGGAAGAGAGGCCATTGGTGAGGGAGCAAAGGGCAGAGAAAGAGGAAGTGGGGAGCGGAAGCATGGCCTAACCCTGTGTACCCACAACTGTTTAGGGGCAAATTTAAGCTGTTGGGCAGGTATTTCTGTCTGGAGCAGCAGACAAAGTATTTTCTGTTCAGTGGAACAGTTGCCACAATCAACGGTGTTCTACATTACTACTGAAGGTTGGAAAAAATATCAGAGGGGAGACATAAAATGGTGCTTTCTTCCCTAATGGTTTCTTTCTTTAAAGATTTTATTTATTTGAGAGAGAGAAAGACATAGAACAAGAGTAGAGTGGAGCCACAGAGGGGGAGGGAGAAGCAGAGTCTCCACTGAGCGGGGAGGCCAACGTGGGTCTCGATCCCATGAATCCGAGATCATGACCTGAGCCAAAGGCAGATGCTTAGCCAACTGAGTCACCAGGTGCCCCTTCCCTAAGAATTTCTGAATCAAGGTCTAATTATGTCTGAAGTTCCTATTACTGACCCACTATCCGGGGCACACAATGTGATTTAAGAGAGCGAGGCTGGGCTGGGTTGAGTCATTGTTACCCCCCTACCGCCTTATGACCAGAGCCAGAGAGAGTGAAGGGCAGGCTAGGCACAGCCTACTGGCCTCTACAGGAATTTCCACCATGACTTTGACCTTACCTGCCCTCTGCTCCAGTCTCCTGACCAGCCCCTGCGCACCGCAAAGCCGCAGGCCCCAGGCCAGGCTGGCAGACTGACCGTGTAGTAAATTGGGGGTCAAGTTCTATTTTGCTCTTGGTGTATGAAATATAAGAGTTAGAGAAATCATGTAAAAAGTCAAAAGGAATGTAAACTCTGCAAACACCAGTCTCCCAGGGATTTGGCATTAGAACAAAAGTCACTTCCTTCAGTGCCCTTTTCACGCCGCCCAGCTTGGAGGACAGAGGTGAGGACAGAGCTACCCTCAGAAAACCTCTGTCTGGAAAAAAAAAAAAAAAAAAAAAAGAAAAAAGAAAAAAAAAGAAAACCTCTGTCTGGTGGGTATCCTGAGCAACTCAGGACCCACTGTTTATGCAGGGGGGCAAAGGGGCTCCTTGTACAGAATTTGGGGCCTGTCTCTGGGCAATGTATCATTGTTCGGCACACACAATTGTGCCAATTGATTTTAGTACATGTTTCCAGAAACTTCAGAGCAGTGTGACAATCACAGACCTTCCCTCAGCCCCAGAACAAGGGTGACACATTCTGAAACAGCCCTTGGCAGACAAAACGTTGAGGTCAACTCTGATATTTCTGCGAGGCAGATTCCATTTCAACTGAGACAAAAAGGAAAACGTTCCCCAAACTTCAGAAAACTACAGAACTGACAGCTATTTCAACAATTCCAAAATGAAAGGTGCTCCTGGGGGAAGAAATGGAACAATGGAAAAGTATTTGTTCCAACAAATGGCTTTCATGGGGCGTTGCCCCTAAAAGTCTCCCTCAACGTAGCTAGTTCTCTTGCCTTGAACCCCTGTTGCCTGCTGTCCAGCTGTGAGCATCCCATGAGCAGCTGCTCAGTGCCCCCCACCCCACCCACCAACCCCCAACACTGGTCACCTTCCTCTGGCTTCTCTGAGCTCCCAGACTCCTTTCTCTCAGTGATCTTTCTAAAGGTAAGCATGGGCCCATTCCTCTCCTACTTAAAACTTGTGGCTGGCTCCAGATCACACACAATTTGGCACTGAAGGCCTTCAGGATCTTTCTCCTGCCCTCTTTTCCCAGACTCACCTGCTATTACGCCCCCCACACCTCCCTTGTTCCAGTTACACAGACTGCTCTAAATTCTCTCCCTGTCTCTAATGAGTGGTGTCCGTCCATGCCTTCTCACTCACTGTTCCCTTCTGAGTCCACAGACTACACTGAAGCTTCGAGACTCAGCTCAATGTTACATCCTCAATGGAGCCCATCCAGAGCTACCTTCTTTCCCTCTTTCCCTCTTTCTTTCTCTCTCCACACACTAGATGCCCTGCATGCATGCGCATGCGCGCGCACACACACACACACACACACACACACACACACACTTTCTCTCCATGGCTTCCTTTCCCAGCCACCCAAATATCACACCTTTTTCCAGGGCTTGGCTTTGTCCTCTGTTTATACACCTGCTGCCCACATAGACTATGAACCCTTCCTTGAGGACAGAGTCCACACAGTGCTCGTCTTTGTGCTTCTGGTTCTTAGCACAGTGCCTGGCACCCAGTAGGTGCTTCATCATGTGGAAGGAATCTGGATCCTCCCCAGATTCCTCCCCAGATCAAATTCCGCCTTTCCTAAGTCTTCCGAGATATACCCGCCTGACAGGAAACATTCCCGCCACCTCAGAATGCTTTATTTGTCGGTAAATCGTTACTTCTCTCTTTGTAAAAAAAGTTTTTTTTGGTATTTTGTAGGATTGAAAACATTATCTTTCTGAACTATCATATACTTTCAGGAAGTAACACTTTTGACTTCCTCTCTTTCCCAACCAGCCTTTGGTTTTGTTTAGGAAATATTGTTAATTAATTTGTCAACTGGTGCTTTAGGACATCAACACTAATTCTTTAAAGTCTCTTAGTTTATAGAGAAAATGTAGCCAAAAGACTATCTTTATTTATCCTCTGTTAAGAAGCCCAGTGTTCTGTACGATGAATGCTTTATATTCAGAAATCTCAGGGAAGCCATGGGCTAATAGGATAGAAGTCCTGGCCCTGTGCCCTGGCCACCTTCTCCATTGTCTGTCCTTTTGCTTGGCCCCTTCCCAGCCTGGGCTGTTTCCCTTCCCAGGGCCAAAGGATTCAGATTTACACATTGAAGTCCTCCTTGATTTTTCTGGGGATAATCCTTTCAGTGTCTGGTTCTCTGCTGTTCCAATAATACTTCATCGATAAGACTGGTAGCTCTCAACTTTACCATGGCCCTACGGCCCTCAGGCGGGAAATTCATATACGTGACTTCTATCAAAGTGACGCCGGGGAAACTATTTTGTTTTGTTTTGTTTTAGTCTCACCATTTCAGAAATCCTAAAATGCAAATCTGGGGAAGGAGAAGGATATGTAGAAAAACTCTCCCTTAGGTTCCACTTGCCACTTCTTTGTATCACCAGTTACCGAAGAGTCCAACTGCCTGGAGGCCTTCGGCCAGGATGGTGGTGTCCTAGACAGTGATCCTGGACTGCCGGCTAGAAAGGATCAAAGTGGCCTAGGGGTTGGAGCTGGCAAGTGGGAAAGCAGCTGGTCTCTATCACCACTCTCCCTGCACCTCTACCACCCTGACTTATACTCTGTAGCCATCCAGACACAAACTGCCCCTCAAAGGCTTTGGTAGAGGGCCACATGTGATGGGAAGGAGTCTGGTTTCAATGTCAGACTGACATTGTTAAGGCTCCCTCCCAGAGCCTCTCTTGCCCATATTCTTCACATCCTAGAATTGAGTGTTGGTGAGATGGGAATCCAAATTCACACCTCTGTTCAGAGTCCAGCTGTGGTGAGGAGTTGAGAATAAGAGGGTGAGGTCTGGGACTACTTGCTTGATAGATGGACATACATGGGTCCAGGCCAGCCTACAAAGGCCAATGTGACATGATTATGGTTAACTTTAACCAAAGGTGGGCTCAACCTCGTCCAAGAATCCGGGAGCTTCTGTTAGGCAGTCAGGCAGGAGGCTAACAGCATCTTGGGGTTTTAACAAGTATGGGACCTCAAGCTAGGGGTCTAGGTTCTGGGGCAGGAGATCAACTATTAGATATTACAAAGGGAATGCTGAATTATCAAGATTTGTGCTTGGTGAAACAGAATGTTACAAAGCAGATTGATAACATGGAATCAGGATACTGAAATTCAATCTTGCTCACCAGCTGCAGAACTGCCTTGGTGGTGGGCTACAAGTGGAGAATCTAGAGCAAGGCCTGGTGCCAGACCTGGGCAGGCCTTGACTCTGCAGGTGGAGCCCTCCCTATTCTAGACAACCAGCATCAGAAGGACAAGGACCACATGCGGCTTGCTCTCCACTCAGCAAGTGTCTGACACACAGGAGGTGCTGAATACTTATTTAGCTAATTACCCTTGTGTAAAATCTTAGGGAGAACAATGAGGATGCCAGGCACAGCCTTCTTCTATAGAAGAGCAGAGTCAGTCCTTGTCCTGCAGGTAGCACTGTTACCAGAGCTCTGTCTGGACCCTTCCAGCTCTAGTCTCCGGATTTATTTTAATAAACAGGTCTAGCAGAATCAACTAATTTAATTCTCAAACAACTCTATAAGATGGGTCCTTTTATTGACCCTATTTTATACATGAGGAGACAGAAGCACAGAGAAGTCAAGTAACTTGACCAAGGTTTCATACTAACCAATAAATGATAAAGTCTGGTTAAAAAAAAAAAAAAAAAAAGGCATTCTGGCTCTAGAGCTTATGCTCATTGGAGTAGCCTCTAGGGGATCCAGACCCATCACTATCCATGATTTGAGAGCTATGTAGCACTGATCTCTATGACCTTCCAGAAGTCATTCACTACTCTGAGGCATCCTGGTAAGTCTGAGATGCTGGCAGTGGCTACCAGATGTGGAAATGATTCCTACTGCCCTTGCACGTTTCTTAAATACAAATGAGACAAAACTTGATAAAGCATTGCTTTGTAGAACTCCTCCCTGGGCCTGGACTATGTCAGGGCCAGCATCATGGGGGCATGTGGCTGTGCAGTCACACAAGTCCTGTACTTGGTTTAGTGCTCTTCTGCAGCCATCTCGGAATTACTAATAATTTGTGAACAAGAGTTCTGGGATCTCTGCTTTGCACAGAGCCCTACAAATGATGTAGCTGATCCTGCCTGTGTTTCTATGTTGTCCATTAGATTCAACTGGATTTCCTTTTATTCACCCTCCCTTTCTTGCCTGCAGCTGAATCAGACTCCTATCTCTGTAAATTCAGGGCTCTTGGGTGGCTCAGTCAGTTGAGTGTCCAACTCTTAATTTTGGCTCAGGTCATGATCTCAGGGTCCTGGGATCAAGCCCTAGGTTAGGCTCTGCACTGAACGTGAAGCATGCTTGAGATTCTTTCTCTCTCTACCTCTGCCTGCACACTCTAAATAAACACATACATATATACATACATAAATAAAATCTTCTAAAAAATATTTCTGTAAATTCCGCTCATTCTCAGGTGGTAAAAAAACATGCAGGTCAACTCCAGTTTTTGAGTCTCTTATCTTAATCTGCTTCCCCTGAAGCCAATTAGAATTTTTTTCATAAGGCCTTTGACTCTGATATTCACTCCATCCCTCCCATCCTCTTCTCTAACTGAGATCTTAATCTTTCCACTCCCTGCCCATCCAGGAGAGAGAAAAAGGCAGTGAGGCTGAGGTGGGTTGTCAGCAAAGAGACGCCTCAATGAAAGGGGGAACATCCATAGTGTTACAAGATAAACTGAGGCATATTAAAATGTTTAGGAGTTTATTTAAACAAAGATCAATTTGGATTAGGCAGCGGCAAACTAGAAGTGGTTAGGAGTGCTCCACCAACAGGAGCCGGAGGAAGGATTTATATGTAGAAAGTACAAAAACAAAGAAAATTATTTGATTGTCCATAGCTTAAGGCCTAGTTGGCTGTAATTGGTTGTCCTTAGGGTTTTGATTTCATAACCTTGAGGTATTTACAGGCTTAGATTTTGGTTTGCTTTCCTAGGCTGCCAGGGCACTTGAGCCACATAAGTCTAATGGCCTCCTTGTTTAATTAATTTAACAGTAGTCTAGATTAAAAGAGATTTAAGAGACTTGTTGACCAAATTAATGTGTGGACTTTGTTTAGATCATGACTCAAATAAACCAACTGTAAAAAGATGCATCTTCGATAACCAAGAAACATTGACTATAGACTGGGTATTAAATGATACTGAGGAATCATGCTTTGTTTTGCTGGGTGTGTAAAAGGCATTGTGGTTATGTAAGAAAATACCCTGATTTCTTTCAGAGATGCATACTGAATTATTTAGAAGTGTTATGACACGGTATCTAGGATTTGCTTTAGAATGCTTTAGGGAAGAAAAAAGGTTGGAGAGGAAGGGAGATGAAAGAAATATGGCAAAGTATTGATGCTTGTTGAAGTTGGGATGGGGTTTCTTGTACTCTTTTCTTTGTTTATGTTTGGAAGTTGTCATAATAAATAGTGAAACATGAAAGAGAGGAAAAGTGAGGGAGCCCACGCATAAGAGAGTGAGAGAGACAGAGAAAGAGAGAGAGCATCTGGACCACAATGTTTCCAGAAGAACAGAAGCAGATGTTTACTGTTGTTCTCTTTACTGGCTCAGAGGAGTCTGATCTCTGAATGAGCTGTTTTCTTATGTGTGTAGACGGCTTTCAACTTTGCAACGTCCTCTGAAACATCATCTTCTAGAGCCGGTTCAGTGATTGTGGGAATGGCTCCGCCTAACCATCCTCACTCATGCTCCTGCCTGTTCCTTCTTGTGAGTAATTGCTTATGATGATACCAGTCTAACTGGAGCTACAGAGGCTCAAACTCATGACCTTGACTTATTAGACTCCTTCCCTAATTTCATCACATCTAAATCCTGTTCCTTCCCCGGACCTAGTTCCCATGCTACCTCCTATGTGAAGCCTTCTGTAACCACCTGGCCTGTCATGATCTCTCCGTCTTCATCTCCCATGGCAACTACAGTCCAGCACCTGGCATTTAACCCTCTATTTAGTCTTGAGTCGTTCTTGGATAATTTTGTGCAACCCATTCTCATCTCCCCAATTGACAGCAGTTTCCCCTGCCTTCCACTCTGACAGAGTTCAGGGTGCTCTGAACAGCTCTCTTCCACTCTGAGCAAATTGTAGGCCATGTGTTTGTATGTTTATTCATTTATTCTTCCACTACTGAGCAGCTACTATATGCTAGGCATGGTGTTGGAAGCCAGGGATTCAACATCGAACAAGATAGGCCAGGAGCTCTTTCTGTTGAGAGGGAGAGATAGCATTAGATAAGTACACAACAAAGTAATTCATAACAGTGGCAGTGAGTGCTGTGAAAGCAGCACCCATGGTGCTCTCTGAGTGCACAGAATAGGAGACCTGGACTGGTCGGAAGAGTCAGGGGAGGCTCCTGATAAGGAAGTGACTTTAGGAAAGGACTTGAAGGAAATGTAGTAATTAGCCTGGCAAGGAGGTGGGGAGGAGCATTCCAGGCAGAGGAAACAGCATAGGAGATGCCCCAGGGACGGGGGTAGGGGAGTTTGGCATTCTAGAAGTCCAGTTTTACTGATATGCAGAGACCAAGATTGAAAAGAAGCATACTTAAAAAAAAATAAAAGAAAATAAGCATACTTCTTTAATTGAGATGAATTTCTAAGCACATTGGAACTGGGTTCTTATTATCATGTGAGGTAGATTATCATGATAATAGCCTCCCATGTGTTCTTGTCTCCCTGAATGCATGCCACTGCAATGTGACTCTCTCCCTCTTCCCATGAGCAGCAGAGTCTATTTCTCTATCTGTTGAATCTGGGCTTGGTGGTATGACTTTATTTGGCAAATGGGACAATAGCAAATTTGACACTGAAGAGGCTCTTGCTGATGGCAACTCTATATCACCATGTGGGCAAACCTGGTCCTGCCTCATTGAGGATGAGAGGCACCCCATGAAAAGAGGCACTAGCCACACCCTTGGTCCAGCATTCCACTCAAGCTCCCAGATATATAAGTGAGGCCATCCCAGACCATCTAACCCCCCAAAAAACCAGCCCAGACCAGAAGAACCACCCAACTGGCCCACAGAATCATAAACTATAATATATATTTGTTATTTTAAGTCACTAAGTTTTGGAGTAGTTGGTATGAAAAGCTAACTGATACATTATCCTTACATCTCACATCTTATATATTCCTATCAACCAACAGTCTCTTACAATCAAAGCATTTGTTAGGTGTACAATAATAATAAAAATTCAAAGATTATAATCTAGGTATATACCTTCCTGTAAAAAGGTAAGTAACACTGCAGTTCAAAATGAAAAATGCTAGGTGAGTTCTATCCATGGGAATAAGGTGGAAGAAGTGATCCCCAAGGCAGAGAAAATTTCTGTAGGAGCTGGACCTTCAACTTGGTCTTAAAGGGCACTGATTTAATCTTAGGTAGCTGGAGAGGAAGAGGGGTGATCTCCAAGACAGAAGAAGAATGCAAACAACATGTTCAGGAAACTGACGAGCTGTCTGGTTTGGCCAGAGCATAAAGGAAATCAATGAGAGATAAAGTTGGAACGGGGGGGAGGCCAGGCTATTGAGAGCTGGAAACCTGGGGTTAGAGTTGATAGATTAAGCAAATGAAATTACAGGGTGCTCAACAACATTTGGGACCTACTTATACTAAAAAAAAATTACTTGTTGCTTATTCGAAGTTCAAATTTAACTGGAAGTTCTGGTTTTTATCTGGCAACTCTAGCTAGGGTGGCAAACTCAACAGCCTATAGAAGACTAGGAGATAAAATGAATTAGTAACACGGGCAGGTGTAAGGCAATAGAGTAGGGTGGGGACCATGGCAACATAATCAGAGAACACTCATTCCACTGAGGGGATCAGCTCAACTTTGCTGCTGCCAATTTTTGCTATGTGAACATGCAGGTCCAATGTTTCCAAAGTTGAAACTTTGCATTTCTTTGTGAAATCTCCTCATTATTTAACATAAATGAATATTGCCATATTTTTAAAAACCGGTGTGGGCCAAACAAAACATGTCTGGCAGCTGTATCTAGTCTGAGGACCTCTGTTTTCAAACTCTATTTTAAGTCTCAAATACCTAGATTTTTGTTTGTTTGTTTGTTTGCTTTTTACTGCGGTGATACATGCCTGTAAAAAAATCAAACATCAAAACATTAAGACGAATGTGAAAGCTTTCGTCCCTGTCTTTTCTTCAAATCCTATTTGCTTTCCTGGAGGTAATCCTGTCTACTGTCTGGGAACATATGCTAAAGATTTTGAACTTTATAATCTGGAAGCTGGGGTGAAGACAGAATCACAAATGCTAGGTTCGTGTTCTAGCAGAACTTTTGTGTCTATGTACAAAGAGGTATGTGTGTCAGGATGTTTATGTTAAACACAAGGATGTTTATGGCTATGAAAAATTTAAAATATCCTAATTCCCATATTGGAGGATTATATAGGTAGATTGTGATATATTCATGACAAAATACTATACAGCAGTTGAACTGGATTAAGTTGCTGTTTATGTATCAAATGGACAGATCCTCAAAAACATTAGGTGAATATAAAGAATACATTACACAGAATTTCTCTATTTCTATCTATCATCTATCTATCTATCTATCTATCTATCTATCTATCTATCTATCCATCCATCCATCTATCTATCTAGTTCAAGTATAAAAACACTGACCAGATGGAAACCTGTCTAATTCATTGTAATAGTTTCCTATTGCAGATTTAACTCATTGGCACAAACTTAATAACTTGAGAGAACACCACTCTATTATCCTACAGTTCCTGAGCTCAGAAGTCTACACTGGGTCTGCAGGGCTGTGTTTCTTCTGGACGCTCTAGGAGAGAACCCTTGCCTGTCCCAGCTTCTAGACGCTGCCCACATTCCTTGGCTCTTGGCCACATCCCACCAACCTGTGCTTCCACCATCAGGTCTCTCTGATTCTGACACACCCTCTAATAAAGACACTTGTGATTACATTGGGCTCAGATGGATAATCCAGAATAATCCATCTCAAAAACCTTAATTTAATTACATCTGCAAATTCCCATTTGCCATGTAAGGTAATATATCCACAGTTAAGCACAAGGATAGCTTTGGCAAGGGGCATTGTTCAGTTATGATGGAGTTCATCTAAGGAGAGGGAGAAAGGAGGATTGCAGAGACAAATAAGAGAACCTCAACTTTGTCTGCCAGGTTTTCTTTCTTTGCTTTAAAAAAGTCTTTTGAGACAAATATATCAAATTGTAATTTTCTCATTAGAGTAGGGTGGGGACCATGGCAAAATAATCAGAGAATACTCATTCCACTGAGGGGATCAGCTCAGTGGATGGTAAGTGTTAATTATGTTATTCCCTGCATATATACTATTCCTTCTATTAATTTTTTTTTTCAAAATTACCAAAAAAAGAGAAAGGTTAGGAAGGGAATGTATTTTCTCCTACTTCATAGCTATGAAAGGTGTGCTGTGCTACTGGGTGAATTTATAAAGGGAAGAATCAAGAAAGAAAGAAAGAAAGAAAGAAAGAAAGAAAGAAAGAAAGAAAGAAAGAAAGAAAGAAAGAAAGAAAGAAAGAAAGAAAGAAAGATGAATAAAGGATCTTTCCTCAAGAAACACTCCCCCGCCTTCCTTGTCTCCACACCCTTGAAAAGAAGAAGAAAGAAGGAAAGAAAGGAAAAGAAAAGAAGGCAGGAAGGAGGGAAGGAAAGAAAGAATAGTGGAGTTAGACCAGACCAAGGGGCCATAGAGAAGAGCTAGGCCAGTGATTGTCTCACAGCCCCAGGAAGGCCTCACCTGGGCAGTACTTCATGGTGCTGCTGGGGCCTTTAAAGGCCCCTTCTTAAAAATAAATAAATAAATAAATAAATAAATAAATAAATAAATAAATAAACAAAGGCCCCCTCTTCCTCCTACTCCACCCTTATCCCTCCCACCCTCCCTTCAACCAAAGCACATCTGTTTTTATCTGATTTTTATGGTGGCGTTTTACACAAGATATCATCATCCCAAAAGATGTTCTGTTAAGTAAACACGTACTCGCACACACACGCATGCATGAACGCACATGCACACGCACGCACACATGTGCAGTTTGAAAACCACTAACCCATTCATCTAACTTCATCATTGTGTGATCAAGGAGTGAATCTGGGAAAGATAAAGCGACTTGAGCCTACATAAAAGGTGTTACTAACTCAGTAAATCTCTTTTATTTGTGAGTCAGAGACCAGGCTGTTATAAACCCACAGAGGAAAGCCTTAAGATTTTTCCAGTAACTGGAATTGTTTTATCTGAAAACGTTTCCTGGAATCATGGATTCCTAGGGCAGGGGTGTGGAGACAAGGAAGGCGGGGGGGGGGAGTGTTTCTTGAGAAGGAAAGATCCTTTATTCATTCTCTCTGCTTCCAGAAGAATAAAGAAACTGCTGAAAAGAGGGTTATTAGGAAGGGGATGATTAATAATAAATCTTTAAATCTAAAAAGTAGTTTTAAAAATCTGGTTTCCCCACAGCTCAAGTGGACACAGATATTTCCCTCTCTGCCTCCTTTTCTTCTCTCTTGCTTTTTTGAAAGTATATGTTTTCCTTTTTCTGTCTTTCCAAGTCTGCTCTGCTTTTTGTCTCTCTCTTTTGTTTTACTTTCTTATTATATTTTATTTGAAGTGAAAGGACAGGGCTGGAAGTCATCCCTCCCAGGCGTGGGTGTGTGTGTGTGTGTATGGTGGGGCCTCTATCCCAGAGGAGACGTTTTTTGCCGTTGCACAAGGAAGGCTGTATAGAAGTTCAAGGGATCCACCAACCCAGAGGAGAGCCGAGGAGGCAATCGGCCAACCCGAGAACACCTGCTGGGCAATGTGCTGTGAAGCATGGAGCACGGTGTGAGGAGCTGGCATCCGTTACCAGAGGCGGTCAGTCTCAAGCTTCTGAAGAGATTTTCATTGGCACCTGTCAAGTAACTTAATTTCTGGGGGAAGAGTTGTCTTAAGGTGTTGACCTCAAACCAGTTTGGATAAGTTAGTTTTGGATGTAGTTGAGAGAACTGGTAACTAACATTTTTTGGACGTTTAACTGCGGGGTGGTGGCCATTGTCCTGGGCATTTGCAGACTGTAGAGGGACATGATGGTGGCCTGCCTACTCAACTTCCAGTTCTCCCTTTCTTCCTTGCTAGCTGAACCCCAATTTTGTTCATCAATTCTTTCCTTTTGAGGGTCAGAGAAAGATGACCCGTCTCCAATTCCAAAGCTAGATATTAATTGGTCTAAGCTAATTATGATATTTTCACTTTCCTTGACAACGACTGGCTTGGGCAAGGTCATGTGATTCAATTGTGTCAGAAGTCATCCCAACGGGTGTTTATAGGTGAGTTCACTTAGTCTTCAGCACTGCCCATGAGGTATCTCTCTCCTTTTTTTTATAGGTTAAGAAGTGCATTTAAGGAAATATAGCTGGTATTAGCTTAGCCCAAATTTAATCTGGTTCTGACTTCATGAAGAAGATGGAACCAGGCAGCACTCTGATGGCAAGGGCAGAACTTTGTTTGCCAGTGTCTAGTACAGTGCTTGGCACATAGTAGCCATTTTGAATAAATTAGCCCAGATTCCAGGTTTAGTTTATTATCTTATGCTACTACGTTAGAAAAAAAACAGGTAACTTCCATTTCCTGCTGTAAGTAGGCCAGATAGTCTTAAAAATCCCATCACTACCAAATACCTAAAATATCAAAAAATACTTAAAACATTTTTAAACTGTTATTATTTTTAAAATTTATTTATTTGAGAGAGAAGGAGGGAGTACAAGAGGTGGGGAGGGGCAGAAGGAGAGGGAGAGGAAGGAGCAGACTCCCCAGTGAGCAAGGAGCCCAATGTGGGGCTTGATCTCAGGACCTGGAGATGGTAACCTGAGCTGAAGGCAGACACTTAACCAACTGAGCCACCCAGGTGCCCCAATTTTAAATTTTGAAAATGTACCGCTGAGCCGATATGCTTTGGTGTGTGTGTGTGTGTGTGTGTGTGTGCACATGGTGCACAGCAAGAAAAGGAAAAACTGAAAGGCAAAAAAAAAAAAAAAAAAAAAAAATCAAAGCAATAGCAAATTTAAAGAGGTAAGTGAGTACTAAAGCCAGAAGCACCCTGAAGGAAATCTCTCAATTTCTAGCAACCACAGAGCCCACACAAGCTGAAGGATCAGATCAGAGACTGGGCTTCTGAAGGGCTGAACCACAGTGTGAGTGGGGTATCTACAAAGGGACTTCACAAAGAATCACTTGTCTTGGCTTTTGCTCTCAGTTTGAGAGAAAAAAATGTCTCCTTGAGATATGAGTCACCATAAAGCAGCCCTCAATTCAGTTTGAGGTCCAGATTCTCTCTACTTGCATATGCTGAAAACCTCCAATTGAGTATTTCATTTAAATTGATCGTGGGCAGGGGCACCTGGGTGGCTCAGTTAGTTAAGTGTCTGCCTTCAGCTCAGGCCATGATCCTGGGGGCCTGGGATCAAGCCTTCCCCGCACCACCACCACCATCAGTAGGTCTAGGTCTAGGTCTAGGTCGTTGGTCGGGCTCCCTGCTCAGTGGGAAGCCTGCTTCTTCCCTGCCCCCCTCCCTACTTGTGCTCTCTCTCTCTCTCAACTAAATAAATAAAATCTTTAAAAATAAACAAACACACGGATCCTAAGTAGATAGTGATTCTGAGTGCCCAGAAGAAGCAAAGGCAAGTCCTCTATGGAGGAAGACACCACCCTCAACCAGGCCTCAGAGAATTCCATCAGGTAAAGATCTAATAAATGCAAACTTGCAGTTTTCAAAAAACAAATCGTAAAACACACAAGGAAATAAAATGCTGTGAGTGAGAGTCAACAGAAGAATCATGTTACAAAGACTCTAGATATTGGAATCATCCAAGCAGAATATAAATTAAATATATATATTTTTTTAAATTAAATATATTTAGTATCAGAACACCTGGGTAGCTCAGTCAGTTAAGTGTCTGCCTTTGGCTCAGGTCATGGTCCTGGGGTCCCGGGATCGAGTCCCACATCGGGCTCCCTGCATGGAGCCTGCTTCTCATTCTCCCTGTGTCTCTGCCTCTCTCTCTGTGTCTCCCATGAGTAAATAAATAAAATCTAAAAAAAAAAAAAAAAAAAAAAAAGAAAAGAAAAAGAAGAAGAAGAAGAAGAAGTGTAACAAAATAGAACAAAAAAATGGAAAGTTTCCTTTCCAACCCTTGGAAAACCGCTAACAACTGGGTAATCCCGGAGAGCAAGTTGGAGAAGAGGTGGTGATCCATGAGCTGTTACTCAGAAGGCTGTCCCTCCTTCTGGGCACAGGTCCACCACTGTCCAAGAGGCTGTTTCCAGACGTAGAGGCTTGCTCAGTTTTCTTTAGGGCAGGACTACCTGGCTTCAAGTCATGGTTCCATCTCCCAAATCTGAGAGACATGGGGCAAGTTACTCAAACATGCTGTGCTCCTGTGTCCCTTTATGGAAAATGAAGCTAGTAACAAAACCTACCTGGTGGGGCTCTTGTAAAGATTAGATGAGTTAAGATTTGTAAACCACTTGAAAGAATGCCTGGCCCATTGGCAAAGGCAAGTCTTAGCTAGCAGGATTTATCACTGTCTGCATGACTGAATGGTCTATTTTCAGGCAGATTTCAATCTAAAACAATACTGGGGCACCTGGGTGGTTCAGTGGTTGAGTGTCTGCCTTTGGCTCAGGTCATGATCCCGGGGTCCTGGGATCGAGTTCCACATCAGGCTCCCCCGCAGGGAGTCTGCTTCTCCCTCTGCCTATGTCTCTGCCTCTCATGAATAAATAAAATCTTATTAAAAATATAAAAATGAAACAATATCACCGTTCCCCAATAAACCAGTATTTTCTTAACCTTTCTCTTTGCTGTTCCATTTCACTCGCTCACTTTTTCTGCTGAACCCCTGGAAACAAAACTGTATGGTGGGAAGACAGAGAGAGCAAAGGAGAAGGTGAATGCCAAGAATCAGAGGGCTTGACTCTCAGCAGAGGAGTTGGTACATCTTCGGCATCTGACTTGGGGGCGGAGAGAAAGGAAATGTTGAAAATTTAGTTTGTCTCAAAATGTCCTATCAACCTCAGCCCTGTAGATAGTGAGTTATTCCCACTAGTCAATTCTTTTTACCCCATTAAAATGTAGCAGGACAAGTGGGGAAGCCACACGGGGTAGCGGCTAAGCCTGCAGCCTCTCATGCTAGACTGCCTGTGCTTGAGGCCTTAGCCTACCACTTTCCAGCTGTGGCACCTGTACAGGTTACTGAAATGTACCTAATTGGGAAACTCTTTACCTGGTTTTCAGGAGGATTAAATGAGATGAGGAACATAGAGTGCCTGGACCCTCAGCACTCAACAGTCCAACAATGCACCCAGTGTGGGATTAGAGAATGCCTCTTTAAGTGGTCCTTGACCAGGCTTTCACGTTGGAACCAGCCAAGTTTGTTAAAAAACAAGGGCACAGTCCTTGCACCGAATGGAAAACGCTAGAGGTTGGACAGACTTATTTTCCCAAGACACAAGGGGTAATAGACAAGCCACAATTGTCCCCTGTCTTGGCTGGCCCTGGTGCACGAGAATATTAAGTTACCTGTGGGGTGCCCCAAATCCCATAGCACCAGGCAGTATGGTGGGAAAGGTGCGGGCTTTGAAGCCAGACAGATCTGTGATGAAATTCAGGCCCAGTCGCTTTCTGGCTGTGTGACTTTGGGGAAGGCACTTCATCTCTCTGAGCCTCAGTTTCCCCGTCTGTGTAGTAGAGATCATTATAGCTTTGGTGAGGATTAATGTAGGCCCAGCAGTGACTGGTGGTCAACCAATGTTAGCATCACTTGTCTTTTCAGGATGGAGCCCTGACTTATTCAACACCAACGCCCTCTGAGAAGATGGAAAATGGAGCTTCTGGGAGCATCCCTGGCAGCTATTGAGCTGTTCAGACATGTAGCTGACCTTTAGGCATTGAAGGAAACTGAATTTTCTTCTTCAGGAGGAAGAGCTGCCCGTTGCTGGTCAGAGTTCCTGGCATGTGGGTCACCGAGGATTGGTGCCAGCAATAGGGAAGCTAGGGGGTGGGCAGTGACAGGCAGTGGGGAGAGGTTCATTAGTTTCTACATTACTAAAAAATAAGCTCCGGTCCATTTCTAGAAGCAAAGAGCTTCATATTAGGCATTCGCTCCCTACAAAACACCATCTGGGCTGAACCCTACTGAAGAGAGAAGTGAGCTCTGTGGTTGTCGCTGGTGGTGGATGGTGTTCCCTTCTACTCAACCAGGGGAATAATAATAATAATAATAATAATAATAATAATAATAATAAAGGGCAGTCCGGGTGGCTCAGTGGTTTAGTGCTGCCTTCAGCTCAGGGCCAGATCCTGGAGACCCAGGATCGAGTCCCACATCAGGCTCCCTGCAAGGAGCCTGCTTCTCCCTCTGCCTGTGTCTCTGCCCCGCACACCCCCCCCTCTATGTCTCTCATGAATAAATAAAATAAAAATCTAAAAAAAAAAACAAAAAAAAACAAAAAAAACAGGGGAAGAGTCCCTGTGATATCTCCCTCCACTCACTCCTTGAGTTACAGTCTTGTCATGAGATATCTCATTCTCAGCATTAAATGCACAGATTTCACACACATTATGATGCAAAACCAGTAACACACAGCCAGAAGAAGAGAGGGTCTGAGGCTTCTTTGGCCTCATGGAGATGAAAGACCAAGCAATCCTCCCCTCCCCATTTCCCAGATCCTGCCTCAACACTCCAGCAGTAATTCCCCCATTTGTCCAGGCAAGGATAAAGCCTTCAAAGGAGAAATCTCCCCCACTTCTCCTGTCAATCAGCTCAAGATATGACCAGTCTTTACCAATATCTTTCTAGCCACAGGACATTCTAACAGGAGATACTGGGAACAAGGATGGGAAGAGGAGTAGCTTGGAAGTCAGTATCAGTTTCTTTGCTGTTGTCTCTTTGTTATTCACATTATAACTTTTCTTGCTTTAGTGCTTTTATTGATATTTTGCCTTTATTCTGCTGATTGATGCCTCTTGCCCTGTTTCCAAGGCCTACACACCCATCTCTGTGTCAGATGTGCAGCAGAAACATCAAGAGGAACCACTTCTGGAATGTGAGCTTCTCACCTGCTTTATTCCTCTTCACATTCCCAACACTTAGCATAGTACTTGGCACCAGAACCATCTTTAGTTATGGGTGCTGAACAAGTGGGGTGGCTTGGTACTGCTCTGGAAGCAAGACTCACTTAGAGAGGGACAGCTCTGTTAAGGTTTCTCTAAAAGGTGGTTCTGTCCATCTCTGGCTTAACTGGGCAAGTGGCAAACAAGAGGTGGTTTCCAGCTTGAAACCATGGTCTCCATGGCCTCCAGCTTCCAGACAACTGAAACACTTAGGACTTGGAACCTGAAACCCAAATTCAAAAGAGACTTTCTATTTACTAACTGCATGAACCTTGGGCCATTTTGTTAAGCCTTCTGAACTCCAGTTTGATTATTTACTTGTTTACAGGAAAATATAATAAGATTTTTCTTTCCTGTTTCATAATCAGAGAAGTTGTGACAATTACACAAATAGGGTTTATGAAAATGCTCTATCAAGAAGTATATGAGGGCTCCTGGGTGACTCAGTCAGTTGAGTGTCTGACTCTGGTTTTTTTTTTTAATTTATTTATTCATGAGAGACACGCACACACAGAGGCAGAGACATAGACAGAGGGAGAAGCAGGCTACTCACGGAGAGCCCAATGCAGGACTCGATCCTAGGACCCCAGGATCATGACCTGAGCAGAAGGTAGATGCTCAACCACTGAGCCACCCAAGCGTCCCTGAATGTCTGACTCTTGATCTCAGCTCAGGTCTTGATCTCAGGGTCATGAGTTCGAGCCCCACATTGGGTGTGAAGCCTATATATATGTGTGTGTGTGTGTGTGTATATATATATATATATATATATATATATATATATATATATATGAAGTATATGAATGACAACTGTTATTTTTTTACAAAGTGATTTCACTAGTGGCTTCCAAGTGTCATGATTCAAAGGTATTAGATGCCCACTATATGCCAGGGGTTTCAATAGTTCATAACTGAGAGGTGAAAAGAATACTATGAAGGCATTCAAAGAAATGAGCCATTCACAGACCACACCCAGTCTGGGGGTGTCCTGGATGTTTCTGCTGCTAAAGCACCCCATAGCCTTTCATCTTGTGGAGTCTGAAGCTGTAAATAACACCCAAGTCATTCCCATTTTGCTTCAGGACACCCCCAGGCGGAGTCTGTGAATGGCTCCTTTCTTTACGCCAGAGCTGGCCACCATCTCTGGGAATACAAATTTTCTTTGACTTAGGATGGGGTTACACCTTAATAAACCCATCGTAAGTTGAAAACATCATATGTTGAAAATGCATTTAATATATACTTAACCTTCTGGACATCATCACTTAGCCCAGCCTACCTTAAGCATGCCCAGAACGCTTCCATTAGCCTATGGTTGGGCAATATCAGCTGGCACAAAGCCTATTTTATGATAAAGTGATGAATATCTCATGTAATTGATTGAATAGTTTACTGAAAATGAGTAACAGGATAAATGTGTGGGAATAGAATGGTTAAGTGTACCGGTTGTTTACTCTCATGATTGTGGCAATGTTAACATTATAAGAGAGTATCATACCGAATATTGCTAGCCCCGGGGGAAAGATCAAAATTCAAAGTGTGATTTCTACTGAATGCTTATTACTTTCTCATCCGTGATAAAGTCGAAAAATCCTAAATTGAACCATCTTAAATTGAGGACGACCCATGTTGAAAAATAACCAAGTATAATCTCTGCTGAAGCCACATATGGATCATAGACACTGTGTGATTTCAAGTATTGGTGTCCATTCTAACGGTAAATATCACGGGAGGGAAAATTAATAAACAAGATTTTTGACATTGCCCTCTTCTCCGATGCTATAGATATGCCAGCTCCTCTGCTGATAGCCAGCTCTGCTGGTTCTTGGCATTCACCTCCTTCCTCTTTGCTCTGTGTGTCGCCCCCTCATACAATTTTGCTCCCAGGAGTCCACCAGAAACAGTGGGTGAGGGAAAAGGAATAGCAAAGAGAAAAATTAAGAAACGACCACTTTTATTAGGAAGCAGTGTGCTGTTTTAGTTTGAAATGTGTCTGAAAATAGACCATTTAATCATGTAGACAATAATAAATTATGTGAACACCAAACACTCATGCACATCTTGTGAACTTGTCAATCAATGTTCACGTGCCCCGTGTGTATTTGGAGATGGTGTGAGAACACCGTAAGCATAGCCTTCATGGTTAAGAACTTGGGATTGAACACTAGCTCTGCTGATTACTAGCTATGTGATCTTTTTTATGATTCAGTTTCCTCTTCTATAAAATGGGAATAATATAGTACTTGCCTCATGGACCATTATGAGGACTGAGCGAGGAAAGCACAGCAGACTCTCCTTTATAGTGGACTGGAGGGAAATGATGACCTTAATAAGACCCGTTTCTCTTCCCTGCTTTCCTCTCCCCTTCTCAATGACATCTTCTCCTCTCCTGCAGGAGCACCTGATTCAATGCAGACTCCTCCTCCTTCAAGGCATCTCGCCCAAAGGCCTTGCCTTCCTCTCCTTGTGTGTGTGTGGGGAGCTATGTTCTTGGCTTTGAGACAGATTCTTAAATTGTGTTCTGCAGTTGCAAGTGACTCAGTCGTTGCTTAGAGATTTAATTAACCAGCAATAAGAGGCTTGAAACAGATAAACCTCTGGGGACTTTTGCTCTTCTTTGGTTGGCTGTGAGCAGGCTAAGAATGGAACAAGGAAACTTCCAGAACTTCACCATCCAATATGGTAGCCACAGTAGCTATTGAGCACTTGAAACGTGATTGTTCAAATTGAGATGTGCTATAAGCATGAAATACATAGCAGATTTTGAAGATTTGTATGAAAAAAAGAATGTAAATTTCTCAATAATTTTTATATGTGTTTCAAGTTGAAATGATAATATTTTGATATATTGGCTTTACTTATTTTAATGTGGTTACCAGACAATTTTTAAGATTTTATTTATTCATTCATGAGAGACACACAGAGAGAGGCAGAGACACAGGCAGAGGGAGAAGCAGGCTCCATGCAGGGAGCCCGATGTGGGACTCGATCCAGGGACTCCAGGATCATGCCCTGGGCTGAAGGCAGGTGCTCAACCACTGAGCCACCCAGGGATCCCCAACCAGACAATTTAAAATGACCTATGTGAGGGGATAGAGCCAGGTGCAAGAGCCAGGTGGGGGGCAGAGGGAGAGGGAGAGAATCTCAAGCAGGCTTTGCGCTGAGTGCAGAGCCTGATTCAGGGCTCCATCCCACAGTCCTGAGACCACTACTGAGCTGAAATCAAGAGTCGGACATTTAACCGACTGAGCCACCCCGGTGCCCCTTAGCTGCAAATTTTAAACTCCAGGTGGAAATGGAAGGACTGCTGACCCTTCTGCCCATGCTAATGCCAACCATTTGTAGATCTGGGTGGCCTTAAGTAATGGTCACCAGTCTACTCCAGGTCAAATTTTGGTCTCTCCTGCTAGTTTTTGTGTGTTTTAAAAAATGATATTACCATCTTGAATTTCTAACAAAAGCAGCATTATATCCTCCTGTAGAATCATAAATACTAACCTAGAAGGAAACTTAAAAACAATCTATTCAGGGCAAACCTTTCATTTTATAGAGGAGGAAACCAAAAGAAATTGAAGGCATATAGTGCTTTTACATTTGCATGTGTTATTAACTTTCTTGTCTGTCTTGGCAAGTAAGATAAAAAATAAGATAAAAAATAAGAAAAAAATAATGATATTTAATTCAAATATTATGCAATTCTTTTACATGAAATCCAGGTAAAATTTTCTCCTTCTTCTCTTCCTCCTTCTCCTTCTTTTTAAATAAAACTTCAATGGGATGGCTGGCTAGGAAAAGAAATAGTCTAGAACTGCTTCCCTTCCCTTGGGATTATGCTATATAAAACTTGCAACAACAAAAAAAATAGGTAAATGTAACCCATGCAATGCAAGTAAATAGCAAAAGGATTGTAAAGCCCTGAAAGAAGCCTTTTTGCAGGAATAATAGCAATTTGGATGTGAGCTACTGCTTTTGCATATTAAATACAAGTCTTTGTCTCTTTCACCTCAGCAGTGTGAGAAAGCAAAATCTGATTTGATGGGGGATTAGTAAGAGACCATAAATAAAAGGGTGTGTTGTTTCCTGAGGGACAATCTTCCTCATGGCATTCTGCCCAGAAGCCCTTTCTTCTTGGCTGACCACATGACCAGGATACGTTGAGTAACCAGACTGAGATCCGAGAGGGTCAAGAGAGACCACAAAGTTGATCAATGCCTCCAGGGTCCAGACTTGAGCCAGTCCTGGACTCTGAGGCCATACTGGTCAGTGCTGCTGTTGAATAAACACAGTCATGGACAATACGCATGATCTCTGTATGGAGAAGCTCAAAGTCAGTGCTGGAAGACATTCTCCCAAGATTATCTAGTAATGGCCATCTACAGAAATGTCTGCAGGTATGATCACCCTCAGTACTACTCCCCAGGCATCCCTTACCAGGAGGGAAGTCTAATCTTCAGTGCATGGCTGGATGCAAAGAGCAGATCCTTGTGTTTTTTTTTTTTTTCCCCAACCACATCACACATCATGACCATGACTTCTACCCTCAGGAAGCCAATGTCCAAAAAGATCTGGTTATTTTGTTCACAAAAATGTAAAAAGGTACATGCTGGAGGTTGCCGGAGGGTTTCAGGACAGGTGGGAAGCAAAAAAACAGCCTTTGCAAATGGCAAAAGCCAATTTCTCCAAAGAAGCTTTCTCTGTGCCTCCAACACGCAGAGTTTCTGCCGTTACCATCTGTACTGTTCATTTGTCCACTTAAATATGGCCTCGAGCTGCTTCTTACTATATTTATACATGTGCACCTCACCTTCCTGGCTTGGCTGTAGACCCTGCACAGGCTGGGTGGAGTGTGCGTGATGTGTCCAGCTGAGCGGAGCACAGAGCTCTCTAGAAGAGATCAGCTCAGTGGGCTCTCCACTGGCTGTGGCCCGGGGCTTTCCCTGCCCAGTGTGCGCAGCCTGGGACACCGCACTTCTCTGACTCCACACCTGGCTCCCTTCTTTGCAGCCAGACTGGAGCCACATTCACCTGTCCTGCTTTTTCCCTCACCAGAAGGCTGAGAAAGAGATGTTTATCGTTTTATTTAAGAGAGATAAGGTATCAGGGAAACATATTATCAGCTGTTTAGGGAGGTTCATGATAGCAATTACATTATCCAGATTACTAAGATTTTCTTAGAAAACCAAACCTTTTCTTGCTGAACAGAGCTGGACTGTTTAAAAAAATAGTAATAATAGCAAAAACAGAAACAAAAACGAAAACCAACCCAGGAAATAAAGAAAAACCTTCCACAGCTTTTCCTCTAGAGGTGTTAGTTACCATGCATCTGAGGACTTAAAAAAACAAAACCTTCAAAACTACGTATACCTTGTGTTTGTACAGTTCACAAGTTAAATGAGGTAGGTTCATAAAACAAGCATTGACAAAACACACACACACACACACACACACACACACACACACACACACACAACAAGCATTAACAATAAAAATACAGTCCAGGCTGGGGTGCGTGGGAGGTTTAGGCGGTTAAGGGTCTGACTCTTGTTTCAAACTCAGGTCATGATCTCAGGGTCCTGGAACTGAGCCCCACACTGGGCCCTGTGCTCAGCATGGAGGCTGCTTGAGATTCTTTCCCTCTCCCTCCCCTTTACCCCCACCCCCGGTTCTCTCTCCTTTCCACCTGGCTCTCAAATAAATAAATAAATAAATAAATAAATAAATAAATAAAACCTTTAAAAAATGCAGTCTGGGCTGAACCATACACTTGGTTAAGATGATACATTTTTTCATTACCTGCATTTTTATAATTAAAAACTTAAAAATTCAGTCTGTTTTACAATATCAAGCATTAAAATAAGAGCAGCAAGTTGAAAATGGAAAATGTGAGTGAACAGACTTAGGGGTGGAAGATGGTTGAAGCTATTTCAGCCTAATTGAAGGGCAAGGGGAGCCGGTAACTATGCTACACCACAAGTTAGGTCAGGAGGAAGAATAACCACTAAAATTAAGTATGGTTTAAAGTTAGGCATTTGTTAAGAAACGAAAATTGTACTTGGAATTCCAATGGGATCGAATGCATAACTAAGTGCTAGATTCACTGGATGTCTGTTTTTATTTGTAATTCTCTGCCTTTGAAAGAGAGTATGAGGCGGAGCCGAGGATGATAATATTACGCAGTTGACTATGTGACTTCATTCTTTTCTCTCTAAGTTAAAAGTCACAACGTGCCAAGAACATAAAATTCCAGCCAGACAAATGAGGTAAGGAACAAAGGAAGGAAATGGTCACTCGGGCCGGGTGTCTTTGATGGGCACATCTGCAGAGGTAGTTGAACTCTAGAGGCAGACCCTCCCTGCTCAAGACATTTTTAAAAAGCTTCCCCATTGTTGCAGCATCTCTCCAACATCATCTGACTTCAGAACACTTTTTATATATAAGATATTGAGAAAAATCCCAGAAGCAGCTCCTGAACAACATCATAATACTGGTGATAATAGCAAGCACTTGCTGATTCTTACTTGCCAACACTGTTCTAAGCACTTCGTATATACTGGCTTTTGGGCTCCTGGGGGGCACAGTCAGTGAGCCTCCGATTCTTGGCTTCGGCTCAGGTCATGATCTCAGGATCTTGGGATCGAGCCCCACATCAGGCTCCCCGCTGAGCACAGAATTCTGCTCCTCTCCGTTTCCCTCTGATCCCCCCACCCGCCTGTGCACTCTCCCTCTCTCTCTCTCTCTAAAATAAATAAACAAATTTCATATATACTGACATTTATCCTCAAAGCAACATGAAAAATAGATATTATAAATGTCTCGCATTTTACAGACGAGGAAACAGAGGCACAGACCGGCATGGACTAAACGGTTCAAGGTCATAGAGCTAGTGTTGTACATTCTATGGATTGTGATAAATGTATAATGACATGTATCCTCCACCACTGTGGACCTATACAGAATATTTTCAGTGCCCTAAAAATCCTCTTGCGCTGCCTATTTATCTCTTTCCCTCCAACCCCTGGCAACTACTAATCTTCCTACAGTCTTCCTACAGTCTACAGTTTTGCTTTTTCCAGAATGTCATATAACTGGAATTGTATACTACGTAGCCTCTTCAAATTGGCTCCTTTCACTTAGTAATATGCATTTATGATTTCTTCATGCCTTTTTATGGCTTTATATAGCTCATTTCTTTTTAGTACTGAATAGTATTCCATTGTTTGACGTAACACAATTTACCCATTGACTTACTGAAGGAAACCTCGGTTCCTTTCAAATTTTGGAAATTATGAATCAAGTTGCTATGAGCCTTTGTGTGCAGGTTTTTGTGTGGACATAACTTTCCAATTCATTTGGATAAATGCCACGGAGTACAATGGCTGGATCCTATGGTAAGAGTATATGTAGTTTTTTTTTTAAGATTTTATTTATTTATTCATGAGAGACAGAGAGGGAGGGAGAGAGAGAGAGAGAGAGAGAGAGAGAGGCGGAGACACAGGTAGAGGGAGAAGCAGGCTCCACGCAGGGAGCCCGATGCGGGACTCGATCCCAGGTCTCCAGGATCAGACCCTGGGCTGAAGGTGGCGCTAAACCGTTGAGCCACCGGGGCTGCCCCAGTTTTTGAAGGAACCGTCAAACTGCCTCCCAAAGTGACAATACCATTTTTACATTCCCACCAGCACTGTATGAGAATTCTCGTTGCTCCACCTCCTTGCCAGCATCTGGTGTTACCAGCGTTCTGGATTTTGGCCATTCTAATAGGGGTATAGTGGTATCTCATTGTTTAGTTTGTAATTTGCTAATGACATATGATGCTGAACATCTTTACATATGCTTACTTGCCATCTGTGTATCTTCTTTGGTGAAGTGCTTGTGTTCACATTTTTTTGCTCATTTAAAAAATTGGGTTGTTTTCTTATTGTTGAGTTTCAAGAGTTTTTTGTGTATTGTGGATAAGAGTCCTTCATCAGATGTCTTTTGCAAATATTTTCTCCCAGTCTGTGACTTGGATCATTCTGGATCATTCTTTTGATATTGTCTTTTGCAGAAGTTGTCAATTGTGACAAAGTCCAGCTCATCAGTTATTTGTTTCATAAATTGTGTCTTTGGTGTTGTATTTTAAAAAACCATTGCCGTACCCAAGCTCATCCAGGTTTTCTTGTATGTTATCTTCTAGGAATATTACAGTTTTGGGTTTTACCTTTAGTTCTTTGATGTATTTGTTTAAAGATTTTATTTATTTATTCTTGAGAGACATAGAGAGAGAGAGAGTTGGAGACACAGGCAGAGGGAGAAGCAGGCTCCATGCAGGGAGGCTGGTGAGGGACTCGAGGATCACGTCCTGGGCTGAAGGTAGGTGCTAAATCGCTGAGCCACCCAGGCGTCCCTAGTTCTACGATATTTTTGTGAAAAGTATAAGGTCAGTGTCTAAATTAAAATTTTTTTCACAGGTAGATTCAGAGTAGTCCTACGCAGTATCTTTTTAATATATATATTTAAAGAAATTTTGTAAGAAAAATATTAGTAACATCCTAGTAACCTCTCAAAGCATGAAGATGGCTGCAGAGCAATTTGGGAACCCTTGATCTTTTAAATCAAGAGCCTCTACGGCCTGGTCCCTCTCACTGTGGCAGACTTGGTCCTTGAGACTTTCTATATATGTTCAGTTCTCTAGCTGGACCGAGCTACAGGCTGCCCTTTCCTACCTTGTTTCCACCAGAATTACTACTCCTAATTCATCTCAGACATTCCAGCTTTCACAATAGAAACATCTCTGGCTGAAATAATCTCATTTTCCTCTGGGCTGAAAGGATATTCTATTTATACTTCTGTTGATGGTTGATTCTTGCTCTGTTTTTGTTCTACCTTCAAGAATCCATATTTTGCAGGATACCTGGGTGGCTCAGCGGTTAAGCATCTGCCTTCAGCCCAGGGCATGATCCTGGAGTCCTGGGATCGAGTCTCACGTTGGGCTCCCTGCATGGAGCCTGCTTTTCCCTCTGCCTCTCTCTGTGTGTCTCTCATGAATAAATAAAATCTTTTTAAAAATCTATATTTTGCTTTATAACACCCTTTTTCACCTTCTGAAGTATACTTTCTGCCTTTATCACCAGCCAGGTAGGTGGCCTATAGACAGATCTGTTCAGGGACGGTCCCATCCTGCCTGGGGACCGGTTAAGGTGAGCATGGTCATTTGGCTCTTCCCAGATTTGTGCGTTTTGGGTACAACAAAAACTTTGGTGGGGCACAAGCAAAACCAGACATGGAGTCCCATATACATAAACCTAAATATTTAAGTGATGCATCGAGAGAATAAACTGCTGAGTAAGGTATGTTTCATCCTCCTACTTTGACAAATATACCTTTATAATGATGTAGGAGGACAATTTCAAACTTGGAATGCTTGAACTCCTTGGAGTTCTGCTCTGGAGTGGGGCGGCACAGGGAATGATGACTCCCCTCTCCCTCCCCATCCCATCTGTCCCTGCTTCTCTCTCTTCCTGTTCCTGGCTCTCTCTCAGGTATCTCATGTGCAAGCCTGTGCGTACGCCAGCTTGCAACCCATCCCTGCAAGCAGCTGCTCCAAGGCCACCCTTCAGGTGATCTCACGCTGGCAGGGAGGTGGACCCCAAGAGGATGGGTCCAGGGGAAGGCCTCGCACATCCTGGAGGCAGGATTGGGCAGGGCAATTTGTGCAAAGGATTCTGGCCTCCCCTCTGTCAGGAGCAGGGTCTAAAAGGGGAGATAGGCTCTGGGTGGCCAGATCTCCTTAGCCCTGAGGATTCCTCGTCCAGTGAGGAGTGATGCACCTGGAGGAAGCATGTTTCTCAGACATTAATGTGCATGTGACTCATCTTATTTAGTAGGTCTGGGTAGGGCCTGAGATTCTGCATTTCTAAACGCTCCTAGGTGATGCCAACCCTCCCGATGCAAGACCATACTTTGAAGAGGAAAAATTCGAAAGCATAGACCCAAGGCAGGGGTTCCTCTTGCCGAGGTAGGCTAACACCTTGGGAGAAATAAGATGTATTTTATAATAATTTAATCATCGACATGGATAAACTTCCAGTGGAACTTTAGCACACATTTAGGTTGCACAAAAATAACGTATGCATAAGACAAATTTCAATGTGGTGTCCAGCCCACACTTGGGGAGTTCTTCCATCTGGTCTGACCAGGTATCATGACAGACGAGTGTCACAGCTTTTTGTCCTAGCAGCTATTGTTTTCTAGACCTTTTTGCGCACTCGAACTCTTTCTGCGTGTGGCTCCCCCTGTGGCCCTCACCCACCGGTTCCTGACATGCCTGTTGGGACTTGGCTGTGTCTCCTGAGACCCTTCCTTACAAACACATGTTCTTACTCTTCCTCATCTTTTCTTCTTTCTTCTCATGTGTTTCCCCACACTTCTTCTGGCAGTTTCCTCAGTCCTCAAGGCCGGGCCTGCAACTCCTGCTCACGTGCTCCCGAGTTGCTCACCTTTCCCACCGCTGGGAAGCGCCCTCCCTGAGGCCCGCCTTCTGGACTGTGGAGGCATCTGCAGCCAGCTGCTCGGGGCCACAGAAGAGAAGCTATTTATGCCTCTCGGAAATCTCATTGGGGCAGGAAGTGACCAACTTCCTGGCAAAGAATTCCCAAGAACATCTCCGCAAAGCGGGGAGAAAGAGAAAACACATCCCTGACGTACATAAATGATTTCCTTTCTTGCAACTGGCTGTGCCCCAGCCCAGCGATAGGCCTCAAGGCTGAAGAGCTCTTGCCGGTGACAGAAGCCCATCCCGTGTGACCCATTCAGGCTCGAGGCCTTGGCTGTGGCAGGTGGGTAGCCTTGCCCGAATCAAGTCGTACTTCCTGGGGCTGGAACTCTGTTTCCTATTTACTCTCTCTGCTCCTCTTGATCTTTTCCTAGGGTGCTGCCAAATGTTGGTTAATGCATAAAGTTCTTTTTTTGGCTACAGCTGAGGATTCAGCATACGTCAGAATGCTGAGTCAAGCAGATCATCCACAGGGTATGGAGAGGGATGCAGACTTTCTTTTAGAAAGGAATGGCATGACATGGAGCCAGAGACTACCCTCCCACCCTACTCCCAGAAAACCCATGAAACACCAACAACCAAGAAAATCTACAGTGTTGACTGGAACATATGAGAACTTCATCTCAGGATTATGTAAGACATGGTATAAACAGGCTCTTTTCAGCGACATGATGATGTAAAGGGGACCAAAGGGTCAAACATGAGTGCTCTGTCTATGGTTGTCGGAGATGCTGTGAGGGCTTGCTGTGTTCTAGAAATGACTGAAGGTAAAAATCACTGCTGACTTTGGTGTCATATTGAGTCTTATTTTTTCCCAAATATTTTACTCCAAGTTCTAGTAGTCAATGACATGCCTCCAGCTGAAAAAGACTACGAACCACCACACTACTATCATTAAAAACTCAACAGGACTAGCCCCAAGGGCAAATTGAAACAAGAGTGTTGGTCTTCAGGGTATAATTTCCTCTTCCTGCTGTAACCTTCTTGCCCACAATTGTTGGCTTCCTGGCAACACAGAAAACTTACTGGTAAAAGAATTCTTTCTCCTAGGGTTGGTAGTTCCAAGGCATAATCCAGCCAACCTAATTAACTAATCCATGCTAACATGCAAACAACATTGGGCCCTCCTCTTCATTCACTATACATTTTCCTGGTGGTCTCAGCAGACCGTACCCCTCTAGTGCCTATGAAGTTAGAAGACTGACACATGAGGAAACCTTGTTGGAGCAGATACTTCTGCACATGAGTGGTTTGGACCTTCTTGGTCTGTCCAGGCACACTGGCTATTCTCTCTGTACAAGCAGTGCTCACTGCAGCTATTTGCCTGATGGGGTGGCTGATGGACAGACTTTTCTGGCTGACAAATGAAGGTCCAAGGTTGTTTTCCTTCGTGGTATCCTTTAGGATGGTGTTCAGGAAGGTGGCCAGGGTGGGGGTCTGGTATAGCCATGATTCACACCATAACTCCCTTTCCACTTGAGAGCCTCAAGTGTGGCTCAGGCTGAACCAAGTGGCTTTCCTTCCCCCGAATCAAGAGGTTGGGAGAGATATTATTCTCCTGTGTTGGTTGCAAAGTTCAACCTATTATTTTCCACATGTCCCATTTATTCTTTGTTTCTTTTCTCCTCTTTGTCCTCTCTTGGGTTGATTTTTTAATGATTCTATTTCTACTATTGGATTATTAGCTGTAGCTCTTAAATTTTTTTTTTTTTTTGGTGGTTGCTCTCTATGGTTTTCAACATGCATCTTATCAATCTACCTTCAAATAATTTTATAATTTTATATCATTTCATGTATAGTGAAAGCAACTGACAACAGTTTACTTCCATTTCTTCCCTCCTATCTTTTGTGCTATTGCCATACATTTTACTCCAACATAGGCTATAAACCCCAAGATACATTGTAATTATTTTTACATGAATCAATTATCTTTTAAAGATATTGAAAAGAAATTTTCTTCTATAGTTGCCCTACTATTTGACACATCTGGTGCCCTTTATTCCTTTGTGTAGATCCAAATTTCCATCACCTTCCACCTGAAAAACTCCCTTAACATTTCTTCTTGTGGAAGTCTTCTGGCAAAAGATTCTTTTGGCTTTTCTTTGTCTTAAAGAGCATTTATTTTTGTTTTTGTTTCTGAAAAGATATTTTCATCAAGTATAGAATTCTAAGTTGATAGCTTTTATTTTTAGCATCCTAAGGAGGTTCTGCTGTCTCGAACTTGCAAAGTTTCTGATAAGAAGAGTGCTATCATTCTTGTCTTTTGCTCCTCTGTACATCCTTTTCCCCTCTACTTTTAGGATTTTATTTATTTATTTATTTATTTATTTATTTATTTATTTATTTATGGCTTTTAATTTTTATCACCAGCTTTTAGCAATTTGATTATGGTGTGTCTTGATAGTTTTTTGTTTATTCTGCTTGGAATTTATTGAGCTGTTTGTATCTGTGAGTTTATAGTTTTCATCAATTTGGGGAAAATTTCAACTATAATTTTTTCAAAAACTTTTTTCTATTCTCCTTCCTCTCCTTGAACTCAGATTATAGGTACAATTATAGGTACATTACATCACTTGATACTGACTCACAGGTAACTGAAGCTCTTTTTTTTTCCCAGTCTTTTTTCCTTTGGACTGTTTCTATTACTATGTCCTTAATTAATTGATTTTTTTATATTATCTGATTTGTTTTTAATCCTATTCAGTATATTTTAGATATTGCAACTTCCTTCTCTAGAAATTTTATTTAGGTCCTTTTGCATCTTCTATTTTCCCCTTCATTGTGTTTATGTTTCTATCTTCCTCAGCTGTGTTAATGTTCTTGTCTGCTAAATCCATCATCTCTGTCATTTCTGGGTCTTTTTCTACTAATGGATTTTTCTCCTGGTTACAGATAGTATTTTCCTAATTTGATGCATATGTGGTAGGTTTTGCTTGGTTGTGGGATACAGTGAATTTTACATTGTTGGGCACTGGGTTTTGTTCTAATCCTTGAAATGGTGCACAAGTTGTTCTGACATTCAGTTCAGTTACTTAGAATCAGTTGATTCCTGCAAGGCTTGCTTTGAGTTTTGTTAGGGGTGGATCCTCAGTGACAGTGAGTTTGGAGCTGATTTAGCACCACTGGTATGACAATGCCCTTCTGTGGACTCTCCCTGACACTGTGTGTATTATGAGGTATATCAATTCTGGCTAAGGGGAATAGAATTCTGTGGGCTCCAGGAATTTGGGGGGCTCTTGCTTTCCACTGTTGGGCCCCCCTCTCTAACCATTCCCCCATTAGCTTCATGTAGGATTCTCTCATACATGTGTGAATCAGTACTCAGCCAAAGACTTGATCTACAGACCTTCAGCGCTCTCACTCGGGGAGGTCTGTCCTCTCTGATATGCTGCCTCCCAAACTCTAGTCTTTTTGGCTTCCTTGAACTCCAATCTCTCAGTTCAGTAAGACCCCCAGGCGCTTGGGTTCTTCCTCCTGACACTGCAGCTTGGGAACAGTCTCCAGCTAGTAGGCTGAAGCAGTCATGGAACTGACCTTGGTTTTTTCTTTTTCCCTTCTCTAAGGGACCACAGTCTTGTGCTGACTATTGTCCAAACCATTGTGTCATAGCTTGTCCAGATTTTTAGTTGTTCAAGTTAAATAAATTCTTGGAGTTCCTGTTACTCCATTACAGTCAGAAAGCAGAAGTTCTCTCCATGCAGATATAATGATATAATATATGACATTTTAAATCATTATGTTTTCACTTAACAGTAGATCTTGGCCATTTTTCCATTTCATTGTATGATTCTGGTAAACATTGTTTTAAACTGTGTATACACTTGTTTACTTATCAAACAGCTACTTGTTGAGTAACTCCTATGCTCCAGGCTCTGAACCAAACAGGCAAGATTGCCACTTTCACAGAGGTTTTACTCTAGTGGAGGGAAAACAGGTAAGAGATAAGAAATAAATGAGCAAACCACAGAGTAATAAGAGCTATAAAACAGGGCAATATGTTAGAGAGTGACAAGGATAGCTATTAAAGATGGGTGTTTAGGGAAGTCCTCTCCGAGATCTGGAATCTAAACCCTGACTGATTTAGGAGCAGCTGTGCACAGAGTGTTCTAGGTGGAGGGAACGCAGGTGCAGGAGCCCCAGTGACATAGCAAGCCCAGCGTACCGCAAGAACAGAGATCCGCTTGGTTAGAGTACAGTGAGCAAGGGGGAAGACTAGTACCAGATAAAATCAGGGAGAGAGATAGGGGCCGAGGCTTTGTGGGGGCAAAGTATACCATGCAAGTGTGTTATTTATTTACTTAATTATACCACTATATAAATTAACTTATTCTTGTCCTATTGAAACTTAGGTTTTTGCATTTTGAAATGCTTTATCATCAACGACACTGCATTAAACATTTTTGTTTTCTCTTTTTACCTTCTATACTTAGAATTATTTCAATATGGCAGAGTTCCAGAACTGGAATTAAAGAGTCAGAGGGTATGTAGCAGAGGCTGTTGGTACCCCTGGGATCCCTTTTACAGTAAGAGTTGTCCTTCTTCCAACCCCTGCACTGCTGCTGACAACTCACACCTTGACCCACCAGAACCATCTCCCCGTGTGCCTGAGAATGACACCTCTCCACAGCCTACCAGCCAGTGGCTGACTGGTGAGGGGATACAAAGGCACCCACCTCCTTGCCTCAGTGCAGGACAAGCTGTGCTGCCATTTATACTCCAAAGCTCCCAGAAGGACCAGTTTGAGACCACATTTCTCCTGAAACCACATTCCTGTATAACTTCTCTCCTTCTCTATCCTGCTCCCCTCTCTCCTTTCATGATTCTTCTAGAGCACTCTCCCCAAAAGTCACCTGCACAAGAATCTCCACATTAGGTCAGCCTACAACAGGATATGAACCTTCTGAAAGTTTCTGACTTACTAAATCCTAATTAAGAATTCTATTTGTAAAGGGGTGCCCAGCTGGGTCAGTCAGAAGAGCATGTGACTCTTGATCTCGAGGTCATGGGTTCAAGTCCCATATTGAATGTAGATTACTAACATAAATAAATAAACCTAAGAAAAATAGAACTCTATTTATAGAAACACTATGTTTACTGAAGACAATCTGAAATTTGCCAAGTTACCGTGAAGGGTAGAAAGCACTGGGAGGTGGTGGGTAAGTGGTTGAAGGATAACTAAAGGTCCTGAGGTGAAGGATTAGTTGTCGCTGATGACCACACATAGAAGGAGGATTAAGATTCCATCAGCTTTGGACAGGTAAGGAACACAAGTCTGTGAAGATTTAGGAATAGCCAGACTTCACCTAAATCAGAGTAGCCCGTTTGACAATATCCACGTGAAGTTGTTGCCCCTGTTCTCAGCAACAATGAGAGCCTACAGGTTACCTCGCTGGTCCCAGAGCACATCTCATATTTTCCTCTGAAGGAGTCTGCCATTTGAGCCCAGAGGCCCTGTGGCTTTAACAGGACAAGAGAACAGAAACATTAACGCCAGGGGTGGGAGCAACAGTCAGAAGAAAGAAGGAGACAAAATAAGAGAGGGGAATAAGGGTTCAGACCAGGAAGGAAATCACAGGCATATTGACCCTTCAGTCATGATTATTTTTTCTCTTTTCTCTATGGGAAAAGATGACCATCCATGGGAAACCTTCAGGCCAGCAGTGGCTATCACTCCCCCAACCCCCTCCCTAGTTCCTTCTACTCTTGCCCATTCCCCCATCTCCCTACCACCTCCCCATCCTTTGAAGAAAGGATCTTGCACAAAGGACCCCACACAGAGTGTTTAGAAGTACCCTCTTATTGACAGTCCGGGCAGGTTCCAGCCTGGCTTCCAAAGTAGATGGTAATTCTACTGCCAAGCATTTCTGAAGAGGCTGAGATCTAGAATCATTAACAAATTCATCCAAATGTCAGGAAACTGAGAAAAGACTACGTGCAGGAAGGCTGGATTCTTGTGCTATCTCTACCTACGTCAGAGTGAGAACAGCAGTGATTAAGGGCAGTAGTCCCCCTACTATCCATGGTTTTGCTCTCCACAGTTTCAGTTATCCTTTGCCAACTGTGGGCCAGGAGCAGATGATCCTCCTGATGCGTCATCAGAAGGTTGGTTGTAGTCTAGTGCTACGTCGCAATGTCTGTTATTCCCCTCACTTCTCATCTCAGAGAAATTTTTTCATTTCACATCATCACAAGAAGTATGAGCACAGTACAATGAGAGATTCCGAGAGGAAAATCACATCCATACAACTTTCATGATGATATATTATTATAATTGTTCTGTTTTATTATTAGTTATTGTTGTTAATCTCTTTCCGTGCCTAATTTATAAACTTCAGTATAGGTAGGTATGTGTAGAAAAGAAACAGTACATGGAGGGTTTGGCTTGCTAGTGTCCACTGGGGGTCTTTGGAACAAATCTCCCACGAATAAGAGAGGACTGTTGAACACACCTGAATATGCTCCTTATGTGCTGAATATGCCCCTTATGTGCTGAACACAGTCCTTCACACTCTAATGTGGCATGTTCCTTGAGTTGCATATCCAGGTCTGTGGATGGATCTCACTGAGCAAGTCAAAGGAATGGTAATAACTGAAATTGGCACAGGACTTTACAGCTCCAAAATACTTTCATAAACATTATTATTTAGTTACCTCTCATCTATAAGCTCTAACTCTGATTATTGTTGTTTTAATTTCTGTAGATGAGCATATGGAGGGTCAGAACAGTTAATAACTTGCCTAAGATCCCATAGCCAACAAGAGGCAACCCTTTTCTTCTGAATCTGAATTCTGTATAGTTCTCACTCTAGCTGCCTTCCCTCCCCCCTCTCTGCTCACTGGAGTCTTTTGGTGTCCTGATGTTCAGGGCCAAGAGTTCTGAGATCCTAGAATAAGCAATAGGGAGTCAGCCATCCATGAACTCCAGAGCCTGCTCTCTTTCTTTCACTCTCTCAAGGGTATATTCCCATATTTACTGGACAAGGAACATTCCAGCCTACTTTTTTTTATTTGGGGGTACAGCTCCCAACTTCTTGGACATAAGAAGCATTTCTTTCCCTCCCCGATTTGCTCCTCTGTGGCTCCCAAGATGGCAGGCCTCTCCATGCTGATGAGAAGATGGCAAAATGGGAAGATGGCAAGATGTGTGGACATATCCCTGGGAGCAAAAACAGTGAGCCCATGTAACAGCCTGGGTAAGAAGTGAGTGGGGGGTTCCTCTGGCCATGGTGGATGTTGAACACATTGTTTTATAACCCTGCCCCACTGGTTCCCCTTTCTCCCACACCTCCAGAGCTGCCTATCTAACTAATCTGGGATGATGGAATGCCATTTCTTTCCCTCATTACCCTACTTTAAGTATCATTACAAAGGTAAATGCTCTGCCTAAAACAAATAAATCACCTAACACACTCCAGGGAGAGAATTAAATTATTTCTAAATAATCTGTCTCTTTGGATTATCCACACCACTGGCGATTTCCCTAGCAGGAATAATTGGGAAGTAACAACAACAACAACAACAACAACAACAACAACAACAAATGGACTCACCTGATGCTCAGAGTCTTAGGGCTTACGTTGATTTGCAGACCAAGTGTGAAGCTTGCCATGGAAGGAAGTCCGTAGTGATGGCAATTGGGAGAATTTGTCATCCCAAGGAACATGGTGGTAGTATTTTCAGCATTTGCAAGTTCTGAGTCATAGAAAAGCATGCTGTGCTGTGGGGATAGACCCTGCTCTGGATTGGACGGCTTCCCAAGGCAGAGTCGACCAACAGGCCCGGGAAGCTCGTTAATCCTCTTCAGGGCGTCAGTACCATAGCCAACCCCAGCCATCAGTGAGCACAAATGAACTGCTGGGATTCCCAGGCTGGGACGGGGCGCTGGCGGGTGGAGGCAAGATTTGTCCAGAAAAGGATATAGAGGAGCCTCTAGGCTGGAGGCCCACTCCCCTGCTCCCAAGAACAGAGGCAGCTTAGTCCAGGGAGGGCAGGGGGGAGGCTGTGATGGTGGCAGAGGAGTGGCGGCTAGAGGAGGACGAGTGGCTTGTAGCCCCAGAGAGAAATCACGCCTGCCCTTCCTTGCACTGCAAAATCAAGTCAAGCAGCCATGCCCACACCTGCAGTTCTGTTGGCTAACCTGAGAGGTCCCTTGAGGGTAATTAGAGCCTGAAGATTCTGCTTCTCTGGTCATGAACACTGAGCACTGATTTGGGAGTGAGATACCTGCCACAGTTTGGGAGGCAAAGGGAAAAGAAGAGGCATCTCCCCTAGGAACTGCTGCAGTGATTGGGGAGAGTTCTGGGTCAAATGCCAAAGACCCAGGAGGTGTCTAGGAGCAGGCAGGCTGTGGAGGTGCTTTGTGAACTAGGGTTCCTCCCATCCCTAACATTCTGATCTTCCTGTTTATTGGGGGAGACTGGATTAACATCCGTTGAAAATGTACAAATGCTAAGCAACAGGAAAAGTAGTGATGGAGTTAAGCCTCCACTTTCTGCCTTATGTGTGATCATCGCAGACCTTGGTCAAGCCCCAAACCACTGACAGGAGGGCTGAAGACTGCACACAGTTCACAGAGGGCAAGTTTTGAGCACATGTGGGAGAAGGCAGGCAGGCAATTCTAATCCAAAGTCCAAAAAGCTGGTTATAGAGCAGATCGGAAGGAGAAAATTCTATGAAAAGAACTCTTCTTTTCTCACCTGAGGCTGAAAATCTCCCGAGGAGAGACTCTGCTATTGTTTTGGTCAAGATGTGAACTTGCTGAAGGCTGAGAAGATGACTCAGTTGTTCCCCCTGGAAAGGTAGCTGGCAGGGAGCGGTGGGTAGATGCATATGGTTCAGGGCTGATTTGGGATTCACTGCCTTACCTAGAGTGATGCAGGCAGCTCAGGCCCCTGCCTTCTGTGGGCCCAAATCCTGTGACAGTTTCCCCCATCCTGTGACAGTTTCCCCCATGCAAACATGCAGGCAGCTGCCGTGTGACTGGTCCGAAATGCTTCTGCAACTGCTCCATAATGGTCTCAAGGGAAAATCATTTGGAGGTTAAGACAGGGAAGAAGGGAGGTATGGTGTTCTAAAGTTAAGCAGATTTGGGTAGGGCCAGGAAGGTTTTCTAGAAAACAGGGATTCTGAATCTCCTTGATGGGAAAAAAAGCTCTATTCTGTCTCATGCATGATCTGCAAATGTTTCTTCATGTGCACTCGCCTGATGGACAGTGGTAGTACAGCTTTTAAACATTCAAGTTGTTCGAGTCTCCTTTGATAGATCACAGTGAGCTGAGGTGAGAGAGCGCCCATTGTCCGAGGAGGCTGGGTCACACACTGAAATGTGCCTGGGTTCTGTTGACAGAAAGAACTGGGCTCCAGTCCTATCTGGGCCACTTATTAGTCATGTTTCCTTGAATAAGTTGCTTAACCTCTCTGATTCCACAAGATCCTTAATTATAAAATGGAGACTCCTTTGGATGGGACTGAGAATTAAATGTGACAATATGCAGCATGAGGCCAAAAGTAGCTCCAGGTGTTTCATTTCTGTGCATGTCAGAAGCAAACACAGTGGGAGGGCATGGCCTGAGATGGAGCTGGATAAACAGGTGTGCCCAATGTGAGGCCTTAACTGTGCTTTCCTCTAATGAGGTGCCATTTGGAGGGACGAAAACCTGAACCCAGGGTGCCTATCCAAGATGGTAGCTCGTCCAGAGACTCTTCTACATAGAACCAATGTTGAGCCCACCACACACGAGCCATATGGCCAGTGCTTCAGCAGTGCCTTGGGCAAACAGGGCCATCCCCAGAAACTCCCCCTAAGCCCAGGCTCTGCAGCTGTGCTTGGACAACACAACACAACATGGCATTAAGTATCAGAGGCGGTGTCTTGGGTCTGTCTGTGGTGTGTCTCCTTTGCATTGATGAGAGAGGCTGAGAAATGAAAAATAATTTCAAAGATCACAAACACGGACTTTTAGCAACACTTTCATTTTTCTTATTGTTCAATATTACTTGTGTGTTCTTGTATGAAAATGTGTCTCACACAGCCTAGTGTGTCAAACAAGAAAGAGGAATCTGAAGTCCCAGTTTCCAGCTCCAGTGCTATTAATCCGAGAGAGACCTTGGGCAGATCCTTTCATCTTGTTGAGCCTCAGTGATCTCATCTGCAAAACAAGGGGACTAACGCCTCACAGGGTTGTGGTTAGAATCCATAAAATAAGAAATGTTAAAAGCCCTTAATGAACCAGGGGCCAAAGTGACACAAATGGAAGCTAGCTTTTGCATGCCAAACATACATTGATCATCCGCTTGAAGCGTCTGTAATTATCAGGTTGACCTCCTGCACTAACATCTGAAACTGTTCCTTCTTCTTTGTTCCTCAATCTCTACCTCAGTCTCCCTCCTCCATCAGTCAAGAAAATTGAGACATTGTTGACCTCATTATGCCCGGGGCAGGTCGGATATTCCTGTATGGTCATTATGGACTCCTGGGGACAGACATGAGGATCCCAAGTTGCTGGTGTGAGTGTGAGAGTCTTTTCTCCTTACCTTGCAAACCCTCTCAATTTTCTAGATTGTTCCAGCCTTTTCTTCAACAGGGGTGAAGAGAGAAAAGAAAAGAAAGGAAAAGAAAAAGAAAACAAGACAAAAGAAAAGGGGACACAGGGGCATGGGGTATGGGATGTTAAGTGCACGGCCTCTGAGTTGCCCTTGAATATGACAAGTGTTTCATGGAGAATCTCTCAAGTCCCTTCTCTGCTTTGTTCATCATGCATTGCCCTCTCAAACACTACGAAGCTTGTAGAGTACAAGGCTATAGCTACATGGCATGAAAACCAAGAGTGGGTGCAATTCCTGGCCATTCTGTGTGAATGTGACTTTATGGTCACTTGTTTATCTTGCTTTAGCATAAATTACCTACCAATTTTCTTTCATTAAAAGATTAAAACCATTTTCTACCTATAAAATAATACATACAGAAAACATAAAATAAATGCAAAGAAGAAAAAAAAAGATTACAATTCCACCACTGCTAACATTTTGGGTGTATCTCTTTTCACAACCACAAAATGTGGGTGATTATATGTATATAGTTTTGTGTGCTTTTTCACTTAATGTTATGCCATGAGAAATTTCCCGTAATGCTGAAATTCTGAGAAAAACATGGATTTTAATGGCTGTAAAATGTCTATCACACAGATGAATCATAAGTTACTTAACTGATTCTCTATTGTTCAACATTTAGACTGTTTTTATTTTTTCCATTAAAAATAACACGGCTATTAATATCCTTGGTACATAAGTGTCCATGCCTCTGATTATTTCCTTAACATAAATTACTAGAAATAGAACCAGTAGGTCAAAAGAGTAGGAGTATTTTTGAAAGTCTTGATATATGGTGCCAAATTGCCCTCCAGAAAATATGTACCAATTTGCCCTCCCACGAATAGTGTGCAATAGTACTCATTTTACCATACCACCACCAAGGCTGCATATTATCTGTTTTATCTTTATGATTATTTAATTTTTAAATTTTTTTTATTATCTCTGTTTTAATCTTTGCTCTTTTATTAAAAAAAAGATTTTATTTATTTATTCGAGGGGGGATAGAGAGCGTGAGACAGTAAGAGTGCAAGAGCAGAGGGAGGGAAAAGCAGATTCCCCACTGAGCAGAGAGCCCCATCCCAAGACACTAGGACCAGGACCTGAGCTGAAGGAAAACACTTAACTAACTGAGCCACTCGGGTGCCCCTTATCTTTGCTCTCTAAATAAGTGAAAATGGATTTTCTTTATTTTTATGTAACTATTTCGTCCTGTCTTTCTAGCTATGGCACTTGTTTGTTATCTGTTTCATTCCTGTGTTCACCCTGCCTACTTCCAAACAAAATCTGAGGTGGTTCCAACTAGATAGTAAGTCTGCAAGGGCAGTAATTTTCCCTCTTTGTAGCTTCTGTGATTGGTACAGTGGGCTTCACATAGTCAATATTTGACACATTTGGGGGCTATTTTTGAACTATAAAGAGATGTTCACTAACAGAATAGGGTGTTCTTTCTTTTCCTCCTGTATATGACTCCATTATGTCCCAGTTTCCCAGCCCTCATTGCTCCTAAACATTTAATATTAAATACATATAATTATTTACTAGTTTTGGGGAGAAAAAAGCAAAAACATATAAACAAACAAACAAAAAAAACCCTGTCTCCTCAATTGAGTTATCAGTCACTTGAGTGCAGGGGACATGCCCTTTATTTCTCTTAGAAGAGATGAGTACAATGTCGAGCACATGTGGACATTTAATTTTTTATTAATTAACTCATTCAGGTAACAAACATTACTGAGCATTCATCATGGGTCAAGCACTGTACTCAATGCTGAAGAAAGTAGCTCACAGTCTGATAGAAGGCATGGGGTATGGGAACATACAGGATATTCTGAGGACATTACGGAGAAACCTGAGGCCCAAATGGGAAGAATCAAGGAGGGCTTCCTGAAGGAGAGAGTGGCTGGCAGGAGTTAGCCAATAAATAATCTGACTGAAGTGTTTCAGGGGCAGAGAGCTGCAATTGCAAAGTTTTGGCAGACAAAGAAAGTGTGGTGCTTGGAGGACTTTTCTACTGGTTTAGCACATTCAGAACTCAGAGAAGGACAGAGAAACTGCAGGAGGTAAGGCCAGAGAGTTGGCAGGGGCCATGAGATGTACAAGAAGAATGAAGGTGACCAGTTTCAGGCTCCCACTGGTCAGTGTGTGGAGGGGCAACCCCACCATCAATATCATGTTCTCCCAAGCTCTGCATCCTGCCAACTTGACTAAAGGAAGTCAAGATCATGGCAGAAAATCAAAGATATTTTCAGGGTCTTTTCCACCATGTATTTAGGGAACTCATTAGGGAGTACTTCCATGTTTTGATGAAATAGTCTAGGTTATCACTTGCCCATGGCTAGCCAGGCTACAATTCTGCAGTCCCAGGCCTTCATGCTTCAACAAGAGTGCCAACCTAAGGCTGGAAGACTCGTGTTGTCATTGGTACAAATACCTAGCAGTCTGTTGAGCTTTGTAGTGTTGACATTGGAGCATCACTGCTGCATGGGAGGACCCGAAAGTATTGCCACTGCTCTGGGGAAATGCTTCTATTGGGTACAGGTCAAATAAAGCTTCCACAGTGAGGCTGCTTGACTGCACTGTAATAGCTTTTGAAAATTCCACATGAGCTGCCTTTCTTCCAGGAGCCACACTTGCTGCCAAAGTGGTTAGTGAGACAAGTTCCAGTGCTAGCGTCCACCCTGAACCCAGAATACCATTCCCCTTGGGCACTCTGGCCCAAATGCTGCATTTGATTCAAGGAGCCAGATGCCTTCTTCTCTATGATGACTTAGTACTCTTGGAGCCTCTGCTACTTATCATCATGCCTCTCTCAGGCACTACCCCTTCCCCACCCCAGTCCATTGGATGACTGAAATCCAGCCAAGAACAAGCTTCAGACCCTTCCTCATCAGCTGAACTATTCAACTTCTGTGTAAATCAGAGGATGCAAATATATACATAGAGAGAAAGGAGTTGCCTAAATGTTCTTATCAAAGGCATCTAAATACCATCTCCCACTCAGGCAACACACCTGGCTTTGTTAAACCACTTAGATTTAATTCTATAGGCAAAGAGAATCCAATAAAGTTTTTATGTAGTATATTAGTATACAAATTAGTATACTAATTAATGATTAATATCCGTAATATACGAAGAGCTCTCAGAAACTGCTTAGAAAAGGCAAATCTGATAGAAATGGGCAAATAATCTGAACATGCAATTCATGGAAGAGAAAATCCAAATGTCCAATAAATACACTTAAAATGCTAATTAAAATTAAAGTAGTAAAGTGATATCACTTTAAATCCTCTGGATTGGTAAAAATTAGGAACAGTGATAACACCTACTACAGGTGACAATGAAGAGGAAACGTATACTTATAACATTGCTGGATGAAATGTGAATTGCTACAAAACTTTTTGGCAATCAGAGAAAGACCATACAAATTTTGATACTTAAGTCCTTCAACCCAGCAATCCCACTGCTGGCTGTCTCGTCTGTAGAAATAAATCATGGTACCAAGGATACATGTACAAAGGTGTTTATTGCTGTGTTGTTTGTGGTTGGCAAAACACTGAAAATAAAGTGAATGCCCACCATTAGGGGAATGACTGAATAAATTAAAGTGTGCACATACCATAGGGAGTGATGTAGCTAGAAAGCGGTCTTCCCCTTTTCTTATCTGAGAGGGGTATATGAGAGCTGCCGCTTTGACAGCTATTTTATGGGTTTGAAGATATGACTCATGAAAGATTGCAAGGCAGATAGTTTGAAGGAACCTGGCTCCCTGATCACATTATGGAGCCATGGACTTCATACCTAGAATAAACCCTCAAGAGATTAAACCTCTGCAGTTGGGTCACTATTATGAGGAGCCCAGCACAGTATATGATTAGGTGAGCATGAGGAAAAGGTATGAAAGTACACCTACCAAGTTCTTAGCTTTGATTAACTGGGGTGGGGGTGGGGTGCAGGAAGTAGAGAAAGAGAGGAGGGAAGGTATGGAAAAGAGTATTTAAAAAAAAGTGCCCTCTATTCAAAACAAAATAGCACTATGATATTATCCCATTTATTTACAACTAGATGGTCACTCTTTCCACTCTGTGGCATCTGAATCCCAGCAAGGAACAAATTCAGAATCTTCTCTCATATGGTTGAGCAACATTCAAAAGTTGATGGAGGAGTAGAAGTATCTCAGGGTAGTGAGATTTCAGGTGATCATTTCTTTTATCCTTATTTTTGTATGACTGTATTATTTTTACATTAATGCTGTATTATTTATATAATCAGGAAAAAAATCAGCAAAGCTGTCTTCATTTCGAAACAACAAAAATGACAGAGATTGGGGTAAGGTGAAGTTTCAGACAAGATCACCTGGGAAGGCATTTTAATAATCCAAGTAAGAGATGATGGTGGGCTGAATACAAGTAATGACAAAGGAGATGGAGAGATGTGGAATGTGGGTAGAATCAACAGGACATAGTGACTGATTGGAACAGGAGGGGAAAGCAAGGTTTCTAGCTTTCAATAAGTGGATGGAGAGGTATGGCCATTTCCCGGGATGAGGAACACAGGAGGAAGAGCAACCATTGAGTAAAGGACATGTTGCATCTTCAAATATTGATGCCTAGGCTGTACCCTGAGCCAGAATCTCCAGGCACATGTTACAGGTGATTTTAAGGCACAGCCAGGGCTGAGAGACACTAGTGAAGACTCCAACACAGGGCTGAGGACCAGAGGACCAAGCAGTTTGAGACTAAGAAAAACATTGTCAGAGAAGGAGAAGGAAAGCAAAGGAGAATATGTCCCAGAAATCAATAGAGAAGGAGGTTTCTGATACTTAGCACTGTGCTTGGAGCATAATTGGTGCTCAGTAAATACTTATTGACTAAATTACAGAAGGAAGGAAGGGATAAAGGTGTCAAATATTGTCAGGGAGTCAAGAAAGGGAATGGTTTTAACTTGTCCATTGGATATGGCGTCAAAGAAGTTACCTTTAACACTTGTGAGGTCAGTTTATATTGTTGAGTGGTGAGGACTGGGAGCAAAAGTGCAGTGGGTTGATGACTGAATGGAAACTGACCAGCTATTATATAAAAAATATTGGTTATGCTTTAGAAATCACATTTCTAAAACATTTTGTGATACAGAAAAATGTTCCCTCTACTTATAATAATATGATTCTGCTTCGGGTGAAAAGTAGAGGCATAAGGAGCTAATTTAAGAGCTTATGCTCTGGAGCCAGACTTCCTAGGACTGAGTCTAGACTATGCCACTGACTCGATGCACAACTGGGGGCATGTCTCTCACTGGATCCTGGTGAGCCTGGCACACAGAAAGCACTCAGGGAAATGTCAGCTATTAAGTGTTAGACATAGATCTATACACATGGAAATCCACCAATGAGTGGCAAGATTACAAAGGTTCTTTTCAGTACAGTTTTGTGCAAATACTCTATAATGAACATGAACTACCTTTATAATTAGAGAAACATGTAAGATGATATTTAACAACAGAACAACACAAGTTTTGCTGCTCAAGAAAAGATTTTTAAAAAGGGCAAGAGCTAAACTGTAGAAGATTGATATTTCATGTGCTCCTTATGGGACAGACATTTGCCCTTTCATGACTTTTGAAAAAGCCTAAAAGGGTTGAGTGTGATAATTGTGTGTGTGTGTGTGGAGGGAGATAGGAAGGGAGCCTGAGTGCAGTTTGAAGAATCAGCCTTGGACAGGATATGTTTTCCTGTGATTAAGAAGGAAAAAAGTTGGGGATCCCTGGGTGGCTCAGCGGTTTAGCATCTGCCTTTGGCTCAGGGCGTGATCCTGGAGTCTCAGGATTGAGTCCCGCATCAGGCTCTCTGCATGGAGTCTGCTTCTCCCTCTGCCTGTGTCTCTGCCCCTCTCTCTTTCTCTGTGTCTCTCATTAATAAATAAGTAAAATCTTCTAAAAAAAAAAAAGAAGGAAAAACGTTGTGAGTAGGTATAAATGCAATAATTCAGGGGTACCTGCTTGGCTCAGCCAGTAAAGCATGCATCTCACACATTTTTTTAAAGCTTTTATTTATTTATTTTTTTATTTTAGAGCGAGAGGGCAAGCTGGGGGAGGGGCAGAGGGAGAGAGAGAATCTCAAGCAGACTCTGTCCCGAGCACAAAGCCTAACTCAGGGCTCAATTCCACGACCCCAAGATCACAATCCAAGCTGAGACCAAGAGTTAGATGCTTAACTGACTGAGCCACCTAGAACATGCAACTCTTAATCTCAGGGTCGTGAGCTTGAACCCCATGTTGGGTGTAGAGATCACTTAAAATAAATAAATAAATAAATAAATAAATAAATAAATAAATAAATAAATAAATAAATAGTTTAAAAAATGCAACACTCTGTAGGTGCAGAGGCAGGAGATTGAGGAAGTTCGTCTTCTGAGAGAGGAGATATCGACTAGCCACCATATGGAATGAAGAAGGAAACTAACAACACAGCTACTACCAAGTGGTACCAAACACCTAGCTTTGGATAGAGATGTGACTCTGCCAAGGCCCTGACCTCTGTTGCCTCTAGGGTAGCAGATACATCCACCCTTCTGTCACACAGTTCTGGTGTGTTTGTGGCTTGCTCTGGATCCATGATTTAGTTGCTTCACATGTGAATTCTACTCCTTTTCCTTCTCATTTACAGAAATCCTAGTCTGCAAGGCCCAGCTCATTTACTCATATATTCAGGTATTAACAGATCTGATTTCCAGTTGGTCTCTCAGAACCTCATCCCTTCTGGGTTCAGGCACTTGCAAAAGCTCCATCTATGCCTTTTCTCTTTGATACCTGCACTATCTGATCATGAAAGAGTCATTTCAGGACAGGAGCTTGCCTTGAAGTCTGACTTCCTGATGATTTTTGATTGGGGGCCAGTATTATATTCAGTCTGTGTATGAGTGTACATGTGCTTCCTTTAGTTCTGCTATTAAGGATTTAATTTACTGGAGGGGAAGCACCTGTAACCCGTTTGGAAAAATGTGTAATGGCAATTCTCCCGGATGTGACCCACTTGACAGTAAAAGTTCCAGTGGAATCACTGTAGCCCAGTTCATGTGTAGATATAATCAGACATTTGGCTAGCTAGTTGGAAATGACTGGGTTCTCTAGAGAACTTAATTTTTATCAGGATCTCCAGTGCTTCCACCCCTCCATTTCTACCAATGCAGCATACCTCCTAACATATTTTTCTTTTACATCCTGCATGTATATGATGGCATATGCTCTGGCATTCTTAGCATCCAAGGTCCCTGATTTTCCCAGTGCATCTTCTTTACAGGTCGTCAGTCTCAAACAATGCAACCATCTCTTTTGTTCTATGTCAGGGCTATTGAGCCCTTCATTAGGGCACAGGTTTTTGCCCCAACATGACCAACAGGGATTAGAGCAGCTCAAGAACCAGGATGTCACTGTGGGAATCAGTGGGACTGCAGGACCAAGGACTGGCCCCAAAGTAGCCAGGACACTGGTTACATTTGGTGGATTATGCATATATGTAATATATTGAGGATAATGAAAGCCAATTTCTCACTGTTAGTGAAGGGAGTTACAGGTATGGAAAAGGGAAAGCTGAGATCAATCCTGCAATGTTGGATTGGAATTGGAGGTATTGGTGAAATCTCAAGGTTTTTAATAGATAGAAATAGATATAGATGTGTGGTTTTTTCTTTATATTTATAATTATATTTATATTTCCTAGTTCTGTCCACTGAGAGTACAGGGGCGTAGAAGCAATGAATGAGACTCTAGTAGGAAGGAGCACAGTGAGCACCCAGATCCTGGTTTTTGAATATCACCTTGCATTAAAATGAATCAAGGGAATTGGCTAATTTCAGGGTAAGGACAGAGAAGTATAAGATGATCCTAGGGCCTATTACCAAAGGTAACAAAGTACTAACCTACCAAAAGGACACAAGAGATAACTTGAAGGGATTCCTCCTGACCAAATGGGGGACAATTTGAAAATCAAAATAATAATAATAATAATAATAATAATAATAATAATAATAGATTATAAGTCATTGAATATAAATTCAATGAGTCTATGCAATTGACATTTAACCAAATATTAACAATTTGTGGGGCTTATAACATATGTAGAAATAACTATACTCTACTATAATATGGTACTATATATACTATAATAATATGAAAGCCAGAAAGGGAATAAGTATTATTATGTATTTTTTTATCTTATTCATGAAGTGATTTAATATTATAATGTTATTTCAAAAATATGCCTATGATAAGTTATGAATGTATATTGTAATTTCTAGAGCAACCACTAAAATAAACAAGACCCCATGAGAAATACCTATAATGGAACACAAAAAATGTTTTTCTATATATAAAAGAAAGCAGGAAGGAAGATGAAAAGGAACAGAGAACAGATGGGATAAATTAAAAATAAGTAGCAACAGATTGGACTTAAACCCAGTTGTATCAAAAATTACACTAAATATAAGTGGTCTAAATACTACCATTAAAAGATAGTCTGATAAATAGGATTGTCTAGGAAGGCCTCACTACAAAGGTGACAATTGAACAAATACTTGAAGGAAAAGAGGGAGCAAGACATGCAGATAACTAGGGTCCAAGTGTTTGCAGACAGGGAGAAGAACATGTATAAGACAGATACTCTTCTCAAAAAAGAGCTGATGAGCAGACATTGCTTAGAGCTGAGGCTACTTGGATTCTCAATACCTGAAATCCAGAAATATTCCTAGGATTATATATTGGTAAGTTATCATAGGCTCAGCATTTCACAGAAATATCCCTTAAAATATGACTAGTTCTGCTTCTCAACCAGGCCTTTCCTGAGCTACTTATTCTCTGTATTCTGGTGCAAGGCCCATTTGGGAAAGGTACTCAGGCAAGCCTTCAAGGTTTATGGTGATAATGATCACGGAGTCATGGATGTAGGGATTGGAAGATATCTCAAAATGTCATCTTGTTCCAACCTCTTACCTGTGGCATGGCTGACAGATATGAGTTGGAGTTATATCCAATAAAAATGACTTCACACCTGCCAGTGCTGACTCTTCATCTGATAGAAGGCTCTATTAGAAAGCTCTTTTTTTTTTTCTGTGGAGCACAAGCCTGCTTCACTGCACATGAGTTTTTCTGCATGTAAGCATTCCTGATGAATGTCTTACCACATCTAGTGAGACATAAAGTAGGAGGGTTTCAATTTGACCATAAGTTTCTTGGCTTTCATCACCTTTACAGAACCTGTCAAATGGTTTAGATTTCAAAACTTAAACCCTTGGCCTTCACTAAACCTTCCCAGTACCTTCTGTCAAGAGGCTTCCTGGACTTTTGAAGGGAAAGTAAACCAAATGGGCGTTTGTTTCTCATCAGTGAAGGCAAAGTGCTTGTAGAGGCCAGCTGGTCTATTTTTGTCTGTGGGTCATGGTTGGTTGCCAACAACGAGCAGAGTGGTTTACCTGTAGTAAAGACCAGAGACAGGGGTTGGTGGAGATGGTTACTGATGCAGAATGAAGGCTCATGAACAGGACTCAGAACCTGGGAGTGTTGTTGAGATGGTCCTAGCTCCACCTTCAAGTTCAGGCCTCTCATTGTCCTCCTCACTTGCATCCTCTTCTCTGTAGGCTCAGGACTGCACTTATTCCTCTCCTAATAGAAAGTAGATCTCAAGCCTTTGGTTGGGCCAGTTCTTGTAGTGCCCTCGTCTTACTATGAGATGCTCTGATTGTTGTTACTCTGAATTCAAATTGTCCCTTCCCTCATCCAGCACTGCTTTGGCTGGATGCAAAAGCTGGGTGGGAGGACATAGCCACTCGGGTAGCAGTAAATGTCAAAGGGAGCCAAGTTAGTCCCAGGGAGTTTCAGATTGACTCAAATTCAAAAACTGAGTATAGCCCAGAGAAACGCCAACTCCATAGGACCCCAAATGCGGAGGTTTCAGAGCCAGAGGCCACAGGACCAGGTAAAACTGGTATTAAAGGAAAGTAGTCGGGAATAAGCCAGTCCAGGGACCTGAACTACTTTAACATTCGCACTTTCCTTAAGGGCCCATGCATATTGCATACATACACATGAATGAGAGTGAATTCAGGGTGGCTGTTTTAAAAATAGAGATTTTTAAATATAGATTTTAAAAATATAGGTTAAAATATATATTTCTAAGCCCTACTTAGAGATGCAGATTGAGTCAGTCTGAGAGGGACCCAGAAAGCTGTCTTTTGAAAACTTCCCTAGAGGACTCTGGTGTCTGGGAGTCATCAGCTTAAAGTGTTGGAGGTCTGGCAGATACCGGTACTGGGTCTCTCGCCTGTGGATATCTGGACTTCCTGCCATCAGCTGTGGCACTGTGCTCACCTTCACTTTTCTCTCACCTACCTTACTGGTTCACATGACTTAATTACCTCAATGCCCAGTCTTAGCAGGTCTCCGGGTTGCCGTGAAGAGTAAGTGAGCTAATGTTAAAGAGTGCTTAGCATTGAACCTCATATTCACTCAATAAAAGTCCGTTGTTATTATCATCTCTGCTTGTACGATGTGCCTGAATTGTATGATTCATTGGACCATGCAATTATATCCCTTAAAGATAGTAGAATTAGGTCAATCTCCTACTACTATTAATCCCTGGAATCTCTCCTCCTCTAGGAAACTTCCTGTTTGGGTTCTCACTTGGTGCCAGTCTGACTTTCTTGGGTTTCCTTTCTATTCTCTTGGCAGGATCTGGAGCAGGTGTAAACCCCTTTGTGTTTGTTTGGAAATGCTCTTGACTGGTTGATTGGGAGGAGTTGGGCCTCCCACTTGTAGTGTTTTGGTGGTTTGTTTCCATTCTTTGTGGTTATGTTTATGATTGTGGTACAACTACTTGGAACTGAAATGTAGTTTCTTTGGAGGCGGGGGGATTCTATAGACACAGTGTGAAATTCCTTGGGCTGGGGAGGGTCCCCAGAATGTAAAACAGTATCTCTATTGGTTCTAGAACTACCCAGAGTGGATAGGATTCTACTGTTATAAACTAGAACTAGGGTACATTCAGGATTCACTCATCTGTTCATTTTTGTAGCTGTTTACTAGTACTTTTAAAGTGCCAGACACTGTACTAACACTGACAAGAAAAAGAGGGCCCCCATCATTCCAGCCCAGATCCCCTTTGTACCCCTCCTGTCCACAGATTTACAACACTATCAGGTTAAACTCCACTTACTCATACAGTAAGTTACTGAACACTTACTGTGTGCTAGGCTAAAAGGTTAAGATGATATACAGTAGCTTGCTTTTATCCATGTAGGATATGTTCCAAGACACCCGGTGGATGCTTGAAAATGTGGATATTATCGAATCCTGTATATACTGTTTTTTTTTTTTTTACACCTATGGTAAAGTTTAGTTTATAAATTAGGCACAAGAGATTAACAACCTACCCAATAATAAAATAGAACAATTATAACAGTATAACTAAAATTAATGTGAATGTGGTCTCTCTCTTTCTAATTGCCTTATTGTATCATACTCACCCTTCCTCTGATGACATGAGATGATAAGATGCCTACGTGGTAAGATGAAACAAGATAAATGACGTAGGCATTGTGATGTAGCATTAGGCTACTACTGACCTCCTGATGATATATCAGAAGGAGGATCATCTACTTCCAGACCACAGTTGCCTGTGGGTAACTAAAACCTTGGAAAAGCAAAAAAGCAGTAAAAGGGGTGTGTGTGTGTGTGTAGGGCGGACTACCATAGTTCCTTCTCCCAGAAGCTCACAGTTTGGTAGGAAAGGAAGCTCAGAAACATATAGCTATCCTGTTTCAAGTCCTGTTTGGCATGAGTGAAATGTGCTTATTCTACCAAGAGCTTAGCTAAAATAGAGCTATAAAAGGAATGTGTGCCAAGTAATGGGGCAGAAGAATGATATGTTTGGTGCTATGCTCCACAATACAGCAAAACAGTCTCTGCTTTTATGGAACAGAGTTTAAAAGTGTAGGCTTAAGAGTAAGAGAAATTGGAGGTTGTATCTTGGTTCTACAACTTATTTACCAGCTATGTGACCTTGGGCAAATTACCCTCCCTCTCTGAGCTGCACATTTCTCATCTACAAGATGGAAGAAATAATATCTACCACATGCATTACTGGGAAGAGTAAATGAGACCCTTTTTGTTTGTTTGTTTTTTGTAAAGACCTTTAGTTTAGTCCCCTTTTATTCTAATCTAATACCTCGCATAATAGTGGGTTAGTGCCTGGCTGCTGTCCCAGACTGTGACTTTGCAAGGACCATGACTGTGTCATACTCAGCTTTGTATCTACTATAGCTGCTGCTTGTTGTGTTGCTCCCAGCTCAGGTCTGCGTTAAGAGTCCCTCAGCGGCTGCTACTGCTCCCGTGTCATGGGCACCATCCAGGGGCTTGTGGCTAGGTGGAGTTGGTTCCCAGCACAGAACAACAGTATACATACCTGGGGGCATGGAGCGGGAATCTGGCATGTTTGGGCTTGCTCCTACCTGCTTGCAGGCTTCTGATGTGCTCCCTCCATTTTAACCAACATCCATGCCCAGGTTCTTGAACTCAGCCCCCATCTCTTCTCTTGCTAACCACGTTGTACTCCCTCGTCTGTTGGCTGCTGACCTGACTGTCCAGTGGCTCTCAGGGCCTCACTAATATAGCACGGTCTGCCTCAGAAACCTGTGGTCACATAGGAGGGACCCCCAACTGACTTCTAACTCTCTCACCTGGACTCTGTGCCCTAGTGGACACCTTGCTACTAGCTTCTCTTCCCAACTGGACTTGTCCCACCCTGACCCATTCAACAAACACACATTGAGTATGCAAAGTGTGCCAGGTTCTCTGTGCTAGGGAACACAGAGATGAAAGACAAGGTCCCTGCCTTGAACGACACCTACGATGGCCCCCGTCTTTTGTAAAAGGATTGTCCAGCCTCTACAAGGTTTTCTTGCCCACTTTGATGAGTGGAGCCCTAGAGCTAGCTCTTTTTTTTAGATTTATTTATTTATTTGCGAGAGAGCAAGTGAGCAACATGAGCAGGGGGGAGGGAGGGGGAGAGGGAGGAGCAGACTCCCTGGTGAGCAGGGAGCCCAATATGGGGCCAATTCCAGGACCCTGGGATCATGACCTGAGTTGAAGGCAGATGCCTAACCGACTGAGCTACCCAGGCACTCCTAGAGCCACCTCTCTTGACTAGACCCTCAAGAATCACACAGGGCAGGAAGCAGTGAGTTGAGAAACAGTTATTGAATACTTAACCTGCTCCAGGTACTGGGGATGCAACAGAGACTATGAAATATTTTCTGTCTTTGCAGAGCTTGGAGTTTGTGGTAGGCAAAATAATGGCCCCCAAAGATGTCCATGTCTTAATCCTTGAATACTTTGAATATACTATGCAACACAGCAAAGTGAATTAAGGCTGCAGGGGAGATTAAGATTGCTAATCAAGTGACTTCAAAATAGAGTATAAGTCACCTAGCTGACTCAGTTGGTAGAACATGTAACTCTTGATCTTGACATCATGAGTTCAAGCCCCACACTGGGAGAAGAGATTATTTAAAACAAAAAAATACAGAGGGTAATCTGGATTATTTAGGTGGGCCCAATGTGATCACAGGATCTTTAAATGTAGAAGGAGACAGAGTCAGTGTCAGAGTGATGTGATGTAAGGGAGACTTAACTGGTCATTGCTGCCTTTGAAGGTGGAAGGAGCCATGATCTAAAGAATAAGAGCACTATCTAGATGCTGGAAAAAAGCAAGAAAACAGATTCTATCTAGAATCTTCAGAAGGAACACAGCCCTGCTCACACCTTCTTTTTATCCCAGTGAGACCTATTTTAGACTTCTGACCTCCAGAACTGCAAGATAATACATTTGTGTTGTTTTAAGCTGTTAAGTTTGTGGTCATTTGCAATAGCAGCAATAGGAAACTAACACAGAGTTCAAGTGGGAAGATGGGAATTAAAGAAGAAATTATGGGGATGCCTGGGTGGCTCAGTTGGTTAAGCATCTGACTTTTGATTTCAGCTCAGGTCATGATCTCAGGGTCCTGAGATCGAGCCCTATGTAGGGCTCCAGGCTCAGTAGGGAGTTTCTTCGAGATTCTTTCTCTCTTTTTCCCTTTGCTCTAACCCTTTCTCTCTTACATAAATAAATCTTCTTTTTTTAAAGGAGAAATTATAGTTCAATGTGATGAGTGTGGTGATTGGAGAAGTAGTGGATGCTGGGGAGTATAAGGGGTGCCATCCCAGTCTCAGTGAGCACAGCTGGGGAGCCAGGCAGTGCCTCCTGGAGGAAGTGGACTGGGTACTTGCAGGAGGAGAGGATGGGTCAGATGAGAGCCTGCTGTAATCAGGTGAGGGGGGATCATGATCTGGTTGGTCAGAAGTCCAGTGAAGATGTGTGGGAGGATCTGGGTGACTCTGGGCTGGTTTTTCTGCCTGCAGTTCCTCCTTTTTGGAGAGGTATTTAGCTAGAATGTCCAAAATGTAAAAAGTGGATAAAGAAATTGTGATATATTTATATAACAGAGTATAATACCACACTTAGAAAGGTAAAAAAATATTTTCACAGAAAAATATATAAAAGGCACAAATCCTTGAGCCCCCACAATTTTCACTGCTAAGAACTTATTTTGCACTTGTGCCTTCACAGGAGTTTGAAGGTAAGTATACAGGAGGCTCTCTGCTGAATGGCTTCTAGTCATTAAAAACAAGAAATAACTTAAGTTTCCACAGATGGGTGATTCATTACATTTGAGCTATCCATGGTGTAACATTCCATGAACTTACGGAAAGCAAAAAAGATCCATTTGGCCTGATAAGTAGAGTGACCAGAAGCTTTATCCAAACCAAAATCTCTTTTGAGAGTAGAAAATAGTAGATTCTATTGATAAGTATGCTGGGACAGCAGGTGTAACCTAGGACTGTCCCAGGCAAACAAACTAGGACATATGATCACACTATCAATAAACAATAATCACCAAGGACGATTTTTAGGTGAAAAAAGCAAGATGTGTAAAAATCTGCATAGTACAATTCCATTTGTGTGTGTTTTTAAGAAAGGATATACTCTCATAGTTACATAAATGCTTTTTTATAAAAGAATGTATAAGGAACTAATTACCATGAGTGTATCTGCGGAGGAGAACAAGACCATACTAGGAAGTTTTTATTTTATTTTATTATTTTATTTTGAACCTGTATTCATTTTAAACTCTCCAATGGGTACTTAAGTTACTTTCATAATCAAAACACAAAGTTGAATATATATATATATATGTATATATATATACATATATATATTACTTTCACAAAAGAAACGCAAATTCAAATAAAGTCATGGCAAACCAAATACATATTAATTAGGAGTTTGATCCCAATCTTCCTCTGGTTCCTAGGTTGACACGCCTCATCTCGACACATACTGCCAAGTCTGAATCTCAACAGCTGCAACAGGAGATGATGGGCAACAAAACAGATGAAGAAATAAACACATCAACATCATATATGATAAAAAAAATTCCTCTAGGTTTCAATTGGGACAATAATAAAAGTAGAAGGTAAATTTTCTAGAGAAAGATCTCTGTTAATTTTTTTTTTTTTAATTTTAGAGAGGTCGGGAGGGATGGAGGGGGAGCAAGAGAGAGAAGAATCCCCAGCAGGCTCTGCGAGGCTTGATGTGGAACCTGATCCCGTGACCCTGAGATCAAGACCTGACTGAAAACCAAGAAATTGGAGGCTCAGATGCTCGGATGCTGGACTGACTGAGCCACCCAGGTGCCCCTAGAGAAAGGTCTCTTTAAAGCTGCAGAATCTCCGCTCAGATTGGGGGGAGCAGGTGTCCATTTGTAGAAAAAGTTTTTCCTCTATATTCTAGAAACTATTGTAGGACACTAAATTCTTCCTCCACTCCTTTTCCTTCTGCACTGAAAAAGGAATGCATTTTAAAGCTTTCCTTCTTTAGATGATAAGTTCCTTCCAAGAAGGGAAGGGCTGAATCTTAGGTCACTTGTCCACCCGCTTCCTGAGAGCAGGTCACTTCCTCAGTCCTTATTGTGGACCCCGCCTGAGATCATGGAGGGGGGGCGGCAGGACTATTCTTTGGCTTGGTGATTTGGTCAAATGGCCTTGGAGGGGTCAAGTTCGTCTGTTGATTTCCTTGGATTTTTGCTACTCTGAAACTTCTCCTTGGGGGGCCGGGAGCGGGGGATGGAGGGACCCAAACAGGTCAGAAGATTGAGAGGGTGGAGTCAGTGTGACCGCTGCCCTAAACAACTTTTTAATACAGAGAATCCCTATCAGACTCATTCTGTTCCTGCCCTTTCCTGACTTTTCAGGATTACTTAACTTTTCTGGCCTTGGGGAGCTTTTCCTCACAGCGAGGGGGCAGGAGATAGGGGGAAGCACTCTCGTAAGCAACCCAATGAGGGTCTGACCCCCAATGAGGCTGCCTCCAAAGCACTCCTGTAAGCAACCCAATGGGGGTCTGACCCCCAACTACGCTGCCTCCAAAGCCTGTGATATCTCCACACTCCGGGCTCATCTCCTCTTGTTCCTGGGGGAGTTCAGTGCCTCCTTCAGGCAGGGCTTTTCTCAGCTGTAAGCACAGCTCCTTCTGTCCTCCAGCCGCCCCACATCCCATTCCCATCCTTCCCATCCCTAACTCCTGGTTCAAATACCGCCTGCCTTTGCAGGGTACCCTTCCGGCCCCATTTCTTTCATGAAGATCTCCCTGAGCACTGATATCATGGAGAGACGATACTGGATTTTGGGGCACCTGGGTGGCTCAGTGGTTGAGCATCTGCCTTCCGCTCAGGTCTCGATCCTGGGGCCCTGGGATCAAGTCCCGCATTGGGATCCCCACAGGGAGCCTGCTTCTCCCTCTGCCTATGTCTCTGCCTCTCTCTGTGTCTCTCATGAATAAATAAAATCTTAAAAAAGAGCGGATTTAAAAATCCTTCAAAAACTGTGCAGAAGATTATTATTATTATTATCACTGATGATCTTACCTAAGAGGCACATTCAAGCTTCAGGCTTAGCACGGTGGCAGCCTGTGTGTGGGAGCATGGATTCTCCAGGTTGGCTTTTCCAAACAGGTGACCTAGAGCAGCAAGGGGAACTGATGGCCTGCAGGGCCAAGGAGACCTCTAGCTCAGGGTGAGAGAGAAGCCAGCCAGAACCAGCCTGCTGGCAGGAGGGGCAGGGAGAAATCAGGCTGCCGTTTGCACATCAAATCCCACACGGTTTTGCTTCAAATATGAAGGGGTCACTTCCTAAGAGGGAGACAGTTCTTCTCACGGCTTACCTGACACGCCACCAAAACAACTCTTGGTTGCTCTCTCTCAGAATACAGCAGGGTATAGTGTGGTCTCAGCACAGAACCTGGGACACTCATTCAACCAGGACAACCTGGACATTCCTCTGACCAGAGCATTCTGGCTGTCGTCGCCATCCAGACACAGGGGTTCCTGTTTCCAGATTTGTTAGTAGAAAGAGAATCTGGGCTTGGGTCAGAGAATCATAAAATGTTAAGTGGTAGAAGGGAATCAAGGAGAAATTCAACACTCTCTGATAAGCTAAATGAGGCCTAGAGAGATTTCAGAAGTGGTTCCCAAATGCCAATCCTTATATCTGTTTTCTGGGGGATGGGGGTGGGGGTGGAAGGAAGGACAATGTAGTGAGTTTAAAAAAAATTAACTAGATGTACTCTATTTAAAAGACGTGCCTTTAATTCTGAAATTATGGTCTTCTTCTTTTTTTTTTTTTTTAGGATTTAAGGTAATTTTTAATATTCTTTAAACAAATATAACTATACTTGAAATTCCGAAGTTCAGATCCCTTGGGGATTGGGTAACTCACCAAAGGCCCTATACATCTAGTCAGGGGCAGAACTGACTTTGAATTTCTATTACTCACTGTTTTCTTCTAAGCCACAGAGACACTTAACAAATGACCTGGGGTAAATGATTTACATCCTGAGCTCCAGATTTTGCCATCTGTAAAATGAGTGATAATAAAATCTGCCCTGGGTCACCAAGTATTCATGAGGTAAAAATGAGGTAATGGAGAAAGAAAAACTCTGAGAAGTAAGGTTTTTACACTGACCAAGGGCTCCACAAGTCAACTGATTCCTGAGGCTCTCGCTGTGTGGATTATTTGCTCTTAAGACTGTACTAGTTTCCTAAGGCTTCGAGAACAAAGTACCACAAATCAGTGGCTTAGAACAATAGAAATTTATTCTGTCACAGTTCTGGAGGCTAGAAATCTGATATCCAGGTATTGGTAGGATCATACTTCCTCTGAAGGCTCTAGGAGACTATCCTTCCTTGCTTTGTCCACTTCTGGTAGCCCCAGTTTCTTTGGCTTCTTACAGCAGAACTCCTTTCTCTGCTTCTGGTTTTCCTTGATCATCTTCTGTCTCTGTGACTCTGTTTCTCCACACAGTAGTGCTCTTTTCATGAGGAAACCAACCATGTCAAATTAATACGACTGCATCCAAATGTGATTTCACCTGCAATGAGCCTCTTTCCAAACAAAGTCATGTTCCAAGGTACTAGGGGTTAAGGTTTCAACACATCTTCTTTGCAATGGCAGGGGGAGGGGGAGGGACACACAACTCAACCCATTACAAAGATCATCCAGGTAAATCTTAAGTTGAGTTTTAAGTGGCACCAACTGCCCTGACTCTAAGGAAAGCAAATTTCAGTTACCCTACTCTTCCAAAAAGGACCAGTATGAGGCAAAAAACGAGAAGTGGGGAGGCTGGGGGCGGAAGAAAATTAAAGCAGTTGGTTAATCAACAAACAGAATCCTTGGCTCCTGAGATGCAGCACTTATGGCTCTAAAAACTTGACCAAGCTTGAAAGCAAATTCCAGGCTGCGCTCACTCCTTGGAGAACTCTTAGCCAGAGTGCTGCTCCCCTAGAACAATCTGCATTGCCAGAGAGAGGTGAAGCTTTCTTAAGTCAACACACTTGGGCCTGAAGCAATATTTGTTTATGAAGGGTCTGAGCTGGGTTCTGCTCTGCCAGGAGTGGACACACTGGTGGCGGGGGCATTGCTGGGCAGTCTGGTCTCGCCAGGCCCTGGGGCCAGTTGAATCAACACCAGCACTCTTCTTGTCTAGCTGCAAGCCTCCGCTTCCTTCCCAGAGAGGTTTTTTTGTTTTTTTTTCTTCTGACTCAAAGGTCAAAGGCAGCTGTATTAAATTCTCCCAAGGACTGGGCCAAAGAAGGACATGATCAGAAGGAACTCTGCTCAGATCTTGCAAAGCATTCTCTCTCCATCAAGTCTGTGAACCCTGAGAGATGTTCCTTGAGGATGACAGGGCTGCATTCTGGATTTTGCTGGCCCTCGGTACTTTTGCCTTTGTGGGCTCCTCCCTCCATACAAAAATATTAAAAATTATGTTTTATATAATTCGTATAAAGATTAGCATAATTCAGTCTGGATGCTTATTATATATCCATTGATATTACATACAGTCTTCCTTCTGGTTTTAAAAGAAATTAAAATTGAAACATTTTTATTGGTCCTTAAAAATCTCATGGGACCCTTGGCACTGTGCCTACTGTGCCTATGGATAAGTCAGCTCTGGGGAGAGACTATGCTCTTTTTAAGCATGTGGTCATGGGAACAGTGAGGGGTGTGTGTCTGTATCCCTGTGTGTGTGTGAGTGTGATTTAGATTTAGGAGATGATTTAAAATCAATCCAGTCTGACCACAGAGGAATGACCAAGATGACCTCTTGAGGCCCATGTAAGCTGAAGGAATAAGGATTAAGGTACCAAGCCCTTTCTCCTTAGAGTTTGGTTCTCTCTTTCCTCCTTTGAACCCAGATATATATCCAAATGGAAAGTACATCTACCTTGTTAGTGGTTCCCTCCTATCCAAGTTTGATATCTGGATACCTTGCCTCACCATAGGTCAAAAATGTAGAGGTAGATATGCAAAACAGGGTGATGAGAAGGGGAGAAAGCCAGAAGGAATTACGTGGACCACTAGTCTAAACAGGGGGCTGAGGCCTGAGATTATTGCACATCAACACAATTCCTTCCTTGCGGAGGATCCCAAAAAACATTTTTCACTGGGGCCAGAACTATTCATGGTTTTGAGCACAAAGTATTTCATCTTCCACCTATCCTAGTGCTTAACTACCTGCTCCTCCATCAAGGAAAGTTGTATCAGTTTTACTGAGTCTAGGAAGCATTCACTGAGTCACTAGACTCACTTGTGGGTTGGCAAACTTCTGTAAAGGGCCAGCTAGTACATATTTTAGGCTTTGCAGGCCTTAGAGTCTTTGTTCTACTGTGATAGTGCAAAAGCAGTCATGAGTAATATGTAAAAAAATGGCCATGGCTGTGTTTCAGTAAAACTTTATTTACAAAAACAGATGGAGGCCCAGATTTGGCCTGTGGGTTGTAGTTTGCCAAACCTGGACTACCCTATCTTTCTCTTTCTGACCACATCCCATTCCTTTTTTCCAGAACATTTCTTGAGTGTCTATTATGTGCTAAATACTGTTAGGGACATTATTAGGTCTTATAATATTTAAGTTTTCCTATTTTTGCTTGTTTCTTCAGTGGCATCACAGGCTCTGCTTTCTTCTGTGTTCTCCATGAGGTGTAACATAGTACTGAACTGAGTATACTTTGGCTTCTTATGATATTTATTGCTTACATTTTTCTGGCCTTGAAATCAATGGGGAAGGCCTTAGTTAAATTCACTAAAATCTACCAATTTGTATTTGATGTTCAATAACCTTTCCTTTCAGGCTTCTGCTTTCCTAATGGAGCAACCTCCAGCTCTTGCCTGCAAGGCCCATCCTATAGAGCTTTGCTGGCAGTTAACTATATTCAATACCTGTCAGTCAATAAATATCTATTTAGCACCTACCAGTATACTCTATTTTTTTTTTTTTTTTTTAAGATGTGATGCCTACTCTAAGTGTTTATAAACTGTGGCTATTGGTGGCACACCATAAACCACATGTACCTTTTGAAGTCCTTTCCCACATTGCTTCTTGGGTTGGCTGGGTGGCTTCCTCAGCCAAAGAACTATTAACACACATGAAGCAGGTAGGTAAGTACTTGCATACTGGAGCTCTACTTCTTGAAATGCTCCCTTTTAGAACTTAGCTGCCATGCTGTAAAGAAGCCCAGGATAACCTGCTAGAGAGGAGACTATATGGAGAGGCCCCCGAGAATGAGGCATCATATGGAGAGTAGGGCCAGCCAGCCCCAGTGGTTCTAATCTCCTCAGCTGAAGTATTAGACATGCGAGTGAAGCCTTCTTAGATCTCCCATCACAATTGAGCCTTCAGATGACTGCGGCTGCATGAGAGACACTTAGCCAACTGGCCAAAATGCCACTCAACTGATCCCAGCTCATATTATAGAGTTGTGAGTAATAATCATTTAAGTCACTAAGTTTTGGTGTGGTTTGTAATGCAACAATAGACACATTAGTTGATAATCGATAGACACTAATTAGGAAGAGTGTACACACACAACCAAGAAGATGCACAAGGCCATACCTGCTGGATCAAAGACTTGTACCAAAGACAAGGGTAGGCAAGGCTGGAACAAAACCACTGAGGAAGTGTTCTGGGCCTGAATGACAGACAGGATTTGAATATGTGGAAAAGAGCAACCTACGCAAACAAACAGTGAGAGCAAAGACTCATCTCTCTCTGGACTACATGCCTCTAAAGGAAGACTCTGAGCGCTAAAAGTATCCCTAAGGACTGACTCTAATGATGGACTTCCAGGAATGGTGACGTAAGGAGGCATTTTAGTATGTGGCTGAGGCAGCCTCTCGTTTCTCTCAGAACATACACGTGGGTGGCAACCTACTCCACTTACTCATGAAGCCAGCCCTGATATAAATAATCTATTATCAATTTAGAAAACTCCTAAGGCTAATTCCCCAGAACCCTAATAGGAGCCTCTCTCTTGGGAATAGCCAGGAACACTTAGGTTTACACTGCTTATTTTATAAAATGGCCAAATGCAAGGTTTCAGGGTCCTGTTATTATTCATCCTGGTCCATCTTGTGTACTAATGATTTGATTTCTTGTTTATCTACGTATTACCTACTTTTTGAAGGCTTATAGTTTCTCTGCCAGCTGAGTTTCTGGTTCCCTGATGGCAACACCATTGCCTGAGATCCAGAGTTCAACAATGATCACACTATGTTGTAGTTGACTGTTCTCTTCTCTGCAATCCCTACTAGAGCAGGAGATCCTCAAAGACAAAGATTTCTTCTGTTCAGTGTTGTGTTTCCAATGCTTACATACTGATTGACAGATAGCAAGTGTTCAATAAATGTGTCATGAATTAATGAGAAACCCAGGAATATGACAACCCCCAAACCAGGCAAATTAGAGTGGAAGATACAACAGGCATAAAAGATTACTGAGTCTTTTATTGGTGTATTTCTATTCCAGAATCTGTATTATTAAGCATGCGATGAATCTTTTGTTCACTCTTAGTGTTTAGCAAGTTACAGTGACACCTGGAGGGGTTAAATTATTTATTCGTAGCTGGAATTCAACTGGGCCCTCTGTTCCCAAGGGCATGCTTCACTTCCTAGTTCTCCTGGATGGTTGAATACTACCCAGCCACTCCTATCTGAGGGTTCACCAAATGGGGAAAGAGACGGAGGAGAGACAGACAGGGGGCCTTCCTTAGAGAACTTTTGCTTGGGCCTCAGGAAAGAGCTCACTTACCCCCAAGCATGTGCTGAGGAGGATTAGGTGCAGACAGAAGATGCCCTAAGAGTCTTTGAAGACCTTTCCATGGGCTCAAGGAAGGAGTTGGCACTCAGCCAGTGGTGGGAATAAGAATGAATCCCTCCCAGGCTGTTCTTTTCTCCTTCAGGACCAAGTTACTGTTCTCTGGAAGGACTGACAGGCAGGAGGGAGCAGCCAACGTGCCTATTCATAGGGTGGGGCATTTCAACTTGATCCTATTTCTCCCCAAGTTTCGTGATTAAGATGGGGAACTTGGGGTGGGGCAGGGGCTTGGCGTTGGGGATGAAATTGATGAGGGAAATTCGGGCTCCCAAAGAGCAGGGTGGAGCTGGGGTGACTCAGGGGGCAGGACCCAGTGTAGGGCAGCCTTTGGCAGGCAAGGGCAGATCTGAGCAAAGTGTCTAACCACATTTCCGTATCTGTGGGTTTGCAGGCACCATTTGTCAGCTGCAGTGCAATAAGCTGACCTGTGGCCTGGTCTCCAATGGCCTAGGTGCCAATCCTAGTGCAGTCATTTACTCTCCCAATGGCCTTGGCAAAAACATTTAAGTTTTCAGGGCTTCAGTTTCCCCTTTGATAGCATGGGACTAAAATGCTAGGTTGGGGTTACAAATAAGTGGGAAAGTATGCTGAACCTCAGTTCCCCTCCTTCTCTCCATCCTTCTGGCCCTTGATATTCCCCAGAGCCTTAAAGGTGAGCTGTGTCAGACAGGGCCACATTATGACTCTCATGTGTCCCTTTTGCCTTCCTGGGCTGCTTCGTCCATAAAAAATATTAAAAATTCTATTTTATGACTACATTGGCATAAAGATTGATATAATCCGGGCAGCCTGGGTGGCTCAGCGGTTTAGCACCGCCTTCCACCCAGGGCATGATCCTGGAGACCCGGGATCAAGTCCCACGTGGGGCTCTCTGCATGGAGCCTGCTTCTCTCTCTGCCCTCTCTGCCTGTGTCTCTGCCTCTCTCTCCCTGTGCCTCTCATGAATAAATAAATAAAATCTTAAAAAAAAAGATAGATATAATCCAAGCTAGGTTTATTATCATCTATTCATTATTATTATTATACTCATTTTTCTTCTGATTTCAACAGAAATTAACATTATAATATTTTTTTGTGGGCCATAAAAGTATCATGGGACCTTAACGCTGTGCCTGATAGATACATTGGCTCTGGTGTCATGCCATGAGCCATTCCTGCAGGTTTGGGTCTCTTCCTTTTTCCTGAATCTTTGAGGCCCATTGCAGTCAAAATGGTTCAGGCCAGTGAATTCACAATCAAAGAGATATTTTTCTCCTAAGATATTTATTGGGTCAGTGAAGGCTGTGTGTTGCATGTGACTATGGCTATTTCTGTGGTGGTCTCAGCGTATCTGTACTTCAGGGTATGGTGGTTTTGGAGTGGAGCCAGGGCAGTTTCAAAGTACCTGAAACTTTGTTGGTTCATCCAATAATTTTTTTTTTTTTTGAGTATTTACCACATGCCAAGCCTTGTTATAGAAACTGGAGATATAATGCAATGAACGAAAAGGTCAAATCCCTGTCCTCATGCAGCTTACCTTCTAGTGGAGGGAAATAGACAAACCAAAAAATTCTGTCAGGTGGTAAGTGTTAAGCAAAGGTGGGTAGGGAGAGCCGGTAGTGGTAAGGTGAGAATGGAGTTTCTATTACATAGAAGATGATCAGGAAACACGTCTTTGATAAGGTAATATTGGAGCAGAAACCCAAAGGAAGTGAGGGATGGAGCCATGTGGCTATCTGGGGGGAAGAGCATTCCAGACAGAATGAAAGGCAAGTACAGGGCACCTGGATGGTGCAGTTGGTTAAGTGAATGACTCTTGGTTTTGCTCAGGTAGTCTCATGGTTGGGAGTTCCAGAGACCCACATCCACTTTGCACTAAGCTTGGAATCTGCCTGGGATTCTCTCCCTCTCCTTCTGCCCTTCCTGCTCATGCTCGCTCTCTCTCTCTCAAATAAATAAATAAACCTTAAGAAAAAAAAAAGAAAGAAAGGCAAGTACAAAGACCCTGTAGCAAGAGCCTTCTCAGCAAGCTTGAGGAACAGAATGAAGGCCAGAGTCTGGAGCAGTGTGGCAGATGAAGTTAAGACAGATGGCACAGGGCCAAACCATGTAGGGCTTCTTGGCTGTTGTAAAGATTCTAGCTTGTAGTCCAAGTGTGATGAGAAGCCACTAGAAGAATTTGATAGAGGAGTGTCATGATCCGACTTAGCTCTTAATATTCACTTTGGTTGCTTCATAGACTAGATGGCAGGAGGCAAACACAAACGCAGGGAGGCTGGTTAGGAGAGAATTTATACAGATTTGGACCAGAGGGTTAGCAATGGGTGATGCTGGGATGTGGTCAAAGTGGGGATATGAAGGTAAAGCCAACAAGATTTGCTGGTATATTAAGACATCTGGGGAACCAGAAAAAGAGGAGTCAAAGGAAAGCTCTCAAACTGGAAGCAGGGAATTGGCATTTACTGAAATGGGGAAAGGGAAAAGATTCAGAGAGGACTGTAAGAGTTTTGTTTTGAATGAATTAATTTTGAAATGCTTCTTAAAGATTCCCAAACTGAAGCACTGGCCAGGGCTTTCTAGCCCCACAGTGACCAGGCTTCAGATGTGGGCTGCCTCCTGTAAGGGGGTGTAGAAATGAACCAAGGAAGCTCCCTTTAGCTGACAACATTGTCCAGAAAGCGACAGAGCTATGAGCCATCAACAGGCAACACTCATGGGTGCTGAGGGAATCTGGATGCTGCCTCATAGTATCCACTACAAACAACTTCTTGTGCTGTTCAAATCCACTCCATCTGGGAACAGCTTCTCTGAAACTGTAGTTGGTCTGCTTCCTTGGGGAACTTAAGGAAGGTTAGTGCGATGAACTAGCCATACCTCTATCTGTCTCCACTACTGCTACTGCAGCTAGTCTTGAGGCCACAACCAATACTCATCATCTCCTTTCTGTACTACCCATTCTAGAGTCTCCTCATCCCTGGCTGGCATCTCCCCTGTTCCAAGTGGCTAATCTGGTGTTGTGACCCAGACCTTTATTGATCTGAGCAGTGGGTCACCATGCCTTCCCAGATTAAGGCTGCTGCACATTTCCATTTACCTTTATACTTGGGAGAGGGAGTATCAGGAGACACTCCAGTAGATTACTTGAGTGCCAAAGACAGTCTTCCTTGCTCCCAGCATCCTGTAACACAGCATCCTGATGACCTTGGGCAATGTGGTGATCCTTTTCTGTCTGCCAGTCTCTTGGGATGAGGAGCCTGAAGTGACCAGGCAGCAGCTGTGACTTAAAGCTTACTGGAACTCCTACTATAGCTCCTCCTGGTAGAAGCATTCTCCCTTTGGGAACCAGGACCTCTAGACCCACAAAGCCACAAGTTGCTAGGACTGGAAGCAGAGACTTCCCGAGGAGGCCACTGGAGTGATGGTGAATGGTTCTTCCTCTTGGTTCCTGGACTTATGCATTCTGCCTATTGGGAGACACAGTACTGTATAATGATTGTTGATTGGGATGAGATCACATCCTGGGGGACAACACCCCAACTTTGCAGGTTATCAATTCCAAATTGGTGCCTCAGCTGCATCTTTAAGCAGCCACTTCACCCCTCCATCAGACCAGTAACTTCTGGGTATGAGATAGAACTAGGGGATACCATGGTCATGTGCCCACTCCCACATCTCCTTTGCAGAAAGGTGAGGCCCACCGTCTGAGGCAAGGTCACGCTTGATCCCATGTCAGTGGATCTAGTGTTCTGTAAGCCTTTGGACTGTGGTGTTGGCCAAGGCTCCACGGGCAAGAATGGCAAATCCAAATATGGAATATCAACCAGGAATATGTTGTTTTTAAATGAAACCTTTATTTGATAACTGTAAATGCACATGAAGTTGTAAAAATTAAAACAGAGATCCCATGTACTCTTTTATCCAGTTTCCCTTAATGGTACATCTTGCAAAACTATAGCACAATGTTACAACTTGGATATCAACATTGGTACAACTCAGATTGCCCCAATTTTACTTGTACTCGTGTGTGTGTGTGTGGTTGTACACATGCACTTAGTTCTGTAGCATTTTATCACCCATGTGGGTTTGAATATCTACCACCAGTCAGGATCTAGAACAGTTCTATCCCCACAAGGATCTCTATATTGGTCTTTTATAACCACAGCTGCCTTTCCTTTTGTTCTTCCATCCCTGATGCCTGACAACCATTGATCTATTCTCCATTTCTAAAATTTTGTCATTTTGAAATGTTTTATAAACAGAGTCATACAGGACATAAGTTTTGGGAATTAGCTTTTTATCACTCAGCATAATTCCCTGAAGATTCATCCAAGTCTGGTTCATCAATAGTTCATTCTCAGTTGCTGAGTATTCCATGGTATGAATATACTACAGTTTGTTTAGCCATTTATTCCCTGGAAGACATTTGAGCTGTTTTCAGTTTTTTAGCTGTAATGAATAAAAGCTTCTTCGAATATTTGTGTACAGATGTTTGTGTGAACATAAGTCTTAATTTCTCTGGGATAAATGGCCAAGAGTGTAATTGTTGGGTCATATGGTAATTTTATGTTTAGTTTTATAAAAAAATGACCAAAATTTTTTCCAGTGCAGCTGGACCATTTTACATTCCCACCAGGAATGTGTGAGCAATCCAGTTTTTCTACATCCTCACCAGCATTTGAGGTCATATTTCTTACTTATTTAAGTATGTAGTGATACCTCACTGTGGCTTTAATTTATATTTCTCGAATGGCAATAATATTGAACATCCTTCCATGTGCTTATCTGCCATCTGTATACCTTCTTTGGTGAAATACCTGTTCATGTGTTTGCTCATTTTATAAGTGGATTTTTTTAACTGTTGAGTTTTAAGATTTTTCTATGTATATTTTTAGATACTAGTTCTCTGTCAGCTGTATGTTTTGCAAACGTTTTCTCCCAATTACTGTCTAAAATCCTCTTTATAGGATCTTTCACAGAACAAAAATTTTACACTTTGATAAGGTAAAATTTATCCATTTTTCCTTGTGGATCACTCTTGGCCTAGCTCTAGATCCCAAACATTTTCTCCTGTTATTTTGTTGTTGTTAGTTTTGTAGCTTTATATTTTACATGTAAGTCTGTGATCCATTTTGAGTTAATGCATGAGGTTATGCATATGCATTTGAGTTAATGAAATATGTCTTAATGCTAGTCACCTGGTGTTTCCTCTTTCAAAATGAAAAAGTTCCAGTGTTATCAACTTGCCATAAGTGTCTGGCTTATGTTCTTGAAGGATGGTGCTGTATTGAGAGCTGAGCATCAGATTCTGTTCCTGGCAGGCTGGTCATTTGTGGAAGCAGTAGCTAGACTAGCCTTTGCGACTGGGAGTTTGCACAGAGGTAGCCAGTGACAGAAGCTATCTGAGATCAACTGGCTGAGTCATTTCATCTACTTGTGTTTAGTGGCAGTTGCTTTCTGGTGGCCATTAATATGTGGCAAAATACATCATACTTCATGCCTACTTCCATAGGTCTAGCCACATGCCTCTTTCTCAGACCTCCCTGCCCCTTATCTTCCAAGCTTTGTCCTTTCCAGGCCCCTGACCAATACAGCTAAGCTATTCATCGCTACCTATATATTCTTTGCCTTAGGCTATTTATCTTTTCTTACAAGAGAATGACAAGTGGGTGGAAGTTCTATTATTAAAGTTTCCTCTGAGCACTGTTTTTCAGGGCTGCCCCTGGATGGGCTGTAAAGCAGCACCAGTCCACTTGTGGTGTGACCCAACTGTGACCTAAGCTTAGCTTCTTCCTCTTCTATCAGATGATCATAAGAGCCCCACCTCATGTCTCCAAGTAGGAGCTGAGGGAAATGTGGTAGTTGACTCTGGTCTGCAAGCTATATTGCCTTTCCAAACTAGCCTCAAAGTCAACACAGTATCACTACCTTGTTCAATTGGTAGAAACAGTCATAAACCTTCCAAGATTAAAGGACAAAACAAAACAAAACAAAAAAAGACTACTTCTTGATGTGGGTATAGCAACTCACGTTGTAGAAGAGTATGTGGTGTGGGAGATACTGGAAAATACAATCTGCCACAACAAGGCCTCTCTACTCTGGCTGGTAAGAACTTGAATGATTCCCAGCCCTACATAAGTCTTAAGAATTTTTCAGCTTTTGGCTCTCAGGAATTAAGTCTTTTTCCAGCAGTTTTTCTTTGGCCTAGAGTTGTGAAGTATCACCCTTTGCACACAGACTGGTGTACAAAGAGTAAACTTCTTATATAGAGCTCTTTCTCCATGTAGCTTCTTTCTTTTTGATATTTATCTAGCAAATTTTAGCTGACTTAGCTTCCTCAAATTCTAACTTGCCTCCTCAGTTCAGCAAGATCACTGGGCTCTGTTAGGGTTTTTCCAATCTATAAAAATTTGTGCAATGGTGCTGTAATGGAGGCTGAGTAATCTGAAAATTTCCTCCACATCTGAGGGTTCATCTCATTTATTTCTCTTCCCTTAGGGATCAGAACAGTCCTGTTCTGCCTCTAGTCCAATGTCTAAAGATAGTTGCATCATGTCCTTGATCCAGTTTTTCAGTTGGTTATGGTGAGAGAGTACTTCCCATTTTTTCATGGATGGAAGCAGAGTCTGATTATATTTTGAAGATAAAGCCAATGGAATTTGATTCTAAGTTGGATATAGGTTGTAAGAAAAAGAGAGGTATCAATCAAGGATGATTTCAAGTTTTTGGATCCAAAACTAGAAGGGTGACATTGCTATTACCTAAGGTTTGATCAGAATTGGGGTGGGGGGAGTAAAATTAGGAGTTTAGTTTTAAAAATGTTAAGCCTGAATACCTGTTAAACATTCAAGTGGGGCTGTCAACTTTTCAGGGGGATATAAGAGTCAGGTGTTCAGGTTGGAGATCAGGCTAGAAATATGCAATTGGGAACGGTCTCTATAGATGGTATTAGAAGTCATGAGTCTGAATGAGATCACCAAGGAAGAAAGTATAGGTAGAAAAGAGAAGTCCAAGGACTAAGACCTGGGACACTTCAATATTAAATATTTGGGAGACGAAGAGGAACCCTGGGGTTGTTTGTGCTAACTCTCCTTCTCCTCCGTCCCCATTCTCTCTCACTCCCAGGACTGTGCCTCATTCTGTCTTGCTGATTTTCTGGCTCTGACTTTTGCTGACCTGTTTGGTCCTGTGGCCATCCCAGTCTGGGCCTGACGGATCAGTTCCAGGATTGATACGGGCCTCAGAAACTGCTCTAGTCAATCCATGTCCTCAGACTACTCTGGAGTCATTTGAGATCCAACTGGCTCCATCAGGACTGACTCCTGCCAAAGTATAGGGTGGGAATAAGGCAAATAGCTCATGACTTTCAGAGTGAGCAGTTCCTTGGCCAGAACTCCTTATCATCTGTGATAGTACCTCCCATGTTGAAAGCTCAGAAGAACAGAGAAATAGCAGATATATTATCCTTGACCAAGCCAGTTTCTTTTGTCAAAGATTTTGTCCTGCTGTGTGGGCACTTGCTGTGTGGGCAAACTTGGTTAGTTGTACTCTATGTCACTGGCTTCAAAACACTAAGTGTATATTTTCTAAATATCTCCAACTTCTCCATAGCAACTTATTATTGACTGGATGGTAGTAATCAATATTAATATCATTTGTCTAGCCACATGTGAAAGGACTAGACAAGGAATTTTATCACAGTACTATTTATAAAAGTAAAAATATTAGAAATGACCTACATGACTAACAACAGGAGGCAAAATAAGTAAGTTGTGGTACATCCACAATAAGCACTCATAGAAATAATTTTGCAAATATGGGAAGATGTTTATAATACATTGATTTTAACTTCTTTTTTTTTTAAGAGAGGAAGAGGAGGAAAGGGGGAGAGGGCATGAGACAATCCTAAGGAGGCTCCACCCCCAGCACAGGGCCTGATGCAGGGCTCCATCCCACGACCCTGAGATCATGACCTGAACCCAAATCAAGAGTTGGACACTTAATTAACTGAGCCACCCAGGTGCCCCTGATTTAAACATTTTAATAAGGCAGTAAGGTGTGATGTTTAAAAGCACTTTCAAATAAACAGATGTAAAGATAGCTCCATAGCTTGAACTCAAACAACTAATGGCTAGGTAGAGAAGAATGTAAGGGAGATTTAGCAAGATCAGGGTCAAAGATCAGGTCAAAGATATAAGAAAAGCATTGTGTCATAGAAGAAGGCAGGCGAAGTTTTGGTTTGTTTTGTTTTTTAAGAAAAAAGCAATGGTCATTCAACAATTCAGTAGAGTCAAATGCTGAAAAGGCAAGATGACTATTGGAAGATGACCACTGTATTGACCATAGATATTACTGATGGCCACTGCCAGAGCTATTTTAGCAGAATAACAACAGCAAAAGCCAGGCTGGAGTGGGCTGAACGGTAAATGGGAGGTGAGAAAGTGGAACTACTCTGAGGAATTAGATTGTATAGAGAAAGAGAGACAGAAGGCCACAGACAGAGGATGTATGTTCAGAGATTCTTTTTTTGTTGAGAAAGATAAGAGTTTAAGTAACCATAAGATGGATCTATTAGAGAGGGAAAGACTGGATACACAAGACCAAGACTGGATAAATTACAGATGAGGTTCATGAAAATGTGGGTGAAAGATGGGCTATACAAGTTGTGGAACTGCTCTTGGTTAATTAGAAGGAAGAACTTTTCAATTGTAAGACGAAGCAAGAAGGAAGGGTGAATATGTGGGTAGGTTTAAACATTTGGTAACACAAATGAAAGACTCAATGTTGACTTGTTGATGCAGAGGGCATCAGAAGGGCAGGGGAGTAGGGAAGGTTTGAAAAAGTTGTCGATAGGAGTGTGACCTGACCAGAGACAAGTAATAAGCTTTCATCCACCCTTTCGTCCCATGTAGGGCTGGTGATCCTGATGTAGTAACCCATCTGCCTGACAGTGAGACTGTCTTCAGTAGTATTTGGGTGCAGGCAAGAAGGAAACAGACAGAATGGTTCATTTGTGGTTGCAATTTAGCCATACAGGAGATGAAAATGTCTCTCACCTGCTTGCGGGCCTGGGTGGGTGGGCATGAGCCAGCTGCCCAAGAACAGCTGGAGGGAATTGGGAAGAGGATGGTTCCTCTGTCCCCACTGAAAGAGTTTCTCTGAAGTCCACCTTCCAAACTTCCTGTCCCTGGGAAAGCTTGTCTTTTGTTAGTCTGACAGATTTCCCTATGTAGAGCTCAGCCTCCCATATGCTCTTTGCTGTTTCTGCAGGCTTGTCAGGAACAATCCCTTTCAGTTTTCAGAAAAGGTCTTTTTATATGTGCTGCTTCTTGATCCATACTGTGCTTGTGAGTGCATGGGAGGGGCAGGGCTTGACTCCCGAGGAAGGTCACTGGTAAGCTCTAGTGAGGACAAAACAGCCTTCTTTAATGCACTACCCATTTGATACTCTGGTGCCAACACTTCCTATAAGAAGCAGTGGGGCTTCTCTTTCCTCTGGCCCTTTGCTTCTGTGAAAAGCAAAATAGAATGGAGCCACTTACTTTCCTTAGGTCTAGGCTTTTTACCCAAGGAGAAGAAACAGGGCAGGGCAGAGAAGTTAATGATTTGTACATGTGTGACATTCCTAACCTGGTGGCTGGGCCAGAGTTGGCACTGGGAAAGGAAGGGCTGGAGAAATGGAAAGAGTGGGGGAATCAAGTTCCAGCTCCCCCACAGGCCTAAACTGTGACTTCTAGTGCTTAGAGAACAGCGCAGAGAGGGTTAGCACAGGGTGAGCTACTGTTGACTCTGAAGAGTGGACAATGTTCCCCAAGCACACTGGCTTGGGAAGACAGTCACACTCCACCCTCATCTGACACACATGCTCCAACCAGAAGAAGGCCAATGTGTATTTCCTATGTATCTTTGCTCCCTCTGGCCAGAGGAGCCTCATTTAAATGATAAGTACCGGCCAGCTGATGAACTGGGAGGTTGCCTGCCATTTCTGGGCCTGTTACTTCATCTACAACCTGAGAGTTGAATGGAAATGATTTCTAAGGCTCTTTTTGACTATAAGGCTGATATATTCTGGGTATAAATCTGATTAAACTGGTGTTAACACCAGATTTTAGCTGTTTTACAGACACTGGATTCTGAGGGTTTAACACAGATGATATACACAGAATCCCAGCACAGTCCCAGAAGAAAGGGTCAAGGGAGAGAGAATAATTTAGGATGGCTCCACCCAGAGGAACGTGTTGAACCCCATGGCTCTGACTCTACTTTTTAGGCCTTGGTTTTGTCAACTGTAAAATGAGACTCGAAGCCTAGAAGATCTTTAAGATACAGCTCTGATTTTTTGTGTTGCATGTGTCTGTCCTCGGGTAATTTTGAGCCCCAATGGACAAATACAGTGTGCTTACTGAACAGTTTGCTTGGCATGTGTGCAGGGCTATAGTGGAACATGATCCCTATCTCAAGGAGCTCACAATGTATTTTTAAAAATACTGGGCACCTGGGTGGCTCAGTGGTTGAGTGTCTGCCTTTGGCTCAGGTCACGATCCCAGGGTCCTGGGATTGAGTTCTGCATGGAGCTCCTTGCGAGGAGCCTGCTTTTCCCTCTGCCTATGTCTCTGCCTCTCTGTGTGTCTCTCATGACTAAATAAATCAAACTTAAAAAAAATAAAATAAATAAAAATACTAAGCCACACACATAGGAAAGTATAGTATAACATGCAGTATCATCCACGGCTAAATGAATAACACAGACACCACAGGACAGCTCTCTCTGGGCATGCTGCAGGCTGGAGGAGCGACAATTAAAGCTTGCTTCCACCATGGCCTTCTACTTCAGCTTTCAAAAGGGGCTTTGGAGGGGTCAGACTGCTGGGTCCAGTTCTGGCTTTGTCACTTGCAAACTTTGGGGAAATTACTTAACTTTTTGTAAGCTGTAAGGCCAATTTCCTGATCTTTAAGATGAGGTTAATAAAAGGATTCCCTTGGCAGGCTGTTGTAAAGATTATGTGAGTTCTCAATAACTTGGTATAGAGAGAATGTACCTCAACATAATAAAGGTCATATATGACAAGCACATAATATATAATATAATGAGAATGTACCTCAACATAATAAAGGCCATATATGACAGCTAATATATTCAACAGTGAAAAGCTGAAAGCGTTTCCTTAAAGATGAGAAACAAGACAAGGATGCCCTCTCACTACTTTAATTTAGTATAGTGTTAGAAGTCCCAGCCAGAGCAAGTAGGTGAGAAAAAGAAATAAACAGACATCTGAATAAGAAAGAAAGGAGTAAACTGTCTCTATTTGCAGATGACGTGATTATTATATATAAAAACCCCAAGGACTCCACCAAAAAACTGTAATAAACAAATTCAATAAAGATGTAGGACACAAAATCAATTTACAAAAATCAGTTGTGTTTCTATGCACTAATAACGATCACAGGGAAATTAAGAACCCCATTTACAGTTGCATCGAAATAATGAAATACCCAGGAATAAAGTTAACCAAGGAGGTGAATGATCTGTATGCTGTAAACTATAAGACACCAATGAAAGAAATCAAAGAAGACATAAATATATGGAAAGATATTCCATGTTCATGGATTAGAAGAATTAATATTGGGGATCCCTGAATAGCTCAGCGGTTTAGCGCTGCCTTCGGCCCAGGTCATGATCTTAGAGTCCCAGGATTCAGTCCCACATCAGGCTCCCTGAGTGAAGCCTGCTTTTCCCTCTGCCTATGTCTCTGCCTCTCTCTGTGTCTCTCATAAATACATAAATAAAATCTTTTTTTTAAAAGAAGAATATTATTAAATCTCCATACTACCCAAGGCAAGCTACAGATTCATTGCAATCTCTATCAAAATTCCAATGGGATATTTCACAGAAATAGAACAAACAATCCTAAAATTTGTATGGAATCACAGAAGACCCCAAATAGCTAAAGAAATGTTGTAAGAGAAAAACAAAGCTGGAAGCATCACACTTCCTGATTTCAAACTATATCACAAAGTTATAGTAATTAAAACAGTATGGTATTGACATAAAAACAGACACACTTCAATGGGAACAGGATAGACCCATGCATATATGGTCAATAACGTTTTAACCACCCAAGAATCTATAGTGGGGGAAAGTACAGTCTCTTCAATAAATAGCACCAGGAAAACTGGGCAACAAAATGCAAAACAAAGAAACCAGACTTCCTGTCTTACACCATACACAAAGATCAACTCAAATAGATTAGAGACTTAAACATAAAACCTGAAACCATAACAATGCTGCAAGAAAACAGGAGTTAAGCTCCTTTGTATCAGTCTTGGCAACGATTTTTTTTGGATTTTACAACAAAAGCAAAGACAACAAAAGCAAAAATAAGTGGGACTACATCAAACTAAAAGCTTCTGAATAGCAAAGGAAATAATCAGCAAAATGAAAAGGCAACCTACTAAATGTTAGAAAATATTTGCAAGTCATATATAAGGGGTTATATCTAAAATACATAAAGAACTCCTATAACTCAGAAAGAAACAAACAAAAGTCTCAAAACAATTCAATTAAAAAATGGTCAGAGGAACTGAATAGACATTTTCCCAAAAGAAGGTATACAGATGGCCAATAGGTACATGAGAATGTACTCAACATCACTAATTATCAGAGAAATGCAAATAAAAACCACAATGAGCTATCACCTCACACCTGTTACTGTTAGAACGGCTATCATCAAAAAGACAAGAGGTAACAAGTGCTGGTGGGGAGGTAGGGAAAAGGGAACCCTGTACACTGTTGGTGGGAATGCAAATTGTAGCCACTATGGGAAACAATATGGAGGTTCCTCAAAAAATTTAAAAATAGAACTCCCATTTGATCCAGCAATTCCACTGCTGAGTATTTATCCAAAAGAAATGAAAACAGGATCTTGAAGCAGTATCTGCACTCCCGTGTTCATTGCAGCATTATTCACAATAGTCAAGGTATGGAAATGATAAAAGTATCAATAGATGAATGGATAAAGATATGACACACACACACACACACACACACACACACACACACACACACAGAGGAATATTACTTGGTCATAAGGAAAAAGAAAATCCTGCAACATGGATGGATCTTGAGGGCATTTTGCTAAGGGAAAAAAGTGAAATAGAGAAAGGCAAATGCTACACGTGGAATCTAAAAACTAGAAAAAGAAAAAAAAAAAGCCAAACTTATAAAAACAAAGTAGAAAAGTGATTGCCAGAAGTCTGTGTCAAAAAAGTTCCCCCTAGTGTAATGATAATGTCTATGTGATGCAGTGATGCCCAAGACTGTCAGAGAGATAGGTGGCACTGATGAAGAAGGATCCCATACCTGTAGTCACCAATGGTTTGGTTCTTAGACTGGCACAAACTGGCAAGCAGGCAGAGGTGGGTCAAGTGAAAGAGGCAGAACTCCCATTGGGCTCTAATCACTGCTTTGCTGTAGAGTTCTGGAGTTCACTACAAACCACTCAAACCTGTTGGATCCCAATTTCTTTATTCCTTATAGGTATTTAATATAAGAGAAAACTTGAATTCCTAAGAAATCCCGGGAAATTAACAAGGTTTACTTTTTAAGAAAAGGGGTTAAGTTTAGAGGAAGTCAAGGTATTAATGGGGATTCACCTTGGGAGGCCATGGATGGATCTAAGGGAGGCTGGAAGGTTTAAGGCAACCAGACTTACAATTAAAGAGCCACAAGCATTGCCAGGGCAGTCTTTGGATCTATCTGTTCAGTAGCAACTAACTCAAAGGCTTGTCCTAAGGCCTCTCAGGGCCAGTTAGCGTGAGTTGCTAGAGCCCTGTGCTCATGGGATCACAGGTTTGACCTGTGTGTATGTGACTGTTTCCAACATTAGACTGAGCCCTAGCCCCAGCCAGCAGTCACACATGTACTCACCATGGACACACAGGGGACTGGCTGGGAGAGTACAGGTGGATCTTCACCTGTGGAATCTAGCTCAAAGTATATTCCAGCTCAAACTGCATACCTTGATACCTCAGGTTTGGAGCAGTGTTTGTAGGTATCCTGCATGTCACTGTTATTTCATAGTAATTTTATTTTTTTTAATTTATTTTTATTTATTTATTTATTTATTTATTTATTTATTTATTTATTTATTTATTTATTTATTTATGATAGGCACACAGTGAGAGAGAGAGAGGCAGAGACACAGGCAGAGGGAGAAGCAGGCTCCATGCACCGGGAGCCTGACGTGGGATTCGATCCCGGGTCTCCAGGATCGCGCCCTGGGCCAAAGGCAGGCGCCAAACCGCTGCGCCACCCAGGGATCCCATTTCATAGTAATTTTAAAAGAATGTCTGAATAGCAAGAAAGACAGGATTCACTTTTGAGGGCCATTAAGCTGAGGCACTAGCCTAGTGGGTTGACCAACTGGCCTGACTGGCAATCCTCCTTCAGGAAATATGGACTCAGAATTCTCGATCTATGAGGAAACCACAGAGCTCTCCTTTCTTGAGGGCTCTCTGGGCATCTTAGCCAGACCTGTGGGGCTGGTCATCCAGGCTCACAGTCAGAGCTACAGCTGAGCGTCAGGCACGCAGAATTGGAGGGCTGGGCCTGTGACGGCAGGTCCCAAAATAAGGTGCCAAGCCCTACTTCTCACTTTCCCCTTGTGCCCTGTGAGATGCTGGCACTGCCTTTGGAGCCATTACTCAGCAGCCCAAATGTACAGAAATAGGCCTAGCGCACTGACCCAGCAGGCCACGGTTCTTTCCTCTGGCAGGGTCCTGTCCTGAGATGGTGGGCCCAGGCAGGGCTGTGTGCAGACGTGACTTGGCTTCCCACGCTCCCTTCCTGTCAGGCAGTAATCCTACCACAGGCCTGGGCTCTACTTAACTGCTTCTAGGCCACTGAACATCTAACTCCTTGCCCCTGGACTGTACAGCACATTAATTGTGAACATGTTTCCTTACCTTCCCCACCTTTTCAACACATACTCTTTCCACCTTCTTATCCTAAATGAAAACCTGATCTGCCTTGTTTCCCTGTCCTCTCCAGAAGAGGTTGCTTCTTACCTCCCCTGAAGGTAGAGGTTGAAGTTTGGAGAAAAACCTGTTCTTTTCCCCAGGTTCGGAGTTCCTGTTTCTCCAGACCATGTCTCTTGGGCACGCTGTCCCATCTTATAGGCCACCTTCTCCAACCGTTTACTGATTTTTGGCACTTTCCTATCCTCCTATCCTGCCTCACAGCTTTCCCAGCCATTTTATCCCTGAGTGGTGAGGGGACCCTTCAGACACCCTGGATTCACCATCATTTTGAAAATTACAAATGACTAAATTCTGCCCAACCCATCATTCACTGTGATGAACATAATTTCAACACGGGCATCAGTAATGGCTCGTCACCTCAAGTTCTCATAGCCCCGTGTGGACCACAACCTATTTAACTTCTTTAGCTTCTTTCTACCTGTCAAAGTATTTCTTCATCTGCTCATCCTCCCCGGAAACTCTCACTTCCTTCATATCCAGCCTGGACCTGCTGGTCCGTTCCCATGGATCCCTTTCTTTATTCTTCCCTGGGTTCTTCCTTGCTGACTTCCTATCTTGGCTACTCTCTAACTCCGCTTTCTTCGCCTCTGCTCCCAGATTGCTGAGCTCTGCTGAAAATTTATAATTTCTATGCTGCCTGAGCCCTCAACAAACCATCCTGTTAAGATTACGTGTCTCTCTTCCCCACCATTTGTTCTTCAAGGTGGAATTTTTGGCACCCCAGAAAGTTAAAAACTTTACACACACCTGGCACTTGTCTAGGCACTTTATACATGCTAGTTCATTTGACCCCTACCCAACGTCAATGAGGAAAATACCGTGAATACTTCTCTTACTTGGCAGAGAAACGGGGGCTCAGAAAGATTTGATAAATTGCAGAAGGTCACAGAATTAACAAGTGACAGGGTCAAGATTAGGGAATCTGGTTGGGTGAGACATATTGTGTCTCTTCATGGGATGATTTTATAAACTCTGCAGAGCTGGTTGACTTTCGTCAGAGCTCCGGTTGCAGTCTGGTAAGCTTTTAAATCAACCCTTGTCCACTCCTAATTGGATGTATGTGTATTTCAACTCTATTACTTTTGGCCAGTTTCGATCAGAGAACAAAGGCATCCCCTCAGAATTCCCAGTGAGCATTTAGAACCTTGAGGGTATTTTATTTTCTCCTGCCTCATTTGTGATTGAATGAGCTCCCGTACAGCTTCCCTTTGGACAACATATACCATAACCCTGGGTCTTTCCAACTATTTAACTGGGCTGTGGAATCTCAGTCTCCATTCTCTAGGGAGCGGAGAAGACACTGTTAATTTTCATAAGGGTTATTTCAAGCCATTTCCATGCAAACTGGCTTTGGAGGCTGGGACTTAAATCCCTCCTCTATTACTCGCTAGCTTTTATGGGCAAATGATTTAAACGCAGAGGTTTTGTGTCTTTTTCTGTAAGGTGGGGATAATAATAATACCCTTAAAGGGTTGTATTTATGAAGGAGCCTAGCATAGAGCCTGGCACAGATAAGGCACTTGAAGCATTTGTTCCCTTCCTTCTCTTCTCCATACCCTCCTTTCACCTAGCCTATACATCTGCTCCATCCTTCCCAACCACAGATCTTTTCCTCACCATAGCCCGCTCCCCAGTGTCTATCCTTTCTCACTTCTCGTCTCAGGTGGACTCCTTGGAGAGTAAACGTGTTGGCTATCCCCCCTTTTCTCCCTGATACTGCCATCTGGCTCCAATACTACCCCTCTAAATTATCAAATGCAACTGACATTATTTGTTCTTCATCTTGCCTGACTTTATTCAGTTTTAGTTCCTGACACTCTATCTTGACCACCTCTTTCTAAAATGACTGACTCCTCCTCACACGTTCCTGTCTCCTCTTCCCTCTTTAATCACCCCCAAATGCTGGCTTTTCTCCACATTGATGGTTCTCCCAGCGGTTCCCAGACAAGCAGCGTTGGCATGGCCCAGGAACTTGTAGAAATGTAGATTTTCAGGTCCCAACTCAGACTCCGTGAATCAAAAACTGGTGGGGGTACTTGCTCAAGTTTGAGAAACATGGTGCCAAACATTTTTTCTAATCTCTATGAGCTCTTTTAACTATTCTTTTCCCACCTAATATTCTGAAAATTCTTTCCACTTTAGACCACTCTCCAGAGCTCCAATTGTATAGATACAGCTACTGATGGGGCTTCTCCACTGGCTGTCCATTAGGTGTCTCCTATGAGAATAACCTCTCATAATCCTATCACTTCTGTACTCTCTGTCCCCAAATGATACCACCGTTACCCATTTGCCAGTTCCAGGATCCTGGGATTCATGATTCCTGTTTTACCCAACTAAGAAAACACTAGTTTGCCATTTCAGGAGTAGCTCTCAAACTGACAATATCCTCTTATCAGCACCACCATTACTTTACTTCACGCCCACCTCCTCACTGCTTGGATAACTACAGTCTTCTGACTGGGTCACTAAAGTCTGGATTCTTTCCAATGCACCCTCCACACTGCTACCAGAATCATCTTTCTACAATAAAAATCCTCTTTCGTACACCCTCAAATTGCTGTTCAAGCTATTTTGCTATTTCCTTCACTTACCATCTGGAAAATGTTCCTTCTCTAGGGTTCAGCTCAGCTAGCTTTAGTATTGGAACCTCCCCCTGGATGTGCAGGCTCAGTCCAATGTACTCCCAACAGCCCCCATATAGTGTCTTCATCAGAATCCTTATCATGCAATGTTCTGTTCTCTTGTCACCCTAGGCACCTGGGAGAAGCTTGAGGACAGGTCTGTATGTTATCTTTGCTTACTGCAATGCCTGACACATAGTAGGTATTCAGCAAATGGCTGCTCAGTAAGAAAGACTGCTTTTTCTTTTGAAAGGCATCTACATTTACTGATATTTCCTAACCACCCCTATCTTTTCATTCCCAGCCACAGTTCAGTCTTATTATGCTATTGAAAAAGCTCTGTAGAAGGACAAAGATGTTCTGGCTTTATTTAAGCTCTCAGCTTCTGAACTTCTCTGCAGCAATGAACTACCCATTTTTCAAAAAATTCTCTTCCCTGGGTTCCTTAACTCATGCTTTTTGAATTCTCTTTACTTCATGGTCTGCATTCATACTGGTTCCCTTCCTTCTTCTCCATGCTTGTTGCAACTGCTCTGCATTACAGCAAGTGCAGGGGTGGCTGGTGTTGGTGGTGGGATTCATATAGTGATGTGTTGGCTCCCCGGGGGAAAAAGGCCCTCATTTGTAGCTTTTGTCTATTCCATGGTGTAAAGACTCACCAGGACCAATTTCAAGCTACCAGCATTTTAATGACCAGCTCACAAAGTTCTTGAATATTTATAATTGGCTCTCATGAGCATACATACCACTAGATATGCAGAAATGAGTAAGATCAGTTTCACATCTAGGAGGATACAATGTGGTAGAGGGAATATGGAAATAATTCTAAGACAAATATGGTAAGCACAAGGCTTGACGGAGGGGCTGAGTGGAAGGCTTAACTAGGAAAATCTGTGAATACCTCCCATAGGAAGGTAGAGGGTCTGAACTGAACCTTAAAAATGGTTACATAGAGGAAGGGCTAGTGGATCAGGAAGACTAGGGCACCAAGAATGCGGGGTACCAGAATGGATTTTGCCACTAACTGGTTTTGTGACCTTAGTCAAATTGGTTAACTTCCCCAGGCCAAGATGGTTTCTCCATCTTGAAATAAGAATTTAATTTCCATGGTCCATTCTGCCTGGATTTGATGAAGGACCTTGGGAAGAGAAAAATATGAGTGGGGAAAGAAGGAAAAAGGAAGAAATGTACTTAGTGTGAAGCTTTTAGGAGGTCAGATACTGCAGGACCTTCTCTTCTAATTAGTCCTCCCTGCTAACTTCTGTCTCAGTCACAATTATGAAAATCCCAACCCCATGTCTGAGTGATTACATGGTTTGCTGAAGGCTCAGTTCTTGCCTTTTCAGTAAATCCTGACAGTATATGTGGATGCAAGCCAGTTCATCCTTCTGTGTTGAGGGAACAGAGGAGTTTCCTTAGAAAGTATTAAAAAGAGCCCACAGACTTGCCGAGTACCTCACTCCACTTGAATCAACTGTCACTATCAAAACTAACTAGAATTTCCCCATCCCCACGTCTTGCCTATTAGAGAACTTCTGCTTCTTCTGGAGAAAAGAATCTCTAGAGAACTATCTGATCTTTATTCCTTTTCAAAAACTTTTACAAACATCATAATCATAAAACAGAAACATGCATAAAACACAAATGTAAGACATAATTATAAAGCAAATACAAATACATGTAACTACCAAGCAGAGGAAGAGAGAACCTTGCCATAACCTAGAAGTCCTTGCTGTGCTACTTCCCAAGTACAGCCTTCCAGAGGGATCCACTATCTTAATTTATTGTTTAATGATTTGCCTCAGATTTGCATTTTTTGTTAACATCTGATATGAAGAGAATCATCCTACATGCATCCCCTCGTTTCTTGCCTCTTTTGCTCACCATTCTAACATTCATTCAGGTTCTGTGTAGCTAGTTTATTCTTTTTCATTTCATGGTTAAGAGTGTCTACCATAAGCATCCCAGTTTACCCATTCTACTGTAGATGGATATTTGGGTTGTTTCCAGCCTTTGGCCAGTATAAACAATGCTGCTCTGAACACCTTTCTTGTGCCCAGCACATGCAAGCGTCCTTAGGGCACAGGGGTGGAATCACCTGGTCACATGGTATATATAGCCTCATCTCCATTCTTTCCCCTATATTAGTGAGCAAGGCTTTCTCTTTTTCTTTTCTGAAGTTTGTCCTCTCCAAGAAGTAGTATCATTTCATTTATTACTCAGAGAAGAAATGTATTTGGGACATTTTGAGAGTTCTTCTTCTTGTTCAAATGTGTGCAAAATAGAGAGCATGTATTTGAGTAATAGAAGGCCAGGGACAAGTTTCTTTCTCTGAGGCATTATAGTATGGGAATTAAGACTGTGGGCTTTGAGTCAGACCAAATCCACAAGCTGCTGGCTATGTATCCTTGGGCTAATTACTTCTTTGTGCTTTAGTTTCCAGTCTCCCAAAATGTGGATAACAAATTATATCCACCCATAGATGGATATAGGGTTATTGTGTACATTACATCAAACAACCTATAAGTTTGATCAAGAGGTTTATTAACTTGGTCTTTAGGGAGAATAAGGAATGACAGGCTTTCAAAATGCCTTCAGGTTGTATAATGAAGATACATACAATGAGTTTGTCTCTAGCATTTATGTAGAGCCTAAACACTTTTCCACTTCTTTTTGGAGCAGCTGGCTAGAATAGGTAAGTAAGATACTGCCAATGGCCACAGAACGGAGTGAAGTGAACTGGCCCATTTAGGAATCAAATCCACAACCCTAGCTTTAAGCACTATTCAACTGAGTTCAGTTGGCAACATAACATGAAAAAGGAGAAAGTGAATGGGACTAGAAATACTGTCAAAGTAAACACAAAGGCAAGAGGACACTATAGGGTAACTCAAATTAACAAGCTGCTCTAAATGGCATCCTCTCCTTGTGCAATTTATTGTATAGGAGAGTTGGCTATAACAGAAACCATTCCTAATCATCAAAAAAACACATTCTAATTTTCCTTATCCTCCAGACTCTCCATGTATAATTCCAGACTTTGTTGCTTACATCTCTTGGTTTTAGGATATAGTTTTCCAAAGCTAGAAACTTAATTACAGGTTCTACACTTCAAGGCCAGTACCTAATTGCCTAATTAGAGAGCTGAGAAATGTCTAGCATAACCACCCTCCTTCCTACCAGGAAGTTATTAATGAAGTTATTAATGTTCACTTCTACTTGTTTGCTAGTCAACCCTTGTGAATATATGGATTTTTGGATTCCGAGTCTCTTACTCCTACATAAAGCTATCTAAATTCAATAAGACTTTTGAGGAAGCAGCATCTCTAACTTGACATTAATTGGTGGGTCAAATAATGACCATTACAGGGACACCTGGGTGGCTCAGAGGTTGAGCGTCTGCCTTTGCCTCCGGAATTCTAGGACTGAGTCCCACATGGGGCTCCTGCATGGAAGCCTGCTTCTCCTCCCTCTGCCTGTGTTCTCTTTGTGTCTCTCATGAATAAATAAATAAAATCTTAAAAAAAAAAAAAAGAAATAATGACCATTACAGAGACAACAATGACTACTGGATTTTAATTATTTCAGTTCCTGTACCACTATTATTTCAGTTATACTTAATAAACCCTATTACATAGCTTCCTATTAAATAACTCTTAGAAAATTATGAGTACATGGTAGGCTATAGAAAAAAGGTGGAAGAGATATTAAAAAGGGGAAGAGTGGTTCTGAATGATTATTGAATGATGTGGTATGACAATATTCGTTAACTTCATGTCAACACAGAAAGGCCAGATGGCTTATTTAGAGCTCACTATTTCGGTAACATGTATTATCTCGTAGTATATTGCTGGGGGAAGGGCTGATTTGTATAATAACTATACTTCTACACTATGATTTGAAAAGTGAATAGGCTGATAACAAAGCAGCCCTTAACATTTTCATTTGAATTGATAATTTTGGCACCAACCATAAAGGGGGCTGAGCACGGTGGGACTGTTTGCAGAGGTGCAGGTGCCAGCTTCTAATAAGAGAATACCACATTCTCTAAATTTCTGCAAATTTGGAAACCAGGGTCTTGAACAACAGCAGTGGCAGCATAATTTGGTGCTTGGATGCTAAATGAAACACCAATGTTGGGTTTGTCCACCATAACATGAAAGAAACCTTCATGGCTGGTATTTTGACACTGATGTGACCCTGGCAACAGGTATTATTGGTATCAAAAGAAGCCCAGGGAAGAAGCTCATTAAGTGAGAAAAAAGAATCTAGAGTCTACAACATTACTCCTCAACCAAATGTTTGAATCTTGCATCCTGCAAAATCAGAGCTACTAAGAGGGCAACATGGCTTGCTCTGAGCTTCCTCTCTTACATGCCTACACACTGGCCATGGAACACAACAGCCTAACAAGTGATCAAGAGCTGGCACCCAAGGCCGGCCAGTTGCAGCTTCCTCCCTAGAGGTGAGCACACATTAAACAATATAGCAGAGCTGGTGGAGGAGAGGAGGGCAGCAGTCAGGAAATAGAAGTGTGGGCTCTGTGTGAGTTAAATGCTTTGGCTTGCTTAGGAATCTAGGAGACAGATTTGCAAATTAGAGCCTCTTTGCACACTGGCTGAGACCACATATGAAATAACCTCTGTAATTTTCATGTGTACTTGGTGGGTAAAAATCACGACTCTCAAACACTTGCGGAACTGGAGTTGTTTTGTTTTTCTAGAGGTCTACTTGCTCCTTCAGAAAAATGCTAGGACTGGGAGGCTCAGGCAACATAAAGAAAAAAAAAAAAAAAGCTTCCCAGGTGATTCTTACTTAGTTCCCATACCTCTGAAGACCATGGCTCTAGAGGAAAGGGACTGAACAGGAATGAACAGGAATGAGTTAGAACTGAATAGTTAAAACCTTCATGTCCATTTATCAAATGAAGGATAAAATTCCTGCTCTCCCTATCTTGAGAATAACAGCTAATGGTAACTGTCCAATAAACATTAGCTATTATGTGCCAGGCACCATCCTAAAACCTATATTCATACGATAACCATGCAACCCTATTTTATAAATGAGAAAATTGATTCACAGGTAGGTTAAAGAACTCACCCAAGGTCACATAGCCAGGGCTTAGATTCAAAGCTAGGCAGTTTGGTTATAGAGATCATGTTCTTAACTATTATTCACAATAGAATAATTCATAAAGAAAATAATAAAAACATGCATGAGAAGAGCATTTTACTTTGAAAAGTTCAGGTGCCCTAGGCAGTTGTTGAATGAAGTTCTTGGAGGGAAGAGTGTGCATTGCATCTAGACAGCACTTGCTACATTAATAGCTGCTCACAAACAATTTCACTCAAAGGACTTGAAAATTTGATCTTTGCCTGTTTCTCTTAAATGCTGACTTTACCCAATAAAGTGACTCCTTTGACAACGGAAAAATAAAGAGAAGAACTCTGCAGACCAGGTGCTTCACACAGGGCCTGGCACCCAGGTGATGAATAAAATGTTGACTGAATTGAAAACATTCTACTCAAAGGTATTTTGAAATGTGCTATTCATAGTCCACAAAATGACTTGAATGCAAATTATTTAGAATGTCAAAACAGGAAGGGGCATATGACAAGTTAAGGAAATTAAAGAGAAATGAAGTATAAATGGAATACTAAACCTTTGAAATTCAAAATAAAGAACCTGGTTATATATCCTTGAAGTCCTCTTTCTTGGTTTAGCCGGGAAATGGGAGGGATAAGCTTTGGGGATGGAACAAGCCTGTTCTTTAATAATATAATACTTCTTATTTGTGTACTATGTGCTTGCTGTGAGCCTACTGATCTGAACAAGCTGCTTAATATGCTCAGGTGATTTTTTGAAAAGGCTGACTTTACCCTACACTGTTTCCTAACGACCACTGTGCTTTTTTAGCAGGCACTCAAACATAGCTCAGAAGTAAAACAGGTTTTTCTACCACTTTAGACAGAAAAAATGGGTCCCTTATAACAATTTGCACTTGTACTCCTAGCATCAGATCTCATAAAGCAGTAGACGTACCTCATGTCCAATGTAATGTTATGTCTGGCCTCCCTGTAACTTTCAACCAGTACCTAAAGAGCTAATGCATAGGCTTTTCCATAATTCCCAAGAATTTAATGAGTGACTGGTTATTTCATGATGTGGCATTATCCAGACCTGGGCAGCCAAAGGATCTCCTATGAAGACCTGTTGAGAAGTAGTGAGACTTGATGAGCAAGAGCTCACTGGGCCCCCAAGTCAGCTCTGTAATTGCCATAAGAAGGACAATAGCTCAGTTTCTCCAGCACAACATCCTCAGTCTCTCTTCTAATGCACATCTTTAAAATGCTGTGCACACTGCCTAGTTGTGGAAAGGATTCTATGAGACTCAGAGCAGTATGAAAGGAAGTCCAGACCCTCTTGGGACTAGGAAAAGCAGAAAAACAGACCTGAGAGCAGCAGTTTAATCTGCTATGATAGGTCTCAAAAAGCATGTGTTGACCTGATATATGACCTATACAAGGTCATGGCCATAGGTTAATTTGAAGCTGGGGGTGGGGGCGGGTAAAGCAACACACACACACAAACCTTAAGAAGTTATCTCCAGACGTCCATATTGCACAGTTGAGATTTTTAAAAATGATTCTTATACAGGGTGTTCCAAAAGTCTTAGTGATGTTTTAAGCTCTTAGGGCTGGAGATGGGGTGGTGAGCTGAACTCTCCCTCTGTCAGTCTGACAGGGGTAGCTACAGATGGTTTTGATTTATCATCAGTTAGATGTGTAGCCCAGATTAAAGGAAACATTTTAAAGGACTAATTAGTCAACCCTCACAAAAGTAAATTAAGGGCCTGTGTTGAAACAGCCAAAGGAAACTCTAATACAGCACTGTAGCAATAATGCTTGGAGTGTATTCAAATGGAAAAGCTTGGGCTGGAAATACTTGTTTAGAAAAAGAACTACATCACTCCACCCTACTTCATCAAGTAATCCAAGCCATCTTAAACACTCAAGGTCTGACCAAGCAAGAAGTATTTTATTAAAACCTCTTTCAGCCTGAACCGATCATATCCTTGGGAATAAACAAATTTTATTCACTGAGCAAGTGGAAAGGATTCTTGATTACTACTATAGTTCTTTAGTGTCAATTGCTTCTAGGTTAATGCAAAAAGCTCAGAAAAGGATATCAGATAAGGTAAAAAGCTTTATTATTCAGGATCAGTTCAAAGTCTGACACTGACAGAGGCAGGGATAATTATTATCTCATTACATTTGACCTTTGGCACCCATTTGAGGTACCAGTTTTCCAAGTGGGACATGTTACAGCCGGTAAACTCTCAACACAGTTTCTGGCAGCCACATTTACCCCAATTTTACTCAGTAGAGCTGTTAGATGTTCAAGGATACAAAGAATATACTGATCTACTTTAGTTATCCTTTTTTCTCCCCTCATTGGCTTTCAAAGCAAAAAGATAGGTAGCATTATTAGAAGATGTGGTCATTAAATAACATCTTTCCACAGCCTATCATTAAAAAAAAAAATCAAACACTAATTATAAGTAGAGTTTCTAAATATTCAGTTAATGCTATAGAGTGCTTTGTTTCAAAAACAACAATTTTGTGGCTTCTCTTTATTTATTTTTCTCCTTGGATAAAACCATAGAGAATCCATTTTTAATCCACACACATAGTTCTGGTTGGTACAAGCTTAACTTACAGTAATCAAAGGAATTAAAATTTGTCATTAAAAACAGATTTTTAAATTATGACAAGAATATGAATAAAATCTACATACTCCTCAGGGATATGGATAAAATAAATCAAGTTTCATGATTGCTAGGGGATTTCCCTCCCAAAGACACAGTACATAGAAAGTACATGAAGCTGTGTCTATGAGGTTATAAAGGGGAAAAATAAAAAACAACAGTTCATTTCAAGACGATTGATATGTAACTGCTGATTAAAGAGAAGATGTTCAAGATATTTTACACATTATTAACTTAGAATCAATCTAAACACCTTCTATATTAGATATTTAGAGAAATTTCCATGACTTTTCAGCTCAGGGCTATGCTAGCGGGTTATTTTTCATGTATATGAAGAGAATCCAAAAAAAATCAAATTAAAGCCAAGAATTATTTTTTGGGTTCTGGATTTTTAGTTCAGAGTTATGTTCTTTTATAAAAGTATCAATAAGATATCATTATTTTTTTCTTAAAATCTGATGACTTATATTCTTAAAAAGTTGCAGCCCCTAGAGAACTGAATTCAAGTTGAATTCAAACCCCAACTTTAATGTCTGACTACTGATTTTATGAGTATCTTTGTCTAGTAAATGGCAAAAATTGTAACCTCTTATAGAACATGATGTTGGGTTGGTACCATAATAAATTGCTTAGTATAAAGAGAAGAACCTTAAGTCTCATATGGGAGATATATTTTGGGGAAAAAAGACAAGTAAAGGTTTCTAGTGTTGTTCTCCTAGTTTCTCCAAAGGGGTTGACATTGATCAACTGCTCTTAAAATAAAGATGATTTTAACTTAAGAGACTGTATTTTTAACACTGAACACTGAATCAAGATAAATGTACTTATCTGGTCACATTTTTACATACGCTAAAAAAACAAAACAAAAGAAAATCCAAAAGTGTAGTGAAAAGATTATATAAACTTTAAATGAAACTATATTTGTTTGAGGCAGCACAGATTTAGGGCTCCTCAGCAGAAGACTTCTTCAGCAATTGGCCTTCACAGACAGGCCCCCTGTCATGACCAGCAGATACTTTCCACTGTGCACCTACAGTCTCAGAATAGCAAGAGACAAGTCTTGCCTTTGCCTCTATGAACTGGGATGTCATTATCGTAGGGAAGAGGCATAATTTAAAAAGTGAAGACTACTTGTTCAAAAAGTTACAGAGTGACAAACTTACTTTATGGAATTTAAACACAGCATTCATCCCGAGGAAGCTGCATATAAGCTATGGTAGAAGAACCAGAGTAGGTAAACTTCAGAGTTGAATGGATTTTCTCTGAAAATGAAAAAACGGTAACTTTCTTAAACATCAGAGTTATAGAATCACTCTGCTGCATTTTTTGTCTTGTTTTAATGGGCCAAAGTTCAGTTAACTCACTCAGATTAGATCTATAATTCTGTTGACTGTTCAGGACTGCAGTAGTCATCTTGGGATTTTCTATGGAAGTATGTACAGATTTTCCTCATGGAGCTGGGAGTAATAGTGACCTAGAAAAAGAAAGTGTAGACTTCAGAGATTTTCTAAGATAAAGTTAAACCTCCTACTAGGAATCAAAGGTTATAATAATCCTCCTCTTTGAAATAAGGGAGTAAAGGAGTAAATCACCACTCCAAATTTACAAATAGGATAGCGATTCAAATGGCAGCTGTTACTCTTTTCTGAAGAAATCTACTATCATCATGCACATAAGAAAATTCTTTTAAAGAAACTTTAGCTTCAAAGACTGAAATTATAAAACCAGAAATATATGAGGCCAGCACACTTATTTTTAAAAGCCTTTAAAATTTACACATTAGTGAAAACAATTATTCATTGAAGTTATTTTTCTGCTAACACACAGCTGAGACTCATTCCTCTACAAAAAAAAATAAGAATTTTGGTTAGGGGCAAAAACAGATACAGTGATAATTTTGAGAGAAGAAAAGAAAGACTCCTTATATTTGGGTTTTCTCTTTTCTTTTCTTTTCTTTTCTTTTCTTTCTTTTTTTCATGTTCTGTAGCAAGGTCTTGGTTGGGAGTTTGTGTTCAAAGTAATCCTTAAAATATTTCTAATTTATTTTCCCTACAATTATGGGATAATTCATGGCTTCATGATAGTAGGAGGGGGATATGAACACTTATTAAACTAGAACTGGCCTGATGTTATCTCCACCTTCTGCCCTTTAGATTCTTGGATTGGATTTTAATCATTCTACCACCTTCTCCTTAACACAGAGCAAGAGCTACTATGAAGCACAGCAGAACCTTCCTTAACCCATCTCACCTTAGCTTGCAAACTGATTACCTGAAGCTTTCTACTTCTTTTGACGGGTGCCCATACTCACCCAATGCTCACAGCTACTTCCCCCTCCACCACTTAATAATGAGTCACTTGCTTTCTAAAGTTCACAAACCTATTTTTGCCAGCAAAACATGTTTTTGAAATTAACTTAAATATTATGCCGGTCAATGAAATGAGTCCAAAAAAGTTAAGTGAGACCAAGCTGAATGTTTAAAAAGTATAGATATAAGTGAATTGCCAAAAATATTGGTGTAAGATGATTGTAAAAGAAAGCCTGGGGAAAATCATAAAAATCTGGAAGGATTCTGCATTTAAATTGCTTTGTAAGTATATAAGTTTCACTATATTTTGAATAATCATAAACTATAATTACAAACTGGAAATCTATTTATGGATGTTGGCAACTTGCCCATGAATGTCAGCTTTATCTATAAAAAGGGGAGGGAATCTATAAAAAGTTGTTGCCAGGGGCTGAGGGTTGGTGGGGAAAATAAAAAGAAAGGCAGGGGTGGGGTGGGGAGGGAATAATGTTAAACAAAGAGGAAGATATCATTGAATTGATATACTAGAGGATGATGAAGGCCATGAGGAATTAGGCAACAAGGCTGAGGGGTATGGACCGTAACAAAAGGAATTTTTTAAAAAGATGTATTTATTTCAGAGAGAGAGAGAGAGAGAGAGAGAGAGAGAGAGAAAGTGAGAGGACGCACCAGGGCAAGTGGGGAGGGGCAGAGGAAGAAGAGCAGACTCCCCACCAAGCTTGGAGCCTGACCTGGGCTCGATCTCACAACCCTGAGATCATGACCGAGCTGAAATCAAGAGTCAGAAGCCTCATGGACTGAGACACCTAGGCACCCCTGGACCTTGACAGAAGGCATTTTAATGGGAGCAAATAGGGTTGCTAGATAATAAAACACAACAACACCCAGTTACATTTGAATTTCAAACAGATAACTTTTTAGTATAAGGAATTTTTAGTAGAAATATGTCCCATGCAATATTTGTCCTGAATTTTTATGTGCTAAATCTGGCAACCCTAGGTATATAAATATGTTAATAAAAAAAAAAGAAAGAAAGAAAGAAAGAAAGAAAGAAAGAAAGAAAGAAAGAAGGAAGGAAGGAAGGAAAGAAAGCATCCTGACTTCTGAGAAGGGACTTGTGCCTGACCTCTTCAAGTTAGGGCATGTATCTTCTCACTGGCCCCTTTCTAGTTACGAAACACATCTTCCCATCACAGCTGACTTACCGGACCTGGAGAAGTCTTTCCGCTCTGTCTCCTGGAATTGGGGGTCTGGGAGGACGGACTTCGTGGAGATGAATTCTCAGCCTTCCGTTTGGCTGCCATGGCCAATAACCAGTTTTTATTCTCTGGGGAGCTATTCTCTTTGCCTACCACCTCAGACCCTTCTCCACAAGATCCCAAAGGAAGAGGTAGTGTTCCACAGCTTTCTGAAGCATAAGGACTGGCAGGAGAAGGAGGCTCTGAAATACTAATACTAGCTCCTTCAATCTTGCTTGGTTTGGTAGGAACTAGAGAGTCCTTACCAAGGTCTTCCTGGTTACCAGCAAGGCAGCACAAATCCAAATGAAGCTTTTCAACTGGGTCATCAAGCTCAGTCACACAGTTGCAACTCTTCACACACTTCTGTTTCACACTCTCCAGACAACTTGAGTCTAGCCTCCTCTTTACTCGATTTCTAGACTCTGAGCAAGCCACTGCTTGGGATGATTTCAGACTCACAGGAATAAGGGCTTTTCTTGGAGATGTGATCTTGGTCTCAGAAGCCGGTGGAGTGATGGGTGGTGATGAGGATGGTGTTCGGGTCATCCAGTTTCTAATGGACATCTTGAAAGATGAGGGTGGTTTTGGAGAGACAGAGGAAACAGAGCCTCTTCTGCTGATGGGAGACCGAGATTTGGCAGGAGGGGTTTTAATAGAGAATGTGGGAGTATTTGAAGGAAGAGGGAGGTCTCCTGCACAGCTTGGAGCACAAGCTGCTGATGATGGGGAGGAAATGGATGGACTGCTCTTTACTCTGGGGGCTTTGGCAGGAGTACTCTGGCTATTTGTCACTGTTACTGGGAAAAAAACAAAACAAAACAGAGGGTCACAAAAATCAGAAGTGAAAGTCATAGAAAATTCCTGAATTCTCAAGGAAAATTAGAGCTAACTTACTCTTATAGGGATGGATTTCCCAGTGAGTAGATTACACAAATCACTGGATTCTTACCACACCCTTGCAGCATTTTCCTTCCCCTTTCCTAACAGCCTCCCAACTACTGTTGTAAAACATACACTTACAAAAATCTAGAAAATACAGAAAAATTAAAAGAAAAATTTCAAAGTATCGAGGTAAATCACTTTTAGCATTTTTCTATACTTGTGCATGTAATATATACATTATACACCTTAATTTTTTTCTATATGAAAATAAGACCATAATTTGTATACTATTTAGTAACATGCTTCAAGTAGATCATGAACATTTCTCACATTAATATAGACTTATACTGTCATTTTTAATAGCTAACAAGTATTCTTAGGTAACAGTAAGACATTCAAGGTTATTAATATATTTTGTTTTCATAAGCAACGTTGTCATTAGGATTCCTGATAATACTTTTGAGTAATGCTAGGGCAGAGAGGCACTGCACAGTGGCTCCCAAACAGAAGTGTATGGTCTAAAATTTGGCACAATCACTTACTATTGACTTGAACACAACCTTCTACCTCCTCTGCTTCAGTTTCCGATCTGTTAAATGGAGAGTTTTTCATCTCCACAAGAAATAAATTACTTGTTAAGGTTATTAGGCCTCACTTGGTTTTCCACCTTAATTTACAAATGGCCATCTTCCACAAGCCAAAGGATACCAAAGAACATTTCAGAAACTAACTGCTTGCTCTCAGTAAAGCAAATCAGTGGATAGAACTCTTCTCTATGTGTCCTGTTTCTTATTTATAAGCAATGGCAAGTTCCTGAGGCAAATTCATATTAACTTCATGCTTCTTTCCCCTTAGGCCCCACCAAAGACAACTCTGTATTTTCTTACTTTCCTTCTGAGCTTTTTAGATTTCTGAAATAGTGTTCCTGTCTCCAATAACAAGGAAAGGCCATCAGTTTATTTCTAAGTCACAAACTCTTTGAATTAGAACTCTGATATTTAATTCAGTTTAATTATTGAATTGCATTTATATGCAATTGAATTTAGGATGAGCTGACATAAAAATACAATCTCTTCTTTTAGCTAGAATACAGATTAACAAGCACTAATTTCAGGCATTTAGTCACCCTGTATGTTCTATCCTGTGCTTTTCACTAATCAAGCAGCTTTGCCTTGAGACAGAGAAATTCTACAAATGGATTTTTGCCTAAAATTTCCTGTCAACCATATGATTAGAAATGGCCAAAGTGATGCCACTCCTTCAACAAAGATCATTCGTGGAAAACCCTAAGGAAGTTAGTGACAGGGACCTGTCGCTGAGCACCTGATCATAGTTCTTGTACTCATGTTCTAGAACTCGATTAGTTATTATTTCAGAAGACAGAAACTTTCCAGTTGTTTCACTCAGTGCAGGTCAACAGTCACTGCACAGCCCCTATCCTATAGTCATCAGTTCCGTTAAAGTGGCCTGAAGGGTATGGTTAAAGCAGAAAGCCCTAAAATAGTATGGGTCTTAGAACATGCAGGTTCTAAGGCAGGATTAGGGAAGAAGGAAAAGCCGGGTCAGGGACAGCTGGAACTGAGCCAAGCAGATATCTAAGTTTCTGATACTTGAGTGGCAGACATCTGAAGTGTTTATTAAAGGTCAGCAAGGGATCTGATGTGGTGGAAAGCTAGGGCATTTTTCCTTTAGGATGTTAAAGTGAAGGAAGGAGTGGATCATGGGGGTTCAAAGAGAAGAGTTTGTTAGCTTTGAAGAGTAATAAAACTCTGGGCCAAATTTAAAACTTGAAAAAAAAAAAAACAGTAACTAGATTAAGATAATAATAGTTCATGGTAAAAAAAATTCACAGTTACAGAGGGGAATAAGGTGAAGAGTAAAAAGTCCTCTTTCGAATCTTCTTGTTTTACTTGTGTTCTTGTGCATCCCACAATTCTATATGCCTAATAGCACACACAAAAGTATATCATACCTTAAAAACCCACCAATAGATTATTACACACATACACCACAAACACATTCTGCCATTTACTCTTTTCTCTTAAAAGTGTTATCTTTTTCTCTGTATCTCTTCAAGTACATTAGATGCCCTGCATTCTTTTTAACAGCTATACAGTATACCACTATATTGATCCATTGATTTAATACAACATGCCCTCTAGCACATCATCTACTGAATCTCCACTGACCCTAAGCATTGCATGAGATCAGATGACACGGTAGTGCAGACTACATTACTATCCTAAAAGCTTCCTGAAAGTCAGTTCCTTTGAGGAATTACAGATAGCTTACCAATATCAGTCACTTTGGAGCTTCTCTCTGTATAAGGGTTTGCCATCTGGCCTCACTCTACCTTTTCAGTCATATCATGTACTCTGCTACTTTAGGATCCTGTTACCGGAGACTACTCACTGCTTCCTGAAAAAGCTGCACACTGTCACATTTCTGTCTTTGTTCATGTGACTTTCTTGCCAAGCCTGCCCTTTCTTGGCCAGGCAAAAATTCTCATGTATCAGGCTCCGATGACATTGTTAACTTCATTGTGAAGAATCCACAAGCTTCTTTCATTGTGAAGAATTCACAAACTTCTTTCCTGCTCTCCCACAGGAAGTAGGTTCCTTTTGTTTATACAGCAAGGAATAATGCTTATAAATGTACCAAAGCTTTTGTATCTGCCTCTTAGACTAGACTGTGAGCACCTAGTGGGCAGGTAATGATGATTTACTCATTTTTAGGTCTAGTGCCCCTGTAGTACCCATCAAGGAATTATTAAACAATTTTTTGTTAAATGTCATTACTGCTGAGAGGGATGATGGTGAGGTTCCAGGCATCAAAAAACAGACTCTAAGTATTCTGCTGACTGGTGAGACTACAGCCAGCACATGAGATAGAACAGGTAAGGTTTCCTTCTCTTTAAGATAAGGACAATCATCTTTGTCAGTCAATAATGCCTAGACCAGAGGTTCTCAATCCTGGCTACAAACCAGAATTACTTGAGTTTTATAAAAATACAAGTACTTGGCCCCCATCCCAGACCTACTGAACAAACCTCTGCGGACGCAGAAACTTTTAAAAAGCTTCACCACTGGTTATAATGTACAGCTGGGGTTAAGAACCAACCATTCACCTTGACAGTGCTGAGATTGCTGGCTGAAATAGTGAAATAATAGTAAGCGATAGAGCAGGTGCTGCTGGGAAAAGTAGGGCAGAGGGAAAGGGGGCTATGCCTTGGATTTAAAGCCTTATGGCTGGTGTGTTTTTAAAAAGGCCAGAAGAGAAGACATGAAGCTCAGGACAGCAATGAAAGGTTGGGTAGCAATTAGAAGCTGGGAAAACAGAGGACCATAATTTTCAAAATGGCAATGTGATTAGCAGCAGTCAATCTGTTTCTGGAAGGTGCATTATAACGGGTTGAATAGCCAATGTGCCAGCCTTTGGCATTCACACATGCGGTTGGTCTGTAGAGGTCTTCAGAGTAACTCTAGCAGCACCCAGAAACAGAGAAATCTATGTTGGGTCATGAACTATGCCTTCCGGTGTTGGGTTCTAAGGGAGACAGTACTGTAGAGTGCTTCTAAGAATGTGATCTAAAAACCCAGACTGCAAGTGTTTGAACTCTGGTTCTACTACAGCTGCAAGGCTGTGTGATCTTAGGCAAGTTTAATTTCTTTTTTTTTTTTTTAAATTTTTTATTTATTTATGATAGTTACAGAGAGAGAGAGAGAGAGGCAGAGACACAGGCAGAGGGAGAAGCAGGCTCCATGCGCCGGGAGCCCGATGTGGGATTCGATCCCGGGTCTCCAGGATCGCGCCCTGGGCCAAAGGCAGGCGCCAAACCGCTGCGCCACCCAGGGATCCCAAGTTTAATTTCTTTGAGCTTCAGTTTTGGTTGTTTGGGGAACTAAAGAAGATAATCCACATAGGTCCTTAGAATGATTGTGCCAATACTCAATACTGGCTAAATGCTGTTGTTGCTATTATTTGGGTTCAAACATGGTCAGCATGTGTAACTTTTTTTGTGACTTGGCTTCCAAAACTAACAATAATTAGTAGCACACTAAAAATACTTAGTTAAGCAACACACTTTTCATTAATACTCTTAGAATGTTACTCCAATTAAAATAGAAATGCCACCTCTGGGAATCTATTTTAACAGGATGGAGGAACCCTAAATTCAGGAAAAAATTTCACAAAATATTGGAAACAAAATGTTTCCAATTATAAGAGAATAGTTGGATAAACTATGGAATATTTACTACTGGACTACTTTAATTATTTTGCTGAAAGGTAACATAGAAAGTGCTTAAGACATCATGTTCAGTGAAAACATCCCCAAGAAATCCAAATGTATTTACAGTATAACACAACTCTGTTAGGAATCTCTCTGTGGAAAAAAAAGGAAAAAAAAAAAAAAAAAAAAAGAATCTCTCTGTGAAAAAGGAGGAAAATCTCAAAAAAGTAACTTAAAATAAATGTTAATTAAAATTATTTGTGAGTGGTGGGAACACTAATGGCTTTTTCCTCATAGGATTCTTTTCTTTTTCCTTTTCCAAAATTAGGGAGAGATAAGTAAATATAAAGACAAAAGCAGCAAATAGATATCCACGTTCATGAACCACAAGACTTAATGCATCATTAAGATGGCAATATTTCCCAAACTGATCTATAGATTCGATGCAATCCCTATCAGAATCCCAGGGGACAATTTTGCAGAAATTAACAAGCTGGTTTTTAAATCTGTATGGAAATATAAGAGACCAAGAATAGTCAAAATCAAAATAATCTTAAAAAAGAAGAAAACTGGGGGACTCAGACTTTCCAATTTCCAAACCTACTACAAAGCTACAGGAATCAAGTCAATGTGGTAACAGGATAAGGATAGATGTATACATCTATGGAACAGAAATGAGAATCTAGAAATCAACCCTTACATTTATGGTCAACTGATTTTTGGCAAGGGCATGAAAACAATTTAATGGAGTAAAGAATAGTCTCTTTTAAAAATGATACTGAGAAAGCTAGATATCCATAGTGAATTTGGATCCTTACCTCACATCATAGACAAAAATAAACAAAATGGACCAGACAGCCTTAAAACTAAAAACCTCCTAGAATAAAACAGAGGAGTAAATCTTTGTGACCTTGTGTTAAGCAATGGTTTATTAGATAGAACATTAAAAGCGCAAATGACAAAGGAAAAAAGATAAATTGGATTTCAGCAAAATTAGAAAAACGGAGTCAAATGACATCATTAAGCAAGTAAAAAGACAACCTACAGAATAAGAGAAAATATTTTCAAATGACAAGGGACTTACAGCGAGTATATAAAGAACACTTAAAACTCAACATTAAAAAGACAAATAGCCCAATTAAAAGAAGGGCAAAGGATGTGGAGAAGCATTTCTCCAAAGAAAATATACAAATGGCAAATAAGCACATGAAAAAGTGCTCAACATCATTAGCCATTAGGGAAATTCAAATCTAGTGCTCACTTTGGCAGCACATATACTAAAATTGGGAAATTCAAATATAAATCACAATGGGATACCGCTTCATATTCACTAGGAGGGCTATACTTAAGAAGATAAACAATAAGAAGCACTGATAAGGATATAGAGAAATTAGAACCCTCATTTTAGATGTTGAAAAATTCTAGAATTAGATTGTGTTGATGACTGCCTAACACTGAATATCCTAAAGTACACTGCACTGTATACTTTAATGGGTGAACTTGCGGTATGTGAATAGATCTTCACAAGGCAAAAAAAAAAAGCCTCAAGAGGAAAAAAAAAGTAGAGGAAGTAAAAAGTAACAGCAGTTTACTATGTAACTCCATTCTGAATAGAAAAAAAAAAAAGAAAAACCTAAATCTTGATCAAACCCAAATTGTAATGCTGTATTGGGAAGATAGGGGAATATGGAGTATACAGAGGTTTGGTAATAGTGGGGACACAGAGAGCTAAATCCTTATCTCACAAAGTAAGAAGTCAACAGATAATGTTGAGAACTGCAACAAAGAAATGGAAATGCACAAATATTACTTAGAGATAAAGACATATGTATCAAAGAATCAGCTGAAAGATTTGACAAGGCTATCCCTGAAAAAGGGGAACTGTGGGACAGGGCCTCTGGGGACTGCTATTTATCTTATTCACTTCTGTAGAACTAGTTAACTTGTTAAACTATGATGCTAATAAAAAAGAATTTTTTTTTAAAGAGAAAAAAACAAAAACCAAAAATAAAGGCATCAAAGTCTTTATTGAAGTAGACTTAGAACAAAGGACCCCTCTGGAGTCCAGTTCTATCTGGTTATAACAACTTGTAAGAGGCTAAGCAAGTAAGTCATTGGAAAAATGAGCATATATGCAGACTTATCTTCAACTCCCCATTACCTTAGGTCTTGATGGCTAACATAAAGTGAGCTGTTAAGCTTGAATTTCCAGCTTATTAATACATATTTATTGGTAATATCAGAAATGCTTCTGGCTGGCTGGCTCAGTGCTTGGAAGATTTTTGCTTTTGAGGCACTCTCCTACCCTTCAACACTGTCTCTGTCAATTCATGGTTATTACAAAATCCACATACATGATCTTTCTAATACCTTGCTTGCTCATTCTCATGGCCTTCTACACAGCCTGTCCTTCCACCCACTCAAGTCCCTTATTCCTTGACCTTATTACTACCAACCTGTAAATCCTCCATTTTCTCAATTTCAATTACCATCTATTTTCCAGCTCACTTTTGTGAGCAATTCCAAATTCCAATTACAAAAATCCTTCGTCCCTAGGGGATTCTCAATTCATTCATCTTCCCCACTTTGACACTGTTCCCCCAGTACCACTATATCCTCACTTCTTTCCTCAGCCAGTTTCAATCCTGTATCAGTCATAATAGCCAACTTCTCATATCTACACTCAATTCCCTTGGCCCTTTGTGGATTTAGACAACATGCCTGGCTAAATGCAACTCCCCACCTACAGTGTACCTGTACCTGAGCAGCAGACACACAACCATGCTGACTGCTCACTTTTAATTCATAGCCACTAGCCTAAAGTTGACCCCCCTGCCTGACAACCATATTTCCCTGGTCCATTTACTCTTCTTTTCTCTGCAGGACTATGTTAGACTTTCTTGTCTCTCCTCAGATCTCGACCACCTCCTCCCTCATCCTTATTTTCTGTTGATGATCCTGATTCCTACCTAAGAAAACAGAAGCTATCAACTTCTACAGATCTGATTATCCCATCTATCCACCTACCTTCACTGTGCTTATATGTTCTACTTTTTCTCTAATTACTATGGATTAACTTTCCACACTCCTGGCAAAAACCTACCCTTCTACATGTGAATTTGTTTTTTTTTGTTTGTTTGTTTGTTTTCTACATGTGAATTTGATATCATCTTCTCACACTTGAGGATACTGCTCCAGCAAATTTCCCTGCATCAAGTTTTCTCATCTTTATAGGACCCTTCCAGTCACATAGAAAATGCTATATTCCTATTAAAACAAAACTTCAACACTGCTCCTTCCTTCAGCTACCGCATTTCTCTCCTTTCCTTTCTAGCAAAACTTCCTGAAAAAGTCCTCTATACATGTAGTCTCTGAGTTCTCTTCTCTGATCCTGAACACCCATCAGACACTGATAGTCTGCCAAAACTGCTCTCACTAAAGTCATCAAATAATCCCCACATTGCCAAATCCAAAGGCCAATTTTTAGCCCTTGTCTTACATGGAATGCTAAAAATATCTGACCAAATTCATCCCCCTCTCCATTATTTACTCAACTTCCAGGATACAATATTCTCCCGGTCTTTCTCTATCTCTGGTTGTGTCTGTTCCTTCACTCTTCCAATCTCCAAACACTGGGGTGGTCCAAGGCTCAGATCCCATACCTTTTCTCCTTTCTTAGCTATCACTTCCTTCACCTATATGATGGTGAATCCCAAAGTTATAGCTCCAGCCCTGAACTGCAGAATTAAACATCTAGCTGCCTCTATGACATCTTCATTTGAATGTCTAATAATCATACCAAACAATATATCCAAAAGGAACTTTGGCTATTCCCTGCCAAACCTGTTTCTTCTGCAGTGATTCCTGTCTTAGTTAATGGCAATTCCATTCTTCTAGCTTTTCAGGTCCTAAAACTCTGAAGTCATCCCTGGTAACTCTCCCTTACATCCTACATCTGATTCCACACTACCTTGTAAATATATCCAGAACCTGGGTGATTTATTTACCATATCTTTTGCTACCCCTCTGTCCATATCACCATCACTGCTTCCTAGATTATTTCAAATAACTTCAAAATTAGCTTCCAGCTTTTATACTGATCCCTTTACAATTTGTTTTCAACACAGGAGTAAAAACGATCAAGTTAAGAAAAGTCAGATCATGATACTCCTCTATTTAACACCCTGCAATAGCTTTTTGTCTGTTAGAATAAAAGCCCAAGAACCTCATTTTGCACTACTATTCTCTTCCCTCTACTTAGCTTGCTCTAGCCACAGGAACATGTCAAGCCTTCAGAGCTTCTGTATTTGCTTTTTTGTCTGCTTGGAATGTTCTTCAAAATGTCCACCTGGGTCACTATTTCACTTCCCTTACTCAAATATCATCTAAATATTGAGTTCCCCTGGGCACCTTATTTTCCAGTGTTCCTTTTTTTCCTATGTACTTATTATTCCTTGACATAGTACCTATCTTACTTTAACATGTTTCTTTGCTTCTCATACTAATCTGTAAACTTTGTTTACATCTTTAGGATTTTTGATTCTTTTGTTTGTTGCTAAATCTCCAGCAACTCAGAACAATGCCTAGCACATAGAAGTTCAATAAATACTTGACAATAAATCCACCACTGTAGTCCAGTACCTCGTGTAGATGATAAACTTAGTTGTGTTCAGAAAATATTTATCAAAAAGAATGAATGTGAAAAAGATGGTGCTTTCCTTTAAAAATATACCAAAACAAGATCAAATTTAGCTTATCCTTCTGTTTTGTAGAATGAAGCCAGTCAAACTATAAACAACTTAGAAAAATGCATGGGATCCTTACCTAGGTCAGCTCTCGCTTCTTTTTTCTTCTGAGAGGCCCAACCCACTATGGAGAGTTTATCTCCTCCTGATTTCTCCTCTAAGCCTCTATTCAAGCGCCAGATTTTCAGTGTATTGTCATCAGAGCAAGTAGCAATCTAATGAGAATCAGGAAGGGAGTTAAGAAGTTTCAATCAAAGATTTACAACCAAGTAAAAGGTAGATGTTAAAGACTCTGTCTGATATACCAGGATGTAGAAAATGATATCTGAAAAATCATGTATTTCCATCCCTTGCTTTCAGGAATCACTCCAAATTTTCAAAGGACTCTCTTGCTTCTTTATAATTCTGATGGTATGTCTTTTGCTACCAGTCGTTTCTTACCTGACCTTAGCCTAAAAAGCCCTAAAAATCAGGTTCATTTTACTCTCAAAAACTTGGGCAAGTCATCATCTTCATCACCTTCTATATAACTATGAAATATAAAATTACGATACTTTTTTAACTCTCTCTTAAATGATAAACCAGTGTATGTCATCAACGTTGAATTTCTACCACTTTCTTCTGAATTCTACGTGTTCTGGCTTAGTGCAGAAGTAATGGGATCATTTCCAAGATCAGGCTTAGTCCATGACTCTAGTAGGCTGTGACAAGTAGAATGAAACCATTTCCTTAAGATTCTTTTTCAGATAGGTAAAAGAGCAATCTGGGAAAACAACAAGTTCACTAGGCTGAAAGAAGTTAAAAATAACCTTTGCCCCTTTAAAAATATCTGACCATTCCCGATCTTGGTCCCAAGCCTTTTATGGCAGAGAAAGTCCAGCTTAAAGAGCTTGTGGCAAATGGCCACTGGTACCAGAGCTGTTCCCCAGCATTTGTTTATATAATTTCTCTATTTCAGTCACTGAAGAGAGAGAAAAAAAGAACACACGTTCTCTTAAGTCTTGGCCCCCAAGAGACTGGCAGCTTTTTCCTTTCCTTACTGGGAGGCCAAAAGAAGACACACATATTTAACTGCTCAACAAGAAACGCCTGGAATCCTCAGTTACTCTATGGTGTACTAACAAGAATTATTATTTCCAGAGTACCTGCTGTGCATCGGACAATCTACATTTTTTATATTGTTTAATTCTCACAATGTAAAAAGCCCTGAACTCAAATAACCTCATCCATAAAACAAGAATACAATTATTTGCCCAAGGTCACCACAATTAAGTGGCAGAGCTAGAACTGAAATCCAAATTTTTCCAATTTCAAAGGCTAGATTTTAAAACCATATTTTATCTTCCTAACCCTAGGATAGGAATAAAATTATTTTAAAAAACCTTTTAAATGAGTAGTCATTATATTAGTATAGGTGAGTCTTTTCTGTGCATATTGATAAAGGCAATCTAGGATAGTTGAAAAAAAGAGAACATAAATAACTAAATAGGTACAAAACTCCATGCGAAAAGCAGATATTTCACTGGAAGTTACATGGAATCTCAGAAAGTCATTGGGATGTAATTATTGGTAATCAAAGCAATGAGTTAAAAAAAAAAAAGGTCAATCATGAGGCTGACCACAGAAATGGTTATACAGATACAGAAATAAAAAGAAATCAGAGCAATACTGGAAAGCTAGCAGGGATGCCATGAGTAGACCAGACCTTAAGAAGTTTCTAGAAGATAAAAAACAGATGGGACCAAAACCTCAAAACGTCATAAATGAAAGGGGATATTTCCACAGAAGTGATATTTCTTGTAAACCCAAAATAACCCAAAGACCAGAGGCAGTAGAAGCTGGGAAAGTGAGTGGAAGTTAGGCCACTATTGTATGAAATTTCTACATGTACACAAAGTTTATGTTTCTGCCCTTTCTACATTTCAGGTATTTTGTTTGTCTTGAAGTATTATTGCTAAAAAATTTTTTTAAAGTGAGAAATGTCTAAAACATTTTGGAGCTACTTATACAGTGTAGCATAGATAACCTGACACACTATGACTTCACAGTAAGTACAGTTTAGGCAGGTGAAAACTAAACTGGACTGTGAAGAACAGTCAAGATGTTACCATTAACATATCACATTGGTAATATGAAGAGAGTTAAAAAAACTAGTTTTTCCATCTTAGATTTTTTTTTTTTACCTTAGATTTTCTGATGAAATTTAATTACATTAAAAACTTAATTCTATGTTTAGGAAAGGAATTACTGTAGGAAATCAAGAAATTCATTCTTATTCCTTAGTTAAGTTTCTCTATTGGTAAAGTAGAATATATATGACTAATGGTGAGATAGATACTGGATGGCCTCTAGATTTTTCCATCTCTATTTAAACATAAAAGTCTGCATAACTCTCAGACTAACCTTGAGAAAATTTACAAATCTGTGATCTACTTTTTAAACCAACTATAGAGATTTATTTACAAACCTTTGTGAAGTCTGATGGACACCAGCACACAGACGTGACCTCTTGAGAGTGACCCTGGAGCACAGTAGGAGGATGCCAGGGTGTGGAGACCTAGCATATCATCAAAAAAGGAAAAAACAAGTCAGCAGAGCAATATTAGGTCTCCCACATAAAGCCTTTGAATCTCTCCATATTTGTGTCTTACAGAGCCTCAAGATTGTTACCAATATAATCTCTAAATATGCCTAGTTATAGCTCAGAAAGAGTCCCAATGGGTAATAAAAGCATTTCTGTCACTGATCTAACAGAATGAAATTAGCAAAAATAAACAAATAATAGGAATTTACATACCAGGACAGGTCTTATTTCAATTCAAGACTACTTAGCTATATGTATTTTGTCAAAAATTCAAGAATGACATTGTTCTTCACCTCTTCACTAATAAAGTTTCTATAAGGATAGGTAGGGTTCAGCTGGCTAGGTAGTGTGAACTTCGACTGGAGTCTTTTTTTTTTTTTTTTTTTTTTTTTTTACATACCCTAGATATTTTCAGATCTTCTCTAATCAGCTACTTCCAGGAACATTACATTAACTAAACCCTGAGGCATCTCAGACATACTACTAGTTCTCCTTCAACAAGAGGACAGTCTTTCACGCGAAAGACTCACTAATTTTTACCAAAGTCCCTAAAGTTATATCCCTTCGTTCTGAAGCAATATAAATTATATACTTTTACATGGCACTTTGGTATCTTTTTTGGAAAAAAAAAATCCTCTAAAATTGCATTTTGGCTAATTTGCTTAAAGAAATTGTGAGTTTTCAGTTAAGTACCGCTACATGTTAATGAATCAAGAAGGGTCATATTGTGCAGTACTACACACGTGACAGATCAGATATCGCCCCTCACTGGATGCCACTAGTGATATCCATTTGACAGTTGACTCATTCATAAGAGTTGTCAATCCCTTTCAGAGGCCATGGGAATTAATCAGCACAATATGGGATATAAACTCACATAACTATTATTAGCACATGTTTGAAAAAGAGGAATTATTCTCTTTTCGTTTTCCTGAGGCTCTGAATCATTGCTCATCTGTATGAAGAAAGTGGAGGCAACTCTGGAAAGAATATTTCTAAGAATGACTAAGAAAATAGATTCCTTCAATTGTAGTGAAGGGAGTCAACACGCTGATTCATAAGGTCATCCAACTCAATTATTACTACTCTCTTGGGTTAAGTGGCACATGTAATGACTCAAAGAGCAAAAGAAGAGAAAGAGTAGAGTCTAATTTGCCTTGCTGGGTTAATTAGAGTTTAACAGAAAAAGCTTTTTCCTGAGTATTATCTAAAAGGATCTCACTTTCTGCCTCCTACAATGGCACAGAGAACAAGAACTCATTCTCTCACAAGGTAGCATATTTTAGGAAAAGACTTTCAAGATAGTCTCTATTTCAGGAGTCACAGAAATTCTCCTCCCTCCTCCATTTGGGATGGCCCCAACCCATTAAGTTTCTCTTCACCCAAGGCCCAAGTAGGACTGGTAGCAGCAAATTAAAAGGGAGTGAAAATCCTAATGTCCTCTTGACTGATCCTCCCTGGTAGGAATACATTATTCTATTCCATTGGTTTACTCTGCTTGTGGCCTCTAGCTTGTCATTTCATGATACTGCCTCTTCTTCAATTTTCTAGGCATTACAAAATCTAAGGGAACCTAACCATGTACACAAAGAATTAAAATTAATTTAAGAAAAACCAAACATCTGCCAATAGAATACATGCACATTTTTGCATTTATCCATAGGATCTAGGAGACAAAAACAAAAGACCCCTTGGATAAACTTTTTGACAAACTGATAATAAGGTAGGAATAATAATGACAGGGATGCCTGGGTGGCTCCCAGGTTGAGTGTCTGCCCTCAGCTGAAGGGTGTGATCCTGGGATCCAGAATCGAGTCCCACATCGAGCTCCTTGCAGGAAGCCTGTTTCTACCTCTGCCTGTGTCTCTGCCTTTCTCTCTCTCTCTCTCTCTGTTTCTCATGAATAAATAAATAAAATCTTAAAAAAAAAAAAAGGAATAATAATGACAATGAAAGTATTTGTTAAGCCAGGAACTTTACATAGCATTAAAGTGGGGGAGGGGTTCCTTAAAAAGTTAAATACAGAATTTATTACTATATGACTCAGGTAAAATTTTTTTTAAAAGATCTGTTCATCCATTTCAGAGAGAGATTGAGACAGCACACATGCATGTGAGTGGGGGAAGGGGCAGAGACAGAGACAGAATGAATTTCATGCAGACTCCCTGTCCAATGGGGAGCCCATTGTAGGGCTCAATTCCATGACCTAGAGATTATGACCTGAACCAAAAACAAGGGTTGGACACTCAATCAACTGAGCCACCTAGGCACCCCAGGATGTAGCAATTCTATTAAGTATACATACAATAGAATTGAAAATATATGTTCAAACAAAAACTTGTACATGAATGTTCATAGTAGCCAAAAAGTGGAATGAATAATTTACAAGTCCACCAACTAATAAATGGATAAATAAAATGTGGTTTATCCATACAATGGATATCCAGCCATAAAAATGAAGTACTGACACGTGCAATGACACAACAAATCTGGAAAACATTATGTTCAGTGAAATAAACCAGACATAAAAGATTACATATTGTATGATTCCATTTATAGATATGTCCAGAATAGGCAAATCTATAGACAGAACATAGGTTAGTGGTTGCCAGGGGCTGAGGGCAGGGGAGAATGAAGAATGACTCTTTAAGGATACAGTGTTTCTTTTTTGGAATAATGAAAATGTCTAGGAATGAGAGATAGTGGTGGTGGTTGCACAATATTGTGATTGTACTCAAAATCACTGAACTGTGACTAAAATGATGAATTTTATACTATGTGAATTCTATCTCAATAAAAAAAGTGGAGAGATGGGCATATTGTGGACTGAAATGACAACTCCTGTCTGGCAAGTTTGTTTGAATAGTAGTTACAAGGGCTTTTACAGTTTAGGACTATCCTAGGATGGTATAGTGTATTTATTGACTAATTCAAAGAGGAATTTCCTCCAGCGAAACTCAGTGTGTTTTAAAATCCTTCATTTTTATTCAAGTAAGGTTTTATTTATTGTCACTTCATTATGATAAAACATTCCTATAATTGCAGGATTTCATTTTTTATAAACCTCCCTCTACTTTTAAGTAGTTAGAGAAAATTATTAAGTCCAAGAGACATTTATACCTATGCATTCTGGAGATGGTCAAAACACAGAAAACTGTCCCCTCTTATAAATTCTGGTCGTTATACAGAGTTTAATTCAAGACATGAAGAATCCCCAAGTTAAAACTCCTAGAACTATGAAGGTTATCGCTAGAAATAACTGGCTCTAAATTACGCATCTAATAAAACACCTTGTATCCTTAAACATGCAAAAAAGATCAGCACCTTTCCTCAAAAAATCTCCTTACTCTGCCCTGTCAGAAACCAAATCTCATCTTTATTTCTGCCGTGAGATCATTTACACTTCCTAAAGTGTCAGGCTCAATGTTTCGCCAGTCAGCGGTAGAATGACTGTGCCAAATGAGTTTATTTATAACCACTTCAATACTATTCAGTGGCTACAACAGAAATGAACAAGGGAAGGGAGGGAGGTGGTGAGATGGGACAAAGGGTAAGAAATTAGAAAGAAAAAACTATTATTAACTGTTTGTATTTTTAGGTGTTGGGCCTTAGTATCAGTCTATATTACATCTCCCCTTTGCTGAGCACTGGTAAAAATTAAAAGACCATTCTCTGAGGTCTTAAGATCTGAAATTCCTTTCTTTCACTCTGTTTTCTTGGGCCTGTGGGCTTTTTAACATAGGAAAAATCTTGGCACTTGAGACAATTCTGACCTTTTGGAAACATAGCTGAGCTACAAGATAACCTAACAGTGTGATACTCAGCTTGCATGGAATGATTTTTAAACTACACCCCCACCCCTTTTTTTAAATCATGGAAAAGAGAAATTGAGCCACCTCACTAGGCAAATTCAATTTTAGGAGCAGTAAGCTTGCCAGGATCTCAAATATCAGAGCCTGCACACTGAGTTATGTGTGGACAGGCAGGAGAACATCATGTCTGAACCACATCATTCAGCACTGACATGTGACCCAGCCTAGGAATTTGGGTCACTCATGTATGTGATAGCCACTGACTGGATGTCTGAAAATGGGTTAGTAACAACCACCAAGTCTCTTTACTGAACATCTTTAGAGAGAGAAACCAATGTTCAACCCTCATTCCCTGAAACAAAACAAAAGAAAAGGCTTTGTACTAGAGATAGCAAGAGAGGAATTTTAAGAACTGACAATAAAACTGTCTATATACACATGCAAACACATATAAGTATAATATACAATTATATGCATAATTATGTGTATATAATTTAAAAACTGATTTTAAATGATTTTTAAAAACGATCAGTGCAAAAGTATTTCTTCCACAATCTTTTATTATGTTTTTAACGTATATAATTTTTTAAAAAAAAGAATTTAAAAACTTAAAAAGATACAAACTTTGGTAGTAACAAAATCCTCCTGCTAAGTTGGGAGCTGCAGTAAAAAAAAGGAATGAAGATAAGAAAGTGAGAGAAGGAGAAAAGGAAAACAACAAGTAAAATAAGAAGTATTAAGACCAAACTTGAAACTCAAAATTTAAAATATAAGAAGAAAGCATTAGTGTTAGTAACACATATTGTTAAAGTTTAAAACTCAACTCATAAAATTTCATAGACAAGAAACTAGGTACAAACTCTTTTGGATGGGAGTCTCAGGTATATATTTTATAAGCAAATTTTCAGTTAAAACAAATGAATCTTGGATAAAACAACATCTCCACCATGTGACCACCTAGGATATAAATCACTAAAAACTCTTAAAGCAGAGTTGCATTTTTGCACTTCTAGGTATACAGAAAAATCATTTTTAGTATGTCCATTGGACCAGATGAAATTAAGCTGAAGAACTATGCTTCATACTTGACAGGTTCTATTCCATCCTAAGCCAGTATTAAAGATGTGACTTCTCAGAGCTTGGCAGCACTAAGAATGATATAATTTCCTCCTGAGAAGGGATATGATAACATTGAACCTATGAATCTATCAAGTTTTAGACATCATGACTCTAAAATCCAAAATGTGAGGTGCCTCAGTGGCTTGGTTAGGCGTCCAACTCTTGATTTTGGTTCAAGTCATGATCTCAGGGTCATGGGATTGGACCCTGCATTGGGCTCTGAGATCAGCATGGTCTGCTTGCCCCTCTCCCTCTGTTCCTCCCCACTGCTCACTCTCTCTAAAATAAATTAATTAAAAAAAAAATCCAAAATGTGTGAACTCTGATCATTCAATTCACCAAAATCAAGGACATTTATGATATTACACGGCAATCTAGAAGATAATTAATTTTTAGCCCTGGAAAATGATGCTATAATGTTCTTCTGTCTCTGAACTCCCAGATATTTCTATAATTAATCATAGAAAGAGCTATTTTTCAGTGGTCAGCAAGTGCTGCTTGTTGTGTAATATTTCAGTTTTCTCTACTGAACCTCAAATGGACAAATTTAAGCTTCTTAGCTTATAGTAGTCACTTTAGGAATCACGTATATTTAAAAAGAAAGAAGATAGACTTGTGAACAGGAATGGGAACTTGCAAAATAAAAAAATTTAAATAATGCTATTAAGTATATATAAAACTGATCAAGTGGCTACATCTATCCTAATCACCTTAAGATTGGCCACTTGTAAGAAAATAAAGAATATAATTACCATACAAATATTTTTTAGTGTTTTGTGCAAGGCTCTGTGGTTGATTTGGGCATAGGATCCTGGGAATTAAAATACTGTATTTTGAAAGAAGAGTTTGAAAACACAGAACAGAAAGGCAATCCAACATGTTTTTCCAGAAAGCAGAATAAAGTAGTTAAGGTTATCTCCAGTATTCTGAATTCTCAATTTCCTGGTAATCTGTGAAACTGCGGGAGTACATGGATTATCAATTTCTGAAAAGCTCTGGCCGTGAAAAGTGTGATATATTCTGACAATCAGAGTGAGATCTGGCTATGTTAAGAAGCAAGAATTAACTTTTACTGAACATCTACTGCAGGAAAAGTTAATAGTAGTTTACATTAAACTTACTCATCTAAGAAGAAATATTTGTAAGAATACTTTAGCCTCCTATTTGTGAAGGAAGTCTGGCAACTTACCTTCCAGATGTAGGCAGCCTCATCACTTGAGCCACTGACTAAAAACTGGTCATCTGGACTAAGACTTGATTTAACATAAAAAGTAGAGTTTTGATGTCCATTGAAGATAGCCACTGCCAGAGGAAAAAAAAATCCAATTACTTGGTTCTTGTTATTACTCATGTTCAAATAAATGTAGACAGTACACATGTTCTAACAAGATTTATTAGTGTGGTAACTATTGAATATTGGAACATTATCAAGTTACATTCACTAAATTAAAGGGAACTGGCAGAAAAGTAAAGAAGTCTCAGAAAGAGGTTTTATATTAGACCCAATCTCATGATCTAAGGCCAAATACTTGATATGGAGCTAGCTATAGAAGAGAAAGTAATGGAGAACATTCTTAAGGAGAAGAATGCAACTAGTGTCCACTCTTTTAGTAAAATGCCTTTATCTGAGCCTCCTTCCTCACTCTAGGGTAGGGTTTTCTCCTTTGTATAATACATTGGTCCCTCTTCCTCATAAACTTCAAATCTTGAAGGTGAATTTCATTTTATTCTTTCCCCACCAGACCTCACAGTGCTTTGAACACCGTAGATCTTCAAACACTTATTGCATGAATAGGTAATAATCAGTGGAAAGTGTTAAGATTTATGGATAGCTAATTTGGAATGTGGGAATCTTTTTATTTATTGGGGTGGGAATCTTTTTAATCTAACACTTTGAATAGGCTGAGAAGTAGCTAGTGGGGTAAATTCTATGTTTGTATGTAAGATACTTCAACTAGGTTAGGCTTAGCCTTCAGGCTTAGACTTCTTACTATCTGTGATAAAAGGGCAAGTAACTCAATCTAGCAATGTGCTTGATGGGTTCTTCTAACCTAAGATGACCAAAATTTGAGGCCTCTGGTATCAGAACACAATAGAAAATACAAAAAAACCCCTCAGTTATTGGAAAATTTAAGGATATATTTAAGCAGGAAACAATATTCACTCCAATCTTCTAACAGAAAGGAAGGAGCTTAATGGCTTTCCTTCAGTGTTAACAGAAAAATTCCTTTTGCCAGAACAAAACTGGAAAAAGGCTTTGTATTTTTAGCTTTTTAAGAAAAAACCTACATACCAAATATAGGTTTTTAAAGCACCTACACTTCGACAGTGGATGTTAAACAGAATATGAATCAATTCAGATACACATTTTCTTTTTATCTACTATGATAGATAAATCCCCACAAAATAAACAGACTCCTTTACTCCTGAATACAACTCTCTAAAGGTATAGTTGTTTATCTTTTTAACCCTAACTATGAATGGAAAACTACAGACCAAATCTTCCACTAGACCTGTGAGTATTTATTGCCCTCTGCTGGTCTAATCACATATACTGCCAATGCTTCAAAGCATTCAAAAAATCCTAAAACCTGTACTGGCTTTGATTAGCCCAGCTTAATCTTTCTTTGATAATTTGGCCTTGGGCAGCCAAGGTGGCTCAGCAGTTTAGTGCCACCTTCAGCCCAGGATGTGATTCTAGAGACCTGGGATCGAGTCCCATGTCAGCCTCCTTGCATGAAGCCTGCTTCTCCCTCTGCCTGTGTCTCTGCCTCTCTCTCTCTCAATCTCTCTGTGTCTCTCATGCATAAATAAATTTTTTAAAAATCTTTTAAAAAAATAATAATTTGGGCTCTGAAAATGCTTCAGTGAAGTGCTTCAGAGTCATCCGTGTGAACATCACTTAGTATAATAAAACACTGTGAATTAAAAGTATGGGAGATGAAGTATTAAGCTCAGGAGGTAAGCAATTACCTCCTGTCCTACACATCTGTCACTCAATCTCTAAGGAACATAGCTACCTACCTATCTAATTATCTATCAGAGCCAATAAAATAATTTTAGGAGAACAGGAAAAAAGTTAATAAATTATTAGTAAGTTGCCTTGAGCATATTTGACTAAACTCAAGGACCCCTTTAGGGTCACACTACAAAAAATGACATAGAAAGAGCTCTTGTACACTCGATAATACAATTAGGATTATGCTTTTATCTTTTGGAGAAAGATTTTGAAAAGTCTATTTTATAGGACTATCTAAATTAGACGCTGTCCAAGTTCTGATTTCATTCAGGAAAACAGCGAAAGTTATAAACTGCTTCCCTTTTCCAAATACTCTTGCTCTTTTATTTTTTTAAATTTACTTTTTTATTTTTTAAAGATTTTATCTATTCAGGAGAGGCAGAGAGAGAGAGAGAGAGAGAGAGAGGTAGAGACACAGGCAGAGGGAGAAGCAGGCTCCATGCTGGGAACCTGATGTGGGACTCGATCCCGGGTCTCCAAGATCATGCCCTGGGCTGAAGGCAGCACTAAACCGCTGAGCCACCCGGGCTGCCCTATTCTTGCTCTTTTAAAGACAACACCAGATCTAATCCAGGGCATTGGAAATACCAACTACAAAGCTGTCACAGAACTCAAACTCCTAATATTGGCTTGGGGCAGACTTTGGAACCTTCTGTAAGGGGATCCCTGGGTGGTTCGGCGGTTTGGTGCCTGCCTTTGGCCCAGGGCATGATCCTGGATTCCCGGGATCGAGTCCCACGTCAGGCTCCCTGCATGGAGCCTGCTTCTCCCTCTGCCTGTGTCTCTGCCCCTCTCTCTGTGTGTCTCTCATGAATAAATAAATAAAATCTTAAAATTAAAAAAAAAAAAAAGCCTAGCTAAGTTCTGTACTATTTTAAGATTTCTTATTTAATAGTAAATCCTACTTCAGTGGGAGCTAGATAGCTTTAGGGATTGGTTATAGAACAGAGTTATACCTGAGTAATAACCAGGTACTAATATGTAGCTTACCTCAACAGTTGATAAGGTTCTCAAAATTATGTAACCAAAATAGCCTTCTTAGAGTATGTCTGAGAAACTTTCATTTCTTTTTTTTTTTTTTAACTGCCATGTATCAACTTTAAACACCAGATTTCAATTTTAATTTTCTTGAAGGGAAAAAAAAAAGGTGAGGTTGGGGAAAACTAGAGATAAAATAGACACTGCCCGACATTAAGAAGGCTGATAAAAGGTAGATAAAAACTATTTTTGGGTTTAAAATATTCAGCTCCTTAATTGTAACAAACAACCTCCAAACAAGATAAAAGCTGAAAACAGCCTTTTGTATCCTACAAAAATTGAGATAATTCTAAATATAGTCAAATGGGCATAATTTCAGAAAAGACTCACTGTTAAAATTAAGTCACCATATTCAGCAAGATTTTGTTTGCTTGTGAAATTATCACAAAGAAAATACATCTATGAAAACATCATTGAAACTAATCAAAGACCCCAAAGTCCTCCTATGTTTTAATAAATCTGGTTTAGAAAAAAGATCAACATTAAGTTATCATTAACAAAAACCTCTGTATTAGTTTCTGGGTAAGAGATTTATTTTTTATTTTTATTTTTCCAGGTAGAGATTTTAATTTTAAATGGCTAAGATCTTACCTGGAGAAGTCTTTAATCCAGTCATATTGAACATGTAGATATTGTCATCTGTGCAGTTAGCAAATAAAGTAGAGCCAGTGGAATCCAAAATCAGACTTGAATATCCTAGAAAAAGAAAACTCTAGTTAGCATGTCCTGATGACAGCAAGTAGAACTGAGGTAACAATGTTCAGGTAAAAAGATCGTTCCACAAGATCATCAGAATTCTTCTTCCCCCAAATATATACAAACCAAAAATATCCTTCTGAGTTTTCATCTTTTGAATTTCAAAAAGATACAGCCATATGTTAATCTCAAGTCTATGTTGCTGAAAACTACCTTGGTATTTATTTTTAAAATTGTAACAAAAACTCACATCTCCAAAAAAGTCCTACAGGGTATAAAAAAAGGCTTACCTAGTTTTCGAGTACTGCTACCTGGGTACAGGAAAGACTTGGATGCTATGGGTTCCTGTCGATAAGCAGTATAATTCTTACGTAAATCCCATATCTTGATTACCCTAAAAACCAAGGTAAAGAAAATTATTTTGTAACCCCCCCAAATCCAACTAGTTTCAACTACATTGAATATGAGATGACTTTTAATCTAACTCTTCTGGCACATCAACCAGGTAAAATGAGGATATCTCATTGGGAAACAGATTAAACTATCTCATACTGTTGTTTCCAACGTCAGGCTAACAACTCAGGCAGAACGGAAACAGATGTGGTCTGACCCAGCGATGGGTTACCTTGAGTTTACTTCAAGGGAGCGGAAAAGGAAGATGAAGGTTGGGTTTTGATGATCATTGTTTCATTGTTTCAGAAAAAAAAAAAAACAAAGCAAAACAAATACTTCCTAAACCTTTAACACTCTGCATGTAACCTCTAACATCGTAAGTAACAAGCTGTTCCTATGGTTTTATCTCTACATAGAACTCCTTAAGTAATCCAGTCTAAACAACTTTTCCTGTGAAATAAAGAAATAAAGTATTTTTTTTAGTTCATCTATTGGTATAATTGTCTTAATCCTCAACTTGTAGTGTTTTTTTTTTTTTTTTTTAATTTAAAGATTTATTTTTTAGAGAAAGAGCAAGTGAGTAAGAGCAGGATCAGGGGTATAGAGGGAAAGAGAGAATTCCCAGCGGATTCCCTGCTGAGCAGGGAGCCCTAACTCAGGGTTCCATCTCACAACCCTGAGGTCATGACCTGAGCCAAAGCCAAGAGTCAGTCACCTAACTGAATGAGCCACCCAGGGACCCCTCACCATCTAATTTATAGGCTACATGAAAACACAAGCTTGGTATAAAAGTACAGTATCCTTGAAAACAGAACAAGCTTTCATAGCCATTCATAAGCATAATTAATAACCAGCAGATAATCCTCCATTTGTGTCTGAAAATTTGGTCCACAGAGGAGTTTTGGTGTCCAGAAGACACAATGGAAATCCTAGTTCATTAAGCCATCATCTTTTAAAATTAGTTTCAAAGGGAGGGATGTCTTGAGAGATATGACAAACAAGTAAGAGGGCGAAGAAGGGGGCTTAAAAACACTCAAAGAATTTTTATGGTAACAAAACAAACAAGAAGTATCACAAACTTATTTGGAAGCCAAACATTCAGACCAATCACAGATAGCAGGTATGTAAAAGTCATTAGGATTTATCATTATAGTTAGATTATACTCCAATATGCCCATGATAGAGAATCAGATTCCTTCTTTTAGGGGTATTACTAAACCTGAGAAGATAAAAAATCCAAAAAAATAGAAATTTTATTCCTTAAAATGAAACTCACTGCCTAAAGTATACTGCATGGACAAGACAGCTATCCATCTAGCTTCTCTACAGCAGCAGCAGCAGCCAACACTGCTCCTATGTGCTATATAATGTGTGAAGTGTGACACACGGATCACCTCATTTAATTATTTGAGCAAGAGTCCTAACTAGATATTTTTCAGTGTGATCTGTAGTTCCTCATCTCAGCTGGGTATTCACTATGTTGAAAGTTAAAATAGCATACACATTCGATTAAAATGGGACTAGGTGACTTCCCTATCACAGTTTATGAAAGAGATCTCATCAAAAGAACCAAGAAATAAAGGCTCTTACCCATCCACAGCTCCTGCTGAGATTAATGTATTCTCATCTTGAAAGAGGACCACAGTAACACTCTGCTGGAAATCCTAACAGGACAAGGCAGAAAAAGACAGAAGAAAGTCCTATTTTAGGTATCATAATCTTCACAATCAAGACACCAATATGCTAAAATGATGGCTTCCCCAACTCAAATTCTGAGTTAGACTAAATCTTCCCTCTCCAATAATCCTGAATCAGATATTTATACTGACCAAGAAATAATTTTAGCATGAAAATGACCTAAACACCATTAACTAGAGTAGTGTTGACTTTTGACTTGTACTCAAGGAAAAAACAGGTAAATAAAAGATTTGTCTAAATCTACAGGTTCTACTTAAAAATCGGTTCTACTAATAAGCTATGTATCTGCAGGAAACTCATTGAACTTTCTTGTGCCTATTTTATCTATAAAATGTCACCATCTACTTAAACTGTCATATAGGAGGATCTAAAGAATTATGTATGAAAGCTGATTACAGCTCTCTTCCTCGGCACCGCCTGCGGAGGTGGCAGCCATCAATTGCTGGGCATCATGGCTGCCCTCAGACCTCTAGTGAAGCCCAAGATCGTTAAAAAGAGGACCAAGAAGTTCATCCAGCACCAGTCAGACCCAATATGTCGATATGTCAAAATTAAGCGCAACTGGTGGAAACCCAGAGGCATTGACAATGGGGTACGCAGAAGATTCAAGGGCCAGATCTTGATGCCCAACATTGGTTATGGGAGCAATAAGAAAACAAAGCACATGCTGCCCAGTGGCTTCAGGAAGTTCCTAATCCACAATGTCAAGGAGCAGCTAGAAGTGCTGCTGATGTGCAACAAATCTTATTGTGCAGAGATTGCTCACAATGTATCCTCCAAGAACTGCAAAGCCATTGTGCAAAGAGCAGCCCAGCTGGCCATCAGAGACACCAATCCCAATGCCAGGCTGTGTAGCAAAGAAAATGAATAGACAGCTTATGTGGTGTCATGTTTGTGTTAATAAAACCATAAAACTACCAAGAAAAAAAAAAAGGTGATTACATGCTCTGAAAAATTTAAAGGAGTTCAATGGAATTTCACCCCTAATTGCTGTTAACAAGTTTTCTTGGCTCAGAATTAGATTGTCTGAAATGATACTCATTTTAATTCCATCTGGTTTATAAAAACCACATTAACCCTGTCAATTTTTCTTTTTTTTTTTTTTTTTAACCCTGTCAATTTCTACTCATGCCTGTGTCCTATTCTTGGTATGCAATTTTAAGTCCTAATGTTTTAGTAAACACATTTCTCCAACATATTAATTTGGGTCCTACAAACTAGGAATATTAGAAAAATAAACACACTAAAATAAGAGTCCTGGTGATTTTTTTTTTTAAAGAAAAAAGATGTATTACAGGCAATGTTTAAACTTTGACTATAAGATGCTAGAGATACTATATTCTACCTAAATATTTCAATATATTTTGCCAAATGTTTAAAAAAATATTAAAAACTCATATATTTCTTATAGTTTGTGTCTGAGAATGTGTCTGAAAAAGGGGATCAATATACTTAACATTTTGCCAAATGTTTTAAAAAGTATTAAAAACATATAGTTCTTATGGTTTGTGTCTGAAAAATGGGGATCACCTCCCCCTATAGAAAACTATAACATGATACTTAATATGCTTCTTCAAACTATCCCCCCTTTACTAATGAATTACATTATACTATAGATAGCATGTGCATGGAGCTTTCTAGGGATGAGGCTCAGGAAGATGAATTTTTAATATGCTTCTAGGTGATGGTGTTGCACACTAGAGTTTGAGAACTACTATCGTAGGTACTGAGTAGTAAGTAATAAACCACAGATACCAAGAGGAAATGATGATTCTCATTTATTTAATCTAAAGCTCCTACTTTATGCCCAAGAAGTTCCTTAAAATACGATTCTATCCTACTATTAAGATCTGTACACATTACACAGCTATAAAACCTTACCACAGATGGAGCAAGTCCTTTTGAATTCTGTTTCTTCTTAGGTTTTGATGGGGTTTGCTTGTCTAAGGTATTGTGAGCTCCACTGATTTGATTCACTTGCCTATAAAATCCATCTGAAAGATATTCCAAGCAAACTGATTTAGGTTTCACAACTTTATTCTCATGCTGATTGTAACATTTACACGTAAGATCTCAAAATTAATTATATTCTTAAATAGTGAAATTAGAAGCTAGCAGAGCTCTTGCATTACATTTCTTTTGGTGACATTACGACGTATAGAAGAGAAATAAGCATATGGATAATTATAGCAGCTTTATTCCAAAACTTAGGTAATTGACAGGTCCTTCAGTAGATGAATGTATGAATAAACTGTGGTAAATCCAGATAATGGCACGCTATTCAATGGTAAAAAGAAATGAGCTATCAAGCCATGGAAAGACATGGAGGAACCTTAAATATATATTAAGTGAGAGAAACCAATCTCAAAAGACTACATACTGTATGATTTCAACTATATGACATTCTGACAAAGGTAAAACTGGGAACAATAAAAATAAAATAAAATTAAATTAAATTTAGTGGTTGCCAGGGGCTGGGGAGAGGGCAGGATGAACCACAGAGCACAGGGAATTTTCAGTGTTGTGAAATTATTCTGTATGATACTATAACGGTAGATATATGTCATTACATTATTTGTCAAAACCAATAGAATGTGCAATACCAAGAGTTAGCCCTAATGTAAAGTACAGAGAGATACTCGGTGCTAATGATGTATCAGTGCAGGTCTATCAATTTTAACAAATGTCCAGCTCTGCCATGGGATGCTGATAGTGGGAAAAGGCTGTGAGGATCGGAAGTATATCAGTATTCAGAGAACTATCTATAGTTTCTGCTCAATTTTCCCATGCATCTAAAACTGCTCTGAAAAATAGTTTATTAAAAATAAGCTATTTTTTAAAAAAGGAAGGAAGTAGTGAGATGATCACTGGATTCTGCTTAATGGCATCATGGGGGAAATGTGAACATAATTATGTTTAATCCAATTCTTTAAAGTCCAATAACTTTTAAATTAGAAGACTGAGCTCATGTATTAATAATTTCAATTCCATCAATAATTTAGGTAAGTGGCATAGTTCAGAAGACAATATGAGGTAAATACAGAAGATAATACTTGCAACAATCACAACAATCCTGAAAACTGAACAGTGAGCCGAAATGGGGAATTTATGAACAAGTGCCCCCTAGTGGTAACCAGATGAAATCACCAACTCAAAATAAGTATGGGGTGATCCCACACTTAACAAAATTAAAATGAAACTAGTCTACCTTTTTTGTTGCACCTGGTGTCCCAGACCATAATGTTGCCATCTCTTCCACCTGTACAGAAGACAGCTATGGGAAAATAGTTTGTCAAGAAGTTAACAAAACCAGTCCAATAATGCATGCATTTCATTTTGTTTCCTAGAGTATCTATTATACGGTAGGTACTATAATTGTCATAGGCAATTAATAACGAAAAACTATATGGCTCAACAACAAATAAGAGAAAACAAGGCTGTGAAAGGAAAGGATTATAAAGAACTCAAAATGCTTATATTGAACAAAAACCTTACAGATAATTCCTATGTGTAAATATTCTTAAAACCACATAAAATTACTAATGTACACCTATGGAAAGAATAATGAAAAACAACCAAAATATACTGAGAGTTTACTAAGTGCTACACACTATCCCATGTGCTTTATATACATTACCTCCATCATTTTTATCAATCCTATTAGGTGAGTCTTATTATCCCCATTTTAGAGATAAAAATACTAAGGCATACAGAGGATAAATAACCTACAAAGGTATTCCTAAGAGAATAAATCCAGAGCTCACTCTCCAGACCTCCAAGCTGTACTGTCTCAGTATAAACATATGGACCAGACCCATACAAAATGATGAAAGAGGTTGCCTCTAGGGATGGAAAGAGGGCAATGGGATTGGAGATGGGAACATAGGGGAAATTCAATTTATCTGTTTTATTCTTTAAAACAAAACAAAAAAAACCTGTGCTTCCTGTGTGGAAGAATGAGCACTTATCAAACCAATCCACCTATATTAGCTGTAAACTCTGGATAAAATATTAAAAAAACAACTACCTGATGGCTCTTTAGGAACTGACCAAAACATGCAATTTTTGTTTTGTTTTGTTTTGTTTTTTTTTAAAACATGCAATTTTTGAAAGGAAGTCAACAACTGAAGCAAATGCTCGGCCTGGACTAAGTTACTGGTTTTTTGTAGTTTTACCTTGAAGGCAGCCACAGTTGCAGCCATCAGTACACCAAGCAGCTAAGATGCCAATACAGAATGGGCCATCTTTCAAGCCAAAGGAATGAGGTAAACCAGACTGAGGCAACAAGAGATGCCAGAGCCAGAGTGAGAGGGGAGCCCTGGAGAGAGTCAGAGAAAGGCTACCTCTAACTCTGTGTTTTGTTTTGTTTTTTCTAACTCTGTGTTTAAGCTTAGCACAAGTCTCTGGTTGACCCCTGAACCATACATGCAAGGGAAAACCAAAAGAGGCTTGTAACTAAGGCTTAAATTAAGGAACTGAATTGAGATCTGACCCTCCTGTAGGTCTGACTGCAATTTGACTCTTACTGAGTTAATTGCCTGTTAAAACAAAAACATTAATAAATGAAAGTGTGGGGAGATAAAAATTACTTTGTCCAAGAGTTTAGAGGCAGAAACCAGAATAAAACACAAAGGTTCTATGTATGACTATAAAAGTGTGTTCTGTACAAAGGCATCTGGCTGATGGATCTAAAATCTAATCTGTGTTTACCAACCAAACTATGTGGCCATGGGGACAGTGTTCAACCAGGTAATTCATGCTAGAGTACCTACAGACTACTGGGAGCCATGATAGAAGCTACCAGCCTCAATTTCTTTTTTTTTTTTTAAAGATTTTATTATTTATTTATGAAAGACACACACACACACAGAGGCAGAGAATGGCAGAGGGAGAAGCAGGCATCCCTCAGGGAGCCTGATTGCGGACCCTGGGATCATGCCCTGAACCAAAGGCAGACGTTCAACCACTGAGCCACCCAGATGTCCCACCAGCCCCAATTTCTAATTCAATGCTTTTTCTATTAGACCAAATTGGCATAGACTTACTGTATAGAATTTTAAAAATTAAGCAAATGGACCAAAAGATAGTTTCTCTTTTCTGTTATCCTTTAAATAAATTTACCTTTAGTAAAGTTAGTTGTTATGATCTTAAATTATTTTTATAGATTCAGAGTAAACTGGCACAGTAGTAAACTAGAACGCAAGCATACCTAACTTTATACGGCAGATGTGTTAATGAAAACTCACTCCATATATTCTTTTTCAAGGTTCCACTCTCAAAAGCCACCAATTAAAATTAATCTTTTTAAAGTCCAAATGAGCTCAACAACTCAGTTTAATACTCCTGTAAGTATTCACATGAATAAATGAAAATGTTTCTAAAATATAAAAATAGGATATTCCTTAATGATAAAGAAGAGTGTAATGTCTGCCTTTATTATTAAAGTCAGATTAATTCAGCCACTTGAGATGAATGTTTGGTCTATTTGTTTAAAAAAAAAATCCTTCAGTGAGAAACTAATAGAGGAAGGAGAAAAGAAATGAACAGAAATAAAGAGCTAATTCAGACACTCCTAAGTTTTTCCTTAGCTGCTGTAGTGCTGTTCTGTACTATATCATTAAGTCTTCCTCCTCCATCATAATAGCAAAATAAATATAAAAAGACCAATGATGAGTAAATAATATTGAAAACATACTAGGGAATTGGACCATTTAAGTTAAATGGGAGATGCCTTTTGGCTCAGGGCATGATCCTGGAGTCCCAGATCGAGTCCCACATCGGGATCCCCACAGGGAGCCTGCTTCTCCCTCTATGTCTCTCTGCCTCTCTCCCTCTGTGTCTCTGATGAATGAATAAATAAAATCTTAAAAAACAGAGCAATTAAATGGTAAGTTTTTAGGTAGAGAATCATGTCGATTTTATTAGGTTTCTATTCCAGCCTCACACCCCACTTAAATAAAATGTTACAAGCAGAGTTAAAGTAACTAATTAACAAATAGAGTTAATCAGTGTCTAGTACAGGGTTTTGACTTTAAAGGACACTCAAAGCTGAACAGAGTACTGTGGCTGTTTATAAATGTTTACCTTACCTACAAGATTATAGAAAAAAATTATCTGAAGATTTCTAACTTACAGGGACAGGCTAGAAACAATGTCCATAAGAATGGGACTAAAAGTCAACTTAATTTCATGGAGGATTTCAGTCATGAGACTCCAATCTTAATGTAGGTAAAGTAGCAACTCTGACAGGAGAAAGGACGGAAGCAATCACAGCTTCTTATTAACTCACCATAAAGGAGGTTAAGGACATGAAAGAGGACAAAGACTTACCTTTCTCAAACTTAGAAAAGGCAACTGACTTAAGGCTGCACTGATGACCTTTGCATGTTCCAATCAGCTCACCAGCTTTTACATCCCAAAATTTGGCTGTTTGGTCACCTGCTGCTGTAACCTTTCAAGAAATAAGGTATTACAATTTAATAAAGCAATGCTCTACCAGTGTTTACCCAGATTTCAATAAAATGAAAGTCACTTACAAGTTTAAGTTCACCAGGAACCCAGGCCAGGTCAAAGACAGCATTCCAGTGAGCCATCCATTCTAGACAAAGAAAATGGTGAATGTGAAATGTCTAAACTATGTTCAGGGGTAGCCATATCAATAGCAGTTTGAATTTCTTGAAAGCTGGAGTGAAAAAATAAGGCATTAGCACCTTATAATCCATGGGACAAAGAGAACTTATGTACTCAGAAAACTTACATATTTACTTTACTACTACAGAGAACTACCATTCAATATCAAATTCGATAGCAATATATTCTCTAAAATGGAATCTTTCTGAAACATTCTCCAGCTCAAAAATTTTCATCATGCTCTCTGAATGGAATCTAAAGTAGTTTGACATTTAAGGTTCTGCATGCTTTGGCCTTTATCTCTGTTGCAAGCTTTATCTCTATCTCCATATATCTTATTCCAACCAAACTGGATTATTCTCTATTCCCTAATTATAGGCTATGGTTTCTTATCTCTAGGTCTTTGCTAGTGTTTTCCCCTCCGCCTGGCATGTCCTATTCCACCTCCATTGGTTTAAATACCACAATCCAACTCAAATGTTCCACTCTTCATAAAAAACTTTCCTTGCCACATCTTTGCCAAAAGCTTTCCTTTTGATATCTGTGGTATTTTCTTTATATATCTACATTATTTACAGTCCATTTTATTTATTTCCACACTTGACTTTACTAGCTCCAAATTATTAGCTTCTTAAGGTCAGTAGAACTTTGCCTTATCTATGGGAGATGTTTGGTCAATATGAGTATTTTAAAATAATGTTTCCTCCAACCACAATAAGCGCAAAAGATTTCCATTTAAGAATATTTTATTTGAGAATGCACATGCGTGAATGAGTGGGGAGACGAGCAGAGGGAGAGGCAGAAGCAGACTCCCCACTGAGCAGGGAGCCCAATGTGGGGATATGGGGCTTGATCCCAGGACCCTGAGATCATGACCAGAGCCAAAGGCAGACACTTACCTAACTGAGCCACCCAGGTACCCCAAAAGGTTAAACTTTTTAAAAGAACTGTTTTTAATCCTAAAATGTGGTGTTTTTTTTTCAACTTTCAGTAAAGGTATTGCTATAGTTAATATTATTGACAGAGAGGTCACCTGCCATTTTCTTTTAGCCTGGTCCCTAGACAGACTTAATCAGAAGTGAAAAAAAAAAAAAAAATCGAAGTGAATATAATTGGAAATACATTCAAGTAACAATTTACTTAAGACTTTATGAATTTAAAATCCTGTTAAAAAACAAAAATTTTAGGCCTAGACTTACCTTTGACACACTTCTTTCTATAGGCTTGTGATTCTGTATTATACAGTCTAACGAAGCCTTCTTCATTGGCAACTGCTAGTATATGCTCCATATTGGGAGCTAAATAAGAAAGAATAAAATACATAAAGAGTAACAGAAAAATTTTAAAGCGGATTATAAAGCTATAACAATACAATACAGATTAACTGAAAGCTACAAGTTAAATACAAAGAATCTGAAAAGAGGGAAGATGATTCTACCCAAATAACATTGAGATGGGAGAGGCAATTTGAATTAAAGATTGCTTAATATTTGCCATAATATCTAATTCAGTAAATGACTCAAAAGCACCAAAATTATTTTCAGATAATCTCTTATTTGGAGAAGAGTAGTCCTTAAAACAAGAGTGGTAGTGACCAATGGTAAAGAAAAGCATATGATATAGGCCACCAGCAGGTTGTTAAATTTCCTTTTATTTATTTATTTTTTAAGGTTTTATTTATTTATTCATGAGAGACAGAGAGAGAGAGAGAGAGAGAGAGAGGCAGGCAGAGACACAGGCAGAGGGAGAGAAGCAGGATCCCTGGGGGGGGATCCCGATGCGGGACTCAATCCCAGGTTCCCCGGATCATGACCCGAGCCAAAGGCAGATGCTCAACGACTGAGCCACCCAGGCCCCAAATTTCCTTTTCAATTCCCTTTCACTTTTCCCCTCTTAAATTATGAATAGTGGGGACAAGACAAGTATCTATTTCTGTTCATATGTTCCCCAATGTATTATAGAAAGAGAGAGATCCCATCAGACCAAAAGGTGTATCTATTGGGCAAAGCAGTTTTCATGATGGCTGAACCTTTGTAATCCTTTCCTAGTAAATAAAACAAAAAAAGCCCCAATACTATAATAGTCCTATGCTTTAGATGAAATATATAATTATACAGAGAGATTTTAAAAAGTCTATTTCAAAAATTAGAGAAGAGCTATTAGAAAATCTCTACCATCTACCTAACCTATTCTTTCTTGAAAGGGGGACACCTCAGTAAATTTTTTTCTCTACCATCTATCTAACCTACTCTTTCTTGAAAGGGAGACACCCCAGTAAATTTTTTCTTTAAGTATAAAACAGATAATTTCTGAGCAAACCTAGCTTAGATAGTATTTCTCTTACCGGAAGAGAAGGTACATCCAAAAGGAGGAACTGGGACTCCTGTTTCTCCATAAGAAGTGTGCTCATCATTACAGTTGCACTGATAACCAGTTAGAAGGGACTGTAGAGGGTACTGTGAAGACCATCCTGAAAAGTAAGACACAATTCTTTATAAAATTGCAATGTATCATCACATTTCAATACTTTTAACAAGTGCAGAGGTAAACATTTGTTTTTAAAAAGCTTTATATACTCTATATATAGATCCACTCACTCCCCAGGGTCCTCTGTAATATAGTTTCTGGTATTTTCCTAAGGGGTCTAAGGTAGAAATGAAAGCACTCTCAACTTCTGACGAGGTACAGCTTTGGGCTTACCATCTTAAATGGAGACTCTTGCTGGTACACTGAAGATAAGCAGCAAATGGCCTTTGAATGTTAGAAAAGATCTTACCCCTTCTATACCCTTTGGTGACAACTACAAAACACAACAATGAGGAATACAACCATGAAAGTTGTCATTCTCTTCAATTAAAATCTTGTTTCCAGAGTTTCTAAATCAACATTACTGCCAACTCTTTAATTACCTGCAACATCATACATAATCCAATGGTAAAGGAGTTAAAGGAAATTATGCAAATTTGCCTATCTATTAACATGATCACAAGTAAATCCTAATTTTGCTTCTTTTTTCCAGCACTGAAATTCTAGGATTCGAAAATGTTAACAAGTCATAGTATCTTAAACTATATTAGAGCAATTTTAAAGTGAAGCACTATGTACCTACCCTTAGCATTCAATCAGTTATGCCCTGGCTAGTGGTAGGGTCAGGGAATTCTCTGGAGGAAGTGAAATCAAATGTGTTGAGAGATGAGTAAGTTTTCACTGAATATACAAGAGAGAAGAAGAAATTCAGGATGGAGGGAGCATTTCTTCTGTTTGGGTCAAAGATCTAATGAGCACTATGGTCCTAAAGAAATTGTAAGCAATCTTCAAAGATTTTTTTTTTTTACCATTTGGAAGTTTTATTATTTAGATATGCAGGTGAACACATTTTAAACATATAAAAGAAACACTAAATAAATGGTTACTGAGAACTAAATGTTTATTAAGCATCAGAGGAAACAATAAAGTTAAAACCTATTGAAAGCTGTCCAAATAATTAATAAACTCATATTTTAGGGTACTTTCAATTCTCACTTTTCATCAAAAATACTCTTTGGAGAATACATCTTATAGTCTGACATAACCTCAAGCAAATCTAGCTTTGATGTTCCTAGGGATAACCTGAAGGAATCACTACAAAAGAGGCAAAGAATACAATCCAGATTTAGTAATCATTCCTGCAGGTATTACCCTCAAGGTCAGGTATCAGTGTAAAAAAGCTATTAAAAGACCACTAAAGGAAGAATACAATAGTTATGTTGTAGAGTTCACAAATATCCATCTACAGAATGGATTTTAAAATAAAAAACCTCTGTTCTAAAGTTATGTGTGTATATATATATGTATATATATACACACACACTTGTGGTTTTGAATTAAAAAAAATAACAATCTCATGATTATAACATACAAATTCAAGAGGACCAAATCTTGAACAATTTAGAGGGAACCAGTTAGAAGGGACTGTTGAGGGTACTGTGAAGACCATCCTAAATTAAGACACAATTCTTTATAGAATTCCAATGTATCATCACATTTCAATACTTTTAACAAGTGCAGAGGTAAATATTTGTTTTTAAAAGCTTTACATACTTTATCTAGATCCACTTACTACCCAGGGTCCGCTGTAATACAGTTTTTGGTATTTTCCTAAGGGGCCTAAGGTAGAAATGAAAGAGCACTCTCAACATGTTTCATACATGATAAGCTCTAGAAACCTAATTCTTTGCAAATCAACAGTGACTCCTTGAAGTTAAACTCTACCTCACTGCCTAAGACTAAAAACCAAACACCAACTAATGGCCTAACATGGCTTAGTAACTTGTCCCTATCTCCCCCTCCATTTCTGCACTTCCTACAACACACAGTTGTGGACCAGTCTCTTAAGCAACTTTTGGATCCTTACTGCGCTATGCTGTTTCCAACATGAACATGTAATGCTTTCCCCCATAGCACTCATTTAGGAAATACCTATTCTTTCCTCAATGTACAATTTAAGCCTCTGGATTACAAGGGATTTCAGAGTATCCAAGGACATAAGGTCTCAGAGAATCAGTGGATATATGCACATCTCTAGAACTGGTCTGAGAAGGTTGAGGCTCTTTTTCCTCCTCTCCCTTCATCACAGCATGTCTTCCACTTTTCAAAAGAAAGGCATTTCCATGCCCCAATCTTACACTTGTGTTGATCCAAGGTACAAAAACTTCTGGGACTCCAACTAAGAGACAATAATTCCTTTAACAAAGGCCAGATCCATCTCTTTAAAAGATATACCTCCAATAAAATTTCACTTTTTGCTTCATAATCATTTATCAAAATTAAGTCTATATTGTTTTGATCATTTGTACACTAATAAATGTAACAATTCAACTCAGAGTCATATGACCACAGAAAATATCGAGTATGTTTTTTTTTTTTTCAGGGAGTATGACAGCATGATCAATAAAAGAACTTTTTAAGCTTAGAATCAAATTACATCAGGACAAATTCTGTGGGAAAAATAAAGTGGAAATAAACCAAGGGGAAAAAGCAGCAAGAGTTGACCCTCAAACACAGGTTTGAACTGTGCAAGTCCACAAATGTGAATTTTTTTCCCACAAATATAGTACTGTAAATGTTTTTTGGTTATGATGTTCTTAGTAACATTTTCTTTTCTCTAGCTTTATTGTAAGAATACAGTATACAATATGTATAACATAAGAAGTATACGTTAACTATGTTATTGTTAAGGTTTCCTTTCAGTCAACAGGAGGCTATTGGTAAAGCTTTGGGGGAAGTCAAAGTTATAGGTGGATTTTTGACTGTGTGGTGTTTGGGGACTCTAACTCCTATGCTGTTCAAGGTTCAACTGTACATAGAAAATCTGGCAGTCAAAGAGTTTGTTCATATTTTAAAAAAATAATTGATGTGATCATCAAATCACTACAGTATTTATATCTTATTAGATACATTTTAAGTGACACAGGGTTTTTATTTTAAAATTTCAGTAAGTTTAAACCTATGATAAAAACTTCTAGATAATAACTTAAAAATACATAGAACAGTAATCAGATTTCCACTTTAGAAAGCTTGTTGGCAGCATTGTGGAGAATAAACTGGAGAGAGGGAAACTAAGAGGCCATTTGGGAACCTTGTTATAATACAGACAAGAAATTATTAGGGCCCAACCTAGGGAAATGGAATGGTAAGCGTAGAACAGATCCAAGTTATAGTGACGAGGCAAAATCAGTGAGAATAGAAAGAAGATAGATTCAAGAGATTTTAAGGGAGCTTTCTGTATTTTGAGGAAAACAGAGGAATTTTGATTGACTCAGACTTCTGGCTGGGAAGACTAGTTAAAATAATGGGACCACTCCCTAAAGGAGGTAATACAGCAAGTTTGGGGGAAAAGTGAGTTCAGTTTTGAGTACTTGAATTTTTAGTTGAGTTTGAGATGTTTGTGGGACTGACCTGGGTCAGTTTGCTGGGTGAAGATACGCATGCATCTTTTACAGGAATGGATGTGAAGTATAGGGAATGGAAGGTTGCCAAGTGGTAGTGGAAGAAGCCCTGGTTGTGGCTCATCCATAGTAAGTAGGTGGAAGGAGGGGGAAAAAGAGGGCCTAGAATGGAACAACAACATGGAAGGGGAAAGAAGACCGTCCTGTAGGTTCAGTGTATAATATAGAACAATGAATGAATTTCAATGTCTGACACATAACAATAAATTGAGTACTTGTGAATGAGAGAGACCGGAGGTAGACAGATGAGACTGGAGAATATGTTACAAAATAGAGGCACAGTATAGAAGTAGCTCGTCCCAGGTCTCACAGGTGATAAGAATGGGAGCTGGAATTAAAACTCTGGCAGCTCTTAACCAACCTGGCTTGGAGAAGACACCCAGCATAGAGAAGATACTCAAGCAAGGTCTCAGGAGAGTCCAAAAGAGGGGGCATTTAGAGTACAATCAGAAAGACTATCCAAGAGGGAAGTAGGTAAGGATGGTATGAAGTTCAGACTGGGGGCAGGAAGTTGTGGGACTACTCCTTCTACTTCTCAATATCCTTTCCCTAGACCTTTGCCTTACTATACAAAGTCCCCTTCTCAGATTCTTTTCTTTCCGTTTTCCACATGGTTTGGGAGTGGGGGTGGGTGGGGGGTTGGGGAAGAAGGCCTAGTCCATTTTTAAACGAATGAGATTTCGTCCTATCCAACTTTACTCTGAATAAATACTTAACTTCCCTCCTTAGAAACTTACCAAGAACGTTTTCAGGTCCATGACTCCCAAACCTAGAAGCTCAAAATCCCCACTCGCGACGTTTTAAGCTACGGAGTCTCGAGAACGGCAGCGAGGAACTCGGATTTCCGACATGCCGCGGAAATATCCCCCCAAGCTATACCGTTACAGCCAGAAGCAAACAAAACATTTTGATCTCACTCCTGTAAATAGCCATACAGATCCCCTTGGCATTGGGGGGGGGGGGGGGGAAGAAAGAAAAAGAAACAAACAAGCAAAAAAAAAAAAAAAAAAACCACTTGGAATAATCTATTTTTTTCATCTATTACCCGTGGTCACCTCTGGGGGGATGTGGTTACGGGCATTTTTCACTCTGGAATTTCGTATTTTTATGCACATGCATAATCAGGGGGGGAAACTTTTTTTTTCTTTTTCTTTCTTTCTTTTTTTTTTTTTTTTTTTTTTTTTTGACCATGCTGGAAGCAGATGTCGTCCTTCCCTGCCTGGAACGAGCTCCCTAATAGCGGATCACACTCGCTCGCCGTCCACCGCGAACAGCAGGGCGAGCTCGCTCTCTAAAGTCCTACAACAAATGAATCAGGGCAGCACCGAGTCAACAAACCAAACGGGGAATTCAGGTCCCGACGGTCGCACAGGGCCGTGGAGCCGCACACGTCCAGATGCACCCCGAGGGCACGCGTCTTTGCAGTTTTAAGGCGCGACAGACACAGAAGCCTTGTTAAAGGAAGGCCAGGTCCATTCGACTCTTCCTCCCTCCGCCAGCCCACGTTTTAGCGGTTTTAAAAATCCCGATTGCGATCACAAAGCATCCCAAGGGCAAGAAAGCGCAGCTCGCTCCTGCAGCCGTCGCGAACACGGACTCACTCCGGCGGGGGGAGAGAGAGGTCGGCCTCGGTCCGCCGCGTTGCTCGGGGGAGGTGAAGCCCGCCAGCGGCCAGAAGCGGTTAGGGCCGTTACTCACCATTTCTCGGGACGCCGAACTGGGGCTGGCGGAGCACCGAATTAAAGAGCATCTGGGCCAGAGGAAGAGGCTCAACGGACAGAAAAGCCGTGGAAATGCCCCCAGGATGAGCAGAAAGCGTAGCTCGCGCCCCTCACAACACGACTAGTTATTGCCTCCAACTCCCGCCACTGTAAGCCCCGGCCACCAAACTCCCCGCCAAACTGACGTCACGCCCTCTGATTGGCTCCCGCGGCGGCGTCCGGGCGCCTCCGAGTCACTTCCCCCCTCCAATCCCCGCCTCCTTTTCTCCGAGCCGCGGGAACCCAGAGTGGAGGAGCTCCCTGAGCGCCTGCGCGGGGGGCCGCCGAGGCGCTGGCGAACGGCGGGGAGACCAGGGCGCATGCGTAACAGGGCTTGACAGAGCGCGGAGGAAAAATCCGCGAGAAGGTGGTGGAAGAAGATGGCGGTGCTGGGGCAGAGTTTGCGATCTTTTTAAAATAGGCTAGTCGGGGGACTATTCGGGTCATGGCGTCAAACTCAACTAAGTCTTTCCTGGCAGATGCCGGCTATGGCGAACAGGAGCTGGATGCTAACTCTGCCCTTATGGAATTAGACAAAGGTATTCGAAAGAGCGGGCTGAGCGGGTGAGACGGGCGTGGGGGGCAGTGGCGCCACCAGGCGGTGGCAGCCGCCGGCCAGGCGCATGCGCGTAGCGCCCCTGGGCGGGGGCGAGGGCGGCCACCTAGGCTTCTGGGGAGCGCAGGGCTTTCGCTGCTCTGGGAGGTTGCAGGAAAATTGCAGCGTTGCTGGTTTGGCTCTGCACCAGCTGAACTAGTAGTGAGCTCCAGTGATGGGCCCCGATGTGACCACTGGAGGGCACAGTCCCCCGATTTTCCAAGCATTTTTTTTTTTTTTTTAATGCCACATTTAAACTGTGAAATTATTTTTCAGGTACGTTCAGTTGAGACCAGGTCTTCACTGAGAGTGCGGAATAGTAATCTTGCAGCCACTTTATAACGATGTGTTTTTTTGTTTTGTTTTTTTTAATTTCTGTACCTCTTACATACGGGGTACTAGGTAGATTAAATACGGCCAAGAAAAATCCGAAAAGCATAGCTCCTCTTTCTGTAAATTCCACGAGTTTTATTTTCCTTTGGGAGGAGGGGTTAGGGATGGGAGGCCTGGTTGGTGTAATGGAAGGAGCTTTGGAGTTAGGCGGAGTCGAATTCCAGTGCCATCAGTGTTAATATCATGGACAGGTCACCTAACTTCACCTAACCTCGATGTTTTTGTCTGCAAAGTGGGTCTAGTACCATTGAGCTGGCAACACTGTTGTAAGTATTAAGTAATAAAACTATGCAAGAGAAGTCTTTATCAAATGCCAAAGGAATATGCCTTTTTAGGTTCAGCTATGGGAGACCAAGGCAAATATTTGACAGTAAAGAACTCAAGTATTAAGCCTTTGTTTCAGTGATTTTTATTGAATGGGGGAAACAGATTTTGTCAAATTCTTCATTAATAACCATAGCCAGTATTATATGTTGAGGATTGGGACTACTGATTAGAAGGATCTTTAAGTCCACGTTGAGCCAGTTCCCAGCTCTGACTTGGGCACTCAACTTTTTTGGGATTCCGTTTTTTTTTTTTTTTTTTCTTTTTTAACCTGTAAACATTTTTAGTGGGTAGGTCTAGGTAAGTGTTTCTCAGACTTTTTAAAAAGCTTTCAACTCCTTTTAGAGCAGCATAAAAATGTTACAGCACTCCAGTGAGATATTCCTTTGGTTGTGTCACAGTATCTTTAGTGCATCCCCATCTGTCAAGAAAATGATGTTGAACTTGACTTTCTTTTACCAAAGCTGTAGGGCTTGTCCCCCATGAAATAAAAAAATTATAAGATTAAATGTGTTTTTTAAACACTACATAACCCTTTCCTTTCCATTCTGGAAATTTCTTCCTTATTCCCCAGTGAGAGTTGCAGGTCCAGTTATCTAATAACCCCAACAAATCTAAAGACATTTTCCACCATTCTGGTCCAGGTAGGCTCCTTTCATAATGACACTAAGACTGTAGAGCAGAGATTAGGATCCGGTTCTGAGAAATGAGAAAATCTAGAATTACTTCCTTAAATTTGCCATTGTTCTAAGAAAAAACAACAACACAGGTTTTGCTTCTTGGAAGTTGAAATAGGAATATTTCAGATCTATAAGACATAAATGGATGACTATCATTTAACTATATACCAGCTGTCAGTCCTAAGTCTTAAGTAAGCCTTCACGTTCAAGTCTCCCAGCAGTACCCCAGGTAAGTGTTTCCTAGATGAGTCTCAAGCTCAGAAAAATAATTTGAACAAGATAAGGGCAATACTTTTGTTCTTTTTCACTTCACCATGCTATATGCCTTTTAAAACTGTGAAGAAATTAGATTACAGAAATAGCCAGTGTCATTAGAATATAGTTTAGTATTTGAACTATTGAGTCATTTCAGGCTTTATCTGTTAAAGTATTTGTTTTATGATCTGAAGGTCATAGGGTCAGAAGGCTACAAGTTGTAACTTTCTTTTAATTCTGAAACATGTTGACCAGAAATTCCCAAAGTGCATTCCAAGGAATACTGTTTCCTACTCCATAGCCTCTCTTCCTGTCCCTCCTTCCCTCCCTCCATCCCCCCAACACATTCAGACACATTCACACACCTGACTTATTTCATCGGGGTTTGTACTAGGGGAACAGAAACAAAACAAAGCCCCTGACTCTAGAATTTATCTTTTGGACAGAGAAAATAGGCAATAAGCAAATATAGTAAGCATGTATTGTGACAAATAGTGATACATTCTATAAAGAAAAATGAAACTAATGAAGGGGGCTGGAGAAAACTGGGTGTGGGGTTGGGGTTGGTTGGTTATTTTATATAGCATAGTCAGAGAAAGCCCTCACTGGTCAAATAGTGGAACAGCAAGTACGAAGGCTCTGAGGTTGGAACCTGTTTTGCATGCTGTTTCTGGAGCAGCGTGATAGCCATGGAGGATGAAAACATAACCAGAAGCTAGTTCATGTAGAGTAATACAAGCCATTGAAAAGACTGGCTTTAATTCTAAGTGAGTTGGAAAACTATGGGGGATTTTCAACAGACGGGTGGCATGTCTGACTTAATTTTAAGAAGGACCAGTTTGGCTGCTGTGGGAGGGCCAGAGATGGAAGTAGGGAAACTAGTGAGGAGGCAATCGTAACAGTCTAGAGGAAAAAAATAGTGGCTTGGGCCAGGGTGGTTTCAATGAAGGTGTGTGAAATGCTGAGATTCTGGACATATTTTGAAGGTAGAGCCAACAGGATTGGCAAGTGAATTTGAGAGACTTGATTCGCTAATGAATGATGAGAGTGTGGAAATTAGTGGTCAGGAAAACCTAGAGGTTTTTGGTCCGATCTACTAGACGTGTGTATTGCCATTTATTGAGTGAATGAAAGTGTTACCAGTTTGGGACTGCTAAATTTGAAGTGTCTCTTAGTCATCCAGATGGAGGTGTTGAATAGGCGGTTAGGTGTATAGATGTGACGCTTGAACTCCATTATAAAGAAACATCTGTGGCACTAGTGTCCTAAGATACACACTTGGGAAATGTCATTTATAAACTGTTGCACTTGGTTCTGAGCCTTTCAAGCAAGCATGGCAGCGAGCTATTTGTTTCTGATCTCTAGGAATAAATGGATTCTGTTTTGAAGCTGAGTCAGGTCTATTCCTTTGGGATGTAGTTAGCAGTACAAGAAAATAATCATTTGATAGCCATTCATTCATCCAGCAGATATTTACAGATCACCTACATTGTGTTAGTCACTGTACTCAGACTTGGGGCTATGCTAGTGAACAGTACGGCTTTAAGAAGGAAACAGCTACATGAAATAGGGCCTCGTTGGTCAGGACAAGAAGTTTGGATTTTAGGCCAAGTGCATTGAGAAGACATTACAAGTTTTTAAACAGGACTGGCCCGGTTTGGTTAACATTTTTAGAGATCACTCTAGCTGCTATGTAGCAGTCTTTCTGCCCCTTTTTTAGAGTTTTAAGCTGATAACCATGCTGAATTTCTGTGGAGACTAATCAAGTACGACTTATATTTTGTCTGACACATTTCTTAATATGGATAAGAATTAATGTAGCATTATAAAGGACATAGCTCACATAAATTACTGTAATCAGTATAACTTTCTCACTAATATAACTTCTGCATAGTCTGAACTGACCGAAGGTATCCCGATGATTTAGGAAAACCTATGCAAGATCTTCACCTTGAGTGAAAAGGAGAGTCTGCCTTAAATGATATCACTCAGCCTATCTGCTTCCTGTGAGGTTGCCCTTGAAAGGATGAAGTGAAAGAGCAACAGGGAAGGGAGTGGTTACCTTTCTTGCAGCTGGGCTATGGGAAGGGAAGAAATACAGGAGATGGAGTTGCTCCTTGAGATGTTGAACTTACTACTGCATGAAAAATTTGATGGGATTTTGAATGAAGAATTTAAATATGAAATTGAAGATAGATATAAATCAGGACAACTATTTATACTCCCTTATTCTCCCCTTAGAGGCTATCCCCTCACTTATATTCAAAACGTGAATTCTCAGACCATGAATTCGGAGACCACAGATTACTGTTACACAATCCATATTGGCACAGATGTAGTTGATGTCATGATAAACAAATAGGCTTTAAAAGTATCTCCATATTCCCTACAAAAAGAGAGACCTCTGCAGCGAGATCTGTACAGGTGACTAATTCCATGCCATAGCTGATTGATTCAGAAGTGTACATATGACCCACACTGAGTCAATCAAATTCTCTCTCTCGAGAATCTGTACCACCAGACCATATTTAGTCTGACAAGAAGTGGACCTGTAAGGTCATGTGGAATTGAGAGTCTTAACATGTCAACTCTTGATTGGTGATCACTTGATTGGGTCATGAACTATTCCAAAAACCCAAGGCCTTTTTTCAATTCTTACTTAAATCTATAGACTCATTTTTATATATGGTTAAGAGCTACTGTCTTGTAACTTACAAAATGAGTTAAAAATTCCTAAAAATGAATGTTCATAAATTAGTTCATGATTCTAAATCAGTATTGTGTGCATGCTATTATTCAGTATTGCATACATTCCACCATGTACAGTTACAAACAATTTATTAAATTTGGGTGAAGGGTGTTTTATTGTCATCAGATGAGCTATCATTTCAGTTTTTTCTATTCCTGCTTTTTAAATAGACTTTACTGAGACTTGCCGTTAGCGATTTATTAATCTATGGGTTGTTAGCTTACCTTATAATGTGTGGTGCATACCTGTGTTGGTTTTTTTTTTTTTTTTTTTTTTTTTTTTTTTGCTCTTACCCCTATTTTTAAAGAATACACTTTAAGATACATATGTGTGTTATGGCTCCATTTTGAATCATCCTGACTCCTTAGCTGAAGCAAACGTATATAACAAACTCCTAAAATGTGCTTGTAAGGTAATGTCTGTTAGCAGTGTTCTTTGTAGTGTGTGTTAGTCATGTTGGTGGTCACTTAGCATCTTGTGATCACTCCTCCTGTGCTTGAGGAACGACCCACACAATGAATCCTGCCTCACGAGAGTGGAAGCAAAAACTCACCTTCCTAGCTTCCCTTGCAAGAGCGCAGGATGTGAACTTGGCCCTACCAATCAGACAAACCTCCTCTGGGCTCTGAGATACAGGATTTAGCAATGCAAGAGGCATGGTTGGAGAGCATACTCAGTTCTGTACCCTGGCTGCGACAGTGGCTGCGGTGCTCCTAGGGGACAGGAGCAGCAGCAGTGGCTACAGGCTCCTGAATGTCAGCAGAGCTGATTGTAGCATCTGGTATTTCCTAGCAACAAGATCTCTCCTCATCTAATCAGTCTGGTAGTGTAGTATTAGGTGTTCTGAGATGCTTGGCCTTGAAACTGTTGGTTAGGTTTTTAAGAAACTCATGTTGTGGGATCCCTGGGTGGCGCAGCGGTTTGGCGCCTGCCTTTGGCCCAGGGTGTGATCCTGGAGACCCGGGATCAAATCCCACGTCGGGCTCCCGGTGTTGGAGCCTGCTTCTCCCTCTGCCTGTGTCTCTGCCTCTGTGTGTGTGTGTATGACTATCATAAATAAATAAAAGATTAAAAAAAAAAAAAAGAAACTCATGTTGTGCCTCATCAGCCTGTTAGCTTGTGTTGCTTGGAGCTAAGAACTCTGGCTGATAGCATGCTACCTAGAAATGTGTGTTGTTTTGAAAACTTGAATACTGTAGGTAACAATCCCGAAGTTTACCATCATTTATATTGTTCTTCTTCAGTTCCCTAGAATTTGTCTTTTCTCAGAATCATACCACTCTAAAATCATAATTTAAATAGCCCTTTTAAAATCTTAAGCTCTGTTCTCTAGTTAGTTACTTGCTCAAGATGTATTTTAGCATAATAGGTTAGGACCATAGGCTCTGGAGCCAGATTGCCAGGATTTGAATCCCATGTCTGCCATTTATTAGCTGTTGTTCCTTAGGCAAGTTGAGTAACCAGCCTTTGCCTGTGTCATCTTTAAAAGGGGGATAATAATAGTACTTCTATGATTGTAGTGAGAGTTTAATTCATGTAAAGTGCTTAGCACAGAATAAGCACATAATACCATCACCATCATGGAGGCTAACTGCTATCTTGATCGTTCTTTCTTTTTTTTTTTTTTTTTTAAGATTTTATTTATTTATTCATGAGGGACATAGAAGAGAGGCAGAGACATAGGCAGAGAGAGAGAAGAGAAGCAGGCTCCCTGCGGAGAGCCTAATGCAGGTGCTCCATTTTATTAGCTTCATTAACTTTCTTACCAATACGTTATTTTTTATTTTTTATAAAGATTTTATTTATTTATTTGAGAGAGCACAAGCAGGGCAAGGAGCAGAGGGAAAAGCAGACTCCCCACTGAGCAGTGAGGCTGACAAAGTCTGATCCCAGGATCATGACCTAGGCCATAAGCAGACACTTAACCACCTGAACCACCCAGGGGCCCCTTTACCAGCACTTTAAAATCTCATCCAAGATTCTCTTCTAGTTATGTGTGCCCAAAAGCAGCCAAAAATTGCTAGAGAAAGATAGTAAGCTATATGACCATTATCAGAAACGATATCAGACCCAAACGGGCCTTCAACACAGGCCTGCAATACTACTATAGTGTTTCTTTGGTCAAGACTCTCACCTTCTTAGTGATATTGCAGATCTTTAAAATTTTCAAAAGCAGACATTCTGGGTTTTATATGAAATCTCATTTCTGAGGGGCAGCTGGGTGCCTCAGTCGGTTAAATGTCTGCCTTTGGCTCAGGTCATGATCCCAGGGTCCTGATATTGAGTCCCACATCCTGTTCCTTGCTCAGAGGGGGAGCCTGCTTATCCCTTCCTCTGCCTCTCCACCCCTTCCTCGTGTGCACGCGTGTGCTCCCTCTCTTGCTCTGTCTCAAATAAATAAAATTAAAAAAAAAATAAAATTTGACAATGAATTCAAAACCTTAAAAAAATATTATCTATCAGATAAAATTTTTCTGAGGGTTAGATTCAGCAACTTAACTAGTTTTCTAAATCCAGTATAGGCAGGGCAGTTAAATAAGATGGAAGTGGTGGAGGATAGCTTGAGGATCTAAATTCCTACCTTCTCAAAGTAGCTAAACAGATACCTGGGCCCCAACCTCAGATTTGGTAGGTTTGGAGTAGAACTCTGGGACAGGTATTTTTGAAAAGTTTTACAAATGTTTCTGATGCTGAACCACTAGCCTCACAAAATGATCTGCACATGTTAAGTGCTAAATAAGTCTAGAATAATGAATTTCACTGCAGCCAAGTGAAGTTTGAATGAATAAGCAATTGACAGACAACCTGTTTTAGTTCTCCCAGTCTACCTGCATGTTGCAGCTGAATTAAGCACTGTTTAATTCCAGGCATGGAAAAGAAAGAGAGCTCTGTTTCTTTGGTGGGAGAATACAAAGAAAGGGGTAAAAACAGAAATCACATCCCTCCACCTTAATCTTGTTTTACACTAACATTCTCCCAATCATTGATTTTATGATCAGGGCATTCTTCCTTAGGTTGGTTGTAACTAGCAACAGAAGTAAAGTAAATAGTCCCTCTTGGAACAAGATCTGATTGTGCTGAGTACCTGTTTTCAGGTGCTTGGTTTATTCTGGAATTTAAATTGGCCCAGAGCAAGCAAGATGGGTACCATACTGCCCCAGCCTAGGATGATTGTTTGTTTGTTTTTGTTTTTTTTAGGATTATTGTTAAATCCTAAATCTTAATGCATTTCTCTCTTCACTTGAACCTTAGCTTGAGACTCTCAGAGCCAGCCTTCCTTATTTCCTTTCTCCTAAAGCTCTTACATCAGAAAATAAGAAATTTACTATTCTTTAAACTTACTTGTTCTGACTGGCCCTGTTACAAGGATGAGGGTCTATTTTATTTTAAGGAAGTAAAATTTGACAGTATTAGAGAAATCAAAACATTTCTCTGGCCAGATTCAAAATTATCGGTAGATTTTAAATCATATTTAAACAAATGGATGCTGTCTGTGGTTCTGTTTTTTAAGGGAAAGTAAAACATCGTATTCTATCCTCTACATGGGCTGCCTCCTACTTTACCTTTTCCATCCCAACCAAGATTAATTCATTACAAACAGAACTTTACTCCCTTTTGCGTCACTCAACTATTGGCAGAAAAAAGAGGAGGGAAAAAGTCCAAGTTACTTGAATTGTCGGAACAGATTCCTGCAGCACACATAGATGAACACATTGGTTCCTTCTCTGTCCTCTCACCTTCATCCTCAGACTTGGCCCTTCATCTTCTCCCCTTCCCGTTTGTCCTTATGCCCCATATGTGTCCCTTGACCCCTTTGTCAAGTTAGGCCTTTAGAAAAGCTTTTAAGGGTATATGAACTACTGCCAGTTACCTAGAGCATTTCCATTGGCACTGTGTGTGGCTGGAAGATGACTCCAAGAGTTTTAGTGGCAGTTCTTCCATGTGTGGAGGTTGGAGGATAGGGAAAGAAGGGATATGTTCTAGATATCTCAATTACAAAATTGAAGTAATTTTGAATTAATTTTCCCATAGGAACTTTTATGATAAGTGGTTATTGGATTCTGGAACATGAGTGCTGATAGTGCTTTTTTTTTTTTTTTCCTATGAGGAAATATATTCCAAGTACCAGATAACCAAAATGAGTGCATTTATAGAACTCAAACCGTTAGTAAGTTGTAGAAGTTGCTTGTGCAGATTTACTTGTGGTTGGCTTTTATTTATTTTTTTTAAAGATTTATTTATTTATGATAGAGAGAGAGAGAGAGTGGCAGAGACACAGGAGGAGGGAGAAGCAAGCTCCATGCTGGGAGCCCGATGTGGGACTTGATCCCGCGACCCCAGGATCGTGCCCTGGGCCAAAGGCAGGCGCTAAACCGCTGAGCCACCCAGGGATCCCCTGTGGTTGGCTTTTATATTGAAACATACTGACAATCAGTAGAGTCCTCAGACTGATACTTACTTTGTCATTTTTTAACAGTGAGCCAAGTTTATTGAACAGAGATATCCTAGGGTACTTATTCTTGTATAAATATAGATAAAATTAGCATTTTAGAAATGCTAAAATACCAAAAGAAAATATTTGAAGGTGTTATTTTTAATACCATATCAAGATATTCATTTCTAAATGAGTATTTTTTAGGGATTGAACATTACCTTTTGGTTGTTTTTTTTTTTTTAATCAGATTTATTGAGGTATAATTTATGTATAGTAATACTCACCAAATGGATGCAGTCATGAAATCGCTACCACAAGTCAAGACATAGAATATTTCCTTCACTCCAAAAACTAACGCTGTACTTTGTAATTTTCTCTCTCTAGCTCCTGACAACCAGGGATCTCTTCTCTGTCTCAAAGTTTTGCTTTTCTCAAATGTCTTATAAAATAGTCATACAGTATTATAGTATTTTGGGGGGTCTGACTTCTTTTACTTACCTAGTGATTTTGAGATTTATTCTTGTTGCATGAATTAGCAATTGTTTCCTTTTTATTGCTGAGTGATAATCCATTGTATGGATATACCACAATTTGTTTATTCATTCACCAGTTGGGGGACATTTTTTCCAGTTGGGGCTATTATGAATAACACTACTGTGAGCATTTGAATAGAGATCTTTGTTATGGACATATGTTCTCAATTCACTTAGATAAATATTTAGAAGTAGTATTTCTATACTTATATATAGTAAGTATATGATTATCTTTATAAACACAGCCAGACTGTTTACCGAAGAATGGTATAGATTTGCCTTCCTATCAGTAATATATGAGACTCACAGTTGCTCCATATACCTCATTAGCACTTGGTATTGTCAGTCTTAAAATTTTTTGCCATTCCATGGGACGCCTGGGTGACTCATTAGTGGAGCGTCTGCCTTTGGCTCAGGTAATGATCCCAGGGTTCTGGGATTGAGTGCCGCATGCCTGTGTCTCTGTCTGTCTCTGCCTCTCTCTGTGTGTCATGAATAAATAAATAAAATCTTTAAAAGAAATTTTTTTTTGCTATTTTAGTATCTATGTAGTGATGTCTTCGTGTGGTTTTTAATTGACATTTCCTTGATGGCCAACAGTACTGAACATCTGTTAACTTGCATGAATTTGCCATTGATATTTCTTCTTTAATGAAATTTCTCTTCAAATCTGGCCCATTAAAAAAATCAGGTTGTCATCTTATTGAGACATAAGGAGATGTTGTCCGTGGAGCCAACCCTATGGGGTAGAGGCTGGAGGTGCTGCTGATGAATTCACCCAAAGTAGAACAAAAGAGATAGTCGTTTATTGAATACACTGCAAGAGAGCAGCATGGCAGGACAGCAAAGGAGACTGAGGAGGTGGGGTAGGGTATGGGGGGTATTGAGGAGGCATGGGAACTATGGGATTTTCCTTTTTGGTACCTGTGCCTGGTCGTTAAGTAGCCCTTTGGTCAGCTAGGGCTTATGGATATTTTGAGATGGGTTACCTAATGGACCTGTGTGCAGCTCAGTGGTGGTCGCTGTGGGCCCTTTTACCTTACTCAGTTTCCATTGCTCAAGCCTGTGGCTTAAAAGTGGCCTCCACATTGTCCAGATATTTTCTTCTGGTGTCTGACTTGTTTTTTCTTTCTCTTAACAGTATCTTTGAAAATGCAGAAGTTTTTAATGTTGATGGAGTTTATTTTATCCCTTTTTTATTTTATGATTTGTGCTGTTTGTGTTTTTTTTTCTAAGAATACTTAACCCAAGCTCATAAAGATTCCTCTGTATTTTCTTTCTTTTTTTTTTTTTTTTAAGACTTTATTTATTTATTCATGAAAGACAGAGAGAGAGAGGGAAAGAGGCAGAAACACAGGCAGAGAGAGAAGCAGGCTCCATGCAGGGAGCCCGATGTGGTACTTGATCCCAGGACTCCAGGATCACACCCTGAGCCAAAGGCAGGTGCCAAACCGCCGAGCCACCCAGGGATCCCCTGTATTTTCTTTATATACTTTCTAATTTTAGCTTTTATGTTTAGGTCTGTGATTCCTTTTGAGTTAAATTTTTGTGTATAGTGCAAATTAAGGATCGAGGTTTTATTTATTTATTTTTGTTTATTGATTTCCACTTGTTCCAGAATAACTTGTTAAGAGTATCCTTTCCCCATCCAGTTATCTTAGCCCATTTTTTAGGTCATTGACTTGAGACCTTTCTTCTTCTTTTTTTTTTTTAAAGATTTATTTATTTATTTATTCATGATAGACACAGAAAGAGAGAGAGAGGGAGAGAGGCAGAGACACAGGCAGAGGGAGAAGCAGGCTCCATGCCAGGAGCCCAACGCGGGACTTGATCCCGGGACTCCAGGATCGCGCGCGTCCTGGGCCAAGGGCAGGTGCCAAACCGCTGAGCCACCCAGGGATCCCCGAGACCTTTCTTCTTTCTAATATAAAGCATTTGATGTTGGGGTGCCTGGGTGGCTCAGTGGTTGAGCATCTGCCTTCAGCTCAGAGCGTGATTCTGGGATCCTGGGATCAAGTCCCGCATTGGACTCCCCATGGGGAGCCTGGTTCTCCTTTAGCCTATGTCTCTGCCTTTCTCTCTGTCTCTCATGAATAAATAAATAAAATCTTTTTTTAAAAAAAGCATTTGATGTTATAAATGTTTCTTAAAGAACTACATTGGCTGTATCTCACAGATTGTGTTTTCATTTTCATTCAGTTCAAGAGATTTTTCTAATTTTCTTTTCACCTGTGGCTTGTTTATAAGTCGTTTAATTTCCAAATATCTGGGAATTTTCTAGATATTTTTCTCTTAACAGTTTCTTTTTTTTTTCTTAAGATTTTATTTATTTATTCATGAGAGACACAGAGAGAGGCAGAGACACAGGCAGAAGGAAAAGCAGGCTCCTCACAGGGAGCCTGATGTGGGACTTGATCCCTGGAGTGGGATCATGCTCTGAGGCAAAGGCAAACGCTCAACTGCTGAGCCACCCAGGTGTCCCTCTCTTAGCAGTTTCTAATTTAATTCCATTATGGTCAGAGAACATAACAAAGTATGGTTTTAGTTCTTTTAAATTTGCTGAGATTTATTTTATAGTCCCAAATATTCTTTAAGATACTCAACCTTTGAAAAAGACTTGTCTCCTTTTCATTATTTTATATTAAAGTGGGAGCTTACCAAATTACTATTTTATAGGCTCTTTTTATTTTTAAAAAGATCATAAGGTATGGTGGTACCTTACCTAATTGTGAATGAATGTTATTTTACTGCAGAAATAATTTTACTATGTAGTGCTGTGTTGGTATTTGCTATTTTTGCCTTGTAGCTACAGGTTTGTAAGCTGTTCTTTCATTTCCATGCCTTTCATAGGTCTAAGATCTGGCAAACTTGGTGAACAGTGTGAAGCAGTCGTTCGCTTTCCCAGACTCTTTCAGAAATATCCATTCCCTATTCTCATCAATTCTGCATTCCTAAAGTTAGCAGATGTTTTCAGAGTTGGGTAAGTCTTTGTAAATCCTCAGTGTCCTAAAGTACTTTGTTCAGATTTCTTTCTTTAATGTTGTGGTCTTTATTGTTTTTGCCTTTTGGGACTTAACACATTGTTAGTGGCCATTTTAGTGGATGTACATGGCAGTTTACAACACTTTTGTTATGAAATGTAATGGCATTTTAAGCAGAAATGAACTTACAAGTCAGAGAGTACGTATTTCTTTGGGGAACAGGATAAATCAAATTAAGGCAATCTTTATATATGTATATTATTGCTATTTTGGAAGTATCTGTGGTTTGCACAGATTGTTTTTGAAAAGTTCCTGATTTAATAACTTACAACACAAGATTACATGTTACTGGGAAGTGTCTGAAACATGGAAGCCCTGGATAAATACCTTTTGGGGTTTTTTCCTCCCTGCTAGTCCCTCTCCTGCATGCACTTGTGTGTTTATACACACAGAGTCAGACTTGAGGGAGAAGAAATGTGTAGCATTAGCTTGAGAGAAGAGGAAGACCATCTGGCCTCCTGGTCTTGGTCACAATATGATTGAGGAGATTTAATTCATCCCTAGGGCTTCTCTTCCTATCACTGCCATTTTGGTGTCTTGCAGCAGGGCTGCAGGCATTGCCAACTGCTTATGCTTAGTAATCTTAAGTGTAGGCTTCACACTACCAAACACCATATGAATCCTACATGTAGCTCCTGTTTTCTCTAAATACATCAGTAGAGCAGTGTCTCCAAACTTTAGATCTTGAAAGCTCTCACCTGAATTTCTCTGGTCTTGAGTATGTTATCTCAGCTCCATATCCCTTCTTGGTACTTGAGTCTTAGTTCCTTTATGTTATCCTTTCCCTGATACATGCTTAGAGTTCCTGGCTTTGGCTTTCACATTTCTCATCCTTCCTTCTCATACGTGTCTGAGGATATCAGATAATATCCAGGTAATGATACGATGGGACCTCTTGGAAAGGATTGAATCTGGAATTAGTTCCATCCACTATAGAAGGAGAGAGAGACAGAACTGTAAATGCTGAGTTATGAGAAGTCTAATATCCCATACAACAGACATGAGTTTTTTATTTCCTTTGAAATGAATTACAAATTGTTTGCCAAGCAGTTCTATCAGTTCACACTTTCACCAAGATTGCATACCTCATGACCACAACCTAGTCAGCACTGTTAGTTTTATTACTTCTGATTTGTTAGTTATAAAATGGTAATTCATTGCTGTTTTAACTAGCATTTTATAAATAACTTGTGTGGTTGAATATTTTGCCATATAAACTCATTTCCTTTACTGCATATCTTGCTTGTTTGCTTTCTTAATTTTTGTTTTATATATAATCCTGCTCTTTGACGAAAATCCTTAAACATATTAAATTTTTGTGAGTAATGTCAGTATTCTTTGATTAGAAGAAGACATGAAGGGGAAATGGAGACATTTATTTTACACATCTGCAGTAATATAAATAACTAACATTTACTGACCTCTTTCTATACATCAGTTGCTATTCTCATTTGTACATGTTTTCATTTGTGGTAAGTACTGTAGGTCAGCACTATATAATTGAGGAAATGAAATAGAACAGAGAAGTTAAGTTGAACTTGTCCACAGTGATAAAGTATAGTTAATGAGAGACAAAGCCAACATCCCAGTCTTGGCAGTTGGTTTCCAAAAGCTATGATATATTACCTATCTGACAGTTTGAACATTTGTGTTTATTGTACATAATACGTTTGAGACATACCTGGATAAACAGTATGCACGGCATGAGAAAATTATTTTTAGGGAGAACATCAAACATTTGAAAAGGATTCCTTATGTTTTGTTTTGTTTTGGCATTCCAGGTATAATAACAAATGCAAAAGCAAAAACTTGAGAATCCCTCTTCTAGTGTAGTGAAGCAATCAAATATACCAACCATGCCCACAGTTGTGTCATCTGCAAATCAGGGCAGATTTTCTTCCTTTTTGGTCTGTGTGCCTTTTATTTCCTTTTCTTACTACTGCACTAGCTTGAGGTTCCAGCCCTATATTGTATAAGAATAATGAGTGCTGGCATATTTGCCTTTTCCCCAGAATTCTGAGGAAAGCATTCAGTATTCCAGCAACTTAAATATAATGTTAGTTCTTGGCTTTTGGTCTATATTCCTTATCAAGTTAAAGAAGTTTTCTTCTATTCCCTAGTTTGATTAGTTTTATCATGGTTGGGTTACTGAATTTTTTCCTTGCTTTTTCTGCATTGATTGATATGATCATGTAACTGATTAGCCTGTTAATATTATAAATTTGCAATTAAGCATTGCTTAATTTTTCAATATTAAACCAGCCTGGTATTCCTAGATAAAAAACAACAACAGCAAAAATCAAAGTGTAGGCTTCAGCCTTTTTAATGAGGCAAGTAATAAGATTGAAAAACATTGTCCTGTTGCTAAAATTTAATATCATTAGTGTGGCTTTGGTTCTTAATTAAATATTACTTTCCTAAAGTCTAATTTGCTTTATCTCTGGTTCTTCATAGAAACAATTTCCTGAGGCTGTGTGTTCTTAAAGTTACTCAACAAAGCGAGAAGCATTTGGAGAAGATTCTAAATGTGGATGAATTTGTGAAGAGAATTTTCTCTGTGATTCATAGTAATGATCCTGTTGCAAGAGCCATCACACTCCGGTATACTCTGTTGCTATCATGAATCACCACAAGATTGTTTGAATTGCAATTATATAATCAAAAAAAGGCAATATGTTTCCTTTTTTCAGTGTGAATGTTAAGGATTTGTTTTTACAGCCAAGATCCCAGGCAGAAATAGGGTAACTATCCCTATGTGTACATGCTTTTCTGTTACCACCTATGGTACTGTTCTGGTTGTGAATTACTGCTTAACTTGTGTTTGAAAGATTCCTTCTCATAGGTTGGTTTTCTGATCAGATAACTGGGGTCTGAGTCTAGCTTAGCCTCAGCTCATTTTGAACTCTTACCTTCCTGACCTTGTTCTGTTTCATGTCAGTTTTTGTATTCACCCTTGGTTATGTGCTCATTTTTATATGTAATAATTTTTATTGGAACTCCTTGGAGAGGGGATCCCTGGGTGGCGCAGCGGTTTGGCGCCTGCCTTTGGCCCAGGGCGCGCGGTCCTGGAGACCCGGGATCGAATCCCACGTCAGGCTCCCGGTGCATGGAGCCTGCTTCTCCCTCTGCCTGTGTCTCTGCCTCTCTCTCTCTCTCACTGTGTGCCTATCATAAATAAATAAAAGTTTAAAAAAAAAAAAAAAAAAAAAGGAACTCCTTGGAGAATGCCAGATAGAACCACTGTAGTTTCATCAGCCTTTTCTTTTCTTTCTTGGCATCTAAAAAAAAAAATTTCTTTTTAAAGATTTTATTTGAGAGAGGGATTGGCAGGGGCTGAGGGGAGCAGAAGTGGAGGGAGAGAGAGAATCTCAAGCAGGCTCTACTCAACCGACTGAGTCACCAAGTGCCACGCCCCCCAGTTTTGTTTTGTTTTTTTAATTTTGTCAGAATTTCGTATTGTAAGCCTTATATCCAGCTTGAATATATTCCCTTCTTAGGTCTACTGTCTATGGAATGTATGTGCAATTTTTAGACTTTTGGAATTCACTTTTCCTAAATTATAGGGCTCATATCTGACTTATTTTTGTTCAGGAATGAGCCCTCTTTTAAACCATGAAGTCTAGGATGTCACTTCTCTAAGTTTTAATATCTGGAGGAATAGATACTGTTAACAACGATTATTTTTGGTAGAGGTAATTGGGCTATAGATTATAAGAGACTTTTCTGAGTAGTTTTGCAATGTCTGAATTATTTTCCACAAGCATGAGTTATTTTTTTTTATCATAAGATAATTTTTAAAAAATAATAGAATTTAACTGGTGAAATGATTTTATAACTGATTTAGAACTACTTTGAATATTTTGAGAAGAAATAGATTAATATTTGAATATTCCATTAATTTTGCATGCTTGTTCTTTCCAAATGTGGCTTTGCCACAATTCTTCATTGAAGAACTGTTGCTATCAATAAAGCCAGAGATTTCTAGAAAACTTCCAGAAAGATTTATTTTATTTTATTTATCTTATTTATTTATTTATTATTTAGAAAGATCACTTTAAAGGAAAAACATCAAAATAAAATCTTAAAAAAAAAAAGGGACACCTCGGTGGCTCAGTGGTTGAGCGTCTGCCTTTGGCTCAGGGCATGATCCCAGGTTCTGGGATCAAGTCCCATATCAGGCTCCCTGTGAAGACCTGCTTCTCCCTCTGTCTGTGTCTCTGCCTCTCTCTCTCTTGTGTTTCTTGTGAATAAATAAATAAAATCTTTAATAAATAAAGGAAAAAATCAGTTTGAAATTATATTTTTTGACATTAACACTTAATGCAAAAAACATTAAAAGAAATTTGAGTTCAGGTGCCTGGGTGGCTAAGTTGGTTAGGCATCTGACTTCAGCTTAGGTCATGATCTCAGGGTCCTGTGATCCATCCCCAAATTGGGCTCTCTGCTCAGCAGGCAGTCTGCTTATTTTCCCTTTACCTCATCCCCCAGCTTGTACCCTATCTCTATCTCTCTGATAAAGAAATAAAGTCTTTAAAAATATATATATAAGCTAAGAATGTTAAGAAGTCCAGTTGCCATTTAAAACACAGTATAGGGGTGCCTCGCTGACTCAGTCCAGGGAGCATGCTATTCTTGATCTTGAGGTTGTAAGTTCAAGCCCCATGTTGGTGTAGAGATTACTTAAAAATAAAATCTTAGAAATAAGTGAATAATGAATGAATGAATACATAAAATGTAGTACATTAATAAGATCCTTATATAGGCAAGGCTTTATATGATTTTGCCAAATAAAAACATTCTTGGAGTAGTTACTTTAAGAAGAGGAAAAAGCTTGAAGATCAGGAATAAGAGGTAATCAGATCATTTTGTAAAGTTTGCAGAATTATAAAATAAATATCAAATACCAAAAAAAAGGTATATTTATAACAACACAAAACAAAAATTCTAGAATCAACACAATATGAGAGTATCAAACCTTTCTCACAAAAATAGAACATTTTTGAATTGCCTTAAAATTTTTTTTCATGAATGCCTGGGTGCTTCAGTAAGTTAAGCATCTGCATTTGGCTCAGATCATGTTCCCAGAGTCCTGGGATCAAGCCCCCACATCAGGCTCCCTGTTTAGTGGAGAGTCTGTTCTCCCTCCCCTCCTCACGCTTTTTCTCAAATAAATAAAATCTTTAAAAAATTTTTTTCCATTATTTCATAGTTTTTTCATGATACAAGAAATGACTTAAAGTATTTTTTAAATTTAGTGTATTATTTAATATTGCATTATAAAGTAAAAATATGATCTTTTAAAGTATAAAAACTAATTTTGCCATTAAAAAAGTAATAAGCGCCGTGTCATTTACTACCTTAATTATGTAAGAAAAAGTGTGATTTGTCAATAAAAATTTTTAAATCACACATTTAACTTGGAGCTAAATATATTAAAATGCAGTTTCCTTTTTTTTAATAACATTATAAATTTTAACACTAGAGCAGAAATTTTTTTCTAATGCATTTCATAGTAAATTACAATTGTGCACTTCCCGCTGGATACTTTAGCATATATATCATTTGCTAGAGTTCAGTTTGTTTACAGGGTTATCTGGTTCTTTTTGTTTTAAGATTTATGGATTTATTTATTTGAGAAAGAGAGAATGCGCACAAGCACACACATGCACAAGAGGGTAGGGATGGAGGGAGAGAATCTCAGGCAGGCTCCCCATGTAGCACAGAGCCCAGTGCCTGGCTGGATCCCATCACGCATGAGATCATGACCTGAACCTAAACCAGGAGTCAGGCACTCCACCGATGGAGCTACCCGGATGCTCCAGAGTTACCTGATTCTTTAGTGTCAGTTAATTGAGTACTGACAGGTGATTCAAATTACTCCAACCACTATCAAGATTTGGAACTTCAGAATATTCCCTTATGCTCCTTTCTATTCAGTTCCTTTATCTACCTCCCCAGAGGCCACTGCTCTTCTGATTTTTTTCCCCATTATATCAAATTTCTGTAAATTTTCAAACTTCGTATAAGTGAGCTTATACAATGGGTATCCTTTTGTGTCTTTTTGAGATGAATCCATTTTATATGTTAGAAATTTGCTCTTTTTATTGCTGAGTACTTTTCCATTGTGTGACTGTGAGTTTATCTGTTCTCTTACTGATGAATACCTATGCTGTTTCCAGTTTCGGGCTATTATAAATAAAGCTGCTGTGAACCTTCTGGTACAAGACTTGTGAACACGCTTCCCTTTCTGACAAATATATACCTAGGAGTGAAATTGCTGAATCATAGGGTAGGCATATATTTAATTTTATAGGAAACTGCCAGGCCTTTTTCCAAAGTGGTTTTAACCATTTTATATTCTGACCAATAGTGGTGAGCTCTGGTTGCTTCATACTTTTGCCAATCTTTGGTGTCGTCGTCAGTCTTCATTTTAGCCATTCTGGTGGGATATATAGTGGTTTTGATTTGCATTTCCTTGATGGTGATGATCACTTTCTCATGTACCTTTTGATGACAGTTCTATCTCTTTCTGAGAAGATCCATTCAAATTGCCCGTTTTCTTTCATTAAATTGTTTAGATTTTATTGTTACTTATTTTTTATTACAAAATTGTAGGATTTCTTGATATATTCTGAATACTAATCCTTTGTCAGATATATGCTTTTTAAATCATATTTTAAAATAGACAGAAATTTCTTTCAGGGCCTGAAAGCCATGAACAAAATTACTACCATTTTTATGCTCTTCGTTAGGTTATATCTCAACATTATTGTTTCTTATATTTTCTGTTTCAAACTAAAATAATGTATGCCTCAGAATAAAGATAGTTCCCAACTAGGGTAAGTGTTGTGAGTGTGTTATCTGATAGCCACTAACCACCATACATGTGCTTTTAGTTTATACTATGAGGTCTTCAAAATAATCTCCTTTTAAAAGGGAAAAATACTGTAAGTGCTTTTGTAATTAAAAAAAAAAAAAAGATGTCAACTCTTTGAAATACCATTTGAGAAGCAATGACCTGCTCAACTGAAGAAAAGTTTGGCTGTATGTGTAGGGAGGACTATTGTGGTCCCAACTCACATTCTGATAAGTTGACATTTCATAAATCACTTTCTGTGATGTAAAACAAAAAAGTGATACCTGCTCTAATGGATTCACTTATTTCCTATATGGTAAAATGCAACATGTGCAAAAAAGAAAAAATTGTTGATCACCATAGAAATGTAAAGAACTTGGCTATTAAAATCCGTCTTTGAAAAGATATGAAACATGTAAGTGATTATAAATTCGTTCCTTCCATCGTGGAATACTTGGCTATAGTACTTTTTTTTATAAAGAAAAAGATGTGATACAAAAAGGATCTCAGTGTCTTAGAGCAACATGATTTTTCACTGAGGAGCATTATAGCGCGATGAAAAACGAGTCTGTTAAAGAGAAAAAGTTTACAAAGGAAAGATGGGGCTGATAAATGATAGATCAAGTACATTAAGTACTCTGAGTACCCATTGAATAGAAAGTTTGTTGTGTTTTTAGGAAGATAGATTCAAGTGGAAACTCTGATCTCAAGGAACTTGCTTTCTGGAAAAATGTATAAGGTTAAATACATGAAAGAAAACAGAAAGTGATGTCTCTCAAATGCTCAGGAGTTTATAGAGTCAGGACGATTTAAACATAAGGGAAAGGACAAGAAGAGATGATACTTTAAAGATGTTTTCTTTTTTTTACCCGTTACTTTAGACTTGTCAATTAAAACAAATGGAAGAAGAAAAAGCTGGGAGGTATTCATAGTCTCTGAAATGTAGTGCTACAAATAATTTATAATATTACCAGAAATATTTTCAGAAAGTAGTGACTAATGAGATTATGCTTTTTGCGCCCTTTTATATTTAAGTACTAACAAACATCAAAAATGTTGATATTAGGGCATCCCGGGTGGCTCAGCGGTTTAGTGCCACCTTCTGTCCAGGGCCTGATCCTGGAGACCCGGGATCGAGTCCCACGTCAGGCTCCTTGCATAGAGCCTGCTTCTCCCTCTGCCTGTGTCTCTGCCGCTCTTTCTCCCTCTGTGTGTGTGTCTCATGAATAAAATAAAAATCTTTTAAAAAAAAAAAAGGTTTAAAAAAATGTTATTAGCCTAACCTAATCTTTTCTTATATGAAATAATATCTTACAAGCTGTTTATTTCTTTTGAAAAATAACGTAATTTCAAAACCTTATTTTCAAATTGAATACAAATTACATTTTTAATCCATTTAAAAATTTTTTTTTGTATAAACTCTAATACTTATGTCCTATCAAATCTCCATAAGATAGGTGGTAACATGTCAAGTTGGAAGGTTACTTAGGACGACTTTGAGAAAACCTGTCACTGTAGGAATTCTGTTTTGTCTATCACAGTGTTTTGTAGCCCTCAAAAATCCATGCCTTTTTGCTGAAACATCTTTTAAGCTTTATCTTGTGTAGTTTGTGTTACAAACAATAGATTTTTTCCCTTTTCCAAATTTATAATTTATTATAAAGTAGACTGTGTTTTCCCAGATGCTTCCTCGTCCTTGCAGATTCTGAGATGAGCACTGTTACCTCTACCTCTGTTCTCTTGATGTTAAAGACCAATTTAAAAATCATGGTATCCATATTCACTGAAGTCTTTTTTTTACTTTGTGGATTTGCATAATAGCAAAAATGTTGTTTTGCCAAAACAGACTTAACATTGGAAAATTGATATTTTGATGCTTTAATAATTCAGAAGTTTCTGGGCTCTATTTGGTACCTGGGAGGTACTTCAGGATGATAATTTAGAATTTTGCTTATGTTAGATAAGCCATGTTAATTTTTCTGACATATCAGAGTGTAGAAAAGTGTTTAGAATTTGAGTCACTGCTTGATTCCTAAAGTTGATGCTTTACTAACCTGAGATTTAAAGGATTGCCTACAGATTTTAATTGTGTGATCTAGCTTTGCCTTGCTTCTTCCTCTCTTGATTTTTAGCTTATTGTATTTCTGTTCTTCTTGGGGTCTCTGTCTCTGTAGGATGTTGGGAAGTCTGGCATCAATAATTCCTGAGAGGAAGAATGCTCATCATAGTATTCGTCAGAGTCTGGACTCACATGATAATGTAGAAGTCGAAGCTGCCGTTTTTGCTGCTGCAAACTTCTCTGCACAGTCAAAGTAAGCATTGGCTAAAGAAAAGGTTTTGAAGGAATAAATAATCAATATACATAAACACTAAATGAAAAATGTAAGTGGTAAGGTGTATTTTCCAGGAGGATTTACATCATGTTGGGGGAAAAAAACTTCAATACATAATACAGAACGGTTAAGTACATATGTTGGCATTAACTGCACATGAAATAAGAATTTCCAGAAGGACAGATTTGCACAGATTAGTTAGGGAGGGCTTCATTGGGAAGCAGTTTTGTCCACTTAGGCATCCCCCTCTAAACATACATGGTTCTAATGCTAAATTGCTGCTTTCTTATTGTCTTCCCAAGGTTAGCTTTTTTGGCATTAGAACTATGTACAAAAAAAAAAAAAAAAAAAAAAAAGAACTATGTACAGTTTGACAAAGATAGTAATTTGAGTTGAAACCAGTTTTAACCTATTTGGGATGTCATATCCTATATTATTATCTTATAAAACAATTTTTTTTTTGGATGCAATGCTGACCATGATTATGTTACTATATCTAAAAATACAAATTATCTTCTTTACTAACTGATATCAAAAATAGCATTGCTTTCTGGAGGCATTTTGGTAATATGCATTTGCTTTAAACATGTTCATCCTTTTATCCCCTTTAAGTGGACCTGAAAATCAACCTCTGAGAACTTATCCTGTAAGTCAGCAATGTGTACTGATACTTATTTGCAAGGATGCTAGTTGTAATGTTACAGAAACAACAACAAAATTTAGTAGCAACCTAACTTCCAACCACAATGAAATATTATCTCAGCTCTTAACAAATATATTTTAGAAGTATATTTGGAGAACAGGTTATATCATAATTTATGTGATATTATAGAGTATATTTTTTAAGAGGTATTTGTATTGATAAAATAGAAAAAAGACAAAGGGTATATATCAAAATACTGTCTCTGGGTGATAAGATGGTATCTTATTTTCCTTTTTTATTAAATTTCTCTATATACTGTCAGGAGCAACTTTGGGCTTTATAACCAGATGGATAGCATTATTTTTAAAAGTAAAAAAATGGCATTTCCATTAAAAATTTCTGCTAAATTTGCATAAAACATGGACCAGTCACCAACTTTCTGCTAAATTTGCATAAAACATGGACTAGTCACCAACTTTCTCCAGATTTTAATTATAATCTACTGTAGTAAATTTTCATTTCCTGTAATGCCAAAAAATACTTTTCTAAATTTCGTTTCTAAATTTAGATGATACATTTGTAATTTAGTGATTATGTTTAACGAAAACCATTTTTGGTTCAAGTTTTCTCGTGTTACTATCAAGCTAATTTTATTAGCTCTGGAATTTCTGATCTGTTTTGGATAAGGTTTAGACTAAGTAACATAGAAACATTCTTCATTTATAGTATTGATGACCAGTAAACAATTTTTTTTAAGATTTTATTTATTCATTCATGAGAGACACACACAGAGAGAGAGGCAGAGACATAGGCAGAGGGAGAAGCAGGATCCCAGGTCCCTGGGATCATGCTCTGAGCAGAAGGCAGACGCTGAACCACTGAGCACCCAGGCGTCCCACCAAACACTTAAATTAAAAGTTTATGTAGAAGCAGTTTATAACATAATAGGCTTCCGATCGCTTCTCAGCCTTTTGGCTAATAAGATCAAGTGTAACATAACAGGCTTCTGTGATATAATTTGTGATATTTAAAAATACCAAATTAGTGCAATAGGAAAGGCTGAAGAGCCTATCAAATGTATCAGAGTGTAAAATTAACTAATTGTATAATGAAGTCTATATTTTTTTTTTGAACTGTATCTTTTTGAGATTAGCATTTACCTTTTCTTCTAAAATGATGATGACCTGGCTTGAGATCAAATACCTCAACCAGTGCTAGTGAGTTTTTGTCTTAGTATCTCTATTTATCAATTTTGTATCTTAAATTAGAGCAACTGGCCAAATAAGACCTTAAGAATATTAGTAATACTGTTCTCCCTCTGTCTATTATCATAACCACATCTCAACTGTTTTTAAAAAGATTAAGATTTTATATATTTAAAGAGCTAGTCCCCTGGGTGACAAAGTAGGAGTTGGAAACCCAAATACATTCAGAAATTGGGGAAACATTATTAGTGTGAGAGGTGCCCTCTAGCGGCCACTCTGCTGAACTAGATAGTGCACTCACATCTAAAAGCTAGGCCTTGGTCCCAGCTGATCCGGACAGTACCGGAATGAATGTATACCCAGTGTTGTCAGAGCTGACTTTTTTGTCGGCGGAGGGGGCGGTATACGTGGAAGCTGGAAAATCTGATTATTCTCTTTACAGTCTTTTTTTTTTAAGATTTTTATTTATTTTTTTGACAGAATGAGAGCACAAGCAGGGGGAGCTGTAGACAGAGAGGGAGAAGTGGACTCCCCACTAAGCAGGGATCCCAACAAGGGACTCAGTCCCAAGACCCTGGGATCATAACCTGAGCCAAAGGCAGATGTTTAACCCACTGAGTCACCCAGGCATCCTTCTTTATAGTCTTATTACCATATGGGACTCTATTAACATACATTCTTAATGTTGACTTTAAGAATTTTTAAAAGTATTACTAGACAAAAAAAAAAAAAGAAAAGTGCAGACTTTTAATTTGCAATTTATTGGCACTAAAGGCCCATAACAGATTTAAAATTTTGAGCTGTATTAAAGTTACCTAAGTTACTGGAGAAATGCTTATTAACTATCTACCTCCTCCAGATAATAGTCTCAGTGCCCAGGAGTATAGAGGTGGAGAAGATAAAGGCCCTATTGTTGTGTAAACACAAAATAGTTTCAGATGTGGGTTAATGTTATGTAAAAATAAAAACAATTTTGTGATAGAAATAATACAGTTTCATCACTGTGATAATGACCTGAGTGAGTTGCTTTAAGTAGAGTGATCAGGGAAGGCCTCTCTGACGAGGTAACATTTGAGCTGAAACTGAATGATTAAAGAGGCAGCAAGTTAGAAGAACATTCTAAGAAAGAATAACAAGTGTAAGAGCCATCTCAAATGTGAATGAGTTGTCTATATATACCTGATACACCTCTTATTACCTGAAAGACATTTGTAACTTAACTTTTTCTTGTCAAATGTGAAACTGGTATCTTTGAACAATAGTTTTCAAACTATTTGGTATCTTTACACTTCCAAGCATTATTGAGATCCTCACAGAGCTTTTTTGTTTTCATGGACTATATCAATTGATACTTAAAATATTAAAAATTTAAATAGCTACATTTAAAAAAATACTTGTTCATTTTTAAAATAGCAATTCTCTAAATATGTTAATGTAAAAATACTTCTATGAAAATAATTGTTTTCCAAAACAAAAAAGCAGTTTTGTGAGATGAGTAGCATTGTTTTACACTTTTGCAAATCTTTTTCGTGTCTGGCTGGATTCTTATGTCTGTTTATGTATTCAACATTTCTGTTGCAATATCTTATGATAAGGTATATGAAATAAATCCAGCCTCACACAGATACATAGTTGGAAAAGAGAAGAATATTCATAAAGACTTTATAAGTAATTATGGATATTTTTCTTTGATGTTATACCAAAAGTAGATAGGTGGTGGTTTCTTACAAGCTAATTGCAGTGTGGACTCTAAAAATGCTATCATTGAACTTGTACTACATTACATTGAAATCTACTAGAATCTCTTACCCATGTATGGTTTTATAATTTATGTATTGGTCTTCTTGAAAATATTGGTTCACTGTGTTATGCAGGTCTTCTAGATGATGACCCATTTTATTGTATTAAAGGATCACATTTGTTACTTGCCACCAGTCTCAGGAAATTCTTTAAATATTAAGCTGTCAAGCTCATGGTGATAGATACAAGTTTTCTGAAATTCTGATTTTTGTTTAGATTGTTTCTCAGATTGACAAAAAATTTTCCCAGTTATGTTTATCAGGTTGACAGAAAATTTTCCCAGTTGTGTTCCATGAATCGACAAGGTGACTTTATTCATTTTTTTGAGAAAATGTCTGCCAAATAGCCAAGTGTGAATAACCACGAAGTTTCATGAAAAAATGACTAATTCATCTCATAACTCAGATAATCACATGGTACTTTTCCTGAAGACAATCACTGTGTACTTTATGTGTGGCTTCTATTTTGTCAGAGAATATTAAAAGAACACTTGCTCATGGGTTAAAATTAAAGTTAGTAATCTTTATTGTTCTATCAAGGACATTTTTAAGTGTTTATCTGACTTTGTTCCTTCCCTCCTTTTTCATGGGAGCCCACAGTGGTGAAGAATACAGTGACTGCTAGTATGGTTTGGTGACACTGCCTTGATTCTTGCTAAGGCGCCAGCATTTTACTCATTGCTTTGGTACCAGTAGTGAAGAGAGTATCGATGTTTTGGGAAAACCATAAGATTTTTTAAAAACGTTAAATTGCTTTGAAAATTCAGCACAAATATTGTTTATTGCTTAGAATTCACATAAAAGATGATGTTCTATGATTAGGTGGTGCTGATACAAGCAAAAGAGTCATCTAGCCATGTCTGTAGATTTTCCATTTGTAAGGCAGAAGTAAAATTCTGCAGTTGAGCTAGTAACTCAGCCTTCACATTTGCATCTAAATCTTTTATTTGATAAGTTACTCTAATGTTGAAAAGTAGCAGTGCCTTGATTTCTGACTTATCATCCAGGCATTCAGCATTGTCAGCTACACATCTCTTAGCTGTTATGTGCGCTTCTCCAGCCTGTGCATTACGATAACTTACCCTGTTGTTATTTCTAGTTTAAAAATCAATAGTTTGCTTTTAAAGAGCACACTTAAAATACTCAGTCTTTTCTTTTTTTTTAATTCTAAATAATTAGTCTCAAAATGAAACCTCAAGTTAAATGGTACCATAATACTTTTTGAAATGTTTTATTTCATAAAGTACAATAAGTTAAATTATTAACATTTAAAAAAATAGGATAACGAGTCATTTTTTTAAATTTATAGTTTTGTTTTTCTTTAGAATAGATTCCTTCCTTGAATTAGTTAGAAAACTTTCTGATATTTCAGTTTTATCTTTTTCAGCATCTTTAGACCTACATGATGCAGCCGTGGGTTGAGAAAATGAGTCTTCTAACCTCGTCAAGCCAGTGATTCATTTTTAACTATAAAAAAATACTTTGCAAATAAACTTTTATTTTATTTTGGAATAAAATATTGTTCAATTCTAAAACAAACAATTTTAGAAAAATCTTCCAAAACTTTATCACAAAGCATGGCAATGTGTACTTCCTGATATGTTTCTCTATAAGCATAAGGAAAACTTAAGGATTTCAAAATAATGATGTATTGGGTGATAATGAGGTTATAGAGTGGGACGCCTGTGTGGCTCAGGGATGAGCATCTGCCTTCGGCTCAGGTCGTGATCCTGGGGTCTGGGATCAAGTCCCACATCAGGCTCCCTGTGAGGAGCCTGCTTCTCTCTCTTCCTGTGTCTCTGCCTCTCTCTCTGTCTCTGTGTCTCTCTTGAATAAATAAATCAATAAATCTTTTAAAAAATGAGGTTATAGAGATAATAAAAAATATAGTCAAATATAATAAAAGCAGAGGAGAAGAATTGAGAACTGAGTTAATCTCAGAAAACATTATACACCAAACCTAAACCTATTACCTTAGAAAACTCTAGGAAACAAAAGAATGCACAATTCCACATTCTGTTAGCTGTCAAGAGATGATGTCATGTAGCCTCTAGAAAACTTCACTATTTACCTATGAGAGAATGAATTGAAAATGGCAAATATCTCCATGGCAGGAAATATTTTATGTAGACACCCACTAAACTACAGAGGGAAGTATTGCCTATCTTATAGATCATTTATAATGGCTAAACGAGCCAACCTTGATTCATATTATGTGTATTATATTTCCTTACATATAATATAATGGTCTTATCCCAAATATTCATATTACTAATGACTTTTGCAGCAGTCTGGTATTTTTATTGGGACAGAATCAAAGCATCTTGGAAAACATTTTACATATATATAATATAAAAAAATCATGGCTGACTTCAAATAGTTTGGCTTTTGGTAAGATTCTGCCTATATTTCCTTCTTGGCTTTTCTACTTCATACTTAGTCTATTTTTCTAAAATTTAGAATATTCAAAATATATTTTATTGTTTACATAATCAGCTTATGGTGTTAAAAGCTTTTCTAAATTAAAAGCATATCCTAAAATATCATGCGCTGGGGTAACGACCTTCAATCTTTTAGACAGTGGCACTCAGTGATGCAGAGTGAAACAACACCCATAAATCAGAACATCTTGCCTTGAATACCACTTGGAAATGGTGTTGGCATAAGCCCATTTACTGGTGGGAGTTTTGGTTTCAGTTGCATTTCTTACCCCACCCCCAGTACTTGATGTTTGGAATGTTATGATCTGCAGTTTTATGTTTCTCCTGTTTGTGTTCTGTTTATTAATTTAAGCAAATGTAATTTTTTTGGTTTTAAAATTTTCGCTGTTCTCTCTTCCCAAAGGGATTTTGCTGTAGGAATCTGTAACAAAATCAGTGAAATGATTCAAGGTATGTACGCTTCATTCATTATAATGAAGTGACTTGCTGGGATTTATATTAATAACAGCTCTTAACATTTATTAAGTACCTGTTACATGCTTGTCACCATTCATTCACTAATTGATTCAATAATATTTATTTAAACATTTTCTAAATGCCAGAACTCTTCTGGGTGCTTAGAATATAGTCGTGAACAAAACAGAGCCCTTGATCTCATGTAACCTACATTCTAGTGGCAGAAGCGGGGGAGGGATGGCAACAGACAAAACTATAACCATTGCTGTGGAGAAGTGAGGTAGGCCGGATAGAGTCCCCACGGTAGAGTCCACGCCACACAGTGGAAGGGACACTTTGTATTTTGTATATGTTGATCAAGGAAGACCTCGAATGAAGTGATGCTTGTGTGAGAAATACAGATATTTACGGGAAGAGTGCACTGATCTGAAAGAGCAGAGGGCTGTTAGAAGCTCTGGGAGTCTCCATACTCCGTTAAAGCTCCTTCAGTGTCTTCTAATTGCAGCTAAACTCATATCCAAATTCTTTATCATAGCCTTCAAGGCCCTAGCTTTCTCATCTTCCATGCAGGGCTTCATGGGTATTGGCCCCACTTACTCCTGTCCTATTCATTACAGGGAGCCCTGGGGTTCCAGCCCTGCATGCCTCTGGAGAGTACCACCTTCTTTGTATATTTCTAAGTGGCATTCCTGTGAATTGTGCGACTTGGCAGACTTGACAGGCAATATTATTATGTCTATTTTACAGAAGAGGAAATGGAGGCACATTAAAATTACTTGAAAACCAAGATAATGGTGATTGAGCTTTGTCCTATTCTCCTTTATTCCTTTGTCCTTTTTTCTCACTGCCAGAAAAAAGGGCTCTTCTGCAAAAAGCTGTCATTAAAAGGACGCATCACTCACTCACTGAGTGGTTTTTATTGAACACTGGCTCTATCGGGCAGGATCGCAGCAGGAAATAGGTGACATACTTGAATTAAAATAATCCAAGGAGGGTTTAAGGAAGGAACAACTACAAAGGTATAGGCAGAGTGAACTGTAGGGAATGGTGTAGTCCTGTACCCAAGGGTGCAGAGAGGGAGTGGTTATCAGAAACCTGGAGTCTCATCCAAGGGGCCACTTTGAAAAATGACCTTCAGTGTGATATGACCTAATGTAACCCCAGAGAGAGGGATCCAGGGAATAAATACTCTGACCTCTTTCTTCTGCCTCCCATGCCCTGCTGGGACTTTTCACTGGCTAAACCCAAATGGGCATATAGCAAGGGAGTTGATAGACAATATAGAGGTGAGCGTTCTAAGGCGCTGGAGTATTGTGTATACTGGGTGATGGTTATTTGGGTATTTTGATATGTAGAAACCTATTAATTTGTACACCTAAGATTCATTATTGTTTCTTAAGTTTTACCTATAAAAAAAATTTAAAGCAGAAGAACAGGAACTAGGGGGTGAAAGACAAAAAGGGGGTAAAAGCACAGGAGTGGGAGTGAGGGTGAAGTGGAAGAAGACTGGAGCCCAAGATATGGACGTGGCAGGGGAGTTTTAGAAATAAAGTATCCTCACATTTAATTTTAATTTGCTTGTGTTTCTGCAAAGTGAAATCTCTTGAGTGTCCCTAAACCAATAAAAATGTCTATAAACAAAGAATTCCAAAGACTGCTGGGTTGAGCATAGATTTGCAGAGGAAGAGGGGATAGGAGACAAGAATCTGCCATGGGGAAAGGCCTAAGTAGAGAGAATACATAGGAGACTTTTGCAATAATCCAGTCAAGAGATGGTGGTAGAAGTAGATGAGTGTGACAGTGATGGAAGCAGAATGACATAGTCAGATTTGGGTTATATTTTAAAGATAGAACCTAAAAAATTTGCTAATAAATTTGTATATGGGATGTGAGAGAAATAAGAGAATCAAGAAAACTCCAAGGTGTGAGGAGTTAAATTAATAAAGCAATCATATACTGAAATAGGAAAAATTTTTAGAGGGGCAGTTTTATTATGAATATAGCTGGTAATGGAAGCCATGGGATTATAGCACCTCACTCAGGGAAGGTACTAAGGGTGAGAAGAAGGTTTATTACCAACCCAAGGAATACCAGAAATTAAAGTGTGGATAAAAGAGATAAATACAAAGAGAGTTAGAAGGAACAGCCAGAAAGGACAAAAACCAGGAAGAGTGTGCCTTTGGGGGAGAGAGTTTCAAAGACAGAATGGTTAGCAGTATCAAATGCATCTGGTACCTTAAGGATCAAAATATTAATAGAAGCATAATATATATGACTGCAGAGAGAAAACCAGGGAGTCAATACTCTGACCTCATTTTTCTCCCTCCCAGCTCCTGGGGCTCTCTGCTTTGGCCAGACTTAAATGGAGGCCAAATAGCAAGGGAGTTTGTTGACGTAAGCCACCACTGGATGTTGAAATGTTCTCATATATTCACACTAACAGTTACTTCACAATGGCAAAACAGTGGTCTGCAGAGTATAAATTAGCTTTTGGCATATATGCAGTAAATTATGATTGACAATTTTTTTGTTCTCTATCATCACAAAGCCATGCTGTTGAACAAAATATTTTATTGTGTAGCTCCAGTGTTGACAGCAAAAGATGCATTGGAGTTAATCCTCATGAAGTTCCAACTCTGTAGGCAATAAAAAAAAAAAAAAAAAAAGGCATTGCTACACAGAGTTCAAAAAACTTAGGAACCCCTCCACATACAGTCTAGTTACATCCTAGATCTTGACTTAGTGTTGAAGGAAATAATTAAAATTGTAAATATAACTAAATTGTAGCCATTGCATGTGTGTGTACATAGGTGTATGCGTACCTATATATCTATATTTGTATATCTTTCTAGCACATTGTGGGAAGGTATAGACAGCAAATATGACTTTGCTTTCTAGTGTGCCTTTAAAGGCATTTTCTTCTGTCAGCTTATAGTTTTATAGTCACCAAAAAACCAATGTTAAGATAAGTGCTTTTGGAAAAACAAAACAAAACTACTGAACCTAATTGGGTTAGCTCTAGTATGATTATCTTTAATGTCTTAAACATAACATTGGTATACTATTTGATTTTAAATGGTCATGTTGTTAATTGTATCACTTCTGAATGTGAAATACTATCAAGGATGACGGTCTGATATCTTTCCCTGACTATTCCTTTTGTGTCCAGGTTTAGCCACACCAGTAGACTTGAAACTGAAGTTAATCCCCATCCTCCAGCACATGCATCATGACGCCATCCTGGCATCCAGTGCACGTCAGCTTTTACAGCAGCTGGTCACATCCTATCCCTCCACCAAAATGGTGATTGTTTCTTTGCACACCTTTACGCTGCTTGCCGCTTCATCTTTGGTCGATACGCCTAAGCAGGTAATTTCAAAAATTTTTTTAAACTGCCTTTTGTTCAGTAAACTTGCATATTAAGTATAAATTAATTTTAAAAAAGTAACTCATAGTTTTGATAATATTAAGGTCCTCTTCTCTGATAAAGATCATTTTCATTTCCTTTTGCTGGCTTTTTTTTTTTTTTTTTCTGTAATCACAGTCTTCATTCTTAGGAGCCTTTTAAGAAAATGAGGTGGAGTTGAAGGGTACATGGCAGAGTGTGGGGTTGGCCAAGAGAGAAAAGAAAGAATTCAGTATTCAAAGCCAGGTCCCACACTAGAACCTTACAAGCTAAGGGTTAGTATATTTTTATGCATACAAGAAGGTGGACCAAACATGGACACATAACTAATAAGTAATAGGGCTGCAATTGGAAGTGAGTTCTGTATCACATCTAAAAGTTTCACTGAACTGTACATCCCTAATGGTAATTTCAGTGGCAGTATTGTTCACAAATGACGTACTTCTTTCATAGATTCAGCTTCTATTGCAGTATTTGAAGAATGATCCTAGGAAAGCAGTAAAGAGACTTGCTATTCAAGATCTGAAATTACTTGCCAATAAAACACCACACACTTGGAGCAGGGAAAACATTCAGGTATGTAGAACTTTGAACATTAGTATTTTATATAGAAAAATAATATATCATTGTAAAAAGTTTTTACTTTACATTTTTATCATCTTTGTCATCTTTTCATTCTTTATGAAAAAAATTTAGGGGAATTGTTGATATTTGTGATAGATGTTATTTTAAGTGGCAAAGTAAATACATAAAACTTTTATCCTTTCATGTTTCAATTTGTTAGTGAGTTAGACTTGCCTCTCAATTTCTTGTGAATTTTCCTGTAATAGCATTAAGGCTGTTTGAGAAGCTCAGTGAAATCATTTATTTAATGCTTGTCTCCTTTACTCACTTTTGGGAGAACAGTTGATACTGACTGTGATTTATTAGGGAGAAGGTCCTGGAAGCATAACTCAGCAAAGTATATTTTTCCTTTTCATGGAAAGGAAGGACATTCCTAAGTTTTCTTTTGTAAATATAAGATCAGGTCTCGATCTCTAGGCTCTTTTTTTTTTAAAGACTTTATTTATGCATAAGAGACACACAGAGAGAGAGGCAGAGACACAGGCAGATGGAGAAGCAGGCTCCATGCAGGGAGCCTGACGGACTCAATCCCGGGTTTCCAGGATCACAACCTGGGCTGAAGGCGGCGCTAAATCGCTGGGCCACTGGGGCTGCCCAATATCTAGGCTCTTCCTAATGTGGCATCTTTTATAGCATTTCTTAGGTTAATTTAATGTTTTATATTTTTCTCAAAATGGAGCCCTATTTGTTTATTCACTACTGTTAACAGATGTACCATTTTTTAAAAATGCCATTTAAAGTGAAATGGAAGATTCTTAGAATTTGACCTTTATTTTCATGGATTTTACTATCTCTTCGTGTCATCATAGCTACAGTGCAACAAAAACTTTTGAATTTCAGTTTATGAAACTAAGCTACTGTGTTAATTGGTTTTTTATTTGCCATTTTCTAAACACATTTCAGTATATTGTGATTGATAGTCACAAATATCCCTAGAGATAAGGGCAGTTGTTAGTATTTGCATTTAGTAGATGAACAAATTAGGGTTCAGAGAGACTTAATATGGTTAAGAGAACTTCCTAAGAGGACTTAATTAAGATTTTAATTAAGAGAGCTCTCTCCTGTAATGCATTTTCTACTAAATAATACTGTCTTTTCAAGAAGAGAATGTACTCAGCTACCAGAGGAAACCAAACCCAGGGAAAGCACTATATCATCCCTTCTCATTTTTTTTCCTTATTGTATGATAGACCACATATACAAAAAAGTATATAAAATAGATATTTAATAGCTTAAATAACTGTAAAAGAAAACAATGTTTTCTAGCGACCATCCAGCTAGAAACAGAACTCTGCAGGCTCACATAACCTTGCCACCTTCCTAGTACAGGAAGAACCATAAAGCCAGCCCAAAGGAAACTTTTGTTTTCACTTTTGTGATGATCATTTCTTCGCTCTTTATTTATTTACCTATATATGCTTCCCTAAAAAATAATGCTTACTATTTGTTTTTATTTCTTGTGCTTAACATTATACTGATGAGACTCATACATGCGGTTGCATGAGGGTTTTTTTCCTTTAAGTGCTATGTAGTATTCATTATATGGAATGGACCAGTTTACTTGCTCTTGATGGGTTATTTTCAACATGGGGCTCTTGCAACCAATGCTGCTATGAACACTCTTCAGTTTATCTCTTGACACTTAATATGCAGGAGTTTCTTTATATACTTGAGAGTGAAATTGCTGACTTACAGAATATGTATATCTTCAGCTTTACCGGGTAATGTCAAACTGTGTTCCAAAGTGATTGAACCAATTTACATTCCCAGTAGAGAGTGCCCACTGATTCACATCCTTAGATTACATTTTTTACCAGTTTAGAAGTTGTCGTTTTAATTTCTAATTCCTTGATTACTGAAGTTGAACATCCTTTTAATGTGTTTATTGACCATTTGGATTTCCTCTTTTGTGACACGGCTATTCAAGTCTTGGTTATTTTTCTGTTGATTTATAATCATTCTTTGTATATTCTGGATACTTGTAACTGATACTTGGCCACTGATATTCTACATAAATTTTGGAAGTAACTGATCAAATTTCACAAAAAAAAATCGAAAAAAAGTTGATAATTTCATTGGGATTCCATCATTTGGGAAGATCGATTTGTAAGAAACCGATATTTTTACGATGTTGTCTTTTAATGCATGAATATGCTATATCTTTTCATTTCTCTAGTTATCTATACTACATCTTTTGCCTTCTATTTTGTCTGATGTTATTATAGCTACTTCAGTTTTTTCCTCGATGTATCTATCTGATAGATTATCATTGTTTTAGGGTTGCCTGGGTGGCTTAATCAGTTAAGCATCTGCCTTTGTCTCAGGTCCTGATCTCAGGGTCCTGGAATCGAGCCCTGAATCAGACTCTCTGCTCAGTGGGGAGTCTGCTTCTCTCTCTCTTCCTCCCCTCCCTCATGGGTTCTCTCTCTCTCTCCTTCTCTCCCAAATAAATAAATACAATCTTTAAAACAACAAGATTATCACTGTTTTACTTCCAGCGTTTCTTTAATGCATCTTTACGTTTTAGTTATGTCCTGTGTTAATTCTGGTGCAAATACCTTAAAATGCACTTTTCATTTATATCCTTCTAAACTCTTACATATTGTTATCATGTGTCTTAATCCTCTTGTATCGAATAATGTTATTTTATAAATTCATTGACCATTTGGACGTTCCATTGTCTTTGGTCTTCTTGCATCTCAGCCTTTCTCTTTGGGATACTTTTTCTTCTGCCTTTGGAAAGTCCTCTGGTGAGGATCTGTGGTGGTAAGCTCTCCCAGTATTTGTTTGTCTGAAAATGTCTTCATTTTGCCCTCAACCTTGAAAGACACTCTCTCTGGGAGTAGAATGCCCAGCACATTGAGAATACCATTCTACTGTCTACTGTCTACTGATTTCCATTATTGCTGCTGAGAATAGCAGTACTCTTTTGAAGGAATTTTTTTTCCTGCTTTAAAATTTTTCTCTAATTTGATGTTCTGCACTATGAACAGTCTGATTATAGATTTCTTCTATTTAAACTGCCTGGACTATTGATTTTCTTGAATCATAAGAATGGTGCTTTTCAACAGTTCTGGGAAATTGTCAGCCATAACTTTTCCAGATACTGCTTTTCCTCCTAGATCTCCACTTAAATATATGTTAGCTCTTCTATGAATCCCCCATGTTCCTTATATTCCTTTTTCCATCTCTTTATCTCTTTGTGTTGTGTTGTGAGTAATTTCTCCTGTTTTAGTTCAACAATTATCTCTCCAGCTTATGTAAAGTCTTTTCAAATGTATCTCTGCTCCTGATTTCTATTGGCCCTCTTTTATAGTACCCTTTTTCCTTATATACTTGTCTGTTTTTTCACCTTGAGCTACTCATTTTCCTTGGAAAAGTATGTGTGAGAATTCTCTGAAGAAGTTGTTCTCTAGAGAAGGTTTGGATTTGCTTCTGCTAGGTAGAGAGGCCAGGTAGTAACATATGCTATGGAGAAAAAGTCAAGGAAGAGGATTAGTGAGTGAGGAAGATGGAAGCTGCAGTTTTACACAGGGTGGTCAGGGGAGCTGTCACTAAGAAGTTGACACTTAAGCAGGGACCTAAAGGAGGGACCACCAGCTTCATGGGGCAAGAGCATTACCAGCAGAAAGAATAGCAAGAAAGGTCCTGAGGTGAAAGCATTGATGAGAATGAGGTCAGTGTGATTACAAAGAGAAGAGTTGGAGATGCTGTAAGATGGATGAAGTGGGTAGCAGATCATTTAGGGCCTATGTGTCCTGTTCTTTAGTACAGGCCATTATTATTTCTTAATTGAAATATATTTGGTATATAACATTGTATAAATTTAAGGTGTACAGCATGTTGATATGATACGCATATATTGTACTATGATTGCCATTTTTGTGATAATTAGCAACCCATCGCATTACAGAATTATCATTTCTTAATTTTAATGGTTAGAATAATTAAGTTCTAGAGACTTAGCATGTTTGATGATTATCATACAATATTGTTGTCCATATTTATTGTAATACTATACATTAGATCTCTAGGACTTACTTACTCTTTTTAAGTTCGTACCCTTAAACAACATCTGTCCTATCCCCCACCCCTTCCATCCCAAGTCAGACAAAGAAAGACAAATACGGTATGATATCACTTATTTGTGGGATCTAAAAAGGCCAAACTTATGAAAACAGAGAGTAAAGTGATGGTTACCAGGGGTTAGGGGTTGGGGGGCAAAGGACATTAGCCTATTTGTTCCAAAAGATTCTCTCTGGCTTAGATGTATTGAGACTAGATTGTAGGGACACAAGGGCAGAAGCAAGGAAAAACATTTAGGAGGTGATTATAAATATTCCAATTAGAAAATACTATGGTTATCTGAACCCAGCGGAACAGTGAAGTTAGCAGGGAGAAGTGCTAATATTCTGGATACATTTTATTTTATTTTATTTATTTTTTTTTTTCTGGATACATTTTAAAGGCAAGTCTGAAAGATTTACTGACAGATTATTTGTAGAGTATAAGACAAAAGATGACTCAAGGTTTTTGGCTTCAACAGATTTACTTGGAATGGGTAAGACTGTAGGATGCTTATTTCTTAAAGATCAAGAGTTCAGTTCTGGTCAAATAAAGTTTATGGTATCAGACATCCAAGTGGAGATGTCAAGGAGTTGGAGTTTAAAGAACAGATCTAAATGAAGTTGTAAATATGAGAGTCTCATTAGTTCATAGATGGTATTTAAAGTCATGAGACTGGATGAGTCACTTAAGGAGAGAGAATAAATGAGAAGATTCAGGGAATGATGAAATAAGAACCAGCAAAGCAGCCTGATAAGCAGCCAGTGAGGTAGGAGAGAAGTCAAGATTGTACTGTTTTATAGGAAAAACGCTGCAGTCCACCATGGGAGATACTGCACTGTATTTGTATTCTCCAAGAGATGAGAAATGATAATTTGCCTTTGCATTTAGCAGAATGAAATAGTTGATGATCTGCATGAGAACAGTTTTATTGGAGTATTGTGGGTACAAGACTGATTGGAAAAACAGGAGAAATATCAGAGACAATAAATATAGAAAGTGTTTTTGAAGGAGTTCTGTTTTACAGCAGAAGTCAGAGAAAGATATCATATGATTTCACTCGTATAGAATTTAAGAAACAAAACAAATGATCGTATGGGGAAAAAAGGGAGAGGCAAACCAAGAAACAGTCTTAACTACAAAAGAACTAAACTGATGAGGGCACCTGGATGGCTCAGTTGGTTAAACATCTGCCTTGGGTTCAGGTCCTAATCTCAGGGTCCTGAGATGGAGCCCTGCATGTCAGGCTCTCTGCTAAGCAGTTCTGTTACAAAGTGAAAGATTATTTGTTCTGAATATTTTCAAAGACATATTTTATTTTTGGCTTTATATCTCCTGAGAGTTCTGATCTGTACTTTACCTAATACGAGGAGGAATGACAAGTTAAGCCTGAGAATTAGTTCTTTTAATCATCTTTTTCTTTATGGGTTGATACAATGGAAATATAGAAAATTTAGAGGGGTTATGTCTCTGACAGAGTACTTTTAAACATAACATTTTTCTGTATGTTAAAGCTTATAAGCTTTTTGCTGTGCTTTTCTGGAGCACATCCCTGGTGGCTGGTCCCATTCTAGGGTAGAGGAGAAGCCCCTAGTTAGGAACTGACCTAGAAAACAGTAATTCAGGACAGAGCTTCAGTTGAGCAGAGAGGTAAGCCAGCCTAGAGAGACAAATTCAAACCAATCAGTAAAGATGACCATGGAAGTAAGGGAGAGAGGGGGCTGTTTTGAAGAGTTAGATTTTTTTCCTTTTTGTCAGTATGAAAAATGGACCTGGTAAGACAGTTTTGTAATAGGTCATATCCTTGGAACAGAAATGAGCCAGATTTCATCACTGAAATAGGATTGACATGCCATCTCTGGGGAACTTTGTGATGTGCTCTGTTAAGCTAACTGATTTGAATCAATGAACCTTGAAATCAGTATGTATTTACTGAGAGCATTTTAGGTATGCAATGCGGTACTGAGTGACAGAAATTAGAAGATAACATAAATAACTTTATCAAAAATTATTCTAACATTTTTCTCAAATTTTAAAAAAAATTTTTTATTTACTTTTTTATTGAAGTTCGATTTGCCAACATATAGTATAAACCCATCTCAATTTTTTAAATGGTGAAATTCTTTCTGCTTTTTAAAAAATTAATACAAAAAAATTAAAAAATAAAAATTATTAATATCATTATCATAATAAATGCCTTGTGTACACCTTCTTGATTATCCCAAAAGGTTAAATGTTTCTTAATTATTCAAAGTTAAATCAGTAAATAGTCCTTAACTTCTGGGGCATTTGGCTGAGGATTTTATTCCTAAGCCTAAACTAATTAAGAGCATAAGGTAGGACAATTTAGGCAGTAAGACATAGATAAATGGAAATGGCTTAAGTGTTTGAATAAGTAGAAAAGACTATGGTATTATTTAAACACAATCATTTTTTAAAAACTGCTTTCTTTTGTACTTCAAAAACAGTATCTATGCCTGCTTTTATTTTTTTATCCTTCACTGTTTCTTTAATACACCTGCCTTTAGATCTGTTTCCTATCACTTTTGCTTAGGCACTTGAAATGTCACTAGTGTTCTTAATGCTAAATCTGGAGGCTTGTCTGCCTTTGTCATCTTTCCTTTTAGTGTATTTGGCACTGTCAGCTTTACCCCTTCTCTTGGCTTCTTTGCACTGAATTGTCCTCATTCATTTTTCCCACTCTCAAAAAAAACCCCGTATCCTCTCTGGTTTCTGCACTGCCCCCTTTTCTTCAGAATTGTGTCATTGAGCTCAGTTGAGTCTCAGTGCTTCCTCCCATTCTTCTCTGCTATTCTGACGGTGTCCCTCACATCAATGTGGGCATTCATTCTCCAGTGATTTAGTCCTTCTTCCTGAGTTTCTGAACTGCTCTCCTGAATAGTAGCTTGTAGAGCTTTGCAAAGCTCTTTGCGTCTCAGGAGCTTTTTATTATTACAGACAATAAATGTCACCCCCACTTATATTTTATTTAAAATTTTTTATGCTAGTATGTTCATGTGTCAGAATTCAAAAATTGCAAAAGGATATGTATCATAAGGTATTTCCCACTTAAGTCTTCTGCCATCCAATCATTTGCCCAGTGGCAACCAATGTCTAATTTCTAGTATGTTTTTTCAGAGATGTTTTATATGAAAACAATTCTACAGGATGCCTGGGTGGCTTAGTCAGTTAAGCATCCAGCTTGTGATTTTGGCTCAGATCATGACCTCCTGGGTCATGGACTTGAGCCACAGTCAGGCTCCACACTTAGTGGGGAGTCTGCTTGAGATTTATCTTCCCCCTTCCTCTTCACACACATTCTCTCTCTCTCTAAAATAAATGTTTTTTTTAAAAAAGAAAGAAAACAATTCTGTATACGTCTTTACCCCCATTTTACAGACAAAGAAGTTGAGACTCAAAGATTTCAGTAATTGGCACAGATCACAGAGATGTTAAGTGGCAGAGCCAGAATTCTGATGCAAGTCTTGGGGTTAAAAATCTGTTACATGTCAGATTCCAAATGCCTGGTAGATGTTTCTTCTTGGATTTCATATCTCTTCCTGTTTCTGTCCTTCCTCAGAAATTAGCTTATCTCCATAAATTCTCAGTCTTCATAAATGGAACCAATATTCTCTGGTCATCAGGTTTGAAATTTTTTAGTAATCATTGAATCCTTCTTGTTGATTTATTCCCTGCAAGGTTATCGTATTCACCCTCCACTCTCCATTCCTACCCTCAAGCTGTAGTTCAGGCCATCATCTATCACCACCGCCTGGATTTCTGCCCTAGGCTTTTTGGCTCTCACCTGTTTATCATTGCCAGAATAATCTTCTCTAAATCTTTCATTAACATTATTCCTCTCCAGTGACTTACTATTTCCTTTCCCATTAAGCTTAAATTACTCTGCCTAACTTTCAGGGCCATCTTTAATCTGGCGGGATCTTCTGAGTGTTTCTCTATCTTAGCCTTCATCCCTTTTGGAGATAGCTCCTCCTAGGCCACAAATAAATACTCCATATTCTGGCCTAACCGCCACACTTCTTGTTTGCTTCATCTCGATCACAGTCTTCCCTTCCATTACCAGAAACCTACTTTGTCTTTCAAGTCCATTTCCATTGCTGTCATGATTATTTGCTGCTGCTGCTGCTGCTGCTGCTGCTGATTTTGTTATTAACTAGGTTTTTCTTTCGGTTGTAAAAGTACACATACACATGATTAAAAATGCAGAGTTCAGGGTGCACAATGAGTGAAAGTAAGTCTGTCTTGTAAGTTACCTCTTCCCTCAGCTCTCCCCTGCAGAGGTGGTCAGTTTTACTAATTTCTTACATATCCTTCCAAATTTTGTCATCCATACATAAGCATGTGTATGTCCTTTTTACTGTATGAAAATGAAAATGCAGTATATGCATGTTCTGAACCATTTATCACTTAACAGTACATCTTGGGGAACCTCTGTCATTAATACTTAGATCTGCATTCTTTCACCAGCTATATGGTACTCCCTTTATATTTCCAGTCCCACCATAGACAATAGAGTTGTTTCCAGTACTTTGACTGTTACTATTACATGGCTACCTTGACTAGTTTATAAAAAAATAAAAACAAAACATCATTGTGAGCATACATTTCTAAAAAAGAAGTTCTTGGGTCCTATGATACATATAATTAAAGTTTTTATATTCAATGCCAATTACCCATTAATGAAGTTTATACCATTTTATTTCTCTATTGGCAATGTGAGAGCAACTGTTGCCCCACACTGTTTTCAGTAGTATGTCTTATTAAACTTTAATCTTCTCCAATCTGCTGAAAAAAATCTTTTAAATATTTCAAAATAATGAGTGATGTTTAGCATCTTATTTTTAAAAGACATTTGTATAAATTTTGTCTATGAACTCATTTTTCTATTGGGTTGTTTGCCTGTATACTGGTAAGAAGTTTTTATATATTAAGATGATTGGGCCTTTATTGACCTTATATGATATGAACATTTTCCTCAGGCTTGTCAGTTATCTTTTTACGTTTTCTTTTCCCATTTTAACCCTTAGTACTTTTTATAGCTTTGGTTTTTATTTATAAAAAAGAAACAAGGGTTAAGTTTTATTTTACCCAGATGACTGACCATTTGTCCTTGAGCCATTTATTACAAAATCCCTCTGATTTGAAATGCCACTAAACAAATATTAACTTATATGTGTATTTCTGGGACTAATTTCCACTTATTGATTTCTCAGTCCATGAGTAGGAAAAGCTACTTTGACTTCTATAGGTTTATTGTACATTTTATACTTGGTGGGGCTTCCTTTGTCTCTCATTATACTTCATGAGAATTTTTCTGATTTTTTTTTTAAGATTTTATTTATTTATTCATGAGAGACACAGAGAAAGACAGAGAGAGGCAGAGACACAGGCAGAGGGAGAAGCAGGCTCCATGCAGGAAGCCCGATTTGGGACTCAATCCTGGGTCTCCAGGATCACATCCTGGGCCGAAGGTGGCGCTAAACCGCTGAGCCACTGAGGCTTCCCAATTTTTCTGATTTTTATTTATCTGTATGATCTTTAGAACCAGGTTATATAAATCTCTCCACTCCTAAGATTTTGTTGACATTTTTATCTGGTACAAATAAATTTACTGTTTAACCTTTTCTGAAATTTTATTTTTTATTTTTCCCCTAGTCTTTTAAGTTTTGCTATTTTCTGAACCTTTGTCTTTGTGGGAGAATGGGAACTAGTTTAATTTAGCAGAGCAGTTATTTGACCGTTTATATGACATATATCCTAAGAGTAAATTTGCAGGATGAGGCAAGAGTCACCATAGTAGGAGCATGTATTCATAGTTGACATTACTGAAAGAAAAATGAGCATCTTGTTTTTGGTAATTCTTCAGACCACGTTAGGAGTAAAGTGGATGATAGGAGTAAAGTGGATGACCCGAAATGGAGAAGGATGGATAGTGCATTCACTTACATGCAAGATAGAGTATCACATTCTTACTTTTTTTTAAATATACACATATGAACTAATATTCATATCTCTTAATCGAAAGGTGGTGGAGGTGGTAGTTTTGCATGTAAGGACTGAGTAGTACATAATTTTCAGTGGGCTTAATAAAAAAATCAGTCATGATAATAACCTTTTTAAAAAATAGACTTTATTCTTCAGAACAGGTGTAGATTGATACAAAAAAATGGGAAAGATAATACAGAGGGTTGCCACACACCCTACACCCAGTTTCCCGAATTGTTGGTCTTTAACTTTAGTCCAGCACATGTGTTAAAATTAATAAGCCGACATTGGTACATCATTATTATTAACCAAAGCTCATTTTTGGTTCTGGTTGCTTTCATTTTTACTTAATGTCCTTTTTCTGGTATAGGGTCCCCTCTAGGAAATGGCATTGTGTTCAGCTAATATGTCTCCTGATGCTCCTCTTGGCTGCAGCAGTTTGACTTAAGTTTGTTATCATGGGCAAAAAGATAACATTTTTCTAAAAGCTAGAACATTTAAAACAATTCACCAGTTTGAAGGTATTTCAACTTCTGTGTTCCCTTCTTTTCTGTATCGCAGGCACTCTGTGAATGTGCCCTCCAGACTCCTTACGACAGCCTGAAACTTGGAATGCTGTCTGTCCTTTCCACACTGTCAGGGACCATTGCCATCAAACATTACTTCAGCATAGCTTCTGGTAAGGAGAAGAAAGGAGAGGACAGATGGATAATGTGCTCATCCCTTTGCTCATGTTAATGATGCAGGTGGTTTCTTTCAAGCCTGAAAATCCAGAATGGTTTCGATTTTATGTACTGTATGCTGGTGATTTTATTTGAAAATTATTTCTTCACTAATGCCTGTGGACATAACATTTTGCATCCCTGATCATAATTCAAGGATTTGTTTTTTATAGATTTGCCCCATTTTGAATTCTGTTTGGGTGAAATCATATTTTTGAGGATCCCTAACAGAGCTCGTTTGCTTTTGTATGTCTCTGACTCAATGTGCCCTTTGGATTGAAGTACATTTTAAAGGCCAAAAGGTGGTGAATTTTAGAAGCAAATGTCATGTACCTTCTTTTAGGTATATGTTATCCCTCTGGAAAATGATTAAAATAAAACTTTACCCCAGTTCAATAATGCTTTCCCAGTTGCCTATTCTAGATGGTTTAACTTCAAAATGCCTTTATTAATGCCCATTGAGGAGTTTGCTATCTAACAGACTTAATGGCTAAAAGTGTTTTGTTTTGTTTTGTTTTGTTTTGTTTTAATGCAGATTTTGTGGGATCTATATTGCTTCCTGTTTTTTAGTCAGTTAATTTGAATGGAGTTAGTTAAAGAACTGCAGTGTCCATTTGTTCTTTTTATGGCTTCACAGCCTGTGAACTTACCAGGTAAAGGGAATTCCCTGCCATATAGAGAAGTCTTGATAGGGGGCAGCCCGGGTGGCTCAGCGGTTTAGTGCCGCCTTCAGTCCAGGGCATGATCCTGGAGACCTGGGATCAAGTCCTACATGGGCTCCTGGCATGGAGCCTGCTTCTCCCTCTGCCTGTGTCTCTGCCTCTCTCTCTCTCTCTCTCTCTCTCTGTCTCTATGAATAAATGAATAAAATCTTAAAAAAAAAATAAGTCTTGATAGGAAGATGAAAAGACCTGGTACTCTCTTTGCCAACCTCCCTGCCAGCTCGGGTGCACACATGTAACCTGGACTCAGCTGATGATTTCATAGCATAGGCTGAATTGGGAGCCAGTAACAAGAAGTAGTAGGGAAGTAGGAGAATCCATTCTAGCCCCACAGCAGTGACCTCAGCCACGCCTGGTTTCCAGGGTCTACCTAGCAGTGGGCATTTGCTCTGTCGCCATACCTTTGGCAGCAGTGTAAGCTGTGCCATCGAGGAATCAGTATGAATGGTGGTAATATCTTCACTCAACTGATTCTGTGCCTGGTTTGGGCTGCAATCTTGGCTGGTCTCTAGCTTGGCCTTTTTCCTGTCCATTTTCTGAGATTAGTTTTCTAGTCTTTCTGGTGATTCTGTGAGGTATTTCTATGTCAGTTACCTACTGCTATGTAATAAATCACCTCAAAACTTAGTGGCTCAAAACCATCACAATTGTATTTGCTCTGATTCTGCATATCAGCAGTTTTGACTGACCTCGGCTGAATGCTTCTCCCAATCGCACATGGGCTTTTACTCATAAGACTGCAATCATCTGGAACCTTGACCATTCTGGATGGTCTAAGAGGGCCTCATTCACTGGCTGGAGGTTGAAAGGCTTTCAGCAGAGCACCTTAATTCTCCTGCATGTGACTCAGCAGGCTAGCTTAGCCTTGTTGACATCAGGTTCCCAGGGTTAGCAGCACCAAAAGAAGGCAAGCCACCAGCACAAAAAGCACTGCATAGTATTTACTTGCACATGTTTTTTAATGTCTCAACAGCCAGAGCAAATCACACGGCCAAGCTGCTGGAGGGGTTGTGAACTATCAAATGTCTGCATAGGTGATTTGGAAATACTCAGTCAAAACTATAAATGACCCAGAAATTCCCTTCTAGGAATTGATCCTACATTCACACATTTGAGAAATGACAGATGTGGAAGGTTATTAATAGCATCATAATATGTAATAGCAAAACATTGTCCATCAGAAGGGATGTAATAGCATAAAAAAATCCATCAATAGGGAACTCATTAAAGAAATTATAATACACAACTGCGATAAAAGCCAATATAACTTATTAAAGAGAAAATATGGAATAATATCCATGATACAGTTTGTTTGTTTTTTAAGATTTTATTTATTCATGAGAGACACGAGACACGAGAGAGAGAGGCAGAGACACAGGCAGAGGGAGAAGCAGGCTCCATGCAGGGAGCATGACATGGGACTGAATCCCGGGTCTCCGGATCATACCCTGGGCTGAAGGCAGCGCCAAACCTCTGGGCCATCAGGGCTGCCCTGATATAGTGTTTAAAGCACGATGCAAAACTGTGGAAAAAGGAAAAAGAAATCGAGAAATATGATGCTTGTAAATGTATAGACCCTAGAACATTGGGTAAAAGTCTTTACTCACTGACCTACCTTTTTCTACTATTTGTTGGACCTTTTGAATCAGATGAATTTATCTGAGTAAATAATTTTTAAATAAATGAAAATTAAATTAAAAAATAGTTTTGTCCCTAAAACAGTTAACATAGAAAAGTGCTGCAAAATATTATATATATATTTTTAAAGATTTTATTTATTTATTTATTCATGACACAGAGAGAGAGAGAGAGGCAGAGGCACAGGCAGAGGGAGAAGCAGGCTCCATGCAGGGAGCCTGACATGGGACTGGATCCCAGGTCTCCAGGATCACACCCTGGGCTGAAGGTGGCATTAAACCGCTGGGCCACCAGGGCTGCCCAAAATATATTTTAAAGACAGAATATTGGTCAGTATCTCCATATCGTGATTGCATGTGAGTTTTTAAATTTTGAATTTTTTCTGATTTTCTCCCAAGTTTTCTATGATGAGTCTTCATAGAAAAAAAAAAAAGGAAAAATGCAAGTTGCAAAACATGCTTATACATCTATAAATGAGTCTGTATTGTCCCAGTCACGTGGGCAAGACAAAGAATGGAAGAAATACAAGTTCCATAGTCTTGAAAAAACTTTTCTAATATTTTGCCTATTTTAACAACACTGAGGGTTCACCTGAGCTGGTACTTTTATGTTAAACTGGAAATCAGTAAGGCAACATATGTCCTCCATCACCTGGGATGGTCTTGGTTTATGCTTTGTAATTAGTAATCATGTCTCCTTCAACCTCAAAAAATACGATCACTCTTAGCATGAGAGGCAAGGTTGAAGGTGATAGGAATCGTGAAAAAATAAGCAAGAATAGAAAAAGGAAGGCAGGAACAAGAGACTCTGCTAAAAAGCTGAAAAGCTTTAATCTGCTGATCTGTAAGTTCGCTCACACCTGAGTGTTTTTCTACTATAAATAAAAATATACATAATGCAAACCTTACATTACAGAATTTCAAGTGTGAATTTTAAAAGTTGCTGCAATTTATAGCATAGAACTTAAGTTATAAAGCACAGAGGTAGGGCATAAATAACAAATTTTGTGATCTCAGGGACAAGATGCTTAAAATCTTTGGGTTTCAGTTTCTTCTGTAAAAATAGGGTATTGAATCATGTGATTCCATAATCCTTTCCAGTTTTAAAATCATGGATTCTGTGTAAACCTTTTGCAATATAACTATATGCCACCCATTGAGGTGGGAAGAGCAAACTTAAAATTTTTGTTTCTCTTTTTCTTTCCTCTCCTGAAGGAAGGTAAGGTTTATCTGATAAGCCTAAAATTGACATCCGTTTTAATAAGAATCCATTTGCCCTCCCAAGATACAGTCTTTAGTTGTTTTGGCTTTTGCTGTGTTCCTTATTTTTAAATTAATATTTTTATGGGAAAGTCCTATATTAAGTCCTAATTATTATAGACTATCAGATATACCTATTCTAAGTTCCTTGACAGGAGAAACAGAAATGATGGTTTATGTTGATGATGGAGTAGAAGTAGATGGAGTAGAGATTTTGCTCTTGAAAATGAGAACAACGAACCTATATGCTGAACTGCTTTTGGACTTTATAAATGAATTAATAAGTCTGTGCTACTTCTCTCTTTTTTGTTTAGGAAATGTGGGTTCCTCCCCCAGATCCTCTGACTTGGTCAGATTAGCCCAAGAGTGCTGTTACCATAATAACAGAGGCATTGCAGCTCATGGAGTACGAGTCCTAACTAATATAACGGTCTCTTGTCAAGAAAAAGGTAAGTTTGATTAGGACTGGTTGTAAGCTTTTGGATTGATGTTTGAGTGCAATTGTGTGTGTGTGTTTGGTTTTTTAATCCCTTATTCTTGGCACATATGCTTTTATCTACTGGTTGCCCCCTGAGGTCTTAGAGCAAGTTGTCTCAAAATTACTTAATCCTATGAAAAATAAAAAAATAAAAAATATATATATGAGGACCTTGGAATTGGGATTGTGAAATTGAAAGGTTTCATTGGAGCATTGCCCATTTCTTCCCCAGGGCTTAATTTTGCATGCATAGTGCTGTGGATAGGGATTGCTTATGACTGCCCGTCACTGTCCTGTGGTATGACATTTGTTCACCTGTACAAAAACCTGGAAAATTGAGGAAAAGATCCCTTAAGTTATCAAGGGGCTTAAATAACAAATAGTTTCACCTAGGGGCAAATGAGTTAACAGAGTAATATGAATTAAATTTGCCTAGAATTTGTCTCTAGGTATTTAAAGCATTAAACTGATATGCATAATTTTGAATGTGAATAGAAAATAATGCTTATATTTTACTGTATTTCTAATATCTTTGACCTGAAGGTTTGAATAAGTTCAAGCTGGTGTTCAAAAACAAATGCACTTTGGACCTCTCTTCTGTTTCAGTGTTTATTTTTATCTTTATTAAGGATCATAAGTCAAGATCTTATCCCCACTAGACATCAGCACTGCTCATTCCTAGTACCTATTTTTTTCTAGCGCCCTGACCCTCACTAGACTTAACACTGTCAAGCCCTACACTAACTTAGGTGACGTTTCTTTAAAATTGCTCCTTAAATGTTGATTCTTATTTGAATATTTAAACCTGTTTTATTTTTGATACAGTAATGAGTATTTTCTACCATGTAACACAGAAAACTGTGTTCTCAAAGCTCATATATATTAACTTCAATATGGATGACTGATATATTCAGAATTTTCTAGAACTTCTAGAGAAACTTTAGCTCTAAGGTAGTGGAATAATGCTTATAGTACTGCTATTACATGAGACAGCTTAAGGGGTTTGTTCTTTGTGGTCTGACTTAAAACATTAATAAGATTATATGGGGTCTTCATTACTTCCTAGAAGGGTTTTCATTAGAAAGTTACACTGTAGGTGAAAATAGACAAGTATAGTTTATGTCTAGTTAGGAAGATTTATGTCTAGTTAGCAAACTATATGGTTTGCTGTTCCTGGTATTTTCCTCAGCTAAGCTGGTGACACTTTCAGTTATACTTTATTTATACCTTTGTGACTTTAACTCTTGATTTAACATAGGTATATATATATCTTTTTTTAAAATACTAGTTTCAGTGTACAACATAATGATTTGATATTTGTATATATTGTGAAATGATCACCACAGTCTGGTTAATATCAGTCACCATAAATAGTTATAATTTTTTTTTCTTGTGATGAAAACTTTTAAGATCTGCTCTCTTAACTTTCAAATATACAATGTAGTATTATTAACTGTACCCACCATGCTGTACATTACATCCCATGACTTACTCATTTTATAACTGGAAGTTTGCACCCTTCAACCCCCTTCTCCCATTTTGCCCACCACTTCTCTCTGGCAATCACCAATCTGTTCTCTGTACCTACGAGCTCAGTTTTTGTTTGCTTGTTTGTTTTAGATTCCACATGCAAGTGAAGTCATAAGGTATTTTTCTTCTTCTATCTAACTTATTTCACTTAATGCCTTCAAGATTGATCCATTTGTCTCAAATGGCAGGCTTTCTTTCTTTTTATGGCTGAATAATAATCCACCATGTATCATTACCACATTTTCTTTATCCATTCATCCACTGGTGGACTCTTAGGTTATTTCCATATCTTGGCTATTGTAAATAATGCTGTAATGAACATGGGGGTGCAGATGTCTTTTTGAGTTAGTATTTTCATTTTCTTTGGATAAATACCCAGAAGTTGAGTTGCTGGATCATCTAGTAGTTCTGTTTTTAGCTTTCTGAGAAGCCTCCCACTGTCTTCCACAGCAGCTGTATCAGTCTGCGCTCCCACCAACAGTGCACAGGGCCCCTTTTCTCCACATCCTCACCAGCTTGTTATTTCTTGTCTTTTTGATAATGGCCATTCTGACAGGTGTGAGGTGATATCTCCTGGTTATTTTGATTTGCATTTCCCTGATGATTGGGGATGTTGAGCATCTTTTCATGTACCTATTGGCCATCTGGATGTCGTCTTCAGAAAAATGCCTCTTCAGGTCCTCTGCCCAATTTTTAATTGAATGGTTTGTTTTTTGCTGTTGAGTCATATGAGTTCTTTATATATTTTGGGTACTAACCCCTTATCAAATACATGACTTGCAAATATTTTCTCTCATTTTTGTTTTGTAGATGGTTTCCTTTGCCATACAAAAGCCTTTTAGTTTGATAAAATGTATATATTTTTTTATAATCATCAGTAAAGTAGTGGAAAAATAGAAGCCCAAAGATAGCCTTTACATTTCAGAAGTAATGGCACATGTACTTTTTCAGAAAGGTTAGCTGTTTCTTATATCTTCAATTCCTCAGTGTTTTTTTTCTTCTAAGTGTGTGTGTGTGTGTGTGTGTGTGTGTGTTTAATCTTCTCTACTTGACCACTGTAAAACTTAGTGTTTTTCCTCTAGACCTTTTGGCACTGGAACAAGATGCTGTCTTTGGCCTGGAATCCCTTCTGGTACTTTGTAGTCAAGATGATAGTCCAGGTGCTCAAGCCACTTTAAAGGTGAAAATATCACTTATTTTAATATAATGCCTGTTTTTATTACCTCATCCAGGGATTGGCAATCTCTGTAAAGGATCAGAGTAAATAAAGTTTTGTAGGCTAAATACTGTTTGTCATAACTACTGGATTCTACACTTGTAGAATGAAACAGTCATAGTGTGAGGAAGGGGGGACAAGGCAGTGGGATGTGGCAGTAAAACTATTTACAAAACCAGGCAGGAGTTGGCCAAAAGGGCAGTAGTTTGTCAACTCCAGTTCAAACAAACATTTGCCCTTGATCTTCACTTTCAAAACTATCACATTGACCATTATTATTCCAAAGGATAGACAAAGTCAAAATCTGAGCTTTGACCTATTTTGTCATCAGTTGACAGTGTTTATTAAGTTGTAGTAAATACATATGAAGGGCCTAGACAATATAAAGCAAAGTTAAATAAGCAGAGCTCCTAGACTTTAGGAAGTTTATAATCTGAGGTGACACTGATAAGTATTTAAGATCTATTATTATATTATTTATTATACTTAAGATACTAGCGATATTTAAGATTTTAAAAATGTGCAATGAAACTACTCTTATTGGAATGAAATATGAAATATAATTCGTTGATGTGCAAAATTAAGAAAAGTGGGGTTAATAGAAGTAAAAAGCTAATAGGTAGACAACAAAGATTATAAGAATGATAGCTTGTCTAAGGTGTGATTTGAAGGAAGTCATAACTTAGTTTAGCATGTTAAGGAAAGGTTTGATGTCATAGTGATGAACAATAGAGATATTACTATTATTAAATAAAAGCTGATAAGAGTTGGGGAGGGAAATAGGCAATAAGCGTTTGGCAAGTGATTCATCCGCAGAATCCCTCTGGAACCACAGTACATTTATTTAAAAGTTTAAAAGAGAGAGAGAGAAAGAATACACCAAATCATTTTCCCACCAAATGTAGGTGTCAATGAAACACTGGCCTCAGCACAATGGGACATATATAGATGGTCATGAAGGGTCCCTTTGTTAGAGAAGTTCCCCATTTAGAGGATACAGACACTTATCTAAGGGACTATAATATATATAATAGCAAGCAGAATGCACGAAGTTCCCTGGTAGTAACAAGCAAAAGTACAGTTCTAATGAGAAGACAGAGTTGAATGATTCATTTCAACTCAGGATGTTAGGGAAGACTTGAACAAGTAGATGTCATGTGAATTAAGCCTTGAAAGAGGGGTAGAATTTCAGTATTAAGGAAAGATCATTGGAACCCAAGGGACCACTGTTAAAAAAGGCATGAAAACAGAAATGTACTTGTTAGTTGGAAGAATGGTGAATAAACGACTGTGGCTGACAATATATAAGATTGGAAAAATAGTTTGCAGCTCTCTCAAGGAGAATATCAAATACCATACCAAGGAACTTTGTCTTGATTCTGTAGGTAGTGAGGAGATACTAAAATTTTAAATAGACCTGCTGTGACCTTCTTTGTAATTCTTGTTATTTCAGTGTGTCTATTATATGCCAAACTTGTTGACAATTTGTATATACATTTCTTTCCTTCTTTACAAAAATCTCATCTAGTGAAATTTTTCCTCTTTAATACTCATGAGGAATTTAAGGCTCAGGAAGATAAAATAGCTTGTTGAAAGATACCTAGCTGATCTTCAGCTCTGCATCTGTCACTTTCTGAAGACATTGTTGTGTCTGCCTACCTCATACTGAAAGCTACATGGCTGTGGTGTGAACGATGGGTTAAGGGGTCCATCTTTTTAAGAAAGAGGAATTAGGGAAAGATTTATGTTGTGGTAGAGAGAATGGAAAGGAAGTGGATATTGAAGATTGGACGAAAGTGGAAATGACAAGATATAGCAATCAGTTGGCTATGTAAGAGTGAGAGACTTCTGGTTCTGGTTCTGGTGGCTGGAATATTAGTTGATGCCATTAACTGGCCTGAGTGGAAGTTGTAAAGCCAGTTGCTTTTTGGATTTCGGTGAGAAATAAGAGAGAAAATTAGAAGCCTCTTCCCCACTTGTATGTGCTTAAGAGTCACTAGGACACCTTTTTTGAACTTCAAATTCTCACTAACCCAAATACTAAAAAACAAATTAATCCATTAAGTTTTGGGATAGGTAAGGCCAGGAATCTATGTGTTTTTAGCATCCTGGGCAATGCTAGCTAGGTAGGTTTACAAACCATACTTGAGAAGCAATTTTTGAAAAGTAATCAAAGTGCAGTATGATGAGACCCATTTTGCCTCTTTAGCATTGTGATTTTCTCCCCATGTCTTTTTTTTTTTTTTTAATAGTCTTGGGTTAAAATGACTGGTGAATATACAATCTTCACTTTTCATTTTAAACACGGAACATTTGTAGATCTTAATAATAAGATTCAGTATGTCATGTGTTTCTTACAAAGAAAAACGTTATGCCTACAGAAAACCTTTTTCTGATAACTTGTACAAAGTTCTTTCTTTAAAGCTTCAGTTAATACCTTCAACTTGTAACTGAGCCATTTTCTCTTTGATATGCAGATTGCTCTAAATTGTATGGTGAAGTTGGCCAAGGGCAGGCCTCATCTTAGCCAATCAGTGGTTGAGACCCTGTTGACCCAACTGCACAGCGCTCAGGATACAGCGCGTATCCTCATGTGCCATTGCCTGGCGGCCATTGCCATGCAGCTGCCAGTGCTGGGTGATGGCATGCTTGGGGACCTCATGGAGCTCTATAAGGTGATCGGGCGATCAGCCACAGACAAACAACAAGAACTTCTGGTAAAGAGCCCCTTTTTAACCTGCTGGGGATGACTAGATCTGGTCTAGTGGGAATTACTTGAGGAAGTCAGTGTTACTGTTTGACCTTACTTAAAAAGATTAAAGTAATTGGGCCACCTGGGTGGCTCAGTCAGTTAAGCACCTGACTCTTGATTTCAGCTCAGGTCATGATCTCAGGGTCCTGCAGATTGAGCCCTGTGTCAGGCTCCATGCTCAGTGGAGAATCTGCTTGATTCTCTGCTTCTCCCTCTTTTCCTCCCCCTGCTCCCTCTCGTGCTTTCTCAGATAAATAAATATTTTTTAAAAAAGATTAAAGTAATATGTAAGATATCAATATGCTGAAGTCAGAATAGAATTTTTTACTATTTCCATTTTTGATTTACAAAGCTCTGTTTATTCGTATCTAAAACTGCTTTCTTCAGGCGACAAGGCCCAGTCAGTTAAGTATCTGCCTTTGGCTCGGGTTCGGGATCATAGCATCCTGGTATCGAGTCCCGCATCAGGATCCCTGCTCAGCAGAGAGTCTGGTTCTCCCTCTCCTCCCCGCTTGTGCCCTCTCTTGCTGTCTCTGTTGCTATCTACGTCTCTCTCTCTCAAATAAATAAATAAGATCTTTTAAAAGTATTCAGTCCAATTGAACTGTACCTCTCTATGTACCTTCCTTCTCCCAGAGGTAACCTCTACACTGAATTTGGTGTTCATCATTCCCATACATGTTATACATTTACCACCTTAGTATATATCCTAAGTAGTAAGCAGTATTATTTTACATATTTTCAACTTTATATAAATGTTATCTTTTGCATATTTTCTATCTTTGCACATTTTGTGTGAAAAATCTATACAGATAAGTGTATCTCTATCTATTTCTCTACTATATAATACTTTACTGTGTGATTATATCTTAATTTACCTACTCGTGTTTATGGGCATTGTTTCTAATTATTTGCTGTCGTTAAACAATGCTCTGAGCAATGGAGTAAGTTGCCTAATGATTTCAAAGTGGAAAATTAATAAATGTCAAAGGAAAACAGATTTTGTTCAATTTTGATGGGCTCTAGTTTTTCTCCTTTTGGGTAAAGTCATCTATGACATTGGATAGAATTACATGTTTTCCTTATTTCTCTTACTTCTCGCTCATCGTTAGGTGAGTCTGGCCACTGTGATTTTTGTGGCCAGTCAGAAAGCACTATCTGCCGAAGTAAAAGCAGTAATTAAGCAGCAGCTTGAAAGTGTCTCCAATGGATGGACCGTTTACCGAATTGCCAGACAGGCATCCAGAATGGTATGTACTATCCTCCTCTGCGACCTGGGTTGGTGAAAATGGTAGACCTTAGATTGTGTGCTTCTTAGCCCAAGTCCAAACTGAAGATCAATATGGAAGTATGTTTTAGTCATGGAATTGAAAGATGATGATAGAAAGGACATAGTTTTAACTTTTCTCATATAGGAATGGCATGTATGTTGTTATGGGTGAAGTTCCACAGGAATTCCAAAAATATGAGCTCTTCCTGGCTGAAGGTTATTAGTGCCACTCCATTTTGCCCTGTACTCTCATAGCCACAGCTGCCTCCCACCCACCACTTCTGTCCTCTGTTATCAGTACACCACCTCTTTCTTCCCCCCCCTCTCCCCGACCTGGTCATTCTTAAGAGATGGGGGCAGGGGGCAGGTTGCAGTATGCTGTCCCTTCTCAACCATATGAAAAGCCTACCAATTTTTATTTTGTTTGAGAGGAAATATAGAGCTTGGATACTCTAGAAATCCTTTGGATGTAAGTCCAAAGAGCAAGATTTGAGAAGCATCATGTTACATATTGTAATGCATGTTTCCCAAAATGGGGAGGAGCTCTCTTGGCAGGACACCCCCAGGCATCGAGGCACTGCAGGGTGTGGAGCATCCCTGGCCCCCAGGCTTTTCTTAGTGGCATTCACATCCCCCCTTCCCCCCCCCACCCCCGCCCCCATCAGCTCCTTTCCCCCAGTCATTTCCAGAGGCAGATGCAGTGCAGTGCAGAAGTGTTTGCACTTTCTGTAGTTTGAACTAAAATCCTAGTCTTGAGTTATAGGTAATTCCATTTATTTTCTTTTTGGAACTGTTCTAGAAAAGAACTAAAGGGCATTTTGTTACATAAAAGCAGCTCAGCATATTTTCTCTGACGAAATACTTAGACCCGAGTCTCAAAGAATTCTATAATATGAAGAGTGGTTGTTAAAACTTATCCAGGGTTTGAGTTTGTCTTTTAGCTGCCTCATCAGCTACATCAAGTGTAAGAACCTCATCATGTGCCCACCTCCCCTTTTTTAGGGTAACCATGACATGGCCAGAGAGCTTTATCAGAGTTTGCTGACTCAGGTTGCCTCAGAACATTTCTACTTCTGGCTGAATAGTTTGAAGGAGTTCTCACAGGCAGAACAGTGCCTCACCGGGTTGCAAGAGGAGAACTATAGTTCAGCACTTTCTTGCATTGCTGAGTCTTTAAAATTCTACCACAAAGGGATTGCTTCCTTAACAGTAAGTCCTCTTGATTCTCCTTTGGTGATGATGACTTGTGTGAGAATGGCCTCGCTTTTCTTTGTGGGTTATTCTATTTGAACTACCTTGAAAAATCTGCTGATAAATATATTTAGCAATATCAAATAATAGGACATCGTGGTAAATCCTTAATCCCTCCCCCCGCTTTTTAATATTCATGAATTGATAGAAGTTTATCTTTTTTTTTTTTTAATCAAGAACCAGGTACCACTTATGGGCGGATTACTGAATCCATGCAGAAAGGATAAGTGGAGATAGGATATTCCCTCTCTAGACTCCTGTTTGTAAGAGGTACTGGGTCATTACCAACCATCAAATGTAAACCCCGCCACAACCCATTTCATGCCTGGCAACTGCTAAGAAGCTAGAGTTTCTTGCTTTGTAGATAAAGAAGAAATTATCAAGGATGCTAGTGTCCCACTTTTTACCCCTCTCTGATATCCTCCTATTCTAAATTGAGAGTCACCAGCTACTATTCTTGTTTTCTCTGCCAAGAGAGTAAAGGGGTTGCAAGGAGGGTACACCATTAGCATTTCTTATGTTTCCTTGAATTTATATTCCAAAGTAAGAACCTGTACCCAACATGAGCATTTTCTGTATTAATGCAAAGATTTATTTTCCCTTTAAGAGTAAAGAGTTTATGTGATCAACATTACATATTTTGTAAGTATTGTCATTAATCTTTAAAATTATATATATTTAGATGGAACTGTAAAACTTTAGGTACCTATATATATAGATGTTTCCCATAATCTCTTTTTAATAGTGGATCGTCCCAAAAGAAGTGCTCTGAAGCAGAATAAGGAATAAACAGATGTGACAAAATAGACAATATTCAGAATACTGTGGATACATATTTTTTGAAGTATAATTTTTTTTTCTTTTTTGGATAGGATTGATCAACTGTTTTAAAACGGGAATATAGGAATGGCTTCTCTCTACCTTAAAGGGTAGCATTGACTGCTATGATTCTTTCCTCTTGATTATTCTGGGAAAAGAGTGCTGTTGCCTATATCAGCCTACATCAGAAAATATAGGTACAGTTATTGGTTGCAATCCGTAGAATTATTTCATTTTCTAGTTCATGTGGAGTAGAAAATTGTTTATCATTCAGTAGAGCTAAATGGTTGGAACTGTGAAACAAACTCACAGGGCGGTAAAACAGAATTAATATTATGAAAATCCTGTTGAATATTTAATAGTCTTTTAATGATTTGTGTGGTATGTGTATTTAATGAGGCTTGACAGTAACTAAGGACTGAGTTCTGACAGAGAAAGTAAGGACTCCGATTGACAGAAACCTCTTACCTTGATCTCCTTTCTGCCTTAAGGTAGGTTATTGGGCCTCACATCGACTCCTTTTGAAATGGAATTCTTTTATTCAACAGACTGTAAGCACTTACTATGTGCCAGACACTGCTTTGAGGATTAAAAAAAAAAAAATCAAGAAATGATTCTCCACTTGAGAGTAGAGTAGAGAAGGAGGCAGTATGATCCTTACAGTCATTTGGGATTTACCACATTTCGGATTGTACTCTACCATCAGGGTTTTTTAAAGATTTATTTTAATCATTCATTTGTCAAGCGTGGATTTGACAATAGCTTTGTGTCTGTGTCCCTGAGAAGGTATGAATGAACATGGACTGACCTTCTACTCCTGTCACATGAATGATCAAATGTAAGATTGTACAGCTGTGAGAATTCTGCTTTATTCAAGGATAAGAAGTTCAAATTCTGTGTTTATACTACAGCAACACTGGGTGTCTAATTTCCCAACATAGTGACTAATGATAGAGTTATCTTGCTATTTAAGAATAAGAATTGTAAAAAGTATTTTAGTTTTCTGTACTGTGTCACAAATTACCACAAATTGAGTGACTTAAGACAACACCTTTTTCTTTTTAAAGATTTTATTTATTTATTTGAAAGAGAGCACACATGAGCTGGGGGCAGGGAGCAGAGGGAGAAGGACAAGCAGAATCAGTGCTGACCGCAGAGCCTGTCATGGGGCTCCATCCCAGGACCCTGAGATCATGACCTGAGCCGAAATCAGATGCTTGACTGAGCCACCAAGGCACCCCATTTTTATTTATTTTAAAATAGTGAATATGTATAACATCTCCATATATGGTGTAGAGGGTATATAAAAAAATACAACAAATATCAAAATATACTTAGCATCTTTAGGAAATGCGGCGTTACTACGATTGCCTCTAAGACTCATGCACATTCTTTATGTTTGTATGACATTTCCTACCCCAAAGAGGTAACCACTATCCTGAATCTTGTGTGTACCATTCCCTTGCCTCTCTTTGTAATTTTAACATGCTTTTTGGTAACTCTTAGCAAGGTACTATTTTATGTTGTTTTAGAATTTTATTATAAAAAGGAATTATACATATTTTTCTTCAACTTGCTCTGATTATATAAATTATGTCCTTAAGATTCATTCATCTTGTTACATGAAGCTGTAGGTCAGTTTTACTGCTATATAGTCTTCCATCATGACTATATATCAATTTATTTGTCCATTCTAGTGTTGATGAAATTATTAATTCTTTGGTTTTTGCTATTATGAATAGTATTGTTGTGAACATTCTTGTATACATCTTTTGATAGACCTATGTAAAGCTTTTTCTAAGACTGTGATTCTCAATTGGGGATGATTTTGCCCTTCCAGAGGACATTTGGCAATGTCTAGAGACATTTTTGGTTATCATGATTTGTCATGGTTCCTGGCATTTAGTGGGTACAAGCCAGAGATGCTGCTGAACATCCAGCAATGCACAGAACCACTCCCTTTAACAAAGAATTATTCAGTTCAAAATATAACTAGTATAATAAGAATGAAAACCCTTCCCTAGAGCAGTAGACCTCAGTCAAAGCTATATATCTGTCCCTCGCTCCAACTTAGAAGTGTGTGGAGATGTTTCTCTTTGTCACATAGGATAAGGAGGACTGCTATTGGCTTTAATGGTTAGTAACTAAAGATGCTTAATCTCTTGAAATGCCCAGGATGCTCTTGCCTCTGTTAAGAGATACTGCTCTAATATACTACGTAGGAGTGGAATTGCAAGGTTATGTACACCTTCAGTCAACTAGCTAATACCAGGAGGCTTTCTATAGTGGTTTATAAATTTATAAACCACCCAGCAGTATGTAAGAGTTCCTGTTGCTCTACATTTTTCCTGTCACTTGGTATGTTCTAAACGTTCTGATTGACATTTCTTAAATTACCAATTCAATTAAACATTTTATTTATTTATTTATTTAATATCATTGATGTATAACATTGGTTTCAGGTATATAGCACAACAATTCAATATTTGTATATATTGTGAGATGATTACTACAGTAAGTCTAGTTAATACTCCTCACTATATATAGTTAGTCAAAGTTTTCTTGGGGCACCTGGGTGGCTTAGTCAGTTGAGCGTCTACCTTCAGCTCAGGTTATGATCCTGGGGTCAGGTTGCATATCAGGCTCCCTGCTTCTCCCTCTCCCTCTGTTGCTCCCCCCCTGCTTGTGCTCTCTCTCTGTCAAATAACTAAATAAAATCTTTAAAGAAGTAAAAAGAAAAAGTTTTCTTTTTGGTGCTGAGGGCTTTTAAGATCCACTCTCTAAGCACTTTCCAAACATAAAATACAGTATTAACTATACTCCTATACTATACACTCTATCCCCGTGATGTATTTAATTTATAACTGGAAGTTTATACTTTTGACCACTTCACCCCTTTTACTCACCCCCCTACCCCCCACTCCATCATCTCTGACAACTGCGTATCTGTTCGCTGTGAGCTTGGAGTTTCTGGGGTTTTGTTTTTTATTCCACATATAAGTGAGATCATGTGGTATTTGTATTTGATTTATTTCACTTAGCATAATGTCCTCAAGGTCCATCAGTGTTGTTGCAGAAGGCAAGTTTTCACTTTTCTATGACTGAATGATACTTCATTATATATACATGCCACATTTTCTTTATCCATTCATCTGCTGATGGATACTTAGGTTTCCATATCTATTGTAAATAATGCTACAGTGAACATGGGGATGCGTATGTCTTTATGAGATAATGTTTTTGTTTTCTTCAGATAAATACCCAGAAGTAGAATTGCTGGATCATCTAGTAATTCTGTTTTTAGTTTTTTGAGGAACCTCCATACTCCAGTGCCTGCACCAATTTACATTTCCACCAACAGTGTACCAGAGTTCCCTTTTCTCCACATCCTTGACAACACTTACTTGTTCTTAACTTTTTTTTTTTTTTAATTTATTTATGATAGTCACACAGAGATAGAGAGAGAGGCAGAGACACAGGCAGAGGGAGAAGCAGGCTCCATGCACCGGGAGCCCGACGTGGGATTCGATCGTGGGTCTCCAGGATCGTGCCCTGGGCCAAAGGCTAAACCGCTGCGCCACCCAGGGATCCCTGTTCTTAACTTTTTGATTTTGAACAGGTGTGAAGTGTTATCTTGTAGTTTTGATTTGCATTTCCCTGATGATGAGTGATATTGAGCATCTTTTTATGTATCTGTTGGCCATCTGTATGTCTTCTTTGGAAAAAGGTCTAGTCAGATCTTCTGCTAATTTTATAATCAGATTGTTGTTTGTTTTGCTTTGCTGTTAATAGGAGTTCTTTATATTTTTTGGATATTAACCCCTTGTCAGGTACAGGGTTTGCAAATATTTTCTCCCGTTTAGTAGTTCCTTTTTCATTTTCTTGAAACAAACATTTGTTTCATTTTTGGCCATTTGTGTTTTGTTTCATTTTGTTTCTGTTAACTGCCAGTTGAGGTTTTTTCATTTTCCTAGCAAGTTGTTTGTCTTACTGATTTGTAAGTTCTTATATGTTCTGGATACTAATTTTTTGTAGGTTATCTATGTTGCAAATACCATCTAATTTTGTAGCTTTTCCCCCCACTTTCTATCTTTAATGAACAGCAATTCTTAATAGTCTAAGAATTTATGGTCTAAGTTATTGATCTTTCTTCCTTTATGGTTTCTGTTTTTTAAGAAATGTTTCCCTAGTTCATGCTCCCTTCACCCATCTCCCCAGAAGTAAGCACTATTTCGATTTCTAAAGCTATCAGTCTTGCCTTGTTTTTATTAATAGTTAGGAAATCATGCGGTATTCTTGTGATTCTAGTTGTTTTGCTCAACTTTATGTTTGTGAGTCATTCGTTTTGTTGTTGCATATTGCAGTAGTTCATTCATTTTCATTGTTCTATGATACTCTTTCAATGACGGTTAAAGAAATCTGTTTATCCATCTTTATCATTGAAGAACATTTGGGTTATTTCCAGATTGGAGCTATTAAGAATAGTTTGAGGGGGCCTGGGTGGTTCAGTTGGTTAAGTGTCTGCCTTTGGCTCAGGTTATGATCCCAGAGTCCTGGGCCTCAGTGCCTGGCTTGTTCCCTGCTTAGTGCTCCCTGCTCCCTGCTCCCTTTTCCCTCCCTCTTCCTCTGCCTCTTCCCTGGCAGGGATACAAGTAGGTGTATATGATACTGTTATATAAATACAGTTATAGACCATCTGACCAGACAAAAAAACCTGGCAATCTTGTCCTAACATGCATTACAAAACTGAAAGAGAAGCAAGATGTAGTTATAAAGAGTAGTTGGACTATGAACACTCTAATGGACATCTTTTGGTATAGGTGTGCATTTCTTGTGGATGGTAGTGCTGTGTCATGCAGTATGGTTCAGCTATAATAAATACTGCCAAGAGGTGCCCATGGCAGTTTCCAACTTATATTTTTACCAGTATGAATGCCTTTTGGGGTTCATAGTGCTTCCTGATTCTATGGCTTGATGATTTTGATCAGTTTTGGTCGTTCCCTCTTTAGCTATTGCTTCTGTCCCTTTCTCACTCACTTGGAACTCCAGATACAATGATAATAACTCTCTTTACCATGTCTCGTTTTTCTCTTACATTCTCTCCTACATCTCCCATCTTTTTATCTCTCTATTCTTAGCTCTAAATGTTTTCTTCTGACCTTACTTCCACTTCAGTAATTTTTTTTTAAGATTGATTTATTTTAGAGAGAGAGCTGGGAGGTGGGCAGAGAGAGAGAGAATCTCAAAAAGAGTCTACACTGAGCACAGAGCCCAATGTGGAGCTCGATCCCACAACCCTGAGATTATGACCTGACCTAAAACAGAGTCGGATGCTTAACAGACTGCACCACCTAGGCACCCCCACTTGATGAGTAACTCTTATATTGTGTCTAATCTGCTGTCAAACCCATTAAGTTCTTAATTTCACTTATTGTAGGTTTTTTTTTTCAATTCCATAATTTCCATTTGGTTATTTTATATTTTCTAGTTCTTTGCCAGGATTCTCTGTTTTGTCATTTAATTTCTTTTAACATATTAATCATAGTTATTTTAAAATTCATATCTGATATTCTGTTTCTGGATCTCTTGTGGTTTGTACTTTTAAATTCCTGCATCACCACCATCTCTTGCTTTGAAAGATTTTGTCTTTTTTGTGTGCTTTGTTACTTTTTATTTGGTTTTGGACACTGGATGATAATTATAGTGATTACATCATCCAGAGCCTTGTATATCTTTCTTGGCCTTTGGCAGGCAGTAAAGCTAAGATCACTTTAATCCTTCGGAGGGCCAGTCTATTTCTGAGTTCTCCTTACTCCTAGGGCATAGCCCTTTGAGGTAACAGCCAAAGCCTGAAGTGTTTTCCACAGCCCCCCTCCTCATTTTATGAAATTGCTGAAAATCCTGCTCAGCTTCTCAGACTCTCAGGAGCAGCTTTCAAGTTAGCAAACATCTCAAGGGAGAAAATGTCACCAAATGTCAATCTTGCCTCCTTGCATTTCCCATCTCTTCATGATTTTTGGCTTCAAAATCCTTTTTGCCGTAATAAGCTCTTCAGTGCTTTCAAATATATGTTCTTAATGTTGTATTCAGTTTTCACAGCTGTTGTTAGTAGGTAGGAGGGCTGGTTTAAAACAGTTTAGTCCACAGTTGCTTTATGCTTGGCTTATTCTTTCAAAATCTAGGATTAGGGCAGCCCGGGTGGCTCAGCAGTTTAGCGCCGCCTTCAGCCCAGGGCCTGATCCTGGAGACTCAGGATCGAGTCCCACGTCGGGCTCCCTGCATGGAGCCTGCTTCTCCCTCTGCCTGTGTCTCTGCCTCTCTCTCTGTCTCTCATGAATGAATGAATGAATGAATCAATCAATCAATCTAGGATTATACTAAGTAAAGTAAGCCAGTTGCAAGAAGACAAATACTCTGTGATTCTACTTATATGAGCTATCTAAAGAAGTCAGATTTATGGAAACAATAGTAGAATGGTGGTTACCAAGGGCTTCAGGTCCATGGTTTACATTACAGTTTACTCTTGGTTGTCGTGTGTTCTTTACCACTGTACACACACACTTTTTTTTAATCAAGCTCATCAGGTAGCTTTCTTTTTAGCCATGTTGGTTTCTTTAGGTAGCTCCATTTAGGAAATTGGATATGTACTACAAGTCAAGTTCTGTGAAGTAGCATTATATGCATGCATGTCTGACAAAGATTTAACTTTGGGGCACCTGTGTAGCTTGGTCAGTTAAGTATTTGGTTCTTGATTTCGATTCAGGTCACGATCTCAAGGTCATGAGATGGAGCCCTGCATCAGGCTCCATGCTCAGTGGGGAGTCTGCTTGAGATTCTCTCTCTCCTCCCTCTACCCTTCTCCCCTTAACCCTGCTTGCTCTCTCTCTCTCTCTGTAAAATAATGAATCTTTTCTTTTTCTTTTAAAGATTGAACTATACATGTTTAGGGGAAAAGAAAGAAGGAAGGAAGGAGAAAAATAATCATTTAAGTAATGGGAAAGCAAAATAGCAATCCAAATAGTGGGAATAGTTTTTCTCAATTGGCTGATAAGCCTGAGTGAGCTCTGGGGAGAGCTCTGAGTTTGTTGCTCCTTCACTGCCTGTGTTGAATTCACTGAAAATAATTCCTCCCTGAGGAAATTTCAAGAGTAATATTAATTATGTACAATTTTTGCTTTACCTGCTAACCTTAGATTCCCAGCCTCTGTTTAAGCTTTAGCCTCAATACAAAGAAAAGTAAATAGTATCCTTCTTATTTCTCATTGGCATTATTCATACTGCTATAACCTAAATTTATTTCTTGAACATTTTTGGTCTTTCACAGAGGTTACTACCTTTTAAAGTCTCCTCTATGACAAATCTATCTTTTCTGTGTTCTTTTGGACATGTGTACTATATCTAGCATTGCTTTCAGCATAACACAATCTAAAATGCACAGTCGCTTTCAAAGTTTCCATCTTATATCATCAATAGAATACTCAAAAATAAATCCAGAGTTACAGTAAATCTCCCTTATTATAACTACATCTTGCTTCCCTTTCAGTTTTGTAACACCTGTTAGGACAAGATTGCCAGGATTTTTTGTCTGGTCAGATTGTCTGTACTGTATTTATTTAATAGTATCATTATACACCTACTTGTATCCCTGACCGTTGTAAAGTTACCAACAAGCAATAAATTAAAAATAGCAGGTAGCTGTGTAAGGTTCAGAGTTCTCATGAGAGCAAATTAAATCTTTAAGGAATTAAAAGCAATTGAAATGTTCTCTTTTAATCTCCTAGTCTGTGCTATTTCATGATTAGAACAGGCATCCTAAAAGTGTGAAAACCACAGAATTCAATATATTGAGTATAATTATTGCCTCTAGCTTATTTAGGACTGTCTATATGTAACTTTTATATATATCCTCAAGGGCCTTACATTTTGAGGAGGATACTAGAGCCAGGTGTATGTCCTTATAAAGGATATAGGGAGTGGCTAATTGTTTCATAGAGTAAAATATGAATGCTAACAAATAACAAAACTTACCATTTGACACTTAAAAGTAGAGGGAAGTACACTAAGGTCAATATGTGATACTTGGCCAGATGGTAATATTGTAACTGACTTCTAGAAACCCAAAGTCAAATGCCTTGCTCTCCTGCTAAAAGGATGGTGTAAGGTAGTATCTAAGGAACAAACAAAAAAAAAAAAAAAAAAAGGAACAAACAGCATCAGCATGTTTAAGCTAGTCATGTCAGGAAAATTACTTTCACTCTGCCTCCATTTACTGTTAGTTGAGCATGGTTTTGATATGCCTTTCATTGAAAGCACCATGCTAGGTTCTCTGCCGAGAGTAGTTACTGAATAGTTAAAGGTTGTCCTAGCCCACACTGGCTTGACTTACATTCCTTGCCCTCTCTACCTAGCTGCTGCTACTCTTTGCTGTCCAAGACTTAACCCCTGACACCTCTCCTCCTTATAAAAACTTATTTGTGCATCATATAACCTGTTCTTCCTTAGTAGCCTGTGTTCATTCTAACATGTCTGCTCAGAAATTCTTCTTAATATTAAGTTGGGCTCACAGTAGAAAAATCAGCCATGAGGCAACATGCTTTTTACCAGTGTCTAGCACCATATTTCTCATATTTATCTTTCTTTCCTCTTCTGCCCCCCAACTTTTAAAAATCCATTACAGATGAGAGGGGTTTGGAAGAATGATAATGTCCTTGAAGTGTCCATCAGATGGTATTTGAAAGATTTAGTCTTTTTTGTGTGCTTTGTTACTTTTTATTTGGTTTTGGACACTGGATGAAAATTATAGTGATTACATCATCCAGAGCCTTGTGATAATCTAGCCAACCCACATGCTGTGGGGTCTTTGTGAATGTAGGGAGTAAGGAAGCTGAATGTTGATGGAACATACAGCTTTTTGGAGCTGATACTAATAATGATAAGTTTTTCTTTCCAATATTACATTGATCCTCTTATAACGTAGGTATTTATCCATCAATGTTAGAACTAATGTTCTTTGCCCAGACGGTGAGGAATTGTTCGTATGGCACCATCTGGCTATTGTGTTTACTTGTCTTACATATATATATATATATATATATATATATATATATATATATATATATATATATATATATCTTTTTTCTCCCCCCAGGCTGCCAGTACACCACTGAATCCTTTAAGTTTTCAGTGTGAATTTGTAAAACTCAGGATTGACCTTCTACAGGCCTTCTCTCAACTTATCTGTACTTGTAATAGCCTCAAGACAAGCCCTCCACCTGCAATTGCCACAACAATTGCCATGACCTTAGGGAGTGACCTTCAGAGATGTGGCCGCATCTCCAATCAGGTGTGTCTTAACTTTATTTTTAGTGCAGGCTTTAATTACATTAGAGATTTTTGAGGTTAGTTGTAAGATGAAAAAATTCTGAAACTTAAAAATCAGCTGTTTGACTAATAGACATTAAGCCTCAAATGCTTTAAGTCATGTCTTGCTGAAAATAGGCTGATGTTTTTATTAGAATGACAAAGTGATTGATGGTATCTCACTAGATGCTACACATTTATAACTGTCTTAATTATTTTAGTGGAACTTGAAGCTAAAAAAGCAATGCTTTTTGTTTCTGTGTGTCATATGTGTTACTGTAATTTTGTGAACATTGAGAATTTCATTTACCATCTTTGCTAATTTTATTTAACAAGGTTTACAAGCATAAATGGAATGGAAATGAAAAAAGTTGAACTGCTTTTTGGATTTGATTGTTGGAGAATAGGTTTTTTTATGTTTTGATTTTTTTTTTTTGTGGTATGTGTGTGTATATATATATATACACACACACAAACACACACACACACACAATAATGATACTGTGTTCCTTGTAATTGTTACTTTTCCTTCTTTTTAGATGAAACAGTCCATGGAAGAATTCCGAAGCCTTGCTTCCCGATATGGGGATCTGTATCAGGCATCTTTTGATGCTGATTCGGCAACCTTGAGGAATGTGGAACTGTATCCTAAGCTGCTTCAATATTTCTTGTTCTGTGGAAGTATTCTTTTAAACACAGAGTAAATACTTTAGATATGCCTAACTAAAAATATGTATATTTATATAAGCCTACAAACTTATAATTAACTTCTCTTTGGAAATCTAGTATGAGTAGTATATTTTTACTTTTTAACTTCAACCAGGCTTGGGGAAAAAAAAAAAAAAAAAGTAGTGGCTTTCTCCACTTCTAGGAAGAGCATCCAAAATCCAGGTCCCACCAATGTTGCATACTTTGTGCTCACTTGCTCACAGTGGAGAAAGCAACACGTTTTCCCACCAGAAAACCATTTATGTCACCTCAGTATTCTTTGTGGTAAAAACCCTGGTTCCCATCACCTTTATTAGGGATCTTTGGTGTTAGTCATCACTTTTGTTCACTAAGTCCTCTGAATTCTCCCTGTTTTCTTATTAGCAGCTTCAAGTCCTTTTTGAAAGGACAGAAGAAATAAATGATTTTTAAATTGTAGTATCTATAAATCAGTAGAGCTTGCCATTTTGGTTTTCTAAGTAAAAACCTAGTGAATGCTATGGACCCTTTCCTCTACAAAATGCATTTATGCTCACATCCTGGCAGATTTACAGGGTCACAAGAGGGTGACCAGATCCTTTGAGCCCCAGCTTCATCCCTTGAATCCCAGCTTCAGAATCTCTGGGGTACCTACAGACCATTTTTGTTGTTGCCACTTGTGACTTTCATCGGTGAAACTGCTATCTAAGCAGAAGTTCCCTTCCCACATTAGGCAGCCTCTAAAGTACTCTTCCTAGAACTGAATTTAAAAATCCCTGTTATAAACAACATATATCCCTTAAAAGGGGGAAAAAAAAAAGAATCTCAAACCATTTGATTTGATAACATGGTTACCTTAACTAAAAATATAATCCTCATCTTGACTTGATATTCAGGTAATATAAAGTCACATGGATTTCTCTATTTTCATGTATAACCTTAACGTTAATCCAGACAACAGCAGAGCTGTTTACTGATATCTCATGCAATAGAAGCCTTGATTTTGGATCCAGAATCAGCAAGGTATTTCTAATAACAGTTTATATTAAAGTACATTTTCCAGTATGTTATCTTACCTAGTCATTGCAGCAGTGTTTTTTTTTTTTTTTTTTTTAAAAAGAGTTTATTTATTCATGAGAGACAGAGAGAGAGGGAGAGGGGCACAGACACAGGTAGAGGGAGAAGCAGGCTCTAGGCAGGGAGCCTGACGTGGGACTCGATCCCAGGTCTCCAGGATCACACCCTGGGCTGAAGGCGGCACTAAACCGCTGAGCCACCCAGGCTGCCCAGCAACAGTATTTTAGAAGAGATATCATAGAAGAACAGAGAAGAGGAACTTAATCGGTGTTTGCCTGAGATCACATAACTAGTGACAAAACTTATTTTTTTTTCTGACTCCATTGTTTATTTACCTCCTGCCCCCTATTTTTTTTTAAAGATCTTTTTATTTATTTTAGAGAGGAGTGGGGAGGGGGAGAGGGAGAGAGAGAATCTGTAGCAGACTCTGCGCCAAGAGCAGAGCCTGAGACAGGGCTTGATCTCAGGACCCCAAGATCGTGACCTGAGTGGAAATCAAGAATAGGACACTTAAAAAAAAAAAAAAAAAAAGAATTGGACACTTACCTGACTGAGCCACCCAGGTACCCCACTGTCTCCTATTTTTAAAACACTTACTTGGAAAAATAACTGGGAAGAAATTCTTTGAATTTGAATATTTTCTTCTTGTAAACTATACCGAAACTTTGGTATGAAAAATTGGGTTAATAAGCTTGAATTTTTATTCTTTGGTTTCTTAAACAAAAAGATACTCCTGTTTTTGCTTTATTAATATTCTTTTCTCCTCTCTCATTAACTAATTATTCAAAATATTTTATTGAAGAATGATCCATTGCTTTTTTTTCCCATTATAGTATTCTGTTTTGGAATATGCATTTTCAACAGTCTATAATTTCCAATTTAGTAAGGCCTATGTTTCCAAGGTCAGCTTCCTTAAAAGAATATAATCAACAAAGCAGAGTGAAATTTCTCTACTCTGAAGCACTGACTCACCATTTCTTTTCAGGACAATAGCAGGATCCTTGCTTCTATTTTGAAGTTCAGCCTATTGTCAGACTAGGCCACTTGGCTATCCTTTTCCCCACTCATCTGCTCCACTTTAATGTTGTCATAACACACTATCCCTTATTTTTCCTTTTATCATGTTTTCATCAGTGTTCCCTTCAGACTTGCAGTACTTATTTTCTTAAAACCCCTTCCTTTTAAATTTCAAAATGTTCTTAAACCTCCATGTACTTTATAGAGTCTTTGGCAATTAATTGATGCTTCGAGGCTCACACCATTTCTTACTGTGCCATACTCATTTTACTTGTTAACATTCAGATATCACTACTGTTGATTGGTACAATAAGGATAAGTGTTTTTCTTGATTGACTTTTTAACAGATTAGGTGCATCGTCAGCAGGGATGGGGTGAGGGAAGTTACCCAGCCAGCCTGTACATGCTATTTATTCTCTTTCTCACTCTCTGTCCTTCCTAGCACTTTTTTTTTTTTTTACTCCTCTCCTTCCCTTCTCATCATCCAAACCTATTTCCCTAGCCTCTGCCCTAAAGCAGGGAAAAATTGGAAAAGAAAGCTTGCACTTTAAGGAGGGTTCTTTGGGTTTCATTCTCAATAAATACAACTGCAAAGAGTGGATTCCTTCTAAAACTTCTATTCTTGATATTATCTTTTGTGCCTTCCAAGTAAAGGAAGACTAGCAGCTAAAAAACCTCAAGAGTGAGGCATAATGTTAGTATTTCACTGTTGTTTTTACAAAAAGCTATCTTTATCTTTTTCAAAGCCTATAAGCTTTTTGGAGAAGAGACTTTGTCTTAATATTCACTTTGTATCTCATAGCACCTAACATAGTACCTGAGCAGTAACAATAAATGTGGATTGGGACAGGGTAGATAATTATGAATGTAATTGTCTGCTTCATTCCAACTTTTTAGAATTATTAAGAAGAAATATATTGAGATAATGTCCATTGCCTTTTTCTATCTTAGCCTTTTGTTTGCCCTGTTATGATTCCTTTGCATTTAATCTTTATGTTACTGCCTAAAAGATAAGGGAACAGTTCTGACTGTGACAAAGTAACTAAGACTGGACTTTTCCTTTTATTGCAAAGAGCCAAAACCTGGATATAAACCTATAAGTTAACTGTTTTCAGTTGTTGGACAGTAGGAAACTCAGGAATGTAATCCCTCAGAGAAGGAATATAAATAAGACAAACCCTATAATTGTCTTAACTTTCCTCTCCCTGGAGGCACTTTTTAGATTGCCTTGCAGGAAGGAGTAACCAAAGTAGAACATGGTGGTCTTGCTTAGTTGAAGAGATAGGGATCAGGGTTCAGGGAATCAGAAGAAGCTAGAATTTGCAGGACAGAATACAGGAGAAAAGAAGATGCTTTCCAGGGAAAGAGCTCCAGAAATTTCTTAAGCTGTCAATCTTTGACTGAACACTAAGCTACACATATGTAAGGTGAAACTTGACAAGGCCAAGCAAAAAACAACTACTAGGGAAAGAATAACTACTAGGAAACTATAAACTGAACAATTCCCAGAGCTCACAGATGTCTCAGAAGTGTTTGAGTTCTAGCTAGCCAAATGGAGAGACCTTATTGAACACTAAGAGCATTCAGAAGAAACCCCAGAAGGGTTACACCACCTTAATAGTAGAGTTAAACTAACTCTAGAGTAGTCTTTCAAGTAAGCCTTGAAAGATTTGGAGTTATGCATAAGTAACTTAACTGTCTACCAAAACAAAATTTAATATTCTTTAAAGACAACAATAAAAAAGTCAGCACTATAAAATCCACATCTGTAGCATTCAAACGAATTATTAGACCTGAGAAGAAGCAGGAAAATGTGACCAATAACCAGGAGAAAATTTAGTCAATTAAGAAAAAGACTCATAAGTGAAAGGTGATGGAATTTACAGACTTGACTTTAAAATAGCTATTACCAATATTGTCAAGGATTTAAAGTAAAAGATAATATGATAAGAAAAATTAAAGATGTAAAAAGGACCAAATGGAATTCTTAGAGCTAAAAAATACAGTATCTTGATTTTGGATTTTGCCTTTATTTTTGGAAGATAATTTTGATGATACAGAATTCAGCTTTGATTGGGTTGGGTTTAACAGTAGACTAGATATTACAAAAGGAAAGATCAGGGAACTTGAAGACATAGTAATAGAAACTATCCAAACTGGACAGTGAAATAAAAAACAAATCTAGAAAACAAAAGTCAAAATTGACCTGTGGAACAATGTCATTTTTTCTAATATATACATGTAATGGAAATCCTAGAAAGAAGGGAATGAGGGAAAGGAACATATTTAAATGATTGGAATTTTTTTATATTTGATTAAGAATATAAACCCACAGATCCAAGAAGCTTAACAAACCCCAAGTGGGATAAACAGAGAAGACCATAATAAGCCATACATTCTAATTAAATTGCTGAAATGATAAAGAGAAACTTTTTTTTAAAGATTTTTATTTATTTATTCATGAGAGACACAGAGAGAGAGGCAGAGACACAGGCAGAAGGAGAAGCAGGAAGCCTGATGTGGGACTCAATCCCGGGACTCCAGGATTATGCCCTGAGCCAAAGCCAGATGCTCAACCGCTGAGCCACCCAGGCATCCCAAGAGAAATGTTTTAAATAGCCAGAGAAAGGAAATATATAGAAAGGAAGAAAGGTGAGAAATCCACTGATTTCTCATCAGAAATAATGCAAACCAGAAGACAACTAGAGCAATGTCTTTAAAGTCCTGAAAGGAAAAAAAAAAAAAAAAAAAAACCTAACCCAATGTTCTCTATTCAGTAAAAATATCCTTTGATAATTAAGATTAAATAAAGACATTTTCAGACAAAATCTTAGAAAAACTTGTTAGCACTAGATCTGCACTACAAGAAATGTTAAAGAAGTTCTTTAAGCTGAAGAGAAATTATTACCAGTATAAATTTAGATCTACAAAATAGAGTGAAGAGCAGTAGCAATGGTAAATATGTCAGTAAATACAAAAGACTTATTTCATTTTGATTTTTTAAAAAATATATTGATCACTTAGAACAAAAATATTAATTGTGTTTGGGAGTTTATAACACGAAGTAAAATATAGGAAATAAGATGACAGGAGATGGCTGTTTGATTTTTACATTTTACATAAAGTAGCATATCCTTTGAAGATAACTTGTGATAAACTAAGGATAAATAAATTCTAGAGCAACTACTAAAAAATAAAACAAGCCAGGAGAGGAGGTTAAATTAAATACTAAAACAAAAACAAAAAGAACACACCAGAAAAACCCAGTTAACCCAGAAGAAGACAAAGGAAGAGGAAATAAAAAGAGTAAGCAGATGAAAAAAGTAGAAAACAAATCATAAGATGTAGACTTAAACCCAGTCATACCAGTTATTACAATTAATGTCATCTTACTCCTAATACAGAGATGAGCAGACTGAATAAAAAGGCAAACCCAGCTATCTGCTTACTGCAAGTAAACCATTTTAAATATATAGGCACAGATAAATTAAAAGTAAACAAAAGGATAGTAAAGGCTATATCCTACAGACCTTAAAAGCTGGCGTGACCTAATATTGTTAATATTATACAAAATAGACCTCAAGATAAGGACTTGATAAAGAGGTATATTTCATCATGACGAATCAATCCATCAAGAAGACATAATTCTAAATATTTATGTACAAAGTAACAGATCTTCCAAACATATGAAGCAAAAACTGGCAGAATTAAAAGAGAAATCTACTGTTACAAAGTTCTCAACACTTTCCTCTGAGTAATCAGTGGAACAACTTGTCAGAAAATTGCTTAGAATATAGAAAACTTTAACCACCTTCATTTAATGAACACATATATACCAACAGCAGTATACGTGTTCTTTTCAAGTGTATTTGGAACATTTAACAAGATAAACTATATTCAGGGCTGGAAAGCAAATCTCAATAAATTTTAAAGCATCGAAATCATATAGAATATGTTGTCTGACAAATTAGAATTGACTAACAAAAATGACCTCTAGGAAATCCACCACATACGTTTAGAAATTAGACTTCTGAATAACCTGGTTTGTCAAGAAATCAGAAGAGAAATTAGAAAATATGTTAAGCTAAATGAAAATGAGAATACCACAAGCAAAACTTGTGGGATGCAGCTAATGCAGAGCTTAGAGGGAAATTGAAAGCTTTAGATGTTTTTATGTAATATAAAAAAGAAAGTTTAAAATCAGTGATCTAAATTTCTGCCTTATCTGAAGCTAGAAAAGAGAAAGCAAATTAAACTCAAAATAACTTGAAGGAAAGAAATAACAAAAATAAAAGCACTAATCAGTGAATTAGAAATAAATAGTAGAGAAAATCAAGTGAAACCAAAAGCTGGTTCTTTGAAAAGATCAATAAAATTGAAGATACTAGCTAGTCTGAACAGTAAAGGAATATAAATTACCAATATCAGAAATCAAGTAACAGTACCAATCCAAATCCTGTAGCTATTAAAAGCCATAATTAAACAGCTCTTCATGAACACAGGCATAAAAGTCTTATTTTTTTTTTTTTTTTTTTTTTTTTTTTAGGCATAAAAGTCTTTAACAAAACATATACATATTGAATCCTGCAGTATACAAAAGATCAGGAACAAGTAGGTTTTATCCCAGGAGTACCAGGTTAACAACAGATCAAATGGTGTAATTCACCATCTTGCAGAATAAAGGAGAAAAGCTAAAGTGGAGGACTTAACATTTCAAATCTTATTCTAAAGCTCTAGTAAGACAATGCTCTATTGACTTGATGGTGGAATGAGCCCAAAATATGGAGAGACCACTCACATATGTGATCATTTGATGTTTGACAAAGATGTCAAGGTATTTCAACAGGGAAAGAATAGTTTTTTTAACAGGAAAAATAGCTAGTTATTGGATAGCTAGTTGGATAGCTAGTTATATATATAGGTAGAAAAAAAAATCTTGACCTTATGTCACACCATACAGAAAAATAAATTCCAATTGTATCATAGACCAAAATATAAAAGATAAAACTCTAAACTTTCTAGAAGACTACACTGGAGAAAGTCTTCATGACCTGGAGGTCAGCAGAGATTTCTTAGACACAAACAGCAATTAGCATAAGAGAAAAATTTGCTAAATTGGACTTAAATTTTTTAATTTGTGCTGTTTGGAAGATGCCATTAAGAAAATAAAAGGTTACAGACAGGGATAAAATATTATCAAATATATTCTATCAGAGAACTTGTATTTAGGATACTAAGAAGACAACTCAAGATAATATAATTTTTAAAAATTGACAAATTTAAACAGAAAAAGACATATGCTAATTAAGCCAAAATGCTTAACATCATTAGGTATCAGAGAAATGCAAATTAAAAGCACAATGTGGGATCCCTGGGTGGCGCAGCGGTTTAGCGCCTGCCTTTGGCCCAGGGCGCCATCCTGGAGACCCGGGATCGAATCCCACGTCGGGCTCCTGGTGCATGGAGCCTGCTTCTCCCTCTGCCTGTGTCTCTGCCTCTCTCTCTCTCTCTCTCTATCTCTCGAATAAATAAATAAAATATTAAAAAAAAAAAAAGCACAATGTGATACCTACTAACATCCACTAAAATGGCTAAAATTTAAAAGACCTTCAATATCAAGTATTAGGATGTAGAAGAGCTTGAATTCTTACCATTTGGGGAATACAATATGATTCAGTTCAGCCACGTGGGGGAACTGTTGGCAGTTATATGACCAATTCTACTCCTACTTACCCAATGAAAATATATTTCCATACAGACTGGTACGTAAAATTTCATTGCAGCTTTGTTTGTAATAACAAAAACTAAAGATCCAAGTGCCACTCATCAGGTGAATGGATAAATTCATACATCCATACAATGGAATACTACTTAGTAATAAAGCAATAAAGATAAATGGTTGATTTATGCAAAACACATGAATGACTCTCAAAAACACATCTGTCCTGTTTGCCCAGTGATTTGTTCAGGACCTGTCTTTTCTGTGGCATTCCTCTGCTCCTTCCACATTCTGATCTATTATTTATATATCTTCACTGGTTATGTGGCACTTAACCTGCTGGGTTTATTGATAGTTACCTTTTCAAATGTCTAAGGTCTCCTTCAGTTCATGGCAGAGCCAAGGGTTAAACATTTTTATTTTACCTAGTAACCATAATTTGAAGTCAGGTCTGGGTTTGAATTGCAGACTTGTTACTTACTAGTTATGTGACTGAAAGCAAGTCATTTAACCTCTCCAGCCTTAGTTGGCTCATCTGTAAAATGGAAACAGCAGTGTCTACTTTGTTGTTTTACAAAATAAATGAGAAGGTATAGAAAGTGCATGGCACATTTAGACATTAAAATGGTGACTATCTTGGTTGATTAATTGATACTGATTTGACTTCAGTTTCCAGGAATATGGATCTACTGGAACCACCCATGCAGACAGTGAATATGAGCGGAGAATGATGTCTGTATATAATCATGTCCTGGAGGAAGTGGAATCACTCAATCGGAAATATACCCCGGTTTCTTACATGGCAAGTGGCATTTGTTTCACTTGAGTTTTTAATACATAGAAGTAGGGTTTTAGCCAGCTCAGGCACATACTGCCAGTTTTCCCCATGGCTGTTTTGTAACAGGGTTAACATAGTACCTGCCTTGCAGCATTGCCACAAGGACAAAACGAGCTGATCCATGGAAGTGCTTGGCACATCTGTGGGTACTGCATAGTTACATTAATGTGTTGGATCTGCTCTCCCAGAACGCAGATAAAACTTTTTTTTTTCCTCCTTTTTAACAATTTAACTGAAGTTGCAATATTTCTCAACCCTGGCTACACATTAGAATCACTTTGGGAGTTTTTAAAAAAATACCTCAATACCCAGGCCCCACTGCAGACCATTTAACTTTGAATCTCTACAGTTGAGGTCCAGGCATTAGTATTTTTCAAAGCTCCCAAGTGATTCTGTTTCACCACCAGGGTTGAGAACCACTGGCCAAGTGAAACAGAAAGAACTGGGCTTCTCTTCTACCTGGCAGTGAATTGCTTCCTGCCAGGTGAGGCCACTGATCTCCTTTTGGTGTGCTGCTTCCCCTTTAGCCTGCTGAATCTACAGCCTTTGGCAATGTCGAACTCTCACTCTTTCTTCTCCCTCATAGGACAGACTGACACTCACCCTGATTTTCTCCTCCCTGTCTGGCTGTTCCCCAGTGTCTTAGCTCAGGCTCCTTTAAAAACCTCTAGAACTGGGTGGCTTACACAACAGATACTTCTTTCTCACGGTTGTGGGAGCTGGAAAGTTCAGAGTCAAGGTGGCAGCCAGTTTTTGTTTCCTGGTGAGGGCCCTCTTGCTGGTTTGCAGACAGCCACCTTCTCTCTGTGCCTTCACATGGGGAGAGAAAATGAGCTCTGATCACTTTTTTTTTCTTATAAGGACTCTAATCCCATCATGGGGCCCCATCCTTATGACTATCCAAACCTAATAACCTCAGTAAAGGCTCCACCTCCAATTACCAACATATTGGGAGCTGAGCTTCAAAATAGGAGTTTCGAGAATACAGACATTTAGTCCATAACAGCCTGTCTATGAACTTAGGCCTTAGAGAGTTCTCCTTGTTCTGCCTGCCCATGAAATGATTATGTTCCCTGCAGCTCGCTTCTGGCTCCCATCCTTCTCACTTCTGTACTCTCACCCATTATCAAGTGTTTAAGAAGAAATTGGCAAGATCCGTTGTTGAGTGAAGAGTTAGATTAGATTTCAGGACAGGTACTTGCCTGGACATCCTGCTTTCCACATATGATTGTCAATACACATTTGCTGAACTGAATTGACATGGGTAGTTGTTTGACACTGGGATTTAGTTGCTGAGGGACAGTATAAAGGTTATCTTTGAAGGAAATTCATACATCTGTGCAAGATATTTATTAAATGTCAAAAAATGCAGTCTAATAAGTACTATATTCAACAAAGAAGATACTGTTGGTGCTATGCTAGTCCTTCTGCTGGTTTACTAACCATAAATATGTGACTTCCTATCTCTAGACCTTACTGTGATGGTAATCTGCTACTAAAGTACCTGTAGAACTGTTGCCCCGGGCGCCAGCAGCCTCAGAGGCAGTCCACACTGTCCCTGTAGGGAATTGTAAAATCTGCATCCATTCTTTTTTTTTTTTTTTTTAAGATTTTATTTATTTATTCATGAGAGAGAGAGAGAAAGAGAGAGGCAGAGACACAGGCAGAGGGAGAAGCAGGCTTCATGCAGGGAGCCCGACGTGGGACTCGATCCGGGGTCTCCAGGATCACCCCTGGGCCGAAGATGGCACTAAACCGCTGAGCCACCAAGCTGCCTGCATCCATTCTTCTAAAAGGGAGAATGGTGCCTCTTAGCCTGGGAACAGCCTGAGGCCATTTGGGGTCCCTTTTAGTCCATCCTTCAAAGAGGTGTCTCTCCTAAAATACTTTTGGCATCAGACGTCCACCACCAGTAGGATGTCCCTGCAAGTGCTTCTAAGATCCCTTATTGCAGGAGGATGAATAAAGTTGCATTAGCAGTTAAACCTGAAGAAACAGACCCAATGTATTTGAATCTGTGTTGTTGTTTTGTCAAGTAATAGACCTGCCATTTGTATTATGGGTCTATTGGGCACAAAATGTTCAACACCCTGAAACCAGTAAGGAGTGGATTCTTCAGGCGTGTAGTAATGTCCAGTGGTTTAAAACTGTTTACAACAGGAACGCCTGGGTGGTCCAGCGGTTGAGCATCTGCCTTCAGCTCAGGGCATGATCCTGGAGTCCTGGGATCAAGTCTCACATCGGACTCCCTGCTTGGAGCCTGCTTCTCCCTCTGCCTGTGTCTCTGCCTCTCTCTGTGTGTCTCTCATGAATGAATAAATAAAATCTTTAAAAAATAAATAAATAAAACTGTTTACAACATAGGCAACTAGGAGGCGCACCCTGCTTGGAATCTGGAGCTTAGAAGGGCAGCCAGCATAGTAGAATGCTTTTCAACCTGAGGGGAAGTAGACTGAGGAGGGGAAGGTAGACCACCAGGAATAGTTCTAGGTCACCCAAGGTTATAAGTGTTCTGATGGTGCTGTAACTTTTTTCTATTAAGTTGGTGAATCATTGGTAAAATAGAACAAAATCATTGAACTAAGAGTCAGGCAACCTAGGTTCTAGTTCCAGCTTATTCTGTTACCTGTGTCAGTGACCTGCATCATCAGCAAAATTGAGGACTAGACTGGGTGACCTTTGACAGTGTCACAGGTGTATACTCCCCTCCAAACTCTTCAAGTTGGATACATTAAGTTAAATATGTATAGCTTTTGTATGTCAGTTGTACCTCAATAAAGTGAAATAAATAAATACATACAATATCTTAGAACTCTTAAATGCTAGTTGTAGGACTCCTTTTACTAAGACTCAAAGGATTCACTGTAGTGATTCTCTTCTGCAGCTATGCTGTGAGTTTCAAAACTCAGATTTGTGAAATGGATTTCTGAAATAAGGTACCCTTAGTAAAATTTCAGAGTAATGTAGAGTTGGACTGTGTAAATCTGAATTCCAGTAAGTTTCCACCATTACTCACCTCTAGGGACCCATGGCCGCAAGGATGGGGAAGCCACTCTGTGGACATGGGATAGAACAGGCAGTGAGGTTCTTCATGAGATTTGGTGTTAGGCCCTGGACATCAATCTACTACTCTGGCTTCTTTATCATATATTCTTGATCCTTCTTTACCATATGAGATGACTCTATTGTGTATCTAAAATAATTATATAATAATATATCTAATAGCCCTAAGGCTATAGAAATGCAAAATTTGTACATTATTTGGCCTTAAGGATTTTCTTCTACATTTTATTTTACTGAATGTACTTTAAAATAAAGTAAAAATCTGCAGTTGTACTCCCTGACATGAATGATTTGACAAAGATTTGGGTGTTATGCCCATTTCCTGACTGGGATGTATTTTTGCAATAATCTTACAACCATTTGTACTTTTTAAACTTCTTCCTGAAAGTACTGTTTGTTGATGAAATTTGGAAATTTATTTTTATTTAACTTAGTTTCTTTTTTCCTGCCAGCATACAGCATGCCTCTGCAATGCCATCATTTCCCTGCTGAAAGTTCCTCTTTCATTTCAGAGATACTTTTTCCAGAAACTGCAGTCTACCAGCATCAAGGTAATAATAGCAAGAATACAAAGGTTAATACAGATTAAAAACCCATTCATCTTCTGAAAAATATGTGGAATACAGCTCTGCTTCAGGATCTTACCTTTGGTTTTCATAAAACTTACACCCTTTAGTTATAAGTTTGTTCCTCCCTTTATCAGGTGGTTTGGTGAAGATAATAGGATTTGGGAGTCAAACCTTCTGCACTGGGTGGAAGAAAAGGGTGCAGAAAACTTCTGCAGAAGATTTGACTTCACTAGGTGCAGTGAAATAGATGTTTGGGTACCTGGAGCTCTGTCCCTTGTCTCCGAGAATAATCTGAGAGGTTTTCATCATAGTCCTCTAGAAGGATCTTGTGCTGAGTTCAGGTCTCATTGGGCTCTTTAGACCCTGTTTAGAATAAATCAGGTCCAGTAAAATATTACCAGCCCTACCTGTAGAGTGCTTTTGTCTGTGAATATCAAGTTTTGAGGAGTTGGCCAATGATAAGAGCTAGTATTTGAAAATATTTAAGCCACTCAAAATTCAAGGGCTATTTTTAATTCAGAGAATGGAATTGTTAAGAAAAAATGGAAAACTCTCCTCCAAAAGATTTCCTAGATTATCCCTGTTAGTAAATGTCTTCAGTGTACTTTTGCATATCCATTCGAATGCTTTTGATTTGACCTGAATATAAGGAAAATTGATTATCCTAGAAAAGATGTCTTAAGGTAGGATGTGTGTAGGGTTGGTTGATGCAGTGCTCGAGCATTATCAAAAAGACCCACCTCTTCCATCTTTTCATTTAGCAGAATTTGGACTTTCTGTAATTTAAGGGTACTTGGGATTTTTTTAATATGTTCTTAAATAAAAACTAATGAGAGGTTAAAAACTTCATTTGGTTCATTGGCAGAAATTGAGTTTTCTATCACTGTGACTTGGTCATATGTGTGATCCTAGAATTTTAAGTTCACTTGCCCTTGAATTTAATCTATTTAAAATTACATAGGAACAAAGAGAAGAATAGCTAGACATGCAGATTTATATAGTGCATTTCTCTACTGGAGTTGGTTGTCAAAGAAATGCCCCAGTACAAAAGTGAGGAAGACTAGGGTCCCTCACTGTTTTCTGATCCTCTGTTACCCTCACACAAAACTGGGGTTTGGGGTAGAAAACACAGTAGTATTTAAAAGAGGCATCAGGGAAAAGGAACCCTTGACTTTAAAGGTCTATTTGTCTGGCTGTCCCAGCTGTCAGCTTGTTAGCTGTGTGTGTCATGCTGTAACCAACAAACAACAATTAGCACAAACATGTTTGTTGGAAGAAAGCTTGTTCCTGCTGTTTAACATTCATTTCAATGTCGGTATTCCAGCTTGCTCTGTCGCCATCCCCACGGAACCCTGCAGAGCCCATCGCTGTCCAGAACAACCAGCAGCTGGCACTAAAGGTAGAGGGCGTGGTTCAACACGGATCTAAACCAGGACTCTTTCGCAAAATTCAGTCCGTCTGTCTGAATGTTTCTTCCACGCTACAGAGTAAATCTGGACAAGACTACAAGGTAATTTAGGAAAGAGGCAGAGTTGTGATATGGATTTTATCAGCTGATTCATGGAAGTTTTCCCATGTTTTTCATGGTTAAGCAGACTGTGGTTATACCTTCCAAGGAATAGAGATATAGACATAAGTTAAAAGTATATATTGGGGTTTGAAGGAGCTGATAACTAATACTTCTCTTTTCTCTGCCTGAGCTAGTTGATAGAGAAAGCATCCAGGCAGACAGAGATCAGAATAGGAGCCTTACTATGGTAGCTGTGGAGAAACCTAGCTCAGGTCCCTGGCAATAAGGACTTCCTAGCCTTGTACCTCTGAATTGAATTTTCCCACCCAACTTCAGCCTGTGCACACAAGAGCCTGCCCCGATAAAATCAATGGCAGGAAGGCGCATCCTGCTGTCCAGAGAAGAGAAAGAGAGGTCTTAGCTCCCCATGCTAGTTCCTACCTCAAAACTTACCAGTCAGTAGAATTCACCTCCTCCCCTGGAGACCAGTACTGTTCATCTAATGAAAAGTCCCTCCATGTGGAGGGAGCCATCAGGAGTGGGGCATAAGTGCCTCCCTAATTCCCCTACCAACCCCCCAAGCGCACATCTAATTATTTTTCTCTATTCTAAGTGAATATTAGCATTTTCCAAAGAAAAAAGGGTCTACAACATTGACAATGTCAGATAAAGTAAAATCTTTCCTTAAGAGTGTAACCCTAGGAATTTGGTGCTTTGGGAAATCACAAGGTAAATAACCAAAAATCATGCTTGCTTTGTTAGCCAAGGCCAAGATGCTGAACACCATGGAATACCAGGATTCTAAATGCAGGATGTTCCTTTCTTTAGACATCTCTTTCCAGGTCCTTGGTAGTTTATTCACAGAAAATAGAACAAGGGAACAGGTACACAACTGTATGAACGGAGTTGTTCAAATGCCCAAAATTGGTTGTGTCCAGGTTTATTATGCACATACTTGCACTGAGTTCCATAGTAAAGAAAGAAGTGTTAGTGAAGATATAAAAAGAGGACATTTTATTATCTTTGGTGGTTTCAGGGTAAAAGCCAAGAGAAGGTGTGGTGGTTTAAGCTATTTTTATTTCTTTTCTTTGGTACCTTTTTTTGCCCACCCTGGTAAGGCTCAGCCTTCATTCTCTTGCTCTCTTTGACTCCTATGATACAGACCATGGTGCCTTCTGTAGCAAATATTTGGTGAATGAGGAAAAAAATAATTTACTATATTTAGGGTATAAAACTATTATGTTTGGCTTATCCCTATTGTCATGGAAGATCATAGTGAGAATTTACATAGTCCACTTACCCCTCCCTGTCTGCAGCTGTCTCCTCACTTAGAGTTTGAAAGAACAATAACCATGATTTTCCTTGTTCCCTGTATATAATGATTTCTCCTGTTAAGAAAAAAACCATCCAAACCAGTCTTCTGCCTATTAACTTACCTCTCGAGGCATTGCTTAAAGTCAGGAAGCTGGTATAATAAATTATGTAGTACAGGATTTGTAATGTTAATTGCAGTGATTTTTCAACTTGAAATGCATCATCCGGTCAGAGTGATCCATTCGGGTTGCCTCGACCGATTTCTGGTCTTTTTAAGGAAGTTCTTGTTTGGTAGGCATATTCTTTAGGAACATTAAAACCCTACAGAAGTTGTACAAACAAACAAAATAGGGCCTATAAATAATTCTAAGATCTTGAAATGGTCAGTGACTTCCTTTCATTAACATTACAGGTAAATATCTCTGGAAAACTGACCTCATCATAACTGTTCACGTAGTCACAGAGCTTCAGGGCACATTTATGTGATTGATTATGCAACAGAAACACATGCCTGAACATAGAGCAATCTGGCCAAATATTCATTAAGGTTACCTTTATATGTATGCATTCTAGAATAAGTGTCTCTTGACATACTTCAGCTTGGGTACAGGTCACGGTACACCAGCATGTGTTACTCTGTTCTCTGAAGGATAAAGACATGAGTGGCTAGCCAAATAAGTGAACAAGCCCATAAATCTGTGTTTTATAATATATTGTGCTGCTGATCTGAGCAAGACATTGATCATTAAGCAAGCACCGTACAAGTTCTGAACTTAATTAGTTGAAGGAGGGAGGAACGACTGCATTAACTAAGCCATATAAAATCAGATAGGTAGGAGGAAGAACCCCAACTTGCATTTACTTAGGGTTATGTTCTTTTTCAGGCTCTTAGATTTGAAATTCCCTGAAACAGGTGATTGCAGCCTGTTTCTTCAGAGTCTGTCTTCCCAAAGTAAAGAAAGAGGGAATTGGAGTTGAGGCTGGGTAAGCAAGTGTGGGAGAGGAACATTTTCTCTTTCACTGTCTTAGGGTCTCCAGCTGGGCCCAAGATTAAAATGATACTGATTAACATAAGAAAGATTAACATAAGAAAGGCATACAAGTTTGTTAGGATTGTATACGTACATGGGAGTCATCATAAGACATTGGAAACCCAAAGAATTGACCAGAGCAGGAAGCTTATGTAACTTTGTGAAGACAGAAGACAAACGGGCAAGAGGCAGTAGTAAACTGGGGAAGTGACTGGGAGAGAGGCAGGGATACCAGTGGGAGATAGGGGTTATTGTAGTTTGTTTGTGGAGGTGAATTTCAGCATTGACTCCCAGTCTCCGGTGATAAGGATGTTCTCTTCTTCTTGATACAGTAAGGGCATCTTTCTCATGGGGGATTTTATGGTCTGTTTTAGGTAAAAATGGGGAGATCAGAGAGCCCATCCTACATCTGCCATTTATCAAGTGCATTTTGCTTGAAATAACAAGGTGCCAAAGCAGTGTATGTTGAGGTGACACATCCTGAGCTCCTCCACAAAGAAGAAAGGCCAGCAAATGAAGAGGTTGAGAAAGGCTCTGGGAGCTCCTTCTACTCAAGGATAGTGAGGAGGCAGGATCACTTAATGGTGAAAAGTATAGGCTTTGGAGTTAGCCTGCCTAGGTTCAGATGCCAGCTCCACCACTCATTAGCTGTGTGACCTTGGAGAAATTACTTAACCCCTCTGTTTCCTCATCTGTAAGGTAAGGGTAAACACAGTACCTAAACCTCTTGGTTGTTTGCAAGGCTTAAATAAGCACTTTGTACAGGGCCCAGTTCACAGTAAGCACTCAATAAATGTTAGCGGTTATTATTTTTTTTAATTTAATTTTATTTATTTATTCATGAGAGGCACAGACTGAGAGAGAGAAGCAGAGACACAGGCAGAGGGAGACTCGATCCCGGGTCTCCAGGATCACGCCCTGGACCGAAGGCAAGCGCTAAACCACTGAGCCACCCAGGGATCCCAGCAGTTATTATTTAACAATTTTTTTCATTCCAGATACCCATTGACAATATGACCAATGAGATGGAGCAGAGGGTTGAACCTCATAATGATTACTTCAGTACTCAATTTCTGTTGAACTTTGCTATCCTTGGGACACACAACATTACAGTGGAATCTTCAGTAAAAGATGCCAATGGTATTGTATGGAAGACAGGTCCCAGAACTACCATATTTGTAAAATCCCTAGAAGACCCTTATTCCCAGCAAATTCGCCTACAACAACAGCAAGCCCAGCAACCATTACAACAGCAGCAACAACGAAATGCCTACTCAAGATTTTAGCCACATGAAGAATGCACTACTGGCTTTATAGGAATGGATCAAATGGACAAAAATAATTTGGTTTTTCATATGGATTAAGATATAAAAGTTAGAATGTAGAGTCCATTTATTCATTGGTTTCTATAATGTAATGCTCTGGTGGGGGGAAGGGTTTGTTTTTCCTTAAAAATTTAATGTGAGAAATCACTGGGTTCCTAGCCAGTAAGATTTTTTTCCTTGTTCCTTCTTAAACCAAATCCTTTATCATTTGTTTGACATTTTCATTGTTTTATTATTGTATTTCTGTTGCTGAGCCTTTTCTTACTCTTTCAAGAAAAGTCATGTATTGGGATCACTGACTTAATAGATTTGACTGCCTCTCCACCAAAACAATCACTTGCTACCTGGCACAGACCTTGGGGAGTTCTGACCAGTCAGTACAAAGTTTATCTGTGGTTGCAGAAACCGAGTTCTTCCATAGGTGGACTTCAGTGTGTCCCCTGAATTCCAGTTTTCTGGATTTTGAGAGCTTACAATCTAGCAGAATTGAAACATCCAGCTATATTATTTCAACTACTTATCTACCTTTTCTGTGCTGACACGATCTTAATTTATTGTTTTAGTATTTAATTGACCCAAAAAACAGCTAACAATTACATACAAAAATTGGAGATTAATCCTTTGTGTTTTCTAGTGTGTGTGTGGTTTTGTTAATAGTGTAGACTTTTTTTACATTATTTCCAAGAGTGAAAACAAATCACTCACATTTACTATCTTAATGTTTTAAATTAGGAGGGCAGATCTTTTGATTGGTTTGGTTTCTTCTTGGCAAGTTATGTAATGCTAGACTTGATTGTCTAGAAAAAACAGCCTCTTTATAACAACCTCAATTAGTTGGGATGCTCAGGGAATAGAAGTTTTCTGGTTAGCCAGGAAACCCCTTTTTTTCTATTTCAATACTGGTTGAAAATCATTATAAAATAAAATAATAATAAACTTTCTTGTCTTAACACAGTATACTAGATGTAATTTACCTGTTCAATCTTCATTTGGGATCATTTCAGTACTCGGGATCATGGTTTCTAAACATCAGGGATCATAGAGTCGCAGATGGTTGTTGATGATATGGGCAGTTGGGCTGTGATCCAACTTTTTAAATAAATCTCACCTTTTCTTTGCTTGTGTTTTGCATTGTTTATTTTAAAGTCAACACTGGCTCAAAGAAAAAAGAAAAAGAAAAATATGAGTTGGTTTCTCTTTTTCCTTGTCACGTCACCTCCAGCAGTGAGAACTGTTTGGCAACTCAGATCCTTCTAGATTGCGTGGCTCCATGAGTTATCCCAGCAAAACACCCTCTGCTGCCATTGACCAGAACATTGTCATAAAACGTATAAATCTGCAGTGTTCACCATGGATGACATCCCTTTCAATGCAGCCCAGTTGTACACAGTGCATGATATGCAGTTGTGGCAGCATCTGGGAGCACAGGCCTTCGGGGGAATTGCCAAAGCCGTGTGGAGGAGGTATGCAGGTCCTCTTGCCTTCTTACCAGGCGTGGAGAAAACTGAACCAGAAAGCATGGGGTGCACTTTGGGCTCTGATGAATTAGTTCTGTGACCTGGGGCAAGTCACTCTGTCTCTCTAGACTAATTGCTTTGTCTGTAAAATAACTGAAATAGACTGGATCTCTTCACTCCAATTGAGTTTTATCAGGTGACTGAAAGACTAAAGACCGAAAAGCTCTTATTTGGGGGAACAAGAAAATTTGTTTAATTCAGTGTCTGTTAGAATGAAATTTTATAAGGTCAACTTCAGGTTTTTGGTTCCATTTCAAAGCAGAATTCTCAAGACAAGAAGCAAACTTTGTAAGCCACCAATCCCCTCCCCCCCAGTTCCCTTTGACAAAGACCTTCCCAAATTTTATGTGCTTAAAAGGCTTTTTTTTTTTTTTTTTTTTTTTTTTTTTTAGTAGCTACAGCTATAAACTCTTTGATTTGGTATACTGTCAGGCCCTGGTACAAACTTGGAATTATTAATAAAAAACAAATCCAAATAGTTCAGAATATGAAGATAACCGTATGAAGCAAAAAAGGCTATCTTAAATGAGGATGTCCCTGAGACCCAGGATCGGAGCTCTGAATTTCTATTTGGTATAAATGTCTACTGCATTTCTGGCATCAACTGTTAAGCAGTTATTTAAGGTAAGGAGAAATGCTGTTTATGATTTCAACACTACAGTTATGAATGAAAAAAAAATGCTCAGGGAAAGATGAAAGATTCACTGGCTGTGAAGTGAGCGTGCCCCATGAACTTAGAAATATGGATAATAAAGGGAAGTGGCTCATTGATTCTAGGAAGATGGCTAATTTTTCTCCATGTTTAGTCACTTTGCAATATAACCTGATGGCTCAGAGCACAGCCTCTGGAGCCATACTGGGTCCAAGTCCTAACTCTGCCTGACTTTGTGACCTTGGACAAGCTACTTGATATCTCTATGCCTCAGTTTCCTTATTCCTAAAATTGGGAAGTATAATAGTGCTTCACGGCAGAGGTGTGAGCATTGAGTAGTCAATGTAGAATTAATATATGTAAAGCATTTAGCATGCTCCTTGCACATAGCAGATATATATGTTCATAGCATTGTTATTATATCCCTCTGATATCATTCTTCACAGTGTTAGATTAATTCTTAATCTTAGCATTTTATTCACAATAAAAGTTACTGCTACTCTGCTACTAAATACACATTTAAGCTATCTTCTCTCATTTTCAATTTGGGTATGTCGAGTTATTACTCGACAAAATAACACTGTTGACCCAAACAAAATGGAATTTCTGCTACAACCAGTACAATAAATCATATTAAGATATTTAAAGGCATATGTACAAAGAAAATTATGAAACCGCTTTCTAAAGCTGCTGATTGTCTTCCATAGTGATAGGAATAGTATATTGACTATTTAGAAATTAAAGTACTCTTATATTCCAGTTTAGCCTAAGAGATTTTGTGAGATGACCTTTGTAGCTCAAACTGACCAAGATGGCAGATAATAGGCAACTGGAGACGCTAAGTCACTTTTCAAGTTAAGGTATGATTCCCAGAAGAACAGACCAAACCAAGATCTTCAGACTAGGGTCCCAGAGATGTCAGTTTAAGTTCTGTTTATAAGACTCACTTGCCCTGGATCCTTAGATCGGTCCCTTGGTCCTTCTGTGCCAAAACCTGCCAGCACAGAATAAAAGGATCCTGCCACTCGGTATGTGACATATATGCAGCACTTGTCCAATAGAACTTTCTGTAAGGACGGAAATGTTCTAAGTCCAACTATCCAATATAGCCACTAGCCTGATATAGCTATTGAGCGTCTAAAATATGGCTAGTGTGACCTGAATCTTTTATTTACTTTTAGTTCAGTTATATTTAAATAGCCTCTTGTGGCTACCGCCTGCAGAATTGGGACATTAGGACCTAGATCACTCTTAAACGGATTTCTAGATAAGAGGTCTACATTGGAATTCTTTACTCACCAAAGGGTTCACATGGAAGACTAGATGACAAGGAAGGTATTTGGGGTTTGTGTGTTTGCTTTGCCTCTAGTAATACTGTGTTGCTCAATCAAACACCCAGCCCTCTTCTTTCTACAGTTCACCCTTGGATTTAGCCTTTGTCAGTCACCACCATTAAAAGTATGAGGTCCAAAAGTCTGGTAAATGGGCTTAGATCTCCCAGCAGCCAGAGGTTATGATCTTCCTTTCCATTTCTTGCCCAAGAACACAAAGATCTGTAACAGCATGGGTGGAGTATTTTATTGGCTTGACTGGAGCTAGGCCATTATTATTCTGTACTATCTCTCAGTCTAAAGTATTCAATCTATGAGTAGTTTAATTTGTAATTGCAATTGGAATTTAAACATTGAGTCATATTTTTCTCCTTAACTATTCTAACGAGACCTGGAGCTATTAATTTCCACTTCCTAATGAAGAATGTTAAGTGTTGCAAACTCACTTTTTTTCAAATCTACCACAGGCACAAAGTATTTTTCAGTCTTTATGTTTTCCCTTCATGTCCCTGCTTACTTGCTAATCTCTCCCGAAGCAATTCTGCACAGTCAAGTCTGTGTGCAGTAACTGTCCTCTGTTTAGATCTGGTTAAAGATTGAAACGCGGTGAAGTGAGTTTGGGGATTATCTTCCTCTCAGGGCATGTCTACGAGGTCTAGTTTCTGTCTTGTGATAGTTAGCTGACGAACTGAGACTAAAAACATTTTGTTGCCAGAGAATTATTTTTAGCAAATTATAAAGGTGAAATAATACACATTCACTTGATACTAGGAAATGAAATCAATCAGCAAAGTGAACATCTCTACCCTCAAAAGACAGGATGAGTTAAAATCACATTGTTTTACAGAGGAAAAAGAATTTTCTACTTCACTGTTTGGTTTTCTTGGGCGATTTTATTTGTGGATTTTGATGAAGCTTGTTTGTGGCTATGAAGCAAAAATATTTCAAATAGAAAACTAAGACAACATGGAGCTAAATTAGACTGAAGACTTATGAGAAGATATCAATGTCTAGTTGTGTTTCCAAGGCCATGGAAGGTGAGAGAATCAGCCATGCTGCCTCAAGGGGAACCCTGCCCCTTCCCCCCACTCCCGCCCCGGAAGTAGTGAAGATAATGATGCTTTTTGCCTATTTGTCATCTCACTCTGAGGAGATGAGCAAAGTGATGACATTGTTAACACTTGGGGCCCCCCCATACCTTCTCAGCCCAACACACCAAGCAAAGGCAGGTATCATGTGATCAGGAGAGTCCGTTCTGAAGCCCCACCACACACACACACACACACACACACACACACACACACACACGTAGATGAAAACCCTATTGTGGAAATGCCGGTGGGGGAGGGGCTTCTCAGGTCTGAGCCCCACACTGTACCAGGCTCCAAGCTGGCTGTGGGCAATGCAAAAGGAATCTGAAAGAGCCCTCAAGCAACTTGCAGTCAGTCTCTTGACAGAAAAACCCCCAAAAAAGTTTTTATAGAACGTGGAGGGAGGTTGATAAAAACTATTGACAGAGCCCCAAAGATGCCATTTCTCCCCTTGCATGTAACAGGCCAGGCTCTTAGAGGAAAAGGCCATCATTTGGGATTATCTCCTTCTGCAGCATTTGGAAGTGCAAGTGCCCTTCCTTCTCAGAGAGCCTCTTGACATAATCAGGGACAACTGGGCACCTACTCCTTGGAAGCCAGAGAAGAACAAAAGTGCATTTGGAGGGGGGGAAAAAAAGATATGCCCTAAGTAAAGTCACCATTTGGCCTTGAGATAGGAGCTTACACTCCAAAAGAATAAATATTGTCTCATGTTGCAGAAACTACTGCTGCTTCTAGCCAGGCTGTTGGATGACACAAACCCCAATGTCACATTTCAAGGTATCAGGGCCTTGGGGAGAAATGACTGTAATCACAGAATCACTTAAGCAACATCAGATCCATCCTACTTAGTGGTTACAGTGTCTCCTGGGATGCTCAAAAGCATATTAGCCCTGGCTAGAATCGTCTCTCAGGGAGTGAGCTCATCAGGAATGTCTCCTTGAGGGCCCTTGACACAGGAGAGGCCCGTGAGTCCTTCCTAAGCGGTACCTCTCCCTCCTTCCTCCCCCAGGTGGCTGACCGGGCGGGCGTAGCTGATAGAAAGCACTTTTCCTTCATCCTGAGCACTAGAGGTACCTCAGCTGACATCACAGGGCTCTGTAGCTCAGTCAGCAACATTTGTCTGAGCTGGAGTTTGTGAATTTGGACAGATTCCCCAGATCGATGCCAAAGGCACAGCCAACAAGGACATAAAAACTTTTGAAAACAGGTGACCCTTTTTATTCATTCACCACATGTTTATTGAACACGTACAGGGTACCAGGAACTGGGATTATAGTGATGGACGACCTCCTTGGGGTTAAAGCCATGCCATTTGCTTCTGCAACGGACCACAGGACGGAAGGCCATGAGAAACCCACCGTGCTCTTGATAATGCTGGTGAGCCTGAGCTTCCTCGGTGGCTGATCATTCGCTCCGGTGAAAAAGGAAAAGAATGGGTTTGGATGGGACTGTCCGGGCTAGAGTCACTGCTGTTTCCAGGTGGCCCTTCAGGAAAGCACTCAGCCTGACACTTGCTCCTTTTGCCTCCACGGTCTTCACAGTCGACTAAGTTCTTCCTTATATCCCACACGGCAACCCACCTCCTGCTTCAATTCTCCACGTTTGAGGGAAATGGAAAATTCTCCAAAACCATGGTCATAGGGAAATAGCCCTAATCAGAACACAGTCTCCCCGGACCCCAGCCATGTCACATTGGAAAACCCTTCTGTCCCTCCAGACACAGCAGAAACATCCTCACCCTGACTCCTCCAACCAGACGTGACGGTCTCAAAGCCAGTGACCAGTATCAAAGCCAGTCTTGCATCCACATGCAGAAGAATGAAACTAGACCACTCTCTTGCACCATACACAAAGATAAACTCAAAATGGATGAAAGATCTAAATGTGAGACAAGATTCCATCAAAATCCTAGAGAAGAACACAGGCAACACCCTTTTTGAACTCGGCCATAGTAACTTCTTGCAAGATACATCCACGAAGGCAAAAGAAACAAAAGCAAAAATGAACTATTGGGACTTCATCAAGATAAGAAGCTTTTGCACAGCAAAGGATACAGTCAACAAAACTCAAAGACAACCTACAGAATGGGAGAAGATATTTGCAAATGACATATCAGATAAAGGGCTAGTTTCCAAGATCTATAAAGAACTTATTAAACTCAACACCAAAGAAACAAACAATCCAATCATGAAATGGGCAAAAGACATGAACAGAAATCTCACAGAAGAAGACATAGACATGGCCAACATGCACATGAGAAAATGCTCTGCATCACTTGCCATCAGGGAAATACAAATCAAAACCACAATGAGATACCACCTCACACCAGTGAGAATGGGAAAAATTAACAAGGCAGGAAACAACAAATGTTGGAGAGGATGTGGAGAAAAGGGAACCCTCTTACACTGTTGGTGGGAATGTGAACTGGTGCAGCCACTCTGGAAAACTGTGTGGAGGTTCCTCAAACAGTTAAAAATATACCTGCCCTACGACCCAGCAATTGCACTGTTGGGGATTTACCCCAAAGATACAAATGCAATGAAACGCCGGGACACCTGCACCCCGATGTTTCTAGCAGCAATGGCCACGATAGCCAAACTGTGGAAGGAGCCTCGGTGTCCAACGAAAGATGAATGGATAAAGAAGATGTGGTTTATGTATACAATGGAATATTACTCAGCTATTAGAAATGACAAATACCCACCATTTGCTTCAACGTGGATGGAACTGGAGGGTATTATGCTGAGTGAAGTAAGTCAATTGGAGAAGGACAAACATTATATGTTCTCATTCATTTGGGGAATATAAATAATAGTGAAAGGGAAAATAAGGGAAGGGAGAAGAAATGTGTGGGAAATATCAGAAAGGGAGACAGAACATAAAGACTGCTAACTCTGGGAAACGAACTAGGGGTGGTAGAAGGGGAGGAGGGCGGGGGGTGGGAGTGAATGGGTGACGGGCACTGGGTGTTATTCTGTATGTTAGTAAATTGAACACCAATAAAAAAAATAAATAAATAAAAAAAAAAAAAAAAAAAAAAGCCAGTCTTGTGTATGGCGGCCTGCTGGGAACAGACAACTCCCTCCACTGCCCCATGCTCCACACCAACCCCCCCTGACTACTGAGTCTCTCTTTTCCTCTCCTGACATCTCTGAGCCTTGGCTTCTTCATCCGGGAAATGGGGCTAATGACTGCCCTACCGAAGAGACGTGAGCATGAAACGTAATAATGCGTGCGCCAGGCCTGCTACTTGGCAAGGATCCACCAACTGCCTTCTGCCTCTCTGCTGGGGTGGCCGGCGTGGTCTGGTGGCCCAGAGGACAGCGGGAAAAGAATCCTCAGCCTTGTGAAACAGTGATGTTTCAGATTATCTCTGCCTTAAAGGAAGACAATATCCCAGGGCATCTGGGGACCTCGAGGCACTCGAATGTCTTAGACTTACAAGAAATTCATTATCCTCTCTCAGGAGGAGGGCATTTACATTTATCAGCCTCCCTGTCAGCGCAATCTGTGGGCCCTGGGGGAGGAGGGTGAGGACAAAAGGAGAAGTGTCCCGTGCAGCGAGCCAACCCAGGCTTCTCTGTCATTCTTTCTGAGTTATTTAGCAGCTGCACAATACGTGGGCTTTTGTCCAAAATCAGTTCTTGCCATCAGATCTACTGGACATAAGCCCCATGATTCAGTGCACACTTGCTCCCTAACTGAACATAACTTTTTTCCTACTGATGAGACTTTGCTGTCTGCCCCCAAACACAGAGCACGAAGGCGAGGCGACTTAAAATTGAGAAGTTGAAGTTGGCTAGGAGGAAGAACTTCGTGAACTGTGAAAATAATGAAGGAAGGAGGCATTCGGACCGCGTGAGCTCTGCTGCCCCACCACAAGGATGCGTTTGCCAACAGCCTCCCTGGAGGCAGAGGGATGGGCTGTCTGACCTCTTGGCTCCATCGCAGCTGCAGGAGCTCCTGCAGGCGAAGGCTCCCCAGGCTCAGGGCTGTGCCCGGGAGTGGGGGTGCGGTCCCCACCAGACACAGGCCCGCAGCCCCTGCGTGACCCTTTCTGTCCTTAGAGCAAACGCCCCTGGCCATTGCCCAGAATGACATCGAGGGGACAAAGAAGTGGGAAGAGGGGTGCGGGCGTGGTGGCTGAGAAGAGAGGGCTGCTGCCGAGGTTACGTTTCCTCTCACCTCCCAAGTGGGTGTCTGTGTGTGTCTCTATGAGATGTGTGTCCAGGCAGGGACAGGAACTGTCCTCCTTTTGAGGGCCGGGGACTGTCCACAGTGCTCCCTCGTGCTGTTCCCACTGCCATCACCCTCCATCCCAGCCTCATGAGGTCTCCTTGGATGTCACCGTCGCTTCTTACGTCCCTTGCTGCCTACTTCTGTGTCCTCTGAGTAATGCTCACTTCCCATTGCTTCCCGATTCACTCGTTTGATCCAAACCTTTGATTCCCACTGAGTTCCCGACACAGCCCGAATTCTCCAGTGTTTCCCACCAAAGAGCCTCCACAAGAGGACACCGGCCTAGCAGCCTGGTGGGCCTCACCTCTCACCACCCTTGCAAGTATTATCCCAGTCTGTGGAAAAACCAGCTTCCTAGACCTCCCCGGAGCTCAGCCCACACATACTCACTGTTGTGACCGTGTTCATGCCTTCCCTCCACCTGCATGCTCCTCCCTCCATCCCTGACACGTCTGCCCATCCCCTCTGTGTCCAGATTCCTCGGCCAGGCACAGGAGTCAGGATTCCTGCAGGGCCTGTATCTTATTCAATCTGGTGTGAAGCAACCCAGCTTCCTGGCCCTTGGGCTCAGCATAAAGGTGGACACATGATGGCTAAATGTCACCATGTCCTGCTGATGAGAAAAAATGACTCCCTCCACTGTCCCACCCCTCACTGGCCTCTGGCTATTCTCTGGCCCGCGGCACTGGGTCACATCCCTGCATGGAGCAGCCTCGTCTGATCTACCAGCCGATCTGTTGTTCACCTTGGAGGCGAGAGGTGTAGTGCAAGCTTTCTACTCTTTCTGAGCTCTGAGCCGTGTGATGGCGAGAGCATGACCTACTAGCACCATGAGGCCCAGAGGAGGCCCATAGTATAGCTCAGGCTCTAATCTGAGGCCCCAGGCAAGGGGGAGTGGGCCAGTGTGTAGAGCTCACAAGGAAAAAAAAAAAATATATATATATATATATATATTTATTTATTTATTTATTTATATAAATATATAAATATATATATTTAAATATATATATATATTTTTTTTTTTTTTTTTTTTTTGAGAGAGAGAGAAAGCTCAAGCCAGTGGCTGGGGCGGGTGGGGGGTGAGGCAGCAGGGAGGAGCAAAGGGAGAGGAAGAGAATCCCAAGCAGTCTCCCTGCCCAGCATGGGTCCTGATGCTGGGCTGCATCTCACGACCCTGAGATCATGACCTGAGCCAAAATCAAGAGTAAGATGCTTAACCAACTGAGCCACCCAGGCGCCCCTAAAAGAATTTTTTAGAAGACCACGTATCCAACTCTTGCCTTGGAGTCATGTTCACTCTCCTCCAGCAACAGCTGGAATTGGTCAGGGTGCAGAATGCGTTGTTTGGAAACCTTTGGGTTCCACCTTCCCGACCAGGTTCTTCCCTGTGCCCCCCTTCTACCTCCTTCCCTTCCTCTCTCCCTGCCTTTCTTTCCCATGGACCGATTGAGTGCTCATTATAGGCGGGTAGGGTCCGTGCTCTCAGGCAGCCATGGGTGGTCGTCATACATGTCGGGGTGGAAAGTGTGTGTCCCTAGGGCCCAGGGCTAGCTGACCTGCCACCTCTGCACGGAGGGAAGACCGAGAAGCACTGCGTTGTTATTCTCATTGACTGAGGAAGTATCTCATACTGTCTGGAAGACCCCGCAGGAGGTGCAGGGGGCAGTGGAAGGTACCCAGCAAGAAAAGGCAAGGAGAGGAAGCCACAGGAGGCCTTTGGTTTCTTACCACTCCAGTCCGAGCCCGACTCCAGAGCCAGCTGCACATCAGACTCCGCCAGCTCAAACCTGATGCTCTCACTCTTGTACCAGCCATCTGTTCCATTGCTCGCCAGCTCATGTTTCCACCTCACATCTCCATGTGCTTTCTCCAGCTTCCACTCCACAGGCTTTGAACAACAGGGCCTTGCTCCAGGAGGCTGGACCTGTAACAGGTAAGACTGGGAGCCATCCAAGGCCAAGGCCTTTCCCCTAGAAGACAGCCTGGCTGAGTTCCAGTCCAAGGTGCCCTGAGCTGCCCTCATGTCCTTATTATGCAGCGAAAGGTATGCAGTTTACCTTTGTGCTTTTTCTTTTTTAAAGAGTTTATTTATTTGAGAGAGAGAGAAAGAGAGAGATCACAGAGGGAGAGGAAGAGGGAGAAGCAGACTCCCTGCCGGATGCAGGGCTCAGTCCCAGGACCCCGAGATCATGACCTGAGCCAAAGGCAGACACTTAACTGACTAAGCCATCCAAGCACCCCTGTGCTTTTTTTTGGGTGGGAGGGCACTCCCCAAAACATGATCTTTCCCGAGTCAGAGGTGTCCACAATGCCTTAAGGAGTGGAGAGATATGGCAAGTCTGCAAAGACAAAAACAAAAACAAACAAAACCCCTCACGTTCCACGTGTTTAACTTCCAAAGGAAATATCAAGAATAAAAAGGGGGGTGTTGGGGGGCAGCCCGGTGGCTCAGCAGTTTAGCGCCGCCTTCCGCCCAGGGTGTAATCCTGGAGACCCGGAATCGAGTCCCACGTCGGGCTCCCTGTATGGAGCCTGCTTTACCCTCTGCCTGTGTCTCTGCCTCTCTCTCTCTCATGAATGAATAAATAAAATCTTTAAAAAAAAAGGGGGGGGGGTGTTGGGGTGACTGGGTGACGGGCCCTGAGGGGGGCACTTGATGGGATGAGCACTGGGTGTTATGCTATATGTTGGCAAATTGAACTCCAATAAAAAGAAATTTTAAAAATAATAATAAATATTAAAAAATAAAAAAAGAATAAAAAGGGACGGAGTTTGGGCTATAAAAATAGAAGAGAGAAAGAACAATAGGAGAACCTTGGCCAACTTTAGACAAGTTGCCATTCTTTGTCCAGGCCCCTCTACACACCCAGGCCTCCAGAACGCCACGCTCTCCTCCCCATAGCTCGGCCTCCAGCCGACTCCTCAGTCCTCTCTAAAGATTCACCCAGGTGCAAAGTCCTCTTCTCCAAAAAAGCTTTCCCTGAAAGCCCTACAGAGCTGGGTGCCACCCTAGCCTTCTGGTCTACCCTCTATTAAAACACTCAGCTTCCTACAGCCCCCCACTTACATACCTGTCTCTTCTGTCTGGCGTTTGAACATCCCGAAGGGGGGCCTGCAAGTTCTTCCCTGCATTCCTGCTGCCCGGCACAGAAGGCAGTCCATCAAGTTTACTGACTTAGGAATTCAACTGACCTCGCCATGGAGAACAGGTTGTAAACTCAAGGGCTTTTGCCCAGCCAGGAGCACTTCTAGTTCTCAGTCCTCAGCTCAATAGCTCAGCGGCCCAGGGGCCCTACGCTGTCCTGGAGGGGCCCACGGCTGCCCAACGGTGGTGCGGGCTCTGCCTCAATCTCCTACATGAGCAGAGTGGCCTGGGGCCTGCAGCTTCTCCAGGAGGAGCGGGAGGACCTAGGCTTGGCACCTCTGTGACCAAGGTGAAGCGCTGACATTCCTGTCCCTGGGCTTCAGTTTCTCCATCTGTTATGTGGTTGTGGGTCTTAATTAGAAAGCTCTTAGAGATTCCTGAAAGGACTGTTATTGTGCAGCTGCACAAAGGATATTATGTCACGGTGGTATAAGAGCACAGCAAATAATGGCAACTAGAAATAATAAGGCCACTTATTCCCAGAAGCACATTGATTTAAACCACAAAACCTCCTTGGAACACGGCTGGAGGATTGTAAAAGCCTGAGCAATCAACAACCCCTGTGGGAGGGGAGCCCATGCCAGGCTATTGCTGGAGAGTTCGCTCGGATGCTGTCAGCAGGCCAGTGTTCTCACTTAGGGGACATTTCCCCTCCGTCGTGAGCCCAGGCCATTTGCTGGGTTCTGGAGAGAAACAACCAATTACTTCCACAGCTTTTGCATAAAGATGCAAAGAATGGGCTTAGCACGGTTCAGTTTACTTTTAGTTCTATGTAGGATGAACATGGGTCTCCAGGTAATGGAAACTTCATCACCGCTTCTGCTTCTAAAATCTGCAGAGCAGAAATACCATCTGGTCATGGTATGACCTTGACCCAGCCATTGCTACCTCTGGTCAGCAACTTTGGAAAACCACCCAGCTGTGCTGTATCCATGAAAAATAAAGTTCCCTTCACAAACAGGTCATCTGGCACATGCAAAAGAATCTTTATGCATAGCTTTGACAGCAGAAAGGGCAGGAGCTGCAAAGGATGGTGCCTTTGACTGCAGAAAATTCTAAAACTTCTGAAGGACAAAAACACCAAAATCCAAACTATAAGATAAAAAGAACAAATTGTAGAGAATCTATTTGCAATATTCAGGATAGACTAATGAGCACTACCCTTTTTTTTTTTTTTATTTATGATAGTCACACAGAGAGAGAGAGGCAGAGACACAGGCAGAGGGAGAAGCAGGCTCCATGCACCGGGAGCCCGACGTGGGATTCGATCCCGGGTCTTCAGGATCGCGCCCTGGTCCAAAGGCAGGCGCTAAACCGCTGCGCCACCCAGGGATCCCCAGCACTACCCTTAATATATAAAGATTTTTGAAAATCATTACAATAAATAACAGCAACCCAACAGAAAAATGGGTTGAGGATACAGAGAATCCACAAAATAAAAATTACACATGGCTAATGAACAGCTTATAAAAATATAACGATGAAATACATGTAATGAAAGATGAAATTTTATTTTAAATACATAAAAAAGATGTATTTATTCATTCATTCATTTTAGAGAGAGCGTGTGCACGTGCAAGCACGAGTGAGGGGTGGGGCCGAGGAGGAGAATCTTCAAGCAGACTCCATGCTGAGCAGGGAGCCCGACACAGGGCTCGATCCCAGGAGATCATGACCTGAGCTGATGGCAGACGCTTCACCAACTGAGCCACCCAAGGAGCCCCTAAAAATGACACCTTTAAGAAGTTTTCCTAAGACAACGATAGAGACAAGAGAGCAGAGATATCATAAAAGAACATTGATCAGCAAAAAAGAACTTAAGTATGTATTCTCTTATCACTGAAATCCTAAAACTTGAATGGAACCCCCCACCCCAAAGTGCAAGGCCCGCTTACACCATGTACATATTTAGTGTAGCAAATACGGGTTTGTAAAAATATTTTTTAAGCTCTCTGGGTCCATTCCCCTCTCCTCTGCCCAACCTCTTTCCAAGTTTTCCAGCAGAGAAGGCATTTGAATGTTCAAGATCTTCAGATGCAACCACATTCGCATGTGTGTCAATACTCCACAGCTCTTTCCCAGAGCGAGGCCGCCCAGAGAGCAGGAACAAGGGCACTAGCCGAGGGACACCTGATATAGGGTGCAGGGAGGTGGGTGTCCACACCCTGAAGGCACTGCGCCCTTCCCCACCTCACCAAGACCATCCCCAATCCTTCATGACTGACTTTGGGTGGCCGGTGCAGCAAACTAACCCTTCAGACAGGAGGCTGCTGGCCTGTAGGCACTCACCAAAGGACTCTACCAACTGTCTCCTCAGGGGCGAGCTGTCCTCCTCCACACCTACCTCCTTCTGCTCAGATTCCTAACCGCCAGCTCATTCTCAACTCTTCCCAAAGCCTCTCAACTCTGTGTCCAAAGAGCTGTTTCAAAAGCTCAGTATGTCAGCCTAGACCCCGAAGAGGGTCTGCTTGGGGTATATCCATGAACGGCAGGCCCCAATTGCTCTCTGCATCCTTTCCTGTGTATCCCCTGTGGGGTTCTGGAGCCAGCAGGTTCTGAGGGCAGAGAAGGATCTCCCCTTTCATCTTGTTCTTGCTAGAGCATGAGTACTTCTTTAATAGATACTTGCTTCTTAAATCACAACATAATATCTGAACACAAAGACAGGTTATTGGATGTGAGTAGAGTTTTAAGTTTACCCCCCGAAACGTATAAATTTGTTGTTTTTGTCAATACAGTCAATCAAATTATTTCAACGACATCAACGTTCATTGAGGGCCTGAGGAGCGTCAGGGATTGGTTAGGCCTGAGGGAAATACAAAGGTAAGTACATTCTTCCCTTCCATGGGCTTCTAGAAGTGCTCAAAATATGAAATAAAATACAAGCTTTATTGTATCTTATTATACTAGAAATGGAGGTGCAGAAAGCAACAGGGAGAAAAGATGAACTCACTTTCAGATTCTATGTATTTATTCCTGAGAACTATGGAGTTTTCTGAGTCTATCTCTTACTCTGTCAGAGTGTGCGTGCATGCGTGTGCACTCGTACATGGGTGGACTTCCCCTCCAGGGGGGCTGCCATTAATGGGCCTGCCTCCCTAGACAAGCTCTTTTCTTTGTGTCTCTGTATTTCAAATTCCAAGTTTCCAGGTGAACGTGAGCAGGTCATAGCATAAACATGGCTGCCTGGACCCCCGAGGGGTGTGGTGAGCATGTGTGTTTGAAGGGGTTTGAGGGAGGTTGAACCATACTCAGAGAAGAGCAACTGAGCAGATAACCAACCCAGTGTATGTCTACAGCAATTCCGAAATGTGTACTATCCTTTCTTATAAGAGTGACTTCAGGTCACTAAAATGTGAAAAGCCAAAGGCATGGAGGTGACCCACGATTGCCTTCATACCTTACATTGGGTTGTAAATTCCATTTGTTTACCGCTCCAATGGTAAAAAAAAAACAAAAAAAAAAACCATCAAATAACCTCACTCTTCTGTGATAGTACAGTCTGATGATGCTGATGATGTCTGGGCTCCTTTTCAAGTAAGGTGTGCTACCCTTAGGTACCGTATAAGGTACTATAAGGATCCCGTATCCAGATTCTAAGTCATTTATTCAGCAAACACTGAGTAGCAACTATGTGTAAATATGTGGTGGCTTTGCTTAGGGAATCCACAGTCTAGGGACGGAATCCATGATATGAGTCATAAAAAATTAAGTCATTTTACCTTTTAACTCCTTTAACTCCGGTCCTAGTGAAGATATGCAAGGAATACCGATTTCCAAATAGATAAGCATCCTTAACTGGGGCTGAGCATAGTTGGCCCCTCCAGCAGCAGGCTCAGAAGCAAATACTCATTGCAACTATGTTATGCAGAGTCCACATTATACTTTTGGGGACATTAGAGAAAAGGGGGGGGGTTCTATTTTCTGCCCTTGGGGAAAAACCTGACAGTCTCCTAGAAGAGACAGATACATGGACTAACTAGTGGCTCCGGTATTTCTATACAGGAAGGATTTAGGCTGCTTGTTGGTTGGGAAGGGGTGGGCTTAGGGACCCCAGCTTCCTTTGATTGTACAGAATTTACCTGAAACATCAGCTGTTCATGACAAAATAAGAGGTGGGGCAGGGGATAGGGTGCTGATAGAGATGAAGAAGAGGGGCTGGCTAAAGCCTCCCAACTCTGCTCTTGAAATCAGCACTAGGCCTGGGTAAAAAAAATGCATCCCACCTATACAAAAGGAGCATTGCGAAACATGCAAACGAGAATCAGGAAACTGGGCCTGTGGTACCAGACTTAACGCCTACTGACTAGGACAAGTCCTTTTCCTCTCCGGGCTGTAGCTGGGGCTCTGCCCGTGGTACTCCAGGAGGTTCTGAGGACAGAGGAGGACAGAATGGACAGGCATGATATATGTAGCAGATCCAAACAACTCTTGCCAAACCAACCTCAGTTTAAGGGCACTGCTCACCTGCTTAAGAAACCAACCTTGATTTCAATGGCCTGGCAGATATCCACCCAGAGGATATACACTGAGGAATGTGTGTAGACAACAAAAGGAGGAGGGGAAAGTAGCTAAATCTGCATGCTTGAAAGACCACTGCATTGCTTAATCATACCCAACCAACCCCTGGTATGAGATGACACATGATGTAGGACGTGCTGTATGTGATGGAATGATATAATGCATTGGCTTCCAATTCCCTTCTTATCAGAGAACTCGAAAACATCCTTCATCAAGCACAACTGAGAGACAGGTCTTGGGTTATACACGTCAAGAGAACAGAGGCTGAGGTCACTCCAAAGTGCCTGGCATCCCGAATCTGCCACTTACCAGCTGTGTCCCTTGAGGCACAGGACTTGAGACTGCTGGATCACAGTTCCCTCAACTGCGGAGGTAGCACAACCTAGCTCACGGAGCTGTTGAGAAGACTGTGTGTCAACACAGCACATACCAGACGCTCAGAGCGGGCAGTCGCTCGCCTCATTCTTGCCTGTAATAAATTAGTCTTCCTCTCCCATTTCCCAAATCTCCCAGTACCTACTTGCTGTTCATGTCTCATGTCAACGGGGCAACAGAATCCTTTTTAAAACTTAGGATACCTAAAAAAATAAAAATAAAAAATAAAAAATAAAAAACTTAGGATACCTAACTATATGAAAAAGACTTCTGCTGCTGGACACTTGTTTCACTTCTTGGATAAAGTCCCAACAGAGGCATGAAGCACCATCCCCAGCCTCTGCCTACAGTGATGGCACAGTGCTACGTGGCCACAGGCCTCTGGCTGGAAGGGTTGACAAAGCCAGGGGAATGGATGGAAATAAGCAAGAAGCAGCTGCCCAAATTAGGGATAACCCCCAAGGTTGCTTCCAGACCTAAGATACCATGACTTTAAATTCTTTTCTGTTTACTTCATTGATCCAGGTAGACTTGCCAAAGCCCAGAGAGGCCTGCTGACCCAACAGAGGTTGTATAGTGAGCAGAGGCTGTGCAGGATTAGTAACTCTGGCCTTTGGACCGTTATCACAAAGCTAGAAGAGACCTCAAGCCCATCCCAGTGGAAATTTCAGACCCATGCATGCACTGTACAGGGGGCCAGCAGATGCCATGTTGAAGTTGAAAATATTCCTTGGTAATATCAACTCAAACAGTTTTTTTAAAATAATTTAATTTATATATTTGAGCAAGAGCACGGCAGTGTGCATGCACACTCGACAACACAAGCAGGGAGAGCTACAGGTAGAGGGAGAGGGAGAAGCTCAGCCGGGAGCCAGACATGGGGCTCGATCTCCACACCCTGCGATCATAACCTGAGCCAAATGCAGATGCTCAACTGACTGAGGCACCCAGGCTCCCTCAACTCAAATAGTTTTTACTATGTTAATCCATTTTACAAATACCATATGGCATCCACTGTAGGCACCACACGGTACCCATGAAGTCCTCTATTTCCTCCTCTAATGACATGTCCTACATGGAACCCAGGGGTGGGAGGCTTTGGGCAGGGCGTCCAGGCATTTGCCTTAGCTGGATGCCTGTGTGTGTTCAAACTCCAGGCTGCCTGCAGTATTGTGATTGGAATGGAGCGGGAAATAGTGTGAAGGTGAGTCAGAGGTCAGAGGGAAAAGTGGCTTGAGATCACAATTAGCACAATGATAAGGTGAGTAGGAACAGAGTCAGATCTTCCTACGAACCCAGGGAGGGGACTTGAAAAGATGAAGCATCTGTAGTGACCAGAGAGGAAGAGAATTATAGAGATGGGAGGACTTGGGTGTGAGCATGAAGCAAAGAAAGGAAGCAGGAAGCTTCTGTGTCTGGGTCCACCCAATACCACTTGTATGAGTCAGAAATAAACTCTGGAAGCAGAACTACTATGAGTATTATGGAATAGGGAATGTGGACTTTATTATAAGATGAGCTCTTTCACAACGGGGTCAGGAGCTGGGAAAGTGAATATCTGACGGGGGTTGTTGAAAAATCTCAGAAGTCACTAACCTGCACCGGTGGGGCTGAATGAAGTGGAGCTTACAGAGAGCATGGCAGGTCTAGCTGTGCAATGAATGGGGCCACCCACGGCTCGTGAAGAATCTTTGGAAGGATGGTGGCTGGCTCTTTGCAGCCACTGCCTCTGTGAGTTTGCAGCAAAGTGTCTGAGTGTGGGCGTGAGGTCACCTCTGGTCAGCAGGAGTGGCAGTCCCAGAGGAGCAAGGAAGAGTGGGGACACACAGGAGCCCAGCTAGATCTCTGCGTGCCTCACCAGCTCCAGCCAACAGCAGCCTTCGGGGCACGTTGGTGGCTGCTCCACTGCTGTCTTCCACGTCTCAGGCCACTTCCCTTCTGGCCCCTCTAACCAGAGTCATCCAGGGCAGGGAGTGCTGGGAGACATAATTCCCAGCATCACCAAGTGACCGCCCAACAATCCCACACTCTGATCGAGGAGATAGGAACACAGTTCAGTTCTGAGACTCGCAGACCCGCACATTTCTAAAGTGTCGAAAAAGTGTATGGTAGAGAGGAATGCTGTCAGAATATTTCTATTCATCGGGACTCTGGGTTGCAAGTGACAGAAATTCTAAAACAAACTGGTTTGGGGGGGAAGAAACGAGGGGGGAGGCTTTGGGGAAAAATCCTGGGGCAGCTCAAAGAATCAAAAACAGGTGCCAGATAATGCCAGAACAATCAGACAAAACCTGACCCCATAAAAACATCCTCTCTTTCTTTCATTTTCCCTCTCTCTCTCAAGGCCTCATTGCTGGATGGTGGCCTCATCCTTCCACCTTCTTACTCAGCAGCTCTTGGAGTCACAGTTATGTAGCAATTTGGAAAGAAAAGATAGTTTCCCCACCAGCTTCATGTTTTAAAATCCCTGATTATTATTATTATTTGTTATTGGTCCTTAGATAATCCCCAATCCTCCAATTGTTATGGGCAAGTAAGTAGGATATTATGGTTAAGCCAGGTCACAGGTCTGCACCTGTGGCTCCGGAGAAACAAGTGAGGCTACTTTGATCAGCAATCCAGGACCACCTAGAGGAAGAAAGGAGTTCTCCCAAGGAAGGAAGCTCCATCCCCAGAAGAGGGGAGAAGAGGTGCTGGGCAGCCAAAAGTAACAACTGTCTACCTTGGCGTCTCAGGGATTGAATGAAGCGCTCCCCCAAATTCATTCTGCTCAGACTCGTGTTCTTTAATGTTCTAGCCACTGCAGCAAGTTTCTGACCACAGGCCCCTGAGGATTCCAAAGAGAACCTGCTACAGGGAAGGACATACTCTGGGGGGGTGGGAGGGGGAGGTGATGATCAGGTGACAATGATCATCTCAGAGACCTGGTGATGGAACAGTTTGCTCAGAGCTGTTCAATCACTTACAAAGGGGACTGAGGACAGTGACCGAATATCCCCAGGGAACACGTCAGCAGTTTGGCTTATAGATCGCCCCGTGGAGATTTGGGCTACTACGAATCCATTTTCCAGGGCCTAACCAGAAGGTTTTCCTGGACCTTAAAGAGCAGACCAGGGCCGGGGTGGTTACTCAAAGACATTACTTAGAATCTGACTTCAGGGGGCATCTGGTGGCTCAGCGGTGGAGCGTCTGCCTTTGGTTCAGGGCCTGATCCCAGGGTCTGGGGATTGAGTCCCACATTGGGCTCCCTGTGAGGAGTCTGCTTTTTCCTCTGCATATGTCTCTGCCTCTCTCATGAATGAATGAATGAATGAATGAGTGAATAAATAAATAAAATCTTAAAAAAAAGAATCTGACTTCAGCATGAAGGTGGGTTAAGATGATTCCTGGTGTGTGTGGGGTGGGGGATATGTATACTTCAAGGTAAAAGCAGGATGGTAGGGCTTAGTCTTGATCCACTATGGAGGAGCAATAGATAAAAGAGACTAGTAAGAATAGGTTCATTCCTGTATATACTCAATCAAAGTAATACTCTTAGGTAGAATCTAGAAATCTTAGGAGTACCTCCGACAGGCAAAGTCTTCCCAAAATGTACCATCCACTGACTCTTTTTTTTTTCCTGCTCTGGCAATTAGGGCTGTGTGACCTTTGGAAAGCTGCTCAACCTCACTGTTTCTTGGTTCCCTCATCTATAAAATCAGAGTGTTGGGTTTGGGTTCCTTCTGTTCTTATACTAGATTGTTATATCTGTTCAGTGAAGAGACCTTGGGTGGGATGTGATTGTAAAGGGCTGGAAAGAGCTATTTTCTTAATGTCTGTTGATGCCTTGTCCCTGTCCACTGGACAAAGCCTTTTATGTCGCAATATGGTATGAGAACAAGCTTAAAATGTGATGAACCCTTGAAAAGATGCATTCTGACTCAGTCTCATTCAAGTGAAAAATAAAAATGATTGACAGCACAGGGAGGGGAAAGAAGTATGCAGCACAGAGAGCAGGCAAGCTGTCAATCCATGAAGAGGAGTGGGGAGATATGGCTGGAGGTGGTGAGAGAGGAGTGGCAGCAGCTAATGTGGCTGATTTATTCCAGTTTTGTCTGATATAGGTAGGTCCTAGGTGGATTACTGGATGACAGTTTAAACTCTGATCCCTTACATCTGCACTAGCCCTTCTGGAAGACCTTAAGATCCTCCCCCCTCAGATTTTCCACTATCCCACACCCAGTAACCATGAAATAGATATGAGAGTCTTAAAGGAACGAAACATTTATGTTGACCCTTGCCAGAGCTGGAAGGAGGACCTCAGAGGATAAGAAGGGAATACAAAGAGAGACAGAAACAGAATGGTGTCAGGAAGGTTAAAGCCCCTACAAAGGGGGAAAGGGTTTGCCAACCATGACCAGGACAATAAAAAGGCCCACTGGGTCGTGTTCAGAGAGAGAAGATGGGCTAGGCCCACAGTCTGGGAAACAGCACAGCCTCACAAACGACAAAGAGACAGAAGAGCCATTCAGGTCCTAAGTGTTTGCTCTCTTGCCACGATTGGAGACACAGCCAAGTCTCTGAATACCCAGGCTGAGCTCTGGGTCTGGCACACAGTAGGAGCACAATAAAAGTTTGTCCAGTTTTGTCCAGTGAATGGAGAATGAATGGGAGGAAGACGAAGAGGAGAATGCTCTGGAACAGATCGCCCACGATGTTTGAAAAGGGATGAGATAAAGAGCCTTTGCTATCAATTCATTCCCAATCAGGAACAAAAGCTCAGTGTGACGATCGGCTCCTTAGGAAACAGACGGAGATGGAGATTGGGCAAGTGCATGGAGTAGAAACAGGCAGAGGGAGGAACTAAACCATGACGCAGATGCAACCCAAATCTCAGGTTCACCCCAGAGGCTGGCTCTTCAGAATTGGCTCACCCTGAGGCTGGGGGACTGGGTCTTCATATTTCCTCACCAACCAGTCATCAGATACAGACTACTCTTCTGGAGATGTGGCCTTAGGTCACCTGTGAACTGCCAGCTAATACTCTCAAGAGCTGAGGGAATCAGTGACTCAGTCCTGAAGAAGGGATGTGTGGGCATACCACAGCACCCACTAAATAATTAACCTAGCCTCCTCATTCTACAGGTAAAGAAAAGTCCAGATATGAAATCATAGTTGGTTAAGAGCAGAGCCAGCACATCTCTCACAGTGATAATCAGAGTGTTCCCACAGTGTACATGGGGAATTGGGATAGGATTTGATATGGATAAGGAGGAGAAAGGAAGGTTAGATCAATGGCTCCCAAATCTTGCTGTCATCAGAATCATGTGTGAAGGGCTCTTAGAAGACAGATTCCTGAACCCCATTCTCAGAGAGTCGCTTACTGGAAGGTCTGGGGCAAAGCCTGAGAATCTGTATTTTAACAAATGCCCACACGATTTTAGGTGGCACATCTCCCAGCCTGTGCTTGGAAACCAGTGGCTGAGATAATAAAACATTGGTGAATAATCCGTACTTAACGAGTATTGTTAAACGACGTTATTCTCGAAGGGCATCTCGCCTGGGCTCAAGAGAGCTCACTCCTGAACTCCGATCTATTCAACAAATTCTATCAACTTGAAGACTTTAGTAGGATATACATCCAATGAAGAGACTCCCGCAACTCCAAGAGATCGCTAACACTACGGATGATCGAATTGAGCTTTCAACAGATTTCAACATGTGGCCCTTAAGTATGATTTTGTAGATTGATATTTATTGACGTTGAAAGTTGCTCATAATATCTAAACTGAGATCGGATGCCTGGGTGGCTCCAAGGTTGGGTGTCTGCCTTGGGCTCAGGTCGTGATCCCCGAGTCCAGGGATCAAGTCCCACGTCAGGCCCCCCGCAGGGAGCCTGCTTCTCCTGCCTGTGTCTCTGCTTCTCTCTGTGTGTCTCTCTTGAATAAATAAATAAAATCTTTAAAAAAAATATCTAAACTGAGAGAAAGCAGCAGGGAGGCAGTGGGGTATGGTGGATTAGAGCACAGTCCTAATGGACCGCATGGGCTCAAATCCCAGCCCTATCGCTTACTCGCTGTGTGGCCCTGAACAAGACTTATTTCCCTGTGTCTCAGTTTCCTCCTCTATAAAATGAGAACAGTAGTAGATAATTATAGTGCTTGCCTCATAGGGTTATTGTGAGGATTACACGAGTAAACACGTATAAAGGATTTATAACCATGCCTAGCACATAGAAAATACTGTAAAAACATCTGCTGTCATTATGTGTAACTGTTTGAGTTATCTACTGCTGTTGTAAAAAACTACCCCAAAACCTAGTGGTTGCAAACGACAATTACTCCTTACTTAGTGGATCATTCAGTATCACTTGGTACTGACTGGGGCTCTGGGATAATTTGGAAAGTCCAAAAGGGCCTCACTCACATAGTTGATAGCTGATCCTGGTTGCCATCTGGGAGCTCTGTGGCGTTTTCAGGCACAGGCTTCAATTTTGCACGTGGGCCTCTGCATGTGGCTGGTTAGGCTTCTGCACATGGTGGCTGGGCTCCAAGAAGAGTCTTCTAAGAGATGAAGGCAGAAGCTAAGATCTAAGGCCCACTTTGGCAGTTACCCAGGATCACCTCGTCTATGTTCTACTGGTTAAAAACAGATTCAGGCCCAGCCCAGACACAGGAAATAGATACCACCCATCAACAAAGGAGCCGTAAGAATTAGCAGCCGTCTTTAATCTACCACAGAGGTTTAACCCCATGTTTGTCAAAGTGTATACGTGTGTACACACATGTGCGTGTTTATGCATAGAAACTGATGTCTGGAAGAGTACGTACCAAAATGTAATCAATAGTTATTTTTAAGAGGAAGGATTACAGTATGGTTGTTATTCTCTTATTTATCCTTTCATATTTTGCTTTTTCCTGCCTGAAGTTTCCATAATAATGTAGGTTACATTTATTAAAAAGAGTAATTTCCATATTTTAAAAAATATGAAGATTTAATCAGGAAGGAAGGAGGAAGAGGAGGAAGAAAAAAAGGAAGGAGGAGGAGGAGGAAAAAAAGAAAGACAGTAGCTCAAGTCTACATTAATAAAATTACTGTTCTGTCATTAATAAAATCACAGCAGCTAGATTAAAAAATAAAATCACAGCAGATAGATCTTGAACAAAGGTCCTAATCCTACTCCCCTCCGTAATCAGACCACACTGGAGTGTTACATTTTGTGCTGGGTTCTCAACTCTCAGAAAGATTCACAAAGGGAAACACAACACATCAAGGTGTGCAAGGGGAGACAAAGGATCTACAAACTGTTTCTTGTGGAGAAGGATTTAAGGATACTTGGGTTGAAAAGAAGAGGCTTAGTGGGGTCCTGATACGTTGAACTGGGCCCTCGTTGAAAATGCAAGGAGAGCCGCCACAGGGAAGAGGCATTAGTTCTGGTCCTACAGACCTAGGAACATTGAATGGAAGTGACACAAAGGCAGATGTGAGATTCTTCATGCAAAGAACTTTCTAGGTTGTAAAAGAAAAAAGCTGGCCTGAGCTTCCTTGGAAGACAACAAGCTCCCTGTAGCGACCAGATGCCATGTCTCAGGGTTCCTACGGGGAGGAATCCTGCTGTGGGGAGCTGTCTGACCTGGGATCCCTACCAAACCCCTTCCAAATCTCAGGCTACATGACATGGAGGCTTACATGGGAATGGAAAGAAAACACATGACCAGTTATTTAGGAAGCTGCAGCCTTATCCCGGCTCAAGGCAGTGGCCCAAAATAAATGAGTTCTTGAGATTCCTCTAATGAGTCTATAAATGGACACTGGCCTTGCTGTGAAAACATGGTAAGTCAACAAATATCATCAAGCAAGCACCAGATGCACAGCGATGTCCAGGGTATGAAGACGTAGCCTCTCAGACCACAGGCTTAAAGTTCAATAAAGAGGAAAGACATACAATCACGGTAGAGACCTACCATTCCTAAATAGAGCCATTACAGAGGACTACCTGTGGGGGTGGCAGGGGCCCCGAATGTAAATGACTGATTTGTAACCGCAAAGACAGCTTGGGGTGGGGGGCGCTTTAAGTTGTAACTAAGGGGGTGGGAAATGAGAGGATGGGAAGGAGAGAGACCAAGGAAGAGCGACCTTGTCCCATATCTTTATGTTAATGTGATCGGCTTTGGTGGAGGAAAGAAGGCTGCAGGCCCGGGCCCCAGATTGGGCTTTCCTAATAATAGATCACATTCCATCTTTACTGCCTAATATCATCACAACCACCTCCATTTCCCAAGGACCTACTATATGGTAGTCGCTTCACATATATTTACTTGTCACATCTACTCCACAACCAGGTAAGGCGATGATATGATTTTCAGGGATCAGGGCCCAGAGATATGAGGGGCAGTGGCTGGCCTCCTCTGAGGCGCCTGCCTAACTCCCAGGAACCTTGTAACTACTCTGTGCCTCGGCTGCCATGTGTCCAGTGTGAACCCTGCTCTCCTGTCCTCAACTCAGGATGAGTCCTGCCTCAGGCCTCTGGAACTGAGTCCAAAGAGAGATCCAAACTTTCCATCAACTGGGAACTGTGAAATAGAAACAAGGACACCATGGAGGGGCGGGGGTGGGGGTGTTGGTCATATTCTGTTATGCTGAGACAGAGAACAGGAGGGACAGATAGAGAAATCAGAGAGAAAGAGACAGAGTGCACCGCATGGTTCCTGGTGAGTAGCACCCACTTCCCTGGTCCTATTCTTTCCTGGGACCTGGATGCCTTCCCTGCTCTCCAGTATTAAGGGACAGCCCTATATCTTTATGTCAAATTAACCCTTTCTCACTTAAGCTAGCTTGAATGTCTATTATTTGCCACCAGTCAGTTGTTAACGAATACAAGTGTCTTGTCCATCCGTAAACTAAGGAGCCAGGCTTCCAACTTAGGGTCATCCATGAGGAGCTCCCAGTTCCTTTCCATCTGCCCCAGAGTGGCAGTTTTAGGGTAACACTTCCTCAAAGGAGGTTTGGTGGGACAGCCTGCTCTCTCCTTCATCAAGGTGGTTTCCGTGCTGATTCGGGATCATCTGTCCGATAACCAGCTGCCCTGATGAGGGCAGGGTGCTCCCAGCAGCAGTTCAACTGGTTCATACAGGCTAATCGTTCCCCATCATCACACTGTCCCCAGAACAGGCACCTCTGCTCTAAAGCTGCTGCTCTCCGGGTTCTAATGGCCTGCCCTAGTAACAGAAGCTTCGGGAACTTGGGTTTCTGAGGCCCTAGTGGCTACCCTGGCCCCTCAGACCCTGAGCCTGCTCCCTGCACGCTGCTTTCACCCCTGCTACCCGTTCTGGAAAGCCTCTTCTTGGCTCTGCCCACAGACTCCCCAGCTCTTTGGAAACACCTGAACCTTATACTGATGTCAATGACAGCTCTGGTGACACATTCCTGTTCCATTGGCCAAGCTGCCTGTCCTCTGCTTCTAGCTACAGGGGCAGGGTCTGTGTCCTCTGTTTTTGTGTCACTAGTGCCTGTCACTGTGGACGGCAAATGGCTGGTGCTTCAAAAGTGCTTGTGGAGTGAATGCTTGAGTGAATACACCAATCATTCGTTTTCTAGACTCATTTCACTCACGGTCTCTTCAATCATTTGTTTTCTAGACTCATTTCACTCACGGTCTCTTCAATCATTTGTTTTCTAGACTCATTTCACTCACGGTCTCTTCATGCTGACACACTGACTATGCTGTTTCACTTCACTAATATTGTTCCTTTTAGGACAATTTTTTTTCTTCTTTTGTCCTTGTCCACCAGAAGGACTGTGAAGCCAAGGCCTTCCTCCATCTCTCTTTATCATCCTCAACACAAGGCTTTACAAGCAATTGGTGTCGACTCCTGGGGGGTTGGGGGGGTGCATGTTTTGTGTTTGTTTTACAGAGCTCAAAATAAGGATTCTGGTGCTTATTCCTTCACAATGAGCTTCTCAGATGGTGATTTCTTTCCTGTCGTCTCCTTTTCCCTCCTCTCCTGGTGGCCAGTCCTCTCCTGACAGTGGACAAAGTTCAATACAGGGCTTTGGATTCAACACGAATGACCTTTGGTTTAGGCAACCCAGACAGGAATTTACTCAAAACATCCAGAAATAGAGACATCTATTTAATTGTCCTGATTGAACTCAGAAAAATCTATCACACCACGTTCCTGAGCCTTCCAAGGGGCCTGAACAGAGCAAACATGAACCTGAGTGGCCACTGGGAGATCACCTCTGTCCCTGCCAGCGAGGCAGTGGCTGCACACAGAGCAGTGGGTGAACTCCCCCCCGGGGCGGGGAGGGGCTGTGTGCACCTCACCTTTGCCCCCCAGCCATTTGGGATCACACCACCTTCTTTTAGGTGAGCCAGGCAGCCCCTGGAGAGCAACAAACACAATAGAAGCAAGGGAAATTGATATTTAAGTAGAGAAAGTGCCTAGTTTATGCCAGGCACTGTTGTAGGCACCCTCTTTCTTTCTTCCTTTCTCCCTTCCTTTCTTTGTCTCTCTCTTTTTTTTAAAGATTTTATTTATCTATTCATGAGAGGCACAGAGAGAGGCAGAGACACAGGCAGAGGGAGAAGCAGGCTCCTTGCAGGAAGCCTGAAACGGGACTTGATCCCAGATCCCCAGGATCACACCCTGAGCCAAAGGCAGATGCTCAACCACTGAGCCACCCAGATGCCTCTCTTTCTTTCTTTCTTTCTTTCTTTCTTTCTTTCTTTCTTTCTTTCTTTCTTTCTTTCTTTCTTTCTTTCTTTCTTAGAACACATCTTCCTAAGAGCCTACCTGTGAAATTTTAGATATCTTCAATTAGCAACACTGAGCTCTGTACAGTTAATTTCCTTTTACCGCATCTGGCTTGCTGGAAGTGATTTAAAATCTCAATGCCCTGCTGTTTGTTATTTATTTATTTATTTATTTATTTATTTATTTATTTATTTATTTATTTTTGCCCTGCTGTTTCAGCAAGATGCTTGTGACACTGTTCAGCTTTTCAGCTAATAATGTCCACGAGAGGAGAACTTCCTTTTGTATTTCTGATCTTCTACGTGGCTCTGTTTTTATGATCAATATCTATTGATATTGATATATTGATATTGAATAGTAGTCTCTATTCTCAGAGCTGAAAAGTGACTTGATGCCTTGAGATGGAAATTTGGGAATAATATAACTCCAACTGAACACCGGAATCTGCTCTTTTCTTTATCCTTGTCACATCTCCCGGCCTTCCTTCATGTTAGTGCTGTGTGCCACTTTCAGGTCTGTTCCTTAAGAAGACCAGGGTATGCCACCTCCTCATTCTTTCCCGTCTTTCCACACACTGGGATCCAAGTAAGGTCATGACTTAACCTTGACCGTGCCGACAGTATCAAGGTCTAGAAGATGGAGGAGCAATAAGATGGAAGAAACTTGGATGCCTAAATGTCAGGTGCAGCAGAGTCCCCCACTGCCCGGAACGCTCATCTTGGACTGTTACCTGAGAAAGAACTAAACCTCTGTCTTCCTTAAGGTGAGGGATTATTGATGGGTCTCTGTTAGAGCAACCTAACCCTACCCTCACAAAAATAGAAATTGGTACCAAAAGTATGGTATTGTTGTTATAAAAACCCAAAATATGTGGCATTGGCTTAGCAGCTGGGAGATAAGAAAATTGATATTATTTACTAGAAAGCCAGTGTCCTTGTCATGCAGAGGCAAAAACGTTTGGCAAGATTGTTACCTGCAATTATCTGAAGGGCCCATCAGTTGCCTAAGCCCCTAACTCCAGAGGAAGTAGTTGCATAAAACCACACGCTTAGTGTGTACTGAATGTTCCTTCTTGCTTTTAGTAAGACGTTACAACACAGTGCTGGCAAGACTCGGTCCGATTGCCTAGTATCCAGAAATACGGATCTTTACAGAGTTAGAAAAGTCAATTGCTTCTCTATCCAAAACAGGAGGAGATAAAACTATTGTTTTCCAGAGCATTTTCCAAAGGTTGATTAAAACTTCTCAGCCAAACCAAGAGCCAGGCCTGCGGCAAAGATGAGACTCTATGGAGTTGCCCGGAAACCTATCATTTCAGATGGATTCTAGACAGACACCAATAAAATGAGAGGGAGAGTTACTGATTGATCAAGGAAGCAAAGAAATAAAGCAGCTTTAAGAACTATGTTCAGAAAAGAATTTTGGGAGTGGTCACTTGATTCACAAAACTGATTGAAGCTTTCTCAGTTTTTAGGCATTTACGTTGCCAAAGAACGACAAGCCATCTACAAATCACATTTTTAGGTTGTTGTTAAGTATTTAATTACCAGATATTTGAGTTGCAAAATCCCACATAATGACAATTTCTATTTAGTTATTTATTTATTTATTTATTTATTTATTTATTTATTTAAAGATTTGTTTATGATAGACATAGAGAAAGAGAGAGAGAGGCAGAGACACAGGAGGAGGGAGAAGCAGTCTCCATGCTGGGAGCCTGACATGGGACTCTATCCCGGGACTCCAGGATTGTGCCCTGGGCCAAAGGCAGGTGCCAAACCGCTGAGCCACCCAGGGATCCCCGAATGACATAATTTCTAAGAAGCTTTCTGTTTATTTTCTTCATCTCTGGGTATGGATTATTAAGAACTTTATTGTCAGTAAGTAGTATTTTTTGACTTAAATATCTTATTCTTTGTCTAATTTCCACCTGCCCCCATCATTTATTGTATTTTTTTTTAAGTTTAAGTAACCTCAGCACCCATCGTGGGGCTGGAACTCACAACCCCGAGGTCAAGAGTTGCATGTTCTTCCAACAGACCCAGCCAGGTGCCTCCCATTTATTGTTTTAAATGGTACTCTCCTACCTTAGAGATTGGCACTGATCCTAACACAGACACATATATAGGATGTCTAGAACCTAGGAAATGGTTTTGCATTAGGGTATCATCCAGTCACATTGTGCTATATTGTACTTGGTCAACTAATTTAGATCATCTCTCAGAGCTTCTGAATATGAACCATAGATAGAGAGATAAAGACTGAGGAATACAAAAAAAAAGAAAAAGAGCTTACATTAAAATTAAATTCTTCTGATCATCAGGAGACCAAATAGTGAGTGAAAAGATGAGCCCCACTTGGGAGAAAATATTTGCAACATTATGTAGTGATTAGTTACATCAAGGAATTCCTCAAAATTAATATGAAAGAGATAGGCAACCCAATAGCTCTACCCAATAGGCACAAAAGGGAAAGTCCAAATGGCCAATAAATGATATGAAAAGATATTCAGGGGGATCCCTGGGTGGCACAGCGGTTTAGCGCCTGCCTTTGGCCCAGGGCGTGATCTTGGAATCCCGGAATAGAGTCCCACATCGGGCTCCTGGCATGGAGCCTGCTTCTCCCTCCTCCTGTGTCTCTGCCTCTCTCTCTCTCTCTCTCTCTCTCTCTCTATGTCTATCATAAATAAATAAATAAATAAATAAATAAATAAATAAATCTTAAAAAAAAAAGAAAAGATATTCAGCCTCATTAGTTATTGGGAAATGTGAATTAAACCCCAACAACAACATCGTACCTCCACCAGTTAGGCAACATTAGGATATCCAAAAATAGCACATGTAGACAAGGGTATGAAACAAAGGAACCCAAATACTGCAGGATAGACTATAATTGGCATAATCACCATGAGGGAGTTTGGCAATGTATGCAATTATTGAGTACGCAATGACGTGTTCATTGCACTCCTAAGAATATTCCCTAGAGAAATCTGTCCACGTGTGTACTACCAAGACATGTCAAAGAATGGTCATGCCATGACAGCAAACAACAGAAACAATCTAAATATCTAGGAATGATAGAATGGCTAAATTATGCTGTATTCTTACAATGGAATACTATTTAGCCATGAAAATGAATGACGTAGCTACATGCAATGGCATGTTTAATCCCAAACTGGTAGGAAGTGGTAAAGAGTATAGAAGATGTATGTCTGTTGTCCTTCGTGGCTGATGGCTTTACCTTCTTGGAAGTTATTCTTCTATTTTTCTCTCTTGCAACATTTGAAGTGAGATCTGGATTATTTATTTGTTTGTTTGTTTGTTTATTATTTTTTAAGATTTTATTTATTCATGAGAAACAGAGAGGGAGAGGCGGAGACACGCTACCTGATTGGGAAGCGGGGTGCTTTAGGGGGAAATGGCGCAAAGGATGCTGTGTCGTCTTCCTTCTATAGTCTCACTCTGCAAGGGGTTTCAAGGAGAAGACAGGGGGTGTAATCTGCTCTTAATGAAAAGTGACAGGAGAGACACAAAGTGCTGTGGGAGGCTAGAGAAGGCTCCTTATGGCACCTGAGGGGTCAAGACGCTGAGTCACGACAGATGCACCTTTGAAAGATATGAGGCTCTAAGAGTGTTGGATCCAGAGCACAGGAGGGGAAATGCGGTGCGGAGAAAGGAGGCAGGAAATTACTTAGATTTATGGTAACATTCAAACATCCTAACAAAACTGGGGAAAATTTAGTTGGAGGCCCCTCAAGAGAAAGCTGTGCAGAAATCTTCAGTGTAGTACTCAGGGCAGTATTTTAAGGAAAGAAACAAACAGGCATCTGATGGTAGCAGTGGTGGTTAGTATAACACACGGATACTCGGCGACCTCTCAGGTCTTTTATCCCTCTCTGGTCTAGATCTATAAATATAATAGCAGCCAACATTCATTGAGCGCTTTGCTGACGTCGTTCACTCTGCTGCGTGCTGGACAGGCCTTAGCTTGTTAAAACTTTTTTTTTTTTTTTTGGCTTGTTAAAACTTGACAACCACGTAGCAAAGTGAGTGCCCTTGCTATTCCCATTTGACAAGTGAGGAAACTGAGGCACGGGAAGGTCAGAGAGTTTTCATAAGAAAATGGTTGAAATAGGAATGAGAAAAAAACTATTCAGTCTTGAAAATGTCCAAAGAGAAAGTCCTCGCTTAACCACAGCGTGCAGGACTGTGAAACTGGCCCTTGCCAGCTGGAACTTGAGACTCGAAGGAGGCAAAGCCATCTTTATAAACGATGAGACAAGTTATAAGGGTTTTGTGGCCTTTAGACATTTTTATCAAAACACCTAAAATTCTCTTCCTGTCAGTTGTAAATGTATCGAGAAACAAAAAAATAGTAAAGTTAATGTGTATTTAGTACACTGCAGTTTCAAACATTGGACACATTGCAAATGAAAGTTTTTTCGTTTCTGGGGTGCCTGGGTGGCTCAGTCGGTTAGGCAAGGGATTCTTGATTTCGGCTCAGGTCATGATCTCAGGGTCGTGAGATCATGACCGCGCTCAGTGGGGAGTCTGCTGGAGATTCTCTCTCTCCCTCTGCCTCTGCACCCACCCCCCCACCCCTGGAAAAGAATGTATTTTATTTCTTTGTAAAAAAAAAAAAAAAAGCAAATCAAGGGTAGTTTGAACAGTGAGCCTTCTCTCATCACATACAATACAGACAGCATTTTTCTAATGCCTCAGGGAGCTGTCATATTTCTAAGTTTGGATGCGCTTCCAACATTTTATCATTTGTACTTTGAATGTCATGAAGCACCTCCAAGGGTGCCTTCAATGCAAAGATTTTCTTGCTGTCGCTTCCTCTCTGACACCATCCTCCTTTTCGCCACAACCACTTCTGTCCTTGAGTTTGCCTTCGCCAAGTCCCTCCGGCTGCATCCGTGGTCCTGAGTGGCGGCACTGCCAACACGCCCACAGTTGGCTGTCGGTCTGTCATTCCATCTACATTCAGCTCGAATTTCACTTTTCACTTGCAGTGTTATCACTTTTCATTTCTCTGGTGCATTTTCATTTCTGTTGGCCAAGTCTCTCTCTCTCTCTTTCTCTCTCGATTATCCATTTGGGTGAAATGTCATGTGGGTTTATTCCTGGGGGACAAAGAGGCAACCCAGCACAGGCTTTCCTGTCTGCCTGTGAACAACAGATGGGCAGTGACCAAAACCCAACTGATGGTCTTTAGAAGCAGTGATGCTACAGATCACTGATCAGGACGTGCATCGGGTTTCGATGCAGTGATTTGAGCCCTGGAGAGCCAGCAGCAGAGTTTGTGCTGTACGCAATTACTCACGGTTAATATACCATGGTAACTGAAATTTAAACTGTGTTGTGGGGAGACTGCTGTTATCCAGCTAAACCCTGGCAACTGCAATCCATGCATATGAGAACCCATGCAAAGTGAAGACTGCCTGCATATGCAAGGTAGGGCAATTCTAGAATAAACCTCCATGTATCCATCACCCAGCTTCCACATCGATCAACTCATGACCAATCTTGCGTCTTCGAGACCCCACCGGCTCTCCCCTTCCTGCCTTATTTTAAAGTGAATCCCAAAACCCAAAAAAATAAAAAAATAATAAAAAAATAATAAAAAAAATAAAGTGAATCCCAGGCATTTGATCATTCCATACATAAATATCTCTATCTGTAATCCAAAATGGTATTTGAACCCAGCTCTGTTGAATTCCAGAGTCTGAGCTCTTAACGATGACACCCTACAGCTTCCTGAGGAAGGGAGCAGACCCAGAGAAATGGAATAACACATGAATAGTATTTGCTCTTTTTGTCCTGACAACAGCCCCATGAAATATTATGGTTTTCATGTTTTCCCATGAGGAAACTGAGGCACAGGGGAGCTAAGTAACCTGTCTATGATCACACAGTGAATGAGAAGTTGAGTCAGGCTTTAAATTCAGATCTCCTGATTCCACATCCCATCTTCTTTTCTGTACATCACAACTGTCCAGAGGGGCTCCTGAAACTCCCTTCATTGACCTTCTTCTGTGCCCAACCTCCTATTAGCCCCCAACTATGGCCCGAGAACTTAGGAAACCGTAGATGACTTCCTTCTCTCTGCACCACTTCGGCATATGCTTCCAATGGAAACAACAACAAAAAATCAACCAGGACTTAGTGCAAATCCTTGCGTAGGTGTTGATTTTTCCCGATCCTGGGGACATGGTTTCTACTAGCACTGAATCCATCACTAGGGCCAACTTACCAACTTACCACATGCCAAGCTCCTCCATACCAGGAGCCTTCGTCTGGCAGCAACCCCTCCTCACAGGTGTTTTCTCTGCCATGGACTCAAAGCAAAGCCTCAAAAATCAGGTTACCGGATGGAAACGTGAAAGGTCCTCTACCCCCAGGCCTCACCTGGGCCTGAGTTAAATCACTGCTTCCTGCTTAAGACACTTGAGCTCTAGAGCCTAACACTCCCTGTGCGGCCTCTGGCAAGGGAAGGAACCCTGCCTTGAGTTCTCTGATGCAGTGTCAATAGCAGAGAAGAGAAAATGCAGGAGGGGGCCAAGGGGGGTGGAGAGAAAGAGGAAAGAAACCCTGCCTGCCAGTCTATTGGCATCTCTGAACCGGGTCCCTAATTCTGCTGGGGTTGGCTGTGCCCCAGCTCACCACTCCTCAAGCACCCGGAGAATAGGTCTTATAACGGCCTCTCTGCTCACTTTCCTTTCTTTACTACTCACAGCCTTCGGATTTCCCTGTCACCCTTCCTTCTCTTCCAAAACAAAAGCATATTTTCTCTCGTGCCCCGCCGAGGGAGGCAAACAGGGCAGGGTCTCTGCCTTTAGCTACAGCTTCTCCACGATCTCCCTGGGTGTGACTGGGACAAAAGTACCTAAGAAAGGAGATAGGAGACCCTGAGAATGGAGGGACTGGAGCTGCCTCAAAAAAGGAAGACCTGGGTGGCTCAGTTTAGCATCTATTTTGGTCCCAGGCCCTGTTGCCTTACATGTAGCATCCCATTGATTGAAATAGATGGTTGAAATTGAACACCAATAAAAAATAAATTTATTAAAAAAAATGAAATAGATGGTTGCTATTTCCCCACCTCCATTCTTATTTTTTGGTAAGAGCATCTAGAAAGACCTTTCCTCTGCGGAATTTCCTCTCCCCACGACACCAGAATATTCTGGTGGGCCAATAAAAACCCGCCACCCCTCCCAAGGGTGGGCATACAACCCAGATATGGCTAATCAGACTTCTTTGGGCTTGTGTAGACTGATATGGAGAAAGAGGACTTTCCCTCTAGGTTGCTAAGCAGAAAATAAAGAAAACAAAGTATTTACAATCGCTGCCACCACTTGTGTGAAAGAAGCTCATTTATAGTAGGACAAAATAAGGGCAATTACAGAAAGAAGCAGAACTGATTGGGTGTGCGTGTGTGTGAAAAGAGAATGATTGAGATATAGATCTCTATTTATCTAGCCATCATCTATCCACCCATCCGTCTATCTATTTATGAGAAAAGGGTAGGGAAGTAATCTGAAACTATTTTAATCTCTGGATTAAGTCATAATGTAAGCTAACAGTATCTTTGCTGTTTGTCCTAAAGTCATTGTTTTAGCCATCAGTGGTGAGCCAAGGTTCACTCCAGGTTTCTGCGGCTGGCCCTCTGCCAAGCTGTCACCTAAAGGTGAGTAGAACCTGGTCCTGCCCCAAAGAAACAAAGTCCACGAGGTCCTTAGACCTTTATAAACCACTACAAAACAAAGCAGAGCACGACGCTATAACAGAAATACAAATAAAATTCAGTGGGATCCACGGGGGAGTAAACATTTGAGATCATGATGGTGCCTAAGGTCAGCCCAGGGCTAACGTTGGGGGATTCGTGAACTCTTAGATGCCCAAAAGAACCCAAAAGTAAGTCTGTCTCTCCAAGTCACTTTGGACTTTCCATGGACACTGGCTGATATGTAACCGGCAGGTTCCACAACCCTGAACAGAAGCTTATTGCTTCAAAAAAAAAAAAAAAAAAAAAAAAAGAAGCTTATTGCTTCAAACTGTGACCATATTTGCAGAGCTCGGCGTTGTCTGTGACTCTGCCAATCATATTTACAGTTGCCCTGAAACCTTTGCTCTAAAGTTTGCCCCACCTCACTCCCGATCACCACTGGCAGCCTGATCAGCCAGGCGGCATTACTTCCTGCTACAACCAGTGCGCCTGCAGCTGAGTAGAGGTTCGAGAAAGGTAAGTGTGGATATTTATTTCCCAGCCATTTACCAAGGAAAACGAGTTTGCACATGCCATTTACAAGCTATTTGCAAAATGTGCAGTAAATTTAATTGTTTATTCCTAGAGTCTAAAACAGTGGTTTGCAATCTTTTCTTTTTCCTCCTTGAGCTCCCTTTAAGCTGGGCCAAATAGTTCACAGCCAATCAGCCCCTTCCTTTCCCAGGTACTCATGGAAAAATAATTCAAGAATACTATTGAGGGGCCATTACAAGGTATATTTGGGGAGCTTAAGTGTCCATGTGCTTTAGCAATTAGGGCATAAATGATTCATATTCAAATTGCAATGCGTAATTGTCTTTATGTGTAATTACTGGAAAATTTAAGGCCAAAAGATACAGTCGAAGCAGATATGCGACAGTAGTTATTTTAACTAAACAGATCACAACTAACTTGATAACAATGAAGCTGAGTTCACAGTAAATTATAATTAAAAGCAAGAATGGCAGCACTTGAAGATCTTGATTCACACAGGGCGACACAGAGTAATGACAAAGCGCCGTCCAGAGAATGCCATCCAGAGAATGTGGGCAAGGCTCCACCAGAACTTTCCCTGGAAGCCAGACTTCTTGGTGGAATATTAAATTATTTTTAATATTTTTATTTATTATTTATTATATGTATTTATTAATATTTATTATTTAATTTTTATATTTAATATTTTTGAGGATTCAAAAATATTTGGTAGCTCAGTGATTCTGGTTTATGAATTCCAAATTAGATTAACCTTTCATAATTCACTTAGCATGCTATTAGTAAGTACGTCTTAGATGTACATTAAAACGAGCATATGGATTTGTAAATAGTTTGTCCCAAAGGTCTAAAGAGAAGATTAACTTTCTTGGGTCAGTTTGAGGTCCATCGTGTGCCTTGGGTAGCTTTTGAGACTCACTGGGTGGAAGGCTCTGGAACACAGCTGAATTGCTACACGTAGGGGACTTAGACCAAGGCAGGAGTAAGACATGAGAGCCAGAGGCATGTATTCTGACTCTCCTGCCTTCTACAATAAGAGTTATGCCAGGACCTCCGGAGAAAGCAGAGCATTCCGACCTGACACCCCCAGTTAGGTTGGCCTGGAGGTCAATGTGACTCGGACATTTTCAAACTTGTTAATTGAAAAGAGCAACCTCCTCAAAGCAAAGAAAATGGATGTTGGCAACTCAGAGAGTTATGATATTTCATTTGTTACCAAAAAATTAAAGGAAGAAAAGATTAGGAAGTAGTCCACCATAAAATCTGGCAGTACGGCTTCCAGAGGGGACAATGCGCTGTTTTCGTACCTCAGAAAAGACTACTTCATAATTGTAACGTTTTCAACCTTTCAAAATACATTTACATGTATGACTTAATCTTTGGTGAGGAGGTGTAATTTCCGAGGTGACCAAAGGGTTTGCAGTTCCTCTTTCCCCAATACTCTTTTCTTCCTTGGGTTCACATCCCTCTTAATTTATCCTACTTGCTTGTTCCTTCTACTTGGTCTCTTAGCTTTAGCAGCTCACCCAGGCCTTCCTTAGTCTGGAGTTTTCAGGGTTTCTCAGAGTTAAAGAGGTGACTAATTCTGGAATAAAAAATCTAGTTCAACCTAGATCTGTCGGGTCCTTTAATGTTTTGTTTTGCTTTGTTTTTCAAATGAGTCAAGTAAAACCCTTCATGTGAAGTGCCTTTAGGCCTGGATAAATGATCATAGGTAATTAGGCTTATGAACTGCAAATGATCATGGATGGCACGAGCCATCTTGTACTGTTAGCCTCGAGCTGGCCTGCACCAGCTTCCACGTATCTTGGTTGTGAAATGCCAAGTTCAGTAATTTGGGGGATGTTGTGTGTAGACCTGTGTCCCTCACCTCCCACCATCACCACAACTCATATGTTGGACTTTAACCCCCAGTACATCAGAATGCGGCCTTCTTGGAGATAGGGCCTGTAAAGAGGTAATGGAGCTAAAAAGAGGGCATTAGGTGTGTCCCCCAATAGGACTGGTGTCATGAAAACGAAAAACCTGGACACAGACGGACCAGATAGAGGGACACCAAGGTTGAGAGGCAAGAAGGCAGCCATCTACAAGCCAGGAGAGAGGCCAGGAGCAGAGCTTCCCTCACAGTCCTCAGGAAGGGGCAACTCAGTCGACGCTGTGATCTTGGACTAGAACTTCCAGCCTCCAGAACTATGAGACAATACGTTTCTATTGTTTAAGCCGCTAAGTGGTGCTTTTTATGGCCGCCCTAGCAAATTAATACAGGGAGCAACAGAAACCAGGAGACTAATTCTCCCTACCTCTTATCGGAATTATTTTAAGAATTGAATAAGCTAATAGATGCAAGAACACTTTGCAAATAGTTAAAAACCACAATGAAGATGAAGGGGATTGGTAAAAATGGAGTAGCATTCCCTAGCTACCATATTTAAAACTACCATTTTTATTTACTTATTTGTTTTTATTTTTTATTTTGAGAGAAAGAGACGGCAGAGTGAGAGAGCACAAGCAATGGGGAGGGGTAAAGGGAGAGGGAGATGCAGACTTCCTGCTGAACAGGGAGCCCAATGTGGGGCTCAATCTCAGGACCCTGAGATCATGACCTGAGCTGAAGGCAGATGCTTAACTGACTGAGCCACTCAAGCACCCCTAAAAGTACCCGTTTTCAAAGTCACCTCCTTACCCACATACATACTAAATCTCCTTCCCTGATTTATTTTTCTCTAACTCTTATCACCTTATGACATATACATGTCATGATGTATATATTTTACTTATTTGCTTATACTGTTTTTCTTCCCATAAGTGTGAACTTTCTAGTTTTTTCATTGCTGTCTCCCCAGCACCTAGGATTTTGCCTGGCATGTGGCAGGTCTCAAAGCACACTTGTTAGACGAATTGTAAATGCATATTCGCATCCACTCATCTTCATCAGGCTGTTTTGGACTAATCCTTTAAGACAAAGGAAGGGGCATCTTCTCCCTTAGGAAACCTCCCAAGGTCACTCTCCTCTTCCTTAGTTTGGGGCTCCTCTTCCATCCTCTTAAATTGGTAATTCCATCATCGCTCTGACCATATCACACTTCATGACTCACTCACTATGGGTTCTTGAAGGTAAGGCCCACCAAGATGTATGCATCCTGATTCCCAAGCAGATGGCTCTGAACCTGAACCTTGGTGGGCACTCCATACTTGATTGTTGAGTGAGCAGGTAACTGAGGAGAAAGGAAAGGGCAGAGAAGGATCAGAATTGGCTCACTGGGATAGCAAGTACTGGTGAGGTGGTGGAGAAAAGGGAACCTTTGACCACTGTTGGTGAGAACGTAAATTGGTGCCACCGCTATGGAAAACAGTATGAAGGCTACTCAAGAAATTAAAAACAGAACTCTCATATTGTTCAGCAATCCCACTTCTGGGTATATATCCAAAGGAGACGAAATCTCTGTTCTCTCATGTTCATTGTAGCTTCATTTACAATAGCTAAGATATGAAAACAACTTTTTAAGTGTCCATCTATGGATGAATGGATAAAGGGCATATTGAGTGTGTGTGTGTGTGTATAAGTAAATCTATTTATTTTATATAAGGTGGAATACTACTCAGTCATAAAAGAAGGAAATCCTGTTGTTTGTGACAACATGGATGAACCTAGAGGGAGTTATGCTAAGTGAAATAATTTAGTCAGAGAAAGACAAATACCACATGTCCTCACTTACATGTAGAATCTAAAAAAGCCAAACTCATAGGAACAGAAAGTGCAATGGTGGGCAGCTGGGAAGTGGGGAAGGTGAGGTGAGTGGGATGAGTGGGGAAGTTGAGGACATGCTGGTCAGAGTACAGACTTATAGCTATATGATGAGGAAATTCTGGGAATCTAATGTACAGCCTGGTGCCTACGATTAACAAAACAGTATTTGAAAGTTGCTAGGAAAAAAAAAAAAAAAGAAAGTTGCTAGGAGACTAAACCTTAAATGTTCTCACTATAATCACAACAACAAAAAGGTAACTATGTGAGGTGATTGACGTGTTAACTAATCTGGTAATCATTTCGTAATATTTCCATGCATCAGATCATCACACTGTACACCTTAGACTTACACAATGTTGTATTTCAGTTATATCTCAATAAAGCTGGGGGAAAATAAAATAATAAAAAAAGCAAGGCTGTGCCCATGAGCTGTCAACAGAAGTGAGCACTGGAAAGGATGGCCACCTTCACAAGTTAACAGAGACGTGAGCCGTGAGGAGGGCCTCATGGATTTGAAATCAAAGAAATTAAATTAAATCAGTTAAGCACGGGCAGCCCCGGTGGCGCAGCGGTTTAGCGCTGCCTGCAGCCCAGGGTGTGATCCTGGGGACCTGGGATCAGGTCCCATATCAGGCTCCTTGCATGGAGCCTGCTTCTCCCTCTGCCTGTGTCTCTGCCTCTCTGTGTCTGTGTGTGTGTCTCTCATGAATAAATAGATAAAATCTTAAATAAATAAATAAATCAGTTAAGCAGAGCAGAGTTATGCAAAGCCACTTTACAGATCAAAAAATGAAAGTCTCCTGGGTGCACCACACAGGAGTCTTATCTGCTGAATGTATGAAAACAACTGAATACAGAATGGATTCCCCTGGGGCTGGGGTGGGGAGTGGGGGTTGTCAACCTAGAAACTTTAGTTAGGAAAAGGAGAACTGAGGGCACTTTGTCAGCTGAGCCTGGCTTAGACTGCCCGGACTGGGGATGAAGATGTCAGACTTTCCTGGGAAATTTCTGATGGGAACTAAACCCTGGAGGTAGGGGGGCAGGGCCCACCAGGGAATGGAACAGCTCTATGTGACCTGTAAGTAGTGCCAAGGTGGGGCTCAAACATAATAGAGTGATTGAGGGTAAGAATATTCTTCCCCTGTTAAGCTGGTGTTGCTGTTTGCATTTGAAAAGGTAAAAGTACAGAAGAGAAAATCTGTGAAGGTCATTGTGCTCTGAGTGAAGAATTAAGGATCTCAGGCTGACGCTTCTTGTCTACAAAGAATGACGAAAGGCATCATGCTTGCCAGATGAACCCACCTTTGGAGTTTCAGGATCTCAGGGAGTGACAGTCATCATTGGGTCTGTTCATTCATTTATTCAAACATTTTCAAGCTAGACCTGGTGCTAGATGTTGGGGAGACAAAAGTCAATGTTAGCGCAGTCCAACTCAGCACTTTAACCTCCTGGATCTGTCTGTGTAACCTAGAAGCCAGTTCAAACAAGTGTCCTCTGGCATCCCCCCAGGGTGTTGGGAAGGGCAGCCATAATATTAAGGACCACAAGGCTAATCAAGTGGAGCAGAAGGCTGTTAGAAGAGTAAAACACCAACCCTCACCACCTCTTGCTGGGAACGTTGACTGGGACCCATTAGAGCAGAAATACAACCCCAATTAGGCTATAAGCATTGCCACTAATGATCACTTAACCAAAATGATCATTGAGCTAAACAAGGGAAGGTTTTAGGTAAGCAGATCTTTCTAGAATGTTGCAGGGTCACTGGAATGGGTTGTTGACTTTCTTCATCAGTGAACATTACACCAGGCTGCCTGAGACAAAGTAGACTTCTATGATGCCTCTCTTGACTGCCCCAAGAGCTGCTCACCTCAAGCAGAAAGATTAAAGTTAGTCTGGGCTGCACTTGCTCATTTTAAAAATAAACAAACATTCTCTGGGTTTTAAAATATGAATGTCCCCAGGAAATACTTTACACAAGGAACTCCTTAGATGGTATATATTTTGTATTTTTTGTAAAGTCTATGAATATTTTGCATATTAGAAGATATTCGGTGTTTACTTTGGACGCAAAGGGAGAAGGGAAATAGTCCTTGCCCAATCTTTGTCCAAGTCATTGTCTGTGTCCCATCCATCTGAAAGGTCTGTTCAGCACTGCGCTGAGTACAGGGAGATGGAGCAGGACGGAAGAGGGAGGCAGATATAAAGAATTTGACAGGTGGTCCTCCATAAGCTTCTTGTCTCATGAGGGTGTTGTTGGCTGGGTTCCCTGATCTGAGATGGAGATCTGGGAGCAAGAAGTTTATCAGGGAGTGTCCTCAAGAACAACACCTGTATAGGATTTGACAGAAGGGGGAGTTGAACTGGAACATGATCTCACAGGGAGCTCACAGGGAAGCTGAGATGGCCTTTTAAAGAGGTCCAGAATTGAGATAAAGGAGGTGTGTCTTCGTAGAATGCTATTGGGTGTGGGCTCTCCACCCCCCATCCTCACCCCGGGGGTGGGGTGGGGGGGTGGGGGGGTGGAGAGTAAGCTTGGACAAGAGGATTGTCTTGGGGAAGGGAAATGCCTGGGGAGGAACTCAGCGATGAATTTTCAGTAGACAACATCCCCAGAAGCTGAAAGAATTCATGCATTGGCTCCGACAGTGGGGATCCGGGTGGCGCACCACAGTGTCCACCACAAGGGAGTATAACACAGTAATAGTGTGATACGACACCATGGGGCTATAAGGAAGGTACAGACGCAGTAGAATGAGCACTCAGGAGGTGGAGGGATCACATCTGATAGGGAAGAAGGAAAGCTTCCTGGGGAAGTTGAGGTCTCTGAGTCTCTGCAAACCCCTCACCCCCCTGTCCTTGCTTTAGAAGAGCAAAAGTGATGGACTTACCCAGCAGCTGGGGAAGGAGAAGAGAGAAAATGAGAGGAGATAAGTACCCACAATTGTCTCCTTCTCCAGCACTTCTGGAGTTGCAATCCCAATTATCAATCACTTCTAGCTCTAATATTCAATGGTCTCAGATTAGGAAGCCCCTGACAGCACTGGCAAGAGCTGCTACATGCATTCGCACATGCATTCGCTTACTGCCCTATTGGATTGGTTTCCCTGACCCAGCAATCCCTCCCTGTTTGGTCTAGGTCACCTGAGAATTCTGAGTCTAGATGGCACTTTGCTGAGACAGTGCCTTCCACTTTTCAACTGTTTTTGTTCCTATCAAACCAGGCTGTTCATCCCTTTATCAAATGCGTTGTCAGGGCTAGTGAACCTAGAGCCACCTTCCCGGGATCAGAGCAGATGGAGAAAGTGTACACGGCTCCAATCTCTGGTAAGTCAATGGTATTGTTATTAGTTTTGAGATGTATCCTTCTGTTTGAGATGCCTCCAGGCTACAGGAAACAGCTTTTCCATGGATTTATCCCCCAATTAGCAACATGTCCCCTTGCCCACTTTATAATTCTGCTGTTATGCCCTTTAAATTCTCCATCATAGGCAAGGCAAAAACCTGTTTAGAAGCTCAATAATGGATTCCACCCCAGGGCTTTGCATGAATCTGTACACTCCAACACGCAACTTTCTTTGTCAAAGTTCAAAACCATAAATTCAAGTAGGCAAAAGTAAACAAAGCAAAACACTCTTAACTCTATTCCAGATAGGGCCTCACTTTCCTAAACTGTAAAATAGAGATTGGTCTTACTCAATAATCTTTATTTGCTAGGCCCTTCCATGTTAAGAGCCACCGAATTATATTGACCTGAAACAGCTGATTGAGACCCATCAGGAGGTATAAGTTATCTTCTGCTGTATAACAAATTGCCACAAAATTTAGTGGCTTAAAATAACAAACCTGTATTATCTCAGTTTCTTTAGGTCAGGAGTTTGAGAGCAGCTCAACAGGACTGTTCTACTCAGGGTCAGTCAGGTGTCAACAGGGGCCGCAGTCAGTTTGAGGCTGGACTGGGTTTGGAGGACACACTTCTATGGTGGCTGAACTCACATGGCTGTTGACAGGAGGTCTCAGTGTCATGTCATATGGGCCTCTTGTCATGACATGGCAGCTGGCTTCCCCTGGAGCACGTGATCCTAAAGAGAGTGACCAAGATGAAAGGCACATGACTCCATCTGGGAAGTAACACAGTTATTTCTGCCATACTCTGTCCACCAGTAGTCACTAAGTCTGGCCCATCACCAAGAGGAGGAGAATTAAGTTCCCTCCACCAATCGAAGGATGGCTGATCAAAGAATCCGTGGATATAATTCAAAGCCTCCACAGAAGGGAACATGAGGGAGTGTTACATAAAGCTGCAGAGCGAGCTTGGAGCAAAGTTGTGAATTGGGGACTCATCCTGTGCCAACGCCACCCCCAGTACCCTCACAACCCCCTTCTTCACTTCTTTGGCCCAATATCTCCGATGTGTTCTTACCTCTCCTCATCAGTCCACCCAGCCCATTATTTTTTCACTTTCTAGGGTTATCTGTGCCCCTACAGAGATGGTCAGATAAGCTGATGTACTAATCCCCTCCCAGGAAAAGCCAGCATCTCATTAGAGGAACCTGCCTCTGCTGTGAAAATAAAAGCTATCTTCTTGGAGAAAGAATGAATTTAGAGGGCAGCTCCCAGGAGGACATTCTGGGGTGACTGCCCAGTGTTCTCACAAATAGAGGGCCTCTCCTCAGGAGATTGCATGCAGCAAAGGATCAAGAATAAATGCCCAACATGCTATATTTCCCCGAGGCTTCTCTGTAACTTCTATGGTAGGATAAGCTTCCAGCGTGGTGATGGCCTCCCTCCAGGAAAGTCCTTCCTGTCTGCCTCTGTTTCTTATCCTGCATTGGGACCACAAACCCAAGAGAGATGCTTCAAGCCCCTCCTGAGTGAGCACAGTTCTCCTCCCTCAGCCCCCTTGTCGCTTCCCCCATGTTTCATTTATTCAGCTGAACCACCTACCATCCCAGAATGGACAGCAGACTCAAACTGGTTTCTTGGAGTTCTTCTGGGTTGGGCCTCCTGGGCCACCATTATCAACTGTGTCCTGTCTGGAGCCAACCAGCCAGGCCTGGATCCAGCAGGAACATAGGGACCCCAACCTGCAGGTGATCAGTAGTTTTCAGGTTTGCCTTCAGTGCTTGATTCCAATCACCAGATGATGGAGTAGGTCCTGCTGATGTTCTTCAGGTGTCCAAAGAGGGAGTGGAGCCAATCTAACATCTAGGCTGAATGCTAAGAGCGTGATCTCTTCCTCTGTCTCTCGCTTCCTCTCCTCCCCCTGACCATGCCCAAGTTTAGGCTCTAGTGACTTCTAACCAGAAAATTTCAAGAGCTTCCCGACTGTCTTCCAGGTTCTTCCTGGGGCACTTTAAATTACACACCGTGGCTCAATCATCCAGTTATATCCCTCAATGACTTTCAATGGCTCGACTTCATCTCCCAAATTAAGCAAACATTTCGCTCCTTAGTTTTCCAGCTGCATTCCCTACCACTGGACTTCCTATCTGTGGTTATCCAGCCAAATTAAAGGCTGTATTGCTGGGGCACCTGGTTGGGTCAGTTGGTTAAGCAAGCACTCTTGGGTTTGGCTCAGGTCATGATCTCAGAGTCGTGATCTCAGAGTCTTGAGATAAAGCCCCGAGTTGCGCTGCATGTTCAGCGCAGAGTCTGCTCAAGATTCTTTCCCCTTCCTCTGCCCCCCTGCTGCTTCTCCCCCTGCTCATACTTGTGCATGTACACACTCTCTCTTTAAAATAAACAAATAAAATCTTAAAACAAAAACAAAAACAAAAAACCCCACTGGATAGTTTTTGAAATGTATTCTGACATTTTCCCACCTCTACTTAAATTGTTCTCTCATCTGTCATGTGTTCCTCTCTCATCTTCCATTTCTTTCTCCTTGACATTTCTTCTTTCACTTCAAGCCACATCCCTCATGAATACATACAAACAGTTCTGACAAAATTTTTCAAGTCCAATTCAACGTATATAAAAGGATAATACATCATGGCCAAATAGGGCTTATCCTAGGTTGATTTGGCATTCAAAAATCAACCATTGTAATGCATTGTATTCGTTTCCTGGTGTTGTGTAAAAAAATCACCATAAATTGAGCGGGTCAAAATGATGCAAATTTATTATCTCAGAATTTCCATAAATCACAAGTCCAAGCCTGGCATAACTATATTCTCTGCTCAGCATCTCACTGGGCTGAAATCAAGGAGTTGGCCATAGTTGTGGTTCTCATGCGGGGCTTGGGGTTCTTTTCCAAGCATAGAATAGCCCTCTTTCCATGGCCTGTTTTATTTTAGAAATATTTGCATCTTTGCCTTATCCCTTGCCCCGAGGGCAGCAACTCTCTTCATCATCTCGGTGTTATGAAGTTGAACTACAAAGTCCAAGTATGCTGGTACTTTCCTTTTCTGCTTGAGCAGAATAAAGAGAGTCATTTTATTTTATATATTTCTATCATTTTGCCACAGAACTTGTCTGCATTCCTCCCATTTGGCAGTACTTTTCCCAGTCTAGTAGTCAGCATTTCTGGCAGCTGCTGGGCATGACTTTCAATTAAATATGGCCATCTGTGGAAGGTACATTGCCACACAGCCCATTGCTGTGCAAGAGATGGTGATGGGAGCAATGATTACTATTACTTATTTACAGCCCGATGGGCCAAGACATGTTTTTTTCTTACCCAAATAGAGGTCTACCATTCTCAGATTAAACTTTCATTTTAAGAAATTTCATGAGATTGCACTACACAAGACATTTCTGAGAAACTGGAACAAATACCCATACCCCCAACCACTATCCTTTGACACATACTTCAAAAGGATTCTCTACTACCTACTACCCCTCCCCCACCCCTTCCAGCTATATCCACCTTGAGACCTTTTCTCATTTCCATTTCTATGTGTTGGGGGTAGGCAAGATGATGACTATAAGGAGCTACCAGGACTCTCACTCCCTTCTCCCATACACATCTCTAGTTGGATGAAGTAAGTCAGCTAAGGAGGTTCAGGTATGTAATAGTAGTTAACTTCTCAGGCCTTGGAGCCCAACTGTGTGGGACTGAATCTCAAGATAAGTTTATTCATATTTGTTCCTCAGTTTCCTCATCTGTAAAATTGGAACAATATCTCATAGGCTTACTCTAGAGACTGAATGAGTTCATTCATTTAGAACGATGACTGACACACAGTAAGTGCTCTGCAGTAAAGGTTAGCTATTATTATCTCTAGAACTGTTGTGCTCAACCCTGCTTGGATATTCAGATTAATTGAGAAGATTTTGAAAAATGCTGATGCTGACAGCCTCATTCTAGATCAGGGCTTCTCTCTTGCAACACCATTGACATTTTTGGTCAGAAAATTATTTGTTGTGGGGCTGTCCTGTGTTTTGTAGGATGTTTAGCAGCAATCTGGCACTTACTCATTAATGCCCCCATTCTCAGTTGTGATAACTAAAAACGTCTCTAGACATTGCTAGATATCCATGAAGTAGAAAAATTTTACTTCAGCTGAGATCTACTGCCCCAGATCAATGAAATCACAGTTTCTGGAGATGAGGCTTGGGTATGGATCATCCCAAGGGCAGATCCAGGTTTTGTGGGCCTGCAGCTTATACAATTTGGGGGTCACTCTTCTAGAAAAATAATACAAAGTAAAAATAAGATATAGAAGTGAGTATTCATTTAGAATGAGTAAAGAAATTACAACAAAAATACTTGTGTCTTAGAGATTCATATCCTTTTTGTTTGAGATCACCGTAGGCAATTTACCAGCAAAAAAAAAAAAATTTTTTTTTTGACAACAACCTGGCTTTCTCTCCCCACTTAAAATACTCTGTACGGCCCAGTGCTAACAGAAACCCTAAAGTTTAAGCATCTTAAGCAAGCTCTTTGGGAAATCTACCTCCTTGCTGGTCTTCCTTGCTGCAGCTTACCGCTTTGGATGGAGGCCCAACTGGGCAGGCGAGGCAGGCACAAGGCCCACAGGGCCCAGTCACCTTAATCACAATTTCAGAAAACTTGGCACTGGGACGTAGGTTGGAGGCAGGCAGGGAGCACAACAAGAGGAAATTGAGATTGTAGCAAAAGCTCAAAGTCTGGAGAACCATGACCCCCGTCATGAAATGCAGAGTTCCAACTGGACTGACCTTTGATTTGCAGTCTTAACACTGAGGTCCTGAGCAGGATATGTGTCAAGATTCAGGGCTAAGGATGGTGAGGGCCAAGCACTAACAGAGGTATGCCTCACAGATCAGCCCAATCACCCCCTCCCCTCGCCCGTGCATTCCTCAGAAACACTGAATCCCGGGTCTTCCCAGAAACCAAAGAAATAGGGCAATGGGCAAGTCACACAGGCACCAAGCAGCCATGATGAGGGAGCCAGACTCTAGGTCTTATGGAGTAGACTTGCTTCTCAGCTCCATACGATGAGGTTATGGGGACAAACTAAGCCTGTAAATACTGAAATCCTCTACAGACTGAATGTCTGTGTCTTCTCCCCACCCTCAACCCCTCCAATTCATATGTTGACATCCTAACCCCTAATGTGAAGATACTAGGAAGTGGAACCTTTGGGAGGTTAGTAGGTCATGAGAGTGGAGCCCTCAAGAATGGGATTAGTGCTCTTATAAAAGAGATCCCCGAGAGCAACCTTCCCCTTCTGTCATCACTGTGAGAACACAGTGAAAAGAGGGCCTATGAACCAGAAAGTGGGCTCTCACCAGACACCTACTCTGTCAGACCTTGATCTTGGACTTCCCAGCCTCTACAATTGTGAGAAATGAATTCTGCTGCTTATAAGCCACCTTATCTTTGGTCCTCTGTTATAGCAACTGAAATAAACTAAGACAAACTCCTTGCCTAAGTTAGGATGGGCTCCAAAAATGGGTATGAGGAAGAGCACCTAGAACTGGGTATAGGAGGGAGCTATGATGTGCTAAGAATTGGCAGGGGAAGTGTAGGGAAGGAGGAGGGGAGGAGGAAGAGAGGAAGATGAAACAGATGCTAAAGATAGTTTGCTTTTGAGGGAATTCAATATCAGCTTTTCATACTTTTGAATGTAAATCTCCATCAAAATACCATTAATAATTGATAAGGTAATATCCTATAAATATCGGTATAACTACCTCACAGGATTGTTTTAAGGCTACTATTAATATTTAATAAGGTATGATACCTTATTAATACTTAGGTATTAATTCAATCTAGTATATAGGGCTGTAGTGAGGAATAAAGAGAAGTATACAAAACGCCTAACACATAAACGATATTTATGAAATAGTAATTATTACTGAGACTATGAATTAGAAGTCCACATCAGAAACTCTGGAGTCAGGCAGACCTGAGTTCATGTGAACTTGAGCAAATCATTTAAAGTCACAAAAACCTCAGTTTCCTCATCTATCAATCAGGAAATAGTTCCTACTTCACAACACTGCTCTGAAGATTAATGCTATGATATTCAGCATTGTGCTTGTCATGTAGTAAATGCTGAATAAACATTAGTTATTATCTTGTTTTATGAGGTCCTTATCGTTATGTTTTTGCTTGGTTTGTCCCTGATGTCATCACACGTGCTATTTCCTTGTTAAAGATGGCATATGGCATTCCCCCACCACATCTTTTGCAATATCAATGCTTTTGAAATCCTGAAATCAATTTGGAAGAATTTCTTCCTTCTAATCCTTATTGAATCTACTTTCATTACGTTTTCCCCCCTTAAATTCTGTAGGTTGGCTCCCGTTGCCATTATTATTTTAATTTAGGACATTCTTGATCCACAACCCATTATTCAAACTCAGCACATCTTGTAACTTGGAAACTCTGTGTTCCATAACAGTCATGCCCTTGACTGTAAGCATGACACTAGATTCATGTCTGCAGCAGTTGTTTTGTCCAATCACCCTCTTCCCTCCCTGTAATCCCTCCATTAGTAACTTCATGACAATGAGTGAGTACCCAGCATTATTTTTACATTATTTTAGTGGTACCTTTCCCCAGGTACTTGATGGCCTTCTCTCACCTCTGGCTGTCATCCTACTTTGTTATCCAGTCCTTCTCAAGGCCTATTTTCTTTCTTTCTTTCTTTCTTTCTTTCTTTCTTTCTTTCTTTCTTTCTTTCTTTCTTTCTTTCTTTCCTTTCTTTCTTTCTTTCTTTCTTTCTTTCTTTCTTTCTTTCTTTCTTTCTTTTTTCTTTTTTTAAGATTTTATTTATTTATTCATGAGAGACACAAAAAGAGAGAGTGAGAGGCAAAGACACAGGCAGAAGGAGAAGCAGGCTCCATGCAGAGAGCCCGATGTGGGACTCGATCCTGGGTCTCCAGAATCACATCAAGGCCTATTTTCTTTCTGTGTGTCCTCTTCTTTGAAATTTTCACGGATTTAAATGTTGGTGCCATTCACTAAATTCCAGCTTCCAAATCAAAGAATAGGTTTAGTGACTTGGTTAGCAGAAAGATATTAGTATACTATATTATATAGAATGATTATGTTCTTATTAGCTATGAATTGAATTTTTTTTTAAAGATTTATTTATTTATTTATTAATGATAGACATAGAGAGAGAGAGAGGCAGAGACACAGGCAGAGGGAGAAGCAGGCCCCATGCAGGAAGCTTGATGTGGGACTCGATCCCGGGTCTCCAGGATCAGGCCCTGGGCTGAAGGCAGCGCTAAACCACTGAGCCACCGGGGCTGCCCATGAATTGAATTTTAGCACATAAAATTTTACTTTAGATGTCCTAGGAGAGTGAACTCCTAGGGAGGGAAATCTACCTATAGTAAATAGTAAATCCCTTTGGAAAGCACATAATTACCCACTAATTTATGTTAGTACATAAAAATATGAGAATATCAATATAGTGTCAGACCTATTACTTATTTGGGATTGTGTCTCTAGGAAGAGTTTATGAAGGTCATAGCTATCAGACCTACTTAAAAGTTGAAAGAAGCCCTACAGCTTGCAGCTTTTTGGGTCTCTTAGGCATAATTTTTAAAGTGATGATATATGAAAAACAAATACACTTCTGGGTAACCTACTGAATTAATCATATTTACTTATATCTGTTGTCTTCTAAAATCTTACTAAAGTGCTAAAGGGGAGGGGATTAAAAAAATACAGGGGTGTCTGAGTGACTCAGTCAGTTGGTTAAGTGTCTAACTTTTGAGATTTTGGCTCAGGTCGTGACCTCAGGGTCATGAGATTCCATGGTTCCATGCTGGGCACCTAGAACCTGCTTAAGTTTTTCTCTCTACCTCTCCCTCTGCACCCTCCTCCCAACTCTCTCTCTCATTAAAAAAAGAAAAAAAATTAGGCCACCTGGCTGGCTCAGTCAGTAGAGCAATGTGATTCTTGATCTTGGGGTTGTGAGTTTGAGCCCCACACTGGGGGTGGAGTTTATTTAACTATAAATAAAATAAACATCTTTTTTAAAAAGATACAAATCCACAAGGAAAAAGAGAACAAGTATGGAGACCACAGCAAATGAGAGATGTGGACATGTTGGAAGATGGAAAGTGGCTAGGTGATGATAAGTGACAGTAGAAAGGAAGTCCTAGCTAATGCAATTAGACAAAAAAACAAACAAACAAAAATTCCCAATCAAAATTTCAGCAGGTTATCTTATACATATCAACAATCTGAATTTAGAATTTATATAAAGAGGCAAAAGACCCAGAATAATCAACCCAATGTTGAAGGAGAAGAATAAAGGCAAAGGACTGACACTACCCAATTTCAAGATTTATTATAAAGCTGTAATAATCAAGATAGTGAGGCGTTGGTAAAGGAATTGACAGATAGATCAATGAAACAGACTAGAGAGCCCAGACTTAGACCCACATAAATATTGTCAATTGATCTTAGACAAGGGAGTAAAGACAGTTACAATGGAACAAAGATAGCTTCTTTTATAAATGGTGATCGAACAATAAGACATTTATGTACAGAAAAGTGAATCTAGACATAGACCTTACAACCTTCACAAAAATCTATTCAAAATAGATCATAGACCTAAATGTAAAACACAAAACTCTAAAATTTTTAGAAGATAACACAGAAGAAAATCTAGATGACCTTGGGTTTGGTGATGACTTTTTGGATACAACGTTGACAAAAGGCACCATCCATGGAAAAAATAACTGATAAGCTGGGCTTCACTAAAACTAAAAACTTCTGCTCCATGAATGACAATGTAAAGAGAAAAAGAAGACAAGCCAGATTGGGAGAAAATATTTATAAACAACACATCTGATAAAGGATTGCTATCCAAAATATACAAAGAACTTTAACACTCAGCAAAAATACAAACAACAACAACAAAACCCAAAGAAAAATTGGGCAAAGGACTTGAACAGATACCTCACCAAAGTAGATATGTAGATGGCAAGTAAGTATATGGAAAGATACTAAATATCATATGCATTAGGGATTTGCACATTGAAACAACAATGAAATGTCACTAATACTTATTGGAGGGATCACAATACAAAACACTGACGCCACCAAATGCTGGTGAGGATGTTGATAAATAGGAACTCTCATTCATTGCTGGTAAGAATGGCCACTTTGAAGACAGTTTATTTTATTTTTTTTAAGATTTTATTTATGTATTCATGAGAGACACACACAGAAAGAGAGAGAGAGAGAGAGAGAGAGGCAGAGACACAGGCAGAGGGAGAAGCAGACTCCATGCAGGGAGCCAGACGTGAGACTCCATCCCGGATCTCCAGGATCACATCCTGGGCTGAAGGCAGCGCCAAACCGCTGGGCCACTGGGGCTGCCCAGTTTGATAGTTTCTTAAAACTAAACACATTCTCATCCTAAAATCCAGAAGTCATTCTCCTTGGTATTTACTGAAAGGATTTGCAAACTTATATGCACATGAAACACTACACATGGATATTTATAAAAACGTTATTCATAATTATCCTAACTTGGAAGCAACCAAAATGTCCTTCAGCAGGTGAATCAATAAACTGTGGTACATCTAGACAATTATGAATATCATTTAGCACTAAAAAGAATTATCAAGTCGTATAGACATGGAAAAAACTTAAATGCATATTACTGAGTGAAAACATAAGCAATAAAACAGCAATTACAATTCATGTCTCAGTGTGTTTTAGAGGTAATGGAAAAATAAGTGAGCACTTTCAAGCATATAATCAAAGAGTAAGCTGATATGTCATTGTAAAATGTGTGATGCAAAGAATTAAGTTTTCTCTACTAGCCTCAAACTAACATCAATAGCATGGGTGCAGCCATTTATGTCATATGATACATCATATAGATTACCTGTATTTACCGCAGGATAGAAGTCATGATCCAGAGTTACTAAAAGTGAAAATGGGTGGTTGTGGCAGGATGGAGGGGGGCGGGGGAGTGGAACAGGATCTGGCTAGCTCAGTTAGTAGAGCATACAACTCTTGATCTCAGGTTCATGATTTCAAGCCCCATGTGGAGCATAGAGCTTACTTCAAAAAAAAAAAAAAAATCAAAGAAATGAGGAGTAGAGGTAGAGAATTGTAGAAGTTAAACATAAAGATATGCTGTGGTTTTGAATGTAATAGCAGTGTGTTTAATATATGACCTGAACTACCTAGGCAATGGACAGATAAGCTCTTTAATAAACCCACAATCAGAAAATTCAGAAGAGTAAATGGGAAACATTAGAGAGGGAAACAAACCATGAGAGACTCCTAATTCTGGGAAACAAACAAAGGGTTGTGGAAGGGGATGTGGGTGGGGGGATGAGGTGACCGGCAATGAGGAGGGCACTTGATGGGACAAGCACTGGGTGTTATACTATATGTTGGCAAATTGCATTTAAATTAAAAAAAAAGAAAAAAAGAAAAGAAAATTCAGAAGTGTAAACATCCTGAGTCCTTGTCCAACCACTTCAGGTTCTGAGGCCTCAAATTTTTCTCAAAGTAGTCAAGTATTTTTCAAAGTGAGGTCTATCTTGCCAATAAGAAACAAATGGATATCATGTGTCTCTTCCAGAGGAGATATTCTGAAAAGGACACATTATTTATGAAGGATTCTAGCCAAAAATACATAACCCAAATCTAATCACTAGAAAACATCAGCCAAACCCACAATAAGGGATGTTCCATAAAATAATTGGCTTGTGTTCTTTAAAAAAAAAATGTCAATGTCATAAAGTAAAGTTAGGCTCAGGTACTGTTCCAGATTGAAGGAGACAAAAGAGATGTCACACTAAATGCAGTATGTATGCAGTCCCTGGATTAGATCCTGTATGGGGACAAAAAGTTGTGATAAAAGGCATATTGAGGCAAATGATAAAATTGGAATATGGATTGTATATTAGATAAAAGTATCTTATCAGTGTTGTTTCCTGATTTTGATAACTGATCGGTGATTATGTAGAGAGAATATTCTTCCTTTAGGAAATGCACACTGAAGTTTTAAGGAGTAAAGAGGTATGATGTGCAACCTATTCTCAAGTGATTTAGAAAAAAAATTATAGAGATAAATAGAGAAAAGAAAGTGATATAGTAAATGTAGCAAAATAAAAATTGATGAATCTTATTAAAGCATATGAGTTCTTTGTGCTATTTTTGCAACTTTTCTGTAAATTTGAAATTATATCAAAACGAAGGGTAATTTTAGTTTTTATTTATTTTTTTAAGATTTTATTTATTTGAGAGAGAGAGCACAAACAGGGAGAGGGGCAGAGGGAGAGGGAGATGCAGACTCCCCACTGAGCAAGGAGCCCCAGGATCAGGACCCGAGCCAAAGGCAGGCAACTGAGCCACTCAGATGCCCCCAAAATAAAAGGTAATTTTAAAAAGTGCCCATGGATCACCTGTATCAGAATTCCGGAGTATAGTTGCTAAAGATGCAGACTCATGGGTCCTGCCACTGACTACTGAAGCAGATAATCTGGGGGTAGAGTCTGGGAATTTTCATTAAAGAAAATTATTCTTGGTGATTGCTATGCATACTAAAGCCTAAATACCACTGGAGTGGACTTAAAAATAATTTTCTTAGCCTCATCAGTCAAATGTCTTGAAGAATTATACTCCTCTTCCTCCTCCTAAGAGTTCAAGTGTATCATGTGCTTGTCATATGGTAAAGACTGCATATTTTCCATTCTCGCAATCATTTCTATGAATTGCTGTGTTCTTTTCACAGATGGTGTAAAAGGTTAGAAAGCTTAAGTAAACTGCCAATGTCTCATGCTGTTTTTAAGAGATGGAACCAGGATTTGAATCTATGGACAAACTGATTTTAGGGCCAGCCACACTCTTGCCATCATGCCCTTGAGCCCAGCTGGGAAAACACATGTTCAGATTACAGGCTTCAGTGATCATAAAACTGACATGTTGTTTGTCTCTTAAAAAGTCAGTCCTTAATTGCATATTAAGGAAGGAAGCAGTGATGCAGCTAGAGCAATGAGCATTATGATAAGGCATGGAATTTCCCCTGCCAGTTCTGCATCCCGGTGACAGAGCCTGGGCTCTGTGATTAAAATAAGGCCACAGCCTATTTGTCCTTCTAGATCACTACTATGATTTTCTCATACATTTTGTAGATTCTCTGCAGTCTGCAGGTACCAGGCCAGGTAAGGTCTGGATATACCTTCACCAAAGATAGATCCACTCTCAGCAAAGAGGGTTTCCTTAATGAGATGAAATGTCATAATGGTTTTAAATAAGGAAAGGAATTATCCTCAATGAACCCAAAGAAATGCCTTGACTAAAATGAAGTAGACATTTCCCAAAGAAACTCCTCAGCTGGTCCTGCCTCCTCTGGTCCAGGGCACTGTAACTCTTCTGAGGCTCAGTCCTCTACAGAGGAAACAGCCAGCCTACAGAAGAAAGCTTGGAGAAGTGGCTGGAAACCTCACTGAAACTTCAACAACAAGCCTGTAATAACATTGCTAATATGGACAGAGCCAGACTAAAAACCAGTCTGCCAACTCCAGAGGCTGAAGACGTCTTTCCACTAAATCATGCTGCCTTCTGAATGAAAAAGATAAATACTGACAGTTTTTGCAGTCATAATCTCATGTATTTTTGTAGATTGATAAGGGCAGCCCTTGTGGTAAAAAAACAAAAAACAAAAAAACAACCAAAACTGTGTTTTTCAGCTGCGTTAGTTGAAATGCAACACATAAAAAATTAGTAGTGGATTTTGTTGTTGAGAGACTCATCCTTTCTAACTAGAAAAATGAAAAAATTTCAGGGATATTTTGAAGGGATTGAAGAACCATCCCCAGCTTCATCCTATGACTATGCAGTTGTCGCCCTTAAGAATCTTCGGTGGCAGGTGACATGATCTTATGTACTGAAAATCCTAAGGAATCCACAGAAAGAAACTAGCACAGCTAATAAATGAGTTCATCGAGGTCACAAGAAACAAGATTAATATACAAAAAACATTTCCTATACACTTACAATAAAAAATCTGAAAATGAAATTAGGAAACCAGTTCTATTTACAATAGTATCAAGAAGAATGAAATACTTAGGAATACATTTAATAAAAGAAGTATAAAACCTATATTCTGAAAACTACAAAATATTGTTGAAAGAAATGAAAGAAGATCTAAACAACAAAAAAGACTTCATATGGATACTCCCTGGGACTCTATGGAATGCAACATAATACTTATCTAAATCCCAGTTGTTTTTTTGTTTTGTTTTGTTTTGTTTTGTTTTGTTTTGCAGAAATCAGCAAGCTGATCCTAAAATTCATATGGAACTATTCAAGGGTTCCAAAATAACCAAAACAATCTTGAAATAGAAGAATGAAGATGAAAGATTCACACTTCTCAATTTTGAAAATTACTACAAAGCCACAGCAATTAAGACAATATGGTATTAGCATAAGTAGAGACAGGTTTGTAGAGGTGCCAAGAGACCGACAAGACCTTCTGCTGGGACTGAGGGGAGAGAAGGCAGATCAGAAGTTTCAGGTGAAGAGGGTATTGCATTGGAAATGAAACGGACAGGATGGATGCTGATCAGAGATACACAAAAGAATTTCCAAGGGTGTCACTCTTCTGTCCGGCTGTGTGATTTTTTTCCCCCACTGAGCCCAATACTTTCAAGATGAGTTGAACAAAAAAAGGGGGGTGGGATTCAGGGCAGGTGTAATCCTTGGTTTTGCAGGGCAGGTGTAATAAAAAGACTACAGGAAGGTCAAGTTGAAGGTACTTGTGAGAGTACTTGTGAGAGAAATGAGGTGAGAGATGCCCAGTGAGAGACAGCACAGGAGATAATGGAAGAATGGGGGGTTCCAAGTTGGCAGAGATGGACAGAGCTGGAAGGATAGGTTGTCATGATCAGAGGCCAGAACAATGGAGCATAAGATGTCATAATTGAAGCAGTCCTGGGCAGTGACAAGGCCCAAGGAGAGCCTGAGAATGGGTTGCTGGTGGGTGAGTGCTACAGAGTCCCTAAATTTGCATCTTTGGAGCTGCTAGATATTGGGGCAGCCTTTTAGCTTTTCTGACTGAGCAGTTATCATCGGGGATGGAGGCAGAATTTATTGCTACCTTTAAAAGAGAGAGAGAGACACATGCCTACCTCTGTCACACATGCAGTTGGCTTCCAAATCATCTAAACTCATCCTGGTCACCTTTGGAAGATTTTCAGAAATATTTCATTAACCTTATTTTTAGTGCTTTTGTAATGAAATGAGTTTAAGCTAAAATTGCTAAATATCACAGAGTAAAATAATTGGGCTCCTATAGGGTATAATTTAACAATATTAAGATATGCTAATTATTACTTTGCAAAGAAAACATTTATGTACTTTACAGATATAAAAAAAAAAGTTCCTGCAGGTTTATTAGAGACTTTATATTAAATATAAATTGGAGAAAGACAGCAGAGCTGTGTTTCAGTGTAAATTTTCATTCTACAACATCAAGCTTTTATCGTCATTGTTTGCTTCGTCCACACTCCTAATCTCTAAAGCTATCAATTCTTTCTCATAGTGCAAAAAGGAAAGCAGCGGCGGCGAAGTTTTTTTTTTTTTTTTTTTTTTTTTTTTAATTTTATTTATTTATGATAGTCACAGAGAGAGAGAGAGAGGCAGAGACACAGGCAGAGGGAGAAGCGGGCTCCATGCACCGGGAGCCCGACGTGGGATTCGATCCTGGGTCTCAGGACCACACCCTGGGCCAAAGGCAGGCGCCAAACCGCTGCGCCACCCAGGGATCCCCGGCGAAGTTTTATATACATATTGTTCGCTCTTGCTACTAAAAAGATGGGACATCTTGCAAAGAATGTTAAAATGATCACAAAACTACAATGACAATCTGAAGTAAATAATACTTTGCTTAGCCAGCTTTGGTTTAGAAATATGAATTGAGAGAAAACGGGAAAGGGCTAAGAATTTAAAAAAATATGAATTAAGAAAAGAGACAGAAATAAATGATTGTTTGGAAATACCATGAGAAGCACAGTTCCACACTAATAAAAGCTAGATAAGAAGTTGGTGGTGAGTATGAGAACACTTTTTAGTAGGAGGAAAATATTTTAGAGCAATTCAGGTGCAAGAGTTCCTGGCTCCATTTATAGCAAGTCTATGTGGGGTGAGGTGTGGTTGGTAGGCTATAAAGAAGATTGTTTTCCTTGTGGAACACATTGATTAGAAGGGATTTAAATGGCCTTTGCTTAAGGCAGCAAGTTAAAGAGCCATAATTTGCTCTTTATAGCCTTTGATTCTTGTAACAAAGGCCCAGACCAGGTAGTTTATACTTTGACTTGGATGATATCCTCTGGGTCCACCCTAGTGTTGCGGTGCTTAGCACAATATCGTTTGGCTAGTCCTACGTGGGATTCGAAGTCCAGATTTCACGTTTACACTGGAGTTCATCCATGTGGTCTTGGAAATAGCATTTCCAACCTCCCACTAAGTCCTGCCAACTTTAACTCCTAAATTTCTCTCAAACGATCCTCTTCTCAACTCCACTGCCACCACTCTAGACCAAGCTACTACCCTCTCTTGCCTGGATCCCCTAAAAATCTAACTGGTGTTTCAGTTGCAGTTCTATCTTCCCATACTTAGATTTCCACGTAGTAGCCAGTGTGTGAGCCCTTAGAAAAAATGAGATCCTGTATCTACTAAGGTGACACCCCCAGACTGCTTTCCTTTGGTCTCTCTAATATGATAAAGATATCATTTTATGTCTTGCCTAAAGTCTCTTTACTGTACTTTGGACTTTTCTGTCATGCACAGTCAAACCGGATTCTAATGAACGATATAGGTACTTGAAAGTCAAGAACACAAGGGTTAATGCATCAGGTGCCATCCTGGTGTCTCCTCTTACAAACCCTATGACCCTGATAGATTAGTCAGCTAATCTTTCTAAGCCTTTCACCTCTCACATGTGAAATGGAAATAACATTCCTGAAGGGTAATTGTGAGGAGCAAATTAGATTAACTATATAAAGTATCTAGCACGGTGCACAGTACACTCTCAATAAATGTACTCTTTTTTAATCATATTTGGGGCATTTCTTTTTTTTTTTAATTTTTATTTATTTATGATAGTCACAGAGAGAGAGAGAGAGAGAGAGGCAGAGACATAGGCAGAGGGAGAAGCAGGCTCCATGCACCGGGAGCCCGACGTGGGATTCGATCCCGGGTCTCCAGGATCGCGCCCTGGGCCAAAGGCAGGCGCCAAACCGCTGCGCCACCCAGGGATCCCTATTTGGGGCATTTCAATAGGCCAATATGGGACACAGAGAGAGCTGTGGATATTCAGAAATTATCCACATCTAGAAGATTAGCATGGCAGTAGTGGACCTCATGGTTTGGGAGGTGAATTGACTAGAAACAGGGACATGCTTCAAAAATCTCAACTCTAGCTGACAGCAATTGCAATGGAAGGGAAGCCACCACTTATTGGGCACATTTCTGTCCCAGGCACCTTCTTGGAGTTAGAGCCACAATGATAAAGAAAAATACACGTGATTCTTATAGAGTTTACAGCCTGGTATGAGAATCAGACATTTAACTACTTATGACCAGTTATATGACAAACTGTTATGAAGGGAAGGGTCAGAATGTTCAGAGACCTTGCGCCTGGGCAGGGGTGGGCGGAGAGGCTAATGTAATGAAGTAGGATTAAACTGATATACAAAGATGGACATGATTTGACCAAGTGAAGGGCAGCAGAAAGTTCCTTCCCTGCAGGGAAATGAAAGGCAAAACCCCTGAGGTGGAAAGGCATACAATGGGTTCTCATAAATAAGATAAAGCCAGTGTACCTGGAATGTGAGCCCAAGGGGGAAGCCTTGTGTAGGATCAGCTGGAGAGGGAGGCAAGAGGGGCAGTTCTATAGGGCCTCATAAGCCATTATAAAGGGTTTTAGTCCAAGGATGGACATTCTTCCAAAAAGGTACCTACTCTATTCCAATGTTTCTTAAATGTGCCTAACCATTAGAATCATCTGGAGTTCTTTTTAATTCTGGATTTAGCCTCATATAAAAATTTAAACTATATAATTATTATAACTTGAATGGCACTACATTTTTAAAGTCTCATACTTGAAGAGGCAGCATTTTAGCATCACTCCTTTGCCCATAGCTTTGTTTAATTCATAGTACTTAAAACAGGAACTTGTGTCTACAAGACTATACAGTAGGAAACCAAAGGATGAGATATTCTTTATTGACAGTTCCCATTTCACAGGTAATACCTCAAGAGAATGTGTTTTTCTTTAAGATTTTATTATTCATGAGAGACACACACACAGAGGCAGAGACATAGGCAGAGACAGAGAAGCAGGCTCCCTGTGGGGAACCCGACCCAGAATTCAATCCCAGGACCCCAGGATCATGACCTGAGCCAAAGGCAGAACTCAATCACCAAGCCACCCAGAGAATGTCCCAAGAATGTTTTTAACTTTGCATTTTCCCATAGAAATAATATTCTGGAAGAGAGGGGTAGAGAGACAGGGCCTGCCAGCCTTTGGGGTGACAGGGAGTGGAACCCCAACTCCAGGGCCTTTTGGTGGCTGTATTGGGAGGGAGAAGCTGGTCCAGGATCCCCTGGCCAGACTCTAAGTTTCTCAACGCTGTGTGGTTGACAACAGCTGATTCCAGACACTTTTTAAAATTATTTTTTATTTTTTCTAGAGGAATTAGTCAAACAATTCATGAACAAGAAAAGTTTTTCTACTCGTACAATTTTATTTGTTTTCCCAGGGTAAGTATATCTTAAATCACCACCATTCCCCTACCTGCCTCCTCTCTGGTGACCATCAGTTTGTTCTCTATATTTAAGAGTCTGTTTCTTGACAATCATGCCAAAAAGACTGAAAAACATTTTTTTTTTATTTTTTTAATTTATTTATGATAGGCACACAGTGAGAGAGAGAGAGGCAGAGACACAGGCAGAGGGAGAAGCAGGCTCCATGCACCGGGAGCCCGATGTGGGATTCGATCCCGGGTCTCCAGGATCGCGCCCTGGGTCAAAGGCAGGCGCCAAACCGCTGCGCCACCCAGGGATCCCCCTGAAAAACATTTTAAATGAAGTCTTAGCAATATTATTTCTTCTGCTTTGATTTGGATGATAATGATGATGTCATCATTCAAGGTATCCTATTTCTCAAATAAAAAAAAAGAAACTAATTTGCATAAATTAAACATTGAATTAAAAAATTAATTTCCCAGGCGCCTGGCTGGTTCAGTCAGTGGAGCATGCGGCTCTTGATCTTGGAGTTGTGGATTCGAGCCCCACGTTGGGTGTAGAGATTACTTAAAAATAAAATCTTTTAAAAACTTTGTTTCCTACCATAGATAAGGCAGTAAACTAGAAACTGGGAAAATAATGAGAAAGGCAGGTGATGTGGAACGCCTAATCTCAGCAGAGAACCTGAAATATAAAACATCCAGTTTTGTGGCAAGGTAGTGAGCATTGAGGCAGAAGCATCCATATGGAGGAAGAGGCAATGAATTCTGAAGTGCTGGGAGATTCTTTGATATCTAAGCTGGGCCTCAAGGGATGAATATAATCAAATAGACACAGAGAAGGGAAAGCATAAACAAAGAATGCATGAAATTGTATGTGTGAGGTTATCCCGCGCATCCTTTCAAGAGGGTGAGTACCTTAGTGTGACTAGTATAATAGAGTGTGGGGGGCACAAGACAGGGAAGGGGTGAGGAGGGAGTGCTAGGAGGTGAGACCAGAAAAAAGTAGCATCCTCTGAAACTTCCTGTCTCTCTCAGTGGAGAAGAGCTTTTCTACCAGTGTCTCTTAGAGCCTGAGAACTTCGAAATCAAGTCTCAGCTCCTCCACTTGCTAGCTGAGCAACCTAGGGCAGACTGTCTAACCTCTCCATCTGTAAAATAGGCCTAACAATCTTCTTTGTGATGACTGAATGAGTTAATGCATGTAAACCATTGAGAACAGGGCCTGGAACATCGAAAGTGATTAATACATGTCAGCGATCATTACTGTTTTAACATAATGACCAATAATGTCATTATTTTGGTTCTGTTAGGAAAATACAATTTAAAATCTGAATTTGTCTTTTTTTTTTTTAGATTTATTTATTTATTTGAGAGAGAGAAATGCATATGTGGGGGAGGGACAGAGGGAGCAGGAGAGAGAGAATCTCAAGCAGATTCTCTGTAGAGCAGAGCCCAGGGTGGGGCTTCATCTCAGGACCCCAAGATTATGACCTGAGCCCAAATCAAGAGTAAGATGCCTAACCGACTGAGCCACCCAAACGCCTCTGAATTTGTCTTATAGATGTACTACATTGACTTCATAGGTTTCATCAGGGGAGGAAGTTGCTGAAATGGGCTGCTCCAAAATATCTTACAAGAAAGGGATCCCTGGGTGGCGCAGCGGTTTAGCGCCTGCCTTTGGCCCAGGGCGCGATCCTGGAGACCCGGGATCGAATCCCACGTCGGGCTCCCGGTGCATGGAGCCTGCTTCTCCCTCTGCCTATGTCTCTGCCCCTCTCTCTCTCTCTCTGTGACTACCATAAATAAATAAAAATTAAAAAAAAAAAAGAATACTCAAATACTACAGTCCCTGAGAATCTCTACTACAGAGGTATTAAGGTTCATCGGATTTTAGGAAGTCCTTTATAAAGTGTTCATTCTTTAGGAAGAGGGAACACATAGCCTTAAGCAGCTCAGCATGGATTAGTTTACCACACTGGGCAGGAAAGACAGGGCTGAACCAAGGAAAATGCAACATTTGCCAGGTAAGAAGGTTCCAGCTTAGAGGGTTGTCTGGTGAGAGAGTAAGGGGTCTTAGGTGGGGTCTTAAGTGCCCTTTGCAAACTAGGGTTCATTTTAGTACTCAGAGGAGGGGAAAGGGAAATTAGCTGAAAAAGAGGGGCACCGAGGAGGAGAATTATTTACTTCACCATATTGTTTAGGGCAACGTTGCTAAGAAAAAGTAGCTGAAATGGTTTAAATGAAGCTATAGTCAAGTCTTGATGATTTGACTCAACTTGTCTAAACGATATTAAGGCTATAAGCCCTCATATGTTTTAGATAAAATGATTACTGATACTAAATAAAAGAAAAAAATGTTATATATACATATTTCCCTGTTTGAAGTTAAAGCTGACTAGTAGTCAGAATTTGACTCTCTTGGGGAGCTCATTTCTGATTTGCAACTGTTTCTAGTGATGGGCGGGCATGGAGGAAGCTGTGCCAAGTCATCGCACACTTACAGCACTGCCGAGGGGCTTTCCCCCTAGACAGGAACTAGTTCACTGGAGCTCTGGTGCAGAGAGAGGCCCAGGTAGGTGAAATGTTTCTGTAATTGCCTCGAGGAAAAAGAGAGGGCCCAGGGGGATTCATCTGCCCAAGGGATCCCCTTCCTGGTTATAATCTAATTCCTTACGTGTTTGTGGACCAGATGGGTGGAATTAAATCTTCTAAGGTGTTGTGGTTAGATGGCTTTTAAAATGTCTGGAAACTCCTGGAAATGTGAGAAGTCATCTTTCTCTTTGAAAAGACCATCTTCTTGTGGTTCAGATGTGGGCTTTTGAAACTGAAACTATTACCACGCCTGTAGCTATAGGGTGGAGTCTGTTCTCCCTTTTCCCCTATTGGGGTGCACATGAAGGCTCTCAAATTCTTGACTAATGCTTGCGTTTTGATAAGCAGAGCTCTAAGATAGCAGGAAGCTATTGAAGAAGGTCCTTGCTTTCTTCAGATCCCTCTAGAAAAACTGGTTTTCTCAAACTCATTACAGTCATTCAAAGCATCTATACATGAGTCTGCTTGTGCTGTCTTGGAAATAAGCTACAACAACAAAAATCTCAGGAGGGTATGTAAGTGGGTTGAAAGGTGGCAGGGCAGAAAAAGTTTATATAGATATAGGTTTTATATCTAAGATGAACTCTGAAATACTATAAATTAAGCATCATCTGAAATTGTTCCCTGAAGTCAGCTCAAATGTAGATTCTTATCCATTGTAGGTACTGAATTACCTGTTGTTTTTAAAAGATTTATTTATTTATTATTTGAGAGAGCAAGTGAGCAGGGAGAGGGGCAGGGGAAGAGACTCTCCAGTAGCTTCCCCACAGAGTGTGGAGCCCGTTGCAGGGCTCGATCTCTCGACCCTGTGACCATGATCTGAGCAGAAATCCGGAGTCAGCCGCTCAACTGACCGAGCCACCCAGGCGCCCCAATATTGAATTGTCTTGAAACTGGATGTGCCGCAGTGGTCAAGAAAGTTAAAGCCCGTTCATTCGCCCTGGGCAACAAGACAAAACAAAACAGAAGACCAGGGCCTATCTGCACTTGGAATATGGTGTATTGCTTAACTTGCTTAACTTCAAGAAAAGTCTAATGAGACAGGAGCCAGTCAAGAGAACAGCTGAAATAATCAAAATTGGGGCTTCCACATCCCTCCACAAAGAGCTACTTAAATCGCAGAATTCTGCAGTGTAAACAGAAGGATGATGCTATGGCTGTACCGTGTCCACCGAAAGCACATATAGCGAAGCCCTCACCCCCAGCACCTCCGAATGTGACTGCATTTGGAGAGAGGGCCTTTAGAGAGGTGATGAAGTTAAAATGGGAGTCCTGAGGGTGAGCTCTAATCCAACGTGACTAGTGTTCTTATAAGGGTTACAAATATACAGGAAGAGACAGATGTCAGACGTGTGTGCGCACGCGTGGCATCCGCCATGGTAGGACACCGGGAGTAGGCAACCAGCTACACGCTAGAGAGAGAGGGGTCTCAGGAGAAGACAACCCTGTTGACTACTTAGAGCCTCCAGAGAGAGTGTGGCCCTGCCGACACCTTGATCTCAAGCTTCCGGCCTCCAGAATTGTGAAACAGTAAATTTCTGTTGTTTAAGCCACCCAGTCTTTGGTACATTGTTATAGCAGCCAAAGCTGACTAATACAGATGAGAACACATATGATCAAGTAATTTAAAATTAGGAAGGGTCTGGGAAAGATAATGTGATTATCTCAGGATACCTCTAGGTCAGGTTTTCTTAAAGTCTGTATGCTACTCGCATCAGAATTACCTATGATATTTTCTAAAAAGCAGGCTGGCTCCCAGGCCCCTGTGGGAGTACTGAAGTGTTTTGGTATGAGGCCCAAGAATCCATCTTTTCAATAGACATCCCGAGTGGTGTTTTGCAGGCTAATGTCTGAGACGCACTGTGAAAGGTCCTGCTCAACCTCTGGCCCTTTTTTGGGCCTGGCTGGTATTAATTACATCTCAGCAAGTGCTGGTGTATCTGGTGCTCTGGCGGATGCTCACTAATCCAGGAACCAGGTATAAATCCCATTGTATGTTCTCTCTAAATGTCAGCCAGTGTTTACCAACATGTGGGAAATCCTGAAGGGGATAGATCAAATAGAATCCAGGTGCCTTACCTGTCTTACTTGCTCAAAAATCTCATGATATATAAAGAAGAACTCAACACCAAGAAAACAATTAAAAAATGGGCAGGGGACATAAATTGGTACTTTTCCAAAAAAGACATACAGATGGCAAACAGATACATGAAAAGATGCTCAACATCTGAATAATCAGGGAAAGGCAAATCAAAACAACAATGAGGGATCACCCCACACCTGTCAGAATGTCTAAAATATAAGAAATAAGTGTTGGCGAGGATGTGGAGAAAAAGGGACCCTCATGTATTGTTGATAGGAATGCAAGCTGGTACAGCCACTGTGGAAAACAGTTCCTCAAAAAACTAAAAATAGAACTACCATATGATCCAGTAATTCCACTGCTGGTATTTACCCAAAGAAAACAAAGACACTAATTCAAAAAGATATGTGCATGCCCATGTTTATTGCAGCATTGTTTATAATAGCCAAGATATGGAAACAACCTAAGTGTCCATCCACAAATGAATGGATAAAGAGGATGTGAGGGATATATATATATATATAAATATATTATTCAGCCTTAAAAGAATTAAATCTTACCATTTACAACAACATGGATGGATCTAGAGGGTATAATGTTAAGTGAAATACATCAGAGAAAGAAAAATACAATATGATTTCACTCATATGTGGAATTTAGGAAACAAACCAAAGGAACAACAACAAAAAAGATATAAACCAAGAAACAGACTCTTAACTATAGAGAACAAACTGGTGGTTCCTGAGGGGAGGTGGGTGGGAGGATGGGTGAAATAGGGGAAGGGGATTAAAAACACATTTATTGTGATGAGTAATGTACAGAATTGTTGAATCATTATATTGTGCATCTGTAACTAATGTAATGCTTTCTGTTAACTATACTTGAATTTAAAAAAAGAGAATATGATGGCATATTTTGAACAATATAGTGCATATACCATTTGCCTCATAAGATTTATTTAAAGATGCTACTACCATGGTATCTAAATTCTCAGAGAAAATACAGAGGACTAGAAAGGGCATATCTAACTTTTCTACTGCTAGTAAAGGGAATGGAAAGTTGTAAGAGGGCCTGTGCCTTTATACGCCCTACATAGTTAAAATATATTAGCAAAGGAGATAAATAACATCTATAAAGACAAATGGAAAGGAATCTAATCAATTCTTTTAGCCAGAGCCCGGGCTGAAACATCGCCAGAGGGAATGGGAATAGAAAGTCTTCTTTCTTATGGCATAAAGGTGAATTCTCTTTCTTCCACCTGTGGACCAACGAGAGAATTAAAGAGAGACAAAGAAATAGTTGAGAGTCCACAGCAAACGCGGTAACAAGTATCTTCAAAATAGGCAGTATAGGTGGCATTCTGATTTAGACGTTGTTAGTTCACTAGGAACATGTAAGAACTGCTCCCAACCCCTATTTAAAAATTTAATTAAGGGATATAAGATTTTAAGGTGTTTTTTTTTTTTTTTTTTAAGTGAAATTTAGGTAGGCCGCTTGAGAATGTTCAGGTGGCCAGGTCACTGGGTTACTGGTCCCTGCTCCTTCCTGCGGCCCAGCATCTGAAACAGAATGCAACCCCCGTGCTCCCGGAGTGCCCGGGGCTGCCCAGGGAGGGGTACCTGGGGCCACCAGGCTTTGAGCACCGGAGAGCAGGCCCTGCCTAAGGGTTTTCCTTCCTTGAACTACATTTCAGTGTCTCTGTGTAGACCACCCCATTCCCATTGGATTCGGTTTTTTTTTTTGGGGGGGGGGGGGTGTTTTGTTTTTTTCCTTTAGGGGGAATGGGGGTGGGGACACGGATGGGGAATTGGAGTTGTCCCTAATGGGCTGGGTGCTCTCCAGAAACCAGAATTCTGGCACTTAAAATGAATTGATCTTAAACTCTCGACCTGAATGCCCTGGGGAGGTGGAGAAGCCGTGAGAGCCACTGGGCCTCGTTAGGAAGGGAAAGAGCACCTCAGGCCCTCCCCGGAGACCGCTTCCCAGCTGGGGAACCAAGCGGTCAGCCGCAGGCGGGGGCGCCCTAACAATGCGAGCCGGCGGGGCGGGGGGCGGGGGGGGGGGGGCTGAGAGGGGCTCCCGCCCGGCCCGCGGCGCCCCCCGCCTGGAGCAGGGCCCGCTGCCCTTCCCCAGGCCCGGCCGGGCCGCCGGCTCCCCGGGACCCGGGCTCGGCGAGGTCCCGCCGGCCTAGGGCCCTGCTGCCCCAAGGGCCCGCCCCGCGGACGCGCGGGGTCGGGGCCGCGGCGGCGGCGGCGGCGGCGGCGGCGGCGGCGGCGGCGGCGGCCGCGGAGCCTTCATTAGAGGGCGCTCTGGGGGCGGCCCCGCCGCCGCGTCTGCTCCCGCCGCGTCCTCCCGCCGCCGCGCCGCGCCGCGCCACCCGGCGAACGCCGCCCGGCCCGGGGAGCGAGGGTGGGCGCCGCAGCCGCAGCCGCAGCCGCAGCCGCAGCGGGAGCGGGAGCGGGAGCGGGAGCGGGCCCGGGCCCCGCCGCCGCCTCCTTCCGCCGGCCCCGCCGCCGGCCATGCATTCTTCCGGCGCCTCCGGCTCCCGCAGCCCGGGCCGGGGCCCGGCCAGCCTGAGGTAACCGCGGCTCGGCGGGCGCGGGGCTGCGGCGGCGCGGGGCCCGGAGCGGCGCGGAGGGGGCGGGGACCGGCTGTCGTCGTCGTCGTCGTCGTCGTGCGGCCCGGGGCGGCGGCGGCGGCGGCGGCATGAGGGACGAGGGCGCGGTAGGCCCCGAGGAGGAGGCGGGGGCGCGGGGCATCCGCCCGCCTCCCCGGACCCGCCCCGGTGACAGGTCCGGCCTCTGAGTCCCCACCGTCCCTCTGTCCGCAGGCAGCCGCGAGGGGAGTAGGGCGCCCGCGCGCCTCGGCCGCCGCCGCCGCCGCCGCCGCCGCCGCCGCGTCCATGCCCGCGACCCCTCGGCCGGGGACCCCCGCCGCCGCCCGCCGTCCGCGCCCGCTGAGGTGAGCCGGGCGCCCCCGCCGCGCCCGCCGCCCCCGCCGCGCCCGCCGCGCCCCCTCCCCGAGCGCTGCCGCCGCCCCTCCCTCCCTCCCCGCTCGGGGACCCCCTTCTCCTCATCCCTGCGGCTCCCTGCGGCTCCCTGCGGCCCGGCGCCCTCCCCTCCCCCGGCCCCGCCGTCCTTCCTCCTCTCGCCGTGTTGGCCCCCACTTTCTTCCTCTTACCTTTCGGCCCTCTTGTCTAGGCCCCTCTCCTTTTAAAAAATAAAAAGGGGGGGTGGCGGCGGCGGCGGCGGCGAGCAACCCCCCGCGTCTGTGCCGCCAGCGAACCCTGTGAGCGTAACTCCGGCTGCTCAGCGAGGGACCCGCGTACGGCGCGGCGGCCGCGAGGCGGGGGGAGGCGGCGCGGGACCCGGGTGCCCCTGGGGCGCCCGGGGCGTCCGAAGCCAGCGGGCCGCTTGCCTTCCCCTAGGTCCACGCAGCAGGACTGCGGTGAGGCGCGGCTCGCCAGTGAGCGGGAGTAGTAGTATCCTTCGCTAAATATATTATGACATCCCCTGCGCGGGGCGAGCGGCTCCCTTGACCTTGCGCGGCTCCTCCCCGCTCGCCCCGGCCCCCCTCGGGAATCTCCCCGGATCGCTCTCGCCGAGGTACACGCCGCACCAGCACAGCGGAGCCCCTCGGTCTTCCTCGCGTGGGGTGCGTGTGCGTGTGCGTGTGCGTGTGTGTGTGTGTGTGGTGTGGTGTGTGCGCCGGAGGCGTTTTCGGTGTTGGGGACCGTTTGGAGGTGTGGATCCCTTTTTAAATGAATTTTCCTCTCGCCTCAGGAAGACAGGACGGCCGCCCATGTGAGCATGGCTGTGACTTTGGAAGAAGCGCCGTGGCTGGGCTGGATCGTGGTGAAAGCCCTGGTGAGGTTTGCCTTCATGGTCGCCAACAACCTGGTTGCTATTTCATCCTACGTCTGCTATGTGATCGTACTTCAGCCCCTGCGACTGCTGGACAGTAAGCGGTTCTGGTATATTGAAGGAATCATGTATAAATGGCTTTTAGGAATGGTGGCTTCTTGGGGATGGTATGCTGGATACACAGGTAAGAAGAGTGTGAGCACTTGTGTTTAACGCGCGTGAAACCATTTGGAATTGTTATGCTTAAGTCAGGAGCCATGATTAAATGTATGTTACACTTCAGGGGTTGAAGATGCTTTGGTGCTTTGGCTCTTAAAACAAAACAAAAATTAGATGGAAAACAATTCTATTGAGTTTTGGTGTTTTTGTCCCCACCCCCCCCCCCCCGGCCCCTGCACCCCCACCCCAAAATCCCGATTTAGGAAGGATGATAGTTTGAGATGTATAATTTCATAGTGATATATGATGAATTTCTTAAATCATTATGTTTTGAATGTGCTTGGCATTTATCAAAACCCGTCTGCCAAAACTCACCCAGAGGAATAGGAGTGGGTTATACAAGACTTTGAGGGCTTATAAAATGAAATAACGTATCTAGCTCATAAATGCGTTAGGAATTGAGAAGAAGAACTGAGCCTTATTTGTGCTAAGGTAGTTCAGTAAGTTTTTTCATTTAATGTAGTATTGGACTGTGTTAATGTTTTGAGCCAAGCAAAACATGGCTTTCTTTTTCTGTTACGTATGTTTCTTTTGTTTACCAGAATCTATATTTTAATCTCATAAATCTGTGTTGGACTAATAAATATAAGAGTTAAGTTTTATCTGTCTTAAACCTGATTTATTTTCTGAGTGTCTCTAAGTAGATTTATACTTCTACCATTAAATTGCATTTTGGGGAGCAGGAATAATGATATTCTGAAGCGGACTTTTAAAGAACTAAATAAGAAGTAGTGTTTATTTTTTATTTTCTGTTCATAAGCCTTATGTTCTTTGAGAACTTGGGCCTCTGCTGTGAAAATTCTTGAAAATTCTGTGTTGCTTATTACATTTATTTGGCTTTTTTTCCCCTAAGAATTAGGATGATGAAAAAAAAAAAAAGCATTGAGGTTTCTAGCACTTGTCTTAGACATTGAGGCTTTTATCACAGAATTGTATAATTGATAGCTTCCTTAAGAGATCATGCCGCAGATGCTGCAGTCAGTGGAGTCTGGAATTCATAGCTTGGAAGAGTGAGGAGGGCACGAGGGTACTCTCAGGGTCAAACAGCATGGCAGTTCCCCATTTTAAATTCTCTGTCTCCTTCTTTCCTGCCCAGGCTGCATCTGCAGATTTTATCCATACACACAAGAGAAAAGGACTGACAACACATAGCTTTTATGGAGTCTGACAGACTCTTGCTAGGTCAGAGTGCTCTTGGTTGCCCCACATGAAGCATTTTTTTCCTTCTTGCAAAGCTATTTATTATTCTGCAAGACCTAGAGCTCCCAGAATAGTGTATGCTTTGCATCCTTGTCTGGGTGTCATTGAGATCCTGATGCTCTTTGGATACAGTAGGTGAACTTCTAGTCCTTTTTTAGAACCTTGTGGTGGTAGTAGTAGTGGTGGAGAGAAAAAAAAAATGAAGTTCTCATCTCTGATGCTGAATTCTTACCTGAGTTATGCTGCTGTCTTAGAATTGCTTTGCCCTGTATAGTTTAAGCATCACCAAATATGGTATGTGGTACTAGTGACTTTGCTCTGCATGTAATACGCTTCTTTGCTGGTTTTTAATGAACTCACAGTATTTTTAGATAAAGTTCAAGAAGTTCGTTTTTACTTAAACACGATGAAATTAGTGAAACGTTTGTGTGTGGTTTCTTTGCGTATATGTGCTAGCATGATGGGCAGCTGAAAAACATTTGGTATTGACCTTGAGATCACACTGAGTGCAGTGGTGCTGCTTGAAGTGAAAGTTATCCTTTGGCCACTGCATGGCCGCAGCGCATTTCTGAGTATATTTTCTTGTGTTGTCTTTCTCTTGTTGACTATGGAACTGCAGAGTTTCTTTTGCCACCTGCTTGGAAAGTGGTCTTGGCGTGATCCACATATTTTAGCCTTTCTGAAGCATCTGTTCTCTTCAGGCTACTGCATTCTGACCATTTAAATAGACTGTTTCCATGTTTATGTTTTTTTTTTTTTTATATTTATTTATGATAGTCACAGAGAGAGAGAGAGAGAGAGGCAGAGACACAGGCAGAGGGAGAAGCAGGCTCCATGCACCGGGAGCCCAATGTGGGATTCGATCCCGGGTCTCCGGGATCGCGCCCTGGGCCAAAGGCAGGCGCCAAACCACTGCGCCACCCAGGGATCCCTCATGTTTATGTTTTAAATGGTTTTCCTATAGGTGAAATACTTTGAGAGGGTCTGGTCATGGTCTGATCATAAGGGAACGCAGTCAAGAGGTCAAACAAATGTAGGAATGACTTTCGTGGAAAGCCACAGCTGGGTTAAAGAAGCACCACAAGCAGGGACTGATGAGCAGATGTACACACCAAAGAGTCTAGATTATTTTAGCCTTTGTCTGGATTACATATTCCATTTCTTCCCTTTGTATCAAGAGGAAGGTGGATTTCAGATTTTTCCTTCCTCTGTACTAAAGTTTCACAGATGGAAGGTTGAATGTTGCCAAAGGAATTCTGCTCAGCAGATTTGGGATGTTCATGCTTTGGAATAAAAATTGCCAAACTTTGTTGAAAGGCACTTCTGAGGAAAACTTAAATATTAATTAATTAAATCTTAATTGGGAAGCTGAAAATTGAATATTGGTATTAAATGTCATTTTTTCAAATTGTGACATTTAGTCTAAGACAAGTCAGTCAGCCAGCTCTGCTGCTCATGTTGACTATCTAACTGACACAAACCCACATGGTAGGTCCTTAGCCGAATGGGGCTATTTAAATTTAAACTGATTAAAGTGAAATAAAATTTAAATACACTTTCTCAGTCACACCAATCACCTTTCCAGTGCTCGGTACTAGGTGGCTAGGGGCTACTGTAGTGGAAAGCACAGACACAGAACGCTTGCATCTTACCACAGAAAGTTCTCTTGGACAGATCTGATAAATAGTATGCCTTTCTCCTTTTTCTTAGGAAAATGCATTTTACCTTTATAAAAAGGATATCTTTCTTTTCTTTTAAGATTAATTTATTTATTCATGACAGACAGAGAGAGAGAGGCAGAGACATAGGCAGAAGGAGAAGCAGGCCCCATGTAGGGAGCCCGACATGGGACTGGATTCCCGGTCTCCAGGATCACACCCCGGGCTGAAGGCGGCGCTAAACCTCTGGTCCACCAGGGCTGCCCAGGATAGTTTTCTGAACATAATTTTAAACTTTTTTTTTTTTTTTTTTTTTTTTTTTTTGTGAAGACAGGAAGATTTATTAAAGTTTTATAAAACTATCTTTTAATTTGAGATAGTTGTCACAAAAATGAGTCCTTAAAACTCAGACTCGTTTCTTGGATGGCAAATGGTGAGGCTAGTCAGCGACTACCAAGAACTTGAATGAACATTCTTTACTTAGTTTGTGTTTTCAGAGCTGGAGTACTGCCTGTGACACAGAACACAGTGAAAGGGCTTTTCTGGTCTTTTGCCTGTTTGTGACTTTCCAGGGGAACACATTTCTTGAAAGAACTCTGGGGACATTGGGATTTTCATCCCCAACTTGCTACTAGGTAGTGATGATTGTTGCTACCACGTTTCCTTTCATGGAAAGTGCTGTATAAACATCTCATGTTGAGGAAAAATTTGTATACTGCCTTTGCCCTGATATTTCAAGAGCAAGCCAAAAGAGGTACTAGCTTAACTAATGATCCATTTCTGCTGTTTTCTTCAGATCTGGGATAAATTATGACACTTCCCTCCCCTCAATTTAAGTGAAGACTGACAAATTCAGAGAGGGTTTTTTTTTTAATAAAATATGTTTTAAAATAGTTTATTTTAATTTTCATTCGCGTATCTTAATACATTCATTGTTCGGGATCCCTGGGTGGCGCAGCGGTTTAGCACCTGCCTTTGGCCCAGGGCGCGATCCTGGAGACCCGGGATCAAATCCCACATTGGGCTCCCGGAGCATGGAGCCTGTTTCTCCCTCTGCCTATGTCTCTGCCTCTCTCTCTCTCTCTGTGACTATCATAAATAAATAAAAATTAAAAAAAAATTCATTGTTCCCCATCCAAAAACATGCAATTAAAGTCTCTTACACAAAATAATTAAAAAGCTCTTTACAGATAGAGACATGGTCTTTATAACCCTAGAGCCTAGTTTGTTACCTGAAGCTCGCAGAGTGCCCCTTAAATATTCTTGAATGGTTCCTTTTTTCTTTCTTGGTCCCAGCTGAGGTGTGTTGGCTGCCTACCTTCCTGAAACATCTGATGATCAGGGCATTGCAGTCCACGAAACACAAACCCTGAACTGGATCATGTTTTTTTTACACACATACACATTAGATATATTTCCTACAATGTCATATTTGTTAGTTTAACACACCTTCATTGAGCTTCTGTTATGTGTGGGAACAGGTATCCTGGAGGGACTGAGATGCACAAGACATAGTGGCTGACTTTAAGGAGTTCACAGAAGCCTTGGTGCGGAAGATAGCACACTGACAATGAAAACGTCCTGGTATAATGCTCTAATGGAGATGTACCATGGAATGAAAGAGGTGGGAGCCTCTCACATCAGTGGTAGGTGGTAGCAGAGAGGGAACAGGGAATTTAGGGCCTGAGCAGCTTTAAATGCCTTTTTTTTTCCATTAGGGAAATATTTTCTCTGTGGATCTAACTGGATAATCTGTAATTATAATGGATTTAAGAGACTTACTTAATATGTCGGTTTAAAATCTGTATCTTTGTGATGGTAATATTAACTAACATTCATTGACATATAAGTGAAGCAGGGTCCTCAGTATTTCAGGCACTAAAGGCTTACAACAGTCTTAACCAGGCTGGTGTAATAGTAATACCTTCCTTTCGTTATTGTGATATTTAGATAGGTTTGTGTTTTAGTCGTGTTAGTTGCTTTATATGATTTTCTTAGTTCTCTGTTGATAGTAACTGTTAGTTCTCTTCAAGGAACAAAGCTAAAATTGTATTTAAATCTTCTCTTCTCTCTTCCCCTTTTCCTTCCCCATTACCCAATCTCAGTCAATACTCAATAATATTTATTCACGATAGTGTTTGCATTTGTAATATTATATATGCTTGTACTTTAGTACTTGATTTGTGAGCTTTAAGACAATCCATTGACTCCCAGCTATTATATCAAAGTAGTCAGTAAGCTTACTATATTTCCGGCTCATTCTCTCTCAATTTTTTATTTGCATTTATATGTTGTCAAGGCCTATAATATTTATGTTCTATTTATCACCTTATCTCCTTCTGTGTTAGTCCTAATTCTTCAGTTGAAAATATATATAATGCTCACCCAGGCACTTTTACAGTTTTTTCCCAGTCATTCTTTGGTTGGCTGAAGGTCATTCTCTAGTAGTTTCTCAATAAGGAATCATGGGAATGATATGGCAGTATTATTCTTACAAACAATATTATTCTTACAAAAAGTTTTAGAACTTCCTATCTTGTTGCTTTACATTTGAAGGATAGCTTAGCAGGTAATAAAATCCTTGGCTCACCTTTTCCTTGAGTAATATAGGCGTATACAAATGTCTTCTGACATTAAATGTTGCTGTGGAGATGTCTGAAGCCAGCTTGGGTTTTTTTCCCCCATTATTAATGATTGGGTCTTTTTTGCTTATCTGCTCAAAGGATTCTTTCTCTCTAATATTTAGTAATTTTACTAGGATATGCTGACATAAGATAGGCTGGCACATGTATGCCTTTTATTATGTAGCTTTAAATCTATTTTAATTTCAGGGACGTTTTCTTTAATTATATCGTTAAATATTTATTTTGTTTGCTTGTTTTGGTTTTCTTCTTTGGCAACCCTAATTTTATGTTTCTTGGATCTCCTTTTGTGTATTTTTTTAATCTGTTGGTTTCTCGTTAATCATTTTATTTTATTTTATTTTATTTTTAATTTTTATTTATTTATGATAGTCAGAGAGAGAGAGAGAGAGAGAGGCAGAGACACACAGGCAGAGGGAGAAGCAGGCTCCATGCACCGGGAGCCCGACGTGGGATTCGATCCCGGGTCTCCAGGATCGCGCCCTGGGCCAAAGGCAGGCGCCAAACCGCTGCGCCACCCAGGAATCCCTCGTTAATCATTTTAAACACTTTTTCATGTGTTAGTTTCTGTCTTTAATGTCTCTTACTGCGTCTTCTGCAGTGTCTCTTCTCTTTGTTCTCATTTCAGTTTCTTCGTGATTTCTGTGATGGTTCTGTGATTCTTCTGTTTCTTTCTTGAGTAATACCAGTTCATGCTTTCACTATTCCTCTTGTTTAGAAATTTCTTCCTTGAGTTTTTATATTTATGCTTTGTGGTTGTCTTCATAGTGGTAGTGACTTTACTGATTTTCTTAAATTCATGCAATAATATTTCGTTATAATTTTTACCTTATCTATTGTGATATTTTTCTAGTGAGCATTCTTTGACAGCTGGTACATTATGCTGCTCATTTCTACCATTTTTCTTGTGATATCTCTAAGTGAATACTGTACCAGCTACCCTTTTATTCCTTGTACTTTGATGAATTGGATTTTTCTCAGTCAGCTATTTGTAGGAGGTGTGGGTAGGAGGACCAGGGTAGAATCCAGATGTCTGCCTCAGAGAATGTCTTTTTTTACATAGGACACCTGAGTGTGCTTCTCTATGTTGCCTGCCACAGCTCCTCTGCTTCTCCAGACCAGACTGAGTCTAAGTGGCTTTTTGCCACCACTTTTGGACTTCCCACTCCTTCCTTTGCGGCTGTGACTGGAGGGACACATGCCAGTGTAAATCCCTTTACTTAAAGAAGTGCATTTTTACTGTGGTTTTTGGAGACCTACCACTACTGGGCAGTCCTCATCACATGCCACATTCTGTCTCTGCTCTCCACTCCCATCATAGATGCTTTATGATATCAGCCTTATTTGATCTTAGTCCTGATCTCATGTATTTTGGAGTTTTTGTAAAAATTTTTGTTTTTCTTCCAGGTTTGCTAAAAAAAAGGGGGGGGGATTTTGTAAAGATTTTTTTTTCTCTTTCTCCTTGTTGCTATGTGTGTTTTTCAGAAAGATTCATGTCTATAACTTTACCATGTTCATATCAGAAAGTATAACATAAGATTTTTATTCAACTATTTATTTATAATTCAGATAGCTCTATCACCATCCTATTATACTACTAGTTGATTATTATAAACTGGAGACCAGTTTTACCACCTAATTCATTTTCTTTCTTTTCTTTTTTTTTTTTTTTTTTGGTAATCTCTATACCTAGTATGTGGCTCAAACTCACAACCCTGAGATAAAGAGTTGCAGGCCCTCTGACTGAGCCAGCCAGGTGCTCCCGTAATTAATTTTCTTTTTGTTTTTTTAAGATTTTATTTATTTATTTATTTGAGAGAGAGTGAGTGAGTGAGCGAGAGAGCATGCACAAGCCAGAGGGAGAGGGAGAAGCAGACTCCTCACTGAGCAGGGAACCTGACACAGAGCTCAATTCCAGGACCATGACCTGAGTCAAAGGTAGATGCTTAACCGACTGAGCCATCCAGGCACCCTGCTAATTAATTTTCTTTAAGGTCTGTTCAAAAGCAAGAAATAGCCTCCCCAATTTTTTTTTTTTTTTCTCCTGGTGGTTCCCAAACGGTTTTGATTCTTGGATGACTTATCAGTAAAGTTAAGACATCCACTCGGTTTCCACTTGGCTACACTAAAAAAAGAGTCACCAAAATGAGTGAAGGAAGTGAATTACTTTTAGTACTTCAGTAAGGAATGTGAATGAAGTGTAATCTTATTACTGGTCTGGTCTGTGGATCATCTTGAAAGCTTTAGGGATAACCAATGCCGCCTAAACTTCGATAAATACATTTATAGTATATTACATATACTAAATATATTAAGCATATATAATATGTAATACATGTTAATTATATATAAAGTATATATTAAATATGTATAGTATATTTATAGTTTGTTATAAACTAATTTCAAGAGTTTCTTTTCAGAGTTTGCACTCTAGTGGCCATATTTAGCAGCTGATGTGCTTTCTTTGGCCTTTGCACTATTTCAACTTTTTTTTTTGATTAGTTGCCAACATTTCAAAATTAGGGAGATTTCACAAAACATAAAAAATAAAGCCAAGACTTCCATGGGATATTAGAATTTTGGCTGTGCCAGACCCTTATTCCTGTCTGGCAGGAGTTTTTCTGGAGCTAAGTGATGGCCACCTCCTTCAGATGGAGCCTGTGGTCTCTAGTTCACCCCAGATATCCCACTGCTTCCCTGTCTTACTCTGGGCCTGCTTTGCTCATTTATAATACCTGCTTAGGGGATCCCTGGGTGGCGCAGCCGTTTGGTACCTGCCTTTGGCCCAGGGCGCGATCCTGGAGACCCGGGATCGAATCCACGTCGTGCTCCCGGTGCATGGAGCCTGCTTCTCCCTCTGCCTGTGTCTCTGCCTCTCTCTCTCTCTCTCTCTGTGTGACTATCATAAAAAAAAAAAAAAAAAAAAAATTATAATACCTGCTTAGACCCCAGAGGTATAGGTGAGATTTATTTTTAAAAGCTCAAATAATAATTACTAGTCTGTTTCTGTTAGGCATATGATAGTTTTGCATTTATATGCCTTACCAGTGCCTATAAGCTCATGAGTTCTACTACTAAAAACCGAAAGTTTATTAGAGACCTCAGCTATGGATTTCATGTAGTAAAGGCATGTAATGGGAACTGAAAAATTAAGTGCCATTAGTAAGAATGTGGTCACAAGGTTTTTCAGATTTCATGTACTATATTACTAACCTAGTGAAGTGTTTCCTACTGTTATACACTCATTAATTAGTAGATTAGTTCATTTCTTCTGATTATAATCCTGTAAAATCTAGATTGTTTTTTAAAATATTTATTTATTTACTTTAGAGAGACTGAGTGGGGAAAGGGGCAGAGGGAGAGACTTTTCAAGCAGACTCCCTGCTGAGCATGAAGCCTAACGCAGGGCTCATTCTCAAGACCCATGAGATCATGACCTGAACTGAAACCAAGAGTTGGCCATTCAATTGACTGAGCCACCTAAGTGCCCTATAAAACATGGATTATTAAAATTAATTACTTCTCTTTGCTTTTCACATTTTGAAATATGAAAAACAAAGTAAGCCCAGTTGATTTATCTATAGTATAAAACTAATATTATGAAAAGCATGTATAAATTTTAGTTGTGAGGTTATACTTTTTCTTATCGTTTAATAGGTCTGATGCAGTTTGCTGGTATAACACCTTTCCCATACTTTTTGTTTTGAAGATTTTATTTATTTATTTGAGAGACAGAGAGCATGAGTAGGGGAGGACAGGCAGACAGAGAGGGTGAAGTAGACTCACCGATGAGCAGGGAGCCTGACGTGGAGCTTGATCCCAGGACCTTGGGATCATGACCTGGGCTGAAGACAGAGCCTTAACCGACTGAGCCATCCAGGCACCCCTCAAACGTTTTTTCTACTCATTAAACCTTAAGAAACATTTTGAATCATGTACATAAGATACATTTTGCATATGCTATTAATTTGAAGCTTGCATTATTTGGCACTTTAAGAGAAAAAAATCTGTAAATTTAAAAACATCAAGATGTTTCTGAATCATCAGAAGACTAAACTATGATCAGTTTAGATTTAGTGTTAAGAATATATAATATATATTTAAATTGAGGTATAATTCACATACCATAAAATTCACTATATTAAAATGTACAATTCAGTGGTTTTTAGTATGGTCACAAGATTTTTCTACTCATCTCTACAAGATTGTACAGCCATCACCACTGACTAATTCCAGAATATTTCATCACCCTCAAGAGAAACCCAAGCCCATTAGCAGTCACTCCCCATTTCCTCCTCCCTTCAACCTCTGGCAACCATTAATTTATGTTCCGTGTCTATGGATTTGCCTATTCTGGATGTTTCATATAAATGGAATCGTATAATATGTGGTCTTTCACTTAGCATAATGTTTTTAAGGTTCACCCATATTGTGACATGTGTCAGTACTTCATTCCTTTATAATACTCCATTGCATGGATAGACCACATTTTGTTTATACATTCATCAGTTGATGAACATTTGGGCTGTTTCCACATTTTAGCTATTGTGAATAATGCTATGAACATTCATGTGCAAGTTTTTGTGTGAACATATGTTTTCAATTCTCTAGGACCTAAGAGTCAAATTGCTGGGTCATATGATAATTCTATGTTTAACTTTTTGAGGAACTGCCAAATTGTTTTCCATAGCAGCTGTCCCATTGTACATTCCCACCAGCAATGTAGAAGAGTTCCAGTATCTTTGCATTTTCACTAAGACTTACTATTTTCCAGCCTTTTGTTATTCTTTTAATTTGGCCATCCTAGTGGATATGAAGTGGTAGCTCATTATAGTTTAGATTTGCATTTCTCTAATGACTAATGAATGATAGATATTGAGCATTTTTTATTTGTTCATTAGGCATTTGTATATATTTGGAGGAATGTCTATTCAAATCCTTTGCCTGTTTTAAAATTAAGTTGTTTTATTGTTGAGTTATGAGTTTCTTTCTACATTCTGTATATTACACCTATATTTTTTCATTGGTTGATTACACTTTTGCTGTCAGATCTTAGAACCTACTGCCCAACTCAATGGCATGAATATTGTTACCTATATTTTCTTTTGAGTTTAGCTTTTATGTTTAGGTCTCTGATCCATTTTGAGTTAATTTTTCTATATGGTGCATGTGGAAATCCAGTTGTCCTAGCATTCTTTGTTGAAAAGACTCTTCTTTCCACATTGAATGATTTTTGGCATCCTTGTTGAGAATCACCTGAAAGGATTGGAATCAATATGAATTAAATTCGTATTTGGGTTAAGTGACCCCCCCCTTCTTACCTCTTTACTGAGGAGATGCTTCATAGTTATGTGTTTCACTAGTAGTTGTCTTAGAAATATGGTTATAAGAAATAACTATTTCTAATCTACTATCTCAAGAAAACAGGACATTAGTTGCAGAAGTATCTTGTATGATAGATCAATAAAATGCTTATTGACTACCTACTGCTAGTTAGCAAAGTTAATTAATTTGTAAGATATTGTGCTAGAGAATGTGATTTAGATTAATTCCAACCAAAAGGCTTTTTATATAGTTTTTATTTTTGATATATGGTTTTGGGACTAGTTGAGTCTGCTATTAATTATGTGTCCAAAGTGCACTTGTGAAAAGTTTTCTAAAAATGGAGATTAGTATGCACATTTTCACTTAATGTAATGGTTCTATTTTTTAAAGTTAATTGAGTTCCTTGCAGAGAAGAAAATTAACTGGAAGCCAAATTTATTTTGTAGAACAAAGTATAGATTATATGGATAAAGAACAAGGGAGTCATTTGAATAAGAATTGTGGGCTGTTTTTATGGGTAGAATAAAATTGCTTTTTGTATATGAGAGACCAAGTTGGGCAGTCATTTATTTTAATTTGTTATTGAAGTATAATTAACATACTGTGTTATATTAGTTTCAGGTATATAATATAATGATTCAGCAAATTCTATATATGACTTATACCTCCATCATAAATATACTCTAAGGGCAGCCCTGGTGGCCCAGTGGTTTAGTGCTGCCTTTGGCCCCGGGTGTGATCCTGGAGACCTGGGATCGAGTTCCGCGTCAGGCTCCCTACATGGAGCCTGCTTCTCCCTCTGCCTGTGTCTCTGCCTCTCTCTCTTTGTCTCTCTCTGTGTCTGTCTTGAATGAATAGATAAAAAATCTTTTAAAAATTATATACTTTAATTCCTTTCACCTATTTTACCCATCTCCTCCCACCTCAGCAGTTATTTCAAAACTGAAATAATCATTTAAAGCCATTTTAAGCTTCAGCTACTTATATACAGATGCACTTTTAACAAATAATAGATATTGCTAAGTAAGTGTAATATTAGAGGTAGCATGATATATTAGAACAAAGCATTGCCTTTTGAGTTAGTGTGAGTTTATATAACTTTGAGTTAGTTACTCTGTAAAGATGGAGGTTGTGTTTATCTTTTGTGAAGGCTAAGTATAAAATGAATAGGATGGTGTTTCATATTCCATAAAGAACATAATATCATTATTAATAATTATTATTAATATATTAACATCTAGGAAAACAACTAAACCTCTGGGGAAAAATATGTCTAAATGAGTAAAAGCTAACATGGGATAGTTTGAGAAATACATTTGGGGATACTCAAGCTTAGCTAATAGTATATAGCTCAATACAATTCTGCTTTAATCAATAAATAAATAGCTCAATACAATTCTTTAATCAATAAATAAAAATAGTTTATCATTAGCAATTTAAGCTATAGTCCAACTAAAATATTAACTAATATTTATGTTTATAAATTATGAAATCTTCAAAGCGATTTATGTTTAACTGTTTTCTAACTAATTCAGTCACCCATTCTGATTCCAAATACTTGAGTGCCTTCTCTGCCAGGCACTGGGCTGGTGGTGGGGGAACCGTAGCAAATAAAACAGCACAGCTCCTGTTCTTCTGCAGTTGACATTTCGTGTGGGAGGCAACAGGAGTCACATGACAACCATGTGATCACAACTGTGAAAAGGGCTGCAAAGAACAAGTGTAGGGGCTGCGAGAATAAGTAACAGAGGGCTGAATCTGGGGACAAGTGGCTTCTGGGAGGAAACAGACTGAGACCTGAAGAGTAAGCAGGGGTTGGCTGGAGGAGGGCCGGCATGTCCAGGGGATGGAAAGCTTTGGTTGTGTTTGAGGAACAAAGAAGGGATTGGGTTAGCCGCTGCATGGAGAATGAGGAGGAGAGGATCAGGAGTGGAGGTTGGAGGGCAGCTGAGGAAGCCACATCAATTGAGGTCTTGTAGAGCCTGTTAAGGATTTTGAAATTTATCCTAAGAGGAGACTGTTGGAGGATTTTAAGGAAAGAAATGAGGGAATCAGATTCCTATCTGTAATTCTAGACTCTGCCTGCCTTACAGATACAGATTAGAGGAGAGGGAGGGTGTGCAAGGGATGCCCTCAGGAAGATTGTCTCTTTATCCAGGTGAGATGACAGTTGCCTGGTCTAGGTGATGGCAGTGGAGGTGGAAAGGAGTGAACTAATCAAAGAGTTTTATGGGAGGAAGACAGGACTTTCTGAGTAATAGGACATAGAGAATGCAACAGAAAGGCAGATGGCTGGGATGACCATGAGGTTTCTGGTGTGAGCTGCTGGGTGGATAAGGAAGCTCAGAGAAGAGGCAATGTTGAGAAGAAAGAGAAAACTTTAGCACAGGGTGAGTGAGAAGCATCTAAGTGGAGCTCTGCAGTAAATATGGATATGCGTCCAGAACTGAGAGGAGAAACCTGAGCTAGAAAGATAAACGGGGACATTATCCACGGTAGGTATTTAAGGCCAGGGGCTAGAGGAGATCACCTGTGGAGACTGTAAGTGCTTGTAAGTGCCCAGGATCAGACTGAGGCAACACGACTCTGGGATGGTAGAGCTTCGGAGAACAGCTGGAGGAGTAGAAGGAACGTCTGCCCTCGGAGTGCGGTGGCAGGTCAACAGTGTTTCAAGGGAGGGGCTAGATGACTGCTGCTGACAGTTTATGTTTTGTAAGATGAGAGCTGATTTATTCTTTTACTGCATTTGGCAAGACCAGCTTCTTCAAAGTGGTAGAAGTAGAAACTGGATTGGAGTGCATTGGAGGTGAATGATGAATGGGAGGAGGTCAAGTGGAAACATGAACGTGAGACTTCCCAGAAGTTTGGCTCTGAAAGAATAGAGGGTGATAGTTGCAAGAGAGAAATTGGGTCAAGAGAAAGCTTTTCAATTTTTTTTTTTTTAATTTTGAGATAGAAGAGTCTAGATTTTGAACCACTTAGAGTAGTGCGTGATGAAACCATCCATGGTCATTTACTTCTGCGAGTCAAATATTTAGGAAACTATTCTTAGAGGAGATTGAATGAAGCAACACTCATCAGGGTTCGATACAATTCGTGGAAAGCACTTTAGTGTTGGCTTTGGTGGCAGAGGGAGGCAGGCAGCGATGCAGCGCCTCCACAATTCGATTCCGCTCTGAACTCTTACTGAGACTCTCCCTCAGCCCCTGTGCCTTCTCTCGCTGATATTCTTTATGTCCCCTGTTACATAACAAAATTAAATCAACTAAATTTGAAGATCTAATTGGCCTTATTAAACAATTTGTGAATTGGACAGCACCCCACCTAGCAAGTAGAGAGGTGCTCCCAGGATCTGTACAGAAATTGAAGGATTTTATAGGACGGTGGAGGGAGCAAGAAAGTTATTAGCAAAAGAACAGTTGTTTGTTCCAGGCAAAGCCACTTACTGGGGAAACGCAAGATGTCCTTTTTTTTTTTTTTAAGTCAAAGTGTCTTATGCAGATGACCTCATCTTTCTCTGGGGGATGGACCGGGCCCAAGTGGCGACTGATTGGTGTGGATTGACAAATTCCTGGCTGCCCAGGTTAAGATTACATTTCTGGGGGAGGTTGGAACTATAATTAGATTACATATTAAGTACCAGTTTGGGAACTTGGTCTAAGTGACAACCATTTTGAGCCTGTGGTTTTGTTTGTGTGTGCATTTTTTTTTTAAAAACATTCTCAAATCTGTTCTTCAGTTTCCTTGAAAATTTCTACCTACTCATCTAAACCCATGGCATCCTAATAGAGGATTTGGGCCACCTCCATTTTGACCTCAAATTTTTTAGTTGGGTTCTCCTTTCCAGCTTCTCTTGGCACAGGTCGAAGACCCTGAGGGCAAAGTATCCCCTGATGGGGACCAGAACCACTCCCTCAAGCAAAAAGGACAACCCTGAGCCATCAAGACCCCATCAATGACTGACCCCAAGAAGATGATCAGTTTAACCTTCACTACCTACCTGCATGTGACCCACTCACCTTTGCCCCATATTTTCCTTATAGAAACCTAGAAGCATTTTCAGCATTTTGGAGACAGTCTTTGAGACACTGGTCAGCTGTCTCCTCAGTGTTGGCCTCACTGAAATAAATGTCTTTCTTGTTCCACTGCTACTCATTTCTCTGCCTTTGTGTTTTGTTATTGGTGAGTAGCCGAGTCTGATCTGTTTGGGACCCCCAGAGCCAGGTGCTCCTACACCCCTTGACCCCCTGCACCCCTGCATGCCACTATAGTCCCACGACTCTACCCACTGCTCTAGCTTCCACTGTTACTTTCTGAGCCTCTTTGGCATCTCCTCTGTAATCATGGTTCCTAACCTTCAGGCTGCTTCAGAGTTCTTACCCTGAGGTAAGAATCCATACACATATCTAAGTACCATCTGTGGATGAATAAACAATACATCTTGTAAGCAGGTGTTGATATTTTTTGAATATATGTAGCTGTTGTTTTAACTAATAAATCCCTTAAAAGCATTATAAATGTTTTGTTGTTTTGTTGCTTTTAGTTATGGGTGTTTTCACTCAGTGATAAAAGAACTACTGTATAGATATCTGCTGTATTTTTTGACATTAAAGAAGACTGTTCATGCTTAGAACAGTTAGGCCATCCTGCCTCATGACATAAAGCTTTCAGAATTCCACTTTAAGGGCAGGGTTTGTAGTTCTTCCTTTTACCGTTCTGTAGTGGTTGGCCAAGCCACAGCTCCTAGGCCACATCCAGCCCATTGCCTGTCTTTTTGTCAATCTTCTCCAGTTCCGAGTTTTTACAGATGACCATCTGTAACTGATGATAGGAAACACTTTGAATTCCCATTAAATGAAATGTTACTCCTCCCAAGAAAGAATTCCATTATTCTCGTTAGTAGACCTGTGTTACAGAAAGTTGTATTCAGCTTTATATTTTGAATTTTGTTCATTAAAAATTCAAGAGATATGTTGGAAAACAAATTTGTCATGTAAATGCCTATGTAATATACTCAGGCCTATAGAGCCTAAAATTTTTACTGTCTGACCCTTTACAGAAAAAGTTTACTGACCCTGCCTTATAGTAGCACTTCCCAAAATTTGTCCAGAGCTTTATGTATGTATGCTTTCCTTTATCCTGGAGATTCTGATTCAGTACATTGGGATGGAACCTGGGAACCTGTATTTTTAATAAGTCATTTGGTTGTTTGGGAATCACTGCCTTTTGATGCATTTGTAGAGTTAAACTCCCAAGAGCTGATAAAATGGATATTGGTTTAGATGCCAGAGGACAGTTTATTATTTTCTTATTTCAACATTTATGAACTGTGGGACCTTATCCAAGTGGTGACTTGTTCTACAGGTTTTAAAATTTTTTCTAGTTCATTTGTTTATAGATAGTTTTGCTCTATTTGTTTATAGATAGTTTGCTCTATTACAGTAGTAATTCTTTTATCTTTTGGGGTTTTTAAAAACTGCTTTTAGAATCTGATGAAAGTTTTGAGCCCCTACCCCCAAAAAAGTGCCCCTGTATTAATTTCCTATGACTACCATAGCAAATTATTACAAAAGCATGTAAAACAACAGAAGTTTATTTGTTCACATTTCTGGAGGCCAGAAGTTCAAATCAAGGTGTCAGCAGGGCCACATTCCATGCAGAGGCACTATGCAGTGTTCCTTGTCTCTTCCAGCTTCTGGTAGCTATGGGCATTCCTGAGCTTGTGGCTGCATCACTCCGGCCTCTGCCTCTGGGGTCACATTGCAGCCCCTTTATGTGTATTCTCTATGTTTCTGTTATAAGGACATGTGTCATTGAATTAGGGCCATCTGGATAATCCAGAGTAAGCTCCTTTCAAGATCCTTAATTTAATCACATCTTTTACCCTAACAGAGCAACATCCACAGGTTCCAGGGATTTGACATGGATATCTTGTGGGGTGGAGTGCCTACCACAGCACCTTTGCGCATGCCCACAGCTTTACAAACAGTTTCAAGGGGTTCACAATGCTTTGAAGTCCATATACAGAGTCTGTGGACTCCAGGTTTGAACTTGCTCAGTGAGAAGCACTTTATGCCTACAGTGTATTCTACTTAATAGTCCCTGTTTTCTCCTCTATGTCATGTTCTTGAATTCATCATCCTATTACTACTGATCTTGAAGTGATGTCTTCTTGGGACCTTAGATTCTTCAATTTAGAGTTTGCTTTTTTAAAAAAAGATTTTATTTATTTGTTTACGAGAGACACACAGAGAGAGAGAGAGAGCAAGAGAGGCTGAGACACAGGCAGAGGGAGAAGCAGGCTCCATGTAGGGAACCTGACATGGGACTCGATCCCGAGACTCCAGGATCACGCCCCGGGGTGAAGGCAGGCGCTAAACCCGCTGAGCCACTCAGAAATCCCTAGAGTTTGCTTTTTGAGTTACTTTCTCTGCTTCCTTTAGGAATGCTTTATCTGCTGAGGAGATTGAAATGTTAAAAGAAAAGAAAAGCTTTTCCCAAGCCTTTTTACTGAATTCTGTAGCAAGGAGACTAAGCCTCTGTGCAAAACCACGTGTAACTGGTAATGCCTCCAATGAGAAGAGAAGCTTCCCTAGAGTACCTGATGTGCCAGGCCTTCTAGCAAGTGCTTTCAGATGGCTTCGTGTTAAATACTGAAACCAGCCCTCAGAGGGAAGTCCTATCAGCCATGTTCCGTACATGAGAAAGTGAAGATTTGTGGACGCTTAAGTAACTTGTCCAGTATGTAGGTGCCAGAGCTAGCAAGGGACAGAGCTGGCCTTTGAAGGAAGGTCTTATACCCATACTGATTTCATTATACCATGAAAATATAGCACCCCCCGCCCCCCACTGTTAGTTCCCTTTAGTTGAATGCTTAGTCAACTAAACTCAGTAGACAGGGGGTGTCTATGCTTCGGTTTCAGGGGCCTGCAGACCTGGATTTCAGTAGGATTTAGAGTGCTTACTTATGGCATTACCTTATGGCATTACCTTGCTCAGTATCTTCTCAGCTCCTTAGCTTTAGATAAGACTGACCCCTGGCTCCTGTGCCTTATGGGGCTGCTGTCACAACTGAGAAAATATGAACGAAAGCTCATCAAAATCAGCCAATTTTACTAATGTGTTGTACTATTAATTAATCTCTCATTGGATTATACTTTTAGTACTTCCTTCTTTGGCTATCCTAGGTTTCAAAGTTTGGGATATGGTCAAGCCTCAAACCAGAGGCTGTATTAGCTCCAACTCTGAATTTATTTTTATTTTCTAAAGAACTCTTAGGCACTTGGCTGGTGTGAGTGCCTGTATCTGCTTTCTTTACTTGCATTTTCAGGGGAATCCCTAGTTTTGTCCAGCTCGGCTCCACTTAGGATATCTACATATGTGATAACTTTTTAAAAAAATTTTTTTACAAAAAAAAAAAAAAAAATTTTTTTTTACTTATTCATGAGACAGAAAGAGGCAGAGACACAGGCAGAGGGAGAAGCAGGCTCCATGCAGGGAGCCCAACATGGGACTCGATTCCGGGACTCCAAGACCTCGCCTCAGGCCAAAGGCAGGTGCCAAACTGCCGAACCACCCAGGGATTCCTGATAGCTTTCTGAGCATTTCTCTCTCCTGGGTCAATTTTTAACTCGTTGCCTCTTTTCTAAGGGTTTGGGGGATGGTCTGGGACTGTGCTCTGGGGACTCCTCCCCTTTTGTCTACCCCTCTCCCAATTTCTTCATGCCCCCATTCATCTAGAGATAGTCTTTTATCCAAAGCCAATATCCCATCTCTCTTACTTCATCTCACTAATTACTGTCTCCCTCTATCTTTGCCCTTGTCTTCCAGGACATAAAGATACTATAGACATTCTTCTTTTTAAGATTTTAAAATTTTATTCATGAGAGACTCACAGAAAGAGGCAGAGACAGAGAGAGGGAGAAGCAGGCTCCCTACAGGGAGCCTGATGTGGGACTTGATCCCAGGACCCCAGGATCACAACCTGGGCCAAATGCAGATGTTCAACCACCGAACCAGCCAAGTGTCCCAGACATTCTCATCTAAAAAACAAAACAAAACAAAACAAAAACCCTTCATTTAACAGTTACTCTTCTCTATCCCCACACCCTTTCATTCCTTCGCTCCATCCCTCATATTTCCAGTTCCTTTTCCCTGCGGCTTTCTGTGGTTTATAAGATCATATTTTCAAAATTCTGGTGCCATAGTAAACGGGCCCAAGCCTGCTGCTCAGCCTTATCTTGTTGGTATTCCTTTCCTTTATTCTTCCAGTTATAGTGCAGAATGTCCTTTGTATTGAGAGCCAGGTCTTTTGTTTGGATTCTGTTCCTTCCTGCTTTTTTGGGGAACCTTCCTCCAGTGTTAATGTACTCTTTCTTTAACTTTTATAAAAACCTTCACATTTCCAGTTACACTTACAAAGCTGGGGGATATGGTAATCTGGGTCCACTTTCCCATGTATCAGCAAGAGACTGGAGCTGGACAGTAGCTGCCCTCCTTGGGGGCAGGGGGGTGGCGGGCGGGCACTATTTTCACACAGTCCCACTGCTTCCTCCTGTCAGAGAGGATGCCACTTCCCTCACTTTTGTCATCTGCCTGATGACAAAAGGAATTTTATATTTCCTGGCCTAAATTTTTTTTTTAATATTTATCTATTTATTTGACAGAGAGCATGAGAGAGAAGGAGAAAGAGAGGGATGGAGCATGAGCACGGGGAGCTGCAGGCAGAGGGAGAGAGAGAAGCAGACTTCCCTCTGAGTAGGGAGCCTGATGCAGGGGCTCAATCCTAGGACTCTAGGATCATGACCCGAGCTGAAGGCAGATCTTAAAAGTATCTCTGTCATCTGACCTTGTTTTTACAGATATAGCCTTATTTTTCATTCTTCCCAGTACCAGCTATCTGTTCCAGAAGGTGTTGACTCAGGCCCTGTTCCCCGTGTCTTTGGTATCTCTTCCCTTCATGTGTCAGTGCATAATGATTTCTTCTTCTCCTACCACCTGTGGGACATATTTTCATAGATAATGCATTGTTCCCCAGTGTGTCTTTTATTCTCAGTAAGTGAGCAAACTTATTGAAGGCAGGGATCATGTTACATCAGATTGGAAAGTTTGCTTAGGTTTTATATGGAAGAAAATGTATGTTTTAAAAACTAAAATAGGGCTCATTGAGATGCTGGTGAGTGAGATACTGGCATGACAGTCAGCACATGAAAGGTGAAAATGACAAGGAACAGCAGATTCATGATTCTGGTCTCAAGCTTACTCCGGGGCATGTATCTGTGGGCTGGGAAGGCAAGCGGAATTGCCAAACGATTTAAAATGTTCTCTGTTTCAGTCTTTTTCATTTCTTGTTTTCCCCACCTTGCACTTTCTCTCTCTCTCGCTTTCTTTTCTTTCTGCTAAGCTCCTATAGTTGAATTTCATGAGTTCATTTCTTTGCGATGGAATCTCAGTCTACTTCTATGACCCCCACAGTGATAGAACCCTGTTTCTCTATGAAGAGAATAAAACTAGTTGAATGAATGAACATAGCAATAAGTGCTTTGGGGGATAGTGAGCAGGAGGTGATGTAAATTAATTATCCTTACCATCTGTATGTTTTTCTTTGCAACTGATTTGGTTAGGCAAGAAGCAGCCTAAGAGTTCTGTTTCTTGTATTTGATTTAAATTATCTGTGAAGGGAGGGATTTGGGTTCAGATATCTCTATGTTCCTTTCTAATTCTAAACTTCACTAAAATCAAAACCCCTACCATTTTTAATGGTCAGATTCTGAAGCTATTTAAAGCTCTAGTAGCAAAGCAAAGAAGTACCTACATTACACACTTACTTCCTGGCAATTTGGTATAATCTTTAGAAGTTAGAATTACCCTTCTTCCAGTTATTCATTTCAGGAACCCGAGGCAGATATACTACAGAATTCCATTGCTTAAGCTGTCCAAATGGAATCAAAGTACCCTTGATTTAAATTCTGATCTCTGAATTTAGTATAGTGTTCTATAGGTGAGTGAAAGAAGCTATTTAAAAGGTTGAGAAAACAAAACTAAGCAAATTAAGGGTTTTGCAGAGAGTAAAATACTTTTATTGGAACATACTAGCAGAAGAAACTTAAGATGTAAGTCTTAGCTACTTCAGCTCTCAGTGCTTTCATAAAATAAATTTGGACCAGACTACTTTGGGGGAGAGGTTGTTGTGAATGTGAGAAAATGAGCATTTAAGAAACAAAGAAGAATCCAGTCCAGTAGTAAAATCTTTCATTATTACTTTGTTCTGAAGGCAGGGGGTGGGGGGAGAACTCCCTGAATTACAAATGCTGAAAATTTGGAGAATCAGAACAATATAAAGAAAGGAGAACACAAGAGCAGGAATCATTTGTATTTCTGCCATGCTGCAGTAATCATTATCCTTGGTAATCACATTCTCCCCTTGCATCTAACCCCCTGGCAACCCCTGATCTGTTCTCTTTCACTATAATTTTGTCTTTCTGAGAATGTCATATTAATGGAACCTTTTGAGATGGACCTCCTTCTCTGAGCATGCTTGTGAAAGTCACCCAAGTTGTTGCATGTATCATTAGAATGTTCTTTTTTGTTGCTGAGTGGTATTCCATTGAATGGATGTACCACAGTTATATCCATTCAGCTATTAAAGGACATGTGGGTTGTTTCCAGGTTTGGGCAATTATGAATAAAGATGGTGTGAATATTCAAGTACAGGTTTCTATGTTACATAAGTTCCCCTTCGTCTGGGGTAGGAATAAACAAACTATGCCCCATGGGTCAAATTTTTCTGTTGCCTGTTTTCATATGGCCCTATGAGCTAAGAATGACTTTTACATTTTTAAATGTTTGTCAAAACTAACAACAAAAGAAGATTTTTAACTTTATGGGAAGCTGCTGAACGGTTTCCAGAATGGCTGTACCATTCTGCATTTCCATAGCTACAATTCCAGTTTTTTTTCTGGATACAAAGGTACAAATCCTTTGTTGGCTATGTGATTGTGTATATTTTCTCCCAGTCTTTTCATCCCTTTAACAGTATCTTTTGCTGAGCAAAATGTTTAAATTTTGATGAAGTCCAGTTTACTGATTTTTTTTTCTTTTATGGATTATGCTTTTCATGTCATGTCTAAGAACACTTTGCCTAGCACCAGGTCATGGATGTTCTCCTAAGTTTTCTTCTGGAAATTTTGTAGTTCTAAGTTTTACATTCAGTTCTCTGATCCATTTTGAATTTGTTGTTGTACAAGGTGTTGGTTGAGGTTTCATATTTCTGTAATTTTGTTTGTTGAAAAGACTATTTTTTTCCTCCATGGGGTTGATTTTGCACCTTTGTCAAAAATCACTTAGCCATATTCATGTGGTCTATTCCTAGCCTCTCTTTTCTGTTCTGTTGATCTGTGTGTCTCTCTTTTATCAGTACCAGAGCATCTCAATTACGGTAGCTTTATAGTGAGTTTTGAAATTGAGTAGTGTGAGTCCTCCAATTTTATTCTTTTTTTCAAAGCTATTTTGGGTATTCGAGTTTGTTGGCCTTTCTTTATAAATTTTGGATTCCTGTTGTCTGTATCTGAAAAAATTCTTACTGGGATTTTGATTGAGATTACATTATATTTGTAGATTTATTTGTGGGAGAATTGGCTCTTTATTATGTTGAATCTTTCAATCCACAGACATTTCATTTTATTTTGGCCTTCCTTGGCCTTCAATGTTATATAGTTTTTAGTGTACAGATCCCATCTATGTGTTTTACATTTATATCTAAGTATATTTTTTGAACTATCATGAATAGGATTTAAATTTTTTTATTTCCTCTTACTCATTTATGTTACAAAAAAGATGATATTTTGTGTGTTGACTTTAAATACTGCAACTTTATTAAACTCAATAATAAGAGTATTTTTGTTTCAAGTTTTTATTAAAATTCTAGTTATTTAACATTAGTATAATATTGGTTTCAGGAGTAGAATTTAGTGATTCATCACTTACATAGAATACCCAGTGCTCATCATTAGCAAGTGCCCTCCTTAATACCCATCACTCATTTAGCCCATCCCCCACCCACCTCCCTCCATGGACCCTCAGTCTGTTCTCAATAGTTAAGCATCTCTGTGGCTTGCTTTCCACCTTCTTTTTTTTTCTTTCCCATATGTTCATCTGTTTTGTTTCATAAATTCCATATATGAGTGAAATCATATATTTATCTTTCTCTGATTGACTTATATCACTTATTTCCACAGTGCATATAGCAAGATTTCACTCTATTTGATGGCTGGATAATATTCCTAATATTCCTGTGTGTGTGTGTGTGTGTGTGTGTGTGTGTACACACACCACATCTTTTCTTTATCCATTCATCAGTCAATGGACAGTTAGTCTCTTTCCATTTGGCTGTTGTTAATAATGCTGCTACAAACATTGGAGTGCATGTGCCCCTTCAATAATGAGAGCTTTTTGTAGATTAGTTGAGATATTCTACCTAGACAGTCATGCCATTGGAATATGAACAGTTTTATCTCCCTTTCCAACGTACATGACTTTTTTCCCCTTGTATTATTGAACTGGCTATACTGTGAAATAAGAGAGAAGAGATTTGATGTCCTTGCTCTGTTCTGAATCTTATGGGGGAAGCATTAATGTATAACTACTACTAAATATTATCTTAGCTATGGGCTTTGTGTAGAAACACTTCATTACACTGAGGAAATTCCTTTCCTTTTTTTTTTTTTAAGATTTTATTTATTTGTTTATGAGAGACACAGAGAGGGGCAGAGACATAGGCAGAGGGAGAAACAGACTCCCTGTGGGGAGCTTGATGGAGAACTCAATACCAGGACTCCAAGATCATGCTCTGAGCTGAAGATAGACACTCAACCACTGAGCCATCAGGCATCCAGAGGAAATTCCTTTCTATTCTTAGTTTACTAAGATTTTTTATTATGAAAGAATATTGAAATTTGTTATATGCTGTTTGTCCATCAATTCATATGTCTTAGTCCATTTAGGCTGCTATAGCAAAATATCACAGGTTGGCTTATAAATAACAGAAATGTATTGCTTATAGTTCTGGAGAGTGAGAAGGCCAAGATCAAGGTGCCAGCATGTTCACCTTATGGTGAGGGCTATCTCCATGGTTCTTGGCCTTCTCACTATGCCCTCACATGGTGAAATGAGCTGGAGAACTCTGGGGGATCTCTTTTATAATGACACTAATCCCATTTATGAGGGCCACACCCTTTTGACAATTACCTCCCAAAGATCCCACTGACTATTTACATCACCTTTGGGGGTTAGGATTTCAATATATGGATTTTAGGGAGACACAACCATTTAAACCATATCAATATGATCAGAAGGTTTTTCTTATTTAGATTGTTAATATGGTGGATTACATTGATTTCTGATATTGAACCAACCTTGCATTCCTGTGATACATCTTACTTGGTTGTGATGTATACTGTTGGATTCCACTTGCTAATATTTGTCAAAGAATTTAATGGATATTAATGGTAATTTTAATGTAGTTTTCTTTTGTATGTTTCTGATTTTGGTATCAGAGTAATGCTGGTCTCATATAATAAACTTGAAGGTGTTATCTTCTGTTTCCTGGAAGAGATGGTTTAGAATTGGTGTTCTTTTTCTAAATGTTTAGTAGAATATGCCAATTGGTACCACTTGGGCCAGAAGAATTATTATTTGGAAATTTGGGGCTATAATCAATATTTTTTAATAGAGATACTATGCAGGTTATTTAATCTTTGATGAGTTTGTTAGTTTGTGGTTTTCAAGGAATTGGTCCATTTCACTCAAATTGTCATATTTATGTTTGTAAAGTTGCTCATGATATACCTTTAATTTTTAAATAATCTTTGTGGCATGTAGTGATGTCCTCTCTTTCATTCCTGACATTGATAATTTGGGGTGGGGGGTTGGTTAGCTTTGCTAGAGGTTTATAAATTGTATGGACTTTCTGAAAGAGTTCTTTTGTTTTCATTGATTTTCTTTACTTTTCTGTTTTTTATTGATTTCATTGACTTCTGCTCTTTTGATTCTTTGGTCCTCTGTAATCCGTTTAGAACTTATTTACATCCAAAAAAGATTTTAGATTTCTACGAGTTTATTCACTGACTGACTCAAAGAATATATTGAAAAGTCATGTCTTCTAAATTTGTTATGTGTTTTTCAGTCAAGTTTATTGTTGTATAATTTGCATACAGTAAAATTTACCCTTTGTAGTTTATAGCCTCTGAGTTTTTGACACATATTCAGTTATATAAACACCACCACAATGAAGATATACAGCAGTTCTATTACTTCCTAAAATTCTTTTTTGTGTGTTTGACTTACTTGTTTTGATAACATTTGTAAATAGAAACATTTTTACTCTTTGTTTTAAGAATGTCACCATAGTTTTTAGATCAGAAATCCCACAGTTCTTTGCTTTGTGTATTTATTTGTCTAGCACTTTCTATAATAAATAGCTAGTAATCAGCATTAGGGAATTAACTAAGCTACAGGACTTACATGTAATAAATGATTATATAGCCATTAAAAATAATGTGGAAGCATATTTCATGACAGCAATTTTATATGATATTAAATTTCAAATGGTATAAGGCAATATGTTAAGTATCATTCCTTTTTGGCTTGAAAAGTTATCTTTATATAAGCTTTGCACAGTGGCAGTTATCATAGCCAATGAGATTTATCCGAGGCATGATTATTGCTAATTGAAAATTTATCTTTATATACATAGAAAAATCACTGGAAGATATGCTACACAGTTTTAATAGCATCTTCTTATCTCTGGATAGTGGAATTTTGGGTGATTGTTTCCTGTGTGTTGTTTGGTATTGTTTAAATTGTTTAATTATTATTTATATTATTTTATATATTATATAACATATATTATATTATTTAAATGTTTGGAAACTATACATTTTTAGAAAAAGTTAATATTTATACTGTTTTTAAGTAATACCTTAAAAAGTATTTTTTCCAGTTTGTATTTGAATTTTATTATAATTTTTATTATATCAATATTCAGCAGTGTTCTTTAATTATGAATATATAATCTATACATAGCTGAGCCATATAATAAAGTTGTGTTTACTTTCACTTTCCTACAGTGTTTTCCCTAGAGTTAGTAATTTTTATTTTTGTTTTTTGTTTTGATTTTCTTTTGCTTACTTCTCTCTGAAATGATCACTAATTCAACCCCAAGCTTCTTGTTAGTTTTAGAGTTCTCAAGTCATTTGTATGCTATTCTGTCAATTTCATCTTTTTGGACAATCTCTCTAGGAAACCCAACTTAACCCCAGTTTGGACTGGTTATCTAGCAAGTCTAACATGCAGCTAACTAACACCCTGGGACCTGACATCCTTTTCCTATCATCCTGGGAATTCCTTTTGCCTGTCCTTGGATTTGCATTTCCAGCTTCTTATATCATAGTTTTCTCTTTCTTGGTTTATCCCCTTATTTGGCAAGCACATATCCAGCTTCCTGAGAATAAGAGGTTTGTTTTTTTAAGATGTTGCACACCTGATGGATAGTTTGGGTAGAGAATTCCAGGTTGGAAATAGTTCTTCAGGTTTTTGAAACTGTCACTTGCTTTTTAACTTTTTATAGCTGTTGTCCAAAGTCTGTTGTCCTTACCTTTGTTTCCTATTTTTTTCTTTCTGAACATTTGTAGATCTTCTCTTTGGCTGCATTGTTCTGAAACTTTGTATATATGCCTCGATGTGGGTATTTTCATCCACTGTACTGGTTACTGGATGTTCCCTGTTAATCTGGAAATTCACATCCTCAGATGTTCTTTAATTATTTCTTTGATTTCTTTTCCTCTGTTCTTTTTTCTGGAACTTCTGTTATTTGAATATTAGACTTTGTGGAATGGTCTTCTCATGTTCAAATCTTTTCTCTCCTGTTTTTCAACTCTTAATCTACTTTCCAGATTTCCCTAACTTCACCTCCCAGTCTTTCTATTAAGATTTTAATTTTGCTAACATGGTGATTTCCAACAGCTCCTTTTTCTTCTCTAAATGTTCCTTTTTTTTTTTTTTTTTAAGCATCTTGTTCTTATCTCATGGTTATATTGCCATCATCATCATCACCTCTTATTTCAGTGTATTAATGCTGGTCTCTTTTGAAGTTTTCTTTTTCATGTATTGTTTCTATTTCCTCCAGGTCTTTTATTTTTCTGTTTTCTGTCTTTCACATTAAAGGCTTTTGGGGGGTATCTGGTAATAACACGTAACAATGCACTTTTTAAAAAATTTAACAATTTATTTAAACTAAAAAACCAAAAAACCAAAAAACAAACCCAAAACAGTTCATCCATTCCCCATCCCCACTCCCACAACCCTCTGGCAACCACTAGCTTGTTTTCTGTGTCTTTAAGCTTGGCATTTGTTTGTTGGCTTGCTTTTAAGATTCCACATATAATGGGGCACCTGGGTGGCTCAGTCAGTTGAGCATCTGCTTTTGGCTCAGGTCATGATCCCAGAGTCCTAAGATTGAGCCCCCCACATCAGGCTCCCTGCTCCTCGGGGAGCCTGCTTCTCCCTTTCCCTCTGCCTGCTTATGCTCTCTTTCTGTCAAATGAATAAATAAAATCTTTTTTTAAAAAAGATTCCACATATTTAAAAAGGTCATACAGTGTCTTTCTCTGACTTATTTTACTTAGCATAAAACCCTCAAGGTCTATCCATATTATTGCAAATGGCAAGACTTCACTCCTTTTATGGCTGAATAATATTCCTCCATGGTGTGTTTGTGTGTGTGTGTGTGTGTGTGTTTATCCATTCATTCATTGATGAACATAAGTTGTTTCCCTATCTCGGCTAATGTAAATAATGCTGCAGTGAACGTGGAGGTGCACATTATCTTTTCCAGTTTGTATTTTTCTTTTCTTCAGATAAATACCTAGAAGTGGAATCAGGAGCTTTTCCTAATGTCTGGACCCTACATCTGAGAATTTGAATAGGATGAGTAAGGGTGGAAAAAGGGGATGGCACTGAGTATCTCTATCAGAGTAGCTGCCACTCTGGTTTCTTTTAATCTCCCCCTTGCTCGGCTCTTCCTCACCAGCCAGCCTCCTCTCCACTAATCAGTGCCTGCTTTCTCACAGCCACTCTTAATTAATAGCCTCAGTCTCTTCTCTCTTGCGCCATTTGCTCTGCTCTCCCCTAACTTTAGATGAACCCAGTCTGCCTCCAGTGTGGGCTATTAACAGCCACAGTTCTTGAGGTATGTAAAATTCTTTCATGGATTTTTTTTTCTCTTTTGGTGGTAGTGGGTCGTTCTTTATTCTTCACTAAATAGTGAATACCTGACCTGGCAAGACACAGTAGAAATATGACTCTTGTACTTAATAGTGATTCCAAAAGTGACTTCTACTGTCATGTAATCCAGTTACCCAGTATTTCTGTCAATTATATAGCATTGATTTTCATTTTATATTTGAGTAGCCTTAATACTATCAATATTTTGTAAATAAGAAATATGAAGCACTGAATAGTAAAACAGTTTGTGGCATGAACTTTTCAGGCATATTTTTTTTTTATTTTTGAACTTAGGTGAGCTATTATGGTCATGTTAAGCAACCTTTCTTCCCCATATTAATTCTGTTTTGTGAGTCAGTATAATGGCCTTAAGCATCACTGTTTTTAAGGAATTTGTGGTGCATTAATACTGTTTTTAATTTATTTTTGAGATGTGAACTATCTCGATCAATACTAGTCTGTAACTTTTGAGGGAGGTTTATTGATGATATATTAGAAAAAGGAGGAAAAAATATGTGTGTGGGGGGGTAGGTGATAATCTTTGTCTTTGGTTTTTAACAAAAAATTTTAAAATTCGGTTATTAGTAGAGAAGAAATCTGGAAGAAAACTTCCAGATTTTATTCAGTTGTCCTTCATTCTCTTTGGAAATAGTGGACCTGACCTAGTTCTTTTTTGAGAATTCGTTTCATAGAACAGTATGTTAAAATATTTTTGTTCTTCCAATCCAGTACAGTGTAAGAACTGGCAGGTATCCATAGCTTCTGTTCTTTAACATGCAGATAATCTTATTCCTTAGTTAAAATATTGACTCCATTATTATACTTCTAGGTCCTAGGATAGCAAGGTATGAGCTGAGGAAGATAGCTACTTCATACATAAAATAAATGCTTTTTCTCTACAAGCATTTTTCTTTAAAGATTTTATTTATTTATTCATGAGAATACACAGAGAGGAGGGAGAGAGGCAGAGACACAGGCAGAGGGAGAAGCAGGCTCCATGCAGGGAGCCTGACCTGGGACTCGATCCTGGGTCTCCAGCATCAGGCCCTGGGCTATAGGCGGCGCTAAACCACTGAGCCACCAGGGCTACCCTCTACAAGCATTTTTATCTTGATTTGTTTGCTGAATGACTTTCTAACACTGGTCTTTGAAGTATGTAGTGGTATGGTAAAAGTATGATAAAAGAATACCATAAATATTGGAAACTGAATTTATTGGAAAAAAATTTAGATTTTACAAAATTCAACTTAACTTTATTGCTACATCAGGATAATTTTTTAATAAGAATTTGATTGAGCTGCCTTCACTTGTTTGATTTAGTATACCATGTGAGTCTTAGTAAATTGACATTTAGTTTGAAAATAAATTTTGGCTAAGTTATGGCTGAGAGATAAAGTATGTTAGATTTAATCTTGAAAGGATTATAGAAATGAACATTGAGAACCATTTATGATATGTAACATTAGATGTCTATTAAAATGTTCTAGATGTTTAAAAACAGTGCCATTCTTTTGCATATTTGATCAGAAAAAAACTATAATTTGAGAGTATGGAATAGAATGGGAAAGAGAGAAAAAGGATGGGAAGAGTTGAGGTGGGTGAGGTATATTAGCTTCAGGGGCTACTATAATATAACAGAGGACCACAAACTGGTGGCTTCAAATAATAGAAATTTATTCTCACTGCTCTGAAGGTTTGAAGTCCAAAATCAAGATGTCAGCATGGACATGCTATCTTTGAAAGCTCTAGGGGAGTATCCTTCCTTGCCTCTTGCTGTTTCTGGTAATTGTCCTCAGTCCTTAACTTGTAGATCTGTCACCCCAGTCTACCTCTGTTGTCATGTAGGTTTCTCTCTATGTATCTCTCTGTCCACTTTTCCCTCTTGTAAAGGGACACCAGTCATATTGGACTTAGATTTAGGGCCCACCCTAATCCAGTATGATCTCATCTTAAACTGATTATTTCTGCAGAGACCCTGTTTTCAAATAAGGTCCCATTTACAGATTTTAGATGGATGAAAATTTGGTGGGGGGGACACCCATTAGAACCCATTTCAGAGGATTCTAAATTCAATATATGAGATTTAAGCCAACACACTAGAATTATCTACTTTATATAAAGCAAACAGGTAGGATACATTTATGTAAAAAAACTTTTTATTTGCAGTTGTATTCACTTACATGTTTTCCCATCGCATAGACTTAGGTATCTAGCATTTTCCATTAATGTGGCAGAAATTACATTAAGGAAATATTAGGTTATGAAACTTATGTTTATATAGATGTGGAGCCAGAAGACTTTCCATGTTACCTCTTAATAGCTCAATATTTATAGAACCAAGATAGACTTTTCTTGAGCATCTTAACTGCTATTAGAATAATACATTTGTTCTTTTTATTTTATATTCACAACACCTAATAGTGCCTGATGCTGATTTATTGAATGAGGAATGAATTAAAGTGTGTGTGTGTGTGTGTGTGTGTGTGTCTGTCTGTCTCTGTTGAAGGGTTGTCAGCAGAGGCATGATGGGGGAATTTTTATTTAGCAAATATATTCCTCTCCCTCCTTTATATTTTATTTTTTGAGTGTGTGTATATGCATGTAAGCAGGATGGGGGGAAGGTCAGAAGGAGAGGGAAGGAGAGCATCTTAAGCAAGCTATATGCCCAGCACAAGCCCAACATGGGGCTCAATCTCATGACCCTGAAATCTTGATCTGAGCCAAAATCGAGAGTCGGATGCTTAACCAACTGAGCTACCCAGACACTCCTCCCACCATCCTTTTTAAAACCCAACTAATGGCTTTCCTGATACACTGTTCTGCATTTTGCTGTTATTACTTATAGTATATCATTTCATAATAGTATATAAATGCTATGATTATATAATATTCCTTTACTTATAATTTAATTAGTTTCCCTTTTAAATTTTTAATTGTGATGAAATATACATAGCAAAATTTATCATCTTAACCATTTTTTAAAAGATTTTTTAGGGCAGCCCCGGTGGCGCAGCGGTTTAGTACCGCCTGCAGCCTGGGGTGTGATCCTGGAGACCGGGGATTGAGTCCCGCATTGGGCTCCCTGTGTGGAGCCTGCTTCTCCCTCTGCCTGTGTCTTTGCCTCTCTCTCTCTCTTTGTGTATCTATGGATGAATGAATAAATAAATAAATATTTTTTAAAAAAGATTTTAAAAATATTTATTTTAGAGAGAGCTCACAAGCAGGCGGAGGAGCAAAGGAAGCGGGGGAGAGAGAATCTTGAGCCAACTCCACACAAGTGTGGAGCCACATGATGTGGGTGGGCCTTGATCCCACAACCCATGAGATCATGACCTCAGCTAAAACCAAAATTGCTCAACTGAGCCATCCAGGCACCCCCATCTTAACTATTTTTAAGTGTACAGTTCAGCATTGTTAAGTATATTCACATTATTGTGTAACCAATCTATAGAACTTTTTCATCTTGCAAGACTGAAGCTCTCTATGAATTGAACAACACCTTCACATTTCTCCTTCCTGGCAACCATTATTTTTTTCAATTTCTATGAATTTGAGCTAGTCTCCCTTGCTAGTCTCTCTTTCCTCTTTATTTTTTTCTAAGATTTATTTATTTGAGAGAAAGAGAGCACATGAGAGGGAGGAGGGCCACGGTGAAAGGGAGAGAGAATCTCAAGCAGACTCCAAGCTGAGCATGGAGCCCTATGTGGGGCTCGGTCTCAAGACCATGAGATCACAACCCAAGCCAAAACCAAGAGTCAGCTGCTTAACCAACTGCATCACCAAGGCACCCCTTCCTCTTTGTTCTTACAGAGCTGTAGTAACTAGTTTTTCATATGTCATTCTGCACATAAATAAATATATCTGTAAGTTGAATTCCTAGAAGTATAATTTCTGAGTAAAAAGCTTTCTGCATTTCTCAGTTTTGATATATATTGCCAAATTGACTTCCCAAACTGTTGTACCAATTCATACTCCCCACAGCAATGTTTGATACAGCAGCTGTTTAAATATGTTTTGGTAGTTAGCTTGTCAGCTGAGCTGAATTAGAACTTGGGGAAGGAAAGGCCACTGGAAGGAAAGTTAGTACTGCTGCATTTTTCAAGGATCTGGGCTCTCTCCCAGTATTCTGCCTCTATTTCTTAAGGATTATTTGACATCCTTTTTTTTTTCTTTTTAAGATTTATTTATTTATTCATGAGAGAGAGAGAGACATAGGCAGAGGGAGAACCAGGCTCTTCGCAGGAGCCCGATGTGGGACTTGGTCCCGGATCCTTGGATAACGACCTGAGCTGAAGGCAGCTGCCCAACCACTGAGCCACCCAGGCATCCCTTGACATCCTTTTAATGTAGTTTTATGCTGCATTCAGTTAAAAAAAATTAAAAATTTTCCTATACAATATAAGCTATTTGAGTGTTGGCAATAATATCTGATAGAATGATTGGAATATCTCACTTTGCAAGGAGGTCACATAACTTAATACTGTATGTTTAGCTCAGCTGAAATTTCCTTAGTACAAAATTTTAAGGTCTTTAAAATCAATAAATACATGCCTTGCTTAAGTGAGTTTTAAAAGAAAGAAAAAATTAGATCCCTTTTCTCACATGAACTCCTATGAGGAGTTCCACTAATGTTGGGGTGACAGTGAATGGTGTCTGGAGAAGGAGTGGAGCTGGAAGAGGCAAAGCAGGTGTGCTCCACATCTCCCCATGCCTATTTCATCCAGAATTATTACACACAGGTGGCTTGATTTCTTTTCCTTTAGCATGTGTGAGATGCGTGAATACTAATGCATAATCAGCCTCTCATAATTTATGTCAAACATTTGAGGAACCTTAGAAACTTTGTCTTGTAGAATCCTGATGTTCAGAACTGAGGCTCGATTATATTTTTTTCTGTGAAGTAGATTTACTGTAAAATGAAACATAACTATAAGGGGACACCACTGTTTTCCTTAGAGTGTACATATAGGTTTAGGTCCAATGACTTTTTGTCTAGAGATTTTTAATAAATGTAACATATTTACTAGTTTTCTTATTTTAAAATGAAAATACTTGCATATATTTGTAATGTTTCACATTTTATTATGAAGTAGAATTTGAAGGGCTCTGGAAACCTTGTCCTAATCATGATCAGTATCAATAGTTTGGATTTCATTCCCCAAGATATTTTTCACTGTATCAAATAACATAAATTTTATTCCTTCTCTAAAAAGGTGGAATCATGCTATATGTACTGTTTTGTGATTTGCTTTGTTTCCTTGATAACAAGTCAAGTGTTAGTGTATAGAGAGATACCCTCTATACTTTCAGTGGATTTATACTCTTCCCTTATATTATTACTTTCTTTTCACTCCCTTATTGGTGAACATTTAAGTTCCAATAAACATCCCTTATGCATATATCTTTGCCTATTTGTACAGATGTTTGTACAGGATAAATTCTAAGAAATAGAACTTCTAGATCAAAGGATGACCATTTTACATTTTAATGGGTATTTTGGGGCTTTATAAAATTTTATATCTTGATGTTTAGAGGAAGTAAACTTAGTTGCAACTTTGAGAAGTTTTAGCTAGGTGATGTATCATCATCATTGATGTACAGCAGTTTTTCTAACATAAGGTTACTGGTAATGTAAACTCTTTAAAGTCATGGCTTTTTTATTCTTACAGTGATGGAATGGGGGGACGATATTAAAGCAGTTTCAAAAGATGAAGCAGTAATGTTGGTGAATCATCAGGCAACAGGAGATGTGTGCACTCTGATGATGTGCCTCCAAGACAAAGGACTGGTAAGCCATCCTGAAGGCAGAGATAGACAGCAGAAGGGAGAGATTAACAAAGAATCAATTCAAGTGTCTTACTATGGTTTAGAACATTAACTTTAATATCTATACTTTTCCTGAAAATTGAGAAAATTTTAAAAAGAAAAATATATACAATTCTAGGTAATTCTAACTATAATTAGAATTCTCATCTATAATTCTAAATATAATTCTAAATCTAGGACAGGGATGTGGAGACTTTCAAAAAAGTAACTGGAAAGTAATGTAAATGATATCTCCATAAAGCTATTTTTTAAAAGATAGATGAGGTAAAAACAGTTAAGATAATCAGATTGAGGGCTGTCTTGAGGTGAAGTGGTGAATCACTGGCTTGAACAATACAGACACAAAAAGCAGTATTGTTTAAGATGAAAGAGGCTAAGTTGGTCAGTGAATTAGGTGATCTTGGGGATGTGTACCCCAAGAAATAAAGGTAAATATTTTGGATTGAAAGAAAAGATATTAGGCCCATTTTATTAAGTGTTGCTAGGTTATGTATGAACCATCGTTTTTATATGGCTTATATTGATAACTAAAATCCATCTATCAACTGAGCGGGTATAAAATAAATTCAGTCTTTAGCATTAAAAGAATTGTCACCTTAGAAGTTAAAGAGGTTGCGTTCATAGAAAACTAAATAAATAGAGAGTGTATAAATTAAGGGAGTTAATATTTATCCTAATAGTAAAGAAACAAATGAATAGAGTTTATTAAGTACTTCATATTTATGGTCAGTGACTGTAATAGAATACCATCCTGTAAAACGCTGTCCTAAAGGATCTAAGAGTTCAGCGCAAGTGGAGGGAAAGTATAATGACCAATACTGAATTGCAAAGTGAAAGTTATTTAGTGGAGGGTGAGCCCCCCATCTACAACAGGTATAGAAAACTTTGTAGAGGGGAGAGGACATAAACTTGGCATAGTTAGAGTGATGAAGCAAGTGCCTTCTTCCTTAGTGAAACAGTATTGGCCAGAGCACCAAGGCAAGACTAGCGTAGTGTGTTTAGGTCCCAGAGATTTTGATGCAGTAGCTCAGGATGGGTAGGAGAGTCAGAAAATGAGGTGAGAGTAAAGGAAAATATGTTTGGTTATTATAGAATCTGTTTATCTGGAAAGCAGAGGCATAATCTTGCTGGAATGTGGAATAAATTCAAACCTTTCTTATATTCAGAATCTTGAACTGTTAAGAGAATATCACTGTATAAATAGGTTTGCACTTATAATAATATTTATTACTTGTGATGTTAAAATTTTGTAATGACTAGTGTATTTGGCTTTTCATCAAAGAGAATCCCCAATTAACATTTTTATTCTTAATGACATGGTAATTATTCTGAGGCCTTACAGTGTCCTTAATTGGTTTTTTAATTTCAAAGAATGATTATAATGGTCAGTATAAATACACCTAACTTTATTATTCTCACCCCAGTTTGTCATGGATAATAACTATATTAACTAGAATAGTAGGTAATCTGAAATTCACTAATTATGCAGACAAAGGAAAATTTGTCTCACTTGTTTGCTTTTGTAGTTTGACTTAGGTTCATTTTTCTGTCCAGAGTAATTTTATTTTTATTTTCAGATTAGTTATACCAAACATTTTTATTATGATCTGATATTAGCAAATAACTTGAAATCTTGAGGAATTTTTTATCTTCTTTCATAAAGGAGTAATTGAGAAATAAAAAGCTGGAAGCATCATAATCTCTCCCTCCTGCCTAGATAAGCATAGGGCAATATTAATTTACACTTACCAATACAAATGTTGACTTGGCTTATGGCATACTCTGTGGGTACATTCAAAAAAAGAAGGCTATGGGGATCCCTGGGTGGCTCAGTGGTTTGGTGCCTGCCTTTGGTCCAGGGCGCGATCCTGGAGTCCTGGGATTGAGTCCTGCGTCGGGCTCCTGGCATGGAGCCTGCTTCTCCCTCTATCTGTGTCTCTGCCTCTCTCTCTCTATGTCTATCATGAATGAATAAATAAAATCTTTAAAAAAACAAAAACAAAAAAAGAAGGCTAATGCTGAATTGTGGGCCAATTAAAAAATGTGTTTAAAAGCAATGTTATTGTAACAAAGCTTTTAAAATTTAGTAGGAGACTTCTTGTACTACCTGTTAATGTCACTCATCCGGATTTCTGTTGGCATTTTGGTAGGACAGCACTGTTGTACTGAACTGTCTTGGGCGTTGCTGTATGTTTTCCATACCTGACTGCTACCCACTAAATGCTGGTAGCACTCCCTAGTCATTGTGACAACCAAAATTATCCCTACAAATTTCTAAACAGGACAACCATTCAGTTTACTATAATTTCAGAAGGGTATAAAGGATGGAGTCCTTCATGTAAGCCTCTCTAGATGTTTTCTATATTTAGAACACCCATGCTTCCAGATAAAGAATAATTGATGTGGACTAATTCTGTTCTGAGTGACAGGCCTATGAAACATTGACATTTGAAGAGTTGCTTCAGGCAACTGGTATTTACTGACCTTCATTCGAGGACTATAAAACGAAGAATTAATTGTATTTTCTAAATGTGCTGGTGCCTTTTAAATGGTATCTGTGAATTGAGCCATGCCCTTTTATGGTAAACGATGACAAAACTAAGAATTTTTCTTTCTTTCTTTTTTTTAAAGGTTTTATTTATTTATTTGAGAGAGAGACTGAGCAAGAGTGAGAGCAAGAGAGAGAGAAGAGAGAGAAAGAGCATGAATGGGGGGAGGGTAGAGTGAGCGGGAGAAGCAGACTCCCCACTGAGAAGGGAGTCCAATGCAGGACCCCAGAATCATGACTTGAGCTGAAGGCAGACTTTTAACCAACTAATCCACCCGGGCACCACAAGAATTTTTATTTCTATCAAAAGAACTTTATTAGACATGTAATAAACATTTATTGATTTGTAACATTTCCTCTAAAATAAGGACAGAATTATCCATACAAATTAGGACAGAATTATCCATACAAATCTCAGAAGATAGCTTGGCTATTTTATTGAATTGATTTGTTTTAGATGACCATTCTAATTGAAGAAATAAATCCACTGTAAATGTAAGGTTAAATATAAAAGCTTGTTGCTTTAGCGTTGGTATTTTAAACCCAGAAATCAATAAATTGCCACTAAACTTCATATTGTGTATAAAACTCAAGTATTTTATAGATTGAAACCACTTGTTTTTGGTTTGTTCTTTGGAGCACTTTTCAGCAAATTCCATTTAGTTCAAATCTCAATCTATTTAAACAAAGTCATTACAAAGCAAAACAAGACTGAAAAATGAGATGTTGGCAATCACTTTATTCTGTATTAGTTGACTTGGGGAATCAGTTCTTTACTGGCCATGTATCTTTATTTTTTTTTCAAAGTGATTTAACATAGGAAAGCTGATGGGATAGGAGTTTTGTAATTGAACTATTTAGTGATGGTGAAAAATTAAGGCAGAAGCTTGAATGTTACATTATTTGTCAGGTTTTATAATGTTTCTGTAAAAGCAGTGTGGGAGTGTCAATGCTAATTTTTTTCCTAATATATAAATTCATATAATTTGGTGCTTTGAGTTGAAGTTTTACATATATTATTCCCTTAGAAACCAAAGTAGAGCTCTATTGCATTCTTGATTGAGACTGTAGCTTTTAATGAATTTATTTAAAGATTATAACAAGGAATGCCATTTCTTCAGCAGAGAGGAACAGTTAACTAGTTTATTAATTAGACCCCTGTTTACACTTATATTTAATTTTGAAATTTGTTTGAAATAAAGTCATTTGCTCTTAATATGAGTATTGACTCTTATCAGCAAAGGATATTTCTATGTTTAAGAACTGAGATGCTATAATATTTTTGTGCTGATAAAGAGTATAGCCTTGCATAAACTAACAAATATTCTTTTTAACAGTAGAATGTATAAATCATTATATGATATGAATTTTGAATGTTCTTTTATTTTGGACATTTTAGTACTTTTATAAAATTTTATAATTTTACATTTATACATTCATAATTTATAACTTAAAATTTTAGCCATTTAGATAAAGTCATATTTTATAAAGCTTTAGTGCTTATTAATTAAACTTATAACCCTTATTTTGATAACTTCATTTTATTGTTTCAAAATAATTTTACAAGTTAAATAAGAATTATCAGAGACTTTGTTTATGGTAGAACAAATTTGAAATCATGAAGTCCAAACTTAAGAAGTTAATTCAGCTTTATTTGTTAGGTAGTAATATGTGTATATACATGAGACCTGGGATCTCAAGACTTGGAATCAGGACTATTATTTTTCTTGGAGACTTTGTTCCTTAATTGTAGAAATGAACACTAGATTTAAGATATTAGGTTAATTAAGAGTATATGCTTGGATGATTATATTTAAAATTTAGAGAGCTGGCTGCACTGTAGCAGGTTTCTTCTATTTAACGTGTAATTATTTCTTTTAGGTTGTTGCACAAATGATGTGGTTGATGGATCATATTTTTAAGTACACAAACTTTGGAATTGTTTCTCTAATTCATGGAGACTTCTTTATAAGACAGGTGAGTAATGAGCATTCCCTTTTTCACAATGATAGCCTGATCAGAATGATTCTTTATTGCAAACATAGGCATACCCAAACCAATTACATTAGATAGAGTGGGCTCTAGTATGTCAGGGGGCTCTTCCTCTGAATCTTTGTTCTCTGAAACATTTATTTTGATCTGATTTTGAATATGCTCAAGCCGTAAAATGGTGACATTCCAAATATTCTAATCTCTGCCTTTCTCCTCACATCTAAACAGTGCAATGTTTAGTAAAGATTTATCAAGCCCCAGCCACAGTCTCAGCTCTTCTGCTTCTTAGCTTTGTGAATCAGGCAAGTTATTTAAGTTCTCAAGTTTCCTCATTTTTCAGATGAAAATAGTAGGTATTGCCCTCATAGGGTGGTTGTGGGAGTTAAATGAAGTAATACAGTAATACACTCAGAACAGTGCCTGCTCCCTTTGTCATCATTTTTATCAGGATTATCACTATCATCATCTGTGTTTTCACAATTATTTTTATTGACAAGTCACTATTATATGATAGAGAAAGTATCTAAAACCAGTAGGTAGATAAAAAAATATTTTGGAAATTCATTGTAGGAAAAGTGAATTCATCAGTTTTTATGAATTCAGAAAAACTTTAGAGAAGATGATGATATTAGGCACAAATCTAAAGAGTAACAGTGAGTTTGATAGAGGAAGATATATTGAAAATGAGTCCCAAGCATCAGGTATAAGTTTAGTTAGTGTAGAAGAAAAAATCATACCCTCTTATCATCTCAGCACTACATTATGGTATTTATTTCCCTTGTATACTACTAGTATCACATGCTTTGTTTTCTCAAAAATTGAAATATATAAGAGTTTTTATGTATAGTAATGCCACATTTATCTGGTATTCATATATTTAGCAGCTTTAGCCTTGCACATAATAAGTACTTCATGAATAACTGATGAATCTGATTAAGCCTCATCAGAGAACCACAAATTCAGAAATAGGCTGGAAGTGTGTAAACTTCTAAGGGGATTATAGGTGTCACAAAACACAAATGCTTTACTCTAGACACTTTTATATACAGAACATTTGGTTTTTCACATGCTATGCAATGATCTAGTTTCTTCTGGAAACACTTTTGGTTCTTCTGAGCAGAAAGATGAATGAAAGCATTTCACTGGAACCTCAGGAGGAAGCAGCAATGGGGATTGGCCAAAAGCTTGAGACAGAATAAGCAGTGATTAGAACAATTTAACAAGGGAAACTAGCCTAATCTTTAGAGTACCACGAGGGAAAGAAGCAGAAGCAACCATTGAAGCTTAGCAGTCTAGGTGAATACAGAGCCCTTTCCATCATGAGAGTGAGGAAATTATCACGGTTATACTGTAGACCCTGTTGATAATCCCAGGCTTCATTAGATTATACTAAATGGTCAGTGTACTTTGAGGATATAAAAGTGAAAATAAGGATCCCTGGGTGGCGCAGCGGTTTGGCGCCTGCCTTTGACCCAGGGCGCAATCCTGGAGACCCGGGGTCGAATCCCACGTCGGGCTCCCGGTGCATGGAGCCTGCTTCTCCCTCTGCCTGTGTCTCTGCCTCTCTCTCTCTCTCTCTGTGACTATCATAAATAAATAAAAAAAAAATTAAAAAAAAGTGAAAATAATGTACTCCAAAGCATTTTCCTTTATATTACATTGTAAAGTTTTACATACTTAAGGATTGTATTTCAAATTTATCAGAGATACTGCAAGTTCATTTCTAAAGAGCAACATTTTCTCCCCTCGCACCCGCCCCCACCAATAGATAGTAATAAAAGTCTGTAGCATGGAGGGAGGGGAGAAAGAAAAAGTATTATTGGTAAAGAAAGTCTCTTGGATTTTACTAATAGATGTTTCCAAGAATATTAAGAATATTTTACGTGCAGTCTTGGGAACTTAATAAAGTTGAATCATGATCATTCAATTCAGTAAAATAAGAAAATGTCTTACCTATTTTGCCTTTGAAGTAATTTAAAGTCTGTAAGCATACACGTTATTTTGGGGCCTTCTTTAATAGTGTTGGCTGGAAAATTATTAGTGAATTAACCATACTGAAAGGAAGAACTCTTGTAATATTTGTCTGTGGGTTTTGGGCTTTCCTACAAATTTTTCTGGATTCCTCTTTGAAGTCTCATAAGCCATCCTCTTTCTTCTCTTTCCCTCATGCTAAGGTCCAGTCCATTAGAATGCCCTGTTTGCCCTTTTAAATTTTTTCCTGAACATATCCACTTCTCATTAATACACCGTAGTCAAATCTCATCACACCCCCTTGCCAGTACTACTACAATAGTCTTCAGGCTTATCTCTTGGAGTCTTTCTGTCCCTGGAGCCAGCAGTTTTTTTTTTTTTTTTAATGTAAATAAGATCATAACCCTCCCTTGTTCAAAATCACCCATTGACTTCTCATCCTAAACTATTTACCAAACTCAAGGCCCTTCTCTGTCCTCACCTCTCTCTGCAGTTCCTCTCCTACCACACTATCTTACTCACTCATCACACATCAGCTACACATCAGCTACGTGGGCCTTGGCAATGCTCTTTGAACATGCAGCACTTGTTCCCACCTCAGGGCCTTTGTCCTTCTTGTTCTTGGCACCCGGCGTCCTCTGCCTCTCCTCTCCACTTGACTGGTTCCCTCACATTACCAGCCCATTTGCTCCAACTTCACCTCCTTGGAGCTGTTTTCCCTGACCTTGTTGACCTTCTCTATCCTCTTACTCTGTTTCTTCCTAACACATCACCAGCTGAATTTATACATTTTAGTTTTCTATCTTTTCCACTCAAGTAAGCTCCATGAGGGTTTTACTTACTTCTCTATCTATCTCCAGTGTGTAGGATGACACCTGCCACGTAGTAGGCACTCAGTAAATAGTCACTAAGCTGATGAATGAGTGAACTCTTCAGGGGCATTTAGAGTACTTTTTTTGCCTCTAGAGTGCTAATGCAATGTAAGTGCTAATCACTTCTTTTTACCACCGTGGTCAAACGGGGAAGTAAGTGGGGGAAAATCACTCTTCTAATCTATGATTGGGATTTACTTTAGAAGCTGTTATTACTGTTTAATTTGATGGAGTTTTAATTTCAAATGTACCTGTACTTATTATGTGTGTGTCTGCCTCCTTAGGGAAAATCTCATCGTGACCAGCAGCTGCTGCTTCTTAAAAAGCACCTAGAAAATAATTACAGGAGCAGAGATCGAAAATGGATTGTTTTGTTTCCAGAAGGGGGCTTCCTCAGGAAGAGACGAGAAACAAGTCAAGCGTATGCCAAGAAAAATAACTTGCCATTTCTTACACATGTCACTCTGCCAAGGATTGGGGCAACAAACATTATCTTGAGTGCACTTGTAGCACGACAGGAAAATGGAAGTCCAGCAGGAGGAGATGCTAAAGAATTAGGTATGATGGTTTTTAGCACTTTTTCTTTTGTTGGAGTTCAGGGATTATCTGAAGTCCCAGAAGATAACATTGTTGTTCTCTTCTATATTTATAATTTTTGTCAAATAGAAGTAATACTCAGGGAGAAGATGCAAATTTAATTTTTTATTGTTTTTATTTACAGAAGATAGTTCATGCTTACAATAATTTATTCAAATGATATAAAATGCATAAAGTCAAAGATATCGTTCCCTTACCCCAACTCCCATACTCCCGGCCATTCCCACTGCTGCAGTAAACATTCCTTATAAATATCTTATTATATATTTGTGGAAATATAGTCTCTAGTATAGATTCCTAGAAGTGGAATTGCTAGGTTAAAGGTACAGGAATAGAAATCACTAATTTGAAAAACGAATTAGAGATATCAAATAGAAATTGTAATAATGTATATTTTTTCATTTATCAAATTTAGAAAGTTTTTTTGGTTTGTTTTTGATACAGAATATGAACTTAGTGTAGTTTGATGGTGTTTATTAAGATCCTTAAAGTGTTGATAAATGACTCCATTATTCCACTACAAATAATACCAAAAGGAAATAATCTAGCATACTGGCAAAGAAGGTTATTATGGCTTTCTTTCTTCTTTCTTTCTTTCTTTCTTTCTTTCTTTCTTTCTTTCTTTCTTTCTTTCTTTCTTTCTTTCTTTCTTTCTATCACAGCATTAATTTTAATAGCAAAAAATTGGAAATAGAAGAGAGAACAGACAAGTAATTATCAAATATCCATCCAACGCAGTATAACACAGCCATTACAGATGATTTTTATAGAGTTTTTCTGGCTTTGGAAGGAGCCTGTCCTCTATCATGTTAATGAAGTGGGAGGAACATACAACTCTTGTGAAACCATTGTGATCTCAAATATGTCAACAATAAGCAATGAAAAATGAGTGAAAGGAAAGATTCCAAATGTTAGCAGTGTTTGCCTCTCTGACTTGTAACATTATGGGTGATCTCCCTTCATTTCTGAATAGTTTACTGATTTTTTTTTTTTAATTATGAGTATGTATAACTTTTATGGCCAGCAAACCATACCCAAAGATACAACTGTTTTGGAGATAGCCTGATGAACTGTGAAGGTTTGCAGAAGAATTTGTGCCAACAGTGTGAAGACTGCTTTATTTTTTTATTTTATTTAATTTAAATGTTTAAAGATTTTATTTATTTATTCATGAGAGACACAGAGAGAGAGAGAGAGAGGCAGAGACACAGGCAGAGGGAGAAGCAGGCTCCATGCAGGGAGCCGGACGCGAGACTCGATCCCAGGTCTCCAGGATCACGCCCCGGGCCGAAGGCAGCACTAACCTGCTGAGCCACCCGGGATGCCCAAGACTGTTTTAATAAACAAGTTTATCCAAGACACTATGAAACCTAGTGATAAATGATAAATTAAAAAACTAAAAGAAATACACTAGGCCTGTTTCCTAGTAATATTTTGCAATTTAAGAAAAATTTAGGGGTGCCTGGGTAGCTCAGTTGGTGAAACATCTGCCTTTGGCTGGAGTCATGGTCCCTAGGGCCTGGGATCTAGCCTCCCAGTGGGCTCCCTGCTCCCTGGGGAGTCTGCTTTTCCCTCTGCCCCTCCCTGTGCTTGTGCTCCTTCTCCCTCTCCCTCTCTCTCTCTCTCTCTTTCTCTCAAATAAATAAATCTTTTAAAAAAATAAGAAAATGCTCTTTAGAAAAAATAAAAATGGAAATGATTTGCCCTCAGAAATTTATGTTTTTAATGATGGTTAGGACCAGATATAGAGATAATGCCTATAAGACTGCACTGAGTTTTCATTTGTTTGTTTTTTTTTTTTTTTTAAGCAGTTGCTTGGCAGTCAGCTCTCTTAATCTTTCATCGTCTATTAAAAAGACAAATTGAAAGAGTCTTTTAATAGAAAAGGAAAGTTCAGAATAGCTTCAGACAGACAGGGTGGCAATGTCAGCCAAGCCAAAGCTTGAAGGCAAAGGTCTTCCAAATAGGATTAGTTGCACTAATAAAGACTGCTGTTTTTTAAATAGTTTTGCCCAGTTAATAATACCCTGTGGTGTTCTAGATCACAAGGGTAGGGGCTATTGTCATACTTATCCCACAATCATGAAGAAAATGTTTTTTCTCTTGGAGAGAAACAATTTCTTTTTATAATGAAAATCAAATAGCTTATTATTTATCTTACCTTGGTTAAAATTTTATTCTAGCTAAAATAGGAATGGGAAAAATTATAAGAAATTCTAGAAAGTTATATACTCCAAAACTAGTTTTACTTTTACCATTTTCTTCTGTGTTTTGATATTTTGTGTTTTATTTTCTCTAATGTTAATATTTACTTTTTAGTGTTTTGCTCCATATAAATAGAGAACATGTCTTCATGTCTGTTTTAATATATGATCCAAAAAATAATAATAATAATGATATGATCCAAATACTAAACATTTTAGCATGTACATCACTGATAGCTTGTTAAAATGTGTTTCTTTACTCAAACTCTGTTCCTTTAACAATAAGTTATTTAAACATTACTATTTTCTTAACCTATTTTTATGGTATTTTGTCCCCTTCAGAATATTGTTTAAATTTTTTTAAAGCTTAAAGTCACCTTCTAGTGATTTGATATACAAAAATAAAATATCATTGATTCTTAGTACACATTTGACTTATGTTTGAGAGTAAGTTTTATTTTTTTAGAGCTCTCTTAAATACCAAATAAAGGACAGACTATCACCCAAGTCCAGCTATCTGCATTCTCTGGGAGGATTCCCCTCTCACCTCTTGCTCAGCTTTGTACTCCATGCTGGGAATAAAAGCAGTGTGCCAAACAACCAAAGCAAACAGAACATTCCCACCCCCTCTCACTACAATGTTACCTGTTGTACCTACCAAAGAGTGGACAGTTTTACTGCTTTATTTGCATAGAACTCTTACTAAAATGGGAGTTTTTAAAATTTGTGTTAAATAAGAACAGCAGCTGACAATCATGTATCAATAAAATGCTTAATTTGGGGCCTATTCCAAGTATTTATTAATGTCTTCCAAGTATCACAAATCTTGGTGTTTAGATTGTATTTGGTGAATGGACTTGTTTTATTTTGAGGTCTGTTTTTTTACTTTTGTGGTTTGATACTTTAGCTTCTGACTTTTTCATAAGTCAGTTTTTATGAGTGATAAAATATAAATTAGACCTTGATAGTGCATCCTTATTGAATGCTTGAATGTGCATGTCCAGTAATTAATAGTGCTCTGTTATTTGTTCATTTGTTTGAGATTCAGCCATTTCATATAGGAAATGCTTGGTATCATCTTAAGTGTATTATGTGAAACAGTAACATCAAAGTTCATCATATTTTCATAAAGCAAAAGATACATCAACATGCTTTATACTATATTATTTTAAATAATATAAAAATTGATCCAATTTTAAGTTGTTCTTTGCTTTGTCCTCAGAGAGCAAATCAAAAGGTCTCCAGTGGATAATAGATACAACTATAGCTTATCCCAAAGCTGAACCCATAGATATTCAAACCTGGATCCTTGGGTACAGGAAACCAACAGTCACACATGTACATTACAGGTAAGAATTTTGTGTTAGTACTCAGCATATATCCAACATAAAAGTACTATCTCAAGACAGTGTTTTAGTATTACATTTTTAATTATTAGTGAAAATAGTTGGCTCAATATCATTCTTAATGCTGACTTTTTTTTTTTTTTTAATTTATTTATGATGGTCACAGAGAGAGAGAGAGAGAGAGAGAGAGGCAGAGACACAGGCAGAGGGAGAAGCAGGCTCCATGCACCGGGAGCCTGATGTGGGATTTGATCCCGGGTCTCCAGGATCGCGCCCCGGGCCAAAGGCAGGCGCCAAACCGCTGCGCCACCCAGGGATCCCTTAATGCTGACTTTTTAATATGAAAATACATTTGAAGTATTTATTTCACTGGGTGATAAAAGTCTCTAAAAATGCATTCTGGTGGCACTATGATTACTTGATTGCCTGAAACTCTGAGCAAAAGTAATTAGAGGCAAACATCAAGCATAAATGTATACTCATTTGGGCTAAGTAGATTTATGTTAATAGAAATGGGGATTTGTTTTTAAATCACTACATCACATAAGACTTCTTTAAATGATTAAATTGGAAATTTAGCTAAAACTTATACTTTACAATTTTTAATGTTTTAATATTTAACATTTTAACATGTCATTTGCATAAACAGCAAAAACATTTATTGAATATTCTGCACCAGCTTCTTGAGATTTTTTTAATGTAGATTGCTTTTTTGAAAGCTATTTGTATTAAAGCATGATGCTGATGAGGCCTGCATAGATGTGACCACTTTATAAGCCATTTATCTTTACTCAATTTTCTGGTCAAAGATCTCACCCATGGCAACCAAGTTACAAAGTGAGTAGTTGGTACCCCAGAAGATCACAATTGCCACAAAAGCCCTCATTCATTATAAGAGGAAAACTACTCAAATTACATACTCATTAAAAGTAAATAGGTACATGTTTTCATATGTATAAGCCATCATAGTTTTACAAATAGAAGTACAAAGTTGGAATAATTTGAAACTAAAATTTTAAAACTTAAATGTTGCAATTTGGGTTTTTGGTATGTAAGAGATGACCATAAAATTACAGTTGATTTTACTGCGTGACTTAAATTGCCAAATTGTGAAGTTCATGTGTAAGATCAGAAAGCAATTCTTGGTAACCTTCCTGACTCCATTCCATGTATGTCGTCCTGAGCACTGTATATAATGCAGTGTGTTAGACCTTGAATTTCTCCAGGAAGTTTGATTTTCATATATATGAAACTTATCTAGCCTTCAGTAAATTATTAAATTGTAGTCTATAAATGAAACTCAATTCTGGTGCCCAAACCCAAATTACATGACTCTTATGTATATGTTTTGGACACATGTAGATTGTACGTACATTGGATATATGTAGATCTTCCTAACACATCGTACCCTAAACTGAGGCAAGGAAGAAAACATTAATTATATAAGCACACTATTATAGTTGACTCTGCTTTCTTTTTTAACCAATAAAAAGAAAATTTTAGTTTATAGATTAAAAAAATGAATGGAATCATAAGAGATCTAAGGAACTGAAGAAATGTCCATTTTTCACAAAATTATTTTAATAAAAGTTTAATGTACTTAAATTCACTTGAAGCAGAGGTTCTTAACTTGCATAGACCTGAGAATTTTTTTTTTGCCTTCAAAATTAGATATTATTTTAATTTAAAATAATTTTTTTTATTTGAGCATAGTGGACACAGTGTTACGTTAGCTTCAGGTGTACAACGTAGTGATTCAGTTTCTCCATACATTATGCTCACCACAAGTATAGCTATTATCTAACTTCTGAGAATTTTTTAACTTAGTGTCTGTGCAAAGTGTTTCGTATGTCTGCAGTTTTCTGCAGAGTAGTTTCACAGCTTTCGATCTAGTCTCAAAATAGATTAAGGATTTTAAAAAGATTAAGGATTCCTAATTTAGAGATAAAAACCAAATAGTAGATAAAATGCAGAATGGTTAGCTTGATACGGAAAAATACTTCTATTGCTAAAATTGAAGCTTCTCAGAGATATATTTGATTATAAAAACTTTATTATCAGACATAGAAATAATAAGGAAAATTCTAAAATATTAGATTGGCAGAGATTAAATCATGATATAGAATCATATCCTAAAATATTATAGTACACATTTTGCCCAGTTATTTGTTTATACATGCATATTCACACACACAAACATACACATCCTAGGAGTCTTAGAACAGGTAGATAAACTGTTTACAGAAATTTAATAAAAAGAGTTTATTGTCTAACCAATGTTAGGAAAAGGGAAGGACTTTTGTTCAGATCGAAAAAGGAGAGGAAATTAAAGGGGCCAGAGAGAGAGATGTTTTGGCATCAGGATCCCTTTGAGGGTTTGCAAGAACCTCGTGAGAAAGGGATGTGGGCTGTGTACGTGACAGCTCTCAGGGATGAATCTCTTATCACCCACAGGTTGACTAGGTTGCCTCCCATATTGTTTTAGTCCATCTGGATACCCTGGGAAATAGGGGAAAAAAGGATTGTATTTTGGTTTGGTTGGGGTTTTGAGGGCCTTCCCTCCACCTCTAGTTTTCTCAATTCCAAAATAAAATTTATTGCTTATCTTGGATTTTTCCTGGTAGGAATAACACCATTGAAATTAAAATAAATTTAAACAAAAATGGTATTCCTTACCCATTTTTTTTCTGTTCTCAGAGAGATTGGTTTTTGTTCAAACTCTCCAGTTGTTTGGTTATATTTTTAAAATTTTAAACAAGGATGATATGTTTTCAATTAGAATAAGAGATTTAAAATGCAACATTGAAAATCATATATATACAAATGTGAATAATATAAATAACTGAGGTTAAATCTCTTTCAATGTGGGGATGCTGACAAGAAAAACTAAACAGCTTTGACTGGTTAGAGCAGGGAATAGGTGCTCAGAGAGAAGGGAAAAGGTGCTTTTGCTTAATGTTGCCTTGCTTATCTTCATCCATAGGCAGATTTTTAAAAATAATTAATGAATGTATGTTTTTTCCTGCAATTAAGCATAATTTATCCAGGACCTTTCTATTTAGCCATATAGTACAAGCCAATTTTGTTTCATACTATGTAGAAAGTATTTTTCTTTTGAGCCCCACTGGCTTTTTTTTTTTTTTAAAGCACCCCCTCATTCTTAGAGAATTTAGTGTGAAATGATTACTTGGTGATTATGGTGTAGCTGGGCAAGTTGGTACTGTTGCTAGTTTTTTTTTTTTTTTTTTTAGTATAATCTAGAGAAGTATACATGTGAAAGTCAAAAATTAATTATGCTTTCTGCTCAGTATTTATCAGATCCCACTTAGAATACTGCATGTATTTTAAATTCTCCATTTTAAAAGACATAAAACAGCTAGTAGAAGCTTATGAAAATACCTAATATATATATAAATCCTAGAACACTAGTACCACTTAAAAGACTATTTGAGATCAAATCAAAGCAAATTTGGAGATGATAATAATTAAATGATGCAATTCTAAGGGAAATTCCAAGTTGAAAATATAAATAGGTTAAGGAAAAATTTAAGTCTCTATGTATGAACTACTTTGATCATATTTTAGGTAAATTTCATGGAGGGCAGTAACTGTCCTTTCCTGTGTGATGCATCTGTGCCTCTGGGTGGCTAAGAGTGCTCTTAGAACACTGTAACATTCTTGACCATCAGAATGTACTTAAACAATACAGTTGTCATCATTTAACATTATTTAACATTAATCTGCAGTTGGGCCGTTTTTTTATTTTTATAATACATTTCTTTTCTTGGAAATCATTGTCAAGGCTGCCAGGTAAATCCTACTACCTGTTCCGTACCTCATCAGAATACTGTGACAGATGTATGGAGATTTCTGAGCAAAAATGGCATTTCTGGGGGCATGTGACTCTTGATCTCGAGGTCATGAGTTCAAGCCCCACACTGGGTGAAGAGATGACTTAAATCAATAAAACTTTTTTTTTTTAAAAGGCACTTTCCCCTATAGAGTGATCCCAATTATAATGTGTTAAAAAAACTAAAATGCTTAAAAAAATTTGGTCTTTATTTAAATAAGACTGTGGATTACCAGAATGTACAGCAGAGTATTCTTCTAGATTTTAAGTTTCTGTATTGATGCTTAGGAAAAAGCATAAGAATGCAATAGCTTATTTCAAATTTCTGAAGTAAGCAATTTCCCCCCCAATAGCCGTTCTCTGCATTGTCCATTCACTTCTTACTTCTTGGGTTTATATGTTGATTTTTGGGATTTCTGAAAGAGATAAGCCCTAAATATATAGGTTACTATATTGCTATAGAATACTTTTCTAAAATACCACAAAATGAGAGAACAAACATTTGTGACATGGTTATATTACTAGATCATACCTTACAAATAGATAATGTTGTTATCTGTCAAAAGTCAAACTTTTAAGGCAAATGTTTGGAGCTTATTCTTTGGAAAACTTGCAGTAAGTGGTAATTCGGTACCCAGCCCATTTTGCTAATTAAACTCAATGCATATGTAACTCCTCAGGCAGCCCATCTGAGGACCTTCCTGGCTAGAGGTTGCCCCAGCTTCAGTGAATGCATTATTTGAGCATCAAATGATACACTGATAAAAATTTTTTTTTGAAAACCACAAAGCAACTTAAAAATAAAGTACTATTAGTAAGATATGTAAAGTGTGTGGATTATTGATAAATCCAGTGTTAGTAAATTAGCATTCCCCACAGATTAATCTTAAGCCATTTTTTCTTTTTTAGAAAGAAAGTTTAAAATTTTTATTTATTTGTTTGACACAGGAAACACAAGCAGGGGAAGCAGCAGGCAGAGGGAAAGGGAGAAGCAGGCTTCCCACTGAGCAGGGAGCCCGATGTGGGGCTCAATCCCAGGACCCCGAGATCATGACCTGAGCGGAAGGCAGATGCTTAACTAACTGAGCCACTCAGGTGCCCCAAGCCACTTATTATTTTAAGAGAAAAGGGATCCCTGGGTGGCCCAGCGGTTTAGCGCCTGCCTTTGGCCCAGGGCGCGATCCTGGAGACCCAAGATCGAATCCCACGTCGGGCTCCCGGTGCATGGAACCTGCTTCTCCCTCTGCCTGTGTCTCTGCCTCTCTCTCTCTCTCTCTCTGTGACTATCATAAATAAATAAAATTTTAAAAAAAAGAGAAAAGATGTCCTTTCTTACTCCTTATTTCCCAATATTATGTATTGTTTAACTAGGAGAATATTTTTTATTAGGATGCATACAACCACATTATTGATATTTTTTTCAAAAATAGTGCTTGTTTTAAAAAAGGAACTAATAAGCCTTAATTATAAGAAACATTTGAGGGAACAACTTTTCCTCCCACTTTCCCTTTTATTATTGTCACACTGGAAGACAGCTTCTTCCTATTAAAGAAGTAATGGGCACAGCGTGCTGCTGTTAAGGGCTTAATAGGAAAATTAAGCATTAGATTTTAACTACAGGAATAGAATGTTTATAAGGATAAAAGCAAAAGTAGGGCAGCCGGGTGGCCCAGTGGGTTAGCACCGCCTTCAGCCCACGGCCTGATCCTAAAGACCCAGGATCGAGTCCCACGTCAGGCTCCCTGCATGGAGCCTGCTTCTCCCTCTGCCTGTGTCTCTCTGTCTCTCATGAATAAATAAATAAAATCTTAAAAAAAAAAAAAAAAGCAATTGGTGTCCTTAATATAAATGTCTGTTTCACGCCAAATTAGGACAGTGAGTTTGAAAACTGGTCCTCTTGGGTGGAAGTAGCTTATATTTTTATTTTTTAAATCTTAAAAAAAAAAAGAAAGATAAAACCTTGAGTGTAATAGCATAGATAGATTACAAAATACAGAGGTGCTACTTTCATGTCTTATTTGACTGGAGTTTTGGTGACTTTGGAGAAAGCATCTAACTAGGGACTTTGAGCAAGAACTTATTTTCAATTTCAGAGAAAGTTAATTCAGAAAAGGATTCTTTAGTTAAGTTGCCCTTATTTCCCCTCCTAATTCCATCCCTTCCTTTCTTCCATGGAAGCCACTAGTGTCATAACTTGGTGTGTAGCCTTCCTGTCCTAATATTTTTATTATATAGATATGTTTATAATATATAATATTATCCTGTATGTCTTTTAAAATGTATGTAATCATAGGTGATTTATCATTTTACAACATATATTTTTCCACTCTGCATTATTTTCTAGATTTTTCATTTTTACGTTCATTCATTTGAACTATTCACACTATTTAACTGTTCTGTTCCCATGACCTGATTGTCACATTATCAATTCCTTCTCCTATTGTTGGATACCTGTTCTCTCATATTTTTGGTATTATAATAAACAATGTCACAATGAACATTTTTTTATACCTGTTTCACTAAGCATATGCTAGAGTTAAAGTAGGGTATGTATGTGCCCAGCATGGGAGTGCTAGTCAAGTAGTTCTCAAAGTAGTCACATCAGATTACAATCTCATTAGCAATATATGAGATCACCTCTTCCAATATGTTTGTCAAAGTCATCACCTTTAATTTTTGCAAATGTAATACATTTGAAATATTATATCATTATTTAGGCCTCGCGTTTCATATTTATGAGATGAGTGTAATAATTCTGCAACTGATAGTAAAATACACTACCATGAAACGTAAGATTGGGAGGAAGCTACTAGCATCTTTATCTAGGTATTCAATCACTGTTAGAAATCTTACTGGTTTACTCATTGCTGTCTGTCTTCCCCATCTAGAACATAACCTCCATGAGAGCAGATACTTTGTCTTGTTCACAATTCCCAGAGCAGTGCTGACATATAGTAGGAATACAGTATTTATGAATGTATGAAGGCTAAAGCTTATGCTGTCTAGACATGCACTAGCCAGTAGACAGCCACTAGTCACATGTGGCTATTGAGCATCTAAAATGTGGCTAGTCTGATTTGAGATGTTTTGTAAATGTAAAATACACAGTGGATTTCAACAACTAGTAGGAAAAAGGAATGTAATTTTTCTTGATGACATGTTGAAATGATAATATTTTGGATTTGGCAGGGATTAAAGGATTATATTTCTTTAATGTTGTTAGATGTCCTCCATTATATACTTTGTAAATTATTAAGTCCATTATATACTTTGTAAAATATTAAGTTTATTTTCAAAAATAAAAGAACGCAACTTTGGAAAATATTTCATAGAAGGTAAACATTTTTCCAGCCTGCTGACATAAAATTCCTGTACATTTCTTTTTAACATTAGTTCTTATGTATATATATATTTTTTAATTTTTATTTATTTATGATAGTCACAGAGAGAGAGAGAGAGAGGCAGAGACACAGGCAGAGGGAGAAGCAGGCTCCATGCACCGGGAGCCCGATGTGGGATTCGATCCTGGGTCTCCAGGATCGTGCCCTGGGCCAAAGGCAGGCGCCAAACCGCTGCGCCACCCAGGGATCCCCTTATGTATATTTTTAATGTAGCTATAGCTATAATATGCATAAAAGTTATTTATATTCTATTTTATCCCATATGAACATTTTAATGAAATTATACCCATTCTTCCTATACTAGGTATTAAGATTACAAATTTTATAAGTATTTTAAAATATTGTTACAGAATCTTTACATTTTTAGTGGCTTTCCAAAATCCTACTTAGTGTATACATCTAATGAACCATTTCCTTATTAGCCATAGACTTGTCATGTTTTGACTTTTAATAACACCATGCTGAATATATTAGTACTTACCTATAGTTCCCTCCACCCCATGTTTTAGATTCCTTTATAATAGATATTTTTAACCTGTTATTTCTGATATTAGCTTGTAGAGTGTTATTAAAATGATATCTGAATAGGGAGAGTTATTGTCAAGAGATGAAGGAAAAACTTATTTATGAGAAAAATTACCAAAACTTAAAAACAATCTAATATTTTAGTAATTTTATGCATAAACCTCATATATTTGTGATTAATGCATCATTTTGGTTCTCCTTTCTGTTTTTTTCCCCTTACTTTCTAAAACAACAAAATTAAAAAGTCACAAGTTTTTATGAGTTTTAGAGGCTATAATTGCAGAAATAATTTTTCCTCCAAAATTTTTATTATGAAAAATACCAAACCTATAAATTCAGCCCATGTACCTATCTTACTTTTATGTGAAATGTTGTTTTCCCTGTGCTATTTCCGAGATCCTACTGGATTATTCTGAAGCAAGTCTCAGCATATCATTTCATTTGTAAATATTTCATTACATATTCTCTAAAATACAATAATTCTTTTGTAAAGAAATTCCATATTACCATATTTTTAAAGCATCAATAACAGTTCATTAAGACCATCAAATATCTAGGTAGTTATCAAATTTTCTGAATTCTCTCATAAATTATTTTTTTAAAAGTTTGGATTCAGTTAGATTGCAGTTGGTTAATATATCTCTTATATTTCTTTTTATTTACAGATTCCCCCCTCTTTTCTTTTCCTTATAGTATTTTTTTTTTTTTTTTTTAGGATACGAGATTATATGCCCTGTAGAATTTGCTATGATTTTGATTTTGCTTATTTTATCCTGTGTATTCCTCTGGCTACTCTATTTTCTATTAATTGGGAGGCAGATACTAAAACTTCATCAGATTGAAGTTTGAATTTGCTTGACTAGAAATACGTCATAAATGGTGATGTTTACTTCCATCAGGAGGCATATCATATCTGGTTTTCTGTCAGAAGTAGTTTTTGAATGCTGTTTTTAGTTAAAAATCTCAAAACTGGGCACCTAGGTGGCCCAGTCAGTTAAGCATCTACCTCTTGATCTCAGCTCAGGCCTTGATTTCAGGGTCCTGAGTTTCAAGTCCCCCATCAGGCTCTATGCTGAGTGAGGAGCGTACTTAAAAAATAAATAAAATAAATAAATTTCAAATAAATATATCCTATGCTTTGAGGGAAAAATGATACTTCCTCATTCCATCCCTTTAATCCCAAACAATGATGTCAGGACCTTCAGTTCAGAATTGAGGCCTCTTCTGGCACATAACACATAATGAGGATCAGTTTCACCTGAAAACCCTCCTTGTGATCATATAAGGAGGTCCATATAAGGAGGTCCATAGTCTTATTTCGTGAGCCATTAGAAAGCATTTTTCCCCGTGGTCCAAACTGTAAAGGTTTGGAAATGTTCTAAACGTTATTGAAAAATGAACCCTAAATCATCCACTGGGATGACTGATAGTTGTTTTAGTCAAGGTTTCTTCAGAGAAATAGAACCGAGAGGATATATAGAGTGATATATAAGAGAAGATTCAATTTAGGAATTGGTTTTCATGATTATGGAGGCTGAGAAGTCTTATAATCTGTTGTTTGCAAGCTGAAGAACCAGGGAAGCCAGTGGTAAATTCAGTCTGAGTCCCAAAGTTTGCAAATGGGAGGGTAGGAGAGGATGACATCTATCCAGTCCTTATCTGAGTCTAAAAGCCCAAGAAGCAGGTACACTGATGTCCCTAAGTCAGGAGAAGATGGATATCTTAGCTCAAGCAGAGAGTGGATTCACCCTTCTCGTACTTTTTGTTCTGTTCAGGCCCTCAGTGGATTGAATGGTGCCCGCCTGCATTGGTGGGGGCAGTCTTCTTAATCTACTGATTCAAATGTTAGTCTCTTCTAGATATACCTAGAAATAATGTTTCCCAGCTATCTGAGCGTTCCATAGCCCAGTCAAGTTGACAAATATAGTTTTAACCATCCCAGTAGTCTACATAGATAATCCAAGAAACTGAATTGACCATCTATTTATAGCGTTCATCAATCTTTTTATTTAAATTGAGTTACTCAACATATTACTTGACATCATTAGTTTCAGATATAGAGTTCAATAATTCATTAGTACATGTAACACCCAGTGCTTGATATAAAATCACTACAGAAAAATCAATGGTATCCCGTATCCTGGCAATAAATAGGAAATACAATCTTTAAAGAAAAATGCTATTCTCAGAAGCAAGAAGACTATAAAGTACCTCACAGTAAGATGTAACAAAAAGTGTGTAAGACTTTTATGAAGAAAAAATATAAAAGCTTCATTGAACATAAAAGAACTAAATAGTTGGAGAGACTGTGCTTATAGAGGGGAAGACTCAAAATTACAAAGATGTCAGTTCTCCCGAATTAATCTATAAATTTAACATAATGGCAATTACATAATTGCAATCTAGGAGGGTTTTTCTCAAAACTTGATGAAATGGTTCTAAAATTCGAGAGAGTAAAGATAACTGTGAATATAGCAAAGACAGTTTGAAAATGAAAGAAACATCCTACCAAATGTCAAGGCTTACTGTAATTAAAACAGTGTAGTATGAGGGCAGGACCAGACCAATGGAAAGATTAGAAAATCCAGACTTGGGGACTTGTGTATGATTAAGTAAGTATCACATATCAGTGGAACAAAGACTATTCAACAAATGAAGTGGTTTAGGACCATTGGTTCTATATAGCACAGTGATTCTCTGTTAATAGTGAATACCTCTGGTGGGGAGGGACTTCTCACTATACTATTTGAGTTTGTTCGTTTTTTACAACTTGAATGTATTAATTTTTCGATTTAAAAAACTAATGGAAAAAAGAAATTGCCTGCAGAACTTAGAATTTTGGTCTAATAATCCATAATTGAAACAAAAGCATTTTCATCAGGTAGTTTTAAGAATGTAATAAATTCACATTTAAAATAACATTCAGGGGCAGCCCCAGTGGCCCAGCAGTTTAGCGCCTTCAGCCCAGGATGTGATCCTGGAGACCCGGGATCACGTCCCACGTTGGGCTCCCTGCATGGAGCCTGCTTCTCCGTCTGTGTCTCTGCCTCTCTCTCTCTCTGTGTCTGTCATGAATAAATAAAATCTTTAAAAAATAAAATACCATTCGGGGCACCTGGGTGGCTCAGTATATTAAGCGTCTGCCTTTAGCTCAGATCACCATCCCAGGGTCCTGGGAATCGAGCCCCACGTCTGGCTCTCTGCTCAGCTGGAGAGCTTGCTTTTCCCTTTCCCTCAGTGATCTCTCTCTCGCTCTTGCTCTGTCTCAAATAAATAAAAATCTTTAAAAAATAAAAATAAATAAAATAAATATCATTTAATAGACACCACATAGATTTTACCCCTTTGTGTCCAGCATATTGAAATTCTAGTCTAGATTTTCATATTCTAGTGCTTTATCCATAATTAAAAGTGAACTTTAAGGGGCTTAAATGTCTATAATACTTTTTTGGTGTAGAAGTTGGAATAAAGGAGAATAAAATTAATATAGTGAAAATCAGTTATTTAACTTAATGGGGACCAAATTTCAGGTCACCTTTTCCCAGGAACTGTGAATAACTCTACAGTAGTTCACCCTTGAGTGATACACACATTTAGACACTAATGATGCATGCTTAGAGGTTTACCACCCTCCACCCCAGCCCCAAAATTACCCACCTGGGAGGGAGGTACTAAGCTTGCCTCTGGAGCTAAAAGTGGCTTTCCTTTTTTCCTAGCAGAAGAAAACAATGTCCTATCTTTAGTTTTTCTTATGCTAGGGCTTTTCTGTATCCCTGCTTAGAATTATTGCTCACTTCACCCCTATTTTTGCTGTTTCTGGTAATTCTCTTCTTTCTGTCTCCTTTTCTTATCATCTCTTGTTTTCTGCTGCTTTGCCTCCATATCGTAGCTTTTCCCTGGAAAAGGCTGGACATTTTAGTCAGAGGTCACTATTTGGAGCTTCTAGTTGGAAAATGGAAAGCTACACATTTAAGTTTAATCTTCAGGTTTTTAGTTATGCTTGGCTGTTTTTATTAATGCTCACCACCCACAAGTTCTTTCTTTTTTTTTTTGCGCCAGCAGTTTTTTCCTCCCCTTTCCTTTAAGAAAAGAAAACATTTTAGTTTGTCACCATTCAGGATGCTGGAGGCATTGAATTACTGGTCTTAATTGAAGTTTGACTGAGTTTGTGGGTTGAATTCTGTGTTTCTGTAATGAAGTTGAAATTTGAAAGAGGTGAACCATCATTTCAAGTGAGATAAACTTCATCTTTTACTTAGAAGACAGACTTCATTTCTTTTATTTTAAGATGTCATTTTTTATTTGTTTTAGAAAGATATATATATAGAGAGAGAGAGAGCGTGAGCAGGAAGAGGAGCAAAGGGAGTGCAGAGCCTGACGCAGGGCTCTATCTCAGGACCCTGGGATCATGACCTTAGCTGAAATCGAGAGTCAGCTGCCCAACTGACTGAGCCACACAGGGGCCCCGACGTAACATCATTTCCTTCCAAATATTTATAGAAAGTTAAACATGCAAGAAATTTTGTACTTGTTAACATATGTTAACATAGTCGAGAACAAAGACCACAACCTAATTTGCTAAGTTGTTTTCGGTATATGAATCTGGATATAATGTGATATGGAGAACTGTGACAAGCTTTGGAAATGAAGCACTCTCTCCCCACCTCCTGGCCCCGTGGGTTTCACCATGTTCTATGCACTTTCATGTCTCTTCAAGGTTAATCACAATGACTGTCATTGATACTCAAAAACTTTTTGTTTTCTAACTTAATGTTGTTGGAAATATGTCCCCCCAAATAAAAAATTCTTAGCTTTTAATTTTGAAATGAATAATGGTTAAGTATAACTGTCACTGACTACTATCACTATCTTTTAGTTACTTGCAGTTGTTGAATTGAATCTGAGAAGTGGCAGGGCTAGCTAGGTCTTTTTGTCTAACCTTTCATTTAATACAGGATCTCATACACACACACACACACACACTATGACAGATTGCTTAAATATAGACTTCTCCAGGAGTCTGTTTTTAGCCTCTTTTGTCTGTGGAGGTGTGAGTTCATAGTAGGAGAGTAAACAGAAACAGCTCCCGAAGAGACATACCTCTAGTTCCCCAGCCTTCTCCCAAGTTCCAGATCCTCATTTTACTTCCTTTCCTCCACTGGGATCGCCTGTTGCTTCTGCAAGCCTAGTATTTCTAAAACTGAACTCATTTTTCTTCACATAAACTTGTCTCTCCTGGCTGTCCAGTCGGGGTTTATGTTAACACCATTCTGCACTCACCCAGAATGAACATTTTAGAGTTCCTTTGACTCTTTCACCTTTTAGTTTAATTCTCTCTCTCAAATTCAGCTACCAGTTCCTATGAAGGAAACCTCTGTAATGTATGTTTCTACCCCTTTGTTGTTGTTGTTGTTTTAATCTAAATGCCACAGCCTAGCTCATACCTCATTACCTTTTACCTGGAATATATTTGCTTATTAAATATTCCCTTAATTAATATTGGTTCTGTCTTCAGTCATTGTTTATTTTACTGCTGTATTCCTCTTCCTAAAGCATGATACCTTCTTTTTTTCTTTTTCCATAGTTTATAGATTAGATAATAGTATTATATCAGTGTTAATTTGAAATTACCTGATTTTGATCCTTCCACTGTGGTTACGTTAGAGACTGTCTTTGTATTTAGAAAATACACATGGAAGGACTTAGGGAACACTCTCTGTAACTTCCTCTCAAAAGTCGAAAAATCATATATACACACATATATATGCATATGGGGAGAAAAAATGGTAAATATGGAGAATATTGATATTTGGGGAATCTGGGTGAAGCATATATGTGAATGTGAATTCTCTATACTATTTTTACAACTTTTCTTTGAACGTGAAATTATCTTAAAAAGTTTTCAAAAGTCATTAGGCATATAGGGAGAATTCTGTGTGTCTTCCCCTCAGTTTTGCTGGGAACCTTAAACTGCCCCCCAAAATAGTCTTAACAAAAAATTTCTAAAAGTCGTTAGACTCAAGGAAAGTGTAATAGTGATTCTCTTAAGTAAATATCATAGTGTTGTATTTTGCTTGACAATTTACTTCCTTCAGCAAGCATTTATTTGTTAAATATCTTATTGTGTCTCAATATAGAACACTAATAAAGATGTAATAAATAAGCTTGAGGTCTGAACAATGCCCCCTCGTTGTTTATACCCTCGTGTGACATGTGGATTTACTACAATTTTGACGATCACAAGGAGCAGGAGCTGGGCTCAAGGGATAGGGGCCCCAGGCTGAACTTTCCCAGCTGTGCAAGGAAGCGGTGGACAAGGTGCTGCCTGCCTTCTCCCTTTTTCCATCAGTGTTCAAGGCACTCAGAATTCTCTATGACCCTGGGTTTGCTGCCTTAGATCCTTGGTTTGTCCCTGGGTTGAAGTAGGTAAAAGCTTCTATCTGAGTTGCTGAAATCTATTTTCAGATAACTAAGTGGGCTTTTTTTTTTTTTTTTTCCTTCTTAAGCCTTGCTAGTGGATTGGGGGAAGCTATAAATATTACATTTCATTATGTTGAGGATGAAGCCTTGAGCAGCTTACCTCAAGACGGTGGCTCAGAGCAAGACTTCTGGGACTTGAATGCTGGGAGATATTCCGATATGTTAAATTTGACAGTATCTGTTCTTGTCCATAAATCTGTTTTTGGAGGCAAGTAGTTTCTGCATTTCTGAGTTATTCTTATCACACTAACCCTGGTGGTGTCACTTAACTATTCCCATGGTACTGATGGCTGTCTACAGATGGCACCTCCTAAGTTTTACGCCAGCAGGTTACTTTCATTTTAGTTCTGTTCAGCAAACTTGAGTTCCCATGAAGGATTAAGCACTGATATACACACTGGGTATGCAATGTTGAGGACAGCACAGCCCGATAGAGGGAATAGACACGTGAGAAAATGAATAGAACATCAACTAGTAAGCATAGCTCCAAAGGACAGAGTTGGCATTGAGAAGGGAAATACTAACTGTAGGAGAAGAGGAGGAGGAAACTGAAAGGAAAAGGGGTAAGAGACCCAAATCCTGATCTTCCATAGCAACAAGTCAATGAATACATATGAAACCGGATAATCCAGAAATAGTGGTAGTAGGTTGTTTGTAAGCAATATGGAGGTAAATAGCAAAAGAAAATGGAAGGAGTTGTATCTGGAAAACAGGTGTCTAGGAGGGAAAATACAGGGTCATTACTCTTCATTGTGAACCTTGTAGTACTCTGACTCTTGAAAACTGGATGCAATGTGTTACTTTATTTAAAAAGATTTTTAAATCCTACTTCCTCTTTTAGACCAACGCAAGTGATACCATTTCCATGTATCCTGTGCTATAAGTAGGCACACACACCCCTTCCTTTAAACTTAACACAGAAGTTCTTTAAACTCCTTACGCAACATTTACCATATCTAGTTTTAGAGGATGTGTTTACTGTTCTTTTCCCTCTGCTACATCATTAGGATTTTGAAGGCAGGAACTGTCCATCTCAAAATTTTCCTGCATGCTTATTAAGTCCTTTACTTGTAGTTGGCATAACTCACTTTGAGGATTTAGCCATGTTGTTTGTTAGCTCCCATTTTGGATTCTTGGTAACATGAAAATTCAAATGTTCTAACTCAAATATATAGAGGTGCCAGCTGCTAAGCATTATTTATATCTTTTTTTTTTTTGCAAGTGTAATTTATCTAGTGCTCTTAAATCTGATTCAATGGATTTTGGTAGAATACTCTGTATTCAAGAGTACATTCTGGATTACTGATAATTAGAGTTTTTGTTTCTTGAAAATTAGAAGCTGGTTTCTCATTTGGATAACTACTGGTATTGGGAAGATGTATTTCTTTTATTTATTTGTTTACTTCTTTATATCCCATAAGAATGCCTTTTATTTGATTCCAAGAGGACTAGTATTGAGTGCATTTGATACTTTGCCATATCAGGGGATTAGTTGTTTTAATATTTTAATCCCATGGTGATCAAACAGAGTAATAAAAGTAGATTGCTCTTGAGGGAGCATTTGGTCTGCAATCCTGGCCATTTCCTAAGGCAAGAGAGTGTCCAGGCTCTTCTAGGCAGATGGTAGGGAAGGCTTTCTGTTAAAACACAGCCCCATTCCCACACTCACCGCCATTTAAAGCAATATATTCCTCACCAACCTTACCATGTTCTTTCAGGAGTTCAGATAGTAAACCCAACTTTCTCTTTTTAATTCAGCCATATTTTTAGTCACTTTTCTCCTTATAAAGATGTTTTAAATACTATTTTAAGATATTCTCTAGCCCTGTGGCTCCTGCTAAGTTATTCTTAGGTTGATTAGGCCTGATTTTATGTATATAGAAATAGTATATTTTTAGAAGTCAAAAAGTAATACAATTAATTTCCCAAACCATTTGGCTACTATTCAATGTAGTAGAAGGGAGTAGTTTAAAGAGTGCTACCTATATTGCAAAACTGTTAAGATAGTATGAAATTATCTAAAAGTAAAAAGTAATTTGTAATGCCATCCACTTAAAAATAAAATCCATTTTTTAAAAGATTTTATTTATTTATTCATGAGAGACATACAGAGAGAGGCAGAGACACAGGCAGAGGAAGAAGCAAGCTCCATGCAGGAAGCCCGATTCAGAACTCGATCCCGGGATTCCAGGATCATGCGCTGAGCTGAAGGCAGACACTCAACTGCTGAGCCACCCAGGCATCCCTAAAATCCAATTTTTTAATTTAAGTTTTTAGTTTTAAAAAAATTCTTCTAGTATCAGGATGAAGTTTAACAGACTTTCCTAAAAACCTCAACTCTTTAAGGATATCTAATTTGGAGGAAACAAAAAGAAAGAAACGATTATATTTCCTGAAGAGTTAAGTTTCCTGGGTGGCTCTGGGCACACACCTCTCTTGTGCTGGCTACGGATCATGAGGCCTTCTTCCGCCTGGAGTCTGCCCTGTCACACAGTGCAGGGCTCAGTCAGTGGTTTGAAGTCGTGACTCCCCCTCTGAGTCTGTTTCTTTCTGGGATTCCTGCCTTTCCAGCTGCTATGGTCATCCTAATCTCTGTCCTCTCTTTCTTCAACCAGTAAGACTACATATTCTCATGTAAATTTTAGGTCTCCCTGGGTGGCGCTAATTAGAAATTATTCTCAGGTAAAAAGCTGGAAAAAATGGAAGACTCTCCCAGTGCCATTCCTGTCTTCCCAGTGTTGACATTCCTCTGGTGTTGACCTGTCTCTAGTCCCTCCCCAATGCATTCCACTAATTCCTTTTTGTGTTTCATCCTGAATTTGTAACTGTTAACCTGTGAACTACTCTGAGCTTATGAAAAGCAGAACTCACCACTTATTTTAATAGATATTATAAGTCACAGGGAGAGTTACAACTAAATCTCAAATTTTAATGGGTAAAAGAATAGATTTTGCCCTCGAGTATGCCCCTGTTCACTCTTCTGGCCTTTTAAAGTAGTACAGCATTGAGCCAAAGTGACTGTAAACATAGGCACTGAAGTCATGTGGTGGTACTTAGTTAAAGGACGTTTATCTGGGGGCACCTGGGTGGCTCAGTCGGTAAAGCATCTGACTCTTGACTCTTGATCTCGGCTGAGGTCTTAATGGTAGGGTAGCAGGGTCAGGATTTCAAGCCCCACATTGGGCTCCATGCTGGGTGTGGAACCTACCTAAAACTTTTTTATTAATTAAAAAAAATTTTTTTAAAGGATGTTTATCTGTATAATTCAGAATATTTCTATTAAGATAAATATTGAAATGAAAACACAAGATCTCTGTATACTTAAAGAGAACTCATGGATGGATCCCCAAGAATATGTCCCCAAATTTGCATATCCCAATTGTGAAATACTGCTAGCTATCCTCTAAAGCAGAGCCTCTCTGACTATGATACTCTCCAGTTTAAAAATCTTTCCATGAGGGTGCCTGCGTGGCTCAGTTGGTTGGGTGTCTGTCTCTAGATTTCGGCTCAGGTTGTGATCCCAGGGTCTGAGATGGAGCCAGCCCCACGTGAGCTCTGCACTCAGCAGGGAGTCTGCTTGAGATTCTCTCTCCCTCCACTCTACCCCCTATACGTGCTCACTCTCCCTTTTTCTCTCTTTCAAAATAAATAAATCTTAAAAAAAAAAATAAAAAATAAAAAAAATAAAAAAAATAAAAATAAATCTTAAAAAATAAATCTTTCCATGAGAGACATTCTCATAAATTGCTAGTGGGAATGTAAATTGGTATAATCTTTATAAAGACAATTTGGCAACATTTTTCAAGATTACTAATGCATTCAATCTTGATTTAGCAATATCACTTTTGGGATTTTATCCTGTAGATATACACATAAGAATGGACTTTTGCATAATGTTATTCATCACTACACGTTTAGAATAACAAAAGATAAGAAACTGTCCATCATTAGGGAATAAGAGGAATTTCATGTTTAGTGTGTATTAAGACATTACAATGAAATTAGGAAATTTTAACAGAATGAAAAGGAAAATATAATCTATAAAAATTCATGGGATATAACATAATCTGTATTTAGAGGAAAATTTGTACCCTTAAAAAGCTTCTGTGAGAAAAGAAAAAAACTGAAAATCAGTGATCTAAATGTCTACCTCAAGAATTTAGGGGGAAAATGCAAATTAAATACAAAGATAGTAAAATGCAGGGAATTATAAAGGATAATTTTTTAATGGAAATCGAAATTGCCAATATCAGGAATGTAAAGGGGGACATTACTACAGTTTCTCTAGTCATTAAAAAGACAGTAAAAGACATTAAGTATAAGTCTTCCAGAGCATAGAAAAGAGGAGATACTTCTTTTTTTTTTTTTTTTTTTTTTTAAGAGGAGATACTTCTGAGCTTGTTTTATGAGACCAGCAAAATCTGAACCAAGGGTATTGTAAGAAAGGAAAATTTACAGGCAAATCTCTTACATGATTATCGATGCCAGACTAACCCAGGTATATATAAAAAACACATCAGATTATATACTGAGAATATATATTCCAGGTATGAAAGTTTGGTTTAACATTCAAAATCAGTCAATTGAATTCATTACATTAACAGAATAAAGAAAGAAATTACATAAGCATGTAATAGATGGGGAAAAATCAATAAAGTGTTAACTCCCACTCATGATAGCAAAGAAAACACTTAGCAAACTAGGAATAGAAGGGGATTTTTAAAATCATATTGATGGTATCTACCAAAAAAATCTACAGTAGATATCAGACTTAATGGTGAACTATTGAATGTTTCTCCCTGAAAGATGAGAAATGAGAGACAAGGGAGCTCGTTACTACCACTTCTATTCAGTATTATCTGGATCAGGCAATGTGACAAGAAAAAAGGAGTCAACTGTAAATATAGAAAAGGTAAAAACAAAATCGTCATTATTTGTGTTAATTCATCTTCCTACCTGTAGATTAAGGTTAGAGGATTGCTTGGCGGACATGGACATGCCGTCTTCACAATACTAATGTAATGGCTATTTCATACAAGTAGGTACCTGAAGAGACTTCTCAGACAAGGGAAAAGGCTAGGAAAAGCTACTTCAAAAAAATAAATAACTCATCTCCCTTTGAAACCCACTTTAAGTGAGATGGTGGCTTGAGACAGGGAGTTTGGCCTTTTGCAGCCAAGGACAAAGATGTAACAGATGAAGAGATGTGAGCTTAGTGTTGTGTGGTGAACACTGAGAATATTTTTCCATAGAAATGTGTTTGCCTAATGGCTACATTCTGTAGGATTCCATGTCCACTACAGGTGAAATAGTCTGTGGAAACAGCCTTAGGAGCTTGTGTATCCTATGTAATTTTCCCCTGTAGGGATCTGCATCATTCTTAGTTGAAATGGGGAGAGAAAAAAGAAGAGACAATAAAATTCTTGGAATATTATTTCTAATTTGAGGGTTCTTTATAATTCAGAGTAGAAAGTTACGCTTTGAAGGAATGGAAAGACAAACTTGTTTAAATAGCCCAGGGCCTCCTCATTTGAAATTTTATCTCCATGTCCCTGCTCCTCTTATTATATCAATATTGATAATAAGAGTCTTGAAAATCTCTGTCAGGAATTCACCTTTGTAATACTTGGTAACAACATTTATCTATTTATATGACTGGTCTTGAGGCTGACTACATTGTTACCTCACTGGTATAGAAATACACACACACTATCTGTATAGAATAGAATACTGTATGAAAATAGTCATGGATTGTCAAACCCTTACAACAGCTTCAGGTCCAGTCTAGTCACTACAGCTGTTGCTGAACCCAGAAAACTTGAAAGCACGATACTTGCCATGAGCGATCTGGCATTTAACAACTGCCACCGTCACTACTGATGCCAAGTCAGGCCACTACCTTCTGCCCACTAGTATACATATAGAATGACTTTATAAGGTAAATAATATTATTAACCCATTTTACAGATGAGGGAACTAAGTTTAAGTTGTACAGAGGATAAAACCATTTTCCCCTGGTCACATAGTTGGCAAGTGCTCTAGAGCCAGAATTCAACTCCAGGCAGTCTGTCCCAGAGTCTGTACTCTTAATCACTATGCCACACTACCTTCTGGGATTATTTTAATTGTGCCTAAAAAGCAAAGACCGTGGATGCACATATTAAAAAACAACAACAACAAAACTACCCCAAACCAAAATTCTACTGCTTGTGGAAGGGAATTTCAACCGTGAAGTCCCACTCTCACTTTAGTGAGGTGTATGAGAACATGAGAGAGTGCAGAGGTAAAATTTTTAGTTTGAAAGAGATCTTTCGGTTACTTAAGAGTATAGGCATTAAAAGGGCTAAGAAATACTAGCTGATGAGATGATTTTATGTAGTGTTAAGCATTTCAAGTATTTCTTCTCTTTAAAAGTCGTGATGTCCTTTAATTCCTCTTTTTTTTTTTTTGTAAATTTTTTTTTAAATTTTTATTTATTTATGATAGTCACACACACACACACACACAGAGAGAGAGAGAGGCAGAGCCACAGGCAGAGGGAGAAGCAGGCTCCATGCACCAGGAGCCCGACATGGGATTCGATCCCGGGTCTCCAGGATCAGGCCCTGGGCCAAAGGCAGGCGCCAAACCGCTGCGCCACCCAGGGATCCCTTTAATTCCTCTTTTTGTTGTTAGCTCTTTCAAAGCAAAAGAAAACCTAATTCTGGTAGGGGATTTTATGGTAGCTGAAACTTAAAGTTTCTGGACTTTAGGATCTCCTACCCCATTAAAATATTTAATAAACCAAAACACTTCTCTATTACTGCTTTAGAGCAACGTAGTACTTTATTTAGGGGAATAGAATGGTGACTAGCATTAAGAAAGCTATTTTCTGTGTAAATAAAACTCTATTTTGCTTACCTTTCATCCTTTTCCAATTTTTGAAAGTAGAATTTGTAATCAAAACTGTGCTTTCGGGATCCCTGGGTGGCACAGCGGTTTGGCGCCTGCCTTTGGCCCAGGGTGCGATCCTGGAGACCCGGGATCGAATCCCACATCGGGCTCCCGGTGCATGGAGCCTGCTTCTCCCTCTGCCTGTGTCTCTGCCTCTCTCTCTCTCTCTGTGACTATCATAAATAAATAAAAAAAAAATTTAAAAAAAAAAAACAAAAAACAAAAAAAAAAAAACTGTGCTTTCCTGGGGCTCTTGGGTGGCTTAGTGTTTGAGCGTCTGCCTTCATTCAGTTCAAGGCATGATCCCAAAGTGCCAGGATCGAGTCCTCATCTAGCTCCCCACAGGAAGCCTGCTTCTCCCTCTGCCTGTGTCTCTGCCTCTCTCTGTGTGTCTATCATGAATAAATAAATAAAATCTTTAAAAAACAAAACTGTGCTTTCCTGAAGTCGATTTTTATTTTTTTTTAATTTTTATTTATTTATGATAGTCACACGGGGAGAGAGAGAGAGATGAGAGAGAGAGAGAGAGGCAGAGACACAGGTAGAGGGAGAAACAGGCTCCATTCACCCGGAGTCCGATGTGGGATTCGATCCCTGGTCTCCAGGATCACGCCCTGGGCCAAAGGCTAAACCATTGCGCCACCCAGGGATCCCCACTGAAGTCGATTTTTAATAGATGTTTTTTCATATCATACTTTTCCTTCATTTCCTCTCTTCTTATCCTATCTACAGATACTTAAATTGGGGTGCTAAAATACACCAAATCTGGTATTTAAGTGTTTAAATAACAAAAGGATCTGATTATAATGCAATTCGTAAATATGTTCCTTCTGATTGTTTTTGTATGCAAATGACCATGTTACATGAGTCATTTTAAGAAGACTTTGAAGAAGTCTGAGCATGGGCATTCTGGTAATTTGGAATGCTTTGTGCTCCTTGACTTAACTTGAAATAATAATACCCCTTTGTAGAAAGGCAAGCAGTAGACAGTGGTCAAAGATAGAAAATCATCTTAGACTTTTCAGAAATAACAGGATAGCTTCTTAGAGAAAATGGTAGCTCGGATTCATATCAACTTTCATGCCCTTCCAAAACTCTAGTAGAATGACACTGAAGAGTTTCTTTAAGGTGTTTACCCATGAGGATGAGGAAAAGCAGTAGGAAAGGCAATAGTAGCAAAAGTCAGGAAATTAGAAAACAGAACAGTCAATAACCCAATAGAACCCTAAGCCAGGAATCAACCTGACTTACGCCACAGAACTGAAAAATTGGCAAGGATCAGAGCCCGTGGACATGAGGTTAAAAGGGTTGCTGCCTTTGGGGGTTCTGGTTGAAATCTGCTGAAGAACTCCACTCTCCAAAACCCCTCCCCTCCATCCCACAGCTGGGGGATTATTCATTCCCTGCTGTGGCAGGAACTGGAGGCTTCTTCTGGAGGAGTATCTAGAGGCTCTCTAGACTCAAGGGTACCTATCACAGCTGAGGGAGGTCCCATAATGAAAACACAGAATGGCTAAGTGATGTCAGGGCACCCAGTGCTGAGACACTCCTCCTCCCCCACCTCAGCCCTGATGTCTCACTCTGCTACCAGAAAGCCAAAAGGGAGGCCTTCATTCTCTAGGCAGGAAATCAGAGGATCTTCCTCTGGAGAAATGGCAAGTTCAGGAAGAAAGACCCAACTTCAATGGCCCAACCAGATAATCCTCCATGAAGTTCCCAGTCAACAAACTGCACTCACGGGCTGAGAGCCTTCAGTCAGCTGTTTAATCCCACATCTATACATGTGGGTGAACAACAAAGACTCACCAGATAACTTGTCATCTGATGGGCCTCTACTGTGATAGAGACTAAAACAAACATAAGAAACTGACTTGGAGTAATGATTCAAGGAGTAATGATTCAAGGAAATCCCAGCTGCCAAAAAATCCTGAGAGTTTGTTAACCCTCTTCTCTGCTTTCATCTTCTAATTCTCACAGAGATAAGATTCTCATAGAGATACGATATTGCAACAAGAAAACAACAGTATACTATAAAAAAAAGGACATTCAGAGAGCTCTTAGAAATTACAAATATGAAAAAAGGAATAAAAACTCCATTAAAAAAATTTAGAAATTAAAAAAAAAAAGTTTAGAAATTAAATAACTCTCCTAGAAAGGAGGACACAAAGGCAGAGATGGAAGAAAATGAGTGGCAACCCTGAATCCTGTATCTAGGAAACCTAGGCAAGATGGTGGAAGAGTAGGGATCCTCAATTCATCTGGTCCTACAAACTTACCTAGATAACTTTCAAAACATCCTGAACACCTACAAATTCAACCCAAGATGTAAAGAGAGAACAGCTGGAATGCTACAGAGAGAAAAGTGATTGCTCCTGACAAGCCATTCTGCAGTGGACAAAATGACTAGAAGGAAGAATTCACCATAAAAGAAAGAACCAGAAGTAATGCTCTCTGCCACAGTCTTGCTGGATATAGATTTAAATACCATGTCGGAGATACAATTCAGAAGTACAATCATAAAATGACTGGTGGCTCTGGAGAAAAGCATAAAGGGGCTCTAGAGATTCTCTTACTGCAGAATTGAGATCTAATCAGGCCGAAATGAATGCTGTATCTAGTCAAATTATCGACCAGGTGTGAGGACAGAAAAAAGACATTGGCAGAAATGCCAGACTTCGAGTACCCTTTCCCCAGAAACCACTGGAGGCTGTGCTCCATCAGAATGTAGAATAAATACAGAAAAAGGAAGACGTGAGAGGTAGGAAACACTAAATGCATTTTAGGAATGCAGAGAATCACCAGGACAAAATAAGAGGCCTTTGCATGATGAAAACTACAGGCCACAAGTCCACAGTGTGGGCGAAATTTATTCAGGAAAACGAAATTAAAAGAATGCCTGATGCACACAAATGCCTTGAGAGAAGATCTAGAGCACAGGTCAGACTCGCTTACTGCCTGCTTTTTAAATAAAATGTTATTTGAATATAACTCTACCCATGTATTTATACAAGGTCTAAGGCTGCTTTCACACTACAAAGCCAAGTTGAATAGTTGCGACAGGTACCATAAGGCCTGCAAACTCCAAATATTTTCTTTCTTGCCCTTTAAAAAAAAAGTTTGTAGATGGGTTTTAAGGAATTGACTCTTGACAGACCAGAGTTTATGGGTAAATTAGTTATGTATACAGAGAAAACAATTCAACTGCTCATTTCAGGGAGAAGGAAAGAAATCATAGCCTTGATTTACTATGTGGCTTAGCTTTGAATCTATGTCCATGCCTAATACTCCGCTCATTAAAAATTACCATGGAACTGCATTGGGAAGATGGGAAGGATGTGAATGTGTGGTGGGAAAAGGCCGAAGGAGTTTACTCTCTGTCTTTCTTCCACACTGGGAAGTCAGTAGGTTGGCCCTAAAACTGAAGAGGAAACATGTCAATAAATATCAAGATACTTAATCAAAAGAGGTAAAAAATTGATTCCTCTGGGTAGAGAGAAACAACAGGCAGAGAGACAGGGACCACTGTTTTTCATTTGAATCTTTTGCAGGCTTTTAAAACTGTGTCCCTTTATACCTTCAATTAAAATGAAATTAAGAAAACTCCCCACAAAACTAGAAAACAAAAAAAGAAATTCTTTTCAGCATCAGCAAATACATAGTATGGTCACGAGTTGCCCTTTCCTGCCCTCATGTCCAGCAGATATGTATCACCAATCATCCTAGTCTGTTTCCTGGTGAGTTGGACGTGTTCACAGAATCTGCACATTCGAGCTCCAAGAAGAGGCGGCCCTGCTCAGGAAACCTGTATCTCTGATACAAATTAGAAAGATTCTATCTGGTTCATGGACATTTCCTCCAAAAGAACATTGTTAAGATGCATTTATTTGGTCTAGCATCCGACTACTCTGAATGTGTCCTAAAGTGGCTACATTTTATTTTACCTTATTTTTTAAAGTTTTATGTATTTAATTGAGAGAGAGCACACACACATGTGCAGGTGGGGATGAGGGGAGGGTAAAGAGGGGAAACAGACTCCCTGCTGAGCACAGAGTCCATCCCAGCTCCATCTTCCTACTGGGAGACCCTGACCAGAGCTGGAACCGAGTCAGATGCTCAACCGACTGAGCCACCCAAGTGCCCCAGTACCTGCATTTTAAAACTTCGTCTGTTCTGTGGGGAAAAATTAGAGAGGAAGAAAAACCATGAGAGAGACTCCTAACTCTGGGAAACAAACAAACAGGAGTTGCAGAAGGGGAGGTGGGCGGGGGGATGGGGTGACTGGGTGACGGGCACTAAGGAGGGCACTTGATGTGATGAGCACTGGGTGTTATACTATATGTTGGCAAATTGAATTTAAATTTTAAAAACTTCATCTGTTCTGAACACCGTTTCTTCTTAAACCCACAAACATGGGAAGACAGTTATTTCTCAGTATTATTTGTAGATACAGGACAATTTATTAATAGTCTTTCATCATTGGGCACTGGACCTAACATATAATAGGCTGGGAAATGTTTGAATAAGTGATGAATAAATGAACTCTGCTGTATAATCAGCAATTTTTTAAAAACCAAGATGATCTGAGAAGCTGCAGAAATGAACCCTTGCAAAAGTCAGAGGTGATTCTATTGCTTTGTTCAGCTTTTCAGTCACCAAAGCTAAATTGTGTTTCTGAATTATGTTGATTTCTGAATTGAAGTAAGTAGTTTTTGTTTTTTTTTCTAACTCTTCATAGGATCTTTCCAATTAAAGATGTACCCCTGGAGACCGATGACCTTGCTGATTGGCTCTATCAACGTTTTATTGAAAAAGAGGAACTCTTATCACATTTTTATGAAACAGGTACACAGTATCCTATTACATATGTGTCCGAAGTTAGTGATAGTCCCAAAGATGTACTTTAGAGGAGATAACCATTTTTACATTCTTCAGATGCCCTAAAGGAATCTTTTTTTTTTTTTTTTTTTTTTAGTTCATGAGCAACACACAGAAAGAGAGGCAGAGACACAGGCAGAGGGAGAAGCAGGCTCCATGCAGGGAGCCTGACATGGGACTCAGTCCTGGGTCTCCAGGATCACACCCTGGGCTGCAGGCAGTGCTAAACTGCTGCGCCACCGGGGCTGCCCGCCCTAAAGGAATCAAAGTATTTCTGTATTTAAGAGTTTCAGCTTAGAATATTCATAAGGACAAGGTTAATGTTAAATTTATACAGGCTCTTACTTCATCAGCCAGTGTGCAAGATCAAATGATGAGTAAACTGTTGTACAAATAGAACTGATGCAAAACAGCACACAGAGTGTAGTAGAAATCGTATGTGTACAGTTACATGGGCTATTTTATGAATTAGCAAATAACATTTATGATTTGACATTGTACTTAATTGTTTATTTTATTTTATTTTTTTTAATTTTTTTTATTTATTTATGATAGTCACAGAGAGAGAGAGAGAGAGAGGCAGAGACACAGGCAGAGGGAGAAGCAGGCTCCATGCACTGGGAGCCCGATGTGGGATTCGATCCCGGGTCTCCAGGATAGCGCCCTAGGCCGAAGGCAGGCGCCAAACCGCTGCGCCACCTAGGGATCCCTGTACTTAATTGTTTAAATAATACCATCATCTTGCAGTCATTTGAGATCATTTTTTTTTAATTTTTTTTTAAATTTTTATTTATTTATGATAGTCACAGAGAGAGAGAGAGAGAGGCAGAGACACAGGCAGAGGGAGAAGCAGGCTCCATGCACCGGCAGCCCGACGTGGGATTCGATCCCGGGTCTCCAGGATCACGCCCTGGGCCAAAGGCAGGCGCCAAACCGCTGCGCCACCCAGGGATCCCCATTTGAGATCATTTTGAACTGCATTTTTACATGCTTAATTCTTTTCTTTACATATAAGGATAAAGCTTACTTTTTAAGTTTTCATGGATATAACTTATACTTTTCTCCTCGGGAGAAAAAAGTCAATTTACCCGAAGGTCCCTTATCTATACTTAATATTCTCTACCTTCTATGAAAACTGCAATGCAGTGAAACAGACATTGGAAAGGGGGAGGAGAGAGGGAGGAAGAAAGGAAGTTAAGAAAGAAGGAAATTAGCGTTAGTATAATGCCAGGCATTACCAAAGTGCTTTCACAAATAACTATTTTGTAGGCTTATTTTCAAGAACCTACAGTAAAAAAAGGGGGAGCGGGGGAGTTGTTTTGGGCCTGATGAGGCTATGAGATTTTGGATGAACAGAAAGTGCTATTTTCTTCCCACTTAGATTTTTTTTTTTTATTTAAAATTCACATTCATGTTAAATCAGACTGTCAAAGACCTGATGGTGAGCAAAGGCTGATACTGTTTGTTACCTTTAATGCTTTTGTTTTTATGTTTAGGATTGTTTCACATTACCCACAACAGGATTCCCTCCTGATCCTAATGTTCCAACCCGGGGGCTGTGGACTAGTGCATACCCATATGGCAGGGGTTGGACACTGTACACGTGTCTAGAATTCTTAGTAAGACGCATTGAACAAGATGCCCCTCCCTACCATGTGCAGTCCTTGGTCTTACGCTCAACATTTCTTTAAAGATAAAACAGGATAGATATGTAAGACGGCATGAGGTGGTTAAGAGTCAATAGGATCTCTCCTTTTCCAGTCTTCATCTCTTGCTTTATGATATTTAGACAAAATTGTAGCAACAATAATGGAAGTCTCTTTTTAAGAAAGCTATTTGTAAAATAGACCTTGAAACTTGAAAGTGTTCTCTGTAAATTGCTTGTGAGAAGCAAATCCCCACATGAATCAGCTTACCCAAAGGGATTATCAGCAAGGACAAAGACTGTTTGAAATGCTCAAGTGTTATCAAGATGACCTTAGGTAATATTGCTCTGAAGTGGTCTAGCTTTCCCTTCTAGAAAAGAATTTAAGGACATTTGTTCACTTTGTGTTTCTCTTTTTAATTACTAAGATACATTTCATAGATAATATTGCCTTTTGAAAAGAGCATCAGTGATTAATTTTGCTGGCAAAAACATTTAACTTGTAAAGAGAGTGATTAGTGTAAGCTATCTCACTTCAGAAGTTATTTAATAACAATTTCACACATCCCATGTCCTGGCCACTGAGGAAATTTCTAGGGTTACAGTGGCAACAAGGCAGAGAGAGTGCCTGCCCTCATGCAGTTTATATTCCAGAAGGAGATGGTGAACAAGTCTGTAGAAAAAAAGATAGATCTGGATCATTACAGATAGTGACAAGTGCCAAGAGGTGAAATAAAGATGGTGATGAATGTGACTGACTTGAGATGGGAAGGTGGATGGTATTTTTTCTGATATTGGAAGAATGCAGATGAGGCTGCCATTCACTGACATGAGGAGAACCAGCTCAGTCAAGAAGAATAAATGCAAAAGTTCAGAGGCAAGAAAGGGTTCGGTGGTTTGAAAATTGTATTTCAAATGAGATCTCTCTTCAGGAACAATGGGAAGTCACAGAAGATGCTTTAAAAAGCAAACAACAAAAATTCTAGTTAAACTAATATTCAACTTTTATTCCAGGAGACCTTACCACCACAGTAAGATGAATTAATATTTCTATCTTGTCTTTTAGGGGCTTTTCCACCTCCCAAGGGGCGTAAGGAAGCTGTTTCCAGGGAGATGACCCTCAGCAATATGTGGATATTTCTCATACAGTCTTTTGCATTCTTGTCAGGCTATATGTGGTATAACATCATCCAGTATTTTTACCATTGCCTATTTTAGGAATTGACTTGGACTTATCAAGGTCACCATAGGAGTTCAGACTTTCATAAGTGTGCATTATTTTACATGTGCAAATCTCAGAATATATATAAAAAAAAAGCAAAGGAAATTCAATGGATGGATTGATATTTATCCCCCTTTGGGATATTTTAAAAACTCTACTAAAATGAGGATCAGTAATATAATGACCTGCTAATCTGTTTTAAGGACTTTCACATTTTAAAAAGATACACTCTACCATACATCTAAGCAGACATCACATTCGGAGAAGAGGAAATCATAAAAATCATCCTAGAAGACTATCTGAGAGAAACTCTGTTGTCACCAGATACACGTGATAATCTAGTTCAAACTCGGAAAGTTGTATTTGTTCCTCTTAGCTAGTAGTCTCTTTAGGGCAGAACTGTGTAGAGCGAGCGCCCTCCTTTCACCAGTGCTTGCTGTGTCACTAGGAGCCTCTAGAAGAGCTAGCTGGTCCACACCCTCCAGAACTGTTCCCCTGGGCTTCACAGTGACACTCCAGTGTCAGTCATGCTCGGGGGGTGGGAAACAGTGTCCCCTGGACACATTGCGGTACTAGAATGTGTTCCTAAAAAAGGCTAGCTCGGTCCCAACATTGTGTTTACATGCGCTAGTGCTTTCCCTTATGTGAGGGGTGTCACTTGATTTCTTTTTTGTGTAGAGGCATATCATAGATTGATAATTATCTTACAAAATGCACTTTTGTCAGATGCATATATAGCAAAGGATTAGTAATATAAACCTGAAAACAAACGTAAGCATAATCAGTGAGTGGGATTCTTGAGAGGCTGTCTTGTCTCTGCGTTGGTACCAGGGCGCTGATGCTCTGCAGCGGCCCCCCCTGCACTGAGCGCCACACTGACGTGAGGCTTCTATCTACGTGAGGCTTCCTGCCACCCCCACCCTGTTTTGGCTTATTAGCGCCAAATGTATTGGGGGGTGACTGAAACAAATTACTGTAAAACATTTAAATGACCGGTTTGAAGTGAAATAGGGGTTTTATTAGAAAAATGAGAGAGCCAGACGTGGGCTTCAAATGGTGAACAGTTCTCACCTGGCACCCCCAAACCTGTATTCCGTCATCACATCAAGTTGCTGCCCATGCCAGGGTGGTGCAACCAGGAGACAGACCAGCACAAAAACCTTCCCAGTCTCTTCCAAGTGCTTTTTAAAAAGAAGATAAAGTCAAGTTTCTATTTCTAGAGACCATCCATTTTTTTTCCACTATGTTCACGTGATTTACCTCACAGTAGAAGCAGGCTCTTCTCAGAAAGTGCTGGGGCCGCGTCCATCCCTCACCTGCACTCCTCGTGCTGAGACAGAGGTGGAGTTTGGGTTTGGATGGTAAGACTATAAAGATCCTACTAAGTCAGTGGCAGTTTTCTGTGAGATGAGTGTTGTAGATTCCCCTGTTGTCACTAATCTTACAAATGGCAATTTTGAGAAGTAGGCCAGAAACTAATAATGGTAAAGGCGAATGTTTTCTATTTTTAAATAAACCAAAAACAACAACAACAACAACAAAACTGAAAAGATGTGAATTTTCTCCCAGTTATGTGGAAACGGTAAAGCAACACCAAATAAAAGCCCACAGCAGCTTCAGCTTTAGGTTAATTCCGTGCATATATGAAAAAGGATAATGTGTTAATGAAATACCTCATTGCATATTATGCTACTACTGGTAAAATGCAGAGGACAGTGTTAATGTGTATGCTTTGGTAGGGGTTGTTATAAGATGCAATTTTTTTTTTAAGTCAAAGCATTTTATTGTGTGTTTTACAGGGATAGTGAGTAGGTGAAACCGATCTTGATTAAGAGGCATAGATGATGATAGGAAGCCAAAGAGAAGCTTAACGATGCTTCTGTTTGAGGTCCAGCAAACACTGCTGGATTACAGGATGAATTGAAATTGTTCATTTGAGAGATTAGTCAGCCATCTGGGGGATAAGTTGCTCACTGTCAAGTATGGCATGCACAGTCCTAGCCATAGAGAATTTCCTGATTGCTAAAGCAAGTCACAGGTAGGAGTGGCCAGTTCTCCTATCAAAAAAGAGAGAGAGAGAGAGAGAGATGCATACATGTATACATAAATGTGGTTCAGGGCCACTTGCCATCGCTGTGCTCCAAAGGAACATGATGTTGTTAATATACTGTACACATTAAACCAACTATTCTGTAAGACGCTTTACTTTTCAAATGCAGAGTCATTTCAACAGTCTATAGAGTGACAAATACCAATAGATATATGAGTCAATTTTTGAAAATAGACCTGTGAGTTGTAAATAGATGTGTCACTGATCTGCCTATCCTTCTCCGATTGTTTATCAACATGTTCTCTCTTTTCTGTTGCAAATACATTTGAGAGCATCGATGGTGCTCTCCTTACCAATTACTGGAGTGCTGCTGCTTGCCCTAGGGCGTGTAGAGAGAGAAGCAGTGTTCTTCTATGGCAGATCAGGGAAGCAGCTGTGTGCCACCGTACGGGACTGCGTAAAAATTCCTAGTTTGTACTTTCTTTGCAAAGTGAGATGAAAGGAGATTTAGAGAATATACATTTCTTAAAACTGTGCCAGTTTTGTACCAGAAGCGTGAGAATCTCAGCAGTTGTTGGTCTCAGCTGATCTGCCTGGATTCCCACAGCAGAGAAGGGTGATGGAGCACCGACTCCACCAGAGGCCAAGGGCAGGTGCATTGAATACAGAAGGGACCACACTGGCAGTTCACCCTTAACTTCAGAAACTGTTATTGGTGTTGAAATATACAGATAGGACGGAGAAACCTATACACCAGTGGAAGGTAAAGAAAAATTACAGAATGCAAAATGATATTTTGGGTGGGCAAACAAGTTAATGGAGAGTATAAGTAGATTTTTTAAAAAGATAGCTCTGAATTCAGATCTGTCGTATTTAATATTGCAATCAACCATTAATTTTCCACAGTAAAGGAACTAGGGGTTATCGGGTAATATATCCAGTAATAAGTCATAGTTAGCCAAAAATCTAATGTGTATTTATTATGAGTTTGAGGGTTTTTTTTCCCATCAAATTTTTTTGTTCTTCTAGCGATGTTGGCTGATTTTAAAACAATGATTTCAACTGTTTATTTATAGGTCCTCTTATGTACTTATGACTGTATTAATGAGTAGTGAAAAGATTTAGGAAGACACGACTTCAGAAAGAGGGAACACAAAAGCCTAAATATAATCCATGAGCTAGAAAAGAAATCCCTGAATAATCAAGAGTTGGCAGTATTGTAGTTATACTCAAGCCTTTAATGAAAATGAGATGTGAAATCACCTAATACAAACCTCACAACATCGCTTTCATGTTAATATCATGTGGATTACTGTTAAGAATGCCTCTTCATTCTTTGTTCATGTTACTCACTTCTTGTGGATTTGTCTTTAGTGACGTTTTGACAATCACTTCCCTAAAGACTCTTCTGAACTAGCGGGACCTGGTTATAATCATAGATAGTTGTCTTTAATCATGGACAGTCTTATTGGATTCTTTTTATATTTAAGGAAATTTTATTTGCACTGCCGAATAGGAAGAGTTAGTTATTTTCTTCATTACACAGGACTTCACTCCAGAGTTACCATCACGAGCAGGTCCGCTCTGGTCCACAGGGATGAATAAAAATGGTTAGTCTTATTTTTTGCTACATAGTGATGTGAACCTTACGACTGTTAACGTGAAAGGTCAAGTTGAAAGCAGCGCTGGGCAGCAGGTATACTGGTTCTATTCTATGAGGGGATGGAGACTAATATGTTTGGGACCAAAACCACCGACACTGAACGTTTCTAGATCACAAAGGGGCCGAGTGTTCTCTGGAGCAGTCGCTGGATGGTGCTTTATTGCAATCATTTTGCATTGATCCTCAACAATTAGGAACTGGACCCTGGGAATCCGCTGAGGGTGCTGAACTGCTGGGGAGGGTGACTAGCCATGTGGAAGATAAAATAGGGGTTTTTCCACAAAAATCTCCATTTGAGGATTTTTACAGTTAATATTTTTTAAAACAATTGAAAGAGCAAAAAATTTTTAAGTGTATTCTAGTTGCAAAGTACGCACACATATTTTGAATGGCTTTATTTTTATTGTGTAAAACTGTCAAACATACAAGACTGATGCCCAAGTTCTACATGTGAGGGGTCTGCATTTTACAGTAACTTCTCTCTTGACTGGGTGATGAAACAGGTACACATGGACCTGCCATTGTTACATTAAGTGCTTTCATTTTCTTTACAGTTATTACAAAGTTGTATTTATTTTATACAGATGGGTTTCAGTTTTCTGGATGCCATATGTTTACTTCAGCTGTCGACCTGTTTTTCTTTCTTTGTTATCTGCATGTTGTAATGTATGCTCAGAATGAATGTAAAGGCTGTGTCAACTGTAATTAATTTTTGTAAAGGGCTGGTCACACGTGGATCTGGTTTAGGAATGCATATGGGATTATTTTAGTAACCAGATCACCTTTTCAGAAATTTAGATGTGAACACCAAAAGAAGCGTTTTCTCAACAACAACAACAACAACAACAACAACAACAACAAAATGAATAGCTGGTTCTATTTTTTTTTAACCTAGAAAAAATAAAGTTGATTTTTTTCAAGTAAAGTGCTTTTACTTCTTAGTGGTGGGGATGGGGTGTTTGTGTGTTTCTGGAGATATTTTGGCATGAGCTTCTGTGGACATGTACTCAGAGCACACCATGGCGGTTGGATGCTGAGGGCAAACAGAAAAACCAAATGAAAAAACACTGTGCTTCCTTCTTTGGTTTCTCTTTCCTCTGCTCCTTCCCCATTCTCCCCCATGGTATGGTGGAGATACTGGTATACTGGTTGTATACTGGTAAATGTTCCAACAGTCTGCTCTCCTGGAAAAAAAAAATTACGTGTGCAAATGTACATAACTTTGCTATAAATTTTCCTGATAGGAAGGATATATAACACAATTAATAGATAATAATAAAATATATTATAAATTCCATGTGACCAACTGATTCTCCCAGGGTGCTTTAATTGACTTTGCTGAACTCTTGTAGCCAATCTATGATTTGAAAGATGAAATAACAGACTAATTCCCGTGTTTCTCCAATTTATTTATTGACCCTCAATCTAATAACATGATCTTTGGCTAAACTGTTTCTTATCCTTGTACAAATTATACTCATTAAAGGGAACCACTTTTAGCTTTGGCACTAATGATAAGCTTATGTAATTTTAATAACAGCTGTTTAACAACTGCTGGCAAAATTCTAAAATTTAACAGTTGGCCCTAGGGTCAGGAGCCAGCCGGAGCTCTCTCCAGCATACCACTGCCCCGTCTTTTCTGTTTACCTGTTAGTACTGAATAAATTTCTCACAGTTAAGCTACTCACTGCTCTCAGGAAATTCCTATCACTGACCCTTTCGGGGGCTTTAAAAGGTTGGGAAGGCATTAACATCGGAGCTTGCTTTTCATTTGAAGAATCTGACGAAAGCAAACTTCTCCCGAAGTGCATGGGAAGCTTGCCTATTTCTAAAGCCAATTCTACGCTTTCAGGTCTCAAAGCTAAGTAGATTGTAGACCTCTCTAAGATTTTGTTGTGAGCATGTAAAACATTAATTGTTTAGGCCATTGTTTGTAGAATATGTTTGATCCCAGTGAAAAAAATTTAAATGTATTAAAATATCTTACACAATCTACCAAATAAGTTAAAACGTTACGGTTCAGTCTACCTCTTCTATGTGGATTCAGGTTGCTGACTTGAGTTGAGGTTATCATTGTTTCCCCCTAGAATTGTTTCTGTCGAAGACGAAGAGCAAACCCCGGGGGCAGAAGACTGAAAACACTGAAGCACTCAGAGATCTATTGCTGACCAGCCCTATTTCTCATGAGTTGGGGGAAAAAAAGCCATTGTTTTAAATTTCCACTTAATATGAAAATGTTTGTTTTTAAAATGTTTCTTCCTGCTGGAAAAAAAATGTATTTTTAAAAGGAAAAAAAATCCTCTTTTGGCTATAAGAAAAAGTCAGCTGTATGAGCAGGTGTGACCATATCATAACATGCTGATATATAAATCAATAAATTTTTACCTCTCAGGACTTGTATAACCTTGTTCTTAACTCCTAGAGGCATGAGAAACATTAGGTATCAATAATCCAGATCACATATAAATGACACACCAATGGAAGGGAGGAGAGTTGGCTAACCACTAGAAATGAGCCAGGCCCTTTTCATAATCAGAAAAATCCTCTTAATTAGGTCTGGTCAAATCCATTTTACAAAGGAAGAAATTGGAACAATGTTTTTTTTGGCCAGAAGACATGAGTGTATCACAAAGCTCATTTCTGAATTTTCCTCCTAGAAGGTTTCTGTTGCTTGTCCTTGGAGTGCTTTCTGCCTTTTGGGGTGTGAGATTTGCTCTAGAGATGGTGGTAACGTTCTTACTGCTCACTCACCGTGGGCAAGAGAACACTGGGCCATCCTTGTAATGATAGCAGCTGTGTCTTCACGGTGTCTTTGAGAAATCATGGGGCTGGGATGCCTCCTCAAATTATGAATTGCTGCATCTTCATTCCTGTGTTTCATTTTTGATGCAAAACTTCCTGACAAGGGTCTTATCTTCAGTTTTTCACCAATTACTTAAGACTGTGTCAGGATCAGCTGATGGACATTTGAGGGACAAGGAAGGAAGTAGGGACCTAGAAATGGAGAAATCAGAAGAGCTTAGAGTACTAGGAAGAGGAACCCGTGAGGGATAGAAGACAAAGGGGGCACAAAGGCTGCTCTCTAAGCAGGTGCACACACCCCTGATACATGAGGAGCCTGGCAGGTATTCCAACACTAATCTTGAGGAAATCCACTTCTGTGAGAACTCTGTTCTAAGACTGCCATCTTGAGGACTCACCTGTGGAGGATCCCACCTGCCATTTCAGACACTCTGCCCTCTTGGCAGAAGAAAAGCTTGCCCCTGGGCCATTGGGCATCTCCAGGATGCTAAACAAAGGGACAATTCAAAATATTGGTGACAAGGAGCCTCTTTTCATCACGGCATCTAGGGCCCACAATAGGGCTTTTATCTTTCCCTGAAATGTACGCATTTCAATTAGGACAAAGGATGGCATTGGAAACGAGGCATCTGGGCCAGTCTGTATTGGATGCATTGAATTCTCATATATTCAGTGTGGGACAGTGAGAGTAATGGCCGCTTGGCTCCAAAAAGCACAAAAAAAGCCAACCAAGACTTCTTTTGGCTTTAGACCCACCCAGTCCTGGCACGATGCCACTTTGGAGAAAGTGAGTCACAGGGCCAGTCCGGATTCAATGTGGGGAGGTCTACAAGAGGGTGTAAATACTGCCGGGAGGCAGGGCTCATGGGGACACATGTTTGAAGAGCACCTATCATGGTAGACGGTTCCTCGGTTATTGCAACAAACAACAGTAGATGGGTCTAAATTCTTGCACTTTTAGAAGTTTGACCGTAATTTGGAAATTAGTTGGAAATATTTTAAATTTCCGAATAAGACGGTTAGGTCTGTCTGTTGGTCCCATCACTCATTCATATAAATCACATTGATCAAAAGGACCCATATTTAAAAGAATGGAGGTTTTGTTGGGGAGTAATCTTTATATTATTTTCCACACTGATGCATAACTCTGGCCCTTCACCAGCAGGAACTTTAGAAATCACCTTGTTTTGAGACGGCGGATTTCATTCTGGTACAATTTTGGTCCCTTGCTGGTGGCATCAAATGACTACTTAACAGAACTGCACAGACCAGAACCAGGTCTCTTGATTCCCATTCAAATGTTTTCCCCAAAACAACAGATTGCCTCTGTTTGGGTTTCTGTTTTGACTAAATTAAGAATTAGATCTAAAGGATTGAGTATACTTCTTAAGGGGGTGATGGACTTAAAAGCTTCTATAGTTTCCTTTTCCTCAATTTTGAAGTCAACACAGTAGTTCCCAAGCCCTAGATTATTGCTATTTTCTTTTTAATAACTCTTCCCCTCAGCTGTTGGAGAGATGCAATTAGCCACTAAAGAAAGTTTGAAATCTATGCTTTTCATCTTTTGGAATACGGGAGTGAAATGTGTTTTGTTTTCATCTTTGCCCCATACAGTAGAAGATAAAGAGAATGCCTCACTACAGACTGCAGCGGGTCGAGATGTCAGTCTCATCACAGCTCCTTTCATTTCTGCATTCCAGGGGAATCACACAGACAGCAGGTAGTAACCTCAGAGCCACCACGGCCTCCCTCCATCACAGCAGCTGCTGGGGCCCAGGGCCTGTCCAAGAAGAGCCCGCACAAGGGCAGCAACACCCAGGAACTCAGCCTGGAAGCTGGAATCCTAACCCCTTTCATAAGCGTCTTATCCTCTAAACCTCACTCTTGTGTTAAGGTCTTTTCAGTATCACGTGAGATCTTTCCTGTGAAGCACATTGTATTGAATGCTCAGTAAGGGAGGCTGCTTTAGCTCGCTCCAGTCCGGTTTAACAGAGTGTGTAAATCATCCCCACCCTTACCTGTGTCTAAAGGCCCAAATGGCCCATTTGTTTCATACTGGATTGTATCACTATCCCCCAGACTATAATGCCTACCATCCCATTTTCCAGATACCTAGGTCATTTGGGTCTCTTTTTCTTTTTCTTTTTTTTTTTTACGATTTTATTTACTCATGAGAAACACACAGAGAGAGGAACAGACTCCCTGCAGGGAGCCCAATGTGGGACTCCATCCCAGGATCATAACCTGAGCCAAATGTGGATGCCCAACCACTGAGCCACCCAGGTGCCCATCATTTGGATTTCTAAGGTAAACTGAAATGTAGTCAGCAGAAGCTCTGAACCTCACCTAGTCAGACTATTCCTAATTATTTAAGGCTCCCGACAGCAGCAACAAAAAGCTTTGAGGTCCAGAGAGTCAATTAGGAATGTAAGGAGAGTAGGGCATAAAGAGGAAATAGGATCTGCTAGACAGAAGACATTACACAGTCTTCATCGAGACCTATTTTTGCTTCGGAGACATGATGTCACTTGTGGTGAAGACCTTGAACTAATTATCAAAAAGGGAGGGAAATATAATTTCTAGTAGTTGGAAGCTAGCCACCAGCCCATCGTTCTCTATGTATAATTCATATGATCCCGAAATATAAAAGCCTGCACTGAAGGCATCCTAAGGATTCAGGAAGCCACAGCAATTTTGAAAATGTTTTCCTTTCTAGTTGCAGAAGACTCTGAAATTTATACCTTGAGAACTGACATTTTCTCTTCCATTTGTAAGTGCCACATACCCCGTTCTTAAGAATTTAGGTACTAGTAGGAAGTGGGCAGATTCTAATCAAATGCTGCTTCTGGTTATTGAGGTATTGTGGTAGACTACAGAGGAACCTCTGAGTGGAGCTTGGACAGCAGGCATGGGTCTGAGCCATGGGAGTTGGGGGTGGGAGGTCATAGGAAGGGGATGTTTCAAGGCCTGATCTTTCTCTAAGAGAAAGATACCCATCAGGTTGTCCGACCAACATTCAGAGAAGTTCTTCAGGTTATCCACACCAGGAAGTAGCAATTCCATGAGACAGGATGAAGGGCAAAGGTGAGATTGTGGAACAGATCTCCTGGAGGAGATCTGGAAATACTCCAAAGCTATCTTCCACTGAGAAGCCTGGCATGGACAATGACTCGTGGAGAGGCACCTGTGCCTGCCCACGCAGGTCAGAATTCACAGCAGTCCTAGGCGGGCCTATAGTGAAGGTAACCCGACTTTGGTTTCCTAAAGGTTTGCTACAAAAGGCAAGGGACTGGACGAGTTAATGAATGTGGAATTTATAAAGCATTTTCTCCTTGGGGGCAGAGAAATGGAAGAGCCAATTATTCAGCCTTCAGAGTCTATTCCATGTAAGATCAGGAATAGTAATTGGAAGAGATTGGAGTTCTGTCTAAATGGCGGGAAAACCTGGTGTGTCAGGAGGACTGCTGATTCAGACGGACTCCTCATTGAAAGAGGACGGAAAGGATTAGCAAGGGGGCTACCTTACCAGCCCCACTGGTGGTGACCTGTCTCACCACAGGGGTGGATTCTAACAGAGACACCAGCCCATGCAAAGCGCCCCATGGGTTTTCCATCTAAATGATATTTATTGTTGGGATGGGGTGCGGAGGAGTGGTAGTGGCGACTACCGAACATAGGTACAAGAATCTGAATACTACAGACAAGAAGGAAATGAGTGGAAAATCTCCTTTTTAGAATCTGGAGAAGTAGGAAAGCTCTAGGCCTACTGGGCAAGTGAGAGGCAACAGTGTGTCCTTCAAGGAGCACCCGTCACACACTCAGTCACAGACATCTGGTAGCAAGGTGTGTGCACTTAGCACACTCCGGTTAGCAATCGGAAGGTCCTCGTTGTCAGGCTTTCTCCACCTGGGCTGCTCCTCCTGTGGGCTCCCGCTCTTCTGGTCAACCCCAAACCTCACCAGGAAGACGGCGAGCCAAGGATAGCCCTTCCTGCCCACTCAGGTCCTCGGTTCCTTGCCCTCGGTTCCATTCCCTCAAGTGGCTGCACTCTGGATGGGAAGGCATCGGTGAAGTGCTCAGGATTATCTCGATGGACATAGTTCCACAATCAGGGGTGGAACAAAGCCACGTGGTTCTAGAAGCTTCCATTTGGCATGGTTCCATGGTTCTAGAAGCTTCCTTTGGCACTTTTTAAAGTGAATGTTCTTGTGTGATTGATTCATTTGAGGTGGTTGTGTTTCTGTTTCATTTTTGAATTTCTGCATTATTCCTTTGGGCACTAGGGGAGGGAGATTCTGTGATTCTGCTTCATCCATCTTTAAACAGAAGTTGGACACATTTAAAACCAGATTCGATCCATCCAAAGGCTGTTTAGTTCATGCCCTTCTTGTGACGGTGATTCAAAATGAAGCACATATGAAAAGAAGGTGTTAAATTACCTACAGCCCAGGGGAAAAATAATTTAGTACAAAGAATTAAGGTGCTCTTCCTTCTCCTATGATCGGCTGAAGGACTTCCTGGATGACATCAGATTTCAATCCCTGAGCGAAGGAAGGGGGAGGCTGAGTGGAGGCAGCGAGGGCTGCCAATCTGGAAGTTCTCGTTTCCTCAATTTCTACTCCTTAGAAAATGCCTGTCGCACAGAGGGTTGGTGACAACGCAGTGAGATAATCCTTATGAAAAGGTTCAGAGAACGTCAAACACTCCACAAGAATGAGGGACGGTTACAGTTAGATTCAACAATGAAATGGATCCTTTCTTGTCCCTGACAGAATTCACAAAGAAGCTGGGTAAGCCTGTGCCAGGGGTGGGTGGGAGAGCCACCAGCTGGCCCCTAGAGCCTTCCCCGCCATGAGCCATTGTCAGTCACAAGGACTCTGATAAAAGCTCCACTGTGCCTGCATCTTCTGCTGCGCTCAGAGGAGAAACCATGAGTCCAGCTTGGCCAGAGGACAGGGTTCATTTGGCTCTCATCACTCATAGCTGCCTCTCTCCCAGATGTAAGCCACCAGGCAGGACCAGCTACCCAGTTTGCAGGACCCAGGGCAAAATGAAAATGCAGAGCCCCGGGTTCAAAAATTTGAAGAATTTCAAGATGGTGACTGCAGAGCATTAAAACAGGTGTAGGTCACACGTTTATGGAGTCAGTCCTGCCACCAGGACCACCAAGGAGGAAATGAGGAATGGGAAAGAGCCAGGCCTCTGGGGGGCCTCAGTGTCCCCGCTCTGTTCCGCCTCCCAAGGCGCTGCACAAGGGACTCCTAGGAAGAGGAGATAAGGGTAGCAAACACACATACCACCTCCAATGTGCTAGGAGATACTTTGAGCGCTTCACCACCTTTACTACAGCCCTGCCAGGTAGTATCACTATTTTACAGGTGTGTGAAATGACACCTAGAGTTTAGGTGACTTGCCCCAAATCACCCCATGAATGATGGCAGAGTCTGGATTCAGATGCAGGGTGTCAGGGGGTCTGTCCTCTTAGCTACTGTGATTTACTCTTTTTCCAGGGGGCTTCTGTACAATGGCTCAGAGAAGGGAACGGTAGCAGGGAAAATTGGTACAGGATGCTCAGGCTCCTCTCCTTCATTGCTCAAAGCCATCTAGGAGGGGGCAAGGTCACTGGGAGCTACAGCGGCCCAGGTAGGCAGAGGTGATCATGCACCTCCAAGTGAGAGGTGTCTTAGTTTGAATCTCCTCTTTTTTTTCCTGTTTTTGGGAGAGAGCGCAAACTCACAAGCAAAGGCTGGGGTGGGGGTGGGGGACTGGAGGAGAGGGAGAGAGAGAATCCCAAGCAAACTCCACACCAGGTAGCAGAACCCAATGCAGAGCTTTGTCTCATGACCCTGAGATCATGACCTGAACCCAAATCAAGACTTGCATGCTAAAAAAAAAAAAAAAAAAAAAAAAGACTTGCATGCTTACCTGACTGAGCCACACAGTCACCCCAGTCTGGGTTCCCTCTAAAGCAAAGCCTAAGATAAGGCTTTGGGTGCAGATAGTTTATTTGGGACATGATTCCTAGAATGAATCCAGGATCAGAGAGCTTATAGAGAAAGAAAAAGTGAATATTGGGGACACTATTGACTCTGCCATGTGGGCAGTGGAAGCTCAGTTCTGCAGGAAGCTGGGCATTCCTACCCACCACCTCCTGTGCCCCACTGATTAAGGGCTGCCCCTGTGGCCTATAACTTCCCCAAACTTCTGGGCTGTCCCTGCACTGGAGAAACCCCAAGGCTCCCCTGGTACTGGAGAAACCCCGAGGCCAAAAGCAAAAAGACTCAGGGAGTGGGCTGGAGGCAGGATGTGCCCAAGGTGAGTGTAAGTCCCCTGAGAACCAGAGCCATCTACCGCCAGGGCAGCTGTGGACAGCGGGCCAAGGGAGGGGACAACCACACATCTGTACAGATTACGCTAGGGACCAGCTCTCAGTGGAATATGGGAGCAGGGGGTGGCAAGATCTGTGGACAAAAGGTCATTGGCATTCTCCTGTGGATCTCTGGGCTCCTCCTCACGGCCTGCAGGTGTTCACTCTTGGAGCTACCGTCCTTCCCAGCCCCAGAGCACAGGAGGTTGGCCGGTAGGCCCGGGCGGGAGGACACAGGCTCTGTCCCCATCAGAGTAGCATGTTGATGCACCCAGGATGGCATCCCAGAGATTGGCTGCCACTCCACGAAGGGCTTCAGGGGAGAGACTAAACCCCAGAGGCCTTCTAGACAAGGAGCCTCGAAGCCCAGGAAAGGATCCCGAGTCAAGCTTCCCTGCTGGCTGGAGAAGCCTGGAGACCCCGCCACCCAGCTCCTGAATCCCCCTCTGCCCGCTGGCTCTCAGGGGCTGCACCAGCTGCCTGCCTGAGGCTGGCCTGGGCTCTGCCAGGGTTGCCGGCTCAGCAGGCCCACTCTGAGCCTCCTGCCAGCTCCTTCCTCTCCAAGGCCCTCTCCCCTTGGTCACCTTTCCCCGAAACACTTTCTAGGCCCTAGCTGGCTTCTGCATTGTTCTGAGAAACTAGTTGACAAGTTGACCAGCCCAGAACCCCTGAACCTGCTAGCAGAGGGGCAGGTTTATGACAGTTGCTCACCTGCGAGCGGGGAAAATCCAGGCCTGGGAAATAGAAAATCTCAGACTAAGGTCACAGCTCAGCCTCTCTCTAGCCAGTGAGGTCACATTTCCTCAGTTTCCCCATGGGCAGCAGTAACCTGCCTTGCCACAGCCACCTCACAGGGTGGCTGAGACACCAGATGAAATGTCTGTGAGCGAAATTTTGAACCAACGGAGTTTGATGTCAATGTAACATATAATAACCATTGTTTGCTGCCCTGCGCCTGGCATCCCATTAGAGCCAATTCCTACGCTCTCTTCCTGGCACACACAGGGGCTTTGTTGCTTGGAACTCGTGAGCTTGGCAAACTCCTGCTTGCCTGGAATCTAAAGAGACCAGTTGTGAGTTGCAGGGCAATGGAAGAAGCCCTCAGTCGGGGCCCGAGCCAGGAATCCCCACTCCAGACCCAACTGCTAGGAGCCCCACGGCTTTGGGCAAGCTCCTTGATTTCCTGGAGCCTTGTGTGGTTTATCAGACACGTGGTGGTTATGATGCCAGCCCCGCCTGTCTGCCTCCTGGGCTCTCGAGGGGTCAAGACAGATTACGTGGTTCTGTGCAAGGGTGAGTTAAATGCTCGGGGCCGAGCAAACATAGGGGATTATTATTGAAGAAAAAGCTTTCTTGATTCCACAACTCACATCCAGCCATTAGGGCTAGTGTGAACTTGTAGGCACAGTCAAGATCCTGAAATGTTAAAAAAAAAAAAAAAAAAAATCTTGAAATGTTTTCCAGGTCATCCAAGAAAGTTGGCGCAGGAAGAGAAAGATTTAGCTTCTAACTAGCCAGAGGCACAGGTCACTGTCCCCATTACGGTGATGGGGCTGTTGCATGAAGGTACTGTGGGTCAGGAGGAAAGAGAGTGAACTTTGAGTCCTGGGAAAGGAAGACAAAAATGGCAAGATGTCTTCGGAAGGACGGCAGGAACCAGAAAGAGAGCAAGGCGGGGCCCAGCTTGCAGAGCCCAGAATGAGGCAGGGAGGACAGGGTGGGGGGCTGCAGCAGGGGCTCCCCCATCTGCCATGCTGGCTACACCCCAACTTCTCTTGTCTGTCCCAACCCCATGGACAAACCATGGTTGGTTTAGAATAGATACCACTGGTCAGCTTATTCGTGTGGCCCAGACCTGCCCAGTGGAATCTGAGGGAAAGTCCATTGGGGGCTTCTGGGAAAGCTCTCCATCCTTGGTAAAAACAAAGAAAGAGACAAGGGAACCCTTCCCTTCTCCTGATCAACAAGGCCTCGCCAAAGCCTGTCTGGTCCCACCTGCCAGTAGCTGAGCTGGATAATAGCTGGTTCACATTTCTAACCAGCTCCCACCCCCTTCACCCCCATTGCCTACATCTTCCATTGATTGGAGTGAGAGGCTGAGCCTGGGAGCAGCTGCAGCATCCAGTAAGAAGAAAGCCGAGAGCCTGGTACAGAAGCTAAGCCAGAGCCTGGACATTGTCAAGCTGCTGAATCTTGGAATTCCCTCCAGGCTTCTTGACATGTGAGACAAGCATGTCTTCATGGTTGATGCCACTTGTAATCTAATGTTCCACTGACAAGAGAACCAGGGGTAAGATAACAGCGGTTGATACGTGCCACTGAAGGGAACTCAGTTTGCGCAGCCCTTTATAGGCACTTGACTTACTTGGTCGTCACAAAAGACCAGAGGACGAGTGATCTTGCCCTCTTTTCTAATAAATGAGGAAACCAGCCAGAGGGTGTAAATGACCCCTCCTCCCAAGGTCACAGAGCTAATAGCGGTAGGTCTGAAAGCGTAAGCAGAGTTTCTGACTCTTGTCACAGCACACTTTCCACTCCACCTGGGAGAGAGCAAAATTGAAGCTAAACATGCTCCAGACAGCTCGAATGAAGGGTCAGACAGCAGCCTACTCTCAGCATCCTGAAGGGTATAAAAGAGAATCTGATCATCAACCATCGGTGAGCCGTGAGGTTGGGTGGCTGAGCCCAGACAGTGCAGGAATGGGGAGGTGGACAGAGGAAGGAGGTGGCATGTTCCTTGACCACCCCCGGGAAGTTCCTAGATGGAAGGAAGGAAAGATGGGAAAGTGTGAAGCAAGGACTGGCAGTCTTTCCAAAGCGTGAGGCCAACTGACTTCCTGCGCAGGCAGGTACGTGTGGATCCAGCAGTGAAGAGATGGGGCGGTGAGGATGGGGCCAGAGGGAGGGGTGTCAGGAGCAGGGCAGGCTGTGTCTGAGAAACTCTCCAGAGAAGGTGAGTCCTCGACAAAGGAGCTAAAGAGCCTCAGGGAGGGCTGGGAAGGGCTGCTCTGTGAGCGTCCCTGACCCTGGTGTTAGCTGGCCATGGGTCCTTCGCTGGGGTGTCCACAGAGGAACCCTTCCTCTGTTTCAATTCAACCCTCGACAAAGAGCTCCTAGGAGGAAACTCAGACTCTTCACATGATCAGATGTGGGATGTGTTACAAGAAGTGATATTAATCCTCAAGTCCCAAGGAATGGAAACTATTTACTTACAAAAGGTAAAACAGGTGGTACACCTGGGTGGCTCAGCTGGTTGAGCATCGGTTGGTTGAGCACCCCACCTAGGTGGCTCAGCTGGTTGAGCAAAACTCAGGGGTGCCGGAGTGGCTCAGTTGGTTGAACACTTGATCTCAGCTCAGATCTTGATCTCAGGGTTGTGAGTTCAAGTCCTACCCAGGGCACCACACTGGACGTGGAGCCTACTTAAGAAAAATTTATAACAACAAAACAATTAAAACAGATAACAAAAAGCATTTTGTGTGCACACACACACACACACACACACACACACACATGCAGAGTACAGATTTCAGCTCCATATCATGCAGGGCTGGACGAAGTAGAGAGCTGGATAGAGAGAGGGAACGTGGAAAGGAGCTTATGGGGAGAGAAAAAATACATAAGACCATTGCAAGTTGATGAGACAAACATCCTTGTTTCCGAGGGCTTCACCAAGGCCTTAGAGCTCTGTCTTTTTTCAGCTATTGGTACATCTCTGTTTGCCTATCTTAGTGGCAGGAGGTGGGGTTCATTGATCCTTTTGTCTTTTCATTAATTAACAAACATTTACCCAGTATCTCAGTGTATGGGGCTCTATCCATGCAGCTGGGGTAAGGGATGAAAAGCAGGGCTCATGCTCCAGAGGCCTCCACAGAGCTCATGTCCACGGCATGAGGTCAGAGCCAGAGGCACACAGTTACAATGCAGTGGGATGAGCCCAATGAGAGCGGTGAGCACCATGGAAGCGGAGAGAACCAGGTCTAACCCAAGCTGGGCTGGGGCACAGGGCCCCCCTCCTTTCTCTATGTCAGAATGACCCACCACAGCAGTCCTGGTAAGGACACACTCAGGCCCGAGCTAAGGCAGTGTCACAGAAAGGAAAGGATTGGCTAATGGGGAGAGGCCCCAGGAAGGACTTGGCTGAGGGAGATGACCCCCGCTTGCCCTCAGATTTCTAGCTCATGAAGCTTAGTGGAATGAGGATGTCATTGACAGAAATAGGGAAGAAAGCAAAAGAATAGGACCATGGGCAAAAAGGTTTTTCTTCTCAAATGTAGGAATTGGATCGTGTAAATATCTGACATAACATTTTCCAAAGACTTTCCATATCTTTTAGGATAATCTTCAAACTCCATTGTTGAGCACATATGGCCCTCCAAATTCTTTCTTCTTCTCTAGGCTTATTTCTCATTACTCCCCTAAGTTCATCCTTAGCTACAGCTATATAAAACTCCTAGTTATTCCGAGACACGTTCCGTGGCTGTTGCATAGTTTCATGTGATTCTCTCTGGCAAGAAAGTACTCTGTTATGAACATCTGTTGCTTGCGTTCTCCGTAGCCTCGCCTTTGGGTTACCTCTCCTGTCTCATTCCATGTGGTCCTGGATGGAGCTGCTGATCACAGCATCCTGCTCCCTGGCCCCAGGGGTGGGAGGAGAGCCAGGCCTAGTCAAGCAGAGAGTATCCCAGCCTTCCATGATTGGCCCAGGATGGACACATGACTCAAGCTGGGCCAATCAGAGCCCTCCTCTGGGATTTTTAAAAAATATATAAGTGCTGGAAGCATTCTTCTTTCTTCTGGGGCCAACCAAGGTGATATGAGCCTAGGACTTCCTGTGGCCATGGCTGTCTTGTCCCTGAAACATGCAGGAAGCTTAACTGATGAGGGAATGAGTTCCACACAGAGGAAGACACAACAGATATGTGAGGAAAGCGGAAGTCTGAATGCTTTGTGAGTTCTGAGGCCAGCATCCCCCAGTGGTCCCTAATTGGCTTAAGTTTGTCCTGTCACTTTTAAAACTGAAGGACTCAGGGGTGCCTGGGTGGCTCAGTCAGTTAAGCATCAGATTCTCGATTTTGGCTCAGGTCATGAGATTGAGCCGTGCATTGGGCTCACGCAGAGCATGGAGCCTGCTTAAGATTCTCTCTCTCAGGGATCCCTGGGTGGCTCAGCAGTTGAGTGTCTGCCTTTGGCCCAGGGCATGATCCTGGAGTCCCGGGATCAAGTCCCACATCGGGCTCCCTGCATGAAGCCTGCTTCTCCCTCTCCCTGTGTCTCTGCCTCTTTATCTATGTCTTTAATGAATAAAATCTTTAAAAAAATAAAAACAGGAAAAAAATTAAGATTCTCTCTCCCTCTCCTTCTGCGCCTCCCCTTCTAAAAAAAAAAAAATGTGCAAGACTCCTGTAGCCCAAATCCTAATTTCTTCTATCCACTTCCTGCACATTCTTCAAAAATCAGCTCTAACCCAATTCCCACAGAAAGTTTCCTCTGACCAGTTGCTCCTCCTCTCCTGGTTCCATGCGCTTCCCTTGGGTTCCCATAACATTCTGGGCGTACATCAATTGTATCCCTTAGAAATCAGATATATTTGGTTGGTTCATATTTCTGCTTACTGTCAAATTATAAGCTCCTTGGCCCTAATTGTTTTCAAGTTATACCTCAATTCCTGGCACAGAGAAGGTATTTTAAAAGCTTTTGATGAACAGATAACACGTTCAGAGCTGGTCTGTGGAAACTTCAGGTGCCCAAGAGTGTTTGTGGGTATATTGGTCATGGGGGGGGGGGTGTCAGGGGGTACTGCTTTAGTGGAACAGGTGGAGGCCAATGGACTGTGGGCCACAGGCAGTGAGGAAGGCCCTCAGTCTGTCTCCGGGGGCTTATCCAAGGAGGAAAGGATGGTGGTGACTGGAGGGGCAAGGGGGTGGTGTAAAGATTCCAAAGTTCTGAGTGTTTATATGTTGAGAGAATGGAGCCAGTGAAGAGAGGGATGAGGATACAGTAAAACCAAGGCATGGAATGGGGGTGGGGAGAGTGAAGGGGGACGGGGGGGAAAGGCCTGGAGGGCAGGTGGGAGGACCAGAAGCAATAATGCCCAGCAGACACTCCACTCCGTTGGGCCAAGGACGGAGAAGAAGAAGAGGGTGGAGCAGCCATGCCACAGTAACCTCAGTGGGTAGCCCCCAGGCTCGTGCGATTGGGCAAAACAGAGCCTCCATCTCTTTGCTGAGGCTCCCAGACCATTTGGCTGCCTTTTTTCCAATGACCCTCCACTTCCCAGCCAGCAGAAGGCCATTGTTGAGCGCGAGTGGCCGTATCAGGTCACTGGCCACCAGCTGGGTCCAGACCTCCCAGGTGCTGGCCAGAGCTCCAGGTCATCCTTGGCCTTGTTCCCTTTGTTGTTGTTACTGGACCCAGGAGATCAGGTTCCCCGGGGTAGTGTTTGCTGACTTTGTCCGGGGCCATGTGATCCTGTCACGGGAGGAGCATGGATGTAAATTATTGAGGAAACCTCAGGTCCTCGACAAGTCCCCGAGCGAGTCAGATATGCCAAGAAACCCGAGAGGCCTGTGCCCTTGGGGTGCCGCAGCTGGGATTGTGCCGTTGATCACTTCCCTGGCCCTTGGCCTCTGAGCCTGCCAGAGATTGAAACTTGAAGTGTGGAGGCTCACCAGGGCCCCCTGTTAAAAGCCCCTGCAGTCAGGATCTGGAGGGGAGACAGTGCAACAGCCTGACTCAGAAACCATACTCATCGGGGGCCCTAGGCGCGTGTGCGGGTCGGGAGGAAGCACTGCCTGTTTCTCCCTGGAGGAGCCCAGGGAGGCATGGCCTTTGCTCGAGAGGGAAGCCCTTGGGAGCTCCTGGCCACACAGAGGACACACAGGGGCACATGCACACACCCACTCACACACACACTGTGGCTGTAATGACAGCAACTGTCAGAGGACACGGGCGAGGTGTAAGCATTGTTCTGGAGGCTGGAACAAGCTGGCCCACTGCAGGGGGGTGGCCCAGGGAAGGGGATTAGCTGAAGTTGCCCCCTTCCCACAGGCCTCCCTGCCCTCTGGTGCAGAGCTGTGCCAGGAAGGGTCCAAACTAGTTGGATGCTGGCTGGTTCCAGCTGCCGCATTTCAGACACTGTGGTTCCTTACGAGAGGGCAAGGGGAAAGGATCTTGCTGGCTTGTTGCCTTAAGTCCCAGACTCCTCCCTGGAAAAGAGGAAGGGAAGGTGGGGAGGAGTTCAGTGTTATGTCTTTCTAAGCTTTCTTTGGTTTTGGTTATCAAGAGACAGCCCATCTGTTTGCTGAGGGCTCTCACTTCCCCACTCTTGACTACCTGCTATCACACTCACTGTGTTTCTGGGCATCGCAGAGATCCCCGAGCCTGTGTACGGGTGCGTGTTCTGGTGTGCCTCTGCACCAACCTGCCCAGCCATCCAAGTGTGCATCTGCACATCTCTGTGTGGATGTGACCGCGTGTGATAATTCCCGTGTTTGCCTTAAGTTGTCCCCATGCACACGTGAATGTGTCCAGTCGTGCGTGCTGGAGGGTCCCCACTGAGGACACTGAGCACTCATCTACCAGGTTTTAATGTCCAGCAACATGACAACATCAACACAGCTGGCTGGACGTCGAGCTGAGTTTCACCACTTGCCTGGCTTTGTCCAGACCTGATACATGTACCATAATGTCTCAGACTCCCGTCCTCCTTTCCCAGCCTGCCCTGAGTCCCCAGAGGACCCTTGTACGCTACACCCAGAACTTTCCCAGGAGGGCTGAGGGTGTCTGATCTTGGGAGCTTCCACTGAATCGCAGCCCCTTAATCAATCTGTGAGCTGCCAGGCCAGGTCCTGTGTTAAGAGCCAGGGATACAGAAATGAGTAAGACATAGTCTCGTTTTTAGGAAACGCACCCTCTAGTCAGGGAGGAAGGCCTGGACATGACTAATCATGTTCAAAGGCAGACTCTGATAAGATCGTGGGAGTACAGAGAGAGGAGACACTAATGCCCCCCGAGGAACCCAGGATGGTTTCATTGAGCTGGCACTTAGCTAGGACTGGAGCAGAATTTTGACAAGAGAATGTGCCGAATAGCATTCTACGCAGAGCGATGGTGTTCGGAGATCTAAAAGTGAGAAAGCCCACAGTGTCTGCCTTCTGTAGGACGAGGGTGTCGCAGGACTCCTGGGGGGTGCCATCACATAGAATTCAGTGTGAACAGTGGTACCCCCGAAAGTTGTGCAGTGGTGTGGTCCTGCCCTTCTTATCTGTGTTTTTATCAGTCTGTGCCCCCAGCCTTACTCATGTTACCCCAATCCAGTTCCAAATAGGAGAGAATGCCTAAAGCGGGGTTCAAAGAACACAGGAGAACATGCTGTGAGTGAGGCTTGGGAGAGTCCTCTGGAAAACCAGTCTGGTCTGTGAGGATAAAGTCAGAATGGGTTGTTGAGAGTGATTTCGGATTCTTTCTTTGAATCACTTGTTTGGCAAACATTCATCTGTTCTCTAGGAAGAGACAAGCACCGAAGAGGAGAATCTCTCATTTGTTCATGATGATTTGGGTTTGTGTTTCTTATGTGTGTTCCTAAAACAACAAATAGTCCAGAGATTCTGAGATCAAAGAAAAGTTCCTGGAATCAAATACATCTAGAAAATATGTGTAAACAAAGCAAACAGTTTCCTGTACTACAATAATTATCAGCGCCTTGAAAATCTTAATATGCTCTGTGAATCTCCATGAGTGGGATATGGCTAGCAAGATTTATTTAAACGATTGCCCCCCCGCCCCTCCCCGTATATTCCCACAGGACTGGTAAGGTTGGTTAAAACCTTTCTGGAGAAACCCAGGATCAGGGACAGAAGTTCTAGGAGTCACCAGGAGAGCAGCAAACTGGGGGAAAGGATTCATAAACTTATGGGTAGATGGGTAGATGGTGTGGCGAGAAGACACATCATCTACCTCACTTCACCCAGGAAGACTTCCTAGAAGAGGTGAGGTCTTGGGAACCGTTGAGAGAAGAAAGGACAATCTCAAGGGGCTGCAGCTTAATCTGTGTCACATGAAAGCAAACAAGTATTTGAGGGAATAATCATGCAGCAAAATGCCATGGACTTAAGTATCTGTTAGAACATGCCTTGAGGGAGGGATCAAGAGGAAGGTGGAAGCCCAGGTCTTGCCCGCTCTCGAGGAGCACCCAGCCTGATGGAGCAAGCATAGCCTCTTCCTTCTGGGAGCTCCTAGCCCGATGGTGGCATGAGGAAATGATGGCTTCCAAGATACTGGACGTCAGGCAACAAAGGTCACAGACACCCGAGAGGCAGGAAGCAAACAAAGCAAGCCCTACACTTGCCTCAGTTTACTGCCTAGAGAGAATTTCTAAGCCATGGAAAGGGAAACGGAGAATGAGACCAGCAGATTTTGTGAGTGAGGAGAAGGAGCTGCAAGTCTGGGGAGACCCAGGCAGCTACAGTACGCAAGAGAGCACCAGGAGGAGAGAGTTGCATGGAGAGAGAACTCTGGAAATCTCCAAGTTTTCAGCAGAGCGCTGACCTGCATAGGTGGGTAAGGAATCTACTCACAGATGGGGAAAGAACCATCCAAACAGATGAAGGAAAGAATGCCCAGAGCTCACCCACGGCCAGGAATACTCCCTATTCCCACCAGTCAGACTGGAAATGTTCATAATTTGTGGGTAGAGTACTCAAAGATCTTACTTCAGTAGTGGAACCTAATTAGCCCTAGACTAAATACTGCTTTCATCTCACCTAACAAGTCTTAAAGGCGTGAAGGGATAAAATTACTGCATCCCAGAACAAATTCAAGAATATTTATCACAGGGATGCCTGGGTGGCTCAACGGTTGAGCCTTTGCCTTTGGCTCAGGGCATGATCCTGGAGTCCCAGGATCAAGTCCCACATCAGGCTTCCTGCATGGAGCCTGCTTTTCCCTCTGCCTATGTCTCTGCCTCTCTCTCTGTGTTTTTTCATGAATATATAAATAAAATCTTAAAAAATAAAGATTAAAAAAAGAATATTTATCACAATACAAAAAGTATCTAGCACCCAACAAAATAAAACTCACAATGCCTGGCATCCAATAAAAAATTACCAGGCATGCAAAGAAGCAGGAAAATATAATCCGTAAGAAAATGAGAAGAAAAATGGTCATTGAAACTGGCCCAGAACCCTCAATTCAGGTGACAACTGTCCTAGTTTGCCGGAGACTATCCTGGTTTTAGCAGTGATTGTGGTGCAGCCCAGGAAACCCCTAGGTCCCAGGAAAACTGGGACGATTGGTCACTCCACCTGCAACTAACATCATAATCATACTTCATGGTGAAAGACTGAATGTCTTTTCCCTGAGGTTGGGTGCATGCCAGAACATCTGCTCTCAACAGTTTCATTGTGTTGGAGATTCCAGCAGATGCATAAGGCAAGGAAAAGAAATCCCTATTGGAAAGAAAAAAATAAAACTGTCTTTTATTCTCAGATGACATGAAGAAAATCAGGTTGTTGACTCGACAAAAAAGCATTAAACTAATAAGTGAGTTTAGTGAGATTGCAAGATACAGGTAAGTATCTGCAAGACAATTGCACTTCTATATGCTAGCAATCAACAATCAGAATTGATATTAAAATGGCAATACCCTTTTCAATAGTATCAAAATATCTCAAAAAGGTATAAACATGACAATAGATATGAAGACACGTATGTTGAAAACTACAAAACACCGATGAAAGAAATTAAAGATCTAGGTAAATGGAGAAACATACCTCATTTATAGTTTGGAAGACACAATATTGTTAAGATGTTAATATTCCCCAAATAGACACAACACAATCTTAAAAAAAAAAAATCCCAATAGTCATTTTGGTAGAAATTGACATGCTAATTCTAAAATTCATATGGAGGGGTGCCTGAGTGGCTCAGTTGGTAAAGTGTCTAATTCTTGATTTCCGCTCAGGTCGTGGTCTCAGGGTCCTGGGATCGAGCCCCACATCAGGCTCCATGCTGGGCGTGGAGCCTGCTTGAAGATCCTCTTTCTCAAAAAAAAAAAAAAAAAAAAAAAAAAGATCCTCTTTCTCCTTCTGCCCCACTCCCTTCCCTCTTTCTTTCTCTCTCAAAAAGATTTTATAAATAAATAAATAAATAAATAAATAAATAAATAAATAAAAATAAAATTCATGTGGAATTACAAAGGAACTCGAATAGCCAAAACAACTTTGGAAAAGAACAAAGTTGGAAGACTAACGCTATTTGATTTCATAACTTATTATAAAGCTGTAGTAGCCAAATAGACCCACACATAGATGCATGTAGTGGGCTGACTTCTGTTCCCCCCTCTGCCTAGAGCATGTGTCCACCCAGAACCTATGAATGTGATCTTATTTGGAAAAAGGGTCTGTGCAGATGTAATTAAGTTAAAGATCTTAAGATGAGAATGTTCTGGGTTTAGGATAGTCCCTAAATCCAATGACAGGTGGTATGCTTATAAGAAGGGAAAACCATAAATAAATAAATAAATAAATAAATAAATAAATAAATAGGAAAACCCTGAGAGATACTGAGAAGGAGGCCAGTAAAGACAGGGGCAGAGATTGGGGTTATGCTTCCACCAACCAAGGAATGTCTGGTGCCACTAGAAGCTGGAAGAGATAAGAGAGAGTTCTCCACTCTACGTTCTTGGGGTTGTGGGTGAGAGGGCTCCCTGCCAACACCTTGATTCCAGACTCTGGACCTCCAGAACTGTAAGATAATTCATTTCTGTTGTTTTAAGCACCCCAGATTGTGGTATTTTATTAGGCAATCCTACGACATAAATATATAACTGATTTTCTACAAAGGTGCAAAGGTAATTCAGTGAAGAAAAAAACAGTCTTTTCAACAAATGGTGCTGCAACAGTTGGATATAAATATGCAGATAAATAAACTTGGACTCATGCCTTTCAGCATATATAAAAATTAACTCAAAATGGATCATCAATCTAAATGTAAAACCAAATCTGTAAAATATCTGGAAGAATTCATAAGAGAAAACCTTTGTGACCTTCTTGCAAGCAAAGATTTCTTAGCACGCTCTATAAAATTAAATATTGATAAATTAAACTTCTTAGAAAGAAATCCTGTGCTCTTCCTAAGACCCTGTTAAGAGAATGGAAAGGCAAGTCACAGACTGTGGTGTGTATATCTGATAAAGGATTTAGTTATATGTTTTAAAACTCTCAAAACTGAATAATTGAAAAAAAAACAACAACTCAATCTTAAAAATAGACAAAGATGCAAATCGACAAGCCACCAAAGAAGGTATACAGATGGCAAATAGGCACATGAAAAGATGCTCAAAATCATTAGTCGGGGAAATGCAAATCAAAACCACAAGCTACTACTGTGGTTGGGTATTAGGGTAAAGACACCCTATTAGAATGTACAAAATTAAAGGGCTTCAGTAGCAAATGCTGGCAAGAATGCGGAGCAACTGGAATTCTCACGTGCTGCTGGTGGGAATGTAAAATGGCTCAACCACTTTGGAAAATGGTGAGGTAATTTCTTAAATAAACACGTACATATCATGTGAGCCTGCTATTCCACGCCTAGGTGCTTCCCCAGAAGAAATGAAAGCATCTGTCCACGCAAAGGCTTGCACACAAATGCCCATCCACACTTGAGTGGATACACAAATTACAGAATTAAAAGGAAAGGAACAGGTGATACACGTGACAATGGATGAATCTCAAAATAATTATGGAGAGCGAACAAATCTGGACCAAAAGAGGGCATAACGTTCCCTTCCATTTACATAAAATTCTAGTAAATGAAATGAATGCATAGCAGCAAAAAGCAGATCAGTGGTTGCCTGGGAGGGGCACAGGGGTGGAGGGGGGGGGCTGGACATGTATCTCCTGGTAATGGTGTCATGGGTGTGTACACATGTCAGAAGTTCTCAAAGTGCACACGTCAAAGGGCAGTGTATTGTATGTCAATTAAACCTCGATGAAGCTGTGGAGCAGAAAAGAAAAACTGTTATCTCCTGCATTCCCAGCATTAGTGCTTGCAGCCACTGCCTCCCCATGGAGGATGGAGGGAAGAAGGGGCGAGAGGCTGAGGGGTCCCACAGGCCCCACTCCCAGGACAGGGGTCCCAGCGAGCCCACCCCCACCCATACACACACCCTGGGGACAGGAGGCCGCCCTGTCCCCACCTCTCAGCCCCTGCATCGGGAGACTGTCTGCACTTGCTTACAAGTCTGGCCGGAAGGCCAAGTTAGCCGGGAATGAGGTCATTAGAGTCCTTAGAGCAAGATCCTGAGAGAATTAGTACAAACGTCAGAAAACATTTGGTACAACAGATGCTGTAAAAACCCCTTGGAGTAATCTCCTTTTTTTTTGTTTCATTAGTGTTTGCTGCCCACCTGCAGCTGGATCTTTCCACAGGATGGGGGGAGAGGGCTCTGCTCAGTTGCTGTCCTGCAGTCCCAGAGGGGGTGCTATGAGGAGGAGAGCGTCCAGGGACCCGGGCTTCACTCTGATGACACCCCAACATAACTGGACCATACTCAGATTTTCAAGGATGCGATTTTTCGGGACTCCTGGGGGGCCCAGCGGTTGAGCGTCTGCCTTTGGATCAGGACCTGATCCTGGATTCCCGGGATTGAGTCCCACATCCGGCCCCTTGCAGGAGCCTGCTTCTCCCTCTGCCTGTGTCTCTGCTTCTCTCTGTGTGTCTCTCGTGAATAAGTAAATAAAAAAACTAAAAAAAAGGGGGGGGGATGCGATTTTTCTGTTAGGTTGCTTATTACATGTAATTACATTTATAGTTTCATAAGGCTTTTTTTTTTTTTAAGAAAATTGCTACCTAACTAGAAGATAAGACCTTTTGCAATCACATTCCCAGAAACCTCGCTGCAGGGCTTGGAGGTAGTTTCTTCTGTTAAGAAATTCAGAAATTCCCCTGCACTAGACCAATCTGGTTTATATCAAAACGGAGTTCAGCTCAGCCTTCTGCTACGTAAAAGACTCAGAAAGTCCAGCCTGCTGTGGATAAATGATTCCAAATTCAAAATGATCAGAGTCCACATGGTTGGCAAACTTCAGCAGTTCTGCTGGGACCCGGGTGTTCAGGTCAACAAGCCTTAAGGAATTCCTCCGTCTTGGGGGGTAGATTCCCAAGGTCCTGGAATAGACTCCCCTGCCTTACACTTCCCCACCCTCTTCCCATCGTCCCTGTCCTCTTTCTCTGAAAAGTAGATCTGCTAACCCAGCCCTTCCCTCCCTACTCAGCATGAAACACTAATGAGAGTAGGAGCTGATGCAGGGCACTGGGGTGGCCAGGCACCCATGGGAACCCTTTGTGTACATCCCCCAGCAGATCCTTACAACATCCCCCTGGAATGGGTAGTATGGTTACTCCTGTATTATGAAAGAGTAAACTGAGGCAAATAGAGCTGGGGTGAGGGTACAGAGTTCCCAGTTTATGTATTTAGTTAGTTTTTTACATTTAAAATTTTGATAAATCACATATAACATGAAATTTACCTCCTTAGCTGTTTTTAAGTGTGCGATTCACTAGCTGTTCACATTGTTCGGCACCAACCTCCAAAACTCTTTTCATCTTGCAAAGCTGAAACTCTGTCCCCCTTAAACACCTCCGCTTCACTTCCCCCTCTGCCCAGCCCCTGGCCACCAGCATTCCACTCTCTGTGTCTCCGAACTGGACAACTCTAGGTACCTCATGTAAGTGGAATCATCCGGTATTTGTCCTTCTGTGGAAGACTTCCAGTCTTCAAGATTCATCGGTGTTCTACGGTGTCAGAATTTTCCAGAGTTTCCGTTTTGCAAGCTTAGTTCTGGAGCTGGGTGGTGGTGGCTTGCCCCGCAATATGAATGTATTGCACGCCACTGACCCGCATACCCTGAAATAGTTAAAATGGCAAGTGTGTATTTTACCACAAAGAACACAATAGCAACAGTGACAGGTGAGAGGTGCCCAAGGGCAAGAGTAGATGGCAGTCCCAACCCAGTGGGGTGAGCTCCTGCGTCCGGGCCCTTGCACCGTGCTCTACATGCGCTCTCTCTCAGAAGAGACATCACCCAGACCAAGCCTGAGGCCCCGAGTCCTCCCAGGACAACCGACATGAGATTCGAGGGTGGCTGGAGCAGCAATGGGCAGTCCTCCCGGGCTTTCAGGGGGAGACAGCATTAGAGGCTGGGGGGCAATGGAGTCAGAAGACAAAAGACAGAAGACAGTGTGTGGGGAGGGTTAGCGGGCTCACAACTGAAGGCCTGGGGGGCCCCAAGTGACCCATGAGGGGGACAGGCTGGGGAGAGAGGTTGTGTGAAGGTGGGGGTGCCAAGAAGGCACACTGAGCGAGGGGCCTGGGTGAGGCTTAGGGGAGGACGGCCACCTGCTGCCTTTACCTCCTCCCTTACCTCTGAGGAGCAGAGGAGCAGAGGAGCAGAGAGACATGTCTCCCCAAGTGGCATCTGACCCTCTTTCTCGGGGAGGGAACAGGAGAAGAGGGGACAGGCACGGGGAGGGAGAGGGTCAAGGACCTGGGTGCACACAATGGTCCACTCAGCACAGACCCCTCCATCCCTCTCCAGGTGTCTTAGCCATGACTGTGCCATGACTTGGGGGGGTTTCTTCCCCACATTCCATCCCCCTTTGAGATAAGAAGTAGATTACCACTCCAAGTGTCTTTTTTTTTTTTTTTTTTTTTTTTTTTTTTTAGATCTTATTTATTTAAGAGAAACACAGAGAGAGGCAGAGACACAGGCAGAGGGAGAAGCCAGCTCCCTTTGGGGAACCCGAAGTGGAACTCGATCCCAGGACCCTGGGATGACGACCGGAGGAGCCAAAGGCAGATGCTCAACCACTGAGCCACCCAGGCATCCCTCAAAGTGCCTTTTTCATAAACAATTTTAGATCAGTTTTTAAGAATTCAGATAATAAAAGAGACATAGAAATAATAAAATAAAAACAAGGACGATCAGAGGAAAATATATATCTGAATGTAAGGCTGACAGCAACATATATAACCTTTTATTTTCTCTCTCTGATTTGTCCATGGCTGGGCATAGCTTTTGTCTGGGGTGTGAGTGCTCCCACCCCATTTTGTGAACCCCAGAGGGGAATCTTGCTGGTTATCTCTGTATGGGGTTTGGGGTGGATCACAGCTGGGAAGGGGATCAGAGCCCACCACAGACGGGAAACCTGTTGAAAGCAGACCAGGGAGGTGTCACTGGTGCAGACAGGGCCAAAGCCCTTGGCCCTCAGGGAGGCCACTCTATCCCAGCCTCCTCATGACCCTGACATATTGGCCCAACAATTGGATTACCTCCCAGGGAATGTTGGGAAGGAACTAGGGAAAAGCCTCAGTCCTCCGATGAGACATGTGGGCCCCACCTCGGCCCCTGTGCAAGAGGAGGCTGAGCTGTCCCTGGCCCCGCTGTACCATGTAAGCCGGCCTGGGAGTCTTAATGCCATGCCCCCACCCCCACCCCCACGTCCAGCATCACCCAGCTAAAACTTCCTGTTGGAGGAGGGGGACAGGGCAGGAAAGGGACATACTGGGCATGAGCTCTGTGCGTTTGCATGACTCCCTTGGCTCTTCTGAACTGCTTGGGGCACCTGTCCCCAGCAGTGGTAAAGCTGGTTCAAGCACCGAGCTATATACAACCTCCTACTCTCTGGGTCACAAGTCGAGGTGCTCAAGGAGCGACATAATCAAGAAGTCAGTGCAGCAGCAGGAGCACCGAGGATCATTCTCCGGCCCTCCCTGGTCTCTGGAGCCCTGGAGTGCCTGGTCGCCTAGGAAATCCTTATGGCTCCCCCGACTTCATACACATACCTACTTGTCACCTTGCTCTTGCCCTCCAAAGCCTCTCCTCCCCAAAATGCCACCAGGCTTCCTTGTTTGGATCCTGCCGAGGCCCTGGGTTTGCACTGTCTGATGGGGTAATGACGGTGTGCGTGTGTAAACTTATCTTAGGCCACACTTCCTGGAGCAAGTCGGGGCCAAGATTCCTGACAACTCTTGGCTTATAAACCCTCAGGTCTACTGAGCCCTGGGCAAGGCAGCCTCACCAGTTCTGCTGGGTGACAGAGAGACCGAGCCAGCTAGGCAGCCAGTTCGAGAGAAGGCATGGGTCACACTGAGGGTTTCTAACAAGCTACTGATGCTCCAAAGCTTCGGGTAGGAAGACCTGCTCTCCATAACCAGATAGGAGAATAATAATTATGATAAAGAATAACTAGCTAGTGTTTACGGTCTTTGTACCAGATCCCACACTCACACACATGATCTAATATCCTATTCACAACTTTAGATGTCAGTGGTAGAGGTTAGGTGCTTTAAAAAAAAAAAAAAGCTTTTATTTATTTATTCGTGAGAGACACAGAGAGAGAGGCAGAGACACAGGCAGAGGGAGAAGCAGGCTCCCTGCGGGGAACCTGATGTGGAACTCGATCCCAGGACCCCGGATCATGACTCAACACTGAGCCATCCAGGTGCCCCAGGTGCTTTTTAAAGATACCCTTATTAAATATAAGAGGACAACACATCAGTAAGCAGAAGGCCAGTTCTCAAACTGCACCCCGCTCGTCTCCAGAGTGATGCCTGTCCCCAGGATTACTGTTTCTCAGTTCCCAGGAAGCCCCACCCCAGAGTTCCTGATTCAGTAGGTCTGGGGTGGGGCCTGAATTTGCATCTCTCAGAAGGTCGCAGGTGGCACTGGTGATCCCAGGAGGCACGCTTTGACCTGCACTACCCTGCACTCCACTTGGGACACCCAACCTCCTGCAGAGACCCCCTGAGGCTCTCAAAACCCTCTGGTGTTGTCACCTTGTGGTCTTTATCTAGAAAATGCAGTCCCTGCGGGTATCACACACCCATGCCGCCTGGGCCAGAGAGTCCCTCTGTCCTCTCCCAAAAACAGGGCTTGCAAAGGGACCAGGCACAAACCGAGGTCCCCATCTATACCCAAGATGAACTACTTTTCATGACTAGCAAAACACTTGACAGCTGACAAGGCTGTTTATACATACCTGAGCTGTCTTCGTGCTCACATGGAAGCAGATGGAGTTGGGTCAGGGTCAGGGCTCGCTGGGACACCAGGAGGAGTGGGACAGGGCAGGCAATGCACATACTGGGCATGAACTCTGTGCGTGTGCACGTCTCCCTTGGCTTTTCTGAACTGCTTGGGACGCCTGTCCCCAATGCTGCGATGGACGGACACCTCGTTGCCGTCATTGCAGCATCTGGCACATCACTGATGCTGACCTCAGTGCTGTGTGTGACGACTGTCCTGGCCTCCCACTGCAGCAAAATGCCCTGAAGACAGGCCTTTTGTTGGCCTCGTTCCCCGCTGCGTGCCCAGTGACTGGCTCACGGAACGTGGACAAGAAAAATGAACCGAATGTCCAAGTAAACAGATGGACAGTGGATAAGCCCATGAATAAGTGACCGGACAAACTGAGAGATCGTGGACAGGCTGGGGAGTAGGAATGCCTGCGACTTGCTGAAAAGCTGGAATGTCCACTTGGCCAAACAGATAAAGCAGAAGAAAAGCTGTTCTGGGACCCTCGGCCTCCCCTTCCGCCTTCTCGAAAGAGGTCACCTTTGCACAGGGCTGAAAGGCGTAGCCTGGCGCGGCCTGCCCGGACAGGAATCCGGACAGAGGTGTAGTAGTCTGCTGGGGCTGCCGGTACAGACAGCACAAACTGGGGGCCTGGGTGGCTCAGCCGTTGAGCATCTGCCCGGCCCATGATCCTGGGGTCCTGGGATCGAGTCCCACATCGGGCTCCCTGCGTGGAGCCTGCTTCTCCCTCTGCCTGTGTCTCTGCCTCTCTCTGTGTGTGTCTCATGAACAAATAAATGAAATCTTAAAAAAAAAAGAGAGAGAGAGAGAGAAGAAAGAAAGAAAAAGAAAGAGAAAGAAGGAAGGAAGGAAGGAAGGAAGGAAGGAAGGAAGGAAGGAAGGAAGGAAGGAAGGAAAAAGGAAAAAACAAATAGCACAAACTGGGTGGCTGAATCAAGAAACCGTCCCAACAGTGCTGGAGGCCAGAGGTCCAAGATCTGGGTGTCAGCAGAGTTGGTGTCTCCTTTAAGTCTCTGCGGAAAATAGATTAAAAGTGAAAGTGAGACCGTGGGAAGACCCACAGGGCTTGGCCCCCAGCAGTGGGTGTGAAGTCTTTTGTAGCTGCACCTGCTCCCTGGGGTGGATAGATAAGGGCTGAGGGCTGGGGGCCCCAGGGGGCCCCGGGCACCGGTCCCAGCTTGCAGGTGCTGCGTGCTGGACACGCTCTCCTCCCGCAGGCTCCTCGTGAGCCCGCCCCCTGCACCCCTGGCCAGAGCCGAAGTGGCCACAGAAGCAAATAGCTCTTGCCGGTCTTGCAGACTTCCCCTCTGGCGCTTCCTGTCCTGGGTGCAAATTACAACACTGCCCCCCTCCCTGCCCCCTTCCTCTTGTGGCCCAGGAAGAAAGGACCCAGGGGGGCCAGCTGAGCACCTGCGGTGCCACCCCTTCTGGGCCTTTCCTCATGCCCTCATTCCAGACCCTTTGCTTCCTGCAAAGACCCATCATGGCACAGGGCGCGGGGAACAGGGGACACCTCTAACTTGCTTCTGTATTGTAATTTCCTTTTTCATTCAAGCAGGCTCAGTAAATGCCCTTTTTTTTTTAATTTTTTTTTATTTTTATTTATTTATGATAGTCACAGAGAGAGAGAGGCAGAGACATAGGCAGAGGGAGAAGCAGGCTCCATGCACCGGGAGCCCGATGTGGGATTCGATCCCGGGTCTCCAGGATCACGCCCTGGGCCAAGGCAGGCGCTAAACTGCTGCGCCACCCAGGGATCCCAGTAAATGCCCTTTTTAACGCTTTTACCAACAGCTCCTAAGGAACGCAGCCACCAATAATTCCGGAAGACAAATCATCTAGTGGAGAACTGCTTTTGATCCCAGGCATCGTTCCTAGTTCCTAACTTAGTGATTGAAGGCAAAATGTAACCAGTTCGGGATTCAGCAGAATCCAGTCATGAAAATAGCCAGGCCCTTCCCACCCACCCGTAGCTCGTGTCCACCTGCCTGTGAGCCCTGCTCACCTCACTCTGCCCGGGACAGCCCTTCTGCTCCACCCTCCCGGGCTTCCACCCGGTCAGATGCCTGCTGCTGACTCCACATCTCTATGTCTCTCCTCCCCAGACCGTCTGTCCTCTGCACAAAGGAGTCTCCAGTGCGAGGGCCTGACCTCCGCCTGCACAGGCCATGCCTCCTTCCTGCCAACGTCCACGCGGCACCGTCATTCACCCAGGAACCTGGTTGTCTGTCTCCACTCCTCCCTCCCATTTACTGCACACACTCGAGTCACGGTGTCCCAGTCGTTCTATCTTCTAAATGGGACCAGATGGTGTCCTCTCCTCTCCATGGCCATTGCCTTGGTTTAGGGGCCTTCAAATGCCCTGGATCCCACCATAACCTCTACTCTGGATGCCCTGCCTCTGAGCGTAAAATCTTTCTCCGACCCCGAGGTGATCCGTGTCAATGCACATCTGATTATGCTCCCCATCCTTCTGCTGAGAACCCTTCGGGGGCTCCCTGTCACCGTTAGGAAGGAGCACAACCTCCCAAGATTCAGGAACTTTTAAGGCTTGCGTCAGCCTCTTGCTACAGTAGCATTTTGCACACACTCAGGGCTGCCCCTCTGTTCCCTATGCCTATGTTCCCGCACCCTGGCCTCAGCTCCCTGGCTAACTCCTACTTGACCTTCAAAACCCAGCTGAAGGGTCAATCGGGTCCTGAGACATGGTCAGGAACAGGTCTGTCCCCAGAAAGCAGAAGTTTGCTGTTACTCTTTCAGAAATGGGGTCAAGGTTTCTATATTCGGACACTGTACATCTGAGCACCCCAAGGGTTTGGGTTCTCTAGAGTCTAGTCTTTTACCATCCACTCCTTCTTTCCCGTCTCCGCCCCCTACCCCCAAAAGAGTGCTGGCCCATGTAGGTGAGGGGCCAGGTGTCCCTGTCACCCTTCAGTGCCTTCTAGAGAGAGGGAAGGGCACCCTCGTCGGGTGACAGGCAGGATGGCAGGGAGAGGGCAGGGCTGAGCAGGACACAGGCTCTCCTCCTAGTGGTTCTGGTCCAGGGATGCCCCTCAGCACCACCTGGGGGGCCCTCCCTCCCCAGAGACCCTGCTGCCCGGGTTCCCCTACTGTTGACAGCTTCCATTAATGGGGTTCCATTATTAACTAAAGTCCATACTTGACCCTGATTGCTATAGGTTCATTTCTTTGTGTGTTTGTTTACCTTATCATCCTTTTTCTGTTCAAGATCTTTTCCGGGATGATGCCTGCTTCTCCCTGTTCACATCCCAGGTGTGGTCCTGGCATTTTCATTTTTAAGAAAACAGGCCCCATAGGGCTTCTGATCCACACCCAAGTGAAGAGCCGTAGGATATTGAGGTCAGACATGAGGAGTCGAAAATATCTTCCTGCTAATCATACCTGGTTAAGGTGCTAACATTCTGACGTGTTCATCTTTTTCCCTGTGTAAGTCAGAGCAGATGCGAGGCCAGTTCTCCGACTCTGCTTTCCCTGTTCTCAGGGAGAAAAGGCCTGCCGCGCTGTCCTGCAGGCTCCTGGCCCGGCCAGAACCTTCCCTGAGAGATGTCACTGACCACCTGCTCACCGCTGGGATGCTTTCAAATCGGTCGAGCACCTTCCTGGCCTTCCCAAACTTGGACTCCATTCTAACTGGGGGCTCCCAGGGAAGGGTGCCTCAGAAGCAGATGCTGTCTGAATTGAACCTCTGAGAATAAAGGTTTAAGTTTTACGCAATTACGCAATTGTTTTTACGCAATTGTTTCTGAGCAAAGCGAGCCTGGAAGTCATTGTTCTCGAGCTGCTGTTCCCGACTTGATCCTGTTCGGGAGTCACCTGAGCTCTGGGCTAAAGGGTAGATCTGGGGTGCAGCCTGAGAGTCTGCATTTCTAACAAGTTCCCAGACAGGCCGTTGTCACTGTCCGAGGGCCACACACATGCAAGGGTCTGTACCGCTTAGAGACAGCAGTGCTCTGGCTATGAGCTGGTTGGCGTGCTTGCAAAGAGGCGGCTCCACAGCCACGGTGACTGTCCCATTTTGCCTGGGACCAAGGGGTGTCCTGGGACGTGAGGCTTCCAGCGGGACAACCCTGGTCAGCTCCAGGCAGGCCCGGCCGCCCGCCCCACAGCCTGTGTCCCGGCGCAGTAGCTTAGCTGCCTGGGAAAGACTCCAGGATGCTTCCGAAGTAACCAGCAAGATGTTAGACGTGGATTTCAGCACAGATAAAACACGGTAAAGCACTGAGGGCAGGCAGCTTAGACTCCCGGCCACAGTGAAGCGGGGGTGAGAGGGAAGGGACAGGGATGAGAATGACCCGAGGCCGGGGTGCAGGGAAGGGCTCCCATTCCTGCAGGAGCCAGCTTGGATTGGCCTTGATTGCACAAGATGTCATTTGGTCTCGGTTGTCAGATGCTAGACCATTAAAAATCCCATTCAAGGGGCACCTGCATGACTCAGTGGGTTCAGTGTCTGCCTTTGGCTCAGGTCATGATCCTGGGATCCCGGGATCGAGCCCCAAGTCGGGCTCCTTGCTCAGTGAGGAGTTTGCTTCTCCCTCTGTCCCTCCCCTCCCCCGCTCCTGCTCCTGCTCAAACTCTCTCTCTCTCTCTTTCTCTCTCTCTTTCTCTCAAATAAATAAATAAAATCTTTTAAAAAAAGAACTCTTTAAATTAAAAAAAAAATCACGTTCAAGTGTGTGCTGGTATATTTGTACAAAAAGCCCGTATCTAAGTCTTAGAGGCCACTTTCTTACCCTCATGCCAATGGCAGTTGATGAGGTCCTGCACATAAGTTGCCCTGGCCTCCCTGCCCAGGTGGCTTCTGGACACTGTCACACTGTCACTGGTCTAGTGGCTGTAGCCATTGCTGGTGGGCTCAGGCCCGTCTCCACCCTGCCATGTGACTTGGGCCCTGTGACTTGGGCAGGAAGGGGGTCAGTGTCACCGATCCTCTTCCCCTCACAGTGTCAGCTGAGGCTTGAGGGGCCTGAAGGCACCCTGGAGACCTGGGGCCCCGCCAATATTTAGCGGAGCCTGGGAAGGCTTTTGAGGCTGCTGCTCCATGAAGGCTCTGGCTACAAGGACTGCAGACAGAATTTTGGGGAACACAGTCGTACTTGGGCCTGTGTCCATACTTGACCCTGATTGCTATAGGTTCATTTCTTTGTGTGTTTGTTTACCTTATCGTCCTTTTTCTGTTCAAGATCTTTTCCGGGATGATGCCACATGCCTTAGTTGTCATGGCTCCTTAGGGTCCTCTAGACTGCAAATTTCTTAGACAGGACCTGTTTTTGATGCCCTTGACCATTTTAAGTCCTGTGGACCTTTTTTTTCCCCCACCAAGCAAAAACCAGGCTTAGGAGGTTGCAGAGCTGCTGATGGGGATTATAAAACCCACTTCTCCATAACCTTCTTGCTCTGATGACGTGCACAGCAAACCCTTTGCTCACCATTAGCACAGAGGTAAAATTCCTTTTTTTTTTTAAGATTTTATTTATTTATTCATGAGAGACACACACACACACACACACACACACAGAGGCAGAGACACAGGCAGAGGGAGAAGCAGAGTCCGTGCAGGGAGCCCCACGCAAGACTCGATCCTGGGACCCCAGGATCACACCCTGGGCCGAAGGCAGCCAATCAACCCCCCAGCCACCCGGGTGCCCCACAGGGGTCAAATTTTGCCACTTGCTGCTAAGGCATGGGCCCTCCTGTCCGGGGCGGCCCTGCTCACCCCTCGCAGGGAGTCCCCCCGGCTCGCCCATGGGGCAGGGCTTGCTGCGGCCCAGTTGTTCAGGTTTTGAACTTCCCTTTTTCTGTGACGAGGCTGTGAGGAGGCTACAGCATTTCCATTTGTAGGAAACTGCCTCGTCCCCAGCTGCACCCTGGCCTCCGTGACACAAACACACCTGCACACAAATGCCTGCCCACGTGCGGCCGCCCAGTGTGACGGCAATCCCGCGCCTGGACCAGGCTCACCCTGCCCCTGGCTTTGTCCTCCCTGTAGGCCCTTGTTCTAGACTCCTGGCAGCAGTCACGCCATTTCTGAGTGGTCTGGGGAGGCGTGGGGCCTTCCTCAGACATCAGGGAGCCAGACCTCCAAGAATCTGTAGGGTGAGTGAACACATTTCTGCTTTCTCTTCTCCAGATGAGACCTGGTATGGTGGTCTGAGGTCTTAGGCTCAACCTTTCTGGGCCTCAATATTCTTTCCTGAAAAAATGGGAATAAAACACCATTTCAGTTACGAGTATGTGGTGAAGGGTGAAGAGGAATGAGTAGCCCAGGGTGTGGCAGGGGTGAGTGGCCTAATTTGTCATTCCTGGCTCCCCCTGGGCCACATCAGTCATGCCAGGTACAACTAGGGCCTCGGTTCACTGGATGCTCCAGGGCTGCCCTCCGCTGTTGTCCAGGGTGGAGGACAGTGTGTGGATAGCAACGTGATGACATAACAGCCTGGCACAGGCCTGAAGAGTAATACGGGGACAGTCACCAAAACGTCCTCCAGTTACATAGTCTCTCTGTGCACCACAAGATTGTTCCAGGAAAACGAAAGTGCAAAGAATACGGTTCAAATTAAAACCGTGCCTTAAGAATACTCTAGAACACCGGCCTTTAAAACAGAAGCAAGTGGTTTGTGTCACAAATAAGCCCCTTCCCTAAATTACCGGTGTGGTAAATTCTGATTTCATGTGTGGGGTTCTCGTGAAGCAGGGATTTAACTAAGAGCATTGTGCTTTGGGTTCCACTTATGTATTTGGGAGAAAGACGTATACGTCATTTCTCACAACATCCAACAAACGAAGAACTCCGAAAGAATATACGGGCGTCTAAAGTTCACTGGAGGTCATGTGGCAGATCTCCCCAGAGGAGTTTCCAGATGTTTCCTGAAAAATAAGAGAGGAAGTGTGAGGTCTCTTCATCGTGTCTCAGAGCAGAGGGAGGCCGGTTCTGGAATGTAAGGCCTGTGAGGGAGGGAATTAGCTCTGAAGGGCCACGGACCAGGGCCTCTCCTCTCCTCAGCTCCCCTTGGCAGCCTGTCCACGCTGGACAGGGAGTGAGGGCACCGGGGAGAGAAGAAAACAAGAGAAAGTAGCACAGCCAAAGAAGGGTGGGTGGCACCTGGGAGCTCATCGATGGGGAAGTGAACTTAAAACCAACTTGAAAACAGCCCTGCGTCCCCTTGTCTTGAATGCCCTGGGACGGCACGTAGAGAACGCCCAGGGCAGGATGGCACCATGGCACTTGGGGGCAGGCGAGCAGAGGCCAGGTGACGGGCCGGGCGGCAGGGGCAGGGGCAGGGTGTGCTGTGTGGCACGCTGGCCGGGCGGCTGGAGGTTAAGGAGGCCTGCCAAGGAGCCTCAGCATCAGCACACGTCCAGTGAGGTGTTTCCCTCTGTGACAAGAGACTTGTGCTCTAGGCCACGGTGGCTACCACGTGGTGACAGCACAGCAGGTCAGACGCTGCAGCCTGTATCTCATCCAACCCTCCGTGGAACCCTTCCAGGGGGCATCGGGGGCCCCTGTCTACAGGGCCGGTGCCTGGCTAACCGCCGGGTCTCATCCAACTCGTGGGGGGGGGGCGCCCTGCAGCAGCCTCGGGGCCTGTGACCAGGAGCGGGCCCACGAGAGAGCTCGTGCCATTGGTTCTGGGGACAGGGCGAGGCAGAAGGGCAGGGCCCCGCAGGACACACACACACACACACGCACACACACGCACTCACACGCACTATCTGCCCACACCATCTGGGCCTGCTGGCTTCAACACCACTCTGCTGGAAAACGCTCCTAGGGGGGCACCTGGGTTGAGTATCTGACTCTTGATTTTGTTTTGTTCTTTTTTTAAAGACTTTGTTTATTTGGCAGAAAGAGAGAGAGAGAGAGAGAGCGCGAGCACAAGCAGGCAGAGGGAGAGGGAGAAGCAGGCTCTAAGTAGGGAGCCCCATGCGGGACTCGATCCCAGGACTCCAGGATCATGCATGACCTGAGCCCAAGGCAGACGCTTAACCCACCGAGCCCCCCAGGCACCTCTGACTCTTGATTTTGGCTCTGCTCATGATCCCAGGGTCATGAAATCGAGCCCCGAGTCAGGCTCTGTGCTGGGCATGGAGTCTGCTTAAGATTCTGTATCTCTCTCTCTCTCTCTCTCTGCTCCCCCCCACCCCACTCTCTCTCTCTAATTAAAAAAAAAAAAAGAAAAAAGAAAAAAAAAAGCTCCTAGGTGGGTCACTTAGGATCTCCGAATGACCAAACCCAGCGTTTTCATTTCTGCCCTTTCTTTTTCTTTTTTTTTTTTTAAGATTTTTTAAAAAAATTTATTCATAAGAGACAGAGAGAGAGAGAGAGAGAGAGGCAGAGACACAGGCAGAGGGAGAAGCAGGCTCCATGCAGGGAGCCCGACGTGAGACTCGATCCCGGGGCCCCAGGATCACGCCCTGGGCCGAAGGCGGCGCTAACCGCTGAGCCCCCCGGGCTGCCCCCTGCCCTTACTTTGCTCTTTGGAGCATACCCAGCCCTGCGCACCACGCCTGCATCGTTAAGACCACCTCCCGTGTTGGAAGCTGGGCCACAGGTGACTTCCCTCTTGCTTCCTATCTCTTCGGTCACTTTCCTTGGTGTCCCTCACTGGCTTCTCTGCCTCCTGGTGCCCAGGGTGCCCTCCAGGCTCCCTTCCCATCTCCCTTCTCATCCTGCCACTCTCGGGCATATTCATGCCCACACCTGGCTTCTGTCGCCACCTACTTCAGCTCTCTGTCCCCAGCCCAGACCACTCTGTGGAAACTTTGTGTCCGGCTTCCCATCACCCGCTCCCCCAGAGATGGGGGGGGGTAGCACTGGACATGAGCTCAGTGTCCCCCACCCCAACCTGCTCCTCCTCTGGCATTCCATCCTGCAGTGAGGACACCACCATCTATCTGTCACCCAAGCTGGGAGTCGTCCTCCCTGCCCCGCTCCATACATACAGGGTGGATGGCTGTGCCTCTGTTTCCCTCCCTGCATCTTCTCCGTTCCCACAGCCACTGCCTCAGTTCCTTCTGTATCATCATCCCCCGGGTTTGACTACCGTGGCCTCCCACAGGTATGCCCGTCCCCATGTTCGTTCTCTACACCGTTACCAGAGTGACCTTTGTCCAGTAATGAACGTCTGCTTAAAGTCCCCACTGGGACCCCATCACCTTCAGAAGATTGCCTCAGCTCTAGGGTCATCCCGCTCACCCGTCGGACCACCTGTTCCACCAGGTAACCACATGTACCCTTTGCTTCAACCTGCAAGCCCTCCCTCGCCTCCGAGCTTTCACCCACAGTCCCTTTCCTCCTAATTCCCACTCGTCCTTTACATGTAGTTTCTGTGCCACCCTTCTAGGAACACTTGCCCTGCCTGGCACTCCCTGCCATCCTTATCAGATCCTGGCTCCCCCTTCTGGGTTCCCTGAACATTTAGGGACAGCTCTTGGAGAGTGATCATCACAATGCATAGGGCTGGCTGATTTATACCCACCTCCACCTTTCTGGGGGGTGGGGGGACCTCTCACTGTGTCTGTTGTTCAACAAATGCTGCTGGTAAAAGTAAAGGATGAAGAGAAGGGATGTTGAGAATCCTAATGCAGACACAGCTGCTTAATAAAAACCATCATCTGGGGTCAAACCAAGAGCTAAACAGAGCAGTGTTCTGGCTCTGACAGCCGTTCCAGAGACTTTTCTGGAAATCGAGATAGAATCATAGCATGTAAAGCTGGAAGAGCCATTTAAGGCCATCTGATTTAACACTCAATTTGACAGGGCCCAGAAAGGTGAACCGGACTCCCTGGGCGCCACAGCTTGCAGAACAGAATGGACTCCTAGACCTCAAACCCACTGCTTTTACACTTTCACTCTGCTGCCCCCTGAAGGGAAAATTGGGAGTGTTCTCTAGAAGCTCTAAAGTCCCTTAGAAATCCATTGTGGGGAAAACAAACAAACAAACACCATTATGTCCTCAGCATCTGTGATTAGTTTTAACAGTCTTCTTTACCAATTTATAATCTCAATATTCTTAGAGATAACGAATATCCTTAATTTACAAGTATCATGAAAAACCATGTAAATTGTATGCCTGGCTCTCTTTGTCCGAGAGCTTAGCCTTATACTGAGCACAGATCAGCCTTGGGTACACTATCCCCCTTTAACATGTGGTAGAGCTCAGAATTAAACACTATTTTCAAAGATAACTTGCTTCTCATCGTATTCTTCCAGCAGCTGCCTGACATTATCCAAAGCTGTTCTTAGCTCGCATCCTTGCCCTTCTGTTCATATCAAATGGTGTGTCGATATTAGGGCCAGCCTCCATCATACCTCATTCTTCTTTTCTAGAACTCGGTTATTTACTTAGCACATACTGTGTCATGCATGTTTTTTCTGTATTTTGGCTTTTGATTTTTATTAAAAAAGAGTCTCTTTTTTTTTTTTTCTTTCTAGACATCTTTATCAAGCACTTCAAAGAATTTCCATAATCCCTGACTTCAGGGATTGTGGAAAGAAAACACACAAAGCAATTCTTGTCTGCGATTTGAAATGTTCAATATGCAAATCTCAGAGTTTCCTGTAAGGACAGGCCCCTGCAGGTGGACTGGCTGGCGGGACTCCTCATTTATTACGTAGTGATTTACAGCCCTCTAGTGGGTCTTCAAAGTAACATTAAAAGGGACGCTGAGGGTATTGACTTATGGCTTTGTTCTTTTGTTCGTCCCTTCATTTGTTCCTTCCTTCACTCATTAATTAAATAATTCATTCATTCATTCAATGTACAAATGCGAGTGGAGTACCTACATATGTTCCAGGCACGTTTTAAGTACTGGAGATACTGCAGTGAACAAAATAAACAACAACAAAATCTTATGTATTAGGTACTTAAGACAAAGAAGACAGCGAGTAGGACACATTTGGGGCAAAAATCAGGAGCTTGGTTTTGAAGATGCTAAGTTAGAGATACCCACTAAGTCTTCCAACTAGTTTCCCTTCAAACTTAGTTGGTTTCTCTGAGAACACCTGTAGAGCACTTGTGAACAGAACACACACACACACACACACACACACACATAATGCAGATAATCTCTTTATTTGGGATTTCACCACATTTAAGTTAAAACTGATCACATGAGCAAGAGGACTGTGAAGACAGTGAATTAGGCCCTGGGTGTGAGAGAGAAGCTCTCGCCTTGGCCACGCTCTCATGAAACTGCTCGGCTCTGAGCTCTCTGTTTAAATGTTATCTCAGTTTCTGTCTCGGTTCTGTTTTCTTGATTCCTACCACAATGTGTAATGGCTGAATTTCTCTGTACACAAGACCCATGAGTACATCTGCCGCCTCCACCCCCAGGGCTGCGAGTGAGTCCTACTCACTGTGGTATCTCTGGCACCAGGCAGGGTCTCGATTTCTATCTGTTGAAGGATGAGTTTTTGTTGTAATGGGTCAGGTAAGACAATATACATGAGAAGCTAGTGATGTAGACCAGTATATGGCATATTCTGAATGAGTAAAAAACACAGTTAATTCCTCGTTTAGGCAACCACCGTGGGTTGCAGGTAGTCAGGGAAATTTTCAGGGAAGAAACTGAGTGCAATCGCATCTTAAAAAATTAGTGGAAAATGGAGAAAAGAGAGAGGAAGTGACAGGGGATGAGGTGTTTCATGTAAGGTGCTCCTGATTGGCCTCCACATGCTTCTTGGCCTCCAGTGTCTCTGCTCTAGTGTCTAGGGAGCTCTGCTGGGCTGTCCTGCCCCTTACTCCCACTCAATGGTATGGACTAACTCTGGCCGGGCGTTAGGGTTTCTCATGCTTTTTTCTATGTCGCTTTTTTCTTTGTCCTCGTGAACATGACTCCGCTGTCTCTTCTATAATGAACACCTAGCATACCAATGCCTATCATTACACCTGGCACACTGTAAATGCTCAATAAATATTTGTTGAGTGAACATATATATCTAGAAGCCACTCTCCATACTCCTAGGATGGCCTTTCCCCAATATTCTCTGCCATAGGGCTGGGGCATTTGAAACAAGAGTACTTTGGGGCTCACTCCAGACCCTTGCACAATTATAAGCTACTTTCTCATACTTTAACAAAAATGTATTGCATGCCTCCTTTCACAGGACTTCTCTTGGCTGCCAGGAGCTTGGAGCTGAGCTACTGTCAGACCCATGTCAACAAATAATGATAAATAACAAGGTAAGTGTTGGTTTATGTACAAGGTGGTCTGTGAACACCGGTGTAGATGGAAAAACTGCTTGTTTTAGCATGCTAGAAGAAGCTTCCTAGGGTACAGGATAGAAAGTTGGCACCGAATATTGTAAGACAAGTTGTGTCCTCTGGACAGACATGGGGGGTGAGGGAGTGGTTAGGGGAGTAGGGTGGATAGTATTCCAGGCAAACGAAATAAGGGGTACAAAGGTGATGGTGGTAGTGGTGGTGGTGGTGGTGAGAGATGAGAAAGTGTGCCAGGTTTGGGGAATTGGGACAAAGCATGAGAGCCAGTGGGTGGCCAGAGAGAAGGTGCAGGATTGGATTTAGGGCAGGCCAGCCAAAGAGCCCCATATGTGTCAATCTTTAACAGGTCTAAAATTTAAAAAAAAATACAATGCTAATTAACTCAGACACTTGTGGCTTCTTACATAACTTTTGAAACCTAAATTGGCCCTATTCCCTTGAGGTAAGACCGTGTCCTTGCATGTTACTTTAAAAATTCTCCCGGCTGGCAATTCCAATTATATATTCAGTGCATGTAAGAAATTCCTTATTTTTAATGTAAAGAGGTTTGTAATTCTTATTAATAGAAAATCCAGTTCTTCTCAACTCCATGCTGAACAGATATTTAAAGAAAATTGACCTATTTATGTACTGCCAAATGATTAGTCTCCTGGTAATGGACTTTTCCTCCATCCAGGGCTGGCCCCTTCTCCCAGGTAAAAATGGGACTGCTCCATCCGATTACCTGAGCTGGGCACCCGAAGAGGCTATATCTTATGAAGCACTGCCAATTAATTATGTTTGGCACCCCAGATAACCTATGTGGTAGTCTTCTCTAATAAAAAAAATTTTGTAGGAGTCTAAAAGATAAAAGACTGTCTCTGCCTTAGAGCCACCATATTCTCCTGGGTATTCCAAAATATCAAGGACTTGCATATTCTACACTGCGGTTTTGCACACATCCTGTGCATGTTAAACAGGACTGTACGTTTAGTGTTCAAAAATATAGTCTCTCGGGATCTCTGGGTGGCTCAGTGGTTTAGCGCCGCCTTCGGCCCAGGATGTGATCCTGGAGTCCCGGGATCGAGTCCTACGTCGGGCTCCCTGCATGGGGCCTGCTTCTCCCTCTGCCTGTGTCTCTGCCTCGCTCTCTGTATCTATCATGAATAAATAGGGATCCCTGGGTGGCGCAGCGGTTTGGCGCCTGCCTTTGGCCCAGGGCGCGATCCTGGAGACCCGGGATCGAATCCCACATCAGGCTCCCGGTGCATGGAGCCTGCTTCTCCCTCTGCCTATGTCTCTGCCTCTCTCTCTTTCTCTCTCTGTGACTATCATAAATAAATAAAAATTAAAAAAAAATAAATATCATGAATAAATAAATAAAATCTTTATATATATATATTCTTATATATATTCCTACATATATTCTTACATATATTCTTATATATATTCATATATATATACTCTATGATGATTGCACCCAAAAGTCATGCGTAAGCTTTAAATCCTTTCTAGGAGGATCCACTGTTTGCAAACTGATTCTTCTCTTCCTGGCCGTTGGACCTAAAGCGAGCAATCTAACTTTTCTGTGCTTCGGCTTCGTCCTGGGCAAGAATACTAATTCCTGCATTACAGGCTGTCGTCGAGGAGCAAGCAAGACGGCACAGGTACAGCGCTCTGCGCAGTCCCCGCCGGGCGTGCCCCGGTTCGGGCACGGGTCGGCGAGGTTGTGCACGGTGCAGCCCCGCATCTCCGCACTCCGCTTCCGCCACGACTTCAGTGCGACGCCTCCCAGGCTCGGGGGTTCAGGAACCTAAGAGGAGGGCGCGCTGTGTAGACGAGAGTGGGTAATGCAGGGGTCAGGGTGCCGAGGTCAGCAGGCAGCCCTTTGGTTGGGGAGGCGGGGGGGCGCGGCAGCGTGCAAAGAAGCCCGAGGGGAGGTCTCAGGACTTCGGGCACCCAGGAGGCCTGGGCGGGAGGTTCCCGAGTTGCGGAGACCCGCCTACACCCGCTTCCAATCCCCCCGCCTCCCTGCGGCCTAGCCCCGCCCCTTTCTCCCTCCGGGGGCGCGAAGCGGGGAAGCGGACGCGGACGCCGACGCGGTTGCCTAGCAACACACCTTTCCCAGGATGCCTAGGGTGTTGTGTTCTCTTAGCCAATCAGAGAGGCGAGGCGGCCTCCCCGCGGGCCAATAGGCTGCCAGGCCCGGGCCCGCGTCGGTTAAACCGGGCTGGAGACCCGAGCGGCTGCGCGGTGGCCCGGAGCGGTCTCGGAGCCGGCGGAGCGACCTGCGGGAGGCCTGCGGCGGCCGGGCCATGCCGACGCGGGCGGAGGACTACGAGGTGCTGCACACCATTGGCACGGGCTCCTACGGCCGCTGCCAGAAGATCCGGAGGAAGAGCGACGGCAAGGTGAGCGCGGGCCGCCTCCCTGTCTCCGCCGCTGCAGCGCTTTCTCCCGCCCGCGGCGAGCGCCCTCGGCCCCTGGGGTGGCTGGCGGGGGAGCGAGAGGCCCGCCTTCCAGGTCTGCGTCTGTCCGGGCTTGCTCCGGGGCTGGGGATCCAGCCTGCATCTTTTGAGATCTTCCTATCTGTATTTTTCCCCCCCTTCCCTCCTTTTTCCTGCTTTGACTTGCTAAGGGCCTCCCATTAGTGACAGGTAGGTAGCTCGAGTGTTGAGCTCTTTCCAGAATAGAGCGGCCCCCTCGGACATAGGAAAGAGGCAGGGACCACCGGGACCTGGAGCTTTTTGTCTTGCAGTCAGAGCTCGTTTAAAAATACCCGTTCTTCGGATTATTGGATTCTTCTTTCCCAGGGTGTGCAGGTAGATCTTAATACGGGAAGAAACAATGGAGAGGAAACTGCCTGCCTGTCTGGGGCTGGAGGGATCTTTCTTCCCAAGGTCTCTCACCCTGGAAAAGTGGGCCCGGTTGGAATGATGAGGGGCTTTGATTACCTCTTTTTTTTTAATATTTTACTTATTTATTCGTGAGAGACACACACAGAAGCAGAGACACAGGCAGAGGGAGAAGCAGGCTCTCTGCGGGTTGCCTGATGTGGGACTCGATCCCAGGACTCCGGGATCACACCCTGAGTGAAAGGCAGACGCTCAACCACTGAGCCACCCAGGTGTCCCTATTACCTCTGCTCCAGCTTTGACGAAAGTAACTTTCCCGAAAGTAACTTTTCTACCACAAAGCACCTGAAGGCAGCGGTTTGGGAGGAGGCCGAATATGTGCCTCATGCCCCTGTCTCCCATTGCATCATTTACTGCTTGAAATTGAGGGCAAAGTTACAGAAATAAATGCAGGGGTTCTTAAGTTTATTGAAGTAAACTAGATGATAACAAATATGTGATCTATTTATTTTATTTTTTTTTTAAATTTTATTTATTTATTTATGATAGTCACAGAGAGAGAGAGAGAGGCAGAGACATAGGCAGAGGGAGAAGCAGGCTCCATGCACCAGGAGCCCGACGTGGGATTCGATCCCAGGTCTCCAGGATCGCGCCCTGGGCCAAAGGCAGGCGCTAAACCACTGCACCACCCAGGGATCCCATGTGATCTATTTAATAAAGAAGTGACTTTTAAAATTTTTAAATTTTAGGGGCACCTGGATGGCTCAGTGGTTGAGCATCTGCCTTTGGCTCAGAGCGTGATCCCAGGGTCCTGAGATCCAGCCCCGCATCAGGCTCCCTGCCTGCTTCTCCCTCTGCCTGTGTCTCTGCCTCTCTCTCTGTCTCCCATGAATAAATAAATAAAATCTTTAAAAAATTTTTTTTTTTAATTTTAGAATGTTCGTTCTTTGAGTATAATGAGTTCATTCATACCTTGGAAATTCTTACTTCAGGTATTAGTTTGGAAAGAACTTGACTATGGCTCCATGACAGAAGCCGAGAAACAGATGCTTGTTTCTGAAGTGAATTTGCTCCGTGAACTGAAGCATCCAAACATTGTCCGTTACTATGATCGAATTATTGACCGAACCAACACAACACTGTACATTGTAATGGAATATTGTGAAGGAGGGGACCTGGCTAGTCTAATTACAAAGGGAACAAAGGAAAGGTAAATTCGTCTTTTAAACTTAAGCTAAAAACGGGCCAAGTTTTCTTTTTTGTTAAGCATCCTGTTTTAGGATTGGGGATGAAGTACTTAGTAATGGGAAAGACTTCTTGTATTTGTTTGATGGGTTGACAGCACTTTAGAAAATCTCTGGTGAATCAACACCCATATCTCATATTGAAAATAAGAGTTTATTTCCCTATTTGTACATTCTGAAAACTAGAGACTTCACGTTATCCCATTTTTTAAATGGCTTTGTTCATAAGTTATATGCTGTATAACTGCTTTGGTTTCAGACAATATTTAGAGGAAGAGTTTGTTCTTCGAGTGATGACTCAGCTGACTCTGGCCCTAAAGGAATGTCACAGACGAAGCGATGGTGGTCATACTGTGCTGCATCGTGATCTGAAACCAGCCAACGTTTTCCTGGATGGCAAGCAAAACGTTAAGCTTGGGGACTTTGGGCTAGCGAGGATATTAAACCATGATACAAGTTTTGCAAAAACATTTGTTGGCACACCCTATTACATGTCTCCTGTAAGTACTTCAGAATTTTTTTTTTTTTTTTTTTTTTTTTTTTAGTACTTCAGAATTTAAATACTTTTTAAACATCCTAATGCTAAGCATTCAAATGCAGGGAAATTGAGGTTTTGTTTACTTGTTTGCTTAGTAATACACAATAGCCAAGAATTATAACGTTCATTTTATTTATTTATTTATTTATTTATTTATTTATTTATTTATTTTTAAATTTTTATTTATTTATGATAGTCACAGAGACAGAGAGAGAGGCAGAGACACAGGCAGAGGGAGAAGCAGGCTCCATGCACCGGGAACCCGATGTGGGATTCGATCCCGGGTCTCCAGGATCGCGCCCTGGGCCCAAAGGCAGGCGCCAAACCACTGCGCCACCCAGGGATCCCTATAATGTTCATTTTAAATTTGTATTTTTTTCAAATGAACCACCAGACTATTAAATTCCTCTATATCAGCAATTAAAGTGAAGCTTTTTGTTTTTTTAAGATTTATTTATATATTTGAGAGAGAGCATGAGCAAGAGTGGAGGGAGAAGCAGAGGGTGAGGGAGAGAATCTCAAGCAGACTCCCCGCTGAGTGTGGATCTCAACTCGGGGCTGGATCCCCAGACCCTGAGATCATGACCTGAGCCAAAAGCAAAAGAGTCGGACAGTTACCCAACTGAGCTACCCAGGCATCCCTAAAGAGAAGCTTTTATTGAATGACTGTCCTGTACCAAGTGCCAGGATTACAAAGATGAAATAGGTTTTGTCTCTGGCCTCAAGAGCAACATCTCCCAAAGTGCCGTGGGTCCTGTACTTCAGCTTGGACTTCTTTGGAGTGTTTGTTTAAAATGCAGAGTCCTGGACCCTAAACCCAAATCCAGTGAGTCTGGATCTCTGGACCAGTTCTTGTACTCTGCTTTCACCCCCATCCCCCTTCCACTTTTCATTTTGGACTCTGCCTTTTAACACACTCTCTAGATGATTCTTCTTGGTGGAGATTCACTCCAGATAACATGTTTTTACAGTGTTAGCTTCTTGTACTTGCTCTTTTTTTGTTGCTTTTTCCTGCAGGGAGCTGTAGCCCACTCACATTATGTATCCTTTCCCTCTGTTCCTGGATATTTTGTTTCCAAAATTTCTTACCCTTCTAAGGAGCCAGGCTCTGCATACCTTTGTGTGAATTGTTCTGTCTTCCTTTTTGGTTATTTCTTGGCCTGTAGCTCTCAGAATGAAATTGCTAGGTCAAAGAATATGAACTGTTTATGACTCTCTAGATACTACCTAATGGCTCTTGATAAGCTTGAAGCAGTATGCTATCACCAATGTGTTGTATATGAAATCTGAGCAGATACAGATGGAGATTTATTCATTTTTTTAAAGCAATTCACAAACATTTCCAGGATTTTCCAAATCTTTTTTTAGTTATTTTCCCCAATCTGACTATAGTATAAAACTTTGTAAATTAACAGTTTTGTTTTTGACTAAACTTAGACACTGTCAGAACCAAGCCATTTTTCTCACTGGATCAGATTCCAAATAGAAAGCCTTAAACATAAAGGAAAATTATCCAGAAGTGGTTCTTGGAAAATTTGAAACCTGTGTAATTCTTTTGTTCCTTTTCCCTCCTGCTCTTGTAATTAGATCAGTTCTGTCTTCCCTAAGGCATTGATTGTCAGGAAGTGGTATCAGACTCACCTGTTGGGAGATTAAAACACCAAGAAGCTTTCTGAAGGCTTTGGTACTTGCTTCAGTGCCCTTTGTTGAGAATAAGAACTATGGTAGACTATTACTGTACGTGTGGGAGAAACGCAAATGATTAAACTAGAAAATGAGAATAATTCATACTGTGACTTATACTGTGGACTAAGGGAAAAATATATAAATGGATAATTCATTAAAATGGATAGCCATTTATGTCTATATCCACTTAAATGTAGGCTAGATAAATGTTTTAGTTATTCTGAAATTTCTTTGGTTCTTTTTTCCCTCAAGCTCTTTTAAACTGGGATTTTTAGATTATGAATGCCTTGTGGGTAGAGGTTTGAATTATCAGCACCTGATCTATTGTAACACAATAACATTTATGCAAGAAAAAAAGGTGCATGAATTATATGGGACAAAATATATTAGAATGATTACCTTTTTTCCATTATAAATTTGAAGATAAAATACAAAGTGCCATCTTTTGTTATTATGATACAAGATTGACATAAGCTGAATGAGCCTTTTGTATTTGATATTTTTGTTACAGATATAAAATGTAATATAAAATGTTTTCCTTTTTTTCTTTTTTTCCTCTGAGTCAGTATTACCAAACTTAAAGAGATTCCACTTTTGTCTCGGGTCATTTTGTAAGTTTTAAAACAAGATAAACTTTTGATTCCTCCTACATTTTTACCCTGATTACCCCCTTTAGGAACAAATGAATCGGATGTCCTACAATGAAAAATCGGATATCTGGTCACTAGGTTGTTTGCTGTATGAATTGTGTGCATTAATGTAAGTATGATGAAGACAGATTTCTGGTCTGAAGTTTATACAGTCATAGAGGCTTGTCACCTTTCACTGGGTTCAACTTTTTGAGCATCCAGGCATATTCAAATCTGAAAGACTCATACAGATTAAAAAATTATTTGCAAATTAATAATGTAACCCCTGAGGCTGGTTCACACTTTTAACCTGGTTAGATTCATCCCTTGCTAGACTGATACTTAGCTCAGGGGGAGAGCACAGAGGTCAGGCCTATGGAAGACATGAAACGAAAATCTAGGGGAGAGGTCTGGGGGTCTGGAGAACAAGAAAGTGTTCCCATTCTTTTCCTTCTAAACTCTTCTGTAGAGCAGCAGTTCTCAGCCCTGGAGTGGGAAACAATCTTACCCTCTAAGGGACATTTAACAATGCCTGGAGACATTTTTGGATGTCACAGCTAGAGATAGCTACTGGCATCTCATGATTAGACAGGCCAGCAATGCTGCAAAATGTACTACAATGCACAGGTTAGCCTCCCCTAACAAACATTACATAACTCTAAATGTCTAATGCCAAGATTGGGCTACTTAGCTGTGGAAGACAATCCCAGAAGAGGCATAAATACAAACTGGAGCTTAAACTATGCTTTTGATTTGGTTCCTATTCTATATTTTCATTTTTACATTAAAAACATTTCTCCCTCAGGCCTCCATTTACAGCTTTCAACCAGAAAGAACTAGCAGGGAAGATTAGAGAAGGCAAATTCAGGCGAATTCCATACCGTTACTCTGATGAATTGAATGATATTATTACAAGGATGTTAAATTTAAAGGTAAAGAGTGTAAGATTATATTGTCTGTGTCTATCTCTCAATTACATCGTGGAGTATATTTTCTCTCTTGGAGCAATAAGACTGAAGAAGCACTAGCTATATTTCCTTAGGTAAATCTACTCTGTTAATGCAAGTGAAAACATGTAAATTTGGCAAATTGTGTGTTCTTGCTAGCCTACGTTCTGTGCTCTCTTTAGGTCTCCTCTCTCTCTCTGCCATACTAACAGATGGTTGATAGCAAAGCAAGATTGCAGAAAACCTCCAAATCCGCAGTTCCCTTTGCTTACCTCAGCATGGCAGGTGGTAAGGGAAGGAGTCACAAATAAGACTTCATTACCCTGCCTCTTGCTCCAGTTGAGAGATCAGAGATGGGGCAAGGGAGGGCTGGCTTAAAAAAAAAAAAAAAAAAAAAAAAAATCCAGGGGAAATAAATAAAGATGAGGTGGAAAAAAAATCTGGCCGTGGGATGGGGATAGAGATGTCCTAGGGTCAGGTTGAAATGCTGTAGAATTACAAAGAAGGATAATGGTGACCTGACAGGACTGAAGGTCAATGAGAGAGGATTTTGCTTAAAGTAGTAGTAAAGTAGTATTAGAGTACTTTCCCTAAAACAGACCTGAGCAGTGCTACCAACCACCAGCTCAGGGATTAAACTTTTTTAGAAAGGTTAAGGGGGAACGGAGGTTAAGTGAACATCTACATTACTGTGGTCCCAGAACCTCATGGGTTAAAGCCACCAGTGAACTTAACCTTTCCAGGTGTTGAATTAAGACCCATCCATAAAGGAGGCCTTTCTTTTGTCTTGGAAATGTATGCCGTTTTTTAGTGTACCTGCTCTGTTAGGACGAGCATTGTGTTATGAAATCTGATTATAACACTGAGCATTTCTTTCCCCCAGGATTACCACCGACCTTCTGTGGAAGAAATTCTTGACAATCCCTTGATAGCAAACTTGGTTGCAGAAGAGCAAAGAAGAAATCCCGAGAGGAGAGGGCGGCGATTAGAACCAGAGAAGTTGCAGGATTCCAGCCCTGTCTTGGGAGAGCTGAAACTAAAGGAACTGCAGCTACAGGAGAGAGAGCGAGCCCTCAAAGCTCGTGAAGAAAGGCTGGAGCGTAAGTCCAAGTGGGGGCAAAACACGGGAGAGCTATGGAGGTTCTTTTGATGTGCATGAAATCTTTTTTTTTTTTTTTTTTTTTTGATGTGCATGAAAACTATTGGAATGGAATATTTGATATTCGTTCTGCTGGAACATACTATAAATGCTTGAGAAACCAGAATATGGGTTGTAAAATAGTATATGAAGCATGCTGGCCACCTTCATATAGAGCCTCTTTTTCTGAGATTGGTCGCTCTTACTGTTGTTACTAGCTGTGATGTCCCTAATGCAGTAGCCGTTATACTTTACTGCGGAGCCTCTTTTTCTTTCCCTTCCTTAATATGTTTATACCCTAAATTTTTTTTTTCCATTGTAAAAGAGGGTTTTAGCATTGGCTGCCTTCCATAATAAAAACCATCACTTTCATTTTCTGAAATGGCTGATCCAGCACAGTGCAGGTGTAAAATATTGTAGCATGCAGAATTCAATATGTTCAGGCAACTCAGTAGAGTATGTGGGCACCAGGTGTTTTAGGCCCATCAACACTCTGATGAGTATTAACTGATTAGATACTAATTAGTTCTTGATGTTGAAAGTCTGTCTACCCTACTAAAGCATGAGCCGCTACCCAGGTTTTTGCATGATGCAGGGTAGCAAGAGCAGGAGCACTACAGTAAAGAGTGATGGTCCAGTGGAAGAGAAGCCATGATAGGACAGATTGAGGCCCCCTCAGCAGATGTGAAGAAATACTAGGTGGTCCAGGTCTTGGACATCACACTGGGGAAGTGGCCTGCGCCGTCCCTGTGGGAGCCTTGTGTACAGGTAGGTGAAGAAGAGGCAGCTTCATGTAGCACAGAGCACTATTTTTTTTTAAATCTCAGTTTTACTGCTTATAAGCTATGTGACCTTGGTCAAGAGATGACCCTCTCTGGGCCTCAGTTTCCTCCACTACAAAAAGATAGCGTTAGGGGCACCTGGGTGGCTCAGTGGCTGAGCATCTGCCTTCGGTTCAGGTCATGATCCCAGGGTCCTGGGATCAAGTCCTGCATTGGGCTCCCCCGGGAGCCTACTTTTCCCTCTGCCTCTCCCCACAGATGTTCTCGCTTGCTCTCTCTCTCTCTCTCAAATAAATAAATAAAATCTTTAAAAAAAAAAAAACAAAACATTAAGGGAAGAGAGAAAGAAAGAGAGTTACAACCATCTCCTGCCATCCCCGTGGCTCACCTGATTTTGCTTCTGTAGCTTCATGCACAATGTGGACTATAGGCATGTTTCTGTTTAAATGAACTTAGAAAGCATCCGATACATTCATGACTGTTTATTACTTCCTGATGGTGGTTGCATAGTGTGCTGTGAGATAGGCTTTCTGCAGAAGGATAACCTATGCTTACCCAGAAATCTTTTCTGGATGCTTCTGTCAAAATAATTTGTAAAACAAGCAACCCTTTTATTAAAACTTACCCCAGTGTTCTGTAGTTTCATATAGTAACTGAAACCTGAACTTTCTGAATTCTGAGCCATGAATTTAAAAATGACCTTTGTTACTTATCTAAAGAAGTACCTCCTAACCTAGCTGTGGTTTTTTTTCCCCTCCATTTGGGTGCTGTCACTCACCCAGAAGGAGCGTTTGCTCTGTGAGGTCAGGTCATGCCCGGAAAATGGACTGTTGCCTGTTTTCAGTGGAAAGCAGAGATGGCTTTAGTTGTTTATTTTCCCAAATGGGTTCCACTCAGACAGCATGACCAAAGGTTGACGCTAACTTTGTGTTTGTGCTTAAACCAGTCCTTATGAGAAAACCTAAGACAATACGCCACATACTGAAGTGCTGGATTAAAACCTAACACAATAGGTTGACCAGGGTTTATGGTAAGAAAACTTTCACGGTACCAGTGAGGCGTGCTGGTCTTCGTGATTAGGAAAGGTGGAAAGATTACCAGATGTGAAAGGTCTTATACCTGTAGCCCCTTGTTGACATCTTTCTTATCCCTTGCCTTTTTATTTTTTTTTCCCTGCCTTTTTTAAAGAGAAGGAACGAGAGCTTTGTGTTCGTGAGAGACTGGCAGAGGACAAGCTGGCTAGGGCAGAAAATCTGTTGAAGAATTACAGCCTGCTGAAGGAGCAGAAGTTCCTGTGTCTGGCAAGTGATCCAGGTATGAGAATCAGCTCCGTAGACAGAAGCTGCCGCCATAGATGAAGTGGCATCTCTGTTGCTGCCATGGGGCCCTGGTAGCCCTAAGTCTCCCAAGTCTAGCGTTTTAAGATGGAGTTAATGAAATATATGCATTTCAATGGAAATAATGATTCTTTGATAGTAGTGATTTACTTAATGGGTTCATAGACCCGAGGCAATGAGTCCTAATGGGTTCGTCTTCAATTTTATTTACCACATTGAACTACCTATTTAGTTTTTGATACTTGTTTTTAAAAGTTAGGCCTTTTTAAGTTTTTATTTATTTATTTTTTTATTTAAAGATTTAATTTATTTATTCATGAGAGACACAGAGTGAGTGAGAGAGAGAGAGAGAGAGAGAGGCAGAGACACTGGCAGAGGGAGAAGCAGGCTCCATGCAGGGAGCCCGACGTGGGACTTGATCCCGGGTCCTCAGGATCAAGCCCTGGACTGAAGGCATCGCTAAACCTCTGAGCCACCCGGGCTGCCCTAGGCCCTTTTTAAAAATGTGCATTTCAGATTTTCCTCTGGCTTCATTATCAAAACTTTACATTTCTCTCCATTTTCAAGCAGAAATCCCAGCATTTTATTCTTGCCACAGGAGCAAGAGTAGTAAGTGCCATCTCCTTTATAGAAAGTACGACTTAAGAGGTGTGATAAACTGACCGTAGAATAAGGCATCACTTTTGGATCTTTGCTAAGACCCCTTCAAACTGAAACATGTATTTATCAAAATTCGGTTGGTTGATATCTACAAACACTCTGTGTATCCTCGTTACTCGGAGTGTCATTTGTGGACAGTCAGCCTTCCCAGGGCCCTGTCTTTGTGTGCCTTGTGCCCTCGCTCTGCTCTCCGAGACGTGGTGGGCGCATAAACCAGTGAGCCAGCTCTAACGGGCCTTCTCCATTTCACCGAATGCCCACATCCAACCTAATCGACTCTAAGCTTATCGAAAATGTGATGTGTTAAACCTCTTTTCTCTAAATTTCTTTGTGACACAACTTATTTTTTACAGTGTTTCTCTGGGTTTTAAAAATTGAGTGTCTGGGCAGCCTGGGTGGCTCAGCAGTTTAGCACTGCCTTCTGCCCAGGGCATGATCCCAGAGTTCCAGGATTGAGTCCCACATCGGGCTCCCTGCATGGAGCCTGCTTCTCCCTCTGCCTGTGTCTGCCTCTCTCTCTCTCTCTCTGTGTCTCTAATAAATAAATAAAATCTAAAAAAAAAAAAAAAAAAAAAAAAAGAGTATCACGTCTTTGGCAAATAGTGACAGTTTAAAAAAAAAATTGAGTGAATTTTCCAGTGAAACTTGGGCGGTCTACTGTGTAGGGCAGCATTTGTGAAGGCTGCTGTCATTTCCATCTGGAATAAATTGAGACAGTATCTTCTCCTTCTGCCACCCATAAACACAAAATAGGCTGAAATTATGATCACTGTGGTAGAGCAAGGAGAAGTTTTGATCTGGGTGAGTTTCACTCATCAAACCCGTTGTCCAGAATCATCAAAGGTCCTGCTAGGTCCTGCTAGGTCCTGCTAGGTCCTGCTAGGTCCTGCTAGGTCCTGCTAGGTCTCCTCCAGGGAATGGGCTTATTTACATCTTGCCCTGAGAGTCTTTGAACAAAGGCTGAAAAGAGCTGGAGCAGGATGATGTGTTTCAATATAGGATATATAAATAGGTATAGGGGGCAGCCCGGGTGGCTCAGCGGTTTAGCTCTGCCTTAAAGCCCAGGGCATGATCCTGGAGACCCAGGATCAAGTCCCATGTCAGGCTCCCTGCATGGAGCCTGCTTCTCCCTCTGCCTCTGTCTCTGCCTCTCTCTCTCTCTGTGTCTCTCATGAATAAATAAAATCTTTAAAAAAAAAAAAAATAGGTATAGGGATCTGTGTCGATGGGAATCATGACAAACACTTAAAATGAGCACCAGGAATCCAGTATCCCCCAGGGCCAGGAGATATTTTATGGCACCTGCTCTGAGCATGTCAATCATAAGCAACAAAGCAGGGGTGAGTGGGTGCCCTTGTGCACCTAGGACAGTTGGAAATATCCTCTCCCCGCCCTCGGGCTATACAATTCAGATCAGAGGAAAGTATAATATATCAAAATCATCACAGGAAGCAGCAGCATCTTTGTAAATGCTCCTAATCTATTTAATGAAATGTTAAACTCATTTTCTACTTAGTAAAATAGTAATTCTTTTTCTAAACCCTTCTTTTTTATAAAACCACCCCATTTGTAAGATTTACAATTTACATAGTCAGTGTATAAATACAGAGGTATTTGTGATGGTAAAGGTGGTTATCTTCAAAAAGAGTAGAGTTAAGGTCTAAAAGTAGTCAAGTTTGCTTTGTAGCAGGAACAGGACCAATGTATGATATAGGAAGTCCCAAGACAACTGGAAGGCAGTTTCTCTGTGTAGCCTGCCCCTACCCCAGGGCCTTTCCATTTTCTTGGCCTAGAGCATCTCCTCCTGAGAGCCACGTACGTACGTGACTTCTCACTTCTTCACTTGCATAAAGTCTCTGCTCAAAAGTCCCCTTATGCAGCTTTCAGCCCTGCAAACACCACCTAGTCTCCCTTTCTCAGTGTTATTTCCCCCCAATATACCTCAGATACTCCCGCATGTGTACTCATTTACTTGTTTCTGGTCTGGCTCCTCCTACTAGAATGGGACCTTTGTTTGGTCCACAGTGGCACGTACAATGAGCTCAGTAAATATTGGAACATATTTCCTTTAAATGAACACAAAGGAAAAATAAAAAGTTTCTGGAATTCAAAACTGCACGTCCCCAACTCCCGGATGGTTCTGTCAGTAGCTAATAGTGTAGCCACTTCATGGACATTTTTCTTCACGTAAAAAACATTTTTCACTACACCATTAACTTGAATTACCTTTTCCATGCCGAATTTGCTTAGGTTCTTTCTAAAACAAGTTTCTGGTCCATTAAGCTGCAGTGAAATAAGTGTTCTTGAATATTTAACCAAGACTATAGGTGCTCTCTGTAAAAAAGAGCTTGTGCTTCCTTACTGTTGTGGAAGTAACACGCTCTAGGTAGAATAGCAATTGTTTTCAAGAACACAGATAAGTCACGCAGATTTCCAGAAGTTTTACATTGTGGCCCATAATCACCAATGAACTTAACCTTTAAAGAAGAGTTGATTGCTAAGAGAATACGACCCTTGGCCTATTCCAGGACTGATTTTTTTCAGTGCTGTGGGTTAAAAGATGGATTGCTCCTGGCCAGCATCATGCTCCTAGCCTCCTGTCCCAGAGAAAATAACACAGGTACCCCTATACCCCCAGATTACTAATGTGAACTGAAAGATTACGTGTTTTTGAGGAGTCGGGTAAGTATGGAGGAGTTGAACTTAAAACTCTTTCTCTTTCTCTTTCTCAAGAACTTTTTGACCTTCCATCCTCGATAATTAAGAAGAAAGTTCATTTCAGTGGGGAAAGCAAAGAGAACGTCATGAGGAGTAAGAATTCTGAGAGTCTGCTCACCTCCAAATCCAAGTGCAAAGACCTGAAGAAAAGGCTTCACGCTGCTCAGCTCCGCGCTCAAGCCTTGTCAGATATCGAAAAAAATTACCAGCTGAAAAGCAGACAGATTCTGGGCATGCGCTAGCCTAGCAGAGAGTCACAGAGCTGTGTACAGTATATCACCTACCCTTTAAAGATTGATATTCAACTGCTGTAGCTTCACCATACTTGGTTCCATGAGCCATGCCTTTTTGTATAGCAAGTGAGATATTTTGGGATTGCTTTGGTTGTTCTTCTGCAACACTTATACCAAATATCCACACCTTTAATTTTTCTTTCTTTATAGAAAGAATGACATTTTCGTGGTTGGTTGGGCTTTCTGAATCCTGCGTGTGATTACTACTGGAACATGAAACATTACCTTCTAAATGTTGGGGGGCGGGGGGCGGCGGAAATAATGTTAGGGGAAAAAATGTAGCACTTAGTTGAAACGACTGAGTGGTGTTCTTATAATTGTTGTGCCTAGATTTAAGGTTTTAAATGTTCTTGAGCTTAGAAAACCTGATGGGATGCAAATTGGCCACTAATACTGTGACATCCTGCTTAGAAATAGCCCTCTGGTCTGCAGTGGAAATCTGTCACCTTGCGTGAAATCCATCACTGTGATGTCTATATTCTTCCCTTTTTATTCTATTTAAGAGTCTGAGCTGGCTGTCATTTACCCCCTGTTTCTCACTAAATAAATATTCTTTAGTTTTCCTGTGTTTATCGTCTCCTGCATTTGTTGGTCACTTCGGTGAGGGTGTCGGTGTCTGTGGTTCATAGAGAATAGCAGTCTGGTGCTCATGAGAGCTGTGATGGTATTTCACTCTCCATCTCATCAACCTGTCTAAGCCAGTGGTCCTTAACTAGGGGCCACTTTGCATCCCAGGGGACATTTTGGAATCTCTGGAGACAGCAATTGTAATGCCGGCGGGGAGGGTGCTACTTGCATCTAGTGGGCAGGGGCCAGGGGCGCTGCTGAATAGCCCACCACGCACAGGACTGTGTCCACCCCGAAATGTCTTACAGTGCCACTCTTGTTTTTTTAATAGTGCCATCCTGAGAAATCTGATCTAGGCTAAAACTTGTTGGAACATACCCCACCCTTGAAGGAAACTTACTGTAGTTTTGAGGGATTCTTTTTTTTTTAATGTGTCTGACTTCTGGTATGAATTAGCAGGGGTTGCCGTGTCCGTCACGTGTTGCGTGTGATGTTTTCCTGGGAATGCTAATCTTTTCGGCTTAATGAAATAAGACCGAATTGTGAAGGGTTAATAACAAATGGGAAGAAACGCCTCCTTTATTCGCTATTTTATTGCTGGTTTATTACACAGTTATAATGTAGTTCCATTAAAAACAAATGATATTATCGAAACAAACTGATTTCCACACCCTGAAGGGTATACCCAACAGATTAATCCTAACAGGACCACTTTGTTTTTTGTTTTTGTTTTTGTTTTTAAATAAATTTATTTTTTATTGGTGTTCAATTTACCAACATACAGAATAACACCCAGTGCTCATCCCATCAAGTGCCCCCCTCAGTGCCCGTCACCCATTCACCCCCACCCCCCCGCCCTCCTCCCCTTCCACCACCCCTAGTTCGTTTCCCAGAGTTAGGAGTCTTTATGTTCTGCCTCCCTTTCTGATATTTCCTACCCATTTCTTCTCCCTTCCCCTCTATTCCCTTTCACTATTATTTATATTCCCCAAATGAATGAGAACATATAATGTTTGTCCTTCTCCGACTGACTTACTTCACTCAGCATAATACCCTCCAGTTCCATCCACATTGAAGCAAATGGTGGGTATTAGGACCACTTTGATATAAATGTTGAATATAATTCACAGGGCCTAGTGGAAAACAAAAATGTAGGGCTCTTTGTTTTAAAAGCAGAAAACAAGTACCATTAAAAGTACTTGAAAAGCCTCGTCCTTTCTTCCAAGATCTCTGCTTATTGTGTGGTTTGCTATTTAATGTTCTAAGTAAGGAAAAAAATTTCAAATTATTAGCATGAACTTTAGTGTTCCTCTTTTATATTGTACCATGGCAGTTTTATTTATTATTTTTATTTTTTTAATTATTATTTTTTTTCACCATGGCAGTTTTAAATGCAAATAGCACATTTAGCACTTGTGTAGAATCACGGACCTTAAGTCTACATTTAGTGGCTCATCCGGGAGGGTGCCTCAAGCTGAGCATAAGAGAGGCACACAGATCCCTGTGCCTGGCATCTGGGGACCCCTGACTGGTGCCTGCCCACTTCCTCGTCCCTCCAGCCTCCAGACCTACATACTGTCAGGCTGGAGCAGTCCAGCCTGGCATCTGCCCCTCAGGCCTACTGCCGCAACCTAAGGTAGATCACACCTAAGGATCCGTACTTTTATCTCCAAGCTGGGATTTTCTTTGTGCTGGATAAGGGTTCCTGGATCGCTCCTGTCAAGATAAGGCCTCCAGCTGGTCGTCCACTGGCCACGCCATGGGGCTGCTGGCTCAGGAGGGGAGAAGGGCATTGGGGGGCAGCTGTCTCAGGCCACAGGCCCCCAATCCTACCTCTCCCTCGCCCCGGCGGCACAGGAGGCCCCTTCTGGGAGCAGAGGGTGGCAGTGGTCCTGGGGCCCGGGCAGGGAGGGAAAGCTGGAGACAGCCAGGTACACCGAGGGATGGAGGACCTGGTGGTGGGAGGCAGGACCTTGCATGAACTGTGGCCTAGGCCCCTGTTTTTGTGCCATTGTCCCATCAGACTTGACTTACAAAAACACACAGAGATCCAATTATTAAGAATTTCAAGGCTAAGAAAAAAAAAAAAAAAGAATTTCAAGGCTGCAAGCACAGAGCTTTAAATGCCAGGTGCCTAGCCCTTGGAGAGCGGAGTCCTGTGTGTGAGGCCTGGGTGTCTGCCATGGTTACACAGGAGACCAGCCCTTTCTTTAGGAAACTCCCTTCATACCTTAGGAAAACATTTTTCTTTTCTTTTTTTTTTTTTTAAGACTTTATATATTTATTCATGAGGGACACAGAGGGAGAAGCAGGCTCCCCATGGAGAGCCCGATGCGGGACTGGATCCCAGGACCCCGGGATCATGCCCTGAGCTGAAAACACACTGGACCGCTGAGCCACCCAGGTACCAAGTCCCTTTTTAAGATCTTTCTTTTCATTTTTAATTCAGTGATGAGTTTTCCCCACCTCAGACTCCACCTTCATTTTCGTTCCTCCTTCATCCAAGCAACAAACACTTGGGCACCTACTGTGAGCCAAGCACAGGGTCAGGTGCTGAGGACAGGGTCATGCAGAAATCCTGACATCCCTGCCCTGGTGGAGATTCCATTGGAACGGGGCAAAACAGGGAGCAAACGAGCCCATGCAGGGTGTGCTAGTGTTTAAGGAGCAGAGTTAGGTGGAAACGGGGAGCAGAGGGAATTGGGGTGCAATTGTAGGAGAGGTAGCCTTCAGGGGTAGGTAAGGAGGAGGCTGACGGTAGGTAGGGGCTGGGGGAGAAGAGGAAGGGGGAGTGTTGAGTGAGGCAGGGGGAGAAGGGGAGGAGGCACCGGTAGGGCAGGGGAAGCCCAGTTCACCTGGGAATGGAGGGGAATCCCAATAGGGCCCGAACTGGAAGACAGACGCGGCACTTGGAAATTAAGCACAGACTGTGTGACCCTGCTGTGCATCCCCTCTGGTAAAACCTTGCTTCCTGCTCACCTCCCAGCGTTTGGGCCAGGATAGCCCATTGGATGGGGGTCTCAATGGGGGGGGGGGCGTCCTCCCAAAGGAGGTGTCCCCAGCATCTCTAGGACCCTTCGAAGAGGCTCTGCTGGACACCAACTGCGGGCTCAGCGTTACAGACTTTGGTATTTAAGCAGTGAGCTTTCTCCAGGCCGCCTGCTCCTAGGCCTTGGGAAGAAAGGGTCTTGGATTCGGCAGCGACACAGCAGCCACAAGGTGGCGCCGCGGCTCCGCTGGACCAGACGTCCTGCAGCCTCTGCAGCCTCTGCAGCCTCCGCAGCCTCTATAGTCTCTACAGCCTCTGCAGCCTCTACAGCCTCTATAGTCTCTACAGCCTCTGCAGCCTCTACAGCCTCTATAGTCTCTACAGCCTCTGCAGCCTCTACAGCCTCTATAGCCTCTACAACCTCTGCAGCCTCTATAGTCTCTACAGCCTCTGCAGCCTCTACAGCCTCTATAGCCTCTACAGCCTCTGCAGCCTCTATAGTCTCTACAGCCTCTGCAGCCTCTACAGCCTCTATAGCCTCTACAACCTCTGCAGCCTCTATAGTCTCTACAGCCTCCGCAGCCTCTGCAGCCTCTGCAGCCTCCACAGCATCTGCAGCCTCTGTAGCCTCCGCAGCCTCTGCAGCCTCCGCAGCCTCTGCAGCGGCCATGGCTGAGAGGCACCTGGGCTGGCTTTGGTGAAACGTCCTGTTCCTAGGATTTCACGCCAAGCGTCCCAGCAGCCCCTGAGAAAGAGGCATCAAGAGCATCACCCTTGATCCGGGAAGCCAAAGCCCAGCAAGTACAGCTGGGAAGAGGCACAGCTAGGCATGAGTTTTGCCTCCGGGGCTCTCGCTCTTGGCCATCATCACCCTCCCCTCCCCGAGACGCCGCAAGGTTAGTTTTGGCCCCAGACCATCTAGTTTCCCCGTCAGGACGGGCAGACAGTCATAGTCCATGGCTTGACCCACGAGGTCTGCATGACCAAGGAGGAGCAGGAGCGGAGCTGGCATGGTCAGGGCCCAGGGGCCTTTCCAGATCTGTGTGCTCAGACCCATAGGTTAGGGCTGGGTGAGGGAGGCTGACAGGTGGCTCTCAAGTGACCCCAGGAGGACCGCAGGCCAAATGGCTCTCCACCAGTTGCCTCCACCCCCTCTTCCCAACAGCTTCCATCCCCCCTCAAGGTGCTCCATTTCCCGGAAAGCCCAGCCTAGATGCCCAGGGCCTCCCTCTACCCACCTTCCTGTGCTGCACTCGGGCCAGCCTCCCCTGGGGTATTTCATGTTTCCAAGTGACCTTCCTTCTCCCAGGACAAAGCCTACTCAACCTCTAGGCAAGCTGGTTCCCTCAAAGACTCAAGGGAAGTCTGCCCCCTACGTGAACGTGAAGGGAATGTAAAAGGTGACACAAGGCAGCTCTTTAAAAAAGAATGACGAGGGGGGCACCTGGGTGGCTCAGTGGCTGAGCGTCTGCCTTTGGCTCAGGTTATGATCCCGGTGATGGGGGAACAGAGACCAGCTGAGGACAAGGCACACTGGCAAGTCCCTGAAACAGGAGGGACCTTCCTCCACGGACTCAACTGCCTTGATGTTCATGCTTTGCTAAGGGAGAAGGCGATCTTAGCCTGACCCCAGGAGCCTGTAAGTCTACTTAACATGTAAAAATTCCTTTAGAAATGTCCTTTATCTCTAAACCCCCAAGATACCTGCTGGCAATCATCCCCCAGCACACGGCCCAGGATACACATCTGAAGAGTCTCATTACTCAGGGTTTATTAGACGGTAATAAGTGACCTTTTCCCAACAATAGCTAGGCCCCTCAAGGTCCTGGAAACCTTGCTTCCAAAATTCCCCAAACCCCTCCCAATTCCCAGATATACAATCAGCTACCCTCACAGGCCCGGGGCAGTTGCTCTTCCTGCCCATGAGTCCTGTCTCTGGGCTTTACTAAAACCACCATTTTGCACCAAAGACGTCTCAAGAATTCTTTCTTGGTCGTCGGCTCCAGACCTCATCTATATTCTAAAACTTCATCGCCAGGATCCTGGGATCAAGTCCCACATCAGGCTCCCCCCAGGGAGCCTGCTTCTCCCTCTGCCTACGTCTCTGCCTCTCTCATGAATAGATACATAAAAAATAATAAAATAAAAAAAATAAATGAGAATTTATGTGTCCCATCAAGAGCCGATTCTTGTTCATTGTGACTTGGTGGCTGGGAAAATAAGGATCCAAATGGGATGGATGGCTTTCACAGTGAGGAGGAGGATTAAAGTGGATCCTCCCAGATGGAGGCTAGCTGAGAGAATCTGGGCGTGTGAGGCCAGCCTCCCCCACCACCCTGGAGGAGAAGAAGTCAGCTGCTTAGGAGCCTCCTCCACCTAAAGGGTTGGGTCCAGCACCACAGTCAGAGGGACCAGTAGGGGCACCCTTGCTTACTCCAGCCAGGCTCCCTCTCCTACATTTCCGAGGCCACAACCAGGACAGCTCAGCTTGAGCTGCTAAAACCCCAGACTTCGAAGGTTGCCCATCACTTTACTCCCTATGACCTCTCAGCCAGGAAGCAAGTAATCCCCTCCTCCCACCTGCCCAGACTTTCTCTGAAGCAACACACTGGCCCTTTTGATGTTCCCTAGTCTTGGTCACACATTCATAGGAAATGTTCGTAGTGGCTGACTTAATTCGTCACATTGAAAAAAAAAATCAGTCTTTCCTTAAATTATGAAGGGAAAACATCAATGTAAAAAAATTCTCACAATATAGAAGTATATATAGTATAATTTTTACTATAGCAATGAAAGTCCCGTCACCCATAGCCCCTACTCTTTCTCTTTCCAGAAGTAGCTGTTAATAATAATTTGGTGTTTGAGGTTTCCTTCTAGACCTCCTGTGGGCGTGTGTGTGGGGGACATCAGGGTGGGATGTCTCTGTGACTGGAGGTCTGTGGTGTGTGTGTGTTTACATGTATGCATATGAATATGTGTGTCTAAAACACACAAATTGGATCTTAACACATACACCTTTTTTTTTTAATTTGCTTTTTTCAATTAAACATGAGTTTTTCGTGTTGGTACGTATAAATTCTCTTCATTCTTAAAATAGCTGCCTCGTGTCATCTCCTGCATCCATCCTACATTCTTTCTTGGGGGGCAGGCTTGCTTCGAGACTCTGGGGGAACCAGCTTGCCTGGAGCACCCAGCAATACGGGGAACACGGCCCCCACCTTAAGAACCTAGGGCCTTGTGGGCGAGGCAGGCACACGCCATTGAAATACTTACTCCCACAAAGCCATTTGCCTGCTCCATTCACAGAATCACCGGCCTCAGCTCTGCCCTCAAGAACCTTCATGGTCAATTAACTGGGGAAATAGTGGACATAGCACAAACAAGCCTCCCCACTAGCGTTTGGCTGCTGGGCAAATCCCCATAATGCCCGGTGGAGTGTTCTAGGGCCCAGGACAAATCCAACACGAACCTCTCCTCTGCTGCGGCTCCGCACGGTGGTGGCCCACCTGCCAGAGAGCCATGTCCAAGTGCAGATACTAAGGAGGAAGCGTGGAGGCAGGAGTGAGCCACATGTGGGGATCACACACAATGACACACTCAACCATTGGCGGGCCTCAGATTGACTTTACGCTTCCCAGCAGCCAAAGCAAATGGGGTGTGTGTGTGTGGTGGGGGGAAGCTTAGTTATCCCCACGGCCCGTCAGATAAAGCAGGTGCCTGCTTGCTCAGGAAGTGCAGAGCTGTCTGGGCACTGCGATGAGGGGCCTCCCCCACCCTAACACAGAGGACACCGAGGTGCCGGGGCATCCTCCTGAGTGACATCTGTGTGGCACACGGCCTCGTGAGCCAAGGCCCAGAGCGCTTTCTCCCCTCCCCTCTGCGTGGACTGTTGGCATCACCCACGCTCAAGTCAGCGAAAGCTATTGTCCCCGGGAGAGCAGCTTTTGGAATACGTTGGTGTGTTTTTCTCTTTCACAGTCCTGTGTCTTTGCCTCTTTATTCTTTTTCTCACCCCTACTTTTGAGGAGTACACCCGGGGGTACCTGTGACGCGCACCCAGGCAAGATTTCCGAGGCCGCAGCCTCTGGCAGTTGGGCTTGGCAAGAGACAAAAGGCTTTCCTAAATTTGCTGAGGTCCCGTGAACGTCAAGACCTGGGACAAGAGGACCAGATTACAGGCCCGACACGAGGCAAGGACAGAGAGGGCCCAGGATGCAATGATGTGAGCAGCTCTGCGTCTCCGACTTTTCCATGTGCCTGTAAATCAGTCGCACTCTTGTCAAAGGCTAGTTCCCATTCAGGGGAGCCAGAGGGGGGCTCGAGAATCTAGATTTCTAGCAAGCTCCTGGGTGATCCTGACACTACCGTCTGTGGACCACTTTCTGGGCCTGTGGGCGGGCGAGAGGGCTAGCCAGGCTTCAGTGGGAGGGTCCCCCTCCCTGGGCCGGGGAATGAGGACAGGAAGACGGGCCCACATCTGGGGCACGGGGCAAAAGCAGAGGGTCCTATAGGCCCTGGTCCCCACTGAGAACTCTGGTGGTGGGAAGAGTTGAGTGCTGGGGGAAGCCAGGCTCCCTCAGAGACCAGGCAGCTGGCCACCTGGAATGGAGAGCCAAGGATCCATCCCCACCACGACCCCGAGCAATGGCCTGGGGACGAGTAGCCACATTACAAGGGACCTGGGAAGACTGAGATGGCTCAACTGTGTTGAACTTTGAATTCCCTGAATATTCACCCCAACCAATTAATTACCCCATTGCATGTTTCTCTCACTACCTACCAGGTGGAGTTTGTGACAATATTAGATTCGTTAGAGGAAACAGAAGCCACAGGTTTGCTCATCTGGGCAGAGCGTGTGCATTTGTTATTGTAGCAGGCAAGACAAAGATCATCTGTACTCCTGGTCACTAAATTACCCGCAGGGCCCTTACGAGAGCGCACACGCAGGTAGCTTCCTAGCCAATCAGCAGAGACACGGGGCCACAGGGCCAAGGGTTCAGTTGAGGGCACCCTGGGAAGGTGAATCTTGAGCAGAAGTCAGAAATAGAGGAGATACCCGAATTGGCGGAGAGGGGGCAGGGAAGGGTATGAGAAAGTTTAAGCAAAGCGTAGGAGAAGCCCTCGTTCATTTGTCTGAGTCTTTTATTAAGCTCCTGCTGTATGCCAGTCACTGGGCCAGAAACAGGGAAGTGAGAAAGGCATGCCATGCCTCATATGGCTCCTTCTCCGAGGAGAGGATGAGAGCAGGACAAGGCTTCCCTCCTACCCTCCAAATGGAGAGTGGAGCGTTCAGAATGCTCCTGCTAATCCTCTTGCTGCCCTATCCCTTGCCCTTTACCCTGGAAAGTCTGGGGTATGGAGGGGGGTGGATGCAAGACCCATGCGACATATCACCTCCTCTATTCAGACTTCTCCTGGGAAGATGGGAGTAGCCATTTATTGGTATTTAGAAAGATGTTTCCCAGGTGACATGTGCCCACGCCCACCCCTACCATACACATACACACACATGCACACAATTGCACACACACACACAGGCTGATGTGTCTAGAGCCTGAAGTTCAGGCTGGGGCATGAGGTCAGGCGGCCTCAGCAGCTGGGAGCAGGAAAACAATTCAGAAGACCTTTAAAATCTCTCGTGAGGGATTTGGATTTATTATTACATTTTGCAGAATTTTTCCGTGGCAAATTCCCTTTCACTCATCCTACAGTGGGGACCCCTGGAGGTCAGAGCAGAGGCCTGGCCTGTGGTTGCGCAGAGCAGGGAGGACTCAGCAGGCCCCTGTCAGCAGGGCCTGTTCTCAATCACTCCGTGCAAGGCTTCACTAAGGCTCCTGGCTGTTCTCCTCCAGCATGCAGGAAAGGATTAATTATTAATTTTTATAACAACCCAGAAACTGATAGCTGTGAACCACGAGCCCCGACGCTTCTTTTCCAACATCCAGCCACTTAATCACAGTTTTAGCTGGGTCAGCATAGCAGTCTTGTAACCTCAGAAGAAGAATGCCGCAAAGGCCTTTATCAGCCTCTCCTGAGGGCGAAGGCCAAGTTCATGGGGGGCAGGGGTGGCGCAGGAGCTGATAATGCTCTCTAAGAAATTGAGGAGGCTTCAACCATGTGTCACAGCCAGGCCTCGTCATGGTCCCTTTCCTGAAGGGAATGGTCTCCTACCTTTGTCTTACTGAGAGCTTCAGATTTCAAAGCGCTTTCACAAACACCACTCAGTTGATCCCTAAATGATGCTGTCACTGCACTGGGACAATATTTTTCTCCTGGAGAAGATAAAGATTTAGACAGAGAAGTGACTCACGTAAGGGTCACACAGACCGGAGGACTTCTGTCCTCGGCACCACCCACCTGGAGGAATCTGTAGCTGGACGGACCATCCTTTCCTGTGTGTATGTATGTATGATGTTACTGATTTATTTGCAAGAAAGTGAGAGCATGAGCCGGGGGAGGGGCAGAGGGAGAAGCAGACTCCCCACCGATGTGGGGTTCAATCCCAGGACCCCAAGGTCATGACCTGAGCTGCATGAAGGCAGAGGCTTAACCAATTGAGCCACCCAGGTGCCCCTGGACCATTCTTTTATTATTATTATTTTTTAAAGATTTTATTTATTTATTCATGACAGACACAGAGAGAGAGAGAGAGAGAGACACAGAGAGAGGCAGAGACACAGGCAGAGGGAGAAGCAGGCTCCACCCAGGGAGCCCGACGTAGGACTCTATCCCGGTTCTCCAGGATCGCGCCCTGGGCCGAAGGTGGCGCTAAACCGCTGAGCCACCAGAGCTGCCCTGGACCATTCTTTTAATGAAAGGGTGTTAAATTATTACAGTCTTCAGGTGTGTTTGGGGCTGTCCATGAATCCTCTCGAAGTGCTGGCAGCATTGGGGGCATTTTTCTGAAAGTCCATAGTTTGTTTTTTTTTTTCCACCAGACACACCCCAAACAGTGAGAATCGCTGCTTTCTAACCAGCAGCCAAAACCCCTCTGTGCCACTGCCTGCAGCTGTTCCCACCTGCTAGGGTCCGCTCTTGCTGGGGACTAGGGTTTTCTGGACACAGTCATGGCCAGGAGCTGAGCTCAGGTGTTTGCTGACCTTGAGAGGGGCTGTCTTTGCAGCAAACACAGACCAGGAGATCTGTATGCAAAAGGTTCCATTTCCAACAGCAACGCCAAGAAGTAAAGTGTACAGGAGATGCACAGCGCTCACAAACGTTTTACCAAACTACCCTGAGAGGCATTAAATAAATGGTAAAACATCACGTTGAGAACTCTTAAAACTGTAAAATGCCATTTGTCCAAATGTATAAGTTGGATGCACTTTTAACAAAAATATCTAAGGTTTGTAAAATCTGACACAAGGCATTTGTGTGGAACAATTCAGCTGGAAGAATAAATGTATGATTAGAGTCATAAAATTGCTGGGAAGAAAAGAACAGGGTGGCTCTGCACTCACAGAAATTAAAATACATTATATATACTGTATACCTGACACGAACGTAACGGTGCATATTAAGTATACTGAAATTAAAATTAAAAAAACCTTAATCAAGAAATAAATAAAATATAAAGCTTCAGTGATAAAAACAGGGAGGAATGGAACAAGAAGAGGTAGCCCAATGGAAAAGGAGAGGAAGCCCAGAAACAGATCCTACATGTAGGGGCACCTGGGTGGCTCAGGGGTTGAGCGTCTGCCTTTGGCTCAGGTCATGATCCCAGGATCCTGGGATCGAGTCCAGCATTGGGCTCCCCACAGGGAGCCTGCTTCTCCCTCTGCCTGTGTCTCTGCCTCTCTCTTTCTGTGTCTCTCATGAATAAATTAATAAAATCTTTAAAAAAAAATCCGACATATAGAAGGAAATTAGTAGTATATGACGAATATGATAAGCTGGATCCCTACCTCATCTCGTGTACCAAGTGAAATCCAAAATCTGTTTCTTTGTAATAATAAGGAGACATAGTTCCTGCCGTGTAGCATAATGAGGGGTTAGGTGAGGTAATGTGTGTAAAGTTCTTAGCTTTGTGTCCGCCTCGCAGTACCTATCTGATAACGATTAGCCGGTATTATTATTATTATTATTGGTGTTATGATTAATCCCGATGGGTTGTAATCCAAATGTATAATGACAAAATCATAACCTTACTGAAGGTTCAAGCAAATACCTGATCTCAAGGTGGGAGTGGCTTTGTGGAAGCAAAGGGAGAAGCCAGCAAACGTGGGGTATGCCAAGAACCTTAGAATATTCTTATACTGTGACCCAGAAATTCCACTTATGGGACGTTTATCCTAAGTATGTAGTCAGATAGATGTGCAGAGACGGTAATGAATATTTTTTCATAAGAACAAAAAGTAGGAACAACCTAAGTATCAAAAAGAGAATGGTTTTAAAAAAAAAACTTTCTTTTGAAACATATAATGGTCTGCTAGGCAGCCATCAAAGATCAAAAATCATCTCAATGAACACTCATTGATTGATTTGGGGAAATGCTTAGGGTTAGAATGCTAACCACAACCCAAAGCAGTATATATAGTATATAGACATCTCAAACAGCAAAAGGTACATCAAAACGGTTATCTCTGTTTGGTGGGAATAACCTGAGGGGTTTTTTCTTTTCTTTTTTTTTTTTTTTTTTTTTGCAAATTGGTTGTATTAAATCTGCTTCTTTTATGATTCTACCAAATTTCACAGGGGTTTTTAAACATCTACTTTACAATTAAAAAAATTAGGCATCGCCAGATGATTTGTGCTTTTAAACGTTACTTATTGAGCAGAGAATTTACAAAAAAAATACTTTTCCATCCTCGCCTCTCAATCCGGGGTATGTTTGGGGTTTCTGCTAATGAATTGGTCATGACGAGAACATGTTCACGACTTCCTTGAATGATCTTCCTCTAAGTCGTCAAGTTTTTTTTTTAAGATTTTATTAAAAAAAAAAAAAAAGATTTTATCTTTAAGTAATCTCTCTGCCCAGTGTGGGGCTCGATCTCACAACCCCGGATCAAGAGTTGCACGCTCTACCGGCTGAGCCGGCCAGGCTCCCCTCGTCATCAACGTTCATAGTAAAACAAATCCAAACAGATTACAGGAGAGCTACAAAATGCTTGTCATTTCTGTTTCGGAGGCCACATGGCAGGGACCCCCAGGTGGTGGCCACTCAGAGTGGGCCGGCGGCGACCTGGGCCTGCGAAGCGCTCCTTGTCTTTCAGGCGCGGCTGCTGCGGAGGGGCCTGGGGTGGCCAACCGTGCGCCAGGCTTCCTTGAGAGGTCAAAGTCTCAGGTGTCACAAGTCCCCAGAGCCAAAGATTTCCCTCAGGTGGAGACTCGCTTCCCAGAAGCCTCCAAAACAAACAGCGGTAAGCAGATGAGCAGCAGAAGCGGGCCTGCGGCCGGCCAGCTCGGGGCTGATGCCAGGCTGGGGGTGCGGGAGCCCAGAGGACCCCGGGGGCCCTCACACGGCGGCCTGTCGGGCCGCTCCTGCCCCAGCACCCCAAGCTCCCTCGGCAGCCGCCCTCTGGGCACAGCCTGACCCCCCAGGTGGCAGCCGGCTGGGCCCGGGGCCTGCTGGGCCTCACAGGAACCCTGGGAGGCTGGCACGTTCTGGAAGGAGGGCCGCTGGGCTCGCACCATGTGCGCACACGATGCCCAGGCCGTGGCCACTGACCACGGGGGCATTGCGCCAGGCTGGCCTGTCAGGCTGCCTGAGAGAGTCCTTACCTTGATTCCGTTTAGGAGGAGCCTGGACTGGGACACTGAGGACCGCCCCGTCCAGCCTGGGGACAGCGGTGGCGAGGCTGCGGATCGACTAGCATTCATGGAGCCTGTACTCTCCATCAGCCCCGAGGTCGGCTGCATACATCCAGTAGTTCATCGCAATTACAGGATTGTCTTCATTTTACAGATGGGGAAACTGAGGCTCAGTCACTCTCCGTGGAGACAGAGGCAGGTCACTCTGCTAGCGGGCTGCTAGCTGGCGGTGGAGGGATTCACACAGGGACATCTGTGTGAAGTCTGTCACGGCCGTCCTGGGCTCTGGTGGCTAGGGAACCCCAGGCCCCTGCCCTGGGCCTGCTCCTGCTGACTCCAGGTCCCTTCTAAGGTCACAGGCCACCCTGGTGACCCTGCCTGTCTTCCTTGATCAAGTCCCACGGAGCCTGCTAAGCATACCCTCCCTGGGCAAAGCTGTCTCCCCAACCCCCCCTCCCCGGGGCCCTGGCCACAGCTGGTGGGTGGAAGGCTGGCTTCCCACCCTCCACCTCCAATGCCGGTTCACAGCTTCCTGGGGCTGCTTTTCTTTTCTTTTCTTTTTTCTTTTCTTTTCTTTTCTTTCTTTTCTTTTTTTTCTTTTCTTTTCTTTTTTTTTTTAAGATTTATTTATTTATCCATAAGAGACACAGAGAGATGCAGAGAGAGAGGCAGAGACACAGGCAGAGGGAGAAGCAGGTTCCATGCAGGGAGCCCGATGTGGGACTCGATCCCGGGTCTCCAGGATCAGGCCCAGGGCTGAAGGCGGCACTAAACCGCTGGGCCACCCGGGTTGCCCCCTGGGCTGCTTTTCGTCTGGGAAATGAGACATCCCCAAAATAGCAAGCATGAAGTGACGGAGGTTCTAGAACTGAACAGAGCTCTCATACCTCCTTCCCAGGCAGTCTGACAGAACTAGAAACCCAGGTGACAGTAACTAGGACCCCAGGATTCACAACCTGAGCCAAAGGCAGATGCTCAACCACTGAGCCACCCAGGCGTCCCTACTTCTCTAGGATTTTCAATTCCATTCTCCTCCTCATCATCATTCCCCCTCACCCCAGAGAGGCCAAAATTGAGGCACTTTCCTTTAAGATTAACTTCTGACTTGTAGAAAATGGGGATCAATTCTGGTGTTCTTAGGACTCCTTTTTTTTGCGGGCAGTCCCAGTGCAGTGTCTTACCAGAGGCCTGTTCACAGGCCCAGGCTCCTGGGTGGGGCTGCAGCCACTGACACTCAAGCCCAGTGGTCCCTGCACGGGCTGTGATGCTCGCAGGCCTAAGCTCACCTCCGCCTTAGCAGAAGCAAGGTGAGTGACGCCCCACAGGCCCAACCTGTAGGGCCCCCAAGTGGGGAGGTGGTCCTCCAAGGGAGACTTGGTGAGGTCCCCATCACCTAGCTCCATGGACCTGGTCTTCCTAAGGCAGGAAAGTCACCCACATTCATAGTCTTTGACCTTAGTGTGATCAATTCCCTGACTTTATTTGACCCTGGAGGTAGGGGCTGTCCCAAGAGCCACCGGCACAGCCATATCATGAGAACACAGGAGATCAGAGTTGACTGCTTTAGTTTTCTAAGCCAAATCAAAGATCTGAAATCATACAGCGGTTTCTACCCAGCGAGGGGCGGTACGGTTACAGCTGGTTCCCAGCCACGGGCTGTGTGAGGCCTGGCAGGGTGAGAGCTGGGAGCTTCCACTTCCTCGCCTACAGAAGGGGGATGAGAATCTCTACTTTACGGAGTTGTTAAATAGACAGCATCACGTCATTCCTGGAACACAGACAGCCCTGAATTCATCTTAGCTATGATTATCCTTTAGAATCGCAAAGCTTTGGGGGCCTCGGTCATTCACTGAACAGTAGTCATGAATGCTCAGAAGATCCATGGACCAGGCCAGGTGCAAGCACCAGGGAGCTGGTGGTGGCAAGACCTTGCCCTCACCCAGGGCGTCCAGTGGGCAGACAGGTAATAAACAAAGAGCTGTGCGTGGTAGGCACTCAACAAATATTTGTTGAACAAGTTGCAAAAATAGATGTGTGGTGAGTTTATAATGGGAGCATGCAAGGTGACGGGCGGGCAAGGCTCGAGGGGCTCCCCCAGCCCAGGCCTCCCTGTGGACGTGATGCTGAAACAGAGTCTCACGGAGAAGCAAGATCTGGCCAGGTGCCTCTGAGCAACTTCAAATCAGCATTTCCTAAGAGCTTAGTTGAGCTAGATCATTACTGTTGGTTGAGAGGATAAATCATTTCAAGTGTTCAAGGTTCGGGCCCAGATTGGGCCCAGAGATTACTTTTCTAGGTCTGGCAAATTTCCATTCTCTCGCCAGTAACATTTTTTTTTTAAAGATTTTATTTATTTGACAGAGAGAGAGAGAACACAGGCAAGGGGAATGACAGGAAGAGAGAGAGGGAGAAGCAGGCTCCCGGCTGAGCAGAGAGCCCTGGCCATCCCCGGGACCCCGGCATCATGACCTGAGCCAAAGGCAGATACTTAACCGACTGAGCCACCCAGGGCTGCTCACCAGTAACTTTTAGCGGAAAGAAGCTACGGGACAGGGTTCTTCCCTTCTCGCTCCTTCCCTGCGCCCGGCTCTGCCCCTCACTGGGGAATGAATGCCAACAATGCGGATGCAGTCGGGAACAGTCAGGCGTCTTCTTGAAGGCTAGCTTTGCACAAACTCCCTGGCACTCACACGTTTGAATTATTCCACGTCACCTACGAAGCTAGGAGTGATCGGAGGTACAAAAGTCTACAGCCAAGAGCTGCCTTTGTTGAGTAAGATGTCGTGTGGAGTCTCCAACAACCCCATGCGAGAGGTCCTGCTGTTACCAGCCCGACCTGATGCAGAGAAAAGTTAAGTACCTTGCCTAAATCCACACGGTCAGCAAATGGCGAGCCTGGGATCCAAAACCCACATCTGGCCCCAGAGTGCTGGGGCTTCACTCTTGAGCTGTTGGCTAGTGTGGCCCTAAGGAATTTCCTTCCCTCACCTCGGAGTTCAAGTCTTCCATCAAGACAGGGACATTTCCCTACAGAGATGAGGCTCATGGAGTCTCATTGTACTGATGGATCAGAGCGGTCCCCAGAGGAGACTGTAAAGACTGTAAAGAGCCCTCTCTTGTACGAAACCATGAGCGCGAGCAGCTGATCTCTGCCCTGGTGCTCCAGATGCTGGGTCAGCCACAGCCAGCAGAAACAAGCCTGAAAGAAGCATCCAGAAGTGTCAGAGGCATATTAAGGGCTGGATCAGATGGGCTGCTTTCTGGGCCCTGATCTATACGGAGCTCAAAGCAGCACTGAGATGAGCATGGGACCAGTTAACCCAGATTTCTACACATGTCTTTTCTCATAACTGTGATGTGAAAGTTGGTCGAGCTTCTGCCAAAGAAATCAAAGCCACTTAGGAGGAATAAAATGTTTATTTGTCCCCGGCCTACTGATCTGTATTGAAGTCTTCCCACTGCTGCTTGGTGCCACATTGCTTAGATCACCACCCCTGTGACTGAGTCACATGAAGTGGGCAGTGCCCTCTAGACGTGCTGTTTACTGGTAATAAGTGATTTATCATCTCGATTTAAGACACTTTCACGTATCTCCTGTAGTGAGCTGTGTTGGTTGCGTATTGCTTTAGCTAAGGGAAGGCGACGCTGCTGTACCAAAGACATCCAATAATGATGTAGGACAAGGGTCAGTAAACTTGTTCTCTAAGGGCTCAAAGAGTAAATATTTTAGGTGTTGTGGGTCATACAGTCTGTCGCAACTACTCAACTCCGCCACTGTAGGGTGGAAGCCACCACTGCACGATATGTAAATGAATGAGCGTGGATGTGTTCCAATAAAACTTTATTGGAAAAAAATAGGCAGTGAGCCACAGTTTGCTCACCCGTACTGCACCTTAAAAATGATAGCAAATTTTTTTCTATTGCATGTAATAGTGGTGATGTGAGTGGTCTCAGTTTTTTTTTTTTTTTTTTTTTTTTTTTTTTTTTAGTGGTCTCAGTTTTAAGGGCAATTATTTAAGAACCCAGATTCCTGGAGCACCTCAGTGGTTGAGCATCTGCCTTTGGTCCAGGGCGTGATCCTGGGGTCTTGGGATCAAATCCCTCATTGGGCTCCCCACAGGGAGCCTGCTTCTTCATCTGCCTGTGTCTCTGCTTCTCTCTCTGTGTCTCTCATAAATAAATAAATAAAATCTTAAAAAAAAAAAAAAAAAAAAGAAAGAAAGAACCCAGATTCCTTCTGTTGAGTTGTTTTACCATCCCCCAGAAACTATGTCTTCCTCTGCATGGTTGATGCTGTGGGACAAAGTAAAAACATGGAGGAGGCAGGCTTACTGCCTTCAGGCTTTGGTCTAGATGCACATCAAGACCTTCTATTCCTGTTCCACTGACTAGTACTTAGTCCTGAGCCACACGTAATGGCAAAGGAGGCTGGGAAATGTATCTGGTCATGTGTCCAGGAAAAAGGGACAAGGAATGTTGGAAGATGGCCAGCAGCCTCAGTCACACCCATCGGCCTTTATTTTTCCTTTCCTTTCTGCCTCCACCCTTCCAGGTAATCCCACTCTCCTCCTTCCTCCCCAACACCCCCTCCCTCATCTGGTTTCAGGGAAGTGGACTCCACCCCTCCGGTGGAGGCTGGCCTGACTGGTCTAAGATAACCCCAAGCCTTTTGTCACAGTGATGAGGTCAAGAACTAGGCCTAAGCCAATCATTGCAGAGCATTTTTCCTGGCCATAAGGATGATTTTTTTTTTTTTAAGATTTTATTTATTTATATGAGAGAGCTAGAGAGAGCATGAGCAGGGGGGAGAGGCAGAGGGAGAGGAAGAAGCAGACTCTCTGCTGAGCAGGGGGCATGACATGGGGCCCCCTGATTAGGACCTGAGCTGAAAGCAGACACCTGACCCACTGAGCCACCCAGGAGCCCCCAGGGATGACTTAGGACTCAGAGACCGTGACCCTAATCAGAGGGTTGATTTGTTAGGGCACCTGAATAAGAAGCATCCTTTCCTTTAAAAGACAGCCTCTCTCTTCCAAGTGGTGGGAATCTTGAGGCCGCTGTCGCTATTTTTTTTTTTTTTATTTTTAATTGTGGTAAAACACAACACTAAAATAAATCTAATAAAATAAATAAATTTTAAATAAATTTGTTAAATAAGTAAAATAAAACTTAACATCTTAACCATTTTTATGCATACAGGTCAGTGACCTTAAGTACATTCACATTGTTATGCAACCATCACCACCCTTCATCTCCAGAGCTTTTTTTCATCTTCTCGGACTGAAACTCTGACCCCCATTAAATAATTGCTGCCCCCACCTCACCGCCCCAGCCCAGCCCTTGGCAACCGCCGCTCTATTTTTTTGTCTCTGAATTTTCCTAGTCCAGTTTCCTCAGGTAAGTGGAATCACGCAGTATTTGTCCTTCAGTGACTGGCTTATTTCATTTACGGTGTCTCCAGGCTTCATCCCTGCTGTAGCATGTGTTCAGATTTCCTTCTTTTATGTGGCTGAATAACATTCCACTGTTCTGTACGTTCACCGTGTTGTTTATCCATTTATCTCTTGATGGACTTGGGCTGCTTCCAGCTGCTGGCCACTTACTCACTGCAGCCGTTTTACTCCTACAAGACGAACCAGCTCGACCCTGACGCCAAGGCATGGGGGAAACCCAGTGAAAGGGATTTGGTGAAATGGAGTGGAGAGACTGGATCCAGCTGATCCTGAAGCCTGCCTACGACATCTGGATCAGCAGATCTGGGAAATGATGGATTTTGTCATCGTTGAAGTGAATTTGGGGTTTCTTATGGCCATAAGTCACCTCAGTGATGCATCTCCCAAGAAGCTGTCTGGTTTCATAACTGCAGAGGAAAACAAGAAGGAGCAGAACCACAGAAAAGTGGGAAATATTTTGCTGACACAAATGCCGGGGAAAAGTTTTAAAGCACGTTTTGAAGATGATTTTGTAACTCAATCTATGCTCGCTACTTCTCTCCTGGTGCGTGTGAGTCACCAAGGCTACGAGTGATGGAAAGACTGAAAAGAAAGACAAATTCAATTAGATTAAAATGTTTGGTTACAGCTAGTATATGTCACAAATCCCTTCTTTTGACCTTTACAGAAAGACTTTTTTTTTTTAAGTTTGTATTTCTTTATTTGCCAGAGAGAGAGAGAGAGAGAGAGAGAGCAAGCAGGGGGAGCAGCAGAGGGAGAGGGAGAAGCAGGCTCTCCACCGAGCAGGGAGCCCAACGTCAGGCTTGATCCCAGGACCCTGAGATGATGACTCCAGCTGAAGGCAGACGCTTATCCAACTGAGCCACCCAGGTACCTCTAAAGAGAGACTTTTATTGAAAAGAAAAATGAAGCTTTCTTAAACTCTGGCTAAATGAATATCATGTGGATATTTAGAGAAGGGGAACCAAGTTCTGAGCCTACCCAGGGGCTCTCACACGGGCCCATCTGCCTCAACTGTGGAGGAAGGTGGAGGGTTGGGGCCTGTAGGTCGCCTCTGAGTGGAGGCACCATTTGGAGGAAATGTCCTTAACTCGTTGGCAGCCCAGGGGTCTTTCCCAGTTAAGTGACTCTGAAAATCTAACTTCTCTGGGCCTCTGTTTCCTCGTCTATAAAATGGGTTTACTGCTTTTCCTATCTACCCCACAGGGTGGATAGTGAAACTGAGAAGCGCTATGCAGATTTAAGATTCCTGGAGGGAAAATATTAACCCATCTTGTGTACGAAGTTCAGCAGCCTTAGGGTGGGGTGGTAATCCCTCTTGCAAACAGCCGGGCCTGCCCTTTAGACTAGTTTGGAAGCCCAGCTGCCTGAATGCCTATGGAAGCAGCTGATGATTGCATGTGTCTGTCAGGGAAGAGATGGGCCCCTGTTCTCAGATTCCCCTCCCATGCTGGTGAACCCTGACCCTGGGGCTGGCCACACTCACCTACGTGGTCCAGTCGGAGCATCTGCAACTATCCCGGGGGATGCTGTCCTCATCTGGGAAACCTGGGAAAATACAATAAATAAATTTTAAATAAATTTGTTAAATAAGTAAAATAAAAGTAACCGAGGCTCAGAGGACTACACACCCAGTGTCACACAGCTCTTGAGCGACATAGAACAGATTGGAATCAAGAACCTGTCTCGGGGGATCCCTGGGTGGCGCAGCGGTTTAGCGCCTGCCTTTGGCCCAGGGCGTGATCCTGGAGACCCGGGATCGAATCCCACGTCAGGCTCCCAGTGCACGGAGCCTACTTCTTCCTCTGCCTGTGTCTCTGCCTGTCTCTCTCACTGTGTGCCTATCATAAATAAATAAATAAATAAAGAACCTTGGAGCTTTCCCTGCTATTCCTTTATTCCGCACTGCCTTTGTCTCCAAACCCCAGACCCCTTCTCCTGCCATGTCCCTAGGTCTTGGGGGGTTCCCTCCTTCTGCCTGCCAGTCTGTGGGCCTGGGCATTTTGGGGTGGGGGGAATGGAGACCTCCAGGAGGAGAGCAGATTCCCATGAGTGGAGAGACAGGGGTTCCAGGGACATGTGTCATCTCATGAGGCCCTGGCTCTGTGCTTGGTGCTCCGCTCTCTTGCCTGCCTTTTGAGCTGCCTGTAGGAATAGACGCAGACACTAAAGAGGTTGGATTGTGATGGCTTTTCAGTAAAATAATTCTCCATTTATTGGTTCCAAAGAAAGAGGACTCCCCTGGAAGGTAAGAATGTGTATGTGGGTGGGAAGGGAGAGCCAGAGGTGCAAGCTGCCTACTTTCTTGGGGTGCGGGGACTTAATGGAGCCCTGGGTCTAAGGGCAGGGATGCTACCTCGATCACCTTGGTGTCCAAAGCTTGTCAGATATCTGGCGCACAGCACATGCTCAGGACGTGTTTGTTACAGGGGTGAACAAATGATGGTGTTGTGAATGACCGCCCCATCCTGCCTCTCCTCCTGTGCCCTCCACAAGGCACCTGCCAGCTTATACCCGCCCCTCCTCAGACACCCCCCATCTCCCTCTAATGTCCTCCCACTGCCCACCTGACCTGCCTGAGTGCATCGCCCCTTCCGGCCCCACCTGTGTGTCATTTCCTCTCCCTGGTGGCCCATCCCATGAAAAATGTCGCTTAGCTGCCTATATCCAGATAACTCTCCTTTCTGGCCTCAGCTCTGCTGTCCCCTACCCAGCCACTTGACTAGGTGGGGCAATTTGGCTCCACCTTTGTCCTCCTTGCAAAAAATAGTAACTCTCTTGAATTCATGTCCTTCATTCAAGGTGGCCCCTGGAGAGAGACTTTGGTGGTCAGCTGTCCAGAAGAGCAGGAATGAAAGGCACTGCCTGTGCAGTGACCCCTGGGCCTTGCCCAAGCAGAGGTGCCATGTGTCCGCTCTGGTGGTCTGCAAGAGGGAGCTAGCGGTCAGGCACTCCGATCTCTTGGGTGGGAGATCCGAGTGAGAGGGTGCCAAAGAGCTGCTTGGAAGGTAGGGCTCTGTGAGCCTCTGTGACAACTCTAGCTCCTGCCCTTCTGACTGGCCACTCCCCTGGCTTTCTGTAAAGTTCTCTGAAAGTGCCAGAGATGCCTCCTATTTGTCCCCAACCAGTCCCCTCTGCACAGTTGGCCACAGCCCCCTTCCCACTGCTACCCCCTCCAGGGCTTTCCCCTGAGCTGCTCCTGTCACCTTCTGATGGTCCCAGCCCCTCCCGCGTCCATCCTTTCCAGGTTTGGATCCCGTCCAGCAGACCTTGAGCTCTCCCTGGGTCTCCCTCCCACCTTCATTCCTAAAGTACTTCACCTCTTTCACATGCGTTTCCTCACTGAGGCTTCACCAAATCCTCAAAACCACCTGGTGATATTGTTAGTGTCTTACATAAGAAGCAGGAACCCGCTCAGACCAGCTCCTGTAGGAGGAAGAGGTTGTTGGAAAGATTCATCTCAGAGTCCCAGACAAAAATGCAGCACAACTGGATGACTTGTGAACATTCTAGAGGGGACTGTGAGCACGGCCGCAGGGGCTGATCTTTGCTATGGGGTCGGGGGCCCCACCTCGCCTCCTTGCTGCCCTGTGTGTGCCTATGAATTTGCTTCCTTGTGCAGCGGTGGTTGCACTCCGGACCCAGGGGAGCGAGTTCTCAGGCTGCTCTCCATTATCAATCTTTCAAGATTTTGAAGTCAGAGTGTAATAGAATAAATTCTCCCCCACAGATGTCCACACCCCACCCAGTGATTCCACTCCTAGGCGTGGATCCAAGAGAAGGGAAAACAGATGTCCATGCAGAAACTTGCAAACAAATGTTTATAGCAGCCTTACCCATAAGAGCCACAGATGGGAACAACCCAAAAGCCCATCAGTGACTGAATGGATAAACAAAATGTGGTCTCTCCATACAATGGAATAGTACTCAGCGAATTAAAAGGAATGAAGTACTGACACCAGCTACAGCCTGGATGAACCTTGAAACCATTATGGTCAGTGATATTAGACACAAAAGACCATGTACTGCATGAATATCATTGATATGAAATGTCTAGAGTAGGAAAATTCTAGAGAGACAGAAAGTAGATCAACAGTTGCTTGGGGCAGGGGGCAGGCATGAGGGAATTTAGAGGAGTAAGAGCCAAAGGGTATGAAGTTTCTCCTTTAAAAAAAAAAAGATTTTATTCATTTGAGAGAGAGAGGAAGCATGGAGGAGAAGAGCAGAGGGAGAAGGAGACTCCCTCCTGAGCTGAGAGCCCAATGTGGGGCTCGATCCCAGGACCTGGAGATCAAGACCTGAGTCCAAGGCAGAGGCTTAATCATCTGAGCTACCCAGGCACCCCTGAAGTTTCTTCTTGAGGTGATGGAATGTCCCAGAATTCACCGTGGGAATGGTTGTACGACTGGGTGAATATACTAAAAACCATTGAACCTTTTAAACAGGTGAACTGGGATCCCTGGGTGGCGCAGCGGTTTGGCGCCTGCCTTTCGCCCAGGGCACGATCCTGGAGACCCGGGATCGAATCCCACGTTGGGCTCCCGGGGCATGGAGCCTGCTTCTCCCTCTGCCTATGTCTCTGCCTCTTTCTCTCTCTATGTGACTATCATAAATAAATAAAAATTAAAAAAAATAAAATAAAATAAACAGGTGAACTGTATGCTCTGAATTGTGTCTAAATTTGTCAAACAAACAGAAAGGATGTGTGCAAGAAGGATGGTAGACGAGTCTGGGTTACCCAGGTGGGTTTAACGTAATGGCAAGCGTCCTTATAGGAGAGAGACGGGAGAGAGTGAGAGACAGCGACAGAGGGGGAGAAAAACAGAGAGAGAAGAGATTTGAAGATACTACGGCTTTGAACTTGGGAAAAGGGCCGTGAGCCCAGGAACGGAGGCAGCCTCTCTGAAGCTGGAAAAGATAAGGAAACAGATTCTCCCCTAGAGCCTCCAGAAGGAGGTAGCCCTGCTGACTCCTTGATTTTAGCGCAGTGAAAACCATTTCAGACTTCTGATCTTCAGAACTGCAAGATAATAATGTGTTATTTTAAGCTGCCAAGTTCGTGGCAAATTGTCGCAGTCGGAAATGAAAGTAAAACAGAAAGTTACAGAGACAAGGTCAAGTGCTGGTGGGTTTTGGAGCTAGGACATCAAGTTGGGCCAGTAAATGTAGAGAAAGCAACATTGCCTACTCCAGGAAGCCTTCCTGACCTCCCCCTCCCACCTTAAACTATTGCAGAGGTCTCCTCTGGGACCCTACATCACCAGAGCCACCACTATTACTGCCTGGCAGCCCTTGATTACCTGTCAGTTTCCCTGAGTCCCATGGAGACCTCCCCAGAAGGCAGGATCTTTAAGATGCATTGTTGCATCTCCAGTGTCTGCCACATTGTAAGTGTTCAAGTGTTTTGTTTTGTTTTTTTTTTTTTTGTAAGATTTTATTTATTTATTCATGAGAGACACACAGAGAGAGGCAGAGACATAGGCAGAGGGAGAAGCAGGCTCCATGCAGGGAGCCCGACGTGGGACTCGATCCCGGGGCTCCAGGATCACGCCCTGGGCCAAAGGCAGGCGCTAAACCACTGAGCCACCCAGGGATCCCCAGTGTTCAAGTGTTTGATGACCAAATGACTAAGGCCCCGGAAGCTTAGAGATTCTGAAGAATAACAATAATACCCGGTGTTCATCGCGTGCTTGCTGTGCCAAGTGCTTTCTGTTCATCTACTTACTTAATCCTCAAATCAATCCAATGAGCCAAGCGCCACTACGATCTCCATTACACAGAAGAGAGAAAAGACGTTCAGGGAAGGTAAGTATCAGGCCCAGCCTGCCACAGGTCTGCCCAGCGCCGGGTCTATGCTCTAGACTTGTGCTATGCTCCACGTGGTTACTCGTATTTAAATTCATTGCAATTAAGTAAAATGTAAAATTGCGTTCCTTGGTCACACTTGGTTAACATTTCAAGCTCCCAACAGACACCCATGGCCAGTGGTTTCCATACTAAGCAGCACACATGTAGAACATGTCATGATCACAGAAAGTTCTATGGCACAGCATTGCTCTAAACTGCCAAGCTGCAGCCTGTCACTCTATCAAATAAAATATGGCATTTCAAATCCTTGATTGCCTCGAAAGAAATGAAAGCAGACTTGACGCTTCATCTTTCCAAGACAGGAGTATGGAAAAGCTTGTGTCTCCTGGGTCTCGTGAGAGGTGGGGCGTCTTACTGGAATGTGCAGGGTAGATACAGGGTAACTCTCCCCCTTACCTGAATAGATCTGATAAACACGGCGACGCCCACGGGGAGGGTTGTGTGGCTGGATTACAGCGAGGCCTCTTCCAGCTGACAGCTCTGTCCTTTAGAGGCCCTGCGAGGGTGGCCCTGGGCCTCATTCTTCTCTCCTCTGATAAAGCAGGCCTCAAACATACCATGTGTCTGCACAGATCCCATATCCTTGTGTTGTAGCCAGCCTACTAGAAGCTTCCAGAAGCACAGCATAAAGGAATACCACCACCACCACCACCACCACCACCACCAACAACAACAACAATAATAATAAAAACATTTTAGGGAGTGCCTCCCGTATACCAGGCACTGCTAAGAGCTGGCTTGTAGGCATCATCTTAGTTAATCCTTGCAGGTAGATATTTATCCTCAATTCACAGATGACAGCTGAGACCTGGCAAAGCCAAGGTCACACACAGGAAGTGACAGAGCTGAAACATGAACTCTAAAATGTCTGAGAAGAGAAGACGTCTTGTGTGACGTCTACACAGTCTGGGAAGTGTGTCCCCTAGATAGTTTCCCCTGGAAACTTCGCAAGAGGGAAGTGAGGGGAAGAGCCAGGGCTTAGCAAGCGTGCTGCCAGCCCTGAGTGTTCTCCAGCCAGACGCAGGCCTGTGGCCTTGGCTGCTTTCCCCCTGCGGACGGAGCTGAGCTGTTGGGGGCTGAGTGAGCCGCCAGCAGAGATCGGCCCACTTGCCCAGCAGCAGACATGGGGGTGCTCCTAGGATCCGGGCCCCAGATGGCCGTCCACCCTCACTGTCTTCTCCAGAGGCCAGGACACACGAGTCCACCTGCGGGGGAGGGATAGAGAGGTTTCAGGGGACACCCCCCACCCCTCACTGACCCACTCTGACCAGAGGCTCTGCAGCAGGAGGGGAAAATCTCAGGATAGCAACATGGCCTGTGGTTTCTTGGGGGAAACCACAGAAGATTCAGCTTGGGATGGCAAAACCCACAATCCCCACCACCCCGGGTGTGGCCCAGGAGCACCTTGGCTGCCAGTACCTGGATCGGCACAAGACTCCACTGGCGGCATCTTCTTGTGGCCAGCAGCTGTCTGTCTGTCCGTAGCTCCTGGAAGGGCTGGCGGTGCTGCTGGCCCTGGGGAGGGGACCATTAGGGCGAGGGCGAGGGGGGGATACCGGGAAAGAAAGTTTCTCCTTGTGCCCGCAGCATACTCCCAGCATGATGCAGAGACATGGTTTCTTGGCCCGAAGAAGGTCCCAATCTGACCCAAGAGGCATGCCCCTTCCCTCAGGCCTCCCGATCTTTAGAAAGATCCTGAGCTCAAGCTCTGCTCCCATGAGGGAGACAGGGTACCTCCAGATGGAAGCAGAATTGAGAGGGAATCCAGGGGTCCTTTCTCAGACCTCACCTCCTTTGCAATTTCTGCCAGTGGGTCTCACCTCCCAAAGCAAACGTCTGGGCAGAGCGAGGCCCAGTCCCGAGGCCGGTAACGAGCCCTGGGTGCTTCGGCCTGTTGGAAGGCAAGGAAGGTGCAGCTATTTTCTGCATGACCTCGATTTCACTCGAATTGATCACCGTAATCTAACTTTACAACATGTCAACACTCTCCTCCCCAAGACTCCTTACCCTCTGGCTGGGAACCCCGAATCCACTCTTCCGCAAGCAAACGCTGATGTACTTTCCGTCTTGGTCTGGATATTTCATATAAGTGGCCTCACACAGGGGCCCCTGGGGGGCTCAGTGGTTGAGCGTCTGCCTTTGGCCCAGGGAGTGATCATGGCCCACATCAGGCTCCCTGCAGGAGGCCTGCTTCTCCCTCTGCCTGTGTCTCTGCCTCTCTCTCTTTAATATAAAATCTTAAAAAAAAAAAAAATAAGTGGACTCACACAATATGTAACCTTCTTCCGTGTCTTGGCTTCTTTCACTTGGCACAATGCTTTCAAGGTTCATCCAGGTGCTAGCACGGGTCAGTACTTCATGCCTTTTTCTGGCTGAATAATAGTCCACTGTATACATCACATTTTGTTTATCCACTCCTCTGTGGGTGCGCATTGGGGCTGATTCCACCTTTGAGCTATTATGAATGATGCTGCCATGGACATTTGTGTGCAAGTTTTTATTTAGACCTTTGTTTTCACTTCCCTCAGGAAGGAGTTCTGCTCTAAAGGGGGAAAGATTATGGTGGTAGCAGGTTGGAGAAGTGGGACCAAGAAGGGTTTAAACCAAAGAAAAATCTATTTTTAAAGATTTTATTTATTTATTCATGAGAGACATAGGAGGCAGAGACATAGGTGGAGAGAGAAGCAGGCTCCCTGAGGGGAGCCCAATGTGGGACTCGATCCAGGGACCATGACCTGAGCCAAAGGTACATGCTCAACCACTGAGCCACCCAGGTGCCCTCCCCCCCAGATTTTAAGATAGGAGGGAGTGAATCCTGCAGAGAGGGGGAAATACTGCTAGAGAGGAAGGGTGGAGCCTGTCTGGAACCCCATCCTCAGAAGGCGAGAGAGGTGGGCCCTGGTGCGTTGGCTACGAAGACAAGTGCCAGCACTTCTCAGAGATGGAAGGGGAGGCAGGGTCTCTGGGAAGCGAGGAGGTGGGAGCTTCGGGAAGGCCTCTTTTACTCCCAGGCCTTTCTTGGTTATCAAGTGTGACAACCAGGGACACTGTTTCTCCTCCTCCTTTCCCTGCCTCTCCTCTCGTTCTCTTTCTGCTCCAGTTGGCCTAACCACGGCCAAAGTTCCTTTCCTGCTCGTAGACCCTTCTATCTCTCGGCCCCAGGATTTTCTCCATTCCCCTGGCTCTCTCCGACACAAAGACTCACTCCTCTTTCTCCCTCCAGGGCTGATCACCCCCCAAAGTGCCAGCCCCCATCATCAACCTCCCCCAGTTCTCCATCAGGCCTCATGAAGTCCCCCGAACCCCAATTAAAACTAACTCCTGCTTCTCTATAGCTACTCTGCCAGGCGTTGCTCACCCCCTTGTTCGTGGATTCACTCATTCAGCAAACATTCATGGAGGCCTCTGCAGGTGGGTGCCAGGCACCGAGCTAAGTGCTCCATACTAGCTTGGAGTCAGTCCCACACCAAACCCTTGGATCAGTGTTTCCCCCTTCTCTCTTGGGCCCTCACCTCTTCCCCCCCGCCGCCCCCCCCCACCCCCAACCCCCCCCCCTCCCCGCCCCGGGGAGATCACCTGTGCATGTCTTCCTGGTCAGAGGCATAGGCTATGGAGAGAGACAGTCAGGGTTCAATTCCTGGCTCTGCCAACCTATGTATCTTTGAGCAAGTTCTTAACTTCTCTGAGTCCTTGTTTCTTCGTGTCTAAAACGAAGATGATAATCTCGATTTCATAAGATCATTTTGAGGGTTAAATGTGAGAATGCGTTAAAGGGCTTGGCACAGTGCCCAGCATAGAGTGAGCATTCAACACACATCAGCTGCTGTCATGACCATTGTCCCAATTATCATCATGTAACTCCTCTGATCAGCAACATTCAGTGACCCCTCCCTCTTTTACAGTAAGGGAGCTCTGGTTCTCTGGCCTGCACTTGGAGGCTCATGACTTAGCCATGCAGACCCAGAGGCTCCTCAGCCCCCACCTGAGCTCTCTTCTGAGGTCAGCAGTGTTTTCTGTTCTTTCCAAACCTACCATCCTCCTCCTCACTCCCTTGACTTTGCTTGACTTTGCTTGGGGTCTGGGTTGTTGGCTCCTGGTGAAAATTCCAGGCTCTTCTTTCTCTTTCGTCCCTATCCCACCCCCTCCATGACACCCCCCACCCATCCACCCACCCACATGAGTGGGTATTGACTGCTGGCCTGGTCGGGGAGGCTCTCCCAGCCTCATGGTGGGTGAGTGCTTAGATGGGACTTTTGTGTTCCTTTGCGTTTTCACAAGGCCAGATGACAGCAGAAATGGGGATGAGTGGTTTGATCAGCTCTGCGTGTTGCTCAAATAGGTCTTAGGGCAACTAGGGACTTAGTTAATAATGTAATAAAAGACATGTATATGGGGGCCCCTGGGTGGCTCAGGGGTTGAGCGTCTGCCTTCGGCTCTGGTCATGATCCCAAGGTCCTAGGATCGAGTCCCCTGCAGGGAGCCTGCTTCTCCCTCTGCCTGTGTCTCTGCCTCTCTCTCTGGGTCTCTCATGAATAAATAAATAAAATTTTACAAAAAAAAAAAAAAGACATGTATATGTATGCAAGTTTTATGGCTGTGTCTCCTGCCAGCATTGCTGGAGGAAGAAGGAAACAAACATGCTTCCTTGTATGTTTGGATGTTTCCAGGAACATTTTTTCACTTCATTTCTATAATAACCCTGTACAGTTGCTATTGTTCTCACTTTGCAGTGGAGAAACCGAGGCCCAGAAAGGTTAGGTGACTTTCCTAAGGATACACGGCAAACAACTCGTTACATCATTAATTCAAACCCGGGCCTTTGGACACCAAGCACATTTGTGTTATATCACAGGGGACTCTGGAAGTGGGGGTAGGCATGGGGGTGGGCATGGGCATGTTCCACGTGATCTGAGGTTTCCTGAAGCCTGCTGACTGATCTTGAGCAAGCTTATGAAAGGCAAATGACACCAGAAGCCTGTGCAGAAAACTCTACTCACTTCTTTCCTGATATTCCTGCAGGTGAGTTGGAAATACAGAATTCTTTTTTTTTTTTCTGGTGCAACTTTTTTTTTTTGGTGGTGGTGCAAAATGGTGGTTTTATTAAAGCACAAGGATAGGGCTCATGGGGAGGAAGACCTGCTCAGAACTACAGAATTCTTAAAACTCTGTTACTTGTCGTGGCTGCCCCTAAGTGCCCAGGACAGAGCCCTTCCCAGCCATTCATCCCGTGCTGAGACCTTTGCTTGCTTCATACCTCCCGGTGCCCCAGCTTCGAGGCTTTGGGAGAGCGAGGAAAAGGATGGGCCTCACTCCCTGAGATGAGAATCCTGAAAGGCCATCTATTTTTTTTTTTTTTTAAGATTTTATTTATTCATGAGAGACACAGAGAGGCATAGACACAGGCAGAGGGAGAAGCAGGCCCCATGCAGGGAGCCCGATGGGGGACTTGATCCTGGGTCTCCAGGACCACGACCTGGGCTGAAGGCAGATGCCCAACCGCTGAGCCACCCCAGGGGTCCCTTCCCTGGCTGGGGCCAGGCCATATCCCAAACCACCATGTGGATGTGTAGCCAGGGGAGCTGCGATTAAGGCCAGCACCCTCCAGCCTCGTTCTGGCCAGGGCCACACTCTGCAGGCCTGCTGAGCTCACCCCCAAGCTGGCTTCCGGGCCCTCCTCGCGGCCGGCCGCCTCCCTGGCAGGCCTGTGGCAAGGACCCAGCGCCAGGGGGTACAGTGGGGGCTCGTGGATCGCCCCTTGCTGAGGCAAACTCCTGGGGAGGAGGCTCAGGGAGCTTCCCACCCCCCACGGACCCGCGTGGGCAGAGGGGAGGCGGCCAGAAGGGCTATGGCAGCTGTGACCCTGAGGTGGCCTGGAGCAGCTCCACTGAGCTCACCCCCACCTGCAGCACCCCCCCACCCCCACCCCCACCCCCCGCGCAGGAGGCTGGGCCCTGCCTCACTCTGTGGGCTCTGCAGCCCCGGGCTGGCTGGCGTTGGCACAGCGGCTACCATTAACAGTGCTCCCACGTCTGCCCCCCACCCTCACCCCCAAAGGTCTGAGGGTCAGATGCACTGCTTGGCTGCAGCCCTACTACCAAGACCTGGTTGTGGGGGATGTTGGGGTTTGGGAGAGGGTGTGCTCCTAGAGGCACATGTTGGGGCACCTCGGTTTGTTTCTGTGGTAGGTCCGCACAGAAACCTCCAAATTCTTCTTTTCCCCTGAAGCCAGAAGTGTTCTAGGGTCCATTCCCCAGCTATTAGGTCACCAGTCTCCAGGGACTGGGCAATGCTGCCGCTTCCCATAAAACGAAGCTATAAACTATTGTTCTGCCCTCCTCTGGCTGTAGGCCCACAGCTCCCAGGGCTTGTGCCTCTCAAGGCCAAGGTCAGAGATCACCAGTGAGCTCAGCTGGGAACCTCCGTGGTCTTCACACGGCTACCTACCCCCTCTCCCCAGCCTGGGTGGGGGGCCTGGGGGGAGGCTGGGAGCAAGGGATGAGCCTGAAGAGGTAGAGGCAATGCAGGGTGCTGGAAATCATTCTTCTCATTTTCAAATGGGGAAACTGAGGCTGAGCAGTAGAATGGCCTGCCGAACAGTCACAATGAAGGCGGTACCTGGTGCCGGATGATACCCACCAGCTCCTTAGTCTCACCCGCACCTCTAAGGCGCATAAATCATCACGCTCGTCTGCCAGGTGAGGAAACCCAGGCTCAGGGCTACAGGTAACCCCCCAGCGTCACACAGCACAAAAGGGGAACGTGGATTCCACTTCTGGCCAGCGGCGTCCCTCCCCTCTCCGGCTACCCTGGGGGCCACCATCCAAGTGTTTGAGAATGAATCTGCACCCTTGAGGGTCCAGGAACCACAGAGCCTCTTGGTTGAGGGTCCCCAGCAAGGGACACCAGATAGACAGTCAGAGGATGGACCCAAAGCCAGTCAGCTCTGGGTCCCTGCAAGTTATTTGCCGCCCTCAGCCTCACTCTGTTCATCCTTAAAGTGGGTCTAGTACTAGGGCTTATGTTACAGGTCGTTGTCAAGGCGAATGAGATCCCGCAGGGAAGGGCTCGGTGCCAGGCATACATTTTTGTGCTCTCAATCCTGGAGCTTTTATTGCTGCCATCCCGAGACCCGGGGCGTGGGCATCACCTCTCACCTGGTCACCCATCCTGTCCCATCCCCAGGGGTGACATTTCAGTTACAAGGAGTCTTGGCCACAGGGCATGGACCAAAGGTGAAGGACTTGACATTGACTTCCACTGCACAAGTGTGTGTCGCTTGACCTCGCGAGTGGCACAGGAGGGACAGGGACCTGGGGGTGCAGGGGGCCTTGTGGTCAGTTCTCTGACTGGGTCCCCCTTCTGGAGACTTCCTCAGGCTCCTCAGTCCTTCTGGAAGCTGGGAGGGCAACCTCAGGGAAGTTGGCCAGGCATCAACTGGCCAGCTGCACAGCGGCCTCCTCCTCCCCGCCCCTGAGTGAGGACGGGCCCCAGGGCATGAGGGCAAGTGTGTCCTGGGGTCTGCTCTCCCTCTCATCTCTCCTTCCTCCTCTGTCTCTCTTCTCAGCAGGTGCAAACTGTCGGAGGGCGTGAGGGGGGGCAGAGGGCTGGCACGGGGCAGGCCGGGGTCTCCAGGCTCATGGTCCAGGGGCCACCCAGGAGGGCGCGGGGGGCTCGAGGCTCACCCATCCCCTTCCCGACACTGGCCTCCCCTTCTCTGGGCAGGCAATCTCCCGTCCTCCCACCTCTGCCAGAGTGAGGGAAGCCTAAGGAAAATCTCTGGGCCTGAATGGGCCTGGGAATGACTCTCTGGGAGTGATAGCTGGTCCAGAAGAAGGCTCACTGTTTTCTCTTTTCACCCTTTGAACAGCCCTGTTCTAGTGGCAACATGCACAGGGGAATTATTACTATTATTATTATTATTATTTCCACTCGGAATATAATTATAGGAGCTCCCAAAGCACAGCCTCACACCCTTGGAGCTGCTGGGGAAGTCAGGTGTGTAATTACAATCCGGAGTCACCCACCTCACCTCTTTCCCTCCTCTCTTCACTCCCCCTCCAGCCCAGCCCAGCCAAGCCTGGCCCCCCAAAGACCTTCCTGGGACTTCTCTGGCTCTGGGCCCATGTGATCATTTTGTCTCCCTCTCGACTCCCCACTGCCTCTGGAAGGCCTCCCTTTTAGCATCTGAAGGAGAACCAGACCACGGGTACCTCCACTGGGTATAAACTCAGCAACCCCTGCAGTTGGAGCCCCCAGAGCTGAGATCACTGGTCTGGAAGGGCTTTACTCTGGATTCTCAGCCTCAGCGGGGTAGCCACGGACCAAAGCCAATGCCATGGACCAAAGCCAATGCTGCACAAGATGGGGGAGGAACAGGGACCTGGGTGTGCAGGGGGCCTTGTGGTCAGTTCTCTGACTGGGCCCCCCTTCTGGAGACTTCTTCAGGCTCCTCAGTCCTTCTGGAAGCTGAGAGGGCAACCTCAGGGAAGTTGGCCAGGCATCAAAAGGGCCCTGTGGCCTGCCTCTGGCTGGGAAGTGTGGCTGCAGCTCCTCTAAGAGTTACCCGGTGAGGAAGGAAGGTCGCTTGGTTACCAACTGGCTTCTTGGCCATTTGTTGTGGATGCGGTAAGTGGCACAAGGGCTGTCGAGATAAGGTGGCGGCGTCCCCACCCAGGGGCCCCACAGTAGAGATACCAGTTGTCTTGTTCTGCTTCTGGAGGTGATGACTCACGAGGGAAGGGAGGGAGCCTGCAGCCCCGTCTCTCTGTAGGAACACATCCCAGGAGTCCCTGCAGCCTGGCAAGGGCCAGTAAGCCCGGTGCCTGCTGCCCTGCTTTTCAGGTGCTTCACTATTGGCCCAAATTCTTTTATGACAAAATCACTTGAGAGCTATGTCCTCCTAACTGCTCCCATGGAGTGGCCTGTGCTTCGGCTGAGTCAAGTCGCTCAGGGGATTCGGATCACCTGTAGGGGAGAGAATGCCAATAGGGAGAGTCCTGAATGATGACCTGAGTAGCTAGGAAGGAAACTTGCTACTGGTTTTTAGTAAACAATCTCTTTGTCACCATTCAGAGACTCGCCAAACGATGGGTAAGGACATAAGGTCTTTTTTTTTTTTTTTTAAGATTTTATTTATTTATTCATGAGAGACAGAGACACAGGCAGAGGGAGAAGCAGGCTCCCTGCAAGGAGCCTGATGTGGGACTCGATCCTGGGACCCCGGGATCACGCCCTGAGCTGAAGCCAGACGCTTAACCCGCTGAGCCACCCAGGCATCCCCAGGTGTGGGGGGACAGGCTTCCCCAGGAGCAGGCGACACAGGTGGGGGGCAGAGGAAGGGCATGGCCAAGCAGTAGTGATGGCCCACAGCACTAGAACACTGCGTTCTCCCTGGAAGCCTCAGAGGAAGCTTCTAAGAAGTGACATGTGGACCAGGCCTTCAAGGATGGGAAGTCCCCCAGGGAACAAGCCAAGGAGGACACTCTGGACCCAGGAAGGGTTGCAAAAATAAAAAATAAAAAACCAGAACATCCAGTTAAACTTCAGATAAACAGTAAACAGTTTTTGGTACATGTCCCAAATACTGCATGAGACACACTTATACTAAAAAACAACTGCTTGTTATTTATCTGAAATTTAAACTTACCTGAGCATCCTGAGTTTTGATTTGCTAAGTGTGGCAACCAAGAGGAGCACAGACAGAAACCGTATTTGAGGGGACAAGGAGTGATTAGGCTGCTCTAGCCACGAGGCCTTGGGCCATTGGCAGCCATGGTGACTTCGTTGGGTAGGTCCCGGCTTAGTTTAGGATTAGACCACCTAGCAGCAGAGAGCAGCACTCAGGCCACCGGCCGTAGCTGTCGCTTCAGCCCTTTCTCCCAGGACCACCTCATCGCCAGCTAGAGAAATCCAGTTTCAAGGATTCACAATTTCTCTTTTTCTTTCCCAAGCTTCTGTATCCAGCCTCTTCAGCTGGGTCAATACTCATTCACGCTATTCAGCAAGGACTCACTAAGAGCCAGTCCTGGGCTTGGTACTGGAGACACAGTGGCACGTGGAACAGACACAGCCCTTTGCCACGTGGGATTTACAGCACAGACCGTTTAAGACCTTTTCTCATAGTCTATGTGCTGAGTGGAAGTAGATAGTAAAATATGCACATGTCAACACACACCAGCTAAATTTCTCCTAGCCTCTTTTTTTTTTTTTTTTTAAGATTTTCTTTATTTATTCATAAGAGACATGGGGTAGGGGGGTTGGCACAGAGACACAGGCAGAAGGAGAAGCAGGCTCCCTGCAGGGATCCTGACATGGGACTCGATCCCAGGTCTTCAGGATCAGGCCCTGGGCTGAAGACACTGCTAAACCACTGAGCCCCCGGGCTGTCCCTTTTTTTTTTTTTTTAAATACCTATTTCAAAAAAAGGAAATCTCTGAACCAGAGACCTCCCCTGGAATTCTTTTTTAATTTTTTTTTAAGATTTTATTTATTTATTCATGAGAGAGACACACACACACACAGAGGCAGAGACACAGGCAGAGGGAGAAGCAGACTCCACGCAGGGAGCCTGACGTGAGACTCGATCCTGGGTCTCCAGGATCACGCCCTGGGCTGAAGTCAGCGCTAAGCCATCTGGGCTGCCCTTTTTTCTTTTCTTTTTTTTTTTTTTTTTTTTTGAATTCTTAAGTCCTTCTGCTTTTCCAGCATGGAGCTGAAACAACTGAGTCTCAGAATTCCCCGTAATTCCAACTCATTTGCTGGATTGGGAAACCCCTGTTAAAAGACATAGAAGAAAGGAGGCTGTCCCAGCTTCCAAATGCTAGTCTGATGAGGGACACGGAGTATATACTATAAACAAACACCCTCCACCCCCCCAGCACAAAACCACCACTAAATACAAGTATTTAGTTTGCAGCACAAATCAGTAACAACAGTAGCGTTATTTCCATCAAGGCTGATAATGGCCTCCCAGTGTCAGGCAAGGACTGTGCACTGAGCACTTCTCGTGCATGATTCCATTTTAGTCTATGCCCCAGAACAGTCTGGTAGGCTCCATACTATTCTTAGCCCCAAGGGACAGTTGAAGAAATGACAGCCCAGACGGAGTGGGTAATTTGCCCAGGTTCCAACTAGCAAGTGGCAGAGCCAGGTCTGAAGATGGGACTTCAAAACCACAGACCTCACAAACTTAACCACAACGTTAAAGACCTGGAGAGGTGGTTTGTGCCTCTGAAATCTGGAATTGCCTATTAGTAAAAGCCAATGTGCGTGCATTTTCATAAGTAGGTTTGCTTCCACACCGAGGAACTGGTCTGAGCCAACACTTTCACTGGCTAAGGACAGTAGGTGAGCCAAGAGACTTTAATTAGGTAAATCGTCTCAAGGGTGGAAATGCAAACCTTCTCTCATTGTTCATTCCTCCCCTGGACAATCACTGGTTGGAACCATCAGCATCCCAGTACCTGAGAACCTATTAGAAATGCAAATTTTCTGGCCCATCAACAACTTCCACTGAATCAGAAACTCTAAGAGTGGGCCCAGCATCTGGGTTTAACAAGCCCTTCAGGTTGTTCTGATGCTCCTTTAAGTCTGAAAATCACTATTCTAAAAGGACTTCCACTCTCCAGCAGCTGCCAAGTTTCTAGAGCCTTTGCTCTATTGATGAAGGAGCAGGGACCAGGGCTCACTGGGCCTAGCACCTGGCACATGATAGATACCTAATGAATACATTTGGATAAATGAATAAGTGGCACCCAGGGTTCCCATCTCTGTTACCACGTCAGGAGGCGCTGGGATAATCCCTTGCCTGGACTGCAATATTGGGCAGACCGAAGGCCCCCTGAAGAGAGAACATTTTACTTCCCCTTATTTCTCAGGAGGAGGAACAGAGACAGTGAGAGGGGCTCAACATGCTTCTGACCTTTGGACTTTTGAGCAGGAGGCATCCAAAGAGTTAAAAGTTACCACAGGGATAGCTGGCTTATCTGGTGTTGTGCTGATAAACCAACTCTTTGAGAAGAAAGCTCTGGCTTACAGCATTTGCTGATTCCCATGATGTAAATACCTCCACCGTGGCCCATGGATACCCAGTTGGCTCTCAGGGCCTGCTCCTGCAGATCACTGGCTCTAGCTACTTGTTTAAAACCGTAAGACTGCTTATTTTGAAAGTATAAAAGCAATACATATATTTAAATATCTGCTCAAAACTCCAAAGGTCAGAAGCTTGCAACAGTTTCTAGTTTTAGTTCCATGGCCCCAAAGAGCGAGCGTAAACCAGCATGCATTGGTTATCATCCCCAGTGTCCACTGATGCCCTGGCTTGACAGACCAGGAATCTAGCTCGTCTCTAGCACCTTCCAAACCCTGCCACCCCCACCCCGACTTGGTTATTTTCATGATATTTCACAATTCTTCCATTGGTTGCCTTTATGTCTTCAAGTAATGGTAGCAGGCACTTGTCTGGTGTTTGTTCTTAGAACAGGTGCTATTAGAGCCACTTGAGACATATTAATGGTTGAATCTTCACCACAGCCCTCTGAGGTAGGTTCTATTTTCATTCCCATTTTATGGATGAGAAAATTGAGGCACAGGGAGGTTAAGTAACTCGCCCAAGCTAGTAAAAGGCAGAGATGGGATTCAAGCCCAGACAGGGCGGCTCCAATGTCCATGCTTTTAAACCTTTCACAGAAAGGTCATATAAAGTTACTTAGCACGGTGGGCCGGCTGCAGGTGGGACAACTCTAGACACGCAGATATATCAGCAAGCCATAGACTGTTTGCTTTTGTTGCCCTTAGAAAAAGCAAGCCAGGGGAAGAGTGCTCCTGCCCTCCGGTAGACTGGGCTGGAATGATCCAGGGCCCTGCCCACCATTAGAAATAGGGCAAGTGGGAGTTCCTGAAGGCCTATGGTCAAAATATCATTTATATTTGCATATGAAGTCTCCAGGGAACTTCATGAAGCTGTGTCTACGGATGTGGACTCTCTCCCACCCATTCATCCTGTGGGCCCTTCCAAACTGGAAGGTTTGAATCCTTTTTCAATTCGGGCAAACTTTCTTCTCTTAGTTCTTTGATAATTTTTTCCTCTTTCTTTTCTCCTTCTTGGAGGTTCAGATTCTCAGATTGATTCTCTATCTCGATTTCTTCTTGGCTTATATTCTGGAAGATCGGTTCAGCGTTTTCCTCTTATATTCAGTATGTTATTTTAGCCATCACAATTTTAATTTCCAGGAACCGTTCTTCCTCTTGAATTGTTCCTTTTCCACACGAACCTATTTTTGGTTTATAGATGCAATCTATATCTTCTCAGATCACTCCGAAGTTATAAATGAGAATTATCTTAGAGTTCCCTGAATTAGCTCCGTTTCCTTTGGGGCCTGTTGTTCTGGTTTCTTATCTTGATTTTTCTACTTCCTGGTCTCTCTGTTCTTGGAAGTCAGCTCCCATTCAGCAACCATGGCACAGCCCCTTCTCTGTGCCTCTGTGTGAGACACCAGGCCTGGGGGGCTTGGGAATATGACGGCAAGTGCCTGCCCTCATGGAGCCTCCCATTTCATAATACACAGAGACAGAGTCATGAGAGATCAGATTCCCCAAGCATTGGACCATCCCATGTTTAACGTTTTGGTCTCTTGTCTGCCGGCCCCACTAGACTGTGATCAGGGGCTCATGCTTTATATATTTATCCCAAAGAGGTCCTTGGTAAAAGTTTGATACATCTTGGTTGAATGAAACTAAATTGTTATTGCTGCTATATTTACACACACACACAGAGGAATGCTGCCGAGATGTGCCAGAGGCTTCTGGAAGAGTAGGGGAGACCAGAACCAAAAGGCATTTCTCTGGAGGGTTTTGCGAGGCATGAAGATCAGAGTACCTCCAAGCCCGGTGCCACCTCACCAAGGCCGCTCACCCATCCACTCACTTCCTGAATAAACACCAGAGCCACCGTCGCCCCTTGTCTTTCCAGAAGCTACAAACTCTCACTCTCGCCTGCAGTTTCTGAGCATCCAACCGTCTGCCACCTAACGCCTGAAAACCTGCAGTTGTATCAGCATCATCCTTAGGAGGCAGGGGCAGGGATGCAGTGGCCAGGCGTTCTCGGCTGCCTGCCTTCCTCTCCCTGCCCTCCTGGGGACTTGGGCAGCTCCCTGCACGGGACAACGGGCCACAGGTCCAGGGTCTCGGTTCATTTGCTCGTGCGTGCATTCCTTCAGTTGGCCATTAACCCTTTCTTAAGGAAACCTTCTATATCAGACTTAGGGCTGGCCTCCAGAAATGTAAAAACCAAAAAAAGATATGATGCCCTCCTTACAGGTTCCAGGAGTTCACTGTCTAGAAGACTGAAGCACTTGACATTTTTCCAGGGGTGAGCAGCATGACTCTGCCTGCCTTGCCTGCCCCGGGCTCCTTCAATTTTCACTGAATTTAACCTCTGCTCCCCCTGCCTCCACACTAGGCTTCGACCTCTTTAAGTAGGTAGGTTCAAGAGATAGGCGTTGGTTGAATGAATGAATGAGGGGCACAGGCCTCGCATGGTGGGCACGGGTCCAGCTTCTTCACCCCCAGGGGACACATTGGCGACCCCCTAAGTATCATGGAATCCCACGGAGACCCGGGGGCAAGCAGAGACCAAACGGCCTGCAGCCTCCTCCCTGCAGCACCCACCCTGGGGGAGGAGCTGACTCTCGGGCCCAGGCGCCAGCGGGGAGGGCTGTGCTCGTTAAAACCCGGATCAAAGAGAACCGAGAAATGCCTGAGTCTCATTAACAAAGGGCCCAGACGGCCTGGCCCAGGGAGCAGGAGAGAGAGGAGGCTGGGGACGGGGAGGCTCAGGGTGCAAGGAGTCGCTTCTAATGAGCTTCAGGGTTAAAGAGAGACACACGTGCTAGGATTAGGGCCAGGGCCTAGACCTCGCACTGATGTCTGTTCTGAGCTGCGGCTGTGGTCTGCCTGGAGGAGGAGGCCCGGAGGAGGCCGGGGCTTCCTGGGGCTTCCTGGGGCATCCTGCCAGGCGTGGTCACAGAGCCAAGCTCAGCTGTGAAGCTGCAGCCCAGGACAGGATGACAGGGAATGCTGGAATTCCCAGTCTGCCCGCCCTCCCCCGTCACAGGTCATGCCCTTTGCTCCCCAGGTAGTGGGGATGGTTTCTCTCTGAGGAGCCAGCGGCCTCCTCTCCTGGCTCCGGTGCAGCGGGGCTGGGCTGGTGCTGCAAGGCTGGGAGCTCAGGCCAGGAATCCAGAAGCAGGGCCTTCTTCCTCCAGGATGTATGAGAGGGCTGCGGGGAGCCCCCCACTGCTGGGAGGAACCTGAGGGCCCAGTGAGCCTGCTGAGCAGAAGCCTCCCCTCTCGAGTCCCAGGGCTGCTGGGGCAAGAGCACAGGCAGGTGGGAACAGTGGGAGGACAGGAGAGGGTGCAGGTCCAGCTCTGGGGGTGCTCAAGGCTAGGACCCCAGCCCTGCGGGTGCTCAGGGACTGGTTAAGATATAGGAGTTCTGTTTGTAGGACCAAGGCTGCTGGCTTGTGCAATGTGGCCTGGGCCAAGGGGCATGGCAGGAAGGAGATCGGGTGTTGGGGTGCATGGGTGGCCCAGGGCAGAGGCTGGGATCCAGAGGCCTGGCTAGAACAAAGGTTACAAAGCCCTTCATGGGAGGCTCTTGGGAGGCCCACAGAGGGCAGATGGGTGGATTCCTGGGGCTCCTTGAAAAGCTTCTTGGGGTCTGTTTGCAAAACACCTGATAATTGGGTCTCTGGCTCATCAGGCTGGAAAGTGATCTACCTGGCTCAGGGTTAGGCATGAGGGCAGCAAGGACCAGAGTGGAGATGAAGAGATTGCTCCCCAGACCCCCAGTCCTTGTGATGGAAAGAGAAAGAGAACTGTCTTCAAGGAAAGAGCAATGAGTTGGGATTTCTTTGCATTTGCATGTTTTTCATACTCCCCCAAGAGGTCAGCTTTTCCCCTTCCCGAGCTCTGTCTCCCTGTCGCCCATCGTCCCACGTAGCCTTGTCCACACTGGGGACCGCAGGGGTGTCCAACACGACCCGAGCTCCCGGGGCAGGAGGGACAGAGTTGTCCAGTCTTGGAAACAGCAAGGGATGAGGTCCTGCGGAGCCTCCAGACACCTGCCCTGTGCGTCTGAGTGAATGTGTGTGTATAGGTGTGTGAGAGTGAGAGCGTGAACATGTGTCAGTGTCTGCGATGTGTGTGCATGACAGCAAGTGAGCTACTGTGTGATGCTGCAAGCCCGTGTGTACTGCGTGTGTTGTGTGCGTGAATGGGTATGCATGTGGTGGATGTGAGCACGTGGGGCAGCTCCCCAACCTGCCAGGCCCTGCACTCCCTCCCAGGGACCCTTTGAGTTGACCATGGCACCCTCCTTGAGCCATGGTTGATGGATGGAGAGATCAGGTTTCCAGGTCTAGCACGGGGCTCCTGGAGTGCTTTCCCCTATTCTCTGGAGAGAGAATCCTTTCTGGTTAACCAGACCAGCCTTTGTCTCCTTCCCTTGACCCCATCCCATGAGTGTGTGTGTGTGGCGGCAAGGGTACACAAGCACACCGTGTGGTCACTGCACGTGAGCCTTGGGGGACTCCACAGGGCCGACCCCAGGTGCACACATCTTGCTGTGGGCATGGGTAGCCTCTATCTCTAGATGAATATGTTCTCATCCACCGTGAGGATACGGGACATGGCTTTTGAGCCTTTGTCTGGAGCCTCGCTCCAACCGGCACACTGGACAATGGGTAGGATGTTGCCTTAAATCCGAGGGTGTTGTGTCACCCTCTTAAGAAATGAGCCCACTGCCCCGGTCACTGATGCCTCTGCTTCTCTTAGCTCCATGTGGGGTATGTTTGGGCTCTGGGGATGAAGATGGTTGGCCTACCTTCATACGTGCCAGCAATCTCCATCCCCAGAGCCCCTGACCAGCTGTTCTTCCTTTTATTTATTTTCCAGCCAGGGGCTCCCACATCCCAGAGTCTGGGTGGGCTGGCAAGATCCGGGAAGGTCTTGAGCCTCGGTGGCCCTGAAGGCTGGGTCTCTGGCAGGAGAATGGAATCCCCGCTGGATTCAGGCAAAACGGAAGGATCTCACTGGGAGTGGGTATGCTTTGGTACTGAAATAAACTCTCAGCCCTGTGAGTCGCTGGAGCCTCTGCTCAACCCCAGTGACCACATGTGGCAGAAATTAAGAGCTCAGCCTCTGGAGTCAGATTTGAGTTCAATCCTCTATCACTTATGTTGTGAGACCTTAAGTTACTTCATCCTCTGAGCCTCAGTCTCTTCATCTGTAAAACGGGAACCTCTTACATCACAGAAGTGTTGTAAGTAGTCCATCTTCAGAAGGCCCTAACAGTTGGGTGATAGAGAAGACCAGTGATTTGTGGGGACTGGTGAGGAGAGGGGCCTCTGCATCTGGAAGGCTCTAGGTAACAGAACATTCCCCATGTCCTCTCCATGGCCCCACCCCAAACACGCAGGCTGGGATGTCAGAGCCAGGAGGATCTTAGAGACCTTTCAAGGTGGTCAGCTTCTCAGCGCTGGGCTGGGACTGGAGTCCTGCCTTCCTGACTTGGTGGCACTCGTTCTGGGAAACACAACAGTGATTAGAGCATGACCGACAGATCTGGAGTCCATCAGGTCTGGCTTCAAATCCCAGCTCTACCATTCAGTCACCTTACCTCTCCAATCCTGTCCTTTCACCCCTAAAATTAAATTAACATTCATCCACACCTTGGGGTTGTGCCGACCAATACACAGTCACGTGGGGTAGCTATAGAAATTTAATAAAAATTGAAATGAATAAAATTCATGTTCTCAGTTGCACAACCACATTTCAGATGCTCAGCAGCCACACGTGGCTAGCGGACACGGTCCTGGACAGTGAAGACACAAATTGTGGTGAGTGGCTAAATGCTGCCTTGGTGGCTTGTTGTAAAACGTAAATGAGACGATGCAGATGAAGTGCATACCTTAGAGCCTGGCTCTGAAGAAAAGATGCCAGCTGTCACTGTTATTTTTTTATTTTTTATTTTTCTGAAGATCCGTTTATTTGAGAGAGAGAGAGAGAGTCGAGTAGAGGGGCAGAGAGAGAAACTCAAGCAGACTGCAAGCCGAGCACAGGGTCTGACATGGGGCTCGATCCTACTACGACCCTGAGATCACAACCCTAGCTGAAACCAAGAGTCAGACACTTAACTAACTGAGTCCCCCAGGTGCCCGCAGCTGTCGCTGTTATTATCGGAGCCTCTGCAGTGGTCTTGCTCTCACCAAGGGTGGCCTACAGGCCAGGGTGTTCCTTGGGACCAAGATGCTGGCCACAGTCTGGAAACACCACAGAATGTGAGCATAGAGGAGTAACCACCTACACATCTTGAGCCACCCTCTGACGGTGGGGACAAATCATTCAAGCTCTGTACTTCACTGACAAGGAAGCTGAGGCCCTGAGAGGTGACGTGACTTCCCCAAAGTCCGCTGACAGAGCTGAGGCCAGAGTACTGTTTCCTGACTGCTCACCCAGTGAGCCTTGCCACCTGCCCTCATTCGAGGGCACTCCGAGCCAGCGGCATCAGAATTGTCTGGTGGCTTCGTAAAAACTCAGATTCGCAGGCCCCACCTCAGGACGTGGCCTGAGGTCTGCTTTCTTACCAAGAGCTCCAGATGCTTTTGATCCTTAGCAAGTTTGGAGGCACTGAGCCCGGAGATCAGAGTCTGACTGGCTCAGGCCCCTGGTGGGGTAAACATGGCAGGGCCCGGGAGCAGTGACCTCCTCCACCCCTCACACTCCCCTGGATTGGTCTCCCCAGCGTGGTCTCCCACACTCCCCTTCCTTCCCCCTCCCTAATGCACATCAGAAATTCTCAGGGTGCCCTGGGAAAGGTGAGCAAGCGGAGACCTTTCGGCCTATTCCCATTGGACATGCCGGGGCAGCTGCTCTGGCCAAGGTGGCCCACACTGCAGCTTGAGGAGGCCTAGAAAGGGCTCAGGCCGCCATGGCAGGGTGCTCCTTAGGGACCGTTTTGGCCTGAGCACCTTGACTTTGCCTCAGGAGGGTTGGCCCAGGAGGGAGCGAGCCCATCACTCCAGCCCCGGCTGCCAAGAGCAGCCCCGACAAGACGGCTGCTGGCCAGCCCGTCAGTGTTGTTTGGCTCAGGCGGACTGCTCTCTCCAACAGGAAGGCTTTAATCTCCACAGCGGTAATCACGAGTTGAGAGGGACCAGCTTCCCATTCCAGGGAGCTCAGTGGGATTGTGCAACACAGCCCTTTGCAAGGAGAGCCCCCTTTCATCTGAGCACACCAAGTGTCTTGTTATCCATGTGGCCTGGGAACAGAGCGAGCACTTGTCGGCATCTGTTCCCTGTGTACGTGCAGTTTAGCTGTGGCTCTGGGAATTGATGAGCAAAACAGGATTTGGGCGGGGGAGAGGTGCTTAGGCTGCGGGGTGGGGGGTGTGTATCTGGATGGCCCATAATCATCTGGGGCGGGCACTTTCTAGAATGTCTCCCTCCTCTCCACAACTAGCTTCAGACACTCCACATGCCAGTGGGGGAACCTCCCAAGAAAGGAGGCCCCCTTGGGATGGGGAAGAACTGTGTCTCCTTCTTCCTCCGTTCAGGGCTCAGTAGGTTTCCACAGGGGGCTCTTTGCAGGCCTCAGCCCCTCTGTCTCTTCCCCCCAAAGGAGACTCTCATCTGGCTGAAGCTGAGGAGAGGGGAGGTCAGGCTCGGGGGGCTCGGACACCTGCTCCCCGGAGAAACTGACCCGGAGCATATGTGTATACGGTTAAATGACCCCTGGAGCTATAGTCACTCACTCATTCACTCACTCACTCATGTATTCACTCAACGCACCTTTAACCAAGGGCTGCTGACGTGTTCTGGCCTCCGGGAAAGAGCTGCACGCAAGACACAGAGCCCTTGCTCTGTGGAGTTTATATTCTTGAGAGGGAGGCTGAGATTGGAAATAAATAAGCAGGTTAATACCTAATCAAGAGAAGGGCTATGAAAACTGAAGAGAGAGCGAGGACAAGGGGAGGAAGGGTAATTTCTGATTGGGCGGTTGGGGCACTGGGCTCAGGAAGCATCATCTTCTTCTACCTCTAGCCTGGTGTTAAAAACGTCCTGGATGCCCTCCCTGCTCTCAGACGTCAGAGGTTAAAATACCCGTCGAGGGGGTCCCTGGGTGGCTCAGCGGTTTAGCGCCTGCCTTTGGCCCAGGGCATGATCCTGGAGTCCCAGGATCGAGTCCCACGTCGGGCTCCCGACATGGAGTCTGCTTCTCCCTCTGCCTGTGTCTCGGCCTCTCTCTCTATGTCTATCATAAATAAATAAATAAACAGATAAATAAATAAATAAACAAATAAATAAATAAATAAATAAATAAATAAATCTTAAAAAAAATAATACCCGTCGAGACCCCTGCCATGTCCCCTCAGTACCCACGCGGTGGACGACTTCCCTGGGAGTTGAATAGTCCCGTATCTGACTTAATCAACCACAAACCATGGGACTCGTGTGATATGATAAAAATGGGCAGGCTGATGTCATCTCCGGTCCCTGAACGGTTCTACTGCACTCAGACCTGCAGCTGACAGTGGTTCTGCTCACATCACTACGGGCTTGGTCTCCAGAAGTGTCCCCTTTAAGGCCCCTCTTCCTGACTTTCACTTTCCCGAACCGACAGCTTGGATGGGCCCTGCCTGGTGCCCCCCCTTTTGGGAGGGGGGAGGTGCCAGGGTAGCCTTGGTGAGAAGAGGAGGTCTGCCTGCGGCCTGTCCTCCACGACTGACACGGGCACCCCCACACCGAGAGGGGCTCAGCCAGGGCACGCAGGGCCAGTCCTTCCCTAGGCGGGTGGCGGGTGCCGTGGGTTTAAAGGCAGGGAGATGACAGGAATCCCTGCTGCCCTGTGACCCGGAGGGACCCAGTTTGGGAGTGAGGCAGGACCCAGACCCAAGCCATGGCCCTGCTGCTTCCTGGGCTGCCTCAGCCCCTCTGAGCCTCAGTTTCCCCCACTGTAAAAGGAGGATCTTTACCGTGCACGAGCCCCTGACGTGTGATAGACACCTGATGCATGACACTGGCCGTGGCTCCCCGGGCCAACAGCTTAATCTCACTCAGCTTTGATTGTTTTGGTCTTCCTGACTGCTCACCCAGTGAGCCTTGCCACCTGCCCGATGTGGGACTTGATCCTGGGACTCCAGGATCACGCCCTGGGCCGAAGGCAGGCGCTAAACTGCTGAGCCACCCAGGTGTCCCAGCTTTGATTCTTCATCTGTGAAAGCGAGATGTCAATATATTGTCCTCCGGGGGGGTTACGTGAGGGTGAAGTGACGCGTGTAAAGTCGCCTGCCACGGGGCCTGGGGCTCAATAGCGTGTGTCTAATCGACCCTGGGAGCCCGTCCCAGCGTGAGCCAGCAGGTAGGCAGGTGCGCTGAGGGGCAGCCTACTGGAGGCCTCTCCGCTGCAGAGGACGGGCCCTCCTCCCTGGCCACTGGCTTAGTCAGTGAAGGGAAAGTGAGGGAGGGGAAGTGAGGGAAAGGACTTTCTGGGTACTTTTGCTGATTTCAGTTTTGGTTTCAGGATTGGAACCAACTTCAGGAATGCACCAGCTGACAGAGCTCATAACCAAGGGAGGGCCGCGTGGTGCCAGGCCAGAGGTTAGAGGAAAGTGCAGCCTCATGGCCTCTACTTCCCCTGCAGGAGAGATAGTTCTGCTTCTCCAGGTTCACCATTAGCCTTTCCATCTGCTGACTCATTCTCACACACAGCTCCAGCCCCGGAAAGCTGAGCATGTGGAAGGAGGCCTATTAATAGCCTTTTCCTGGGACACTCATCCTGACTTTTCCTAAGACGGTTGGAACGCAAGCGCTGATGCCTACCCTGGTTCTTCTCCCCACCCCGCCACCACTCCCCTCATGGAGACTGAGAAGGAAGAGTTCTGGGCACCGGGTAGTGCCCAGAAGGCTCTGGAGTTTCCATTCTGTCACTTTCAGATTTGTTGGGATTTCAAAATGGAGGCCTGCTGATTTTGGTCAGCGAGCAAGGCCGTAGGGGGGCTCTTTCTATAGTGACCCCGGAGGGTTCCACTAGGGGCCCCACATAGCTTGAGAGGGGAAGCTGCAACAAGAGGGAAGGAGGATATAGAACAAATCCCGGAAAATGTCCCGAGGCCCAGTGGAGGGCAGAAAGCCTGCGCGGAGGGAAGCAGCTGGGCCAGCCAGCATGGCTGGGCTTGTGCGGCAAGAGGTTTGGGGGTCCCTGGGCTCCTGCCCACTCCGGGGTACAATTGAACCTGGCCTGCAGTCCACAGAGCAGAGAAGGCACCTGGACTGTATGCAGTGTGCAGCCATGGCGCCGGCCGCTGCCTCCATGACCACAGCCCACACAGAACACCCTGCTCTGGTGCATCATCCACCACAGTAAAGAAGGACGGTCCAGTGGAAGAGAAGCCGTGACAGGACAGATTGAGGCCCCCTGAGCAGAGGTGAAGAGATACTAGGTGGTCCAGGTTCTTGGACATCACACTGGGGAAGTGGCCTGCACCGTCCCTGTGGGGGCCTTGTGTACAGGTGGGTGAAGAAGGGGCAGCTTCATGTAGCACAGAGCACTGGTTTTTTGTTTTTATTTTATTTCAGTTTTACTGCTTATAAGTTATGTGACCTTGGTCAAGAGATGACCCTCTCTGGGCCTCAGTTTCCTCCACTGCATAAAGGTAGGATTAGGGGCCCCTGGGTGGCTCAGCAGTTGAGCACCTGCCTTCAGTTCAGGTCGTGATCCCGGGGTCCTGGGATCCAGTCCCACATCGGGCTCCTTGCAGGAGCCTGCTTCTCCCTCTGCCTGTGTCTCTGCCTCTCTCTCTGTGTCTCTCATGAATAAATAAACAAAATCTTTAAAAAAAAAAAAAGATAGCATTAGACAAGATGAGTTCGAAGGTCTCTTCCAGTCCTGACCTTCATAGCTAACACCATGTGCCTATTCAGAAGATGTGGCTTGTACGGGACAAAAGAGAAAAACAGCTAAGAGGAAGAAGGGTCGAGAACGACCCCTGGACGGGCCAATGCCCGCGTGCCACTATATGCCCATGTCCAGAGCTTATGTCCCTCTGCCATCGCCACCATGCCCAAGAGAAAGGCTGAAGGGAATGCTAAAGGAGATAAAGCCAAGGTGAAGGATGAGCCACAGAGATCTGCAAGGTTATCTGCTAAACCTGCTCCTCCAAAGCCAGAGCCCAAGCCTAAAAAGGCCCCTGCAAAGAAGGGAGAGAAGGTACCCAAAGGGAAAAAGGGGAAAGCTGATGCTGGCAAGGATGGAAATAACCCTGCAGAAAATGGAGAGGCCCAAACACACCAGGCACAGAAAGCTGAAGGTGCTGAGTGAAGTAAGTCAGTCGGAGAAGGACAAACATTATATGTTCTCATTCATTTGGGGAATATAAATAATAGTGAAAGGGAATATAAGGGAAGGGGGAAGAAATGTGTGGGAAATATCAGAAAGGGAGACAGAACGTAAAGACTGCTAACTCTGGGAAACGAACTAGGGGTGGTAGAGGGGGAGGAGGGCGGGGGGTGGGAGTGATTGGGTGACGGGCACTGGGGGTTATTCTGTATGTTAGTAAATTGAACACCAATAAAAAATTTAAAAAAAAAAAGAAAAAAAAAGGAAAAAAAAAAGAAGTAAATACTGTGTTACCTTCACACATATTAAGAAATAAACTATAATAAGAGCCACAGAAAAAAAAAAAAAGAAAGCTGAAGGTGCTGGAGATGCCAAGTGAAGTGTGTACATTTTTGGTAACTGTGTACTTCTGGTGACTGTACAGTTTGAAATACTATTTTTTATCAAGTTTTATAAAAATGCAGAATTTTGTTTTACTTTCTTTTTTTTAAAGCTATGTTGTTAGCACACGGAACACTTCTTTGTTGTTTTGGGGGAGGGCCATACATCACTAATAGAGTATCTCTGAAGCTAGATTGATAACAAGGGGAAAAAACACCTTTCCCTTCTAGTTTTGAGAAACTTCCTCTTGGGTCCCAGGAGGAGGGATTCCTTGATGTTAACAACACATGAGCCACCTTGGTGGTGTGGAAAAACTAAAATTCATTTTTTTTTAACGTCCTCTTCTCCATCTCTGCCTTCAACATAGACTTGACTCCCTTAAACCCAGAGACCTGTTGGAACCTGACCCCATGAAATGGTTCCCAATATGTCAGGCAACCTGGACTTTACAGTGTCTCCACTGAGATGGCATCCCTCAAAAGAGTTCCTTTTTTTAGCTTGTGGGTCTTCAGATTGATAATATTGCCATTTTCATTTCATTTTATGAAAGTCAGGGTCAGCTTGTGAAAAGTTGTTAAACACCATGCTGAATGTAAACGGTCAGCCCTCACTCTAAACTTCCCTGGTCAGAGCATCGCATGAAGACTTCATTGGGTTTTATAGTGGCTCTCTGATTTTGGTAGTCCATTGAAGAAGGGAGTTTGAAAGCTGTATGCTGTTAATGATCGTCCGCCCATGTCCTGCCTGAAATACCATGATTGCTTATGAAAAGTATCTTTAATAAAGCTGGATACAGTTTGGCTTGGAAAAAAAGAAAGAAAGAAAGAAAGAAAGAAAGAAAGAAAGAAAGAAAGAAAGAAAGAAAGAAAGAAAGAAAGAAAGAAAGAAAGAAAGAAAGAAAGAAAGAAAGAAAGAAAGAAAGAAAGAAAGAAAGAAAGAAAGAAAGAAAGAAAGAAAGAAAGAAAAGAGAAAAACAGCTAAGAGAGTCCACAGGGGACCAAGAAGGGAGCGCGTTGGGGTTCTCTCCCTCTTTCCCTCTCCCGTCCCTTTCATTAGAAAAGCCTCCCCTGGGACCCCTGGGTGGTGCAGCGGCTGAGCGTCTGCCTTCAGCCCAGGGTGTGATCCCGGAGTCTTGGGATCGAATCCCACATCGGACTCCTGCATGGGATCTGCTTCTTCCTCTGCCTATGTCTCTGTCTTTCTCATGAATAAATAAATAAAATCTTTAAAAAATAAAAAGGTTTAAAGAAAAGCCTCCCCATGTCCCCTCCCGCCCCCCACCTCGCTGGGGGTCCCTGCTGCAGGGGGAAGCAGAGTCCAGGGTGAAGCTTTTCTGGGCCTGAGAGGAGCCTCTGCCATCAGGCTCCAGCTGAGGCTGCTCCTCCTCCATCCCTGCTCTAAGCCTCCAGGGCTTCCCTTTTCTTCTTGGGGCTCTACCTCCTGGGGGGGTGCTGGGAGGACCCTGAAGGAAGAGTTTGTGGGGAACGAGCAGGAAACTTGGCCTGCTGGGACAGGGGTGCTGGGAAGAGAGGCAGAGAAGGGGGGAGGCCTTGACAGAGAAAGTAGGTGCTCCCCTCACTTCACCCCCAACACCAGCAAGACCTGCGTGGCCCCAAATGTCTTCTGCCTTCTTCTGTCCATCTTTAAAGTGAGCAAACCTGCCCTTTCTGCTCAGGACGGGGTTGGGGACATTCACACAGCCCTTAGCCTGTTGCTTCACTAGCCCTAGCAACAGGGAGGTGCAGTCACCCTGTTGGGGGAGTGTCACTGGGGACAAAAAATTGACTGTTGGGGGTGCGAAGAGCCCTGACCCAGCTCCAGGATACTTCTACATAATTTTGGGGGGGAATCCGGGTGGGGACAAGCCTCCTCTGCCCCCCTGAGCTCGGCAAGAAGGGAAGATGGAAACAGCTGACATGATTTCCCGGCTGGCGCTCCCGCCCGCACGTCTGTCTAACAGTTGCTCAAGCCCCCAGAAGCCACCTTGCACACGGCCCCTGGATCCAGATTTCCGCAAAGCAGTGCCAGGGAACCATGGGGGAAGGGAGGGGCATCTGGCTAATGAACTCGCTTTGAGCCAAGAGGGAGTTTTGGGTTTGAAAATGGAGTGTCTTTTGCTCTGTGACTATTCCTCTGGCATTCACTTGCCAACTGTGAAAGAGAGGCTTTTGGCCAAAGAGCAGGTCTTCCTGGAACAAATAGACCAGTGAGAACTAACCCAGCACAAAGAAAGAGTATTTTTCCTTTTCGGCAGGGTATCCACAATTACAATAAACATGTAGCGAGCACCAGCTGGAGGGGAGCCATGTGCTAGGAGGACAGATTCTGGAATCAGACTGGCTGGTTCCAATGAGGATCCTCTGACTGCAGGTGTGACGTGGCCTCGACTTCCTCATCTGTAAATGGAGGTAAGAGTGAGGCTTAGACTGAGGGTCTTTTTTTTTTCTAATAAAGCAGTTGGAACTGTACCTGGTACACGGTGAATGCTCAGTGGCTATTTAACTGTTGTTCTCATGTAGCACAGAGCACCGGTTGATACTAATTCTGATAACTGGATCGGCAGTTACTAGATATAACTGATATATTGATAACTATTGTCATTTTATTATAGACATTTAGGACCTTCACTTCTACTGTTAAAGACATTTATAATCTAGTTAAATGGATAAGCAACAAGCACATGCAAATTTAGGTGATAAATAACACTTTATATAATCTAGTACAGCGGCACACAAATGGGGTATAGGATTGATGGCCAAATGGGTGGTACTGCTTCCTGAAAGGCCAGACCGGTCCTGCCGGGCCCACAGTCCATTTCTAGATGGCCAAGACTTCCTTCCCTCCATCCTGTGGAAGGGACAGACTGATGGAGACTACACAAGCCACCACCAGACCACAGGTGCTTGGATGGGGGATGAAGACTTGGCCTAGTGACAGGCCCTACCATTGGACAACCAGGGATTGGGCCCATGGAGAAAACGAGACACAGGCTGAGGGAGAAAAAGCTGAAAAGGACATCCTGAGGCAGAAGTGAGGACATGGGGGCACGTGTACCCCGACATTACAAGAACACAACAGTGATTGAGAGGCTGCCATTCACAGAGACGGGACCCAAGGAGACACAGATCAGAAAACAGCACGCAGAGGCAACCAGGAGGCTCCTGAGGAGAGATGAGAAGGAGCAAGCCTGGGAGCTGCCTCAGGAACTCCTGAACGACCTTCTAAAGGAACTTAAGTCAGTCTGACTCTTGGGACCGAGAAAGTGGGGCTGTAGTTCGGAGAAGGAAGGGACCACGGGGCTGTATCAGCCCGAGGAGAGGACACAGGTTCTTGTCTGGGAGGCCAGGAGGACGTTAAAGGGGCAGAGGGGCTGGAGGAAGGAGCACCCAGAGGACAGTCATGGTGCTGGAAAGGCATGAGGAGTATCTGAGGAGATGCGAGTAGACTGGTTGGTTGGAGCCAATGATTGGGTCAGAATTTGGAAATATGCAGAAAGATAACTCGTTGTATCAGGATGATATCAATGGCCACTATCAATGGAAATCCAACCAAACTCAATTTAAATTCTAATGGGAACAGACTGGTTCGAGTTTGGGAAAAGTCAGCAGGTGCAGCAGAGTTCAGTAGAAGCCCAATCCAGAGTTCAAAGGCCACACAGCAAGGACCTTGCATTTATGCCTTTTTTGAAGGAAGCATCATCCTAGACCCACTGGCCTGGCTTTAGGTCAATCTGCCAAATGACCAGTGTGCCAAAAACATCATTTAAGAAATATTCTTTTTTAAAACAGTCAATGAAAATGCATATATTTTTAATTTGATTCAGAAACTGGCTTTTAGCTAATTGACTTTCTGAAAATTGTTTTTAGGCAAATTGCCCTGTTTTCAGCTATTCTTGGAAATGCAGATGGCTGGTAGCAGCCCCTAGGCTATTCGCTTCTCTATTCAGGTTCCAGAGGAGAAAGAGCCTCTGTGCCCCGGTCTGACCAGCACAAGTCCTGCGGTCCACTTTGGTGGGTCAGCTGGGCTCACATGCCATCCCTTGAGCCAATGACACTGGCCTGGAGAATGTGCTGGCTGGTGCGGACCTAGTTCAGAGGCTTTTAATGAAGCAGTCACTAGGGCCAGGGTGATGGCTTATGCCAGTTGAGCCCTGCTCTTGAGGCTAGGGGTAGATAAAATCATACTAGGGTGCATGACTGGGAGACTTACTTGATGGAAAGACCTTGGAGGTCACAGGTGTTGAGAAGGCAATAAGCAACACTGCTTACAGCTGGGGACAGTCTTGAGCAGCCAGCCAAAGGGATCCGACTTCATTCTCTCGACAGCAAAGTGAAATGGGAGACTCTCAGATCTGTGATATAACCTCATGAGGTGGTATTTTAGGAAGATAAGTGTGACTTTAGAATGGATTGGAGGAGCGGCCGGTCGGGCAAGCCGGGGGGGTTATTATAGAATGTGAGAGGCTGGCCAGTAAGGACTGAACTATGAGCCAGGGAACCAGAGTGAAAAGGGAAAGGGGGGGGGGGCACTAGAAAGAATCCCAAAAGAGGAAGTAATAGGAATTTATGTCATATTAGACACTAAGGAAGTGGGTGGATGGTGGCCAAGGGAGGAGTAAAAAATGACCCCAAGGCCTCTGACCCGGGTGAAAATTCAGAATATCTACCCCACTCTTTAACTGCCTTCTCTGAAAGCCATCCCTTCACTCATAGGAAAGGGTCCCTGTCCTGGCACCCCATGGTGTGGGCAGCCTGGCACTCTTCTCACTTCTGGGAATGGACCCCTCCCTCCTTCTGGGCACCCCCACTCCCCACCCCTCCATGGTTATCGTGAAGCCACCGTGCCAATGCACAACCCTGTCTAGGGGCACCTGACCCAAGATGGGCCAATGAGAACTCTTCCTCAACTTGGCAGTAGAACTGAAAATTAGATGTCTGTCTCTCTCTGGGAGGTTAAAGATGGGATTGGCACAGCTGGTGACGTGCTACTGGCCTCATTCTTCCACATGGGCCAAGGAGCAGAGGAAGCCAGTGTGCACGATACGGAGAATGTAACAGATGGCAGGTATGGGGTCCGAGGGTGAGCCCCAGAGCAGCTGCCAGGAGCCCTGAAGGCTGTCAGCTCTCTGCATGTACTTCCTGTTTGTGGGTCTTGCCAGACACCCTCTGGCTTCTCCATATACAATTTAAGCAACTATTTCTGAAGTGAGGAAGTCGGGAATAGTTGCTGATTCTAAAGAGAAATTTTATCATGTTGGAATGTATTTGTATTGCCAGTGAATTCATTGTAGGTATTCAAGCTGGACCATCACTTAGAGATGTCATAAGGGAATGCCAACACTTGGTGAGCAGACTCTTAAGAAGGAGGCCATGGGACAGGGTGAGAGCTCCCAGAGAGAAAGAGCAGAGAGAAGTTCAGAGGAAACTTGCAGAGATTTATAGATTAGAAGGTGTAAGGGGACCCGGCAGAGAGAGAGAGTGGTTTACCAGAGAGCTAGGAGAGCGGAGATGGAACGTCCAAAGAATCCAAGGGAGGGGCCAATTCAAGGATCTTAACCAACAAGGAAATATGGGGGACTTCGGGCAGGCTGTGGAGTTGACTGATTCAGCAGCTCGGTGATGTTACTGGGAACCACGTTCTGTCCACTTCTCTGCTCTGCCGCACTGGGCACCCACTGGGCACCGGCTCCAACCAAGAGTTGACTCCTCCCTTGGCTGAGTAACCAGAATGGTGGAAGAGAGTGACCTGCTCTTTAGCTGAGGACACTAAGCTTCTCTCTGCAATCCGACTGGGCCACTTTAGATCATGTGCACACCCCCAGCCCAGTAAGACTCACCAGATAAAATGCCTGATTGGCTTAGACCAACGGGGAGTGGCTTCTTAAAACAGGGGGTGGGGGTGGGAAGGGGTGGGATCAGCATCCCCTGAAGCCTCTGACACTGCAGTGTCTGGCTGCTGGACCTGAGGCTCCAGGGAACTTACTGGGGGTGCTGTTGGGGAGGACGAAGGGGGATCAGAAGCATTGGAGGCAGTGAAGAGCCACAAGATCCACAAGGCCTGTTTGCACTGGCCCTGCCTCACTGCTTTTTCTCTGTGTGCTTTGTAAAGTTCCCCGAATGTACTAGGTTCCTTTCTCCCTCATGTTCTTCTCATACGCTGATCCCTCTGTGGGGAATAGTCTCCATATTTGTGGCCTAATTCCTATTCCTGTAGCAAGTCTCACTTAACTGACATTCCTAAAGAGAACTGTCCAATCCTCCTAAACTAAATGAACCCCCCTCCCACTTGTGTCCCTATTGGAATCTAATTTCAAGTTGTAATTATGTTTATATTGTGTTCATTTGTCGCTCTGTGGGGGCGGAGGCCATGTTTGTTCCGCTCACCAATGAGTCCTGAGAGGTTGGCACACAGCAGATGCTCAAGAAATATTTAATGAATGGATGAATTAGATAGTTTACCCACTTCTTTTTCTCACACCTGAGACATCTTTGGAGTTTACTTGAGTGCAAATATTTCTACAAAACAATATCTCTTCTAAAAGAATGATGACTTTAAATGATTATAAATAACTAGGGATGCTTTGAAAGCTTATGGAGTCCAAGCAATGGAACCTTTTATTTTTATTTATTTTTATTATTTTTTGGACTATTTTTTTTAAAATCATATACTTTTGTCATGTTCTAGTAATTATGCTTCATGTCAGTTATATAAATAAAGAAAAGGCAAGAAAAATATTGAACAAGTCCAATGCTGTTTTTTTCCACTCCCTACTTCATTAGTTAATTGCATTATCAAACATTTATTGAAAGCCTCCTCTGCTCCTGCCATTGGGCTGGGCTCTAAGACTTGGTCCTGTGTCATGAAAGTTTACATCAGGATCATTGTATCTGCTAAGGCAGGAACTGAATGAATACATCTTAAGAACCTTTTTTTTTTTTTACTACAAATTTGAAACAATACATTTTTCTGGTTAACCTTTAGATAATCCAATTAACTTTTATTACCAGGACATTCTAGCCTGCTTTGCTAGTCAGAGTTTCTACACAAGAGGAGTTTAAGGGCCAGCGGTCTGTTAGGAAGGGATGCTGGAAGCTTGTCTTGCAATCATGTTTACACAGCAAGTACGCTGTTTCTGCTCAGATTGTATGGCTATTTGGCATGGCTAGAGGCAGCATTGGAAATTATAGGATAATTAAATCATTGCCTCCTCCCAACCACCCCATGGAGCTGCCATTGATCCCAGTTAACTGAAGCATAATTGTATTTTGTTTATTAGACTTTCAGATATCTCGGGCTTCAAAATGCACTGAGATCTCGAAAAGAAACGTTCTTTTTTTTTTTTTAAGATCTTATTTATTTATTAATGAGAGACACAGAGAGAGAGAGAGGCAGAGACACAGGCAGAGGGAGGAGCAGGCTCCATGCAGGGAGCCTAACGTGGGACTCGATTCCGGGTCTCCAGGATCACACCCTGAGCCAAAGGCAGGCGCCAAACCACTGAGCCACCAGGGCTGCCCGAAAAGAAACTTTCAAAGGGAGAAAGTAACAGTGGTCTTCTCTGATAAGTTGTTTATCAATTAATTTTCCTTTTGCCCTATCCTTGTCTCCCAGAGGGAGAAATGGGTGAGAAATTGACTCTCAGGGTTGATGTCCATAACGGGCTTTCAGATAGAGAATATTTAGGAGGTGGGGGAGTTTTTGACCTTTAAAAGAAGAAGAAGAAGAAGAAGAAGAAGGAGGAGGAGGAGGAGGAGGAGGAGGAGGAGGAGGAGGAGGAGGAGGAGAGAAGAAGAAGAAGAAGAAGAAGAAGAAGAAGAAGAAGAAGAAGAAGAAGAAGAAGAAGAAGAAAGAGGAGGAGGAGGAGGGAGAAGAGAAGAGGAGGAGAAGAAGAAGGAAAATATGGTTAGAATGCCAAGTTAAAAATCTGTAAGTTGGTAATACGGAAGTACATATTTACCTACTTTATAGGGACATCACGGCATCAAAATCGAGGAATGTGCTATGAAAATACAAAGGATGTAACTTAATAGCTTCCAAATGGCCTTTCTTGTTTTATTATCACCCATCTACTCCTCATGCATTGAAAAAAAAAACTTGTTCATATTTATCCTTCTCACTTATGCTGAACGAACATATTTCAGTCAAGGAAAGCAAAACTAGACAGGTCTGGTTTAATTGCACAATCGGATATTAATATACTGTTTTTGAAGATAAATGCTTTATGACCTCAGAATGAATCAGCTCTTGGGGCAAGAAGACATTCAGTGCAGTAGGCGGGACGCCTGCCGGTTGCTGTACATGGTGTGCTTGCAACACCGTGGGGCTGGGCTTCACGGTCGCACATGTATGTGCCATAGACAAGCGAGGTTAGCACAGATGTGCAAACTTGGACTTCATTCCCTTTCTCCTTCCTAAATTCTGCTCAGGAAGCTCAGTTTTGTGGTGATGCAATCCTACTGGGTGAAAACTCATAATGATAATGACACTCCTAATAATAGCTAACATTTATTGTGCACTTATCACGGGACCAGACGCAGGGCTAAATGTTTCCGTCCTCATCTTTGGAGCTGGCCCAATATCATTAGGAGGTATATTTTATCATCTTGCCATTTTCCAAAATTGTTTGCAGATGAGGACAAGAGCAGAGAGCCATTCAGTCATTTGCCCAAGATCACGCAACTGGATTTTATTTTATTTTATTAAAATATTTTATTTTTATTCATGAGACAGAGAGAGAGAGGCAGAGACACAGGCAGAGGGAGAAACAAGCTCCATGCAGGTCTCCAGGATCACACCCTGAGCCAAAGGCAGGTGCTAAACCACTGAGCCACCCAGGGATCCCACAACTGGATTTTAAATCTAAGTGTACCTGGCTCGGAAGAGGAGCCTCTGAGAAACCAGAGAGCTGAGCTTTCAGAGTCTTGCCCTTGAGGCCCTGTGCCTAGTTCTGTGTCATAATTTTATGTTCTTTTTCTTTTCTTTTCTTTTCTTTTTTTTCGATTCATTTATTCATTTGAGAGAGAGAGAGAGAGAGAGCATGAGTGGAAAGGAAAGGCAGAAGGAAAGGGATTAAAATCGGTAAAATTATCGAAACATTCCATACTCCCCACTGAGCAAGAAAACTGGTATGGGACTCGATCCCAAGACCCTGAGATCATGACCTGAGCTCAAGGCAGGCATCATTTAACCACTGAGCCACACAGGCACCCTCTCTTAAAGAGGCCCCCAAACTGTGTTAGCTGTAGTCTCCATAAAATCTGGATTCCTCCTGGCTTGACAGCAGAGCCTTCATCCTTAATCTCCAAAGCATGGTTCCTGATCTACCATAAATGATGACCTGAATGACAGGAACTGTCTTATTTCCAGTGCAAAGTAGGTGCTCAATTCAACTTAGCTAGAAATGGAAGATGACTGAAGAAATGTCCTACTTGGAAGTCATGCTGTAGATGGATCACCATTGTATGGCGTAGGTCAAAAAGCTGGGAAGCCAGAGCACCTCGTGAGCCCTTAAAAGGAACAGGTTCTTCCCTGACATAGGGCACAGAGTAGGGGCTGAACTTTGCCCCGTGTGAAAGAGTGACGGCATCCTTCTGCATACCATTTTACTCTTGGCAAACCAGGGAGGATGCCATGTGGGTGAATTTGCAGGGACTTCCTCTTTGCAGGCACTTCCATGAGAGACACCTCATTTCACTGGGCTTATCCAATTAACAAAGGGAGACAAACAAATTAAAAGGAAGTCCCCGAGGTGGCTGAGACGCACTGTGCCTAAGTGGATAAACAACGTAATTGGAATCGCCTACCCTGATGAAAGCCCTGCCCAGGGCTGGCTGTGAACGAGTAGTTCTGGTTTTGCAAGAGTGTGCTAGCGTCGTTTCAAGGAAAGGCTAAGAGGAAATGTGTTTAAAATGTGTTTAAAACAAGTTTTTGGTTAGACATGCAGATGGTGAGGATTGATACATATTGGAAGTAACTATTGAAGGAAGTTGGAGAGCCGTATGTCTTCATGCCTGTATGTAAGCTTGTCTCCAAGACAAGACTGGAAATTCCAGCATCCTAATGGGATCCATTTACCCCAAAATCACCCTGAACTATGTGCCAGAATGAGAAGATTCTAGAGGGTGGACTGCTCTTGAGAACAACAGTAGTGTTTCCCAGGATCACCTGTGATTTTCTGGTGACCTGAGGCCACGGACCTCTGCCCACTGGTTTCATGTGAGAGTGCTCGCCTGACTCAGAGGAATTTGGCCCCCCTGGGTCTTGATGCCTTGTGTACTAAAGAAACAGGGGTCCCTGGGTGGCTCAGTGGTTTGGCGACTGCCTTCAGCCCAGGGCATGATCCTGGAGTCTTGGGATTGAGTCCCACGTCGGGCTCCCTGCATGGAGCCTGCTTCTACCTCTGCCTGTGTCTCTGCCTCTCTTTCTTTCTCTCTCTCTGTGTCTTTCGTGAATAAATAAATAGAAACTTTAAAAAATAAACAAACAAGCAAACAAACCACTTGGTCCTAAATCAATTGAAGCTACAAACTACTTGCCCTTGCCTGTAAAGGAAGGATTAGCAAAATCACAAAATATCAGATACTTGAGCTGCTCACAATTCAGTTTTAGGAACTTCTTGTCTTGTTAAAAAGTATCATGACTTAAAAATAGGCGACTTTCTACACAGATTAATCAACAAATTTCATGCAACTCCACTTAAATATTCTAAAGAGAAGATGATGAAGGGTGATAACGTCATGAGACAGCCGCTTTCCTTTCCCTATTCATACACATTATGAACGTTCAGATATATCTGTGGTCGTTAAAAGTATGCACCAGATGGGATGCCTGGGTGGCTCAGTGGTTGGGCATCCGCCTTTGGCTCAGGCCATGATCCCAGTGTCCTGGGGTCGAGTCCCATTGGGTTTCCTGCGAGGAGCCTGCTTCTCCCTCTGCCTATTTCTCTACCTCTCTCTGTGTCTCTCATGAATAAATAAATAAAATTTTTTTTAAAAAGTATGCACCAGAAATTCCACCTCTAGGTAATCATCTAAGTGAAATGAAGACCTAGGTTCACTCAAACACCGAATATTTACAGCACTTTGAGTCATCATCACCAGAAGCTGGAAGCCACTCAAATGTCCCACAGCCCGGAAATGAATAAAGAAACCGTGGCACATTCATGCAGTGGAATGCTGGTCAGCAGTAAAAGGGAAGGAACCGTTGGCCCAGGCGACAACACGGATGGATCTTAAGGACGTTACGCTGAGTGAAAGAAGCCAGACTCCAAAGGCTGCATACTCTATGATTCCATTTGTATAATATCTAGGAAAGGTGAAATAATAATTGGTGCCAGGGGTTAGAAGACAGAGGAGATCTGACTGCACAGAGGCAGCATTTGGGAAAAATTAGTCTATGAACTAAAAAATGAAATAAAGTAAGCAAGTGTTACACGAGCACAAGTATAGACAGATCGAAGGGACATCAGAGAAAGCTAGAATGAAGTATGTATTGTTCATTAGTTTTGCTAAAGCTGGCATTTTCAAATCCTTGGGGGGGAAGATGCATTATGTAATAAATGGTGTCGGGAAAACTGGTCTTTATCATTCTAAAAGATACCTGCTTAAATCAAAACAAATTCTAAAAGGATTAAAGACTTAAGTGGGAACAACAACAAAAAAGGAGACTGGCAGAGGAAAATACAGATGTTTAAAATTAATCTTAGAGTGAGGAAGGACTTTTTAAGGATGATTCAAAAGATAGAAACCAGAAAGGGAAAAAAAAAATTGCTTTGACTGGATAGAACATCTTAAAAACTCAGTACAACAAAGAATAATTATAAACAAGTCAATAGGCAAATGACAAAGTGGGAAAAACATCTGCAACATGGATAATGGGTGAAGATATGTGTAGTGGCTGCTGGGATGTGCCAATCAGGTCCTACCTTCAGTGTTGAGGTCAACCCCCCAGTTGTCAGGTCAGGTGTGTGGGTGTCTTCGGAGCTCACAGCTGGGCTCCTCTTCTCCTCAACTATTCATACCCAAGAAGAGTCACTCTACCTGGTCATCCCCAATCCCTGGGGATAACCCTCATCCAGTGACCTGTCACTAAAGGGTTATAAAAGGCCCCCCTCTTGCCTCAATGCAGATCTATGAAGGGTCTGCTCCATTAGCTCCACGGCTCCCCATGGAATCAGCTGACTGAGGTCTTTAGCCCAATCCTGCTTTTTTTCACTCCTTCTTAGGTATTGATCCCAAGACCACTCCCCATGATAATTTGTCTGAGTCTATTTCTGGAGAACTCAACCTAAGATAATATCCTTAATATGTAAAGAATGTTAATGAATCAACAATAAAATTTAAAAATTAGCAAAAGACAAAAACAGCCCATTTCGGTATGCATCATAATTAAAATTACCTGTACCTTTTGTCACAGAAAGTGCACTTCTGGAATTTGTCATAGAGAAATACTCTCACAAGTATTTAAGCTGTATGGTCAAGGATGCCCATGGGAGCATTGTTTATAATAGGAAAAGACTCAAAACAATCTTAATATCCGTCAATTTGTTAATAAGTGTCATACTATGTAGTTATTAAAAATGATGATTTAGATATTTATAAACATGAAACAATATTTAACATTCAAACATATTCCTTAAAATACACTCTATAAAATAGCTTGCACAATGTATAGCATATATATAAAATAGAAAAACAGCTTGATAGGGTATGAAAAAACTTTAGTAGTGAATATATTAAGGATTATAGGGAATGTTTATTTTCTTCCTCATAGTTTGCTATATTTTCTTTAAAAAAATATAATGAGCATTGCTTACATAACCAGAAGAAAAGTAAAAAGATACAATTGGGTAAGCCTTTTTCTTTTAAAGATTTTATTTATTTATTCATGAGAGACACACAGAGAGAGAGGCAGACACAGAAGCAGGCTCCCCGCAAGGAGTATGATGTGAGCCCTACGACCCAGCAATTGCACTGTTGGGGATTTACCCCAAAGATCCAGATGCAATGAAACGCTGAGACACCTGCACCCCGATGTTTCTAGCAGCAATGTCCACAATAGCCAAACTGTGGAAGGAGCCTTGGTGTCCATCAAAAGATGAATGGATAAAGAAGATGTGGTCTATGTATACAATGGAATATTACTCAGGCATTAGAAACGACAAATACCCACCATTTGCTTCAACGTGGATGGAACTGGAGGGTGTTATGCTGAGTGAAGTAAGTCAGTCGGAGAAGGACAAACATTATATGTTCTCATTCATTTGAGGAATATAAATAATAGTGAAAGGGAATATAAGGGAAGGGAGAAGAAATGTGTGGGAAATATCAGAAAGGGAGACAGAACGTAAAGACTGCTAACTCTGGGAAACAAACTAGGGGTGGTGGAAGGGGAGGAGGGCAGGGGGTGGGGGTGAATGGGTGATGGGCACTGAGGGGGGCACTTGATGGGATGAGCACTGGGTGTTATTCTGTATGTTGGTAAGTTGAACACCAATAAAAAATAAATTTATTATAAAAATAAATAAATAAATAAATAAATAAATAAATAAATAATAATTTAAAAAAAAAAAAAAAGGAGCATGATGTGCGACTTAATCCCAGGACCTTGGAATCACAACCTGAGAGCTGAAGGCAGACGCTCAACCACTGAGCCACCCAGGTGTCCCTAGATAAGTCTTTAGAATGAAATTCAGCATCCTGATTAAATCTCAAGCATATTTTCATTTTATTTCTAATTGTTTCAATTAAAGCAAAATAATTAACTTCAAAATTAACCTTAATAGCCATCTACAAACAAAATCTTAATTTACAGTTTCGCTGTTCCTATTAATCCATGAGAGTCACATACTGCCTGTGTTGGACACCTACTGTTTCTATATGTGCTTTGCCTGAGCATTTCCTAGTCCCCTTGTTCAGGTAAGGGGGCCTGGTTTGCCCTTAGGGAGCCCTCCTTCCCTCTCCTGAGGCCATGAGGGTCTGTGAGGCTGGCCCCACAACCCCTGTGGAGGAGCACATAATCTGTCGACACTTCCCTTCTCTCTGGCCATGAGGCATTCAGGAGACACATATGTCCCAAGTGTATTCATGAGATTCAACCGCAGAACTTCTGTTGCCAAGTTCTTGGAAATTGGAAAAGCAATGTTCTCTCTTTTCTTGAAAGATTTTATTTATTTATTTAAGAGAGAGAACATGAGCAGAGTGAGGGGCAGAGGGAGAAACAGACTCCCTGCTGAGCCTGGAGTCCCAACAGACTTCAAGATCATGACCTGAGCCAAAGGCAGATGCTTAACCGACGGAGCCACCCAGGCACCCCAAGCAACGCTATGCTTTAACTGGGGTTGCTAAGTTGATCAAAAATAAGCTTGGAGAAATGCTGCTGAGTATGAGTATGAAACCAACACAACAAAGCAGAGCAGAGAGATGGAGAAAGACACATTTCTGAGGACAGTGTTGGTGCCTTTCAATCCAGGTGTGCCCAAAGATTCATCTCTGGACTTTTCAGTTACTCAAACCAATACATCCTCCATTTTTGCCTAAGACTGTTTGAGTTGGACATCCTTTGTATCTCTATGATGTGGATGTATAGCATACATCCTGCTATAGCTCCATGGAAAGCAAAATTGTCCTCATTTGGCCAACCTTTCAATCATTCCATTACAATATATTGAGCACTGTCAGCTCGGGCTGCCATAACCAAATTCCACAGACTGGGTGGCTTAAACAACAAAAATGTATCTCATAGCTCTAGAGGCTGGAAGTCCAAGATCAAGTTGCCAGCAAGATAGGCTTCATTCTCAGGTCTCCTGGCTTGCGGGTGCCGCCATCTTGTGCTCACCTGTCTTCTGTGTGCATGAGACAGAAAGCAAGCTCTCTGGTGTCTCTTCTCATAAGGGCACCAATCCCATCATAAAAGCCCCACGCTTGTGACCTCATCTAACCCTAATGATCTCTCAAAGGCCCTATCTCCAAATACTATCATATTGGGGGTTAGGGCTCCAACATATGAACTTTGAGGGGAACAAGACATGCAGTCCATAACAAACACCTAGGACTCACAATATGCCAGCCACTCTGCTAATTCTAGGAACACAGGGGAGAATGGCACAATCTCTGCCCTAACCAGGAGGGCTACACTCAGTGGGAACTCAACCCCGGAGAGAGATCCTTAGGAGTGCCTGAGTTTCTTCCTGAGAACTTGCCAGCTGCCTCTAAGAAGAATGTGGGCCAGCATTTTTATCTCTCTTTGGACACTCCTTCCTGCTGGAGAAGTAACATCTGCCTTCTCTTTGACTCTCTGGTATTCTTCTTTAGACTCTTCCACTTGTCTCTCAAGTCAAAAAGGCCACAGCTGCCCCCACCTGGGAGGCCTGGGGTGGGCAGGCGGGTAGTGCTTTTGGTGGTGACACAAATGCTCTTTTGCCCTGGTGTCCATCATGCTGCTTGTGCTCTCTTCTTGTTGCTTGGACATGCCTCTCCGCTGGACACAGTGAAATCCGGACTCGGGGGTGACTTATGGGAAAAGGATAAAGAGAAAAAAAGCTGCCTCATGCCTAAGTCAAAGGGGTTCTGCATGAGCTCCGTCCAGCCTGGACCATGGATTCCACACTGGGGCTCAGGGCATGTGTCTCAGAGTCAGTCTTTGCTATCAGCTATTGTCCTCTGAGAGTGGATTTCCTTTGAGGACCTCATGGTGAGGAGTTGCTGGCCAGAGCCCAGGATCTGGGCCTTCCTGGGTTCTCTGGCCAAATGCTACCTTTATTTCATTACCATTCTCAACCCACAGATGTGTACAAGACCTTCTAAGGAAAGTACTCAGAATAAGAAGAGCTGAGTGTAGCTCAACTGGACAGTTCTCATGAGTCCTTTTTAGAGAATTTTTGAGGTTGTAGATCACATCTCCAGAAGGGGAAAATAAGCATCCTCAGCAGATTCCATTAGAATAAGGGTAACTCAGTGAAGTCATGTCTGGTAATTATAGAATTATCCTAATTATTTTTTAACGTATTCAAGGCTTGAGAACACTGGCATTCTCATTACACAGTATAAACTTTCCGAACCAAACCCAAGCACTACCTGAAAAAACTGCACACATGAGCAGTGAGCCCCCCGGCACACCTGGAGATTGAGTGCCCTAAATGCAGCTAAATGATAGACTGTCAACTTTATAGGGCTACCTACCAAATTTTTTTCTTTCTTCTCAATCTTGGAAAATCATGGAATTCACCAACCTCTTAATCCAGTAGTTCTTCTGGTGTGAACATCAGATCTTGTGGGCAGCTCTTGCAAACATCACTCGTCCAGCCTCCACTTCTAGAGGCTGCTTTGGGAGGTCGAGGGTGGGGCCCCACTCTCTGAATAATCACGGTTTAGTCCTTCAATTAGCAGATGGGGAACTAAGACTAAGACTTTGAGAGATAAAGCAATTTGTCTAAGGTGACAATAACCATCTGCCAAAGAGCCAGGCCTAGCACTCGAGTTTCCTGACTCTGACCCAGTGTTCTTTTTACTATACAAGTCAAAGTACAAAGAAATAGGTATTCTTACTCAAACTGCTGGTTATCCTCAATTACCCATGTGCCTACCTTGAAGAATGGAGTGTGGCTCCAGTCTGTGCTGGGGAACACTGCTCAGTGATTTATTCCACTGCCAAACAGACAAACCTGCCATTTGGGTAACAGCTGCCAGACATATCTGTCCTTCATTTTCAAAAACAAGGCCACTTGCCCTTTGTATTCCACTGTAGTAGACAAGATAGGGAAATGTGTGACACATGTCTCCCTCTGTTTGCTGCACATTGACTCTTAATGCCCTGTGGTTTGTGGTTGTGGTTGCTTGTTTACAAACCCTGGGGCTTGAAGTCATGGTCAGCCCAAAGCCTCTGCTATAGCTTCCCAGAGGGGCTTCTCTGCCGCTGTCCTTTGTCATCTTTTCTCCCAAAGCCACTGAATTTGAATGTGAGCATTTTCAATGAAGGCAGTAGATGGACCCTACAATGTCAATCAAGAACTAAGTATCTGTTGAGAAATAGTGCCTACCCAGCATCACATTTATGTTTAACTCATCCTGTAGTTAGAAGGCATTTCAGGATGTTGGGGAAAGGGAAATACAAGCTGCTTCAGAGCTCCCTTTTGGAAAAAGAAGTCCCTCTTACTCATAGCACACCTGAAAGAATACCAAAATGTATTGCTCCTGGAGGAAAACATTCTTTGGATATTCTGGAAAACATCTACCCAAACTCTCTACGCCCGGCCTGTCTGTAGGAGCTGAGCCACGCGCCATTATCATCCATCTCAAAAATGTTACCTTGTTTAGCAGAAATCTGGCGACAACGAGTCCTGGACACTTGGACTTGTCACCCATTCCAACCACCTGTGTTTTACAGTTGAGGAAATCTAGAGACTGAGTGATTAAAGCTCAGCCAAGGTCACTCACACGGAGTTCAGAGTACAACCAGAGCAGAAGGAAAACTTGCTGGGTTTCTAGAATCAAAGGACACTATAACTGGAAGGGATTTCAAGAGGTCATTCGGTTCACTTGCTTCGCTGCAGGTGAACAATGAAACCGTCCAAGACTAATGACTGTCTGGGGGCAAAGGCTTCAGAATGCCTCCAACTGCTTGGTCCCCACAGTTCCTCCTTAAGTCTCACCAAACTCTCTCTTGCTGTTACTCTTTCTACCTTCCCAACCAGTGTTTAATGGAGAGAGCAGTGCTTCTTGCCTGCGAGGCCTCACTTGGCCGATTGAAGAGTCGGCTCTGGGGAAGTCTTGAAAGACCCACTTGGAGAGGCTCTGTGGGAAACTCCAGCAGGCAGAGGCAGACTGTTCTGTATTTTTGGCTCTTTTGTGCTCTGCCTGAATGGGCAGAGAGCTGTAATCCCCTGATCCATCCTCTCCAGGGATTATTTTCCCTGGAGAAGAGAAGGCTGAGAGACAAATCTTTGGGAATACAAGTGCAGAAGATGTTGAGGGAAAGTATCCATGACCATTGGCAACTGCAGGGGGCAGGCTTTCTGGTTGGGTTGATGGGGAGGGATGTCTCTATTTCCTCCTGGGGCTATTATTGAAGTAAAATCTGATCCAGGAGGATGCTGGGGAGTCTCCTTCCCAGGGGGACTAACAGATGGGAGAAGGCTTCGCTGCAGGGATGATTTCCCTGTGTTTCCCAATGGGAGAAGAAAGATGGAGAAACTTTCCTTGGACTCTTTCCAACTTTGCGGTGGTTCTTCCCCTGGTCTGGAAAAGCACTAGTTCTAAGCATTTGGAAAGACCCGTGTGTAAGAGGAAACTAATAAGCAAACGGCGGCTCAATGAGACTCCCTTTGAATTTGGCTCTCGCCCTGCATTAAACCAGCAGGGACAAGCCGAAAATGAGACGGTTCTTATGTGGCTCCCCAGGCAAAATTTTGAAAGCTAACAATTGACATTTTCTTCTTGATATTTTCCCACCCTACTGCCTCCTTCAATTAGTGCAGTGGGAGGAGAAGCAGAGCTCCCAGATTAATTCCATGTATCGAGTTTTATTTTATTAAGTCTCTTTTGGGGGTAAACTATCCACTAGCATTTGCACTGATTGTTCTCGAATGACTACCTGACATGAAATGCTTCAACTGGGAGAAGAATTTCTCGTAAGACAGTTTTTCCTAAAGGGTAAAATGAGATATTTAAAACTATGCAGAAGAGCTTTAGAGGAAAAAAAAGAAAAAAGAAAAGAAAGAAAGAAATTCAGCAAATACACAGCCTGTTCTTTACATCGTCACCTTTCAGAACTCTTCTCACACATATCTCTTCCAGTCCACCAACGAACATGTCCATCAGATAGGAAGCACTGACTGAACCCAGCTTTAGGCCAGGCAGTGTAGGGTATACCCCCAAAATATAAGGTTTAGTGTCTGTCCTTCACAAGTGTCCAGGTTAGTCGGACCACAAGACTAACTCAGACTCACGCAAAGCAATCCACATTTAAGTGCTAAGGGGTGGTAGTGCTTAAGTGGATAAAAGTAGTCAGGAAGCTTTTATTAAAGTGCATAGCCTGAGCTGGCTTTCAAGAAATGGCAGATTTGGGAGAAGCAGAGTAAGAAATAAGCAAACAAAAAGAAATAAACGAGGTGGCAGGAGGGAATAAAAAGCAAATTATGAGAATTTAAACCAATTTTAAAGCTTTTTTTTTTTTTTTTTTAAGAGAGAGAAAGAGAGCAGGGGTGGGGCAGAGGGAGAGGGAGGAGGGAAAGGGAGAGAGAGAATCTTAAGCAGGCCCCATGACCCATGCCGAGATCTCACTCCCTGAGAGGAGTGAGCCCATGTGCTGTAATCAAGAGTCATGCTTAACCAACTGAGCCACCCAGGTGCCCCTAATTTTAAAACTTTTAATTATAGATCACTTGAATCATATAAAAAGGTGCAGAAGCCCTATGTACCCATTACTCTGCCTCAAACTTTATCAATTCATGGTCAATGTTGCTTTACCTATCTCCTCATCCACTTTTTCCCCACATCCTGGATTATTTTGAAGCAAATCCCAGACATCATATCATTCCATCTGTAAATATTTCAGTATTTTACTAGCATTTTGATGTAAGTGAGGATCAAATTATACAGGTCAGAACGTGTTTCCAAAAACAGCACAAAACTGAAAATCTTGGCACAATAAAAAGATCCCCCAAGCGTCAGCCAATGACACGTGTATTCCCATTTCTATTTTGTTCCACAACATCACCACACATCAGAAGTACCCCTAAATTCTTTTGGAGGAGGTTGAAATAAAGTATAGATGTCCAGAAATACGTGCTTTTTTGCTGTAATGCTTGGACCTTAATGGAATGTCGGAAGCATATGGACAAGCATTTGTCCCTGTATGTCTGCTGCAACTTAAGTATATTTCTTTATTCTATTTTCAACATAGATCAGGGTGGTATTTCGGGAAGACATGCCTTTCTTAAACCAGAGTCCAACAAAAGTGGCCAGTGGAATCTGAGGATGGTGGGACAGGCTGAGCAGGAAGGTGACCGCACGGCGGGGGAGGGGGGAGAGCAGGGCGCGGTGGGGGGCACCGACTCTCAAGGCTCCCACTGGATGTGAAACTGAGTGGGAGGCAAAGAATGAAAGTGGAGCATGGTAATCTTGGAACAAGGATGAGTCATGCTGAAAATGAGATGCTTTCCCACTGATGCTTTGAATAATAGCCCTTGACTGGGAAAAGAAACCAAATGAACACTGTGCTTGATGGTGGTAGAGATAGCGAATGGCATTCAGAGCACTTAGTTGAAGATCAAGCAGCCCTCCTAGCTCTTCCACTCTTCTGAGTGACCTGCAGCCAGCAAACCCTTCAGGGTCTCAGACTCCTCATCATCAACAAAAGGAAAGCGGGGCTAAATTATCTCTGGATTTCTGGGGACCCACAATACTCAACAATTCAGTTCCTTGACATGCATTTTAAACGGCTAGATAGATAGGAATTTGCAGTAGCTTTTGGATAGTGTCTTTTAGCAGTGGGAAGCAGCAGTAGCAACTGAGACAATCCAGACCCTGCACAAGCTGTCATAGGGGGAAATTTAATAATGGCACTAGCCCACTTGTATAGAGTTGTAAGCCACTTACATACATTATCGTACTTAATTCTCACAACAGCCCTGTGAAGTAGGTTCTAATATTATCACGCTACCGTGAGGATACTGAGGCATAGAGTAAGTAACCTACCCAAGAAGCATTGCCAGTAAATAGGAAATCCAGAATTGGCTCCACATCTATGTCAATTCCAAACCCTTTACTACTGTACTACATACTCTCCTACTATGCTAAGGTGCATAGAATAACTATTAAAATCTTGTGTTTTATCTTCCAATAAAAATCCAGAAACCTTAATTAAATATTTATCTGACACAGGAGCCAGCCTGAAGAGGGTTCCCACTGACTGAGTCTAGGACAAATTCAGCACCAAAATTAAGTACAATGATGAATTATAAACCACTGAAAAGTAGGATTCATGAGTTGCCTTACTGATGATAGATAGATAGATAGATAGATAGATAGATAGATGATAGATAGATAGATGGCACGGAAGTAAAATATTGAGGATTAACTGGTAAAGGTGAAGAGATTGCTGGAGCTGGAAAATGATCCATTTGGCAATCATCAGCATAAAGACGGGATTAGGTAGGAACCATCAATGTATGCTAAATCTAAGGGAGAAATGTTAATAAACAAGACATTTGCATGGTCTTAAAGCATCTCCCCAAAGACTGCTTATTAGTTCAAGGGAGGAAAAAAAATAATTATACAGTAGAGAAAATTGAACAACACCTTGATGCGTGAGAAAAATTTACATTACCAGTAAAGGGTAGATGGACATTATGTGCCTCCAGCTATGATACTCTGAGAAGGACAAAATGTTAATTTTGCAACATTCCAGCCAAGAATGTACAAACAAAACATCAGAGAAATGTAATATGAAAATATCTTTTTAAAAAAAGGTGAGGGAAACTATTCTTAAGAAATGTAAACATCATAAGAAAAAAAAGGCTGTGAAAATGTTCCAAACTAAAGGAAGCTAACGTGGAGAAGACAACCAAATGTAAGCGTGACCCTAGACTTGATACTGCAGATAAGGTGGCAGGGGCGGGGGGGGGGGGGGGGGGGCGGAATGTGGACAATACTGTAAAAGACATTGGGGTGCCTGGGTGGTACAGTTGGTTAAGTGACTGACTCTTGGTTTTGGCTCAGGTCGTGATCTCAGAGTGGGGAGATTGGGCCCCAACTTGGGCCCAGCGCTTAGTGCTGAATCCGCTTGGGAGTCTCTCTTCCCTTCCCTCTCTATCCTTCCCCCTTTGTGCATGGTCTTTTTATCTTCTCTTTTTCTCTCTCAAGTAAATAAATAAATCTTTTTAAGAAAGACATTATTAGACCAACTGACAGCATTGGAATATGGATAGTACTAATGTAAATTTATGAAGTCGGTAAACGTACTGTGGTTATGTTGAGAATATTCCTATTTTTAGGCAATGTATATAATATTTAGAGATGAAAGATCCTGATGTATCTAGCTTACCATCACATGGTTTAAGAGAGAAAAGAGAGCGAGGGCAAATGCTAAAGCAAATGTGATAAAATGTTAACAGTAGGTGAATCTAGGTAAAAGGTATATGGGGGTCCCTTGAAACTTTTTCTAAATTTGAAAATATATCCAAATAAGAAGACTTTTTTTTTTTTAAGTCTATCTGATATCACATTAGCAAGTGGTATTCTTAAACTGTGTAGGGGGAAAAAAAGGAATGACCTGCATTGAGTCATGAGAATAATTGTCATTAGATGCGAGAAGATTAAGGCTGAGCCGATTCCCTGCAGTTGAGGGGTTCACCAATCAAAACAAGGAATTCTGACAAAAGGAGAAAACGGCTAGCATTGACAAGGATATGATAAATGCTAGGGCTTGGGGAAACTCTAGAACGAGTAACAGGTTAGTGGACAGCTTTTGACATTGGGATTATTACTATGGCCACAGATTTGAATTACTTACTAGGCCCTAAGGATACAGAGAGAGAAAAGAAATAATCTCTGTTCTCGAGAGACTTTGGGAAGAGAGAGACACACAAAGGTACATCACAGGACAGCAGGTAACAAGTATCAAATGATTGTTCATGTCACTGTATGCTAGCGTTTATGGAATAGGACAATCAGGAAAAGCCACTGTGGGTATATAACACCTAGTAAGTAGTAGGGGTCGGCCCACTTTCCTTCCTTCCTCCCTTCCTTCCTTCCTTCCTCCTTCCCTTCTTCTTTTGCTCTCTCCCTCTTTTTCTCTTTCTTTTTCTTTATAAAGATTTTATTTATTTATTCATGAGAGACACAGAGAGAGAAGCAGAGACACAGGCAGAGAGAGAAGCAGGCTCCATGCAGGGAGCCCAATGTGGGACTTGATCCCAGGACTCCAGGATCATGCCCTGAGCCAAAGGCAGAGCTCAATTGCTGAGCCACCCAAGCATCCCTCTTTCTCTCTTTTAATATATATTTTGTTCAATACATACCTATTCTGTTTTCTAATTGCAAGGTACTATGCTAGACACTTAAAGAGAACAGTGAGATAAAAAATGATGCTGAGAGGAAAAGAAAAGGTACATTAGGGATTAATTGGTGACAGTAATGGCCAGGATATAAAGGGCCCCATATATGTGGCTGCCTGTGGCTGCCATAACAAATTACCACAAACATAGTGGCTTAACATGACAGAAATTTATTCTCTCACACTTATGAAGGCAGAAGTCTGAAATCAAGGTGTTGGCAAAACCGTGCTCTAGAGGAGATTTCTTGTCTTGCCTCTTCCAGCATCTGGTGGCTATTGGCATTCCTTAGCAATCTGTCTCCACCCTCACATGACCTTCTGTTTTGTCTAGTCACCCCATGTGTCTCTTATTAGTATACTTGTCATTGGATTCAGGGCCGGATTCAGATAATCCAGGATGATCTTTTCATCTCAAGATCCTTAATTACACCTTCAAAGGATCCCTTTTCCAAATAAGGTAACATTCGCAGTTGCCAGGAATTAGGACACAGGCACATCTTCTGGAGGGCCACCATCCACCCCATTACAGGCCCTTTCCGTGTGCCAGGCATTGTCCTAGGCATCTTATAATTTATTAACTCACCTAATTCACAATAACCCAATAAGATAAGTTATTATTTTGGTCCACATTGAGGAAATGGAAGCATGGAGCCATTAACTAACTTGGAAGCATTAAGATAATTTGGCTTGAGTGATGGGCTTACGTTGAGGAGGAGTGAGAGATAAGTTTGGATAAACAAGTTAAGGTCATGTGCAGAGTGCCTTAAATACCGGATAAAATGTTGTACCCTATTCTGTGGGCAATGGGCAGCCACTGAGTGTTTTCAGCAAGAGCATCATGTGAGCATTGATGTATGGGAATATTGATCAGAAATCATTGTGTTAAGTAGCTTGGAGGAGGGCAGGAGTGGGAAGCCTATTAGGAGAGCTCACATAATTGCTTTGAGAGAGATGTAGGCCTAGAGTTCAGAGCTTGCTACAGAAACAGAGAGGATTACTTAATAGCTCATCTTTCTTTTCATCCCAACATGTGGAGCCAGACTCCCTTTTCCATTAGACATAGCTCTGCCATCCTCCTAGGTGCCATTCCAGGAGGCAACTGAGGGAAAAGACAATCTCCATTTGCCCCAGTTTAGCAGACACAGGTTTTTCCATTAAAGGATTGCTCTCAAACTGGAAGGCACCAGAGCAGCGCCTAGAAATGCAATCCCCATAATTTTGATTGTGGTCACTTTTAAGACAACGGCACTTTGGGGACTGAAGGATATCTCTCTTGAGGTTAAGAGATGGCCAACTCTGACCTTATGATGGAAGAAGCCTTGAAGCCAACTTAAAGCATAAATAAAGTCAATAACAAGGACTCATGGGAATGGTCATCAACGTAGCTACCGTGAAGCTAGATCTTTGTTCTCTTCCTCCGGATTCAGCAGACCGGGTAGTCTTACATCTCCTCCACTCTTGTTGGTGACTATTGCTGCTCCTGTACAATCTGAATATTAAAGACTCCCTTACTCATTTTGAGTCTTTTAGTCTCCTTCTGATATTTGATCTGTGACGCCTGAAGAAACAGCATTCCCTGTTGGATCATAGATGGTTTGAGTGCAAGGGACCCCCAGTTATACTCTGACTCCTCAGCCCCACCTATTATTCAGCCACCAATGTTGGTCAGAATATTGAAATGTTTCCAAAAGCTGTAGAGTCATTATTTTTTTCTGCCACAGTGAAAGCAAATCCTGAAATGCCTATTTACACCCAGAATTTGGTTAACTTTAATTAAGGAGTGCTTTCCTACGAGGATAAAACATTCGATTCATTAAAAAGTTTTCAATATGGAAGCAATAGCATCCATCACAAAATAACATGCAACTACAACTATGGGAGGTGAATAGAAAATTAACGAGTAAAATTAAAACATTTTTCAGTTTGAGGAGACTATCTCAACTCCATGTAATATTCTTCCAGGGTTAAAACATTTTTTTTTCTAATACCTTTGTCTTCAAAAGTGTGGTCTGGGGGCCACCAACATCGGACTTCTGAAGGGGGCTTGTTGGAAATGCCACATCTCACTCTCTGCTATAGCTCTTCTTGAGTCTGTTGAATCAAAAACTGCATTTTTACCAAAGCACCTCAGGAGAGGGTCAGTTTTTCACTGTCAATCCTTTGGAAGACATCTCAGTTGTTACAGAAATTGAAAGAAAGGAGTGGACAGACACAGAGGGATTAACTAAGTCATTCTACAGAATGATGTGTGAACAGGACCCAATTTTGGAACACACCCCTAGGGCATCAGATTTTGCAGTGACCTGTTAAGGAGATGTCACTCACAAGTAGGCCACCTCCCCTTGGTCCTTATAGTAATTACAAATTAATCAGAAAATTATAGAACCGAAACTTTTAGAAGTGAGACAAATGCTAGAACCTGTAATAGTGAGTGCATGTTAGGCTTTGAGCCTCAGACTAGGTGTGTCCCCCCACAATTTGGGTATGAACTTAAAAATAAACATGTTCTTGGTGCGATTAGAGCCTCACAAGCCATGGGACCTTGAGCACATTTCTTCCTATCTTGGAATCTCAGTCCATAATCTGTAGGATCCACTCGGCAAACTTCAGAGTCATCATTGTATCTTAAGGAAGGAATGTAGAAGGTGCTTTGAAAACTGTGAGTACTTAGAATGTTATCATAGGGCAGATTTCAAGCCTGAGTCCCAGTTTCACCCAATTAATTGTATCTTGGGTGAGATAATATCGTAGTAAAAGTCTGCTTGAAGCAAAGAAGGTGAGCTAATTAATAAGACAACGTCATGGTGTTCCCTACACTGTCCAGAAGGAAAGGGTGCTCTGATTCTCATGTTCAAGTGTAGGTAGGGAACCATGGGTGTTCAATGTTTGGGTTCTGTTGACTGAATGCATGAATTACCAAGCTTGAGTAAAGTGACTAACATTCATTCATTCAACAAATACTTACTGAGCCAGGATGTCTAGGGATATAATGGTGAGCAAAAGCACTCACTGCCCTTGCCCACATGGAGCTCACAACTAACCAAATACTGACGCAAATAAATGTTAATTGCACTGTTGTTCTGTGCCGTGAAAGATCAGGCCAAGGAGCCAGGAGAACTTGCACTAGAGATATCTGACCTGGTCAGAGGTGTTAGAGAAGACCTCCCTGAGGAAACAGCCCTTGAGCAAGAGCTAAAGCGGGGAAAGGGAGACAGAAGAGTGTCCCAGGCAGAGGGGACAGTGCGTCCAGAAGACTTTTCACAGGAGGGAGCATGGTGGTTGGAAAGGCCAGTCCTGTTAGGTGATGGCTTAAGGCTGGGGAGGGCAGCCAGGGCCAGACCATACTCAGTCCCACGCACTTGAGTTTGGTTCTTCCCAGAACACTGGGAGGCCTTTGAAGGATTGGAGGCTGGGGTGATGATGGTGGATGTGTATCTTGCAATGACCAGATCTGGGTCTTGAAAAGGTAACTGGTGGCAAAGGAGATTATAACTCAGGAGCAGGAGGGCAGAGTGTATGCAAAGACAGGCAGGAGACTTTCACAGCCTAGGAGAGAGAATAGAAATGCTCCCTCCACAGAAGATCCTACTGCTGGTCTAGTTCTCTCCTCCCTGGGTGGCCTTGCTTCTGAATGGCCCTGTCCACCAACAGGAAGGCAGGCTGTGTGCAATGGGCTCTCCCTTCTACACAGAGAAAGTGAACAGACCAGGGGTCCAGCCAGCACATTAGTCCGATTTGAATCCATGTGAATCAGTCCCTTGCAGGTGAAATGATAAAAATGCTGTTTCCGAAACTTCAAGTTGAAAATGCAGTCCTGGATCCATAGTGACCCCAAGCACAGGTAACCTGAAAGGGCCCACCTTACTCATTTCCTAACTCCAGGGCAGAGCCCATCTCTTTGATCCACTCACTGAAAAGGTATAGAAACTAAGGCCTCGGGAGGTTTAATAACTTCTCCAAAGTCCCATAGTACCTCTTTATTTTTTAAGATTTTATTTGAGAGAGAGAGAGAGAGAGAGACAGAGAGAGAGAGCAGGGGGAGGGGCAGAGGGAGAGGCAGAGAATCTCCAGCAGACTCCATGATGAGCACAGAGCCTGACTTGAGGCTTAATCTCAGGACTCTGAGATCATGACCTGAGCTAAAACCAAGAGTCAGACACTTAACTGGACTGAGCCACCCAGACGCCCCCCAAATCACATAGTAACTTTTAAGGACCAGTTCACTGGCCTTTCTAAAATTCATTAGGGGTGTGATACCTTCAAGATGCTCTTCTGGTCAGCAGCATCTCTATAGGCAAGTAACGGAGAGAGTCATAGAAACATGTTTTTAAATCAAGCATTTTTTTTTTAAACTTCTGTTCTTTGTACTTGATTCCAGTCTCTAGCCCCTAGAGTAGAAGGGCTAAAGAGAGAATGGGCATTCCATCTAAATCTTAAAACGGACTACCTGAGCCTTCAACAGCTTCTGGTCTAACCTGACACTGCACCCAAAAAATTCACAAATGTCTTTAATGAGCCTTCCTGTATAGGTGTCAATGGCCTTTACTTCTAGATTTAATTTCCAGGCATGACTGGAGAACTATCATCTGGTTTTTAGTCTCCAAGAAAACTGAGCTGTCCTCTGCTATTCACTCTCCCCTGCCATTCCTGACTTAACCACGTACAAAAAGCTCAGCGATTGTCCTGGGCCTCTCCATCTACATTCTACTCTACACTCTTGCTGTCTCCCTTTTGCTTCCTCATAGGGTTTCCTGCTCTGACCCTTTCTTTCATATGGTTTCCCTTATACCCCTGAGCCCTTTTGTGATGTTTCTGGGCTTTATTACTGCATTGTTACTTGTTTATTCTTTTTTCAACTGCCTGGTCCCTCGGGGAGCAGCTAGAAATTCAAACCTTGGCTCTCGTGTTGTTGTTAGAGATTTTACTGTATATTTGTAATAATTATTCAAGTATGTTCCCAAACAAACAAAAAAAACCCCAAACAGGTCCATTTCCCCCATCATTTTTGCCTGAAGATTGAACATGAAGAGTGCTTTACTGTCAACTAAAGTCCAATGCAATCTGGTTTTCACACGGTTTTCTTCTTCTTTCCACGGTGTAGTCGTGAGTTTTGATAACAGAGATTCAGAGGTGTGTCTGTGTGTGGCAGTTCCTTGTGAGGGTCCTTAGAAATCTGCATTTTGGACGGGTCATCTTCAGGCTAGCTCCCTGCCCTGGGCAGCTCCAGGTCCGAGGAGCTTGGCCTTGAGAGCAGGGTGGGGTCTTTAGAGGCCTTTGAGATTGCAGTTTGTTACACATTTGATTTTTCACTCAAATTGGCAGTCTCTCTCCAAAAGGAGCATTATTCTCTCATCTGTAAAGTATGCTGAGTTTAGTCAGTTTGAATGCTAAGCAAAATATCTATCAGAACTCTCAAGATCTAGGAAGAAAAAAAGCCAGGCCATTTTACTCAACTAGGGGCCACAACCTCCAGGGTTGTTGGTGAGTAATAACCTGGTTTTCTTCCCCATTAACCCACTCCTGGCTGTGTTAACACCAGGAGGGCTGGCTACCAGCTGACAAAGGACACGTGAGTCAGAGCTACCAAGGTATTTTGACTACCCAGTGCTAGGGGGAAGAAAAGTCTACTCAACTGAAAGTTTTTGCTGTTAGGTAAATGGTTTTACTCTTTGTGGAGTGCAGGATTACAACTTTTCACAACCTGGAAAATGTAGCTCTCTGCCCCTCTCCTCCCTCTTTACATGTGAGAATAAAACACATTGTGAAATGGCTTATAAGAGAAATCAGAGTCTGCACAAAATAGGTTCTCATAAGTGACTATTGGGTTGAATTGAACCTAAGAGCCTGTTTGTTTTTTGGTTTGTTTTTGAGAGAGAGAGAGAGAGAGAGAGAGAGAGCAGACAAGCACCTGCCAGCCAGTGCAAGAGGTCGGGGGGGGGGGGGGGGGGGGGCAGGGGAGGCAAGGGGAGAGGAGGAGCAGAGGGAGAGGGAGAGAGAATCCTATGTATAGGTTCCACGCCCAGCCCTCAGAACAGGAGCGGGGCTCCATCTCCTGACCCTGAGATTGTGATGTGAGCCGAAATGCAGCATGGGATGGCTTACCTGACTGAGCCACCCAGGTGCCCCCGAGCCTGTTTCTATATAGATCTAGACATCTTCCAATTCAGTCTGCTTCGTTATTGGCGAGATTACTATCCTGTTTCCTGAGCAGCGCTGCCTTCTACATCTCCTTATTGGTTCTTCTTTGGGCATTAAATTCTCACACTTGGAGAAATCTGTTGCTTAAATAAAGGGACACAGCAGCTCCTGATAAGCAGCAAAATAGTCTTCCAACTGCCTCTCAGCCATTTCCCTGGAATATCTTGACCCATAAGTGGCACCCCATTTCTAGATTGGAGGGGCTAGTTGGAAGGAAGTTTGAAGCTGTGTTTACTCAATATGATCAGTTAAATGTCAACTGTCCACACCAAAGGGGGTACGGACAGTTGAACTATTATGAACCCCCAAGTCCCATCTCCCCACTCCTTAGCACTGTCACCATCCAGACTTCATCTCAAATTTAGCACACTAAAAATGGGCTAGTTTCCCCTTAAAGTCAGCTCCTCCCTCCACCACCCCACCTCACCAACTTCCTCACCTGTATAAAGCAGTATTTTCTTTAGCAGGTTAAAACATTTGAACTCTTTTGGTTAAATTCTCCTCCTTCGTTTTCACCCTCCCAATTCACCATCGACTCCTATCAATTCCTCCTTTTATACTGTCTGGAAAACTTTTCTCCCTTCTTTTCTGTTGCTGGAGAACAGAAATAGAAGATGAGGGATCCAGCTCTGTAGTTTGGATGGAGAAATGAGAAACATACCACATACAAATGGGGAAAAAGAAAACAGAAATAGAAATATTTTTTAAAATGCAAAATAACATGGCTCCAAACTAGCCTTATATATAGATCCTGAGGCACAGGCTAGCACTGCTTTTGTTTTGTAGCAATCCAGAACAGTGGGGGTTCTTCCTTCTGCTGGGGGGCGGGGGTTGTGGAAGGCCTTTAGGGGTCCAGCTTAGGTGACTCTGATTGCAGCCACCCCTCCACTTGAGGAACAGGAAATCTTCACTTCCCAGGTGAACTCATCACTCAGCGCACAGCGCATACGGATGCACTCTAAACTAGAGCTGGCACAATTTATTGAGTATTTCAGTGTAACTCCAACATTTTATATGTTGATAGTTTACCTCCACCTGGACAGAAGCGCCTGCTTTTGTATTCTTAACTGCCCCTCCCTTCCCCATAGCAACCAACACGGGGTTCAGCTCTCTGTAGTCTATAAATAAAACGTTTGTTCAATCACAGAGCCTTCGAATTTTAGAGTCAGAAAGGATCTTAAAGAGTTCCTCTTGCCCAATCCTTTACTATATGAAGAAACAGGTCTAAGCGAGATTGGGTGACGCTCCTCCAAGTCCCACAGCTGGCACCGGAGCCCGGGTTGCTCCCGCTTGACGTCGGTGCCCTACACTGTCCTTAGATAATATCTGGCTTTACACAAGGTCTCCTAGGGATGCTGGTGATAGGGGTGGTCTGCTCGGTTGAAACATTTTCAGAGACACAGCTCCTGCCGTTTGCAGGACCGCTCGGAAGGTCGAGGTGCTCAGCGCGGCCGCGTCACCCCGGGTCTCGGGGCAGGAAGGGCGCGTGGACCCCCGGGGACACCCCCCCCGGCTCCCCCCCCCCATCCCGGGCTGCCGTCGGTCACACAGCGCCGCAGAGTCTCTGGTCTCTTCCACGGACGGCGGCGGGTGGAGGCCGCGCGAGGGCGGCTCTCGGGCCCGGGGGGGGGGGGGGTGTCTCGGCGGAGGGGGCATTCGGGAGCCAGCCCTTAGGGACGGGGACCAAAGTCTACCTGGAAGGGGGGGCCCTTCGTAGACAAAGCAGCGGTCTCTCCTCCCAGGTGGGGCAGCAGAACCCCCCCATCACCTTTGCCTGTAACGGTTTTGTAAGTTTTTTTTTTTTTTTAATTTTAAAAAATCGGCTGAGGTCTCGGGAGGGGCTTACTGCTGAACTTTATCACCCACCCCGAGCGGGGAGTCCTGTTGTCCTAGGGCTGTGCAATTACCCACAGGGAGCAATTTTAAGAATGTGCAGCCTCTGTGCCTGCTCCTGCCAGAGGGAGTCGGGTCTTGTGGTCTTCCATCAGTGGGATCTTGTGACTCTTTTTATGACCTGCTGACTTTTAGGTTAAGGGTCAGCCGAAATACCAAGATGGCTTGACTTCGGTCAACTCGCCTCCCGAGCCGTCCCTTCACCCACCACGTGGACTCGGCGCGGAGGATCAAAGTCTGCCGGCCGCCCGGCCCCCGTGGGCGCGCGGGGCGCCGCGAGGACCCGCAGGGCGCCGGCAGCCGCCCCGCCGCGCCCCGGGGGACCGCGCCCGCCCCGCCCCGCCCCGCCCCCTCCTGCTGCACGCGGCCCGCGCCCCCGACCCTCCCCCACGACGCCCGCCGCTGCACCCGGCCGCGGCCCCCGGCCCACGCCCGGCTCCCGGAGAGGAAGGCCCCGCCCCCATCTGTTGGCGCCTCGGCCCCGCCCCCTCCCGCCCCCCCGAGCCCCCACCCAATGGCGAGCGCGGGAGGGCGGGGAGCGGAGGCTGTCGTGAGGGGGTCCCGGCCAATGGGGAGGCGTGCCGGGCCTGGTGGGCGGGGCGCCGGGGCCTTGTCACGCTCGGGTCCGTGTGAAAACGGGGGTTCCGAGTGCAAAGCAAAGTTTTTTTGTAAACCGTCTGCAAAGGCGGGGGGGCGAAGAAGGCGCCGGAGACCGGGCCGAGTGCAGCTGCCGGGGCCGCCGCCTTTTTAGCTCTTCAGGCGTCAGCTCCGCGGTCCGAGTCCCAGCGGAGGAGACCAGCGGCGGGAAGACCTGCGCCGAGAGCCCTGCAGATGCTCGCAGCCTTGGCAGCGCGGAGCTGCCCGTCGCCCGCCCCCGCCGCCCGCCCGCCGCCGCTGCCGCTCCGGCTCTTCGCCCCCCGGCCCCCGGAGCAGCCCCGGCTCCCCGCCGCCGCCTCGGCCCCCGCCGCCGCCGCCGCCGCCGCCGCCGCCCCGCTGTGGTGTGGGGGCTGCTGGGGCTGAGCCGGGCCTCGGCGCCGGCCCCGAGCACGGCCGCCTGAGCAGCTGCGCGCCGCCCGCCCGCCCGCCCGCCGGGGACGCCCTCGGGCGCGGGGGCGCGGCGGCCTGACCCCGGGGCTCGCCCCCGCCCGGCCGCGCAGCCCGCCCCGCGGCGCCCCGCACCCCCCGCCCCCCGGCGCCCCCCGCGCCGCGCCCCCGCCCGAGCCCGCGCCCGCGCCGCCAGGGCAGCCGCCGGCCCGCAGCCATGGGGTGCTGGGGTCGCAACCGGGGCCGGCTGGTGTGCATGCTGCTGCTGACCTTCATGTTCATGGTGCTCGAGGTGGTGGTGAGCCAGGTGACCTCGTCCCTGGCGATGCTCTCCGACTCCTTCCACATGCTGTCGGACGTGCTGGCGCTGGTGGTGGCGCTGGTGGCCGAGCGCTTCGCCCGGCGGACCCACGCCACCCAGAAGAACACGTTCGGCTGGATCCGGGCCGAGGTGATGGGGGCCCTGGTGAACGCCATCTTCCTGACCGGCCTCTGCTTCGCCATCCTGCTGGAGGCCATCGAGCGCTTCATCGAGCCGCACGAGATGCAGCAGCCGCTGGTGGTCCTCGGGGTCGGCGTGGCCGGGCTGCTGGTCAACGTGATGGGGCTGTGCCTCTTCCACCATCACAGCGGCTTCGGCAACGACTCGGGCCACGGCCACTCGCACGGGGGGCACGGCCACGGCCTCCCCAAGGGGGCCCGCGGCAAGGGCGGCCGCGCCGGGGCCGGCGACGACAGCGAGACCCCGGGCGAGCAGAGGCCCGACGCGGAGGAGACCAACACGCTGGTGTCCAACAGCAGCAACTCCAACGGGCTGAAACTGGAGCGGCCAGGTGAGCGGCCGGGGAGGGTGACCGCAGGTGGCCGGGCCGGGGGACGGCGGGACCCTCGGCCGGCCCGGGGCGGGAGGGCCGCACGCCCCCTGCTGCCCGCGCCGCCGCCGTCCGGGGCCGCCGTCCGGGGCCCGCGGGGCTCTCGGGGACCCAGGGCGGCGGGGGGCAGAGGGGGCGGGGGGGGGACCGTCCGCAGCCGCCCTCGGGAGCCGTCTTCCCGAGAGACTCTCCTGATCGGGGTTTCCACGGAATCCAAAGTGCTTCCTAATTCAGTTTCCTGCCCCCGACCCCCCACCCCCACCCCCACCCCTTGGGAAACGGAGAGAATCCCCACCTCATCCTGAGTTGTTGGCCGTCACAAACCTTGCCCTGCCCGAGTAGTTCCTGTGCCCTTCAAACAAGTTTCTTCTTTTCAGAGCCCCCCTAGCCATGGACTTCCCTCACCCCAAAAGCCCGGTGAAAGGTGTCTTTTCCGAACGGGCATCGTGTGTGTGTGTGTGTGTGTGTGTGTGTGTGTGTGTGTATTTCACTTACTTGTCTCCAGTCTGAGCCTAATCCTGCAGATCCTAGTTCAGGACCCTGTTTGGTCATGTTTTAACCTTTCACTCCGGACTTTGGAAAATCATACTATAAAATAAGCCTGACGGTGACTTCCCTTATTCCCTTTTTACTGGATGCTTCCCCCCCCCCCTCCTCTAAATATGATTACTCTTGAAAGCAATTTGGAAAATGCTGAAAGAAAAGAGATGGGGAAAAGGAATCGACCAAAGCCCAGCTCCCCAAGCTCTGATGATGTTAATAATTTGGTGTATTTCCATCCAGCCTTTTTCCGCTTATATTTATTTGTTTAGTCGGATGATACTACTTGTTCTTTCTTCGAGGTGCAGGATATCACGTTAATGAAATTGAACTTGTACATTGAAAGGTTTACTAAACAGTTGAATTTCCCCTTACTCCCCCTCTGCGAGGTCTTATTCCAAAGAAAATGAGGCTGCTCTGGTGTGTAGACAGTAATTCCTTTAAAAGATGGGTACGTTTGGTTTAAGAACCGGTAGGGTAGATAGTGATCGTTGCAGCTTTTCCTGAAGTTTATGATTGTTGATGGGCTCATATTGCTGATTTGTCGTTTCTAAACACTCCACCAAGAGACTCTTTTCTTGGTTTCTGTTCATGATAAAAGTTAAGATTTAGCTACAACACCTTAATGACAAAGAGGGACCAGAGCTGTGTGTCAAATCAGGCATTTGTAGTAGACTTCTTCCTAGTTGCATTTAATTTGTGGGTGATAGCATTCGATTTTACGTTTTCTCTTGCATATGCCGAAAAGTAGAGCAGAATGTACAGGGGACCCCACCCCCACAGAAAAGATGAACTTTTTTTGGAGGTGGGAGAAGTAGGGGGCTGGTTTGGAGAACGGGGAAGCACTATCTCCTTAAGGACTTGATTTTGCCCTGGCTTGTTCCCAACATGTCAGTTTATATAATAAACTGTCCTGGGCACGTTTTAAAAAAATTTTATTCCATGAAAAATGTTCACCTCTTTCACTAAAATGGACTTGAATGAAGAAGTTTGTATAAACACTGCTAATGTATTTGATACAGCGTTTTTCCTTTCTTTATAGATCCAGAAAAGTCTAGAAATGATGCAGTGGAAGTACAAGTGAATGGGAATCTTATCAGAGAATCTGACCATGTGGAATTGGAAGATGACGATAAGGCTGCACAACTTAACATGCGTGGAGTTTTTCTGCATGTCTTTGGAGATGCTTTGGGTTCAGTGATTGTAGTAGTAAATGCCTTGGTCTTTTACTTTTCTTGGAGGGGTTGTCCTGAAGGGGAGTTTTGTGTGAATCCATGTATCCCTGACCCCTGCAAAGCATTTGTAGAAATAATTAATAGTACTCATGCAACAGTTCATGAGGCTGGTCCTTGCTGGGTGCTATATTTAGATCCAACTCTTTGCATTGTAATGGTTTGTATACTTCTTTACACAACTTATCCATTACTTAAGGAATCTGCTCTAATTCTTCTGCAAACTGTTCCTAAACAAATTGATATCAAAAATTTGATAAAAGAACTTCGAGATGTTGAAGGAGTTGAGGAAGTTCATGAATTACATGTCTGGCAACTTGCTGGAAGCAGAATCATTGCCACTGCTCACATAAAATGTGAAGACCCGACATCCTACATGCAGGTGGCCAAAATCATTAAAGACGTTTTTCATAATCACGGAATTCACGCTACTACCATTCAGCCTGAATTTGCTAGCGTAGGCTCTAAATCAAGTGTAGTCCCGTGTGAACTTGCCTGCAGAACTCAGTGTGCTTTGAAGCAGTGTTGTGGGACACGGCCACAAGCCCCTTCTGGAAAGGATGCAGAAAAGGCCCCAACAGTTAGCATTTCTTGTCTAGAACTTAGCGACAATCTAGAGAAGAAGCCCCGGAGGACTAAAGTTGAAAGCATCCCTGCTGTTGTGATAGAGATTAAAAAAATGCCAAACAAACAACCTGAATCATCTTTGTGAGTCTTGAGAAAGATGTGATATTTGACTTTTGCTTTAAACTGCAAGAGGAAAAAAAGACTCCATTGAAATTCTAAGTTTGCCAAGTAGTGTAATTGAAGTCCTTGTCTGGTCACACAGTTTAATTCTATTTTTGTAAGAACATAATGGGACTGCTTAACAGAGTTCTATATTACAACTTTGTGATTATTAGTGCAGAGTACAGCTATGCTGTAACAATTTTGGAAAGCCAGTTTTAACACTATGTTACATTTTTGTTTAAAGTAAGTATAAACCTTATATAACATAATGACATTTGATTTCCAGTTTTTTCCATGGTAAAAAAAAAAAAAGTTAATTAGGGGGATAAATAAATTAAAATTGTTACTGGAATTTCTCTGCTTTTCTTTTCCCCCAGTGTTATACTTTGTTTTTTAGGATTATAATCACTAAACTTGAAAAATCATCAACAGGTTTGTTTCCTTTGACGTTTTAGGTAATATTTACTTGCCCTCTGAGATCATTACATAGCATAATGGCAACATGTTTTTAAGAATGACTCATGGATATTATTAGGAAAAAGTTTCCTTTTTTCTTCACATGGGTTATTTATAATTCTGAAGATCAGTTACCATCCTGGATTCTATATTGCTGAATATTATTCTAATAAACAGTTGAGATAATTAACAACTTGAACTACAGTTTACATATAATAGGGCATATGAAGAGTAAGAGCAGGGAAGAAGGTTTACCAAATTAAATATTTAGATTGTTAGAAGTTAATATTCAGACCACATTTTAAAATTATTGGGGAGAATTTTAACTCATGTTTTCTTTTACCAAAGTTAGTCTGAAATGTGGACATGTTCACCAGCATTACTTTCTCTGAAAGATTGGCATTAGGAACATTGAGCTGAAAGTTTACTTAAGAAATATATACAGTAAATACTTTTAAGGACATTAAAGCTAATCTAATAGGTTATATGTTAAATGCAAGCTTCTTCGTGTAATCTTTCAAGTTGTAGGTGTTTAAAAACTTAGTCATTTCATGGTGACCAATCATGAATGGATTCAAACAGCTTTTTTCGAGTACAACCAGCAGTTCTTGTGCTTTGCCCAGAGCCATTGACTTAGGAGAAAAAGGAAATCTAAAGGTTAATGCAATTTGGATATTAAAATCTTAAAAAACAGAGTCAAGGCCAAATTAATCATTAAGATTCTGTAGGTCATCCTGTCTTGACGTTGCTCAGATCTTGCAATAGTGGCTTATTTTGTAAGATGCCACAGTATCTACACAGGAAATTGTTCTTGGCTATTTCATTGTTGCTATGGGTTTCAAATCCATACGCAAATATTATTTAAGGATATTTAAGTTATATTTTTCTTGACAGAGAGGGGGTTATGCTTTGTGAAGAAACTAGATTTTTGTCCTCATAAGGATGAATATTAATATCAGTTATCATGTATAGCTCTATTTTTCTAGAAATAAGGTATCCTGACTACTTCAGTAACTTTTATAGCTGACTACTTTTGGGATGGCTATCTTTTGGGATTTGAAATAATTCATTGTTTAATGGGTCTTAAGATGAAAGCGTTGGCATTGGACAGTTAACTTTTTAAAGGGATCTTTTGTGGTAGATGGTGTGTTTTTTTTCTAGTCTAAGCCTATTGCTGGCAATGGGCCTATTTAAGAGCAGTCGATTTTTCCAATGAGAATGAGGTAATTTTAGGAACACAGTTTGTAAGTTCACATTTGCTATAATGGGCCAAAACCATAACCTGCCAATTTGCAATACATCTTGATCTTTTAATACTCTTATCTGATAATTGTATAATTCAATTCCTAAACTGGAAGTTACTTTGAATTTTGCAAAAAAAAACTTTTTAAACGTGAAATTCGGGAATTTCATTATATGGGCAAACAAGAGAGAAGACTTCAGACTGTACTGTATCACGTACATTCCTGATTCAACACTTAAAACTGCAAACCATTTTATTAAGATCTTAAAACAGTTTATCTTATAAAAACATTTTGGTAATGGCACAATAGGATAACTGGTAAAATACATTCAGTAGGGTTTTCTTTACAAATGCTCTATTGGGTCTTTCTTAAAGGTTGCATAATGTATAAGACATCATCAGCTAAATGAGGATTTTTTTTTTTTTTAATGGTGTATAAGCATGGGACAAGGGCTTTTTTCTTTCTTTTTTTTCCAAAAGTGCTTTGAAGGTAACAGCCTTTAGATTTCAGTTATTTCACTTTTCATAATTTTTAAATCGCTTATACATAACAAAGTGGTACCATAGAATTCTTTTTTCAAAGGACTTTGTCATAATAGCAAAATCCGTGGGCACTGACTCACCTTTTGAGTTTTAGCAGAGAATTATTTATTTCTTTACAATGCACTTTCTAACCCATTTTTAGCATTATCTTTTAAAAAAAATGCTTTTATATTTAAATATTGTGGGATTTAAGTGTCTTTTCCAAACTAGTTTAGTCCTTCCTGGAAGAAAATGAGGGAAATACCCTGAATTCTTAGGAGACTTAAACCCAATATTTAAATATGCTGTTTTATAGCAATGCATCAATTTTAGGAGGTGCATCTCTCCTGCTGGCTCTTTTATATTTGAGCAAGATCAGTGTATTTAGAATATGTGTTTAGAAACTTGTCTGTTGTCTCAGTTTAGTGAAAAGGAGGTGCTGCATGTGCCTGAATTAAAACCAACTCCAATTTTTCCAAGCCAAATGCCGCCTTAGTGATGAGAGATTTCCTTCTCCATTGTCACTTTTCAGCGTCTATGATTGTTTAATAAGGATTGTTTGAAGGGCATCTGCATTGTAAAAATATAGACTAGAACCTAAAAAAAAAAAAAAAGTCAAAAAAGGGCAAAAACTGGTGTGTTTTAGCATTTTAGAAAACAATGTTTGTATAACTAAGGTGTGTAATTTGAATAGGAAAAATTTCCATCAAGAGCACCTTGGGAAATCTCAGTAGGTAGGAGACTATGTTAACATGTTTGTATCTTGTTAACATGTTCAGTTAATTTTGAATTTTGAAAGTTTTGAGGGACAGGGCCTATGGAACCTAATGTGAAGTATTTAGTAGGCTAACTGGTGTTAGGTTGAAGATTTTTTACTGTTTATAAGCAGATATCATTTGAATGATATAAATGTCATTTACCTGCTGTCTTAAGATGTTCACACATATACAAATACGGAGAATAATTCTACAATATAGAAATATTTATTTTAATAGAGTTTCAGTTAAGGCATAAAACAGTGTTAAAACTCTTGGAAAGGTGGAGGGTTTTTTTTGTTTTTTAAATGGAGAATTGTCAAATACAGTGTTTGGCCATCTGAAATGGGAATTGTAATAGCACTATTTTGATGTAGCTCTACCGATATTATGTGGCGATGCTATTTTGTTTTACTAACAAGCTCTGGAATATTTAGCAGTCATTTTCACTGGCACAAGAGCCTTTTGTATGTCATTCAGTTTAAACTTTTAAACCAAAAATTTTGTGGTCCAGTGTCTTTGGCAAAAAGATGCTGAAGGGAATGTAACATACAATTATTATGTGGCTATATATAAAAAGACACAAATTGCCATGTTATGGTCCTGCCTTGAAACAGCACAATGAAGTGTATCAATGTATTCTGTGATTCTTTAATGAAACTTCCATGTTGTGTTGTTTTGTGTCGACCATAGCCTGTCCTTTTGGGCCAGATGTGGCACAGTTAAATGCAATTATCATCTCATTAAATGCAGATGCAGATAAAATGTCCTTTAGTGCTGCAACATTTTACCTAACTTTTTGTATGTTTTATGACTGTGCATTGTTTTCCAAAGCTGTTCCTACCTCACCATGAGGCTTTATGGATTGTTATGTATTATAAATGTTCTTTATGAGACAGACTACTGTGTTTCTTCTCATTTATTAAAAGTTAAGTAGAAAAATAAACTAATTTTAATATCTACTTCACTGTTTTGTGCATGTGCCCTCCCCTCCTATACTAGGTTGGGTTATATAGACCTAAGGTGTTTAAAGAGGTATCACAGCTTAAGTGTTGCTAGATATCCAGAATGACCAGGTTATAGGATAGTATTGTAGAACGAAAAAAAAGTAGGCAAAAATTGCAGTAGAAACTGAAAGGGTAACAGCAAAGGCTCACTAACATGAAATATTCAATGTCTGACATTTTTTTGGTTCTAAATATTATGTAATTACAGGTTAACCTGCTTCTTGTACTTGCTATTTGTAAGCAGCGTTAATAACAAGGATTATTAAATATTTGACAGTCATATAACCATCTGGAACTTCTAACCCAAGAGTACATTAGTTGATTGTTTATATGAGTTCAGAACTATGACTGACATAATCTCTCATGAAGAATTTCTTTAAAGAACTTGTGCCTCTAGGAGGTAAGCAGATAAAAATTGCATAAGAAAAAATCAATTGGCAATAAATGGCAATAGATAATAGAGTTGGTAAATACAGTAATATTCCAAAGAAGGGATGAAGATCTTTGGAAAGGATTCATGTAGGTTAGTGTTGAAAGGAGGGATGGGGGCTGAGAGGCAAGGGGACATAGAATAGAGGGTTCAGAATGAAGAGAGGTAGCGTGTTAAAGAAGATTGGATGAAGTGCCATGTCAAACCAGTTTGAATTTGGTTTTATAGGAATGGAGGAAGCCCTTCAGTATTTGGATAAATGAGAAAGTGGAAAAGGATACAGGATAGATTTGGAATGGCAAGTAGACAAAGTGAGACAGGAAGATAAATCCATTTACTAGGCAGTCAATGCTAAGAGCATGAACTGGTTCCCAAATATACAGGCCCACATCTACATCTACCACGTTTCAGTTGATCCTTTTGTACACTTGAACATTTCTGAGATCAGGATGCATGGATACAATCAGTAGTATCTTAAAATATTGGCCAACCTGTGTTCTTATCTGAACGTGTCTTACCATTCAGAATTCAGAAGAATTCTCAGGCAATATGGTCTTTCAAGAAGTATTTGCCAACATTCCCTAGAACATAATTTCATGTGCTATGCATCACACATCTGGATGAAAGCTGTTGCTTTTGAATTAAAAATAAAAAGAGACAACATTGTTTTTTGAAGGATTTCATAGACATTTCTGCATCTTCAGAATTGACCATTTTCCCTCCTCCCCTGAAGGCTATATGCTCTTTTTTTCTTTTAAATCAAGGAATTTATGGCACTTCGTTGCATTTGCTTATTTACAAGTTTGTTGAACAAACTTCGTGGTAACAAACTTGGTTACAAACTTTTAGGTCACAACCTGTGAGGTTGGAGTTGTCTCTATTTCCTTAGGATTTAGCACAGGGACTGGTGTGCTGTAGGAATTCAAGTGTTTGAACGAATATTGAGGAATGGGAAGAAAAAAATACTATTCATAGCTAAAATACACAGCACTGAAGATAGAGTAATAATATTAATAGGTATAATCTGGGCACGTATAAAAATATACTAAGGGACACACGTTTTTATTGAATTGTCACAAACCATTAGGTATATTTCATTATTCCCATTTTACAGACCTATTCAGCACCTGACCCAAGTCATCTAGCTAGTGATAGAACCAGAGCTGCAATTTTGCAAGGGATCCATCAATACTTTGCTTTCCCATCACTTTGAATTGTTAAGAACCAACTTCCTAAGTAGATTCAAATGAATCTTTAATTTTCAGCCGAGCAGTAATAGAAAAGCAAGAGAAATGAGGAAAATAAATTTTGCTATTTATTAAAAAAAAAAAAAACATGCTAGTTACCATGTGAAGAATCAGATCTCTTCTGAGTTAGACGTTCTTACATTATGATTTAGTGTCATTTTTATTTTGAATTATGTGAGGGAGAGGAATAATACTCTTTTTTAGAATTCAGAGCCTCCCCTGGTTTTAATCTAGTCTTGTAGACAACTGTTCATTGTTACAAACTAGTAGTATTTTCACCTAAACTACCATATAGTGTTGTCTGAGGTATTAACTGCTTCTGCTAGGACACAAAAACTATAGCTTAAATATCCTTTAATGCTGAAAACAGTGGGTCTTCTGGGGAATGAGGAGTAGAGGTGCTTGAATGAAGTCAATGTGGATGAGGAGACACAGGGAGGACCATCTGCTTTTCAACAGGGGGGCTGTTAGCATTTGAGTACATTTCATCAGAGTTCAGGAGTGTCCTATGCACTGAGTTTAGGGACCCTGACCTCCTTCCACACAAATGCCAGTAGTTCCTGCCTACCCACCCCCCCTCCACTACGCTCCCATCAAGACACCCTGTTTTAAATGTCCCCAGGGGGGCAGGATGGCCCCAAGGGAAACCATAAAAGCTAGCCAGTGAGAACTCGTCCAGCTTTTCCCACATGATCCAAACGCTACATCTATCTTCCATTTACATACACTGGTACCAGAGATGCTTCCTGTTTTGTTCAAACTTCAGTTCCAGGAACCATGGTTCCCTGCTGCATAGTCACATAGAAAGCAAAATCTAAAGGTGTGATTTTTTTTTTAAGATTTTGTTTATTCGTGAGAGAGAGAGAGAGAGAGGCACAGACACAGACAGAGGGAGAAGCAGGCTCCATGCAGGGAGCCTGATGTAGGATTCCAACGCCAGGAATCTGGGATCATGCCCTAAGCCAAAGGCAGACGCTCAACTGCTGAAACCACCCAGGTGTCCCCCAAGGTGTGATTTCTAAGAACATAACCATTGATAGGACCAGGAGTTCCTCTGATAGGTTGAGGAGATTGTTCTGCTCAAGAAAGCAGTCCAAATATGGCCGTCTTTTGAAGTATAAAATAAAAATGCGTTTCTGGCAACATAAAAGGGGTTAAGACCAGTGCCTTTCGTCAAAGCCCAAATTTGAATATTCAATAGAAACTGAGAATGATTTACCCTTCTTTTCCAATGGTGAAAATGTCTAGGACAATATTGGACAAAACTTACCGGGACTTTGTAGAGCTTGAACCAACGGTGGCCTTCAATGACACCTGCCCTGGGCTTTTGCGTCAAGATTCCTCTGGAAGAACACTGATGCAGCAGTGTTTATTGATAAAGCTGTTGGATCTTGAGTTTCTACACATTATTAAAAGTCAATGAGCTGAAAAAATTAGGTGGCATATTATGGTAGAATAATGATCCTCCTCAAGCTGTTCACGTCCTAATCCCAGAAGCTGTGAATCTGTGACCTGACACAAAGGGACCTTGTGGATGCAATTAAGTTAGGAATCTTGAGACTGGGGAGATTATCTTGGATAATCTGCATGGACCAAATATAATCACAAGGGTCCTTAAAGGAGGAGGCAGGAGGGTCAGAGTTAAAAGATATGATGACAGAAGAATGGATGGTAGGAGCAGTGTTGTGGTTAGAGAAATTGGAAGATGCTACATTGCTGGTTTAGGAATGGAGGGAGAGGCCGCTAGCCAAGGAATGCAGATGGCCTCTAGCAGCTGGAAAAGGCAAAGAAACTGATTATCCTCTAGATCATCTGGAAGGAATACAGCTCTGCTGATGCCTGTATCTTTTCCATAAGACCCATTTTAGACTTATGACCCCCCAGAACTATAAGGTAATGCATTTGTTGTGATTGATTGATTTATTTATAAAATATTTTATTTATTTATTCATGACAGACAGAGAGAGGCAGAGGGAGAAGCAGACGCCCCATGAGGAGCCTTATATGGGACTCGATCCCAGGATGCCAGGATCATGGCCTGAGCCAAAGACAGAGGCTCAATCACTGGGCCACCCAGGTGCCCCACATTTGTCTTGTGTTAAACCACTGCATCTGTAGTAACTCGTTACAGAAATGAAAAACGAATATACATGTCAGTATGTACCTATAATGTAGACACTAAATTTGTGATTTGTTATTTTGCTCTCATTGGAGTTAAATTGCAGACTTAATTATAAATAAAATTTTATGAGAAAAGGGCTAGACACTATAAATGGTGACACATCCATTTATGTTCATGACCTACAATACAGGGTTTTCTCTAACTATACACGTTGTCTGAGTTTCTAAGTTGAGACACCAAGCTTTAGGGAATCACAAATTCCCTAAGGGATTTGGTGGGAGTCGAGGCTTGCTCACGTGTTACCACGAGACCCAATCTGAAGTGAAAGGAGAGCTCACAGGCAGTGCAACGATCTTGTGTGTATTGGAGATGTCATCCTAAGGCCAGCTGAGGTAACTAGGGTGGCGTTCACTGCAGCAGCCTCCCCTTTTTGCTCCTTACATGTCCTGCTTTTGTCTCACCCAGAGCCCCCCTCCTCTGTTCCCTCTACCTCCTTCTTCCCCAGCCCTACCCCTGTTAAGCATGTGGCCTTGGCAAGCTGGATACCTCTTGGGATCTCAGTTTTCCCATCTGTGAGATGGGACAACACATCCCTTACCAGGTCCTTGTGAAGGTTACATGGGACAAAAATTAAACTGTATCTACCACATTCTGTGTTTTGGCACGGTGCGAAATGCTTAGCCCACGTAATCCTTATAATAATCACTCCATGAGCTAAATGCTATTATTATCTCCAATTCTTTTATTTTTCTTTTCTTTTCTTTTTCCTTTTTTTTTTTTTTTTTTTTTTTGAGAAAGGGAGAGAAAAAAAAAAAGAGGGAGCAGGAGAAGAGCAGAGGGAGATGGAGAATCCCCAAGAAGATTCCTTGCTCAAGGTGGGGCCCAACCAAAGGCTCCACCCCAGGACCCTGAGATCCTTACTTGACCCGAAATGAAGAGTCGGCCACTTAACTGACTGAGCCACCCAGGTGCCCCTACCTCCACTTTAAAGATGAGGAAACAGGGTGAGAGCATTGAGTGATTTTGAGAGAATTGAGTGATTTCCATAAACCTGGTGAGTAAGGGAACCAGGACTGAACCAGGTCTGTCCAGGCAATGTCCCAGCTCTTGGCCACGACGTCAACTCCACGGAGTCAGTGCAGTGTCTCCTCTTTGGGACTCTTCAATTCAGCAGTATGCAAAGCACTTAGCTCTGCAGTCAGACATCCTGGATGCACACCCCAGACCCCTGAACTGGATGGGTTAAGACGTGACGTTGGGTAAGACACAAGAACTCTCTGCCTTCGTTTCCTCATCTACAAAATGAGGATAAGAATAGAGGGCTGTTTAAGATTAAATGAATCGATAGAAGTAAAGCACTTTGAACAGGGCCTGCTCCTTATTAAGCTCAGGAAATATTAGCCAGTTATTTTATTCCCTTCCGACTTCTTACCTTCCCCCCTTCTTTCTATCAATCTCTTTTCTATCCCCCATTCCCCTCCAACCTCTCTCTCCCTAAACCCAATGTATGACCCTTAGAGCCTTGATTAATCCCTTAACTCTTGGACTTATCCCAGTTCTCTTCAGTGATACCGCATTTCTCTCTGCCTTTAAAACCATCAGACATTTCCCCCCTCAGGTGACTTCTATAATAGACACCACCTGCCCCAGACACTGAAGTGTCTGGAGGTCAAAGAGATGTTTACCTAGTGACCTGTTCTATGACTGCTCTAGGGAAAGGAGGGAAGGAGAGAAAACGATGCAGGCTCAAAATGAGAAAGACCATTCCAACGATCACAGAGGCTGTGGAAGGAGTGGGGATGAGGGGCTTCCATGGACTATGGTTTGGTGCATCTGGCGGCTCTCTTGCTGCGGAGCCTGGTGGTGATTTCTGCTAAGGGCAGAGCTTGAACTCAACAGTTCTGATCTTTCTGGCTGAGATGTGGGGATTTTTCTGAGAGGTCCTTGTGAGGGACAGTGGTATGGCACAGTGGAAGGGGTCCTGAGCGATTTTCCGTTGCATGGGCCCTGCCACCTACAACTCCAGGGAGACCTCTCCGAAGGAGGTAAGGACATTCACTTCCATTCTCCTCTTCCTCCTCCTTCTCCAGCTCCCCCTTTCCCCTTATCTTTTTTTTTAATTAATGGATAATATAATTTTCACACACACAACCCCCACTGAACTGGTTGAGAACCCCTGAGTGTGCAGGCAGTGAGCATGCCGAGGTAGGTCTGGTGAGCAAACTCCTGAGTCAGCGGCTCAAGCATTTTTATTGCACACCACCAGTGCTGTGGGGGCTTGAGCTGCTTTAGAGTTTTAAGCTGGGTTTTCCATCTCTTAATTATAACCTTGAGACAAGTCACATAAGGAACACCTATTTGAAACAGGAGTTAATGAACAGCCAAAAAACAATGATTTTCCCTGGATCACTCTGTTGCATTCATTTGGTAACTATTATTTTATAGAATATTAAAGTGTCTACACTTCTCCAAAATACAAAGAAAAAAGAAGATGCTGGTTCCCTCCTAGGGGATTTTTCATTTATTGGAAGTCAAGACTACTCTTGCCCATAGTGTGGGATTTGTGGAGAAGGGCTTGCGGAGAGCAACATGAAACTTCTCTTACCTCATCGTGTAAAGCACAACACTCGCACTTTGTACAAATTAAAAAAAAAAAAAGAAACTAATTTTGCAAAGTGTATAAATTAGGTTTTGAAAGCACTTTTTGTCTATTTTTGATGCTGGAACAGGTGGTAATATTTCAACTTGTACTTTAAAACTATATACGTGTATATGTAAATATGTGTCTACAAATATTTTTTCTCGCTTAAATAAATAAAAGTCCGTTGAACAACTTACACCAGTTGTGAAACAGCTAAAAGTTAAAACGTGAGAGCACATTTAAAAGATTTAAGTGATAGGCCATGCTGAGACAAAGCAGCTGACAGAAATGCTACCCAGGATCTTAAGCCAGCTTGGTGCAGACAGTCTGACTCGTTGGAGAAGACTGGCTGCAGCTCTGCCTAAACAATCCATGGATGGAAAAGCACCACTTGCTACTGGAGACGACGACGACGATGATGATGATGATGATGATGATGATGATGAAGTTTCAGATCTTGTGGAGAATTTTGATGAAGCTTCCAAGAATGAAGCAAACTGAATCGAGTCAACTTCTGAAGAAGATAAAACTTGAAGAAGTTACTGGGAGCTGCTATTTCATATTATGACTGCTTTTTAAAATGTTGTTCATGGATCTGATAAAATCTAGATCTCTAATATTTTTAAGCCCAAGCCCCTTGGACACTGCCGCTCTTTTCAGTTTTTGCTTATACACAATTCATTCTTTGCCGCTAATTAAGCTGAAGAAGCCTGGGAATAAAGTTTGAAACAAGGTTAATAAAGTTCTTTGCCTAGGAAAATAAAAAATAATAAAAGATTTAAGTGATAGAGCAATTTTAGTGATATATCGATTTAAAGTAAAAATATTGTTTCCTGTAAATCACTTACTCTATGCAAAAGCAACCAAGCACAGGGCCCAGTGCCAGATAAGATCCTGGTGGTAGTGGGTGAATTATATACACTTGAATGTGAAAAGCTGTAGCAAGTCACCAGGCTGGGACGGGCAGAGGTGGGGGTTGTCCTGGGTTCTTGGCTGTCCCAGTTCTTTCTCAGGGGCAGGAGCAAGGTCTCTGAGACGTTGGTCAGGAACAACTCTGCTGAAGGGAAGTTGAGGGACAGTGTAGGCACATGTTGTCTATCAGGGCCCAGCACTGTATGGACGCAGACCCACAACATCTGGTGTGGTGGCTCACGCATGGGTTTCAGAGACAAACAGGGGGTTTGGAGTCCTGTGACCTGTCTGCTTCCTCTTCATCACCCTGGGCACATCACTTTGATCTGTTTGAGGATAACCGCTTTATGGATATAAAGATTTTATAGATTTTAGGATATGCTTTATGGGATTCTTGTGAGGATTGAAGGAATAATGCATGCACAGTCTTTGGCATAGGGCCGGGTTATTAAATAAATGCTCAAAAAATTATTACTGGACCTCACTGCAGTCCCAGGAGGCAAATGTTCTCCCTTGATGAACCACAAAATGAGGTTTAGTGAGGCTGCTTTAATCTAGATTATATTTTTAAAAGATTTTATTATTTATTTGAGAGAGAGAGAGAGAGAGAGTACAGGGCAGGGGGTTCAGAGGGAGAGGGAGAGAGAATACCAAGCAGATTCTGTACTCGCTGAGCCCGACGTGGGGCTGGGTTCCACGACCCTCGAGATCATGACCTAAGCGGAAACCAAGAGTCTGGTGCTGAACCGACTGAGCCACCCAGGCACCCCTAGATTAATGATTAAACTAGATTAAGTATCCATCTAGGCTAGGCCCATTTTCATATCGGGGCCTCCAAAGCTCTTGGTTTTTCCCTGAATGCCACACTTAAAACTCATTGGGGGTTTTCTAAGATTTCACTGTTCTCCTCTGAAGCACAGACTGATTTATTCATTCAACAAATACTGAGCGCCTCTTATGCAGCAGGCACTGTCGGTGCTGGCGCTGTAACAGTGAGCATGGACACAAATCCCTGCCCTTGGGATGTTTACAGTCTAGTAGAGAGATAAGATAAAGAAGTACAATGTATATTAGATTAGCTAGTGATGGATTCTAAGGGGAAAACCGTAAAGCCAGGAAGAGCCCTCAGAGAATATGGGTGTATTTGTGTGTCTGTAGGAGGGAGGGCTGTCGTTGACATTTACTTTTTAAAATTTTTTTGAAAAATGTTTTATTTATTTATTTGACAGAGAGGAAGAAAGAGTCAGAGAGCACATGTAGAGGGGAACAGCAGAGGGAGAGAGAGAAGCAGGCTCTCTGCTAAGCAGGGAGCCCAATGTGGGGCTCCATCCCAGGACCCTGAGATCATGACCGGAGCCAAAGGCAGATGCTTAACTGACTGAGCCACCCGGGTCCCCTGTCACTGACATTTTTGATATAAAGGCCAGGAAACATGAAAGAATAAAAGTGGTATTTGAGGGGATGCAGAAGTCAGCCCCTCTGGTTTCTAGGGAGCCTTCCAGGCAGAGGGAATAAGAGAGTTGGTCCTGAGGTTGGGGGCTGGTTGGCACTTAGAGGGCAGAAGTAGATGCCACTGGGGAAAGGTCTGTGCTCCTAGAATGAATTCCTTTATTATTTGATCAGGCTGAGAATTATCTTTCTTTTCTAACACTTGGACTTCCCTTTAACAAGCTGCAGCCCCTGGGTTGGGTCACTAAAGCCTGGGGTTGAAGCAACCCCAAGAACAGCGTTGGCTTAGTGGCGGTCTGATTTGTTGTGTAATAGCAAGGACTTCCTAGATGACTCAGCAGGGTTCTCTGCTTGAAAATCGACCCAGGGGATGAGGAACTCTCAGCCCCAAGGCCTCCCAGGAGCAGAGGATCCCCCACAGGGCAAAGGCCCATTGCTTTGAGCCTGATCTTAATGTCATTTAGCTGCCTGGACTCCTCGAGCTTTGAGCAAAGGCTTTATCCCTAAAACAGGGATCTTCCATCTTGATTTTGCCTCCCTGGGGAAAAAAAAGAGAGAGAGAGGAGAGAGAGAGAGAGTCTGCTGAATGTGGTGGGTGAGAACATGGACTTTGGAACCAGAGAATTGGTGTAAGTGCTCGCTCTGGCTTTTACAACGTAGCCTTGAGCAAGTGATTGACCTGAAAAATGAGGACATTCTTACTTAAGTCTTAGGTGACTGACTTCAAGTGCAATAATGTAGGAAGTGTGCCTAGCACAGTGCTAGCAATTAGTAGAACCTCACTGAGTGGTCACTATGATTACTTTTACCCTCTTGAGCATTCCTATGCTAACGAAACAGCCATGCCCCCTACTCTGTCCAATTCCTAACCTTTATCCAAATATTGATAAAATTGTAACCCCTGTACATCCAGAATCACAATTGAAAATGTGTGGCATGATCTCCATATGCAAAGTAAATGTGCCTGGGAGGAACTAGGGTGGGAGTCGGGGGTGAGCCATATCAGATAAATTGGTTAAATTCAATCAACTTTTGATTCCCTGCCCTCACCTGATATAGAAGGGATGGATGTCTTTCCCATTTCATCTTAGAATGTGTGATTCTCCTTGTGCCTTTACTTAGACTTCTCATTTACAGATGGATTCTGGAGAATGGAAACCTATTTTGAATGCAGCAAGAAAGATCACTATTTCAAAAAAAATGTATATTGTGTGTGTTTTAAGAATACAGATTCACTCTCTTCAGATGGTTTGGTTTGCTAATTTTGTATTTGCAGAATCGTTTGCTTTTTATCAAATATTTCTGTGGATTGTCATGGAATCATATGTCCAAAAGTTTTCCACTAGAGTTTTACTTCCCCCATATATACAGGGTTTGTAGGGGTGGAGGGATGGTCATTAGTCTGAGATTTAACTTTTTTTTTTTTTTTAAGATTTTATTTATTCATGAGAGACACAGAGAGAGAGGCAGAGAGGACACAGGCAGAGGGAGAAGCAAAGCAGGTTCCCTGCGGGGAGCCCGATGTGGAACTCCATCCCAGATCCCAGGATCATGACCTGGAGCCGAAGGCAGATGCTCAACCGCTGAGCCACCCAGGCATCCTGGATTTAACTTTTCTTGAGTGAAACCCACGTAGGACAGTGGAGGTCACTGAGTTAGTGCTAGTCATCAGCAATCAAAGGCTTCCAGAGACAAGAAACTGCACTCCAGCTGCTTTCCCCTCTGTCTTAAAACACCTCTGGTCAGTGTGGCCAAAGCCATCAATTTAGCTCTGGATTTTTAAAAACTAAACTAATTTTTTATTAATTTTTTTTAAAGATTTTATTGCTTCATGAGAGACACAGGGAACCTGATGTGGGACTTGATCTCAGGACCCTGGGATCATGACCTGAGCCGAAGGCAGATGCTCAATCACTGAGCCACCAGGTGCTCATGTGTGCATGTTCTCTCTCTTTCTCTCAAATAAATAAATAAAATCTTAAAAAAAAAAACAGTAATAACCTTTGATAAATTAAAAATCCATTCGTGATTTTTAAAAATAAACTCTTAGAAAATTAACAAAACTTTATAAACTTGTTAAAGGACATTAACCAAACTATATAACAAAGGTGGCATATTTTTGTAAAGCACCAAAGCAATCCTATTATAGTCAGTAAAGACTAAATATCATCTCTATACTTCAACATTTTATAGGATACTCTGACCAATGCAGTAAATACATAAAATGTGTAAAGGGAAAAATCTGCCATTATTAACAGATGATATAATGATTTGTCTAGAGAATATAAGAAAATTAATTGACAGATTGTTATAACTGATTACAAAATTAACAAGAGGGCCAAATACAAAATTGAAATATAAACAAAGTAAAACAATGAAAAATATTACCTTTCATATACACCAGTTATCCCACTAAAAAATGTCATGTTATCCTTGCCAAAACATTTGCACTTGAATCTTTTTTAAAGATTTTCTTTAGGGATGCCTGGGTAGCTCAGCAGTTGAGCATCTGCCTTCAGCTCTGGGTATGATCCCAGGGTCTGGGGATGGAATCCTGCATCTCTCTGCCTCTCTCTCTTTCTCTGTGTCTCTCATGAATAAGTAAAAATCTTTTTAAAATAGATTTTTTAAAAGTTTATTTTTTTATTTTGAGAGAGAGAGTGCACAGAAGGAGAGGGAGAAGCAGACTCCCCACTGAGCAAAGAGCCCAGTGTGGGGCTTTATCCCAGGACCTGGAGATCATGACCCAAGCTCAACGCAGATGCCTAACTGAGCCACCCAGGCACCTGTTGAACTTGAATTTGATGAAGACTTTAAATCTAACTACCACCAAAATCAATCAATCAATCAATCAATCAATCAGTCTAACTACCAGTTTTCAGGAAAGGCCAGGAACATTAAATGACGTTGTGAGGCAGACACATCTTGAACATGGGAAGCTCTTCACAACAAACAACCAGTTTTTCCACCAAATTAATCATGTGAAAAAGTGAAGGGATAATGATGGATGGATACATGTAATGACATGTACATTTGGCCAAACCCATAGAATGTACAACACCAAGAATGAACCCTAAGGTCGTCTACGGACTGTGGGTGATTACTGTCTTGCAATGTAGATTCATTGGCTGTAGCAAAAGTACTGCTCTGGTGGGAGATGTTGATAATTGTGGCAGCCTGTGCCTGGGGGGTGGGGAGTAGGTGGGGAATCTGCACATTCCTCTTAGTTTGGCTGTGAACCTAAACCGTAAAAAAACTTGTCTTTTAAAAAGAAGACTTCAAAAACAGAACAAGCATACAAATAAAAACATCTATGATGTGAATGATGCAGAAGCCAAGAATATCACTAATAAAATATTATCTCCTTACCATTCAGGAAGAGATAAAAATGGTGAGGGGAGACAGAACTGCTACAGATTAGAAGAAAATCAAGAAATATATCCACCCACCAATTTGTTTAGAACCCCGGTCAAACAAACATCAAAGTATATTTTGAAACAATCAAGGAAAATTTAACTTAAACCGGGTATTAGGTGATATTGACACATTTTTACTAATTTTGTCGGATATGATTATTATATATTGTTATGTTTTCAAAAGCTTTGTGAGTTATGGGGTGCCCTGGTGGTTCAGTTGGTTGGGCGTCTGACTTTGATTTCAGCTCAGGTCATGATCTCAAGGTGTGAGATGGAGCCCCGTGTGGAGCTCTGTGCTCAGCATGGAGTCAGATTGTCCCTCTCTCTCCTCCCCATTTCCTCTCTCCCTCTATCTCAAATAAACAAAATCTTAAAAAAAAAAAAAAAAGCGCCTTGTGAGTTAGGAATATATAAGTACTTCAATACATATATTTCTAACTGACAAGGCCTAAAGAATATAATGGTGTATAATAATCATGAGAAATCTGTGAGTTGTTTTAAAATAATCAAAAATTTAAAAAAAAATATATATAAGGTATATATTTGGATATATGTATAATATACATATTTGAGCCTTACCCATTTCAAAAAATAAATGTTATACCTGCCAATAAATTCCATGGGAATTACATTATGTATATGTGAATTATATGTGTATATGTATTAAAGTGAAATATGTAACAAATGTTCATTGCGTTGGTGCTTGCAATGTCCGCTGAAATTAGATTCAAAAAGCAAAAACTATTAAGAGAAAATGGAATTAATTTGTCTGCTTCAAGAATATCAATGCTCTGTGTATGAAGAGATACCATAAACAAAATTTAAGAATAAGCCCTAGCCTAGGAGAAAAAAATAATATCAAGAATAATTTTAAAAATGCTTACAAATTACTATAAAAATTTAAATGAGAAAGCTATGGGAAAAATAGTTTTTTTTTATTTGTTTGTTGTTTTGTTTTTAAGATTTTATTTATTCACGAGAGACACAGAGGCAGAGGCAGAGACAGAGGGAGAAGCAGGCTTCCCGCAGGGAGCATGATGCCGGACTGGATTCCAGGACTCCCGGATCACGCCCTGAGCCAAAGGCAGATGCTCAATCACTGGGCTATCCAGGTGCCCCTTTGGAAAGAATTTGAAAAAGAAATTCACTGAACAAGAAATACCAGTAGCCAATAAAGACAGAAAAAATACTCCACTCTACTGGTATTGGGATGTATGCAGATTAAAAGCAAGTTGGAAGTACCACAAGCTTTTGACAAGAATCTTAGTTTAATAATATGAAAAGCTTCAAGTCCTCTCATCTGCTCATGGGGATTTAAATTGGCCCTTTGATGGGCAATTCGGCAATACCTAATAAATTTAAATTGCGTACACCCCATGACACTTCTTAAAATTGGCCTCATAGAAAGGCAGACCCATGTGCACAAGGAAATGCCGTTAAAGATAATTCATTGCAGCATTGTCTCTAAGAGTGAAAACCTGGGCCACCCTAAATACCCATCAGCAGGAGACTGACCAAATAAACTTCTCACTATTGGAAACTATGCAGTAGTTCCAAATGAAAAAGTAAATCTCTATGCATTGCATATTGTGGCATAAAGAAGCAAGCTGCAAACCGATTCAGTTGAGAAACGACCTCCACAGAAAATAATCCTGCATAAATTAATAAAGGTATTAATTATATGCTAGTAATATATGCATACACATATATTAATAAGGCTCAAATACCCATGAGTATAATACCCATAATAATTTAACACTTCTATATATACACACATGGGTATCAACACATAGATGTACACACATGCACATAGGAAAAGGTTTTGAATGACACACACCAAATTGAGGGTCATAGGGGGATGGTGATCAGATCAAAGGACAAAACCATAGGATTAGAACAACAGAAAATGAAAACCTTTGATAAATTCAAAATCCATCAATATATTTGTATGTATATTTATGTGTGTGGAATCATATAATATGTTCTCTTGTGTCTGGTTTATTTAACTTAACATTATGTTTTCCAGACTCATCCATGTTTTTTTTTTTTTTCAGACTCATCCATGTTGTAACATATATCAGAATTTCATTTTTTTAAAGGCTAAATAGGGATGCCTGGGTGGCTCAGCAGCTGAGCATCTGCCTTTGGCTCAGAGGATGATCCCAGAGTCCTGGGATCGAGTCCCTCATTGGGCTCCCTGCATGGAGTCTGCTTCTCCCTCTGCCTGTGTCTCTGCCTCTCTCTCTTTCTGTGTTTCTCATGAGTAAATAAATAAAATCTTAAAAAAAAAAAAAGGCTAAATAGTATTCCATTGTATGTATATACCACATTTTGTTTATCTGCTCACCTGTTGAAGAACACCTTTTACGTAAGGTGAATAATACTGCCATGAAAATTGATGTGCAAGTATATGTTTGCGTTCCTGCTTTCAATACTTTAGGGTATATACCTAGAAGTGGAATTGTGGAATCATGGTAATTCTATGCTTGACTTTTGGGGGGACTATCAAAATGTTTTCCACAGTGATTGCATCATTTTACATCGTCACCAGCAGTCCTTCAGGATTTCAATTTCTCCATATCATCTTCAACACTTGTTATTTTCCATTGTTTTGCTGATGGCCAACATATGAATGTGAAGCAGTATCTATCTCACTGTGATTTTAACTTGCATTTCCCTAGTGAATAGTGATATTGAGCATCTTTTCATGTGCATATTGGCAATTGGCATCTTTTTTTGGAGAAATGCCTATTGAAGTCCTTTGCCCATTTTTCATTTTGGTTGATATATTTTTGTTGTTGAATTCTAGGAATTCTTTATATATTAATATATATATATATAAATTCTTTATATATAAAATATATATATATATAATATATATATGGATTTTCTCCCATTTTGTGGGTTGCCTTTTCACTCAATTGATAGTGTCCTTTGATTTTAATTTTTAATTTTGATGAAATCGAAGTTATTACTTTTTCTTTTGTTGCCTGGGCTTCTGATGTCTATTCAACAAATCATTACAAAATCCAATGTCATGAGGATTTTCCCTTATATTTTCTTTTCCACTAGTTTTAGCTTTTAAATCATTACAAAATCCAATGTCATGAGGATTTTCCCTTATATTTTCTTTTCCACTAGTTTTAGCTTTTAGTTTTAGATTTGTTTATTCAACAAATCATTACAAAATCCAATGTCATGAGGATTTTCCCTTATATTTTCTTTTCCACTAGTTTTAGCTAGTTTCCACTAGTTTTCAGGTCTTTGATCCATTTTGAGTTAATTTTTGTATATGGTGTGAAGTAAGGGACCAATTTCACTCTGGCATGTGGAGATTCAGTTTTTCTAATACTATCTGTTGAAAAGACTGTCCTTTCCTCCACTGAATAATGTTATGGGCTGAATTATATTCCTCCCCAAAATTCTTATGTTGAAATCCTAGCACCCAGTACCTCAGAATGTGACCATATTTGGACATTGGACCCTTAAAGAGATAATTAAAGTTTAGTGAAGTCATATGGATGGACCTTAGTCTATACAACTATATTTGGAGATAGGGTCTTCAAAGGAGTGATCCAGTTGAAATGAGGCTGATAGGGTGAGCCCTTAATCTGATATAACTGATCAGATGTCCTTATAAGAAGAAAAAGAGATATTAGGAATATGTTCTCACAGAGAAAAGGCCATTTGAGAACAACAAGAACATGACCACTTGTATGCTAAGGAGAGAGCCCTCAGGAGAAATCAAACCAAACTTAACAATATTAAATCTTCTGGGATGCCTGGGTGGCTCAGTCAGCTGAAGATCTGCCCTCAGCTCAGGTCATGATCCCAAGGTCCTGCCTCCCTGCTCAGTGGGGAGCCTGCTTCTCCCTCTCCCTCTGCCACTCCCCCTGCTTGTGGTCTCTCTCTAATAAATAAATAAATAAAATCTTTAATAATAATATTAAGTCCTCCAATTCATAAGTATGGGATGTCTTTCCATATCACCACCAAGAGTAATTGTTGATATTACCAAGTGTAATTACAAAATTTATCAAGGGTTTTAGTTCTAGAAATTTTTGTTTTTGTTTTTTTTTAAATAAACATATATATACCTAAATATAGATATGCTATAACACACAAAATATACATATATATACATATGTGTACTTCTGTGTATGCATACACACATTTATTTCACCTCAATACTTCTTTTTTTTTTTTTTTTCACCTCAATACTTCTTGAAACCCACTTATTCCTCATGCACTCCTATTTCTTCATATTGGAATATATCTTTAATTATTTCAAAGAGAGTCTACTTTGTCTGGACATGAAATTCTAGCTTCTGTTACTTCCCCCTGACATTTATAAAGGTATTGCTTGTCTTCTTCCATCCAACATAGCTGGTGAGGGCTCAAGGGCTCATGTCAATCTAAGTTTCTTTCCTTTGTACATAATCCTTTTTTTTTCCTGGAAGGATTTAGGATTTTCTCTTTGGTGTTCTGAAATTTTGCTACCATGTGTCTAAAGTTGGCTGAGAGGAGGAATAGAGGACAGGGTACACAAGGTTCAAGCCCCTATATGTCTTAGCTGCTATCAGTATCCACCTCCTCCAAGGATGGAATTCTCTTGGTACCATCCTCTTCTTTTGAGTACAGTGACCGTCTCCATATTCTCATGTACTTTCTGCTTTTTAGAGAATCCATACAACTTCTGGACTCCATACAACTCCTTGTCTTGTTTTTGAGCTTGATTACAGATTTATTTTATTTTTGAATTGTATTTTTCAGATATAAGAGCTAAAACAATACAACTTTTGGAAGAAGCATAAACTATCTTTACCATCTTAGGCTAACAAAAAATGTATTAAATAAGACATCAAAAGCTAAACTATAAAAAAAATTGATAACTTTTACTGCATCAGAATGAAAATCTTGTGTTCTTTGGAAGACATTCTCAAAAAAAAAAAAAAAGAAGAAGAAGAAGAAGAAGAAGAAGAAGAAGAAGAAGAAGAAGAAGAAGAAGAAGAAGAAGGAGAAGAAACAAGCCATAGACCGGGAGAATATATTTGCAAAACACATATCTGATAAAGGAATTATGAGCAGGGTATGTAAAGAACTTTTACAATACAATAATTAAAACCAAAGAGTTCTTTTTTTCTTTTTTAATGAGTGAAGATGTGAGCAGACTCTTCATCAAAGAAGGGGTCTGGATGGCAAAGAGACACAGAAAAGATGCCCATCATCATTAGAATTAGAGAAACACAAGTTAAAACTACAATGAGCTATCACTACACTTTGGCTGGAATGGCTAAAAATAAAAAGTGCTGGTGATGATCTAGAGCAATTGGGATTCTCATTCATTGCTGAGAGGAACGCAAAATTCTATAGTCACTTTGAAAACCAGTTTGGCAATTTTTGTTTTGTTTTTGTCTTTATTTTTAAAGACTTTATTTATTTATTTGAGAGAGAGACAGAGATAGCGAGAGAGAGCACAAGTGGGGAGGAGAGGGAGAAGCAGACTCCCTGCTGAGCAGGGAGCCTGATGCCGGGCTCCATCCCAAGACCCCGGGGATCACAACCTGAGCAGAAGGCAGACGCTTAGCCGACTGAGCCACCCAGGCACCCCCACTTTGGCAATTTTTAATAAAGTAAAATATGCATACCATACAACCCAGCAGTCCCACTCCTAGGGCAGTTTCCCGGGAGAAATGATAACATGTCTCTGCAAGATCTGTGCGTGAACGTGTGTAGCTGACTTATAAATCATTGTCCAGAGCTGAAAACGACCCACATGTCCATCAGTTGGTGAACAGATGAGCAAATTCCAGCACTTTCATACTATGGACTACTAATCAGAAATCAAAAAAGAGCTTCTGGCACACACAACACAGATGAATCTCACAAACATTATGCTAAGTGAAAAAAAAAGTCAGATACAAAAGGCTCTCATAATTCCTATTGAATGACGTTTTGGAAAAGGCAGGACTGTAAGGACACAAATCAGATTTGCAGCTGCCATTGCTGAGGGTCGGGGGAAGGGAATGGACTGTAAAGGACACAAGGGACTTTGGGGAGGGATGGAAGTGTCCTACATCTTGATTGCGGTGCTGATTACATGACTGTACACACTTGCCAGAAGTTATAGCCATACGCTTTTAAAAGGAGTGAAATTTTTATATGCAAATTATGCCTCAGTAAATTCTGACATTTTGAAGAAACTTTGGGTTTTTTTTCCTGTGATTTCTAGGACTTGAGCCAAAAGGGAGAGTGGTAGCTTGTGGTCCATTGGTCATCGTGATCCGTCTCAGCACAAGATTTTTAAGCAGCCCAAGCATCAGCATCCACTGCAGAGCTCCCCGGGGCCAGTCTTCAGTCTTGCTCTCCTAGTACGACAGTAATGTCTGTGGATGTGTGGACCAGAGTGACCAGCCACCCTGGTTTGCCAGGGACAGAGGAGGCATTTCCTGGGACACACTGAGACTTGAGTGTTAACACGGAAAGGCCTGGGCAAATAGGGAGGAGTTGGTCACCAGGGCCAAGGACTGTTTCAGATTCGTGTTTAATCTACTTACAGTCTCCAGCAGGGGAAGCAGCACAAACTTGTTGCCTGACGTGTTGTTGAAGAGACGTTCAACAAGCAGTGACCAGGCTCGGGTACCACGTAAACCGTGTGGTCCCCAAGGTCATCACGGGTCAGAAGCAACCTTGGCCAACCCAGAATTGCTACATCCTGATGGATGAACCATCCTGATGGATGAACCATCTTTCTGCTGGAGAACCATCCCTCCCTACCCCCGACACTCACCCCCTCATCCCCTACACCCCACCCTATCCCAACCCCCCATCCCCACAACAGCACTTTCATACTATGGACTACTACTCAGAAATCAAAAAGAGCTTCTGGCACACACAACACAGTGTGGGATCTTTTGTGGGATCTTTTGTCAACCCTGAGACATTTCCTCTGTTGGTAGATAAACTAACCTCTTAGCAGTTCAGTTTCCTCATTTATTAACTCAAGTTTGAGTTAAGAGTTCAGTTTGCTGGGATCACCTGGGTGGCTCAGCGGTTAAACATCTGCTGTAGGCTCAGGGCCTGATCCTGGAATCCCAGTATCGAGTCCCACATCGGGCTCCCTGCATGGAGCCTGCTTCTCCCTCTGCCTGTGTCTCTGCCTCTCTCTGTGCGTCTCTCATGAATAAATAAATTAAATATTTTTAAAAAATTAAAAAAAAAAGGTTATCAAGAGTTCAGTTGGCTGCATCTTATTTAGTCTTTGCAAAAGCCCTTGGAGGAAGGTAGGTCATCCCTGTTGCACGGGGTAGTTATGGAGGCTCTGCACCCAAAGCCATACAGGTAACACGGCAGCTTGGGATCCAACCTCCAGTCCTGCTTGTTCTAAGCTCAGAAACCGAGACATTTTCCAAAATAGCAAGCTAACTAACATATGAAAGTGGATAGAAGGCATTCAAGCATTCGTTTTCTGGCTCACCGTCTTCTTCCTTCCTTCCCCCCAAATGGAAAGAAATGTTTCTCCCCACAGGTGACGCTCTCCAGGCCAACAAATACAGTTCACTGTGTTTGGATTTTCCTGAGTAAGAAGGAGGGAAAGAGGCAGGAGAGAGGGGGAGAAGGTGGAGAGTCGTGAGGGCCTGAGGAGGGCTGCTCTCGTTCTGCGTGGCTGGTTCTCCAGGCTGGCCCAGAACCCTTCGGGAAGCCCTGTCCTACCTGGTCTCCTCTGCTACCAACACCCTGAGCTTGCGGGGTGCCTGACCCAGGATTGGCCTGCAACCTGTGGTTGGTGACAAAGCCAACTCGGTTGCCCTGGGCCCCCCGGCGCCCTCCCTGAGGCCCTGGAGCCTCGTGAGGTGGTGTGTGGCTGTGGCAAGGCCACCGGGGCAGGGCCTGCGAAGTCAGCAGCTGGCAAGAATCCCGCAGCCCGGGCGCACAAGAAGGTAGGAAAGAATCCCAAACTCCTGAGCGCCTGGGGATGGAACATTCTGTGTTTCCCAACCCCCCTTCCTTGGCAAAGTGAAATAATTAGGTGCATCTCGGCAGCAGAGTCAAAATTAATTTTGCTTCCCTCTGCAGTGAGAGTCCAGCTGAGTTGGGCAGGGAGGGGCCCTGGAAAGGTATTTCCACCTTGGCTTGACTTATTAGGTTAGTAGAAATGGACTTTTTGTTCTTCCTGGTAGGTTATTAAAACCCTCAAGGAATGTGCAGAGGGCAAATTTAGATGGAGGAGCCCAGTAGGCCAAGCAAACGCTGAATAAATAGAGCAGCTGTTTGGCTAGCTGGGGTGTCGCAGAGCGAGAGGAAGGGGCTGCACCAGGGCCACGTCTCCTGCATGGCTCCTGGGGGCTCCGTCCTGAGACGGTCTGCAGGGGGTGGGCTATAGGGGGATTTGCTCACCCTCAGCCCCAGTCCCTTCCCAGGTGTGAGTGGCTCCTTGCCTGCTCCCTGGAGGCCTGAGAAGCTCACTAGCCTCTTGCCCTTGGACTTGCTCTGCACTGAACTCCCTGCTGGGTGAGGATTGCAGGAGGGCTAGGGGAGGTGACTGGGGGTGACAGGCGAGGTGCGGGGAATGCCACATCCAGTACCTGAGCCCTTGAAGGGTGAGGCAGGCTCCCAGGGCAGGAGGTTTGCACAGAGGCGGCAGTACTGCAACCTGTCACTTGTAAAGGGCTTGACTGAGCTGCTGACTCAGAGGCACGGGGCTGATTACCCATAATTACAGCCCCGTGTGGTGTTGGTGTTGAGTCTTGTCCAAAGGCAGGGATCTCTTTAGCCCCAGAACCCCCTTGGCCCCTTCTCAGAGGGAGAGGCATTTCTAAAACACAAATCCTCACATCTCCCCACAGTCAACTCCACAAAGGCAAGAATCACCTTTCTAGAAGGCGTGCTCTCCCATCTGGAAGCCAGGGAAGCTTCTCGAACAACGATCACATTCCTATCAGCCCTCCTCCAGGTCTTTAGCAAGACCTAAAAGCCCTGCTGACCTGGCTCCTGCCCACCTCTCAGCCGCGTCTTACACCCATGCTTTCCACGCCCAGTCGTTCAACTAATGCAACAAATAGTACCGAGTGCCTACTGTATGCTAGGCATGCTCTAGGCATTGAGGATATTCATGGGAACCAAATAAAGTCCCTGCCCTCAGGAACTTTAATGCCTGCCATATTTCTTACAGCAAGTTGTCTGGCCAGAAGTGTTAAGGAGAAAAACAAAACAGGGAGGGGACAAGAAGGTCTTATTTCATAAGGATGATCAAGGAAAGACTCACTTAGAATATGTCTTTGGAACAAAAGTCTAAAAGAAGAGAAAGGGCAGGACACCTGGGTGACACACTCGATGGTACCGACTCTTGGTTTCAGTTCAGGTCATGATCTCAGGGTAATGAGATGGAGCCTTGTGTTGGGCTCCCTGCTTAGCATAGAGTCTGCTTGGGTTTCTCTCTCCCTCTCCCTCTGCACCCCTCCCTCCCTGAATGCACAGGTGCACTGTCTCCCTCTCTCTCAAATAAATACAATCTTTAAAAAAAATAGAAGAAAAAGGGCAAATCAGACCTCTGGGGAAAGGGCATGCCAGGCAGATCCCAGCACATGCAAAGGCCCTGAGGTGGGAACATGCTTTCCATGCTCCAGAACAAGGAGGACAGTGTGGCTGCAACAGCAGAGGATAGAAGATGAGATCAAAGAAGAACCAGGGAGTTTGCACTTTGGTTCTTATTCCAAGTGAGGTGGAGCTGAATAATGGTATGACTGACATGTTTTAAATGGATCCTCTTTCTGCTTTGTTGACGATAAAATGAAGGAGGGCAGGGGCAGGGGCAGGGAGAGCAGTGGTGATCCAGGAGAAGAGTGAAGGAGGCTTGAACACAGTCCTAGAGTTGGAGGTGGTGAGCGGTGGCCAAAATCCAGACCTACTTGGCAGCTGTCAGGACTGGGTATGGTGGAGTCATCTCTGACTCCTCATTTTGGGCTTAAACAACTGGAAAGATGAATTGACTTACAGAGATGACAGGACTGCAGGAGAGGCAGCTTTTGGGCGGGGGAAAGCAGGACTTTGGTGTGTTAGGCATGTTAAATTTGAGATCATTATTAAACATCCCAGAGAAGGTGTCAGATAGGCATTTGGAAGTTCAAGTCTGGCATTCAGGGGAAAGAGCTAGCCGGAAATATAAATCTAGGAGTCATCAGCTGTGGGTGGTATTTAAAGCCAGGAACATGGTTGACAATTGTCCTTAATTATTTAAATTCGTGACCACCCACCTCAATGGGCTTTTGAGAAGACAGAAATGTCCAAGGACAGAGCCCTGGGGCACTTCACTGATTTGGGGTCAGGAAGATGAAATCGAGCAAGCAAAGGGCACAGAGAAGGAACAGCCAGCGAGGCAGGAGGAAAAACAGGAGAGAGTGGTGTCCTGGCCGCCAGCGGAGGCAAGTGTTTCAAGGAACAAGTGACCAACTGGGTGAAGAAGTCTTGAGGGGCCAAGTGAGATGGAAACTGAGAATCAACTACTTAGGGAGTCATTGGTCATCTTGAGAAGGTGTCTTTTGTGGAGAAGTGAGAGAAGAGGGCTGATGGAAGTGGGGTCGAGAGAGTGGAAGATAGGAATTGAAGACAGTGCAGGACCTCTTTAAAAAGTAAAGAAGCAGAGAAGTGGGGGCAGGAGCTGGTAGGGGACAAGGGATAAGGAGAGGGCTATTTTTGGCAGACAGGAGAAATAGCATTACATCCGTAGGCTACTGGGAGTGACCTGATAGAGGGTGCAAATGTGATTATGAAGGAGAGAGATGCTATTGGAGTAAGGTCCTTGACAAACGAGGATGGGCTCTAGTTTCTAAGGAGAGGGTCTGGCTTCAGACAAGAGCATGAACATTTCATCCACAGTAACAGGAGGAAAAGTGCCACACCTGGAACCAGACTCGAGTTGGCAGGTGTGCTCTTGCAAGTCCTCTTGGAGAGTGGGAGGGCCAATGAACATGGGAAATGAGGTAGGGGGGACTGCTGGGTGGCTCAGTGGTTGGGCAATCCCGGAGTCCCGGGATTGAGTCCCACATCGGGCTCCCTGCGAGGAGCCTGCTTCTCCCTCTGCCTGTGTCTCTGCCTCTCTCTGTGTGTCTCTCATGAATAAATAAATAAAATCTTAAAAAAAAAAAAAAAAGGAAATGAGGTGGGATTACCAGGGAGCCCTAAGTGTCCACTTGACCTTAGAGTCAGGTCAGTTAGCACGGTTGGTGTTTTCTAGACATGTTTAGCCAAAAAGGGGTTAAATAGGTGGGGAGCTAGATTTAACCAAAGTTGGTGCTTTTCTAGAACAGAACAGTGAAGGAAGAGGGGGGCAAGGGAGTTGAGGGTACACAAACAAGAGGGTACACAAGGGATCCCTGGGTGGCACAGCGGTTTGGCACCTGCCTTTGGCCCAGGGCGCGATCCTGGAGACCCGGGATCGAATCCCACGTCGGGCTCCCTGCATGGAGCCTGCTTCTCCCTCTGCCTGTGTCTCTGCCTCTCTCTCTCTCTCTCTCTGTGTGACTATCATAAAAAATAAAATAAAAATAAAAAAATTTTTTAAATTAAAAAAATAAAAATTAAAAACAAAACAAGAGGGTACACAAGATGAGCAGATCATCTACACTGGGTGAGAGGGCCACTGGGGAAGTGGAGGTGGAGGGAGAGGGAAGGGGGTAAGTCTCAGGAGATGGAAGAACTATTGGAGTTCAGGTATCAGAGCGAGTGAGCTGGAAAGAGAGGAGGTGTGACACTGAGATTTCGGAGTTAGTGGTAGTAACACCTCTGGGCCATGACCCTGGGGGTGAACAGCCGAAATGAGGAGGGAGACGAGATGACTAGAAGTGAGGAGGCGATGAAGAGGCCAGGTGTGCCAGATTGCCTGTTGACCTCAGTCCTCCTCCCCCGCTCCCCCCTCCCGGGTACTGCAGGGGCTAGAAGCCCAGAAATCACATTTCCCAGAATCCCCTGCCAATCAGCTTCTGGGTTTGTTTCCACAAACCTGAGGCACTTATGATAGATTTAGAAGTAGATGAGAAGAAAAAAAGAGAGAGAAAAAAAAAGAAGAAAAAGAGAAAAAAAGAAGGGAAAAAAAGGGAAAAAAAGAAGTAGAAGAGAAGCAGGAATATTATTGTTTCTCCAGCCAGGCGGTGGTGGGCAAGTACATGAGCTGCGGGTTCATAGAAGATTTGCAGAGGCCTGTGGGGGCTTTCTGTCACATCACCTGCCTCCCCGATGGAGTCGGGTCACTGTGGAAAATTTCCAGTGCTTCTTGTCACTTCCTGACTCTCAAAGCTGGAATCAGGTTTGAATTCCATGGCAGCTTCTCTGACTTGTCATTCAGCACTTACTTTTTTATTTTTATTTATTGATTTATTTATTTGAACATTTAACTCCCTGTATTGAATACTTTTGTGCTTGAAGTACCTGGAGGGGCTTCTGGTTGCTTTCTTGCTCCAACGTTTTTTAACATATCGGTTTCCTCCCCCCAGAGGGTTTTTGTATCTGCTGCCTTCCCCCTACCCCATTCAAAATGCTCTGCTCTGGTGCCCCTTCCTTTACCTTCCTATCCTTCGCCCTGAGCTCATTTGATCCTTCCTAGCTGATGTTGTTCCAATTATTTATTGCTGCGTAATGAACTACCCCCAAATATATAAACAACAACCATTTTATTATGGTCAGGAGTTTGGACAGGGCACAGTGGGGATGGGTTGTCCCTTGTTCACATTTCTGAGGCCTCGGTGTAAAAGATCTAACAGTTGGGGTGACTTGGCTGGCTGAGGACTGGAGTCATCTGGAGATATCTTAACTCATATCCTTGGTGCCTGAACTGGGATGGCTCAGAGGCTGGGCTCAGCTGGGACTGGCAACCAGAACTCCAACGTGAGGCCTCTCCACGTGGCTTGGGCTTCCCTACAGCATGGTGGGCCCAGGGCTGTTGGACTGCTTACACGGTAGCTCAGTGCTCCAGAAGTGAGAGTTCCAGTGAACAGAGGTGAAGGACGTTTTTGCTCTTGCCTCTGACGTCACATGTTAGTACTTCCATTGGACTCTGTTGGCTGAAGCAAGCATGAGCCACCCAGATTCAACGGGAGGGACACAGACTCTTCTTCTCCATGGGAGGAATGTCAAAAACCCGATATTTGTTTCTTTCAGTATTCAGCTCTTAGTTTGTATGTGCTCACTGTGATGAGAACGTGAGGCAGGGCTTGCACACGCAGATGAACGGCTCTCACAGCCAGGCAGGGGAGTCAAACTGGCCAGGTGTAAGAGACATTAAGGGCTAAGGAACCAGAGAAAGCTCACGCTCTTGGAATTTATCAGCCACCCCTCGGCACTCGGTTAATTGTCCAGCAGGAAGGCCTGGCGTGCCCAATGCTGCTAGAGCTTCCAATTTTTCAAGAGGATCCAGAACTCAGGGTGTTTATGTAAAGCTTTCCAATTTTAACAAGGCTGTGTGGGCCAACTGCCTGGAACCTAGTAGGCTCAATAAATAATTGTGGAAGAAATAGAAAAGTATCCCTGGAGTCCTCTCACACACCCGCCCCCATGCCCACTGCCATTCCTATCCTGGGTTTCTGCTGACAAAGAGAAAAAAATAAAATAAATCATAATGTGAGGAGTGTGGGCAGGGTGTTCCCACCCCTTGGTCAGGGTGCTGTAGGAGATGATGGGGCAGGATGAGGAAGCCAGGCTTCTACATTGGCCTGGCATTTGCTAGGATCCACACAGCAGCTCAAGAGGCTGGTCACTGTGCTCTTCCTTTGCTTCATTTTTCTTCTCAATGTTTAAAATGATCTGAGATACGTAGGTGATTGTCCGGCTCCTCTCACACAAGGGGTTAAATCTCTTTTGTTCTGTTCATTCTACGTCCAGGGCCTTGAGAAGCTCCTGCCACAGAAGGTGCCCAGTGGATTCTTAATGAAGGGATGTCAAGTGGGTGTTAGGGGTAAGGCTCAGGGGGCTGGATACCTGGGGATAGGTGCCCAGGTAAGTGAGGAAGGTGAGATTAAAATATACACGTACACACACACATGCACACACACATAATTTTGTATAAAGTAGGACTACCATTGATGCTTTAATATGGAAGATGTTCCTTATACTCTAGAGCCATGTTTTTGAGAACGCTTGTGCAATTTAAAAATGCATTTGTTAAAATCAGTTTCCCTATAGGATATTACAGGAAGGAAGAGGATTAAGAGATTTTGGTAATCCTTGGGAAACATTACAAGCTTCATGATTCTCGTCTATTTCAGGCAAAACTGTGAATATTTAAATATGTGATATAAATGCAGAGCCCGGGGATGGAGAGAGTGAGGAGCAGGCGGGGGTGCGGAAGGGCGGCTGGGCCTCCCTAAATTTGCCTGGAGGTTCATAGCAGCAGAGATGATTCTGTTTTCCCATTTTGGGGGTTTGTTTTAAAGACATTTGGAAGTTTTTACCTTTTTCCAGGCGGCGCTCACGTGGCTCAGCTAGCCGGGAAGTCAGAAGTTTTATGGTGTCACAAAGGTATGGGGTGTGGTGCCAGAAAGCACAGATCTAGCACAAAGGCACCTCTGGAGCTGATGGCCTCGATCTGCAGCTGCTCACCAGTGGCCAGCCGTCCTCCCACACCGCCCACTGACGTCAGCGAGGCTGGGGATGCAGCGGTGGTGGCCTAATGTGACGTTCCTGGCACCTGCACTTTCACAAAAGATCTGGAGAGAGAAAGCAAGCCCTACGCAGAGAACTGAATATCCTTCCAGTCTTTTTTCTACGATTAGCTTTGGGCTTTGAACCAGATCGGCCTGACCCCAAACCGTTGCACTCTCCATGAGTTTTACAGATGAGCCTCAAGTCTCTTTACCACACCAGTGAATATTTCTCCCTAATAAATGTTACTCATTTTTCAGACAGCAGGGGACTAGGACAGTCTCTGGGCCATCCAGCGTCCCCCCCACCCCCGCCCCAAGTCACTCGCGCCATGTCATCTACCTGCTTGCCATCCAAAGCAGAATTCCAGCAGCAGTTCTGGGCTGCAGCTCCTCACCGTGATGCTGTCCATTAAAAGAGATGCTCTCCCTCCCCTCCTCTCCTCTCCCCCCACACCAGGGGGCCACAGAGCCTCCAGCACCTCTAACAGTGCCTGGCACACTATGGACACTCGAGAAGTGGGTGTTCATGGAGGAGTAACCGTGATGCTAGTGCCAGATTCTCTGCAAGCATATCCTCTTTTATTTATTTTTATTTTTTATTTTAAAGATTTTATTTATTTAGGACGCCTGGGTGGCTCAGTGGTTAAGCGTCAAACTTTGGCTCAGGGTGTGATCCTGGGGTCCAGGGATTGAGTCCTGCATCGGGCTCTCCTACAGGGAGCCTGCTTCTTTCTCTGCCTGTGTCTCTGCCTCTGTGTGTGTGTGTGTGTCTCTTGTGAATAAATACATAAATAAAATCTTAAGAAAAAAATATTTTATTTATTTATTCATGAAATGCATAAGGAGAGAGAGGCAGAGGCAGAGACACAGGCAGAGGGAGAAGCAGGCCCCTCCAGGAGCCTGATGCGGGATTCGATCCCAGGACCCCAGGATCATGCCCTGAGCCAAAGGCAGAGGCTCAACTGCTGAGCCACCCAGGCGTCCCACATATTCTCTTTGAACTCTTACAGCAATCCTAAAACGCAGGAGCAGGTCCCACCCTGCAGATGAGGAAATTAAGGTTTTAGGGGCACTTAGCTGACTTGTCCACACTCACAAAGCTATTTCCCAGGGGAGCTAGGATTTGAATGGAATTGATCTGCCTCCATAGCAGATGGAGGTGGTATTCCTGTGGTATAAACCATTCTGTGGAGGGGGCGGGGGGATGAGTACATGGAGGTGGTTTGGAGGAGGCATATTCAAGTAGCCTGTACCAGTCCTGAGGGCGTCCAGATCAGAGCGAGCAGCCTGGGATCTGTGCAGGGGTGGGCCTGGGGAGGCAACTTCCCCTGGCAGGGAAGGGTTTGCAGAAGTTGCGAGGAGGAGTGAAAGAAAGGAAATAGGTCAGGGCGATAGGTGGGGCGACGGGCTGGGTGACGGGGGTACGCAGGGTGACAAGCTCAGCTGAGCCCCTGGGGTTTGGGCGATGAGGGCGGGGCCACATGCAGAGGTCAAGGCTGGGCCCAGCCCGGCCTGAGCAGTTGTTGCTGTGGTTGTTTTTAGCTGGACCAGCCAGACTTGCCCTAGCAGCTTCCTGGCTTCCGAAGGCCTTCCCTGCCTCATTCCTAACTCACTGGGCTAAGAAAATAAAACATGTCCACCTGGCCAGCTTCGCCGCTGGAGCCTCAAGAAATCCTAGCACACACACAAGTGAAAGAGGAGAAAGGAATAATCTGTTCATTAAGTCATCCAATCCTTATTGAGCACCTACTATATGCTAGGTGCCACCATCGGTACTTGAGATCCAGCAGCAAGCCAGAGAGACAGACACCTCTGCCCTTAGGGCGCTGCTCGTGGGGACTGGGGTGACAGTACATAGTCACCATAAGAAATAAGTAAATTAGATCTTAAAGACTGTGAGATAAAGACAGAGCGATGCAGAAAAAGGGGGGCCAGTCGTGTATGTGTGACTGAGGCTATAATCTTACCATGCTGGTCGAGGGGAGGTGAAGGGGTGCAGCTTCAGAGGAAGGGCATTCCAGGCAGGGGAACAGCCAGGTCAAGGGCTGAGGCAGGACGGCCCCAGCTTGCCTGTTGAAGCAGGAGCTGGAGGGGACAGGCCAGTGGCGGGAGTAGAAAGAGATGAGGATGGGCAGATGTGGGGCAGAGGATGGAGGCGAGCTCTGAGCAGAGACGGGCCATGGTCTGCCGTCTACGTGTCAAGGACCCTCCATCAACGGGGCAGGAAGAAGGGAGAACAGAGACGGGCTGGAACCTGGTGGGATCTCAAGGCAAGAGGTGGGGTGAGGGCGGCTTGGAGCAGGGGGGATGCAGTGGAGGTGGGGGAAGAGGTTGATTCTGGATACAAGTGAGGGAAGAACCAGGGGTGGGGGCGTCCTCCAGCAGATTGGATTTGGGGAGGGAGAGAAAAAGAGGAAGCAAAGAAGGCCTCAGGGTATTTGACGGGAGCAGTGGGTTCTGTGGGCTGAAGCAGGGGAGGATAGGGAGGAGCAGGCTCCAGAGAGGGCAGGGAAGTGCTGGAGGGCGGCCCCAGACCTACTACCATTGGGATGACGGTCACTCCGGCTGGACATCTCGGGTGGGCAGAGGGGCATGTGAATCAGAGGCAAGAGAAAGGTCTGGACTGGAACTATGTTTGAAGTGGTTAGACAGTGGCTATGAGCCCGAATGAGGTCACGAAGAGTGTGGGTGCAGACCGAGGCTGGGCCTTGGGGACTCCGGGGTTGAGAAGCCCAGGAGAAGAGAAGGAGCAAGCGGGAGGGTAGGAGGAGAGCCCAGAAGGGTGGTGTCCTTGGGGCCAAGTGAAGGGCTTCCAGGAGGAGGGGACACCAGCCATGTGGGGCGGCGCCGAATCCCAGCTTGGGGCCTTTGCTGGGCCCCGAGCTCCCGTTCCCCTCCCCTATAAAATAGGAGCTACGGTATCCACTTTTGAGGGGTGCGGTGAGGAGGATTAAGTGAAATAATGTGCTGAAGGAAAGGGCATTTTGAAGGCTCTTACCCAATGGGAGTTTCTTTCTGGAGGAGAGTTTCACACACATAATAATGATAAGAAAAATAAGATTATGATGACCATAATGATGATGTTGCTGATGCATGTCTCAGGAAAAAAAGTGTCTAAGGAATGCCCTTGTCATTAGTAGTAGTTGGGGAGGACCCCCGTGGAACGGCGGGCAGCCACCAGCACCTGCTGGGCACAGGCTGGAACAGAGGGCCCAAGGGCCAAGGAAGGGCTTCCCACAGTTGGGGACCTCACAGCGGGTGGCCACCAGGGCTGGGGCCACAAGGATGCGGAGGTTTGGGGGGGTGGAAGGGGAAAGACATCCACGGGAAGGAAAGGGTGTCTCGGAGGTACAGAGGAGGGACTAATGGGGACCTGCTTGATTAAAAGAGCTTGGATTGGGGTTTGTATGTGGGTGAGTGTGTGTGTGTGCACTCGCGTGTGTGTGTGTGTGTGTGTGTGTGTGTGTGTGTGTTGGGGGAACAGGGACAGTGGGCAAGATATTGGCAAAGAAGTAGGGTGGCATCAGATTACACACACAGGTCATATTTTGTAAACCAACAACTAGGCCGTCGGTGCCTAGGTTAGTGCCCAGCCCCCCAGCACCCCGACCTCTCCCCAGCACAGCCTCCATCTCTCCGGGCTGCAATCGCCTGCTTAGTTCTCTGTCCCCCCCCACCCCAGACTGCCAGCCCCGAGGAGGCGAGATGAGGCCCCATTGGAGGAAGGCACAGGTGGGGTACCTGGAGGCTGAGAGGAGGGTCCCCTCGGGCCATCTTGCCAGTGAGACCCCAGCTCGACACCTCACCCAGCTCCCTCGGGCACGTGGTAACTGGGAATGGGGTATGTGACCCCAGTCCCGACTGTTCTGAGACCTGCCTCAGTGGCTTCGGTGCCTGTGACCGGCTCTTGCAAGCCCCCAGTGGTGATGCCAGATGCCTGGAGACCCCACTGCGCTGACAGCCAGGATCCCAGGTCAGGAAGGCCAGGGAGTCCCTGAGGAGGGCCACCCAGGCCCGGACGCTGTCACAGGTGGCAGGTGCTTCATCCTCTTCACTAGGCGGGTGCGCTGGAACCCTGCCAGCTCCTGCCCTGCTCTGGCCTCCCTCGGGCTCAGATAAGGAGCTATTTTTGCTCTGTACCCCTCCCCCATGTGGACCTCCTGTCCCCTAGGCCCGAGCGGGGCCCTCGGAAGGGGATTCCTGAAGGCCCTGCACTTCATGGGACAGGGAGGGGCCACCAGCTGTCAGGGCCAGGAGAAGCTAGTGCTGGTGACTCAGAGGAGCCATCGAGAGGGAGAGAGAGACAGGAAGGAGCAGGTGCAGGGAGTGGTGGGAGCTGGGGTGGGGAAGCAGAACGGGGCCTCCCATTGCTCAGACCAGGACCTGGGCAGAGATGAGGAGAAAACGGGGGTGGGGGGGCTGAGGTGAGACGGGGGGAGGTGGGTGCAGGCCCCCAGCAGCACCCAGGCTGAGCCCGGAACTGAGAAATCACTGCCAGAGCAGGTGGCTCAGGCTGGGACCCACAGGCGGCCCAGATGCCCGGAGCAGAGGGAGCCCTCAGCCCTGCCCCTGAGCGCGAGGCCCTCTGCTGCCCTCCCTCGGGGCCCCGGGCCCACAGGGGCAGCCAAGCCCCCAGAGGTGCAGGGGGCGCGAGGAGCCTTTCTGTCCCTCCCCAGCAGAGCTGAGGGTGGGGCCTCCCTGGCTCTGGATCTTTGTGGGTGTTGCTGGGGTGCAGCAAGCAAGATGTTCCAGGCCCGGGGGCGGGGTGCGGAGGGGAAAAGAGGAAGGGGGCTAGAAGAAGGGGACGTACAGGGATTCTGAAGAAATGCAAATTTTTGAAAAAAAGTGAAAATAGAGACTTTTTAGACTTCAATGTCTGCGACTAACTGGGGCTCCTGAGCACTTAGTACAGACTGTGCTTTGTGGGTTGGTCACATCGAAGCTGAACCGCGAGCTGCTGCCAGTGGAGGCAATCGGGAGGGCTGAGGGTGTGAGTGTGTAGGGCGGTGTGTATGTGAGTGTGAGTGTGTGATTGCGTGTGAGGGTGTGCGTGGGGTGCGTGTGGGGCAGGTGAGGGTGTGCGTGTGTGTGCACGTGACTCCTCACGCTGGCCGCAGCGGGGTCCCTTGCGGACCTCAGACAGGACTCGACGTGCCTGGCTGGAGGGCTGCTGGCAGCAGCTCTGCTCCAAGTGCCTGCAGCCGCTGCGAGAAGGACTCCAGGAAGGAGGGGGGTGACCGAACTCCCCACGTTAGGGGGAGAAGTGACCTGCGGCCCATCAGGGGAGGGGACAGCCCAGTCTCACCCTCTCTGAGCACCCTCAAAGATGCTGGCCCTCCCCGCCTTGAGCCCCCTGACACCCCAGGTCCGGGCAGTGGGCAGCAGTGGCTGAGTGGGTGGTACTCAGTGGGGGCGCACTGAGGAGACAGAAACCCTGGTGGGGGCCTCTGGGGGCAGGCGCAGGCGATGGGGGTTCTGAAGGGCTGGCAGAGGCTTGAGGCCTTGTAAAAAGGAGGCCCAACAGAAATAGAAGCGGTGACACTGGCCTGTGGTCCGTGTGCACAGTCAGGGCAGAGACCGGGGGAGGCAGGTCCGCACAACAGGAGCAATGAAAGACCCTGGAACCCTAAAATGACTACACACCAGCCTGCCCGGGCCTTCAGAATTCACCACCGATGAGGAAGATGAGCACTAAATGCCGTCCTGTGTCACTCTCCGGCAGCGACAGAGGTGATAAAAGCAGCAGCGCCGTGAGTACCCGCACGTCCCGCACGTCCCAGGGCACGTCCCAGGCCCCGTGGGAAGCATTCTGCACGTACTCCGAGTTGGGGCTGCGCTGCGGATGAGGCCCGGGAGGCCTCAGAGAAGAGCCCTTCCTGCGGCCTGGGGCCCAAGGGCAGCAGTTCAGCGTCCTCACTCTTCACCTCAATCCTGAGAAGCTCCTGCAGAGGAGAGAATGGTATTTTCCGCAGGGTTCTAGAATAGGTCAAGGAGGGCACCTGAACTCCCAGCAGCAGTCACCCCCACCACCACCTGGACCGGCTGCCCTCCCAGCCAGCATCTCTGACCTTCCGTGTTGGGGGCTTGGCTGGGTCAGACTTGTCTGGACCAGGACACCCATTACCGGATCTCTCCGACCCATCTCTTCCAGGGACACCCCCAGGGCCTCCTGGGGAAAGCAGACCTTGGGAGGACTGGGGAGGTCACAGGCCGAGAGGGGTTGAGGGTGGGGACGGAGGGGTAGGGGTGTGGTGGGAGCCAGTGTCCAAGGCTGGGAGGCTGGAGGCTCCCCTGGGGGAGAGAGGACAGGCTGGCTGGCTCCCCCTTGCCCCACTCAGAGCCGTCCTTTCGGGGAATGCAGGGCTGGCAGCTCAGACGTGGGCGGGGACAACAGAGATAAGTGGGAGGCCCTGGTATTTACAGGGCTCGGTGTAGGAGAACAAATGTATTCCCAGACGGTGGCCCACCCACATTTTCTTCCCATTTCTGGTTCCATCCTGTATCATGGGGCGGGGTGGGGGGGCACCCGTGTCATCCCTGCCCATGTAGACACCCGCTCCCACATGTGGACACATCCCCCAAACAGCATCCCCTAGTCGCTCCTTGGGCCCAGGGAAGGGTTTTAAGGTTTGGGACATACTTATCCTAAAACATTATTCCTTGTGTATCTGAAATTCAAATGCAACTAGGCTCCTCGTATTTTATCGGGTAGTCCTAATCAGGGGTGTCCCCCCACCAACCATAAGACCGGCCCTTGGTAGGCCCACGGTAGAAACCCTCCCAGGCCCTGCAAGCTGGCTTAGGGCCCGTTGGGCAGACACTGTCAAGGTCTCATTACTAGAGCGTGGCTGGAGGACCTAGGCTCTGAGTGGGCACATCTTGGCCCCATAGACTTTCTGGCCATTGAAGAGTCAGATCTGGACACCCTAGAGTTCAAGAGCTAGAACAGGGGCCCCTTTGCCTCCTACTGACTGTATGGGATGAGCCCAGAGCCCATCTCAAGCAAGTAGCGTGCCGGGACCTTTCCTGGCCTCCTTGGTACCTTTACCTCTGGTTTCTCCAATCTCTGTGGGAGGCAGTTACCGCCGAGGTTGGGAGACATGTGGTGGAGTGGCCGAGAGCCAGGGCTGCCAGACAAAATACAGGGTGCCCAGTTACCTTTGAATTTCACATGAGCAATGGAATTAATAATAATAATTATTATTATTTTACTATAAATATGTCCCATGCAATATTTGGGATAGACTTATACTAAAAAACGATCTGTCAATTATTTGAAATTCAAATTTAATCCAGCATTCTGGTTCTGATTTGTCTTTGATTTTGGTACACCTGACAGCCCTATTGACAGCGGGGCCGTGGGAGTCCCCCAGCTAGGTGCCGGCCCTGGCTTCTCTGCCTGTCGCCCTGTGAGGTTTCCGAGGTTCACTCTCCTTGTCTGCAACCCCCACCCCCACCAGGGCTGGTGGAAGAATGAAATGATCAAGTGCCTGGCATAAGGGATGGCTGTTATTGCTGTCCCTGGCTGAAGTCCCACAGCTAGAGGGCCGCGGGGCTGGGATTCACCCTTCGAACTCTAGCTCAGGCCTTCGTCTCCTCCAGAATGCTCGCAGCCCACTGCACCCTCCTCGGCCTCGAGACCACCCAGCCTGCAAGCGTCCTGGCCAAGGGCGCCGAGGCCAGAGGCTTTGGGGTTGAGAAGGAAGCACGCTCTGGTCTGGATGTCTCGAATTCCCCGATGCCTGGAGAGGAGCCCTGAGAGATACAAGGGGGAAGGGAGGAGCTAACATTTATTCTGGGCCTAGTGTATGCCTGGCATTTTGTTTTCTAATTTAATCCTCACAGGCCTCTTGTTTCCCTTTTGCGACTGAAGATGCCTTCATGGCAACATAGGAGAAGGCCCCTGATGCTACTCTGTATGGACCGCATCCGGCCCACTGTCAGGCTCCCTCTCACCTCCTGAGGCCTGGGCTCCCCTTCCCCCTCCCAGTGAGCCCGTCCCTGACCACCCAGCTTACAATGGGAATCCTCCCCCATGGGTTAGAACATCCTGATTCCCCTTTTCTGCTGCCTTGCCCCCCTCCCAAGTGCCTTCATCAAATATATTAAAAGGCAAGCTTAGGGGCCCCTGGTGGCTCAGTCTGCCTTCAGCTGGGATCATGATCTCAGGGTCCTGGGATCCAGCCCTACATCAGGCTCTCTGCTCAGTGGGGAGCCTGCTTCTCCCTCTACCTGCAGCTCCCCTTCTTGTGCTCTCTCTCTCTCTGTCAAATAAATAAATAAATAAATAAATAAATAAATAAATAAATAAATAAATAAAGCACCTGAACTCATGAGCACTGGGTGTTACACTATATGCTGGCAAATTGAATTTAAATAAAATTTTTAAAAATCTTTTTAAAAATGATATAAAAAGCACGCTTATTTGGTTTGTCATCCTTCTCCCTTTCCAGAATGTAAGTTCCAAGAGAGCAGGTTTTTCCAGTCTGTTTTGTTTAACTGCAGGGTCCCTGTGTCTGAAACAGCCTCGTCCACACTGGTTGAATCAATTAAAGGTAATAAGGACAGTAACAGCTAACAATGACTTTGTACCTCCTTTGCCCCAGAAGGAAGTACTTTACATATGTTCATTTACGTATCCTCATCCTCCTAACACCTCTGTGAGACACAGAGCCGGCACAGAGATGCCAAGGAACTGGCCCAAGGTCACACAGCTGGTGGGCAGAGCTGCGCTCTGGTTGGCCCGAGTTCCCAGTTGACAGTCTTTTACACACCGCACAGGTGTCCGTGACCCTGGCCTCTGCTCTTGTGTGCATGGTGGCCCATCGGTGGCGCCCCTCCTGCTCCCCTGGCGCGCCCGATTATGAATGCCTGGGCCTGTTTACTGCTGACTTCGGCCCTTTGAGGGCAGGGACCTGTCTCCCGCGGCGTGCTGTGTGGTGGCCAGCCCCTTCCAGGCCTCCTCTCCACGTTCCTGGCTGGCTTGCACTACAGCCTTGGGAGGGGGAAACAGGGGCATGATCACTCCACCACCCCCACTCTACTAGCAAAGGAACGGGCTCAGAGAAATGATTTGTTGCAGCAGGAAAGAACAGAGGGTGACCAGACCCTGGACCGTCGGAGTCAGCGCCTTCCCGGCCACAGCCTGCTGGTGGCGGGGGAGCCACACTATGTAGCCCCATGGGTTCTGGCTGCTGTCCACGCCTTTGGTGGGCACCTGGATGACCACGTGTCAGAACTGGGGTGGGCTGGGGGTGGGGTGGGCCAGGGGATCCAGCCAGGCTCTTTCACCAGGGGCCTGCAGGGGCTGCTTCTGGGAGCTGGAGCCGTTGACCGGGTGAGGGACGATTCCAGGTCTGTGATGCGTGCTTGCCAGGTGTGCTTTCAAGCAAACAGGATGCAAAGCAGGGTATATTTAGCCCGTGGCTGCTGCCCCGTCCCTGCTGCTGGGGAAAACCCTCGGGAAGCTTTCCTTCTGTTCTTCCGCATTGGGGGCCGGGGGGGTGTGTATGGTGGTGGGCCAGGGGGTTATGAGGTACAGAAACCTAAAGACTAGTGGCTCACCCCACAAAAGGCAACAAGCTCAGGGAGAAATATGCCTCACCTGGGGGTGTTCACTGGACAGATTCATGCTGAGACTAGGGAATGGTGGGGAGAGGCTATATTGATTCACTCACTCACTCATTCATTCATTCACTCATTCATTCGTTGGACAAGTGTTTCTTGCACTTCTATTGTGCACCAAGCACTGAGCTAAGTGCTGCGAATACATGAGGGAAAATAATGTACCTGTTCCCATCGAGCTTTCAATTTCAAAGGAAACGAACATTAAAGGAGTCTTGCTGGTACTTAGTCGTGCTTAGCTGTCACTGCTCTGAGGGAGAATTTCTGGATGCCTTGAGAGGGTAAAAGAAGGAATTTCAGTCTAGGAGTCAAAGAAGGCTTCCTGGAGGAAGAGGTGTTTAAGCTGAACCCTGGAGGGGACCCAAGGGCTCATTTGGCCACTTGCTGAGAGTTGAGGGGCAGAGACGGACAGAGTAGCGAGGATTCCAGGCCCTAGCAGTGAGTGGCACGTGCCCCTGGACTGGAGCTTGGCTTCTGCAGGCCACACGTCAAGGACTCCACAGTGGCTGGTGTCGGGATCCTCGCCTGATCGGGAGACAGCCCCTGCCCACAAGCATCCCCTCGTCTGATGGGAAAACAAGGGAGTTCAACCGTGAGAACAGCTTTCCACTGGCAGCAGAGACGTGGAGGTCTGGAGCGGGGGTACTTGCCACGGAGGAACGAGTCAGTTTGGGATGCCTTGCTCAAGACGGCACGTCTCTGGTTTTGAAGGTGGGAAGTATCCGGGTTTGGCAGAGGGTGTAGGAGTTTGAAGAGCTGTGTGCAAGGCTGAGGAGTGGGAACAAGTAGACTTTAGGTTGGAGTAGGAGGCGGATGAACTATCCAATTTGGACGTGTATGTTCTTTCTCTCCAATTAATTTTAATAGCTATGGCGAATTTCCCAATCACCGTGTGCCACAAAAGCACTGATGGATCTCATTTCATCCATACAAATAGCCCTGGGAGACAGATATGAGGATCCTATTTACAGACGAGAAAAAAGAGGCTCAGAGGATTAAGCAATCTGCCCACAGTGACCCAGAGAGGAGGCGGTAGGACCAGGGATCAGATGAAACGTGTCTGCTCTGGAGCTCACGAACCTTTCATTGCACTTGCTTCCCTAACGACCTGACATCTTAGAGACTGTCCCTGACTGCTCTGGGGAGTCGTTGGTACCTCAAATGTTGGCTAAAACCATGGTTAGCCATTTGCAAGCTGTTGATTGGTGACATGACTGTGATACTCTGACCTGCTGGCACAGATCCCATCCCCTTTCCAGCCCACAGAGGAGCCGCTTGGGGTTCTTTGTTGGAAAAGGCAAACACCGGAGGAGGTAAGGCCTGCCCCAGATCCCAGAGCAAGCTGGAAAGAATCAGAAAATGATCTTTTCCTTCATCCTATTAATCCAGAAGTCTTGATCAGTGTCACAGAACTGAGATTTTTGTCTATTTTATTGCTATCTCCGCAGGCCCCAGAATAGAGGATGGCACATAGTAGGCACACAATAAGTTTTGTCGAACTCAATCTCTGTGGGTGGTACAGTGTGAAGGGGAATGTGACACATACGATCCCTGCCCTCTGGGGATTCATCATCCTACTGAATATAATACAACCCACACACGTGTGCGCACACACACACTCATCCGTGCACACACATGCACACACGCTCACAGGAAGCCGTCTCGGACTTACTCTCTACCTGGCCAGATGAATTAATATTCATTTATAACGAGGTGGACTTAAGTGAGACTTGTGCCAGCCAGAGGATTTTTCCCAGCGGTAAAATTAGTCAGAAACAAGGAACAAAACCAACCAATACAATGTCATCTAGTATTTTGGTTGCCTTCTTTTTGGAGGGTTTTTTTTTTTTTTTTTTTTTTTTTTGAGGAGGGTAGGTGGTGGATATAACTTATATACTAAAGTTTACAAGTCTTGAGTGTACAGCCAGATGAATTTTTACATATGTAATATACATATACACTTGTAAAACCTCAACTTGGATAAACATAGCATTTCCAGCACCCCGGAGCTTTCTCATGCACTCTCCCAAAAAACACTCTTCCCCCGGGGAAGAGGTTGCTGCTATATTTTACCTTGCCTGTTCTTGACCTTCACAGAAATGGAATCATGTGGTAAGTACTCTTTTGTGTCTGGCTTCTTTTGCTCAACAGAATGTCTGTGAGGTTCATGCTTGATGCTAAATGTAGCAGTTTACTCTTTTTAATTGCTGTACAGCATATGCAATGCCATATAGCAAATGTTTTATATATATATACACACACATATGTATATGTCATATATGTAACATAATATAAATAATATAAAACAAATATATAAAATTATATATATTAATTGTATATATACATAATCAGCTCACTTATCCATTTTCCTATTGATGCACATTTGGGTTATTTCCCGTTTGGATCTATTATGAATAGAATGACAATGAACATTTTCGTGCCTGCCCTGTGGTGAGCATAAGCACTGATTTCTATGATTTATATACAAGAAGTGGCATTGCTAAGTAGGCTTATGTTTACCTTTAGTAGATTTCTCAAAAAGTTTTACAGGTTGTACCAATTTTATACTTCCACCAGCAATATATGAGAGATTAGAGAATTTTTAAGGTCAAGAATATGATCCTTATACCCCTCTAACTTTCCTATTTTCCACAAGGCTCGACTAAAATGTTGGGTAGGATATTGGAGCCAGGATCTCCACGTTCTGGTGAAGTTCTCCAGGACCAAGGATTCCTTGTGGAGCCAGGGAGTCTGGGAGTGGAAGGCTGGGGATGGCCAGCGGGCTGGGTGTGAATCTGTTGGCTAGAGATCTCCAGAGTTGGCCCATGAGATAGTCCAGGTGCTCTGAGAGCTGCTCTCTGATACCCCCATGGATTGTGCTGCTGTCAGGGTGACATCTGTCAGTGGCGACATCTCCAATCTGCCTACAAATAAAAGGTAAGTGGTATTACTTCATCTGGAATGAATTTATGGCTGGAGATGCACCTACCACAGTAGAATACAGTCTCATTCCCTTTGCCCCAATTCTCCACTCAGCTCCCTACTTCCCCCCTTCTGTCAGAATGAATAGCTGCATCAAGGAGATGGTTCAAGCACTCTGGTCCCAAAGAGAAAGGAGAGGCGGGCAAGATATTCCCTGACATCTGTTGCCCCACTGAAGAGGCCAAAGGACTAAAAATCTTAGAGTCCTGTAGTAAGAAGCAATAATCAGGGAAGGATTATGGAGAGGGCTGAACAGAGGAGGAGTTTGCCCCCAATGAACTTTAAGAGGTGTCTTTCAGGGACACTTACCTTATTGTTGCCACTGATGTGATGTGATGTTGCCCATAATGTGTCCACAGTCAAAAAAAAAAGAAAGGTCAAGGGCGCCTGGGTGGACCAGTGGGCTAAGGGTCTGCCTTTGGCTCCAGGTCATGATCTCTGGGTCCTGGGATCAAGTCCCACATTGGGCTCACTGCTCAGTGGGGAACCTGCTTCTCCTTCTCCCTCTGCCTCTCCCCACCACTTGTTCTCTCTCTTTCACTCTCTCTCTCTCTCTCAAATAAATAAATAAATAAATAAATAAATAAATAAATAAAATCTCAAAAAGAAAAAGAAAGAGAAAAAAAAGGTCAGTGTAGTCCTCACTTGGTGGGCTTACTTTGGCCACTATGACATAGGACCACTTGGGATGATGGAGTCAAAGTTCCCTAAGGAGTCCTGTCAAACCTGGATTCCAGTTCTGGTTGTGTCCTTCACTGGCATCGAGGCCTTGAACAGGATACTGGAGCTGTGTAGGCCTCTGTTTTCTTGTCTGTAACATGTGGCCAGTCTACTGACTGAACAGGGTAGGCACAGACATTAGCAAAGGGCACAGGGTGGGAGCTGGGGGGTGGGGGGTGGGTGGGGGAGGCGGCTCCTTCTCGGAGGGAGCAGAAGTCAGGTGTGGGGAGGAAGCCAGGTTCCCTGGGAGCCCCTGTCTGGGCGGGTCCAGGAGGCCGCCCATGTGGCCCAGGAGGGAGACCACGGTGCCTGACTTTATCAAGACGCCTTTGAGCCCAGCGTGGTGTTTCCTGAGCACAAACAGATAAAGGGACTTGGCGGTCAGCCCAAAGGACCAGAGTTAGACGTCAGTTGGAGGGTGGGCACCAAGCTCCACTGCAGAGTCTCTGCTCATGAAGGTCTTTGCCAGGAAGAGAGAATTTCATTCCTGGCGTTTGTGGGTAGGGTTCTATTTGTTGCCAGAGGAACAACATTCCGAGGGGAGGATCACTTAGAGCCACTTGCCTCCCAGCCCTGGAAGCCAAGCCACGAAGAAGATGTGGCCGGTGTGGGAGCCACAGGTCATCCAGAGGTTCCGGATACAGGGGCGGATCTGGGTGCCTCTCACTATCACCCTGGACTTGGTGGCCCAGCTGTGCCAAGGGTCTGTGGCCCTTTCCCCAAGCCTCCAGGCCTGGCATTCTTATTTATTCCACCGTCTGGAAGGCCTTGGCCTGCCCTGGGGACCCACTTCAAGTGGCTTCCTTCCCTTGGCTACAGAGCCTTTGAACCTGGCTGAAGCATTTCCTGTCCCAGGCCGAGGCAGGCTAACGGGTGGCCAGGCTTCCTCCCTAGCCCGCTTGCTGTGTCAGGCCGGGTTTGAGCCTGGGCCAAGTTTGGGAAGGCAGTAGGTGTGGGGGCTTCCTGCCAGTTCAGGGACGGGGCTGGAGAGGAGGCAGGGCCTGGCTGAGCGAGTACAGCGGGGGTCAGGCTCGGAGCCGGTACCCCAGCCAGGCACTTTGAGAGCGGGGTGCAGAGCTCCTTATCCTTCCCTCCTTGGGCAGCCCGAGATAGCTCCCTGTGGGCGCAGGACCCACGGCAGCTCGCTGAGGAACCAGTGTAGGTAGCTTCGAGCACTTGCTTTACATTTAACTCTCCAAATGCTAAGTGCTAAATTTAGCTATCAGCTCGAGGAGGCTGATACCCACTCTGCTGCCGCTTCCTGTTTTTTTTTTTTTTTGGTTTTTGTGGGGTTTGACAAATAAAAGTTGTAAATAGCTAAGGTGTCCAAGGTGACTTTTTGGTGTGTGTATCCATTGTGAAATGATGAGCACGATCAGTCTCCACTCTGCCTCTTTACCATGAATCCCACTCTCCAGGCTCCTGGGGCTCCTTCCCTCAGGATGAAGTGATCATAATAATAGGGGTTCGGCCAGGTGACCCTCCCAAAGCCGAGACCCCCCCCCCCTTGCCACTCCCTGTCCTGACAGTCTCTGGACTTTCTGGCAAAGTGCCGAGGAGAAGTCTGAGGCTGAGGATGGATTCGCAGAGGAGGCATCCCCTCTCTCATCCTTCCCGCATCACTGTTTTAAGGTCGGAACCCACAGAAGAGGCCCCTCCTGTAGGGGCCGCAGCCAAAGTAGCAAACATCTTGTTTCTCAAACTACCAGATGTCAGGCAGTGCCCCGGCGGGTTCGGGGTCGGGGGTCGGGTGAGGATGAGGGAGGATGGGGTAAGAGGTGGGGGAGAGAAAGCAGAAGAAAGGTTGCCTGAGGCTGATAGGTGGGGAGGGTAAGCCAGCCTGCCCCCTTCACGGCCTAAAGGATCATGGGACCCTGGGGCGAGGGTGGAGGGACGGAGGATGAAAAGGTGGAAGATGTGCTGATTTGCATGCTATTTTTTGCACTGCATTTGCATGCTTTTCATGGACTGTCTAGAGTACAGACCCAGGGAGGGTCCCCCAGGCTCCCTTCTCTCCCTTCCCTCCTCCTCTGAGGTGCTGGGGTTTGCAAGCCCTGGGGGGGAAGAAGTGGCTGGGCTCCCCCTGTACCACAGCCCAGTCTGGGCAGGGGCTGCAGGGGTGGGGACCTTGTCAGGGGCCGCGAGTCTGAGCAGGTGATGAGGCCCCCATGGTAGGGAAGCCAGGGCTAGGACAGAGTGGGGCAGAGGGGGAGCACCCCGACTAGGAGGAGCAGGGTGGAGGGAAGCGGGGTGTCTGAGGATGAGGAGCTTTTTTGGAGCTTTCTGACTCCAGGCTTTTTCCTAGACCAGGCCCCAAAGGAAGGAAGCCAGATGAGGCGTCTCCTCCTGAATTCCTGCGAAGTTTTATTTCTCACAGCAAATCTGGCTTTGACATCAAATGCCTTTCTTTCCCAGGGGTCCTGCTCCAGCCGCAGCCTGAGACCCTCTCTGTATCAACCCTGGGGGCGCCAGGCCAGAGGGAGGGACCATCAGCCACAGGGCCTGTGTCCCTCCCTTGTGCCCTCACAGGGGCTGGCCAGGCCCATTGTCGTGCAAGAACAGGGGTCCTGAGCAGGCTTTGGGGTGGGCATGGGGTGCCTGAGCCCTCACTGGCTTCTGACTGGTCAGGGGTAGCTAATCCCAGAGAGTCCTGGGGCAGGACTCCGGGTAACCGGGGAGGAATTCATCCCTACCCCTGGTTGTGAGGATCCCGCCTCTTTGCACTTTTCTTTCAGTCTCTCCGTTTTCTTCCTCACTCTCACCTCTCCTCATGTGATTTTTAAATTGCGAACATAGAATTACGACCCTGTAGCCCCGTTAGCCTTTGCAAGGCGCTTCCCTGCTGATAATCCCAGCGTCCCCATCTGCTGCTGACAGGCTCACTGTTCGGAGTGGGGACAGCCGTGTCTACCTTCCACCTTACGCTCTTTCTCTTGGAAACAGGGCTCTACCACCTGAGCAGCAGCTGGGAGGGGGGGGACAGCTGGAGGGCAGCAGCAGAAAACACTGTTTGGGGAAGGCTCGCCCCACTGGTGAGGCCTCCACAGGCCCCAGGAAGCAGGGATGGCCAGGCCAAGCCTGGGAAGAGCATCTCAAAGGCTGTTGACTCGCCTCCTGGTGAACCGGCTTAGGGTTCATCTCTCCTGAGGGGAGACCAGCCTAGAAGAGGCAGGAGATAATTGATTCCACAAAGTAAACAACCCTACCGGCCTGGCACGCCCGCAGGTTTGGCAGACCCAGGAGTTCTTTGCACATGCACGGTCTGGACCCCTCACGGGCTGTGTGCACCCTCACAGGAGCCTGGAGGCATGTATGGGATCTGTACACACTCACAGAGGCTCTGCAGGTGTCCATGGTTTAGAAAATACCCACAGACTCTCGCTAAGTTATGGTCCAGGGTTCTTTGTCTCAGGTTCCATCCTGTCCTAATTTGTGCATAACGCCACCCCTACACGATCATGCACCTTGGATTTCACATGGCCCATCCCCTCTTCCATCCTACACTTGACAAAAGTGAGACCAAGCAGGCTCAAGGGCTTTATCTAAGGCCACACAGCTGAGTTATTTTGAGTTACAGAGTTTAGGATTTGGAGATGTCAGAGGTTTTGGGGGCCGACTTGAAGCCGAGGAGCTTGCAGGAAAGAGAGGCAGGCTTGTGAGTCCTCAAGGCCTGCTCGGCCTCTTTCTGAATGTGTGTCCTTTGACAAGTTACTGAACCTCTCCGAGCTCCAACTCCCTTTTCTTTAAAGCAGGAGTCATCAAACCTACTCCACAAGGTTGTTGCCAGGCTTGCGAACCACACGCATTTGAAGCCTGGCACACAGCAGGCACTCAGTAGGTGGTTCTGCAACTATTTGCTAAGGTAGTAAAGCAATCGACCACAATGCTATTGAGGATAGCCAGCACGGGCCAGGCTCTCTCTATGCTTGTTGCCGGGGAGGCGAGGGCAGCTGGGGGTGTCTGGGTAGGAAGCACGTGGGGTAAAGACAAGAAGAACTGGCGTGTGCTGTGACCGGTGTCACAGAGAATACAGAAGAAAAGCACTGACTGCAGATGGTGCATGAGGGCGCGGGGGAGGGCACTGAAGTTTTCCTCGAATTTGAAGGATGAATAAATCTCACCCTTCAGGAGAAAGGGAAATGAGATTCGATTCCATTGAGAGAACCATAAGGACAAAGACCCAGGGGCCAGGGTGAGAATTGTGACCTGGTGGATGCGGCTGGACGGGCCCCAAGAGTCCACGCGGAGGGAGTCGGTGTGGACGAGGGAGGGTGGCTTTGACCCGAAGGGCCGGCCAGTCTTTGGAAATAGCCACATGCAACACTTCACAGCAGAAAAGCAAATTTAGAAAATAATGAACTTTGCTTCAGTTTACTCTTTTCTTCTCAAAGTGTTGCTTCATTATTTGCTAAAAAAACCATTTGCCTTTAATAAAGGTCACTGGCAAATGAAAAGTGTTGGCACAGAGCTAGGCTCCTTGGGGTAAAAGGAAGAAATTCAAACATATCTGAGGAATGCACGTACCTCCCCGCTTACTAACGGCTTAACGAACTACTGCTTTGGCCTTTCACCTGGCAGGCACCCCGAGCCCCCAGCTGAGATCCACCCTCATCGTGTTGTCGGTGCCCCGGACACACCGCAGTTACTGGTTGCCAAAACTGCCTGAGGACAGCGGGTGGGGAAGGGGGCTCTCAAAGTGTTTCACTCATTCCAGGTGATTCAACAAATATTTGCCAGGCACTGTTCCAGGTGTTCGGGGATGAGGGCTGAAATAGGACAGGGCTCCTGCACACCTGAGGCCTCATCGAATTAAACTGGCACTTTGTGGCTAATCCCCGGTTCTCAGGTGAGAAACACTCAACCATCCCGACAAAGGGGGTGCAGCGGTGAGAATCTGGCATTTTCAAGTCAGACGACTTCTGGGCTCACATCCCAGTGACTGGCACTCAGGTGAGTGACTTCTTCCCTTTCAGGTCATCAAGAGTAAAGTGGGAGACACAGATTGCTGTTTTCCAGGATTAAATGGGATCAAGAAAGTGTAGTGCTTGACATCAAGGCTGAGAGAGAAAAATCCCTCAGTAAATGATAATCACCGGTATCAGTGATCTTTGGGACAAACTCAAAAGCTAAGTGAAGTGAGCCAAAAAGAGGCTTTACTACGGTGAGAGGCTGGTAATAAAATTTAGGGGAAAATAGTCCAGACCATACTTCAAAACCAATGAGAAGGAAGGTTCCTCTGGGGCCAGGATTGGGCTTTGCTCCTTTCGTATCTCTGGCATCTAAGCACATAACGCACCTTGATAGTGAGCTCTGAATGAATGCTTCTTAGCTCTTGGCCAGGACCCTGGAGAGAGAGAGGTGGGTGGCAGACAGTTCCAGGAAGACACCAGTCCACGGGTTACTTTGGCCAAGAAAGGTCGACAGAACCTGGGACATCATCAGGAACTGGGTCATTTGTGAAATTAGCAAACATAGCGTGGAAACCCAGCAACACATTTCTGGAAAGAGTACAGAGAGCAGAAAGTTCAGGAGAGACCAGACTGAGGGCAAGGAAGCAGAGGAAAACCTTGGGGGACCGTGCCCCGGAGGGCCTGGAAAACTCCTTGTTCCACGGTTCACGCTTTTGACCTTAACCTTCCTCAGAGAGTCCGTGTCGCTGTGTGCCAGCAGCTTAGGTAGTTCGCTCTTGCATTCCCCTCGAGAAGAGGAATCCAGGATGCTCGGGATGGTCTCTTCCATCTGACCAGGGAAGGGACAGCCAAGGTCACAATGAGAACTTCCCAATGGCCAGTCTAAGAGAGCCAGGACACTTCTTTCCCCGGTTTTGTCGGGGGGAGGGGGCGGGGAGGGACGATTCAGGGAGGCTTGGGCAATGCTTCATCCTCATATGCTCACAGATTCAGAGAACGTTACAGCTGGAGGGAGCTTTGGTCCCCCCCACCCCCACCCCCCCAATGGAGAGAGAGTCCCAGGGCCAGGCAGTGATTTGATCAATGAAGCTGGGACTAGAACCCACACCAGCTGGTCGGTTCACAGATCGGTGCACACAATTTGCAAATGACTCACGCATATTATCTCCGAGCTCCTGACTGAGACATCCACTGCCTACCTGACATCTCTTTTTGAACATCTTAAAGGTTCCTCCAACTCAGTGCGTCTAAGCCTGAACACTTAATCTCCTCCTTCTCTGGTTTCTGGCGCCCTGTGTGGTAGCTCCACCCGCCCCGCTGAGCAAGCCCGGGAGAAACCCACACACATTCTCTTTCTCACACTCCTTGCGTCCCATTGGTTACCGAGTTCTGCTGATTTTATCTCCTAAATGCTTCTTTAATACCCCCCCCCCCGCCCACTTCCTACATCTTTATCCTGATGCAAGGTACCCCGACCTTTCACATCCCAACTAGTGCAATAGCCACCTACCTGCTCTGGGCACCTGAGCCCATTTTGGCTCATTCCTCACAATGCAGCCACGTGACCTTTGCAGAGCACAGACCTAGTCGTGTCACACACACACACCAGCTTGGGGAAACTTCAGGGGCTTCCCTTCACCCTCAGCATCAAGCCGAACTTATTAGCGTGGCTCCCAAAGCCCTAGGTCACCTGCCCTCATGTCCCGTGACACACGCTCTTCCTGCCTCCACAGCAGCCACACCGACTGCATCCAATCCCACACCACAGCCAGCCACTCCAGCTGTTCCCCTATAACGAAGTGCGCCCTTTCCTCCCTTGGCCCGGGGAACACCTTTCCATCCTTTAGATTCCAGCCCAAACTCCATTTTCTCAGACTGGGTCAAATCATCCTATGTCCCATCCTTGTAGCACCTGTCACAGCTCACGTTCTAACATTTGTTTGGGGAGTATCTGGCAAATGACGTTTCCTTGCTGTCCTGTGAGCTCCATGAGAGGAGAGACCATGTCTAGTCAGGCCCGAAGCGCATCGTTCAGTGCCTGGCACGTTCGAGGCACCTAAACATTTGCTCATCGGGCGAGTGAATGAAGGAATGCTCCGCTTCTCAGATTCTCTCCAAAGATGACACGATGAAGAAAAATCACCACGCTGTGTCCACAGATGGGCTCCTGTGCCTCTTTCTGAAACAATGGGAGGTTAGACAGTGAGATGCATGTGGGTTCGGTTGTGTCACAAAACTTACGTCCTAATCATTTCCTTTATACGTTCCTAAAGAAGATCACCATGTTCTGCTAAGTGGGAGGGAAAGTGGACCAAAGTGCTGTATACCCTATGACTCTACTCCCATTTTTAAGCATACTAAGACGAATAGAAGCCAATAGTGATATAGGAGTGATCTTCCTTCCTTTTTTCCTCTTTTTTTTTTGTAAACTCCCCATTATGTATTACTCGACAGAGAAATAAAAAGTATAAGAACATTTTTGAATGATTCACACACACACGCACACACACATACAGGCACACACACACTCAATGGTTTAGGAAATGGAAGGCCATGTGTTCAGATACCCAAGAATGGAAACCATATTTCCCCTCAGCCTGGGGCCTTTCTGAAAGTAGAAACCATTTCACTTCCCCTCTTTATTTCTCCCTGCACCATCTTCTTTCCACTTCAGCCAGCACTCTTAGGTCCAAGTGACAGAAAACCAACTCAAATTAATTTAGGCAAAAAGGAAATGTAGGTGCTTCCATAGCCGGACAGTTGCAATCATGGTCGCTCTCAGAGCTCAAGGGATCTTGAGGCCTCGGCTCGCCTCCCACACCAGCAGATTCCTATGTGGTACGAGCAGAGAGTTTTCTCTCCTCCCACCACAACAAAAGTCCTGACACTGATCCCTGCACCAGTGGCTGTGGCCGGGTTGGGGTGGGGGTGAAATCTCTTACTGGCCAGGCCTGGGCCAGGTGCTAACTTCTGGCGATGGGACCTACAGGAATCGGACCACAGGTGGGTGATTCAGAACTGGAATGCTTTTTGCCAGAATAAGGGGAAAGGGGCGGTGGGCAGGCAAAACAAAAGGCGACCAGCACCCACTGAGCCCCCGGCTCTGCCCACAGGATGTGCTCAGCCCACATCACTGACTGGCTGACCTCCAGCTGGAACCATCTGGGCAGGGAGGCAAGTGGAGAGTCGGGCAGCAGGACCTCACTAGGTCCCACATCAGCTGCTGAACCTCCATCTACTTCCATCTGTGCCAACAGTCTCAGCTGAACATCCAAAGGGAGGGATTCTGAGTCTGTGCACGTCCCAGAAAGTGATGAGGAGGTGGAGAACGATGTTTGCCAAGTCGCATGGAAAATTGCCCTTGAGCTTCTCCAAACACCGTATGCCCAGGAGGCCCAGCTCACTAACCGGTAGAACTGGGGCCCAGACTGGCCAAGCAGGCCACTCAGGATGGCGGGGAGGACCTGGTGCCCTGCCTCCCTCCCGGCAGGCTGGGCCCATGGGCTGGCAGGTGCTCAGTAAGCGCAGATCAAGCTCTCAGGGATAAACCTCTTATGCAACCCTCTTACGGGGAGGGTGTCAGATGAAGAGGAAACATGATTTATGGGTTTGGGACATTCCCAGCCCTACGAGAGAAAAGTAACAAGACAGGATCGAGTCTGTATTTTGGGGCATCAGGCTCGATGCACCCATCTCTGTCAGAGAGACAGCATGCTAGCCACCTCCGGGCCAGGATTAGGTTTACTCCACACCGTCTTTGCTTGCCTTGTCCACTCTATTATTTCTGGTCCTGTGGTTCCAGCCCATTCTGACCGCATAGCCCGGTCCCCTACCTACCCCACCCAGGAGCCCTGACACAGCGCCCGCCCCTGGTAAAAGAACCCTGCCCTCTCACTGGAGCCCAGCCCCTCATCTGCCTGGAAGGTGCCATCAGGCAAAGCTGGTACAGGCTCTCTTGGTGGAATCCCTGCTGGAGGGAAAGGCTCCAGGGAAGCCTGAGCCCAAAATGGGGAGATTGTTTCCTCTGGGGGCCTTCTTGGAGGGTTTTCTGCAGCCTTCACCATTCCCAAATACTCATCACTGGGACTGGGAAAAGGCTGGTACAGGAGAAAGTGATGGAGAGCCGGGGGTGAGGAAGTGAGAGCAGATGGAGGCAAGAATCTGAAAAGACGGTGCCGAGCAGCCCTGAGCCAGCTGGGCAGATGTGGGCTACTGAGTCACACCCTGCTTGACCATGCCCTGGCAGCTTCCGGGAGAAACCGGGCCTGGCACTGTCTGAACCATCAGCCCACCACTGAGCTCCTGGGGCCTGAGGAGGCCAGCCGTGAGCCAGCCTCCTCCTCTTTGCCCCTCTTCCTCTGTCCCCCACTTGGCAGTACACTCCTCCCTGCCCCCTCCTGTGTCCCCCCCCTTTTTCTTCCTCCTCCTCCTCCTCCTCCTCCTCCTCCTCCTCCTTTGAGCTGCCTCTTCTCCCACAGGTTAGGAGAGGCTGGTGCCAAGCCTGTCTGTGCAATTTATTGCCAGTGTTTGGTGTCTAAGATGGGCAGACACTCCCGTGGGGGTCCTTCTTGATCTTTGCTGCCACTGAGAAAGCGGATTGTCCCGTTCCAGGCAAGTTCTTAATAAACATTTAATGAATGAATGGATTAATGAATGAGCATCTGTTATCTGATTCGAACCCCACAGCAACCTTTTAAGGTAGTCCAGACAGTTACCATGAAGTGCCATCTACAGCTGGGGGAAACTGAGACACAGAGACATATGCTCTACACAAGGTATGCAGTGGCCAACTGGGGTCAGAACCCTGTTCTCCCAGCATCCACGACTGCACTATCCCAGACCACTGCCTGTTCCTTTCACCCTCCTGTACCCTGTCAGCCACTCCTTGGGGTTTAGAGAGCCAGACCAGGGCAGTGGGGTGGGGTGGGAGGCACAGGGATCCTTTGGGCCATTTGCACCCTACTGGCTCTGGGCTGTGGGGACAGTCAGTGTGGGAGGCTCTCTCTGCTTGCTGTTTTGGCCTCCTCCTTGGGTCCACAGCATTCTGCAGCATTCCCTCCACATGGCTGATGCCGAGAGGGGCCGGGGGGGGGGGGGGTGTCAGCCTGCCCAGCACAGTCACATCGAGCCCCACTGCAGTTAAAGTGAAACCTGGCAGGACTTGGCAGTGACCTTTGACCTACTGGCAGGCAGGGGCCAGATTAAAGGTTAAGTGACCTCCCAGACTTTGGGACTGTGGGGGAATCAGAAAGAAGTAGGATTCCCTGGGATTTGGAGGTGGGAGACACTAGACTACTTTCCCATCCCCACTGGGGGGTCGGTCCTATGGTCCCCGCAGCAGGATTGGGGGAGATCTTCTGGCTCCCTAGAAGACTTGAACCTCGGGAGTTGACTTCACAGAAGACCGCCTGGAGGTGCTGGGGAGCTTTCTGGCCCTCCAAAACCCACGAGGGATCCTGGGCACCAGTTCCTCTGCCATGAGGCCTGAAGCTGGTGGAGGAGGGTTAAGGCGGTTGGTTACATGCTTCTCACTGTCAACTAATTTATCTGATCTTTTCCAGAACAACTGTGTGGAAGGGAGCTGATAAAGGAGTGATGGTCCCTGACTAAAGCTACTAGCCACACGCGGTAATTTGAATTCAAATTCGTAAAATGAAATGAAATTAAACATCCCTCAGTTGCACATTTTGAACAGCTGGAGCGCTAGGGAGCTACTGGATTTGACAGCACCGATATGAGACATTTCCATAAACGCAGAAAGTTCCATTGGTCAGGGCTGGGCAAGGGGCTGACCTCGGCTCCCTGAATAACCTCGCAGGCCCCTTTTGGAAACGGGGCCTGTCGCGGGCAGGGGTGGGATGTTGGGGGATAGGTCATCGCGGCCGGGAGGGGTCAGGCTCTGTGCGGAGGCGCCACCTCCCCGGTCACGGTCACCCCGCTCCCGGGCCCGTCCAGTCCAGGCGGGCGCCCCCTGCCGGCGGGGAGCCGCAGGGCGAGGGGGCGGGTGGGGGCGGGTGGGGGCGGGTGGGGGCGGGGTGGGGTGGGGGCGGGTGGGGGCCCAGCCCAGGATGCGGGCGGGGGGGCCCGGGCCGCGGAGGCCGAGCACAGCGCGGAGCCACGGGACCCCGCCGACGGCGGCCCGCGCCCCTCTTGCCCCCCGGGTCACCCGCGCCCCAGCCGTCCCCGTTAACCCGGCGGTTAATTATTAATTTCTTCTCCCGGCTGGAAGCGAAAGTTCCACGGGATTCAGATGGGGAGGGAGCCTCGGAAGCGCACCCAGACGCTCGCCTTGCCGCGGGAAGCAGAGCTCGCGGCAGGGCGAGGTCAAGGGCGCCGGGCCGCGGCCTTGGGGGAAGGGGATGCGACGGGGTGGGGGAGGGGATGCGATGTGGCGGTGGGGTGGGGGAAGGGGAGGCGATGGGTGGAGGGAGAGGAGGCGATGGGGGGCGGGGGAGGGGATGTGATAGGGCGGGGGAGGGGATGTGATGGGGCGGGGAAGGGGATGTGATGGGGCGGGGAAGGGGATGCGAAGGGGGAGGGGATGCGAAGGGGGAGGGGAGGCAAAGGGGGTGCGGGGGACTGGAATGGTGGGGCTCTTTCCTCTCCCCCGCCCCGCACGCCCCCCCCGCGCCCTCCTCCCCGGCCACCCCGCCTGGGGCGCCACTCGCCGGCCCCCTCCCCCGACGGCCCGCCCAGCGCCGCTCCCTGGGCCCGACTCCGCAGGGCGCTTCGGCCTAAACGGCTGACTGCGGCTTCCCCTCGGCCGGGAGAACGAGCCCGGGGTGCTGCAGGGAGGGCCCGACGTGTCGCGGCTCACAGGCAGGGCGCGGAACCGAACCCGGGCCCTGCAGACTCGCAGGCCCGGCGTCCCTCGCGTCCAGCCGGGGATGCGCGCGGCGTGGAGGCGCGAGGGGCGGCGCTGCCCGGCCCCCCCCCCCCGCAGCACCCTCCCCCCAGCCGCTCCCCCCACGCGGCAAGCGGCGCTACCGAGGCTGCCTCGGGCCGAGAGCGGTGGCCAGGTGGGCACGGCCCGGGGAGCCCCTCCGCGACCCCGCGGCCATCCCACCGGCGGCCCAGCTTCAAGGCGCTGGTTCTCGGGCCGAGAGCCCAGGGAAGGAAGAGGAGGGTAAAAGTCACCCTGAAACGAGGCTGGCCGTCCCGGGGAGCAAGGCTACGTTCCCCAGGGAGGCCCCGGTGCAAGGGGGCGCGCAGGTGCCCCGCACCCCGGGGCAGGGACCGGGCCTCCTGGAGGCCGTCCGCGCCCCAGCACCGTGCGGGCCCCGCGGGGCCGAGGTTCGCAGGGAGCCCGGGGTCCGTCCCCCTCTCGCCACGAGATGTCGCTGCTGCTCACAGGTAGAGGCCCCGGGCCGGCTCGACTCGGGATCCCGCTTCCCCGGCCCGGGCGGCCTTCGGTGTGTAACCGGGCCTGGGGCGGTTGGAGGAGCGCGGCCTCTGGTCGCCCTGCAGGCCCTGCTGGCCCTGAGCTCCTGCTCCTCGGCGGCTGGTCCCAGTAACTCAGCTGTCACCCACCTGCGGTTCCCACCCCGCTACCTAACTCGGGCAGGACCTGCATTCTCTGAGCTTCCAGAGCTTCTGTTTCCCCCATTGTAAACTGGGGATAACAGTCCCCACCAGGCAGGGTTGTTAGGAGGCTAAAATGAGACAGTGTCTGGAGATGTGTTTGCAGAGGCAGAGCAGGATGTGTCCCGGCTGCTGCTGTTTTAGTCCCTTCGCCGTCAGCTGCAGACTGTTGAGACGCAGCTGGTTCAGGGTTCCATCGTCTTTTTCTTCTCTCGACACCCGATTTCTCTCCCTGCCCAGAATCACCATTCAGAGACCCAGGGAGAGCCATGCTAATGCAGCATACAGCCCGATAATAAAAGTTCAATTTTCATGCAGCACTCCCGGTGTTCTGGACCTTGATTTATGTATTATATCGAATCCTCACACAACCCTCTGAAGTAGGTGCTATGAGGGACAATGATAAGCACACTAAGGCACAGAGGGATTAAGTCATTTTCCCAAAAAGTTAGAGAGGGAGACAAACCATGAGAGGCTGCTAACTCTGGGAAACAAAGGGTTGCAGAAGGGGAGGGGAGTGGGGGGGATGGGGCGACTGGGTGAAGAGCATTAAGGAGGGCACACACACAAAAAGGAGGGTACGGGATGAGAGGAGCACTGGTGTTATACTATATTTTGGCAAATTGAATTTAAATAAAATTTTTAAAAAATAAAATCATGGGGATCCCTGGGTGGCTCAGCAGTTTAGTGACTGCCTTCGGCCTAGGGAGTGGTCCTGGGGTCGTGGGGTCCCAGGATCGAGTCCCATATCAGGCCCCCTGCATGGAGCCTGCTTCTCCCTCTGCCCCTGTCTCTGTCTCTCTGTGTGTGTCTCTCATGAATAAATAAATAAAATCTTAAAAAAAAATCATTTTGCCAAAATCATGTAGCTAGCAAGTGGTAGAGGCTGGATTTGAACTCAGGCAGCCCAACGTGACTCAGCATTGTGTATCAGATCTGTAGGCTTTAGCAGTCTTCGACGGTTTCCTTGTTTGCAATGTAAGAAGTTCCAGGGGGAATCCCTAGGTGGCTCAGTGGTTTAGCGCTGCCTTCGGCCCAGGTGTGATCCTGGAGTCCCTGGATCAAGTCCCACGTCAGGCTCCCTGCTTGGAGCCTGCTCCTCCCTCTGCCTGTGTCTCTGCCTTTCTCTCTCTCTGTGTCTCTCATGAATAAACAAATAAAATATTTTTTTTTAATTAAAAAAAAAAAAGTTCCAGGTCCATCTTACTCATCTCCTGCCCAAGTCTGGAATCAGCGTCTTCTACAAGAAACCCTCATAGTTTCAGGGATAAATGGCATTTCAAGGCCACAGTCTGGGCCTCAGTATCCTTTTTTTTTTTTTCTACTTAATTTGATCAAGTATTGCTTGTATTTAAAAAAAAAATGTAAGTAAATTTAGTAACCGATGTACTGAATGCTTACTATGCATCAGGCAGTTTCTGGAAGAAAGGTGGATTATAAAGAAGCATAGTTTATTACCACCAAATTTCAGGACCCTACAAGAAGTGGAGGAAGCTCATTCTAGAGCATTTGGGCAATGAGGCCTCAGTAAATCCCTGGGGGCCGAGTGGCACCGCATGTGATGGGTAGGATAACCTGGTCTCCCAGCTGGAGCCCGAAGCTCGAATGTCTCAGTGTGTATTTGGCTGGTAAGGGAGACATGTCTGAGTTCACGATGATGCCAGGTAATGAGGGCAGGTGACTCCTGTTGCCACGTTTACCAGCCTAGGTGGCCCTGGGGACTTAGAGCAAGCAGGAAGAGCACAGTTGAGCTTTCTGAGCAACCTCTCCAAGGAGCCCCTCAGGTGTGGCGCCTGACTTCTGCATAAACAGGTAGATGTCTCGGGGACCAACAGAGAATTCTGAGCAGTGTCATTGGCCCTGCTCTACCCCCACCCATCAGATAAGGTTGCTGGGGGTGGTTGAGTTTGCCCCAGTGAGCAAGGATTGAGGAAGAGGTATAGAAGAGGAGCCCTGGGGGCTGCCCACTGGGCAGTTTTGTGCACAACAAAGGCAGGGTGCATGGGAGTGAGAGGTGTGTGCCTAGGGTTGGCTCCACTTCTCAAAGGCCACAGGAATAGGGCCCCAGCCACAGAGCCAGGCTCCATAAGAAATAAGCTCCTTTCCTGTTCCATCAGCCCAGGGGGCCCCCGACCCTGCGCAGCCAACCCCAGAACCACAAGTGACAGCTCTGGCTCCTGGGATGATGCAAAGGGCCTGGCCTTTAGGGTCTGCCCGTTTGAGCTCTGAAGCTCCCAGCAGTTACTGCCTGAGTGTCGGGTATCTCATTGCAAAGGGAGACACTCAGAACACCATCGTGGGGCACCTGTGGGAATTAGACGGGGGGATACGTCAGTGGCCTTGCAGAGGCTGCCTATGATAGACTCGGCCCTTTCTCTGGTCATGGCATCAGAGAAACCGAGAACCTGTGTGACAGGCGTGGGTGTCTGCACAGGGCCTGGAAAGCCAAAGACCTCCGGGAGCCAGGCCAATCCCCTGCAGGTGTGAAGCAGCCACCACAAGAAGATAAGGAGGGAGCAAAGCCGAGGGCGAGTGCCCAGCAGCCGCCGAGCTGTGACTGCCAGTCTCGCCTCATGTTGCCTTTACACTTGGGCTTGCACAAGCAAACAAGGGCAGACGTGATGGTCTCCCCAAGTTTCAAGAGAACCCTGAGGGTGAGTCTGAGCCCCGTCTGCCCTGAGTCTCACAGAGTACCCAGCTTGGGCCCTGGAAACAGCATCTGTCCAGCCAGGGAGCAAAATCTGTCTCCGGAGACACTGCCAGGAGCCTTGGGGTTTGGTCTAGGAGTTCTGAGAGAGGTGATGATTCCTGCCAGGACAAGATGAGACCCTGGCTGGACCCCTCTCCACAGCCAGAAGCCTGCCCCTGGGGACAGGTCTGTGTCTGCTCCGGAGACACCTCATTGTCTGAGGGCTCCAGTAGAGTCTGCAATAGGGAGGAATGAGAGAGCCAGTTCACCACCTTGCTACCTCTCACAGAGGTAAGGTCTGCAATATTAGGGTGTCTTTTGTTAGAGCTAAGGAGATTGGGGCCATGGACTCTGCCCCCGAATGTGCCAGTGAGGTAACACAGAGACACTGACTCTGCGGGGTCTCCAAACCTGGGACCAGCTGCTAGCCATTGAGGGGGCTATTCTGAGCAGGGCACTCCCTGGATAAGACATGTTACATATGTACCTGCTCTAATCCTTGCAACTCTCCAAGGAAGGTATTATTGCCCCAAATTATAGCTGAGGCTCAGAGAAGATCCAACACAAAGCTGGGACTGCACAGCAAACAAGCGTTGGGTCCAGGTCTGAAACTAGAGAGACACGGGTCTTTGAAGAGCCCCACTGCTCATCCATGAGGCCTCCCCGCCTCAGTGCCGAGCTTCCGTGAGGACGAGAATGGTTCTGGGTAACTCTTCCCAGACACCAGAGAGCAAATGGTTTCTAAGCCTTTCTGGACTCAGGGGATGAGTGCGAGGACTCCCCACAGCCCCAGCACACAGGAATCTGTCCTGCGCCCCTCCTTGGGGTCTGGGGAAGGAGGACCCATATTTGTTAATAAAATGAAACAAAGGACGTGGAAGTGTCTTGTAAATGGCCAGGTGGTAGGCAATGCCAGGTGGTCGCAACCTCCCTTCCCTCCCGGGAATGACGACTCTCCAGTGAACTATGAGGTTGGGCCTCTAGGGTTAATCCTTCCTTACTGAAGTCCTACGGCAGATTGATCAGGCCCCGCAATCACGGTCTCAGACCACTTGTTTCCACCCACAGTGTGGACCAGATAGTTTAAAGCTACGCATCCCCCGAGAGATCGCGTCCAACTTTAGATCCAAGCAGACGCTTTTGTTTTCACAGATTTAACTATTCCATGCATGTCATTTTTAGCCTGCACAGAAAACCAAGACGGACAGGGAGTCTGACTCTGATGACCCTTTGAAGAAATGTGCAAGCTCAAGAGCTCTACAGTTCTCTCTGAACTTCACGTACAGCAAGAAAATAGTGAACCGAGTGCAAACGGAAAAGCCACTCTTTCCCTTCAAGGGCCCTTTTTTAATATTATACTCTGGTTTAAAAGGGCAGTGTAGCTCCAGTTCGAATCCCAGCACACGTGCAGTCCTATTCTTCGCCTCGGCCAATACGTTGATTCCAGCACAACACTGGACTTCTCTTGGCTGCATTTTCCGTCTCCTCGCCTTTCTCCACGTGTACACTCACCCTGGTGGGTCCAGCTGTTTCTACAGGATGGGAAGCTGGAAAGCGAATGTCGGCATAAATATTGTCTTACGCTGGGTGAAGTCTGGCCTGTTGACGTGGCTTATTTGTAAGTGGCCGCCCCGTTGGTGGACAGCTAGATTGCTTCCGGTATGTGTCAGGACAAGCTTTGGAATCCTAGTTTTTCAATTCCTGTTTCCAATTTCCTCCCCACAAGGTTTGCAGAGATTCCAGGCAGCTGGCAGCTCCCACCCAGAAGGGAAAGGGGCCTCTTGCCCCAGTGAGAAACATGTTGGGGCCTCGACATTGCTTTGTAGACCTCTGGGCCCTTGATCCTCTATGGACGGTTGGACGATTGGATGGCTCTGCTCTTTTTCTTTTTTTTTAAATTTCATTTGTTTATTCTTGAGAGACACAGAGAGAGAGATAGAGACACAGGCAGAGGGAGAAGCAGGCTCCATGCAGGGAGCCTGATATGGGACTCGATCCCGGGTCTCCAGGACCACGACCTGGGCCCAAGGCGGTGCTAAACCGCTGAGCCATCCGGGCTGCCCTTCTCTTTTTCTTTCCAGACTGATTGTTTGGCCAGAGGAGGTTAAAGTGCTTTTGTTTTCTCTTCTGAGGAAAGAACCAAGGGCACAGGTTGAAAGAACCCCTGGGGAGCCTTGCTGCTACCTTCTGGCAACTTCCAGCAGCCAACAGAGGGTCTTACACGGGCCAGTTGTTCAGCCCCAGCTGATATCCTGACTCTTTCACCAGCTCTGGACTTCAGATTCAATCCCTACCCCTCCTGCCCCTGGTGTCCCTCCTTAATCGGCCAAGTATATCTATTTATTTGGAAGACTGCTGAAATACCTCCTCTTCCAAGCAGCCTTCCAGGATTATGTGAAGAGCAAGTAGAATGGAATTGCACCCAACACACACACACACCCCACCTCCTTATCGTCTCCAGATAAAGCACCTGTAACACAGAAAACAAGATGTGTTTGGTGCTCAGGACCAAGGCTGAGGGTCTGTGTGCCCCGGGGCCTCTGTCCGATTTGTGGATGCCTTCAAGGCAGCAGTGGGCAGCGGAGGTTTGGAAGAAATGGGCATAGGTTATTGTCCCGGCTTTATTACCCACCTGCTGTGCTGTGTGTTTGCCAGCTCAGTATCTCAGTGGGTGCTCAAGAGACGGGGTGTGTATGGTATGGGAGAGCGTGTCGGGGCTGGGAAGCCAGGGGCTGCCCTCCCGGGGTGTCCCTGGATCTCTGTGGTGCTGTCAGTCCAGGGGCACACAGCCTAGCTCCCCCTCCTGTGGCTGGAAGCCCCCGAGGGCACCGATGGGCCTGCCTTCTCCACCTCCCCCCTTGGCACCAAGCCCGGGGCTGGTGCCACAAAGTCCCTGCATAGTGACCCTTTGCTGGGGAGATGCATGGGGGCCTGGCGGTGCAGGGAGGCGGATGTGGTGAATGAACACAGAGCACTTGGCTCGGGTACGTTCTGGCTACTTAAGTGTCTATCATAAAGGACCTTGGGGGAAAGACTTCCAGAAAGAATTGTTCTTGGGCCTTTGCGTGCGTCAGTAAGGCATCTGCTCTAACTTGTGGGGAAAGATTGCACTGGATCAGCCAGTCTGTTGTCCTTGGCCTGTGTTCTCTGTAAAAAGCCACTGTGGGAGAAGGCACCCTGCACGACGTGGGATCCCCACGGAGGTCGGGGTCACTCAGACCCGAGGCCTCTCACCGTGGCTCACCTGGCAGTGTCATCGAATGAGCAAGCCTGGCCCTCAGGGAGGTGCTGTGGGAGCACCTCCCTACGTGGAGGACGGCTGTTCAGGAGCCAGCAGGGCAGGGGGCCCAGGCATCAGAGAGGGGGGCCTGGCAGTGGCTGAGAGGAGTCGATGCAGTTTGCAGTGCAGGGTGTGGCGAAAGCCACGCATTCTGTTTGTCCACTAACCCTTCAGTACACTCTGGTTGAGGGAATAATTCTGGGGACCGAGGCTGAGCCTGGGGTTAAGGGTGGCACAGAGCAAGAAGTGTCTGCATGCTGGGGTGGCTGCCCAGGGGGTACTGGTCCTGTCCCCGTGCTCCAATGGCAGGGTCCCCTGCGCCACCTCCCTGTTGCTAATGGCTCTTCCCAGGCATCACGCTACTTGACCTCTTGGTGGTCGCACAGCACCCCTACATTTTTACTTTTCCCTTCTGACTTTTCTAGAAGCAGAGCCCAGGACAAGGACGTGGGGGCAGATCCTGGGGCTTGGGAGGAGGCAGGAGTGAGGGCACAGGAGAGTGAGATGGGAAGGTGCTAACACATCAGCCTAGGGTGTGGTAGCAAGGCCACCGTCCCGGGGGCAGCAGGTGACCTTGCTTCCCGAGGGGGCCCCTGGGAATTGTGACATCACACCTCTGAGAACGGCTGACCTGATGCACGGGAGTCTGGAGCCTTTCTCTGCCAGTAGGGTGCCCTACCTGTAGGGTGAAGCCTGTCCCCAGCGACACCAGCCGCCCCACGCTTGGGGACGGCACTTGCAGGTGGGCCCAGCAGGCTTCCTCAGCCTCCGGGGGTCGTGAGCTTGAGCTGGGAGTCTCTGGCTTGCAACAGAACTGCCCTTCAGAGCTGCGCTCGGAGCAGAGGCGGGCCACAGGGGTGTGATGGGGACACCAGGTGCCTCACGCTGCCGTCCCCTGACCCCCCTTCCTGCGGTCTCTCTGAGGATGCTGCCCGGGGCCGGGGGCCCATAAATACCTGCTGACTCTGCTTGACCTCCACTCCCTTTTCTAAACACTCATGTGCGATTTAATACAGCCCGGAGTTTTGCCAGGGCCCTGGGATGGTGTCAGAGCACCGGGGAGACACAGCCCTTGGGGTGGCAGGGGGGCTAACTTGGGTTCCCTGTGTTGCTCTGTTCGGGCCTGGGCGGCCAGCAGCTGGACCACGGGGCTCCCAGCTCCCTGGCGCCCTCTCGGCCTGCTCCTCCCGGCCTGGGGCTCTGGCCCAGGCTCTCCTGTCTCGCGTGGTCCTCTATGATCTGGGTTTGCTCACCTGTGCCCCACGTTGCGCCTTCACCCTGCCCCTGACAACCCCCAGATCTGTACCTTTACCCAAACCCTTTCTTCTGCCCGTGGAGCTGGTCACTGGTCTCTCCCCTGGGAGTCACACAGCCACGTCCACGCAGCCAGAGCCAGACACGGCTTCCCCACGGGTGTCACGTCTCACCACCATCCAGGCCAGAGTGCCCGAACAATCCTCCCTCTCCCTCCTCCTGGTAGGCAGACAGTGGACTAACCGCCAGCCTGCTGCCTTTCGTTGCTCTGGGCTCGCTGATGTTCGTCCTTGGGAACTGAGTTTGGACTCTATGAAGATCCTGGACACCTGGGTGGCTCAGAGGTTGAGCGTCTGCCTTGGGCCCAGGGTGTGATCGCAGAGTTCCAGGATCGAGTCCCACCTCGGGCTCCCTGCATGGACCCTGCTTCTCCCTCCGCCTGTGACTCTGCCTCTTTCTGTGTGTTTTCCATGAATAAATAAATCAAATCTTCAAAAAAGAAAAATAGACTCTATGAAGATCCACCTGCGAGGTTCAGGTCCATGTGTGACAATCCTGCCACACGGTCACACCTCCTACATCTTTCTTCCCAGGCCCCAGGGCATCCCCTCCACGGACTCTCATCGGCACCCACCCAGAGGGCTCACAACACCCCGGGCCGCTTCAGGTTTTATTTTATCTCGCTCAGTGCTACCTGCCAGGTCCCCTCCTCCCACAAGTAGGTCCAGGTTGAACAGAAGGGGCTCCCCTGCTATCTTAGGCCTACCCTGCCTGCCCCCCGGTGTGGAATGCCCAGGCTCCCAGCCACCCTCTGACGGCCCCCAGCTCCACCCGCCTCCCCTGCCAGGTGCACCTTAGCACCTCACAGTCAAATTCCTGCCTGGCTCATGTCTGTGGCTTGAGCAGGTTTTTGGACTGTGACAGTCATCTCCTGGGGCCCTTTTGGGTTCAGGAGAGCCCAGGGGCAGGTCTGGGACATTCGCTTAGACACCAGGCTCAGGGTGCTCTCGCCATCATCTTTAAATTACATGCAGGAGGGCATCCCTGAGTGGCTCAAGGGTTTTGCATCTGCCTTCGGCCCAGGGCGTGATCCTGGAGTCTTGGGATCGAGTCCCACATCAGGCTCCCTGTGTGGAGCCTGCTTCTCCCTCTGCCTGTGTCTCTGCCTCTCTCTCTCTCTCTCTCTCTCTCTCTCTCTCTCTGTGCCTGTCATGAATAAATAAATAAAATATTTTTAAAAAATAAATAAATTACGTGCAGGACAAACGTGTGTTCAGCATGGCTTGGGCTCCTGGCCCTTGAGGAGCTCTCCCGCTGCGGGGGTGCTGAACCAAGTGCTCAAGAACCAGAGTCCAGCACAGCTGAACCTCATTATTTGAGGTACTGTTCTAGAAGTCGCTGCAAATGCTGCCTTAGCAAATACGGAACAATTGCTTCTGGGGGAACTACAGGGTTAGGTTCCTAAAAGGCTCTGGTCATGACATTTTTGCCGAGCAACCAATACATAACCTAGTTTTATGTGTATTTCTGGTTAAAGACACTTTATTCATATATATTGTTGATTTGTGAACACCGAACTCAGGGCCAGCAGCGCTATAACTCATACTTGAACTAAGCTCGTATATTTTCTCCATAAGGCACGTTACAGCCTTCTTGTGCTTAGGAACCCTACACAGCACTGTGCTTGGGGCCATTTCAAACAGAAATCACCAACAAAAAGCCACCAAGTGTGAAAAGTGTGGCACTAACTAGACCGTGAAAAGGACACTTGTTTACTGTGTGAGAGCCGAGACAAGAAGGCAGAGGGTCGCTTTGTTCAACCTCAGCTGGGAATGTGTTTGCCAGGCGAGTCAAGTTTTTCAATGCTTTGTGAAGGTCCAGAATGACCACAAAAGTGCTGTGAGCATTGATTTGGGGAATAACAAATTTTAGCGAGTCGGAAAACTTGCAAATACGGAACCTGTGAGTAATGATGATCGACTCTATGTATAGAAGAAAGAATGAAACTTCAGGGAGTGGAGAGGAGGGAGCAGCTGGGAAGACAGGAAAACTTACTAGGGTTTCACGATTGAAGCTGAATTTCGGGGGATAAGTAAGACTTCCCCAGGCAGGGGAACTTGGGGGCAAAAGGGGCCTCATGCACAAAGGCAGAAGACAATGTGGAGTGGATAATTAATTTCTTTGGGCTGCAGATGGGAAATTTGGGAAGAAGAGCTCTGATTTCCAGGGGACCAAGGGAGGGTAGAAAGGATCCACATCCATACCCCCCCCTCCCCTGCCTTTTTAAAAGATTTTATTTATTTTTTAGAGAAAGAGCACAAGCAGGGGGAGTGGCAGAGGCAGAGGGAGAGGGAGAAGCAGACTCCCTACTGAGTGTAGGGAGCCCGATGTGGGGGGTCGATCCCAGGACCCCAGGATCATGACCTGAGCCAAAGGCAGACGCTCAACCAACCAAACCACCCAGGCGCCCCCATCCATCCCTTCTCACAGGGTTTTCCACTAGTTAGGGCTGGGCCAACTGCAGCAGCAGAGAAACCCCAAATGGCTTGACCTAATACATTTCTTACATTTCATGGGTGATTGGCAGGTGGCCTTCCACATAATTTAGACCTTGGCTCCTTCCAAACTGCGGCTCCACCGTCCTCAGGGACCTGTGTCCTCGCTGCCCATCAGCAAGTGGGAAAATACAGAAGCTGACAAATCACACTGGAGACTTTCATAAGCCAAGGCCTTGCAGTGGCACACACCCCTTCCACCCACATTCCGTCATCACATGGCATGCCAATGAGGCTGGGTAATGAAGTCCCTTTGTGAACAACTGCTTCCCAGGAACATGTCTACACTCGGGAAGGGGGCATGAAGCTTTGGTGGACAGCTAACTTTTTCTGCCACGGGCCCTCAGGTCAGTCTGTCAAAACCCAGGACGGAATCTAAAAGAAGTCAGTAGTGAGTGAATTCCATGGAAATGGACCCTCTGTCTGGCACAGAGTAGGTGGTCAGTAAACACTCTGTGAGTGAATGAATGAATGAATGAATGAGAAATGCATTATGCCTTTCTCCTTGGTTTCCTTTTGTTTAATGTGTTTGAGACTGAACTAGGCTAGAGGGAGGAGGGGTTGGGAAAAAAGGACAGAGAGAGGGAGAGCCGGGGTTTAAGCAAGCCAGCCGGGAGGAAGGGGGGTGCTCTCACGTTTCCTGTAGTCGGATACAGTGCTGCCTTGACCTGGAGAAGGAACTGGGGCCATAGGAGTGGAGAGAGGGCTGCCTGCAGAGAAGAGGTGCAGTGAACGCAAGTGCGGTCTCTATCTATGTACATTATGTCAGCTTAATCCAATCTCATTCAGGATTTGAGCTACACAGACCTTCTGCAGGACTCTGAAAGCCCAGTGCACGATGGGGTGGTTAGAAATGGTTTGGAATGGTCCCAACAGCCTGGAAGGAAGCCAGGGAGGAGGAAGCATGAGGAGCACCCCCATAAGGACAGCCTGACATCTGGGGTCAGAGACCTTCTCCAATCTCCCCCTGGTTTTTAATCTAGTCTTGGGCCCAGCAGCTTCGTAATTCCACATCTCCAATTTATTAATCGAGTGCCATCTGTGAGGCAATGTCATGGGCCCCACTGGTGTTTCTCTGTTTGAATGGCTGCTGAATATTTAACTACGCTTCAGCAACTTCCACGGATGTCAAATGAGAGAAAAAAACAACCACCACCTTCTCTCTCTAGAACAAACTCACACTCAGCATGGATAATCACAAAGCCTCCACAGGCTAACAAATCAAAATAAATTAGCAGTCAACACAAACGCCAAGCCCTCCTGAGTTATGGTGTCAAGGCTGCAGGCAGGGGAGAGAAGGAGGGAGGGGATGACTGCCTCTCCTGGTCACAGGCTTCATTGAAAAGTGCAGGAAAGGAGCCAGCTGTGTCAGGAAGGATGACACACACACGCACACACACACACACAAAAAAAACCCGGTCATCTGTGTGCATGTTCCCCAGAGTCACAGGTCAGGAGACCAGAAGCTCACCCCTTGCTGCCATGAAATCTTCCTTTTGATCGCTGACAACATTGACCCGTATGATCTCATTTACATTAATTGTGTGTGTGTGTGTGGGGGGGGATGTCTTTGAGGGGGAGTATTAAGACTAATGCATGGTTTTAGAAAAGGGATGATTTTTTCATTCAAACAGAATTTTTTCATTCAAACAGAAATCTTTATCTCTGAACCCTAATACTATCCTAGATCCCCCCCCTCCTGCAAGATGCATCTGTGTCGTGCCCCCTAATGTCTGGTGGGTGAGACTGGGCCACACTGGGCTCCTAACCCAAATAGCCTGCAAGTGATAAAGTGTCCAGAGCATGAAGACAGACAGGAGGCCCACACGCAAGTGTGGGATCCCAGAGAACACCCACTGAAGGCTCCCACCAGCCCCACATGTTACCTCTCAACCTCAACATCATTCCTTCTTCTCCCTGGATTCTTTCCTCTGCCTCGTCCCCTCCTCCAGAAGGTCAGCAGAACTTCCTGCTCTTGAGCTTGCCTTGAGGGAAAGAGAGAATCTTGATCAGCAAAGAGGAAAACACAAGGATGTGGGGAGGGGGTGGAGGCAAAGGTGAGGACCTAGCTCTTCAGGCCCCAGCCCCCAGACGCCCCCTCTCCTGGAGGAGGGAAGTAGGTGGGGAGAGGTGAGCAGCACCAAATGGGATCAGCTGTGCCCACCGGGTCTGCTCCTCTGCTGGGGCACCCTGCACCCCGAGAGCACAGGGAGGAACGCCAGCGGGACGCAGGCGCTCTGGCACCACCTGGGTCTTCCCAGGCGTCAGTGTCAGGTCAGCCGGGCTCTCTCTGCAGATAATACAGCTCCAGGTGAAAGAGGCTTAGGTGGGTCTCCATGGCAACTGCAGATCAGGGGCTGGCCCGCTGCCTCTGAGGTTCAGGAGGAGCTGCTCCAGCCTCCCGGGAGGCGTGTGCACACACACACACACACACACACACACACACACACTCCCCACAAACACCAGCCCAGGCTGGATCCCTCCGGTCAGGGTTGTTTTCTCTCAGCACAACTTCTGAGAGACAGACAGAGAGGGAAGAGCATGAGCAGCAGCCAGCAGCAGAGGAGCAAGAAGAGGGAGAGGCTTAGCACGTAGTCTTCCCTGCACCCCGCTGCTCTCCCCCCGACGCTCTCTTCTCCTCCCCGGCTGGGAAGCAGAAGGCAGGCCCCCCGCTGGACCTTTCACCTCCGGAGAGGCTGACCTCAGCCAGGTAAGAGAGTGGTCTCCCCGGGAGACTGTGGCTTCACTACCTGAACCCTGGAAACAGCAACCTGACCTGGAACCTTTTAGATGGTGGAGCAGAGGCTGGGCCAAGCCTGGAGCTGGGAGGGGCGGCTTCGGGGCTATGGCTGGTTGGGGGCAGCCTACTGAGCAGTCTGAGCCCAGGGCCCAGTTGGCCTCGGGGAGGCCTCATCCGTCCTCATCTGTCCCACATGGGCCAGTGGACTCCCCGGTATCTTCGGGACCGTGACCTATCCTGTGGGAAGCCATAGGTCCACCTGGTCTGGAACCAGCAAGCCCCAGCATTTTCTCTTCTGCTTTGATGGAGAGGCCCAGGGCAGGGGAAAGAGAAGTGAGACCCACCAGAGATTCTCTCATGGATTTGAGAATTGGGATTCAAGTACCTACTAAGTGCAAGGTGCAGAGTCAGGCTCTTGGGACAGGGTCATGACCAAGCCACATGGGTGATATGGAGACCTCATTCTAGGAGTGCCGATGACACACCCGGGAGAGTGGCCTGGTTGGAGCAATGTGCGTGTGCTCCAGGGAGAGGATTGGGCTTGGGAAGAGATGTCTGAGCTGCGACCTTTAGATCAGTGTAGAGTTTCTTGGGGATCAGCTGTGCCCCTGTTCCCTGCCCCACGTGACCATGGTCAGTTGGGCCTGAGCACTTCAGCCCTCCTGGCTGTACCTCTGCCTTAGAATGGAAAGAAAGAAAGAAAGGAAGGAAGAAGAGAAAGAATGAGGAGTGTCATTCATTCATACACTCAAGAACCACTGATCAAGTGCCTATTACATGCTGGCAGATTCATCAAATATAGCTGTTGTCCTCACTGAGCTCATAGCTGACTGGGGGAGAGAAGGAAACAACCAAAAAAGTGAGAAATCTCTGTGTCACGGATGGTGGTAGGATAGGCCCTCCTGCCATGCACCAGCAGGCGCCCAGTTCTACCTCAGTGGGGGACAGGGGTTGGGGGGGCAGGCTGCAGCCAGGAGCTGACCCCACAGGTGAGCCTTAAAAGAGGAGCAGGCCTTTGTCAGGTGGCTGGAGGCCCACAGGTCAGCAGGTCAGGCTGAGTCACACCCGGCTTGGTGGATTACCGGTTCCTTTTCTAAGATGCTAAGAAGAAATAAGGTCAATATGAAATATGTGAAGTTGGCCTTGGACCTTGGCAAAAACAGGGCTGGAAGGAAGGTCAAAGAGGGGAGCATTTATTCTCTGCACCTGTTTTGAGGCTTCTGCCCAGATAGAGCTTCTGGCTTCTGCAGAGCCACCCTCCCTGCTCTACCACGCCCTGGGCCATTTGAGACAGTCTGGTGAAGTGGCCGCTCCATGCCCATGGGCCTGGCGGGGGCACGTGAGGCAGCCCTTGCTCTGGCCTGCGGACACCCAGTGCAGCTCTTAGAGATCTGCTCTGGAGGTGGGGCCTGGGTGCGGCTCCCTTTGTACTGAGACAACAGCTTCCTGGCCAGGACTCCACCCTCCCTCCCTGGTTGGCCATGGGGCCAGGGGCCTGGGACTCACCAGAGGCAGGTGAACCTCTCATGCCCGGTGCAGGGGTGTCGGAGCCTTGCTTCTACCTCTAAGGGCCCATCCCTGATTGTTCCCACCACTGGGACATGCCCACTCCCCTCTGACTGCTAACTGCCTGGAACCAGACTCCTCTTGCCCTTGAGCTTGGGGATGGTTTTTCTAGCGCATTTAACGAGCCACAGCTGGTGATAGTGTCTCCGAGGGAGCCATGGAAAAGGCACTATCCTCGGGGATGTTCAAAAATAGGCTGAAGGAAGAGCTGGGGGGTGGGGTGGGGGTGGTGGGGGTGGTGGGAGGGTTAATGAAGGGGAAGGAAGGAGGAGAGGGAAGAGCAGTGAATGGACGAGCACTTAGCTGAGTGATGCCTAAAGGCAGAGAGCATGGGAGGGCTTTCCTGCTGGTGGGGGTAAACTGAGGCTCCCCACCTGACTTTCCCTTCACCCAAGGGGGCTTAGATCTCCCAATGCCATGACCAGAAGCCAGGGGTGGGGCAAGGCCAGGAACAAGAGCGGAGTCAAGTTTGCACCAAACCACAGGGTCCTTTATTTTTTATGCTACAGACCCCTTTGGAAGTCCCTACAGCCTCTGGACACTTTCTTAGCAAAATGTTTCTAAATGTGTAAGATTCAGTTCAGAGGGCTAGGAAAGAAACCAGCTGTACTGAAATGTAGCTATTTATACATTTTTTTAAAAAAAATCAATGTGAGATATAGTAATACATGTGCCTCTCCACCAACACATGAAATAATGAATCTAGTGGCAGGTTTACGGTAGTGATGAGCATAAAGCATATTTCAAGAATAACAGCTTTCAAGCGGTATGAAAATACCCGTGATCTCCGCTGGAGGTGAACTCACAGGTGCCACCCCTACTTCTGTGGCCACGGCTGCATTCACAACTGATAGAAATATACTCCATTTCAGTTGAAGTTCCTGAAAATAAAGATGGGGTGGCTTGGGTTTTTGGTTTTCGTTTTGGGTTTATTTTTGGTTTTGTTGTTGTTGTTTTCCCCTTCTTAAGTTCATAAACCTCAATGTCCTGGCTCATCTATAAAGCCCTCATGTGACATCCTTTTCTGATCGTCACAGTCCTGTGAAGTGGGTACCCTGACGACTCTATGTGACAGATAGGGGGACCGAGGCTTGGCCCAGTGAAGGTGGCTTGGCGGCGGCTTCCTGGGAGCTGCCATCGGCGGAGGGCAGGGCGGCCGTGGCCATCGGGGCGCTGGGCTGGGATTACAGCAGTGGCCTTGGGGACAGTGGGTGGCACCCCCACCCCGCCGCCTGACACGTCTCCCTGTCCTCCTGCCCCTCCTGACCGGGTGCTCCTTGAGGGCACCCAGCTCTCCCACCTGTGTGTGGTGGGGCGGCAGGTGGGAAGGGCCGCAGCCCCCCCATGCGCTCCCTCCGCACCCACGCGCGGCAGTCACAGATGCCACCCGCTTTAGGCATGTGTGACAGAAACCGCAGGCAGAGGCCCTGGGGACACAAGTCCAGCGGGTAGAATGGGTTGGGAAGGCTTCCTGCAGAAAGTGAGCTTTGAGCTGGATTCCCACCCCCAACTTTTTCTTTTTAAATTTTATTTATTCACGAGAGACACACAGAGAGAGACAGAGACACAGGCAGAGGGAGTAGCAGGCTCCCTGCGGGGAGCCGGATGCCCGGATGTGGGACTCAATCCTGGGACCCTCGGGATCACGCCCTGGGCCGAAGGCAGATGCTCAACCACTGAGTCACCCCAGGCGCCCTCCCCCCAACTTTTAAATTGTGACCATGCTCCAAGATGCAGGGGAGCGGGAGGACTAGTGCAGGAAACACCCACAAAATCCACCCCCCAGAAAACAACCGTTAATAGGTTACCCTGTGTGTGTGTATGTGTGTGTGTGTGCCTGCATATGTGACATTTTTCTGACCAACTTGAATGGCAGACACTGCAGATTTCGTGACACTTCAGCTACATTGATTGCCTCCTAAGTTGGGCTATTTGTCTACACTCCTCTACAACCAGACACACCACTTTTATACCTAAGAAGATCGACACTCAATCTCTAACCTCCAGTTCATATTCAAACATCCCCCAATGTCCTAATTATTTTATTTTTTTAAAGATTTTATTTATTTATTTATTTATTTATCTATCTATCTATCTATCTATCTATCTATCTATCTATTTACTTATTCATGAAAGACATAGAGAGAGAGAGAGAGAGAGAGAGGCAGAGACACAGGCAGAGGGAGAAACAGGCTCCATGCAGGGAGCCCGACATGGGACTCGATCCCAGGACCCCGAGATCATACCCTGAGACAAAGGCAGACGCTCAAGCCCTGAGCCACCCACGCGTCCCATCCTAATCGTTTTAAATAAGGATTCGATCAAGGTTTGTGCATCAGAGGCAGACTGTAAGTCCTGTTGAGGGAATGGGAAGCAGGCATTCATCATGGGAAGGTTCCAGAGTCACCACGTGTTCCCAAGACCCTGCAGCGAGTTAGGCTTTGCCACAGAGGAAAGGGGCTTAACTCACACTTGGGGGGTGGGGAGAAGTCGAATCCAAATTGTGTGAAGTGCCCAGAGAAGACCGCACTTGCTGTTCTGATGAACCTTCTGGGTGTCTTTGTTGGACCACCTTTGGCCATCACATTCTTCCCCAGGCAGCCACAGCACAGATTCACGCAGGGTCAGGTCCTGGGGATGCCGTGGGGTCAGCCAGTGACCTCTGGTGTGTGTGGCCGGCCCATCTCTGTCCGGCTCTCCCTCCCTCTATCCCTCTTTCCCTCTCTTGCCCTTTTAAGAACTTAATCAGACCTGCTGAAGAGCCTCCCAGGACAACAGCTGGCACCAGAGACAGAAATAGCTCCAGCAGAAACCTTGTCTCTGTCAAAGGCTCCAGCCCAGGGAGGGCAGGGAGGGGGTGGGGAGTGTGGGGAGAAAGGAGAACATTCAGAACCTGCCCCCTGCCCCCTGCCCCCAGCCCCTGCCGTCTGCCGTGGGGTCTCCAGATGCCAGCTCGGGTCAGGAGGCACAGCCTTGCACCCAGGGGAAAAGGGCCCCGCCCCAGGTTGCACTTTAGACCACCCTTGGGCCTTCTTCTGGCCTCACTCCCCTGGGGCAAGGAGTCTGGGGGTTGGGAAGATGTGCACACCCTGAGGTCACCTCCCCTCTAGATCAGGCCTTAGATTCTGAGATCCAGAACTCCCTGCCCAGGCAGCCTCCCCCCACCTTCCAGAACCTGAGCAAGCCTCCTCCGGGGCCCAACCTCCTCAGAGTGGGCGACATCGCCACTGTGAACTAGCCCAGGACTCAGGGTGGCCAACAAGTGGTTGTTGGTAGGCATGTGGATGGGCCTTGGATGTGAAGGCTGGGGTGTCCCCACATTTTTGCAGGCCCCTCATGGTGTGAGAAGAGAAGGGGGACAGGCTGAGAGCCAGAGCTTGCTCAACCCATGACTCCACATTCTAGTAAAGAATTCTCTCCAGAGAGTCTAAGAATTCTGTTTGAATCTGAGCCTCCACGTTGTTAGGAAGGTACAGCTGACAAGGAAGAAAGCAAAAGATATTTATTTCATAGTTTGTTAACCTAATTTGTAACATATAAGCATTAGGCACCCAGAATGCGACGTTCCATGTGCGGCACTGCCCTGGCACCCTAGCAAATGTGCGGTGCCCTGACCGCGCCTGGAGTGGCTTTGCTGCCAATATTTGGAGGCCAGTTTGATGTGGAGATAAAAGCTGTCTCCAGTGCCTCCCGTCCTCCCTTTCTTCTGTATTTCCTGCCACAGGAGGACCCTCTATGGCGAGCTGTTCTCTCGCTGCCTCCTTCCAGCTCAAATGCAAATCCAGACCAAGAAACAAAAAGACCCTTTGAGGAGATCATGCTTGACCCAAGGATGGGTCCCTTAAAACGGATCTTAGGAAGAGTGAGAAGTTTTGGAGGGGGAAGGGACTCCCTGGGGAGAGTTCCAGCCCAGCTGTATACAGAGAGAGAGAGAGAGAGAGAGAGGCCTCCAATGAGGCCTAAAGCACCACATGGTAACTCCACCCATCACCCTGGGATTAATCCAACTCTATGTACTTATGGACATCCACTGCACACTTGCCATAGGCCAGACCCTCTGTTGGGTGCTCAGTCCTGGGTGGATGATGCCCAGGATCTGGTTTCTCACTCAGTCTGGAGAGGGAGTTGGACACACAGGCAGTCACAGTTTGCTGGGGCTGTGCCAGGGTAGGGTAAGCACAGAGCAGCCTGGGAGCAGAGAGACGAGGCCCCAGAACCCAGTCGGGGAGGGTTTGGGAGTCTCCTAAAGGAAGCAGAGTATGAGCTAAGAGCTGAAGTAAGATTTTTTTCAGTAAAGTGCTGAGGGTGCTGTGCTCTATGGATAAAGAAAATGTGGTCTATTGCAACAACGTGGATGGGTCTTGAGGGCATTATGCTGAGTGAAATAAATTCAACAGAGAAAGGCAAATACCATGTGATCTCACTTATATGTGGAATCTAAAACAAAACAAAACAAAAACAAAAAAACTGAGCTCAGAGATGAAGAGTAGACTGGTGGTTGCCAGAGGCCGCAGGTGGGAAGGGGGGGATGAAATGGGTACAGGAGGGCCCAGAAGTACAAGCTTCCAGGTATTAAGTAAATGAGTCCTGGGGATGACTCTACACTTAATGATATTGTATTTTATGCTTGAAAGTTGGTAGGAGAGTAGATCTTCAAAATTCTCGTCACAAGAAAAGTGGTTGTAACCATGTATGGGGACAGATATTAACTAGACTTATTTGGGTGATCATTTCATAATAGATACGAATATTGAATCATTATGTTGTACACCTGAAACTACTATAATGTTATGCGTCAATTATACCTCAGTAAAAGAAAAAGAAAAAGAGGGGCACCTGGGTGGCTCAGTGGTTGAGCATCTGCCTTTGGCTCCAGTCATGGTCCCGGGGTTCTAGGATCAAGTTCTGTGTTGGGCTGCCCGCAGGGAGCCTGCTTCTCCCTCTGCCTCTTTCTGTCTCTCATGAAAAAATACATAAAATCTTAAAAAAAAAAAAAAAAAAAGAAAAGAAAAAGCTAGAATGTTCTAGATATGTGCAAAAATTTAAAAAAAATTTTAAAGCAAGAGAAAGCAGGGCACATTCTGTGTGTGTGTGTGTGTAGTAGTAGTAGTAGGACTGGGGGAAAGGGGAAGTTTGATGAGACATGAATGAAGCTGAGGATATAAACAGGAGCCACGTGATAGAGGATCCGAAGCCATATTAAGGACGTTGGGAATAACTGTAAGGCTTTAAACACCTCAGGGCTTAAACACAGGGCGATTTAAAGCCCTTCACAGGCCACAGACGTTTTTACTATTGGAGGCCCCACCCCACATCACATCGAACATCATCATAAAATGAATCCACATTACAATTATTTTTAAATAAAATTTTGACAGGAGTTTTGTGACTAATTTGGAATTATTATTAATTTATTTAATTTTTTCAAATTGCTATTGATATTTTGAAGCCAGGGAAGTTAGGTGGAGGGGAGATATGGGGGTGACAGGCTCACCGCTCACAGACCCCAAGCTCTATGTTATGGTTTCTAATAGTGACATGATCAGACTTAGGATTTAGAAGGATCACACTCTCAGGGTGCCTGAGCAGCTCAGTTGGTTGAGCATCTGACTCTTGATCTCAGCTCAGGTTTTGATCTCAGGGTCATGAATTCAAGCCCCACACCAGGCTCCAGGCTGGGCATGGAATCTACTTAAAATAAGAAAAAAGGAAAAAAGAAAAGAGAAGAAGATTACGTTTTCTAAATCGCTGAGTGGAAGCTGTTCAAGGGGTATGGGATCTCAGTTTTGCAAGATGAAAAAAGTACCAGAGATCTGTTGCCTAACAAAGTGCTTATAGTTAACACCACTGTACCGTACACTGAAAAATGTTTCTGACTGTAAATTTTATGTTATTTACTTTTTAAAAACCACAACAAAAGGAAAATAGAGATTGGATCAGAAGGACCAGCCCTGAGTTGCCAGCTGGGAGGCAGCGCGGCAGCTGTAATATACTTGACAGATGGTCAAGACCTAAACTAAAGGGGGAGACAGAGAACAGATTTAGGAGAATTACAATTCTTAAATTTGTAAGAATCAACAGGATTTGGATGCAAGATTTGACAGATGAGGCAAAGGGATGAGATGAGGGTGGTGCATCAGTCTGGGCGAGTAGATCATGCCCACTGCCACACTGGGGCCCCAGGAGAAGCAGCAGCCACAGGGGAGGGATGTGGGAGCTGTGGGTTAGGGTGCGACTGGAACATGCTAGGGGAAGGGTCCAGGAAGCATCTGGACACCACGACCTGGAGTTCTTGAGACAAATGGTTTCTGACGAAGTAGTTGGAGTGTGTGAAAGGTTGGAGCCTATTAAAATAAGACAGCCTCAGACAGAGGCCCAAGGGACAGCGACAACCCAAGGAAAGACAGGGGAGGGGAGCCCCTCTAGGGTCTGAGAGCAAGTCCGGAGAAATATCAAGGTACGAGTCAGACCAGGGCAGGACCTAGACCAACGATTGTGCTCTAATGGAAGCCAAGGAAAGGTTCTCTTCAGAGGAAAGCGTGGTCAGTGTGGTTGGGCTGGGAAGCCTCAGGTGAGTTGGGAATGTGCTGTCGGTGGGGGTGTGGCGGGGAGATGAGGGTGTTTGGGGGGGAGGATGCTTAAGGCAGGTTACATTCATTCAAGGGCATCACATCCCTCCACCCTGAGCCTCACCAGTCTCTTCTTCATTCATTCACCTTCCGGGCTGGTGCAGCTCAAGGGATGGGTGCCCAGCATTCAGGGGCAGGTGCAGTATGGCCTGGTGATGGTGGGGGCATGCTGGGGTGGAGGGGTTGTGGGAGGTTTACCTAAGAAGTCTTCCTGGGGAAGGAGAGCCAGGGCCAAATGTGGAAACCTTATAAGGTGAGGCTCTTAGCAGAGATGGGGGAACCATCCTGGCAGGGGGACCCCACATATCCTCATGACCCCACAGCTCAGCCAATCTCTCATCCTCAGGAGGGGTCTCTGAGTGATGGGAGAATGTGGAACCATGGCAGCCAGAGGAAATTGTCCTTCCCATGGCCGCTGACAAAAGCCCCCTCATTTAAGGGAGGTCAGATTGGTGGGGCTTGCTCTTTTTTCTTTTCTTTTCTTTTTTTTTTTTTAAGATTTTATTTATTTATTCATGAGAGACACAGGCAGAGGGAGAAGCAGGCTCCCTGTGGGGAGCTGGATATGGGACTTGATCCCTGGACCCAACCTGGGATCACGCCCTGAGCCAAAGGCAGATGCTCAACCACCGAGGCACCCAGGCGCCCCTGGGCTTGCTCTTTCATCATCATGCATGCATTCATTCATTCCTAATTGATTCCTTTGTTCGTGCATTCACTCACTCATTCATTTGTTTGGTCTTTATTAAGCACCACTGCGGTGCTATCCAGCAGCAGGGATGGAAGCAGAATAGGGCACGGTCCTCGCCCACATATGACACACAGAGTGGGGGAGTAGACGGTCACACTCCATAAAGCGTTCCTGGTGCTGTGAAAAATGTCTGTACAGAGTATAGGCAGGGTACAAAGTGGGGAGTGGTCACATCAGGAAAAGCGTGTCAGGAAACGCTTCCAGAGAGGAGCTGACCCTAGTGCCAAGTCCCAGGCAGGGGAGGGAGGGGCACTGGAGACAGCGTGGGGCTACGAGTGGCTGAGCACCGCCAGCAGCCCCTGCGGGAACTGGCAACCCATCCATATTTGGAGGGCCCTTCACGGGTTGAATGAACACCTGAAATGACACCATTCACTCTTTTGCTGTTAAGCACCAACCTGACCCATGTATTTGTAAAAACACAAACACCTGCTACTATAGGAAACGTAGCACATCCAGTTGCAAGGTGTCCCACTGCCTGATTCAGTCAGATCCCTGGCCTCGGGAAGAGGCTCCTGGGGCTCGTGGCTCTCAGGACGGAGCACAGCCCACCTGCATCCCCCACTCCCCCCCCGCCCCCCCCTACTGCCCAGCCTTATTATTCTGAACACATGAAGCAGTTAAGGGCGGAGAACTAAAGGTCCTAACTGTCCTGACCCCAAGAAGAGGGTCTGAGGGTCTGTGTCCTTCCCTTCCGACCTCTCAGGAAGGAGCCGGGGTGTAATCTGAGGCCCAACCAGTGACAGACTCAGGCTGAGTGGAGGATGAAAGTTTTACATTTCCTAAATATAATGGTTGCTAAGGGAATTGGTTATTCACAGGTAAAGAGGAGGTTTGATTGCTGCCACCCCCCCACCCAGGAGGCTGTTGCTTCCCCATAATACATTTCCTATTTGTGCCCGATTCTCCAGCATTAACATTTCTCTGAGGGTGGTGGGAGGGCTGCCTACAACTGTGCGTATCTCCACGCCTCATGGCCATTGTTGAGACTGAGTTCATCGGCATCTGGGGGGTCTGGGCAGGAAGACCATTGGTGTACGGAACGGGGAGCTTCCTGGAGAGGGAAAGGCATAGATGGGGGAGCTGGGGCACCTCAAAGACCCACTTCAGATTTTGGTCCAGGAATGGTCCTCACCTTCACTGTCGTCAGAGGCACAAAACCGCTTCTGACAGGCATCCTGGGATGGCAGTTCATTTACCCATCTCTCCATCCATCCGTCCGTCCATCCATCCATCCACCTGTCCATCCATCCAGTCAGTCGTTCACCAAACCTGTCTTGTGTAAGACCTCGTGGAACTATGATGAGCTCAGGTCGCTGCTCCTGCACCTGATGCTCCTTGCACACGGCTCACCTTGTACCATCGCTGGGTCCTCCACCGGGGGCAGCTTCTCCAATGGTCCGTGTGCCTGAAGCCCACACTCCCCCTTCAGCCCACTCTTGTTCACAAGCCCTCTTTGACCCCCTCTGTCACCTAGAGTCACTCCTTTCCCTCCCCATCAGTACTGACACTATGCTTCACCCACCACATTACCTCTTCCCACTGACATCTGCGGGACAGCAGCAGCCCTGATGTGCTTTCGTGTTTGTGTTCCTCCGCAGATGTGGACACAGCCCTTCATTAATGCTTCCGGATGAACGAATGAATGGTAGGTAAGCTGTGTCTTTGGCAGGACGACGGCAACCCCATCCAATTCCAAACTTCCTTCAGCAACAGGCAGGGGCGTTAAGAAATGCAGGTGTTCTCCAGTTAGTTTTCCCTAAGGTGTCATGGATTTTCTCCCCTTAAATTGCAAGGATAAGCTCGTGCTCAGCCGCACACAGTTTATTTCCTTCTTTGTTTGGAGTTAGCTGGGATTCAGGAGGCATCTTCTCTGGGCTCAGCCATCGGGGTGCACTAGGGGTCCATGAGACTCTCATACCCTTACGCGGTATGAGTCTTAGAGCACCCCAAGTTTATTCACAACTGCTTCTCACGACAGCCCAATCTTGTCTTGCAGAATTAGAAGTGATGGCTCAGAGAGGTTAAGCCCCCATCCGGGCCTTCCAGCTGTGAGGGCGGGCAGGGCCTCTCTCTTGGGTCCCGGCTCTCCTCCCTCCCCCTCTCCTCCCCCCCAACTCAACCGACAGAGCGGCCCAAGAGAGACGCACTCCCGCCCTGCGTCAGCAGGGCCGAGGGGGGCCATGGCCCTCATCCCCTGGCTTCGCTGGAATGAAGCCCCCCCGCGGCTGTCCCCCCGGAGGCCGGCTGAGATGGTGCTGGAGACGCTCATGATGGAGCTGGCGGGGCAGATGCGGGAGGCCGAGAGGCAGCAATGGGAGCGCAGTAACGCGCTCAGGAAGGTCTGCACCGGCGTGGACTACAGCTGGCTGGCCAGCGCGCCGCGGCCCACCTACGACCTCAGCCCTGGCGAGCGGCTGCAGCTAGAGGACGTCTGTGCCAAGATCCACCCATCCTACTGCGGGCCCGCCATCCTCAGGTAACCCCCACCCCCCTCCCAGGCCAGGCCTTGCACCGCAGGCTGCGGGGGTGTGGCTGCAGGGGCAGGGGCCCGAGGCCCCCAGGACGCGAGCCAGGGCCCCTGGATGACCCAGGGACCTGTAAAAGGAGCAGCACCGCAGGCTGCAGGGGTGTGGCGGCAGGGGCCTGAGGCCCCCAGGATGGCAGCCAGGGCCCCCTGGATGACCCAGAGATCTGTAAAAGGAACAGGGCAGAAGCAAGACTCTGCAAGAGCCCATAGAACACCAGGCCAGAGCCGGGGTTCAGAGGGAGGCAGCAGGCAGGAGGCACATGACTTTTGATGGGAGAGGACCCCAGGCCTTTGAGCTTTCTGTTCTCCCTGGATTATCATTGCCCCGGATTTTAACACAGCGGGCTCTTTCTCCTTCGTCGGTTCATCTTCCATATTCCCTTCTTAGAAAGGCTTTCCAGATAGTCTTCCCAGAGTTCAGTCTTCAGTATCCTAGTTCACACTAGCATTCGTATTAGTTTGCCTCAAGGGACTATGCGTGCATGTGTCTGCACATGTGCATAAGTGTGTATGCGGGGTGTTCAGAGCCCTGGGGCACTGAGCATTTAGAGATTTAGAGCTTAGGTACAACAATGTCCCTGAATAAAGCTCTGACCCACGTGCCCCAGTCTTGGTTGGATTCATGTTAAAGTCAGAGAAGTGTAGTCCGACAACCAACAGTAATTTCAAAAGTTATTCGAGGTCTTCTTCATCTGCACCTCTCAAACACTAGTAAAGGGATGCAGATCCACAGTAAAACACCTGAACATGCCTCCAATCTTCAATCACCTATCTCTTTAACCAATGTAAGCATCTATTGTACCTCTTTCTTTCTTGGAAAATCTCCTTAAAACTCCTTCTCCAGTCCTATCCATGCCCCTTTGGATCTTGTAGTCTTTTGCACCCTCCGCCCCCTTTCTTCCTCCAGGCTGAGACTCTTACCCAGTTTCTCTTGTTCCGTCCTATGCAATCCCCGCCCCCCTCAAAGTGTACCTACTTCCAGAAGCACCTGGGGACAGGGGTGGGGTGAGTCCTGGGGGTGGTGCTGATGAGAGAATCCGGGCTGGTAAACCAAACCTCATACATACACACATAGGGTCATGATGGTCCCCTCACATTTCCCGATTCTCCATATGGTGGAGGAAACCAGGTGTTCAAGGGACTTGCTAACCAGCCTCCTTCGTGTGGAGCCCTAGGCAGGCACGTTTGAGGCCCAGGAAATCCTCGCCCAGCGGGTGGCCGGGGCTCTGGAGGGAGTGTGGCAGGTGGCAGGGCGGTCATTGCACAGATACACATTTGCAAGAGACCACTAGGGCCTGCGAGGGGGGGGGGCGAGGGAGGGGCCCCCCGGGAAGCCTCACTCGGGGAGGCCCAGGCTCCCCTGACTGCCCCGGCGGCGTCTCACCTGAGATCAGCTCAGCGTCTTTGCAGCCGGTGGCTCCGAACCCCCACGGAGGGCCGCTAGGACCCCGGCTTCCAGGTGAGGAAGCTGCGGCCCAGGGAGGCGGGAGGTGGCGGGCGGGGCGGGGCGGGGCGGGGCCGCAGGGGAGGCTCCCGGCAGGGAGGGCGCGGGACCCCCGCCCAGGCGCCCCTCGTCCCGCGCAGGTTCCGGCAGCTGCTGGCCGAGCGCGAGCCCGAGGTGCACGAGGTGTCGCGGCTCTTCCGCTCGGTGCTGCAGGAGGTCCTGGAGCGCGCGCAGCGCGACGCCGCCGCCCGCCCCCGCCCCCGCCCCCGGCCCTGGAGCCTGCGCCCCCCCCGCGCCCCCGCGCTGGACCCCCGCGGGCCCCGCGCGCGCGTCTCGCCCTTCGCCGGCCACATCCGCACCGTCTCCGAGGACGTGGAGCGCGACGCGCCGCCGCTGCGCACCTGGAGCCTGCCCGAGTTCCGGGCGCCGCAGGGGGGCCGCCCCGCCAGCTGAGCACCCCCCCCCCCGCCCCCCGCGCCCCGGGAGGGAGCGGGCCTTCCTGCCGCCCGCCCCGCCCACAGCCCCTCACCCCCCATCCCTACCCCCTGCACCCCCATCTCTACCCCACACCCCCATCCTTACCCCCTCGCCCCACCCCATCCCTACCCTACTCACCCCCACCCCTCCCACCCCCATCTCTACCCCCACCCCTACCCTCTTCACCCCCTATCCCCCACCCCTACCCCCTCACCCCTCCACCCCTCCCACCCCCATCTCTACCCCCACCCCATCCCTACACCCTCACCCCCCCACCCCTCCCACCCCCATCCCTACCCCCCTCACCCCCACCCCATCCCTACCCCCTTCACCCCCACCCCATCCCTACCCCACTCACCCCCACCTCTACCCCCTCACCCCCTATCCCTCCACCCCCCCACCCCCATCTTTACCTCCACCCCTCCCACCCTATCCCTACCCCCTACCCCTCCCACCCCCATCCCTACCCCTCTCACCTCCACCCCTATTCCTACCCCCTTCACCCCTCCACCCCTCCCATTCCTACTCCCCACCCCTCCCACCCCCATCCCTACCCCCTCACCCCCCACCCCTATCCCTACTCCCCTCACCCCGCCTACCCCCTCACCCCATCCCCCCAGCCCTACCCCCTCTCACCACCCCTACCCCCTCACCTCACCTCATCTTACCCCCACTCCTCTCCCCCCTTCCCCTGCCCCCTCCCCCTTCCCCTTTCCTATTCCCCCCTCCCAGCAAGTCAGCAGGAGCTTCCCCTGCCCCGCCCTGGAGAGACTCTGGGTCTTGGCAGACAGTCTTGGCCCCTTTTCTGCTTCTGTGTCAGGAAGGGGGAGACTAGCCCCGACTTTTTGCCAAGACCCGGGTTCTCACCCCTCCCCCATCCAGGGATGTCCTATACTCCCCTCACCCTGAGTGATGAGGGATTTGTTGTGTGGTGTCCATCCTCTGCTGGTGACTGGCTGGTCTCACCACGCCACGGAGGTCACAGCCCGTGGACAGGTAGAGCTGAAAGGACCCCAGAAGCCAAGAGGTCCGCTCTCCTCAGCTGGTGAAATGAAGGAACTGAGGCACAGACAGGACCAGATTCTTAGACCTTAAGTTGCAGCCAGATCCCCGCTGTAGTGAGATTGTTCCTGGAGGCGTAGTCGCTGCCCCTGAGTCCTTGAGTCCAGGCTGTGACGGGACAGGTCCAAGGCTATGTCTCCACCTGCTGTGGTCTGACACATCTCTTACTTTGGAATCGGCGTGGAGGTCTACAGCAGCCCGGATCAGAGGTTGGATCCCTTACCCTACCCCAGGGTACCCTCAGGTGGGATGTGGCCAATACCTGACAGCCCCTTCCAGAGGTGAAGCTCCAAGGCCCTCCTACGCAGGTCTCTAATTCCAGGGTCTCTTCTGTAACTGGTCACACCTGCTCTTTGGCTTTCCTCAAGGAAAGTGATACCAAAATCCCTAACTGGCCTCAAAGAACCAAATGAAATGTTCCAGAAGAGCCTCCCTACAGGCTTCGCTGTCCTTCCATTTCTAATACAGTTAGACCTTGATATTGGGCACGTGGTGCTCCAATGTCTGGAAGATCAGGTGGCTTCCCCACTTACCCCGGGCTGAGGTAGGGTGTGAGGGAATGGGTGGGGAAAGTGTCTGTCCCTCAGTATCAGTGCATGCTCAGAAAATACAAGTGGATCTTCATATTAGTCTAAATAAAATGCCAGCAGATAAGTCAATGGGGGACAATCCATATATTCCCTGGCCAAGCTCAGTAGAAAAAAATAATTTCTTTAAATGATTTGGTTTTGGATTATTTTCCTTCATTTCATTTCATCTCATTTCTGGGCAGAAAATCATAAACTGATGGAAAACCTCTTATCCAATACAGTCAAGATGAATGAGTTGTCTCATGACATATTTGGTGGCAGTTGAAAAGCACTTAAATAAAAATATATACCCTAAGCCTCTTACGTGTTTTATGTTAAGACATTAAAAAAAAAAAAGTTCATTCGATGGTCAAGCTGTGTTCATTTTTTGGTGACACGTGTGGATTGTCTGATGAGAATTCTACACTTAAGTTGTATTGGCTTGTGCGTCCTTTAATCATAGCCATAAGAACAACTGGCATAAGCAATTTGGAACAAGCAGAAGTGATCCTTGGTAAGCAGACAAGTCGCTTGGTAGGGGCAAAAGTGTTGGGGAGAGTTAGAATAGGATCTTCTAGCTGTGAGCTTTCTGGGTAGCCTGGATGTGGGTCCAGGTGTTTTTTTCTGAGGGAATGGAGTGTTGGGCCAACCTGGTTTTGGGGTGTGGGCGGTTCAGAGGAGGTCAATTAAGAGAATACCTACTGTTTTCCTCCTTCCCACCACCCTATATCCTACCTGTCCTCCCCAAGGAAAAGGAAGATCTAAGACCTTCAACATCATGCTCTTTCTTAAGTTGAAGTAAGTGGGGTCCACGAAGGCCTCCCTGCCCACCTCAGTCAAGAGAGACAGAAACCCCCAGCCTCAGACACTGGTTGTCCTACTGAATTCTAACTGGTGACCCTCAAACCTGTGAGAAGTTGCTCCTCTGGATTCAAATCATTAAAGGGAGTAACGATGGCTGCCTCAGTTTCTATCTTTAAAACCCCACCAAGAACAAAAGAACAGTTGGAGAGCCTCCCTGGGGGTGTGTGGTAGCAGGTACAAATGTCTTATTTTATTTTTTCTTTCAATCTTGTTATTATGAAAACTCTCAAATGGAAAAGCATAGCGAAAAGTGTAAAAAAAAAAAAAAACCCTCCGTATGCCCATCACCCAGGCTTGGTAGTTATTAAGATTTTGCCATATTTACTTTAATCTATTTTTTGGTAAAGTATTTTAACATAAATCCCAGACAGCATGACATCTCACCCCTGAACACTTCAGTATGCCCTGCAAAGGAATAAGGAAAGTTTCCTGTGTAACTCGAGTACAATATTGCCATTCCCAACAAAATTAACAGTAATTCCTTAATATCATCTAATATCTGGTCCGTATTCAAATTTCGCTAGCTATTCCCAAGTGATTTTGGCACTTTTGTTTCTCTGAGGATCAAATCAAGCCCCACACATTGACATGAAATTTATGATTTGTTTTATACGTGATCATATAGCATTTATTTAATTTCACAATGAAGAATGGCTTAAATAGAAAATATTTCTGGAACATTCGTGTTAATATGCCATAAGTAAATGTCGGCATGTAAATGAGAATAATTCTGCAAATTAGCCTGAGGATGCTCTTTACTCGGCTCCTTGTTGTTTTCATTTGATTAAAATTCTTCCACAGCAACCAAGATTCTCTAATACCTTGAAAAAGAATGTTAAATATCGATAGTGACTATGCATCTAATTTGACTTTTCACTGGATGAAAATGCTCTCCATGTCCATGGGCGTTATTTTCTGAGACATGCTTGCAAATAGCCAGCTAAAACCTCCTCTTTTCTTGCCATTTAGAAGCAAAACAGTAAAATGAATTCTCGTAGTAGGCAAAGAAAATAGTTTGTCTATTTTTTTGATGCCATTATTCAGCATGTAGTGAAATTTCAATCTGTCTTAATATTCCTACGGCTCCCCAACATAACACAATATGTTATTTCAAAATCTACTCATCGACAAATTATTTTTAGACAGTTATTTTAAATCAATTTAACGCCTTGCGTCACTTGTTAAATGGGGAAATTGGCATCTGTTTCTTCTTATGAATGTTATTACATAGAGTATCGAATTAGCATTATTATATTTAGTCAGGTGCTAATCTAAAAATAAAAACATTGAACTAAAAATCATGACTTTATCGTACTCCAGGCAAAAATGACAGAATGATATATTTTTTTTTAAGTTTCTAAAAATTCCCCAGAGTTGTTATATTCTTGAGAAAGGCATTCCCCAGCCAACAGAAGTTGGAGTGTTTTCTAGCATATTTGATTGTACTGCATTCTGGTTACAATTCCCTTGCTGGACCAAATGCAACATTCCCAAAGCCTTGCAGTCGGATTTGGAAGTTCTCCAGCCCTGTGTCCCCTCCCAGCTAGGGCTTGGCGTGAGCAGAATTCCATTCCAGGGACAAGCTATTCTTCTCTGAGTAGCTGAGTGCTGACGTTTGTTTTTTGTTTTAAAGATTTTATTTATTTATTCATGAGAGACACAGAGAGAGAGAGGCAGAGACACAAGCTCCTTGAAGGGATCCCGGTGCAAGGCTTGATCCCAGGACCACAGGATCACAACCTGAATCAAAGGCAGCCACTCAACCACTGAACCACCCAGGTGCCCCTGAGTCTTGAAGTTAACAGCTTAGAAGCGACTTCTGGCCCCTGCTGGGGGCCATGGGCCTCCACTAGGCTCTGGCTTAGGGTCCAGGCTCCAGAACACAGGGCAGAGGAGGCCTAGTGGAGGTTAGCCTGTCCTTACTAGAAAAAGAAATCAAGGTGCTAGGCAAAGAAACTGCTCTGAAGTGCAAAGGGGACTGGAAAAAAATCCATATCTTATCCAAAGAAGCCAGCCTGATTTTATCGATAAGGACAGAAATGGCCCTGTCTTTAAGAAAATTCCTTTGTTAACATTCGTATTGTCCTTTGCAGAGGAACCCACATTATCTCAACATCATCTTGACCCTCCAGGGAGACGAGGACATGCATTCTGTTTTGTTTTCAGGTTATAAGCAAGTGGCCTGCCTGGGCCTGGAAGCCAGGGCTCCATTCAGATGTTTCACTGCTTCTCAGCGTTCCAGATCCTTATCCCCCCTCAGAACCACCGCAGATCCTTACCCTTGTACTTATCACCCGGAGATGTAAATAGATGTGGTGTTTTCTATTCACTCCATCCCCCTCCAGGCCATTCAGCTGCCTTCCATAGTTTGCGAAATCCTTCAGCTGCAGGAACCAGGTCTTTCATCTCTGGGTCTCTACCTCCGGGGCACAGAGTAGACACTTTACAAACGTGCTTGATGAGTGGGAGCATATGGACACCAATCTGGAGTGGAGGAATGAATGAACCTTGGGACATTGATGGCGTATCCACATCAGTTATTGGATTAAGTTCCACAAGGCCAGGGGCCATGTCTGCTTTGAGTGTGTATCTCCCCAAAATGCACCTGCTACATTGTAAGAGGTAAATATACTTCTTAAGAATTCATTCATTTATTCATCAAGTGGTTACGGAGTGCCTCTATGTGTAGTAACCATAAAGGCGATGGGACAAGGGTGTGGTTACCTGTGAGTGCTCCAGCTGGATAAAACAAAATCGAGCTTTTGGCTCTTCTCTGAATTACCCTGGAAGGCTTCCTGGAAGAGGTGGGATTTTTCTAATGGCACGTTGGTCAAAAATGACCCAAGTGTGTGTGGTCTTGAAAGGAACCTAGGTTGCTTTAATCCTTTATTTTGTTAGTGCCTTCCCTTGTGCAGTGTAGGTGCCGAGGGAGACACTTCTACTTAGCATTTTGACCTTACTAGAAGCAGGTTCTCTGTGAAGAGATGGAGATAGAAGGACTCCAGAAAGACTGTACTTTCCCTAGGTGCTCAGGCCTAGACCAGATAAACGCTTAAATTAATTCTTACTGGGATTCAGAAGATGACACAGAAGAAAAACAATAACCGGGAGGCTTTCCCTAAGGGAAGCCACAGAGTGCCGCATAATTCCAGTTACATCTGTCAGGGTCCTGAGATAGGGGTACCTGGATGGTTCACCCTCTTTCTTCTGTGAAACCTTCTTGCTTTTGTCTGGAGGTGAGGGCTGAATGGTCTGCAGAGATGTTGGAGCAGGGCCGGGATGCTTGGAGGCTTCTGGTCTTTGGAGCAGGTATTTATCCTGGAACAGAGAGCAGGGGGTTAGGTGACAGCATGCATGCACCTCCCTTTGAGCAAATTCAATTTCAGAGCATCTGTACTTTTGAAAGGAACAGTTCTTGGCCTGACAAAATAATTCCCCATGAAGTTGCTTAAGAGGTAAGTACTGAAAACGGGATTTAGTTTACAAAGAACTAAAGTAGGGGCGCCTGGGTGGCTCAGTGGTTGAGCATCTGCCTTTGGCTCAGGGTATGATCCCAGGATCCTGGGATCAAGTCCCGCATCAGGATCCTCTCAGGGAGCTTGCTTCTCCCTCTGCCTATGTCTCTGCCTCTCTCTCCATGTCTCTCATGGATAAAATAGATAAAATCTTTAAAACAAAACAAAGAATTAACATACACTGAAAGCTTTTGCGGGGACTTATCTCTTGCCAGAAGATGTGTACATCTCCAGGCAGATTTATAGAATCCTACAACCAGAACAAACCTCCAGAGCTCAGCCTGGTCCTGATTCTTGCCTCCAAGAAAAACTGACTTCATCAACACTTATTGACACCCACAGTGTACAGAGCTCCACGCCAGGACTCCGAAGCACACTGCAGATTTATTACAATTTCCAAAATCGGAAGGTTTTCAACCTCTTGGAGACAAGAGTCTAGGGCAAAGCTGTTGTATTAACCAGGCGTTTTAGTTGCTGGTGAGAGAAAGACAGATCAAATTGGCAGAAACACCAAAGGGTATTTTTGACTCCTGGGGTCGGCTTCATGGGTATGTGACCCATAAAGTCACACAGGGCCCCAAGCACAGAAACGCCCATACTTGGTTTAATGTTTTGCTGTGGCTGTCTTGGAATTCCTTTTTTTTTAAAGATTATTTATTTATTTATTCATGAGAGACAGAGAGAGAGAGAGAGAGAGAGGTAGAGACACAGGCAGAGGGAGAAGCAGGCTCCATGCAGGGAGCCCCATGTGGGACTCGATCCGGGGTCTCCAGGATCACGCCCTGGGCTGAAGGTGATGCTAAACCGCTGAGCCACCCGGGCTGCCCTGTCTTGGAATTCTTAATAGCTTTTAAACAAGGGCCTCCAGATTTATTTTGGCACTTACGTGGCTGGCCTGATGGCACCCATAAATGGGAGTCCAGGGTTGTTACTGACCAAAGCAGCTCATGCAGTGGAATGCCCTCCCCACCCCCACCCCGTCTCCTCTTCCCCTGCCCTCCCTCACCTCTTTCTCCTTCTGTTCTCTCTCACCCACTCCCTTCCCCTCTCTCCACCTCCTAGCTCTGCCTCCCTCTGTGTGGTGGTTTGCTTTTCTTCTAGTTGGTCACACTCCCTCTCTGCAGCCAAGGATGGCTGCTGGTGCTGCAGGCTGGCATGACCCTGGTTTGGCCCTCCCGACATCCATATTCCAATCTCAGAAAAAGGCCTTTTGGCAGAGCTTGGCTGGCCAGTCACCAAACCTTCTTTTTCTTTCTCCTGGGGTCACAACTAGATGGCATTCCAGCCTCCCCTGCCTCTGGAGGGGCCATGTGAATGAGTGTGACCAACAGAATGTGAGTAGATGTGAAAGGCTCTGCTTCTGATCTGGCCCATAAAAACCTCTCCAAAGTGATTGTTCTATTCTCTTTCTCCATTTGCTGGCTGAACAGAGCAGACTCTGAGGCCCAGAGAGAGAATGGAGCCACAGGATGAAAGGAGCCTGGGTCCCTGAATGGCTCCATGGAGGGCCACTGTGGACTTAGAGTGGATTACAAATACACATCTATTTGATAAACTACTGAGATTTGGGGGTTCTCTTTGCAGATGCTATGGTTTCTGATCTGTACCAGACACATACTGTGATTGTTCTTACTTGAAATGCAAGCCAACCTTGGACCAGTTACTACTCTGGGGGAGCATGAGCCCATCTAAGGGCCTGGGGCGCCACACTACAGCCCCACTAGGACCACAGGCAGCGAAGGAGGGAAGTGGGTGGAAAATACACACGATGGCCCCACCAAAAAACAGCTTCCAAAGTTTGCTCCAGCTCTGAATAAGAGAGCAACCTAAAGTCTCAAAGGTTCCAAAGATGTATTCTTTGAAAATTTGAATAGCTTAGTACCAAAAATGGTTCTCCCTATTATTGACATTTGTAGCATCCTCTCAGCTCTTTCAAAGAACTTAATTTTGCCCTCACTCCCATACTGAGGTAATTCACAGAGGCTCACCCCCTTTATTCTTGCTTCAAGGGCCACATATAAGACTCCAGCCGAAGAGCTCACAGATGGGAAAGTTAGGAAGTTCCCTTGAAAGTCTGGCCTTCTGTTGCCATAGCAAGTTTCAGCAGTAGATGTCTATAGGAAAAAGTAAAGCAGCGACAGCTTCTCATAGTCCCTGAGATGAAGTCGTGCTCACCATTATCTGCTGAGGAACTTTTCATTTTGGTTGGTTTTCTCTCTGCCACTCCATCTGCTCTTAAAAGGTTTCCTATCTCTGACTCATGAACAGAGTTTGCTCTCCCTTGGGAGGTAGGGTGGGGGGAGTTTAACAGTGTGGATAAAATTGTTGGGACTTTGGGGCTGCTGGAAATTGTGGGTTATGGTTTTCACAAAATGGTTCTCCCACTTACATCTTTGCAAATCCTCCTCGAGGCTCCTGCTCCTCATCTATCAGATAAGCACAGCTATGCTGTCTATCTCCCAGGCTTGTGGTGAGGTTAAAATAAGATCAAATGCATTGCAAACTATAAAGGAACTTTCAAATTTAAGATCTGACAGTTGTTCGTGACAGTCTTCCTTTCAATTAGTATGAATAATGGAAAGTCGACGGGACACACTGAAGATCATGTGTCACCTTCCTTCCTTTGGGACATCCAGGCCCAGTTCTTTAATCATTGCTCTTGAACCTGATTGCCCTAATCTTTTAGATCTGTGGTTCCCGGGCTTGGCTGCACATTAGATCATCGGGGGAGCTTTTATTCCAGTGCCCAGCTGCACCCCAGACTCAATAAAGCAAAAACTCAGGATGGGTCTCGGGCATCAGGTTTTCTAAAACTCTCCAGGTGATTCCAATGTGCAGCCAAGGCTGAGAACCTGTGTTTTAGGTTACTCCTTTGGAGGAGGGTGTGTGTGTGTGTGTGTGTGTGTGTGTGTGTGTGTGTCGGGGAGAAACAACTCAGGAAATTCTCTGTTGTCACATCGGAATCTAATACATGCCTGAATAATTTCACCTCAATAGATGAATGCACTTTGGAGCTATTATACTGACCTTACATTATATTAGAGACAGATGATTGCAGGATTGTCCCATAGATGTTTTTCACTGCTTAGCCGTGTTCAGGAGATGCTTGGAGAAGAGATGAGATGTATCTTTTACAGAATGCTGAAAATATCATTTTATAGCTCCTGAAAAGATGGAGAAAATGATGGGTTCTGAGCTGGTTTGTATAAGCCTAGAAGAAGACAACTGGGTACGATGACAATTATCTGGCATCTGTTGTAGGAACGATTCCTGAGGCTGTGAGTATGTAAGAGAGAGACCGAGACAGAGAGTTGGAATCCAGCAGGGGGAGGGGCTGGCAAGACCACGAGGCTGCTGGCAAAAATAAGACAGAGGGTGGAGCTGCCATCCCTGGTGACACTCTCATCCAATGGGCACTGAAGCAGTCCTGGGAACCAAGCTGGGTCTCCTTTGCAGGACGTCCCATCCAGCGCCCCCTCGTGGTCACCAAAGGCTCGGCCAGAGAGTTGGTCTTGAGGGCTGTGTGGGTCCCCATGGGTGCACCGCACATGGCTCTTCCCAGCCACAGCCTTCCTACTACAAGTCTGCAGGATGGTTCTTGGCCAAGGGCAGCAGCTGCTGCTGCTGCAACATCACATCCTCTCCTTTTGTGTGACCCTAGGCCCAGTTTTTTCACATTGTTGAATCTCAGTTTTCTCATGTGAGTAATAATATTTACATGTCGCCGTTGTTGTAGGGCTTCACTGAGGTTAAGGCACAGAAAGCTCCTGGAACCAGAAGGGGATGCTCTGAGCCCTCTCTCCATCCTCGGAGGTGTGCACTCTTGCCTCCTACCAGCTCTCACCTGCCCTGTGTGTCCTCAGTGGCCTGTCCCCATGGTGCAGGCTGTGTTTCCCCAGGCTCCATCCTGGGCACCTCCTTTCCATCTAACAGCACATTTCTGTCCTGCGATCGATTTTTTTTTTCAATTGACCTCCACATTTAGCCTGGGAGGTGGAGGGGCAGCAGCACCATCTCCAGTGTGCCCAACATCAAAGAGCAAATCACTGGCAAGCCAAGCAGGAAAAGGACCTGCCATCTTGGGACACTTACTATGTGTACCCAGCACATGCTGAGCATGGTGTGTACATTTCCTCATTTTATCCACACCAACAATTTGGCAAAGCAGGTATTTTTTCATCCTCGCTCTCCAGAGAAAGAGGCAGAGGTTTAGGTAGCTGGTGACTTTGATAAGATTGTAAAGAGAGTAACTGGTATACCAGAACTTGAACCCCTTTTTCATCAGCTGCAAAGGCCTCCCTTCCTCTCCGGCAGTGACTTGTACTTAGTTCTCTGGATTCCTGGAAAACTGCTTCTCTTCTAGTAAAATCCTATCCTCTAGGAACAGCCTAGAACACTCATAGCTGCCAAAAGCACAGTGCTGGGCGTTTCAGTAACACCTCCTCTTTGCTTAGAGTCATTTCTGCTTAGGATAACTAATTGTCTAATGTGGAATAACCCAGATTATGTACTCTCATGACTCAGTCCTTCCATGGCCAGAATCAGGTAATCCCCAGATAATTATCAGCTCCAGCTATTCTCACAAGAATGTTTCAAGGGAGGAGAAATGTAGTCACTCTTCTCTTTCTCTTTCCTGTTCACTTAGTTGGAAACAGTAGTTAGCCCTGAAAATCTTTATTTTTAAATGTTTTTCAAGTGGTTCGATGATAAGCCTGGATTTTCAGACTTTAGGTCCTAATCTATTGAGTGCTTCATGAAATTCATGTATTGAATTATGACTAGGAATTTTTTAAAAAAGATTTATTCATTTTAGAGAAAGAGAGTTGAGTAGGGGTGGGGGAGGGGTGTAGGGAGGGGCAAAGGGAGAGGGAGGAGAGAATCTCAAGCAGACTCCCCTCTGAGAACAAAGTCTGACAAGGGGCTCCATCCCAGGACCCTGAGATCATGACCTGAGCTTAAACCAAGAGCTGGGTGCTTGGGGCCTCTGGGTGGCTCAGCGGTTGAGCGTCTGCCTTTGGCCCAGGGCACGATCCCGGAGTCTCAGGATTGAGTCCCACATTGGGCTGCCGCATGGAGCCTACTTCTCCCTCTGCCTGTGTCTCTGCCTCTCTCTCTCTGTCTATCTCATGAATAAATAAATAAAATCTTAAAAAAAAAAAAAGAGTTAGGCCACTTAAACCAACTGAACCCACTTGGGTGCCCTGGATTATGACTAGGAATTTTTATTTTATTTTATTTTTTAAATTATTTTTTTTTATGGGATTACATAATGTTATATAAGATTCCATCGTAGCCGACTGGAGTGAGATTTTCCTGCTGGCTTTGGAAAAGTAAGCTCCAGTGTTGTGGGAAGCAAGGCCTGATATCGTCACTTGGCAGGGACCTGTGAGTTGCTCAGAGCAGTTTCTGGCCAACAGCTAGCCAGAAATCGGGATGGTGGTGCTACAATGCCAAGGTACTGCATTCTGCCAACGACCAGTGCCCTTGGACAAGGACCCCCGAGCCTCAGATGAATTTCCACCCCTGGCCAACAGCTTAATTTTAGCCTTATGAGACCTTGTGCAAAGGCCCTGAAGATCCCATCTGAACTCAGACTCCTGACCCATAGAAACTGATATAAATGGGAATTGTGTAAAGCTGCTATGGTTGTGGTTTTTTGTTACACAGTAATGGAAAACTAATACATATGACCACTTATATCTGCTTCTGTGTTCAATCTGTTGTGATAAGTTGTTTTAACTGGAGTATCTGAAGAAAATCCAGCCTCACACAGTTATACACTTAGAGAAAGGAAAAGTATGTTAATGGTTTTTTTAGATCCTGCTGGGAGAGGGAAATGGGAATTATTGTTTAATAGACACAGAACTTCAGTAGGGGATGATGAAAAGTTCTGGAGATGTAGTGGGTGATGGTTGCACAACAATATGAATCCCACTCAACTCTACACTTTAAAAGTGGTTAAAATGGTAAATTTTATTTTATGTGCATTTTACCACAATTTTAAAAAATAATTTACTGACAATTCAGAGATCAAAACAGAGCTAGGTGCAATGTGGAATCTGAAATCCTATCAATGATTTTCATACTCTGTTACACTGAAATCCATTAGTCAAACTTGCACTTCTTTAAAAAAGATTTTATTTATTTATTCATGAGAGACACAGAGAGAGAGGCAGCCACACAGGCAGAGGGAGAAGTAGGCTCCCTGAAGGGAGCCCGATGCGGGACTCGATCCCAGGACCACGGGATCACGCCCTGAGCCAAAGGCAGACACTCAACCACTAAGTCACCCAGGTGCCCAACCTTGAACTTTAAATGACTTTTACCTATTCATGATTTTGTAACATCATGCATTGATTATCTGAAAAATATTGGTCTACTAAATTAGGCAGATCTTCTAAAGTTAACTCAATTATAGAATATAAAAGATGCATATTCATTAACATCACTAATAATCTCATCAGAAAAGTCACTAAGTTTGGGAAAGCTGTTAAATTTATGATGTAAGAAAAAGGAGGAAAATGAGTACTGGATAAAAATTTACCAAAATTTTGATTTTTTCTTAAGAGCTCAACTTTTATCATTGGCAACAAATACAGTACTATTCATGATGTACTCTTAGGTAGAGATTTAAAAAATAAAGCAGGAGGGCTACCTGGGTGGGTCAGTCAGTTGAGTGTCTGCCTTTGGCTCAGGTCATGATCTCAGGGTCCTGAGATTGAGCCCCACGTCTGGATCCCTGCTCAGCCAGGAGCCTGGTTCTCCCTCTCCCTCTGCCTGCCGCTCCCCCTGCCTGTGCTCTCTCTATTCAATAAGTAAATAAAATATTTCTTAAAATGATAATAAAGAAGGAAAAGGGGACACAGGAACCAGCAGGTCAGGTAATCGAAATTTTTTGGTTGTATTTTCCAAAGATGGTCACAGCCATATCACCTTTGACAATGAGTTCTTGTCACATCCCATCAAGAAATGGAATCTAATTCCCCTCCCCTTAAAAGTAGGCTGACCATAATGACTTGCTTGATCAATAAGAACAAGGCAAAAGTGACACCTGAAATTTCCACAGGTAGGTCATAGCACGCCTTACAGCTTCTGCCTGAAATGCTGACTCTTGGAACACCCTCGTGGGAACTCAGCCACCAAGCTTGAAAGCTCAAATCTCCTGGTGAGGGCACATGTTGCTCGACAGCCCCAGAAGAGCTCCCAGGTGCCAGTTAGCTTCAACTACCAGCCACAGGAGGGAGCCCTCATAGTCATCCAGGTCTGGAGTGCCTTCAGATGACTACAGCCCCCTCTGATATCTGACTACATCCCCATGAAAGACCCCAAGTGAAAACTGCCCAACTGGGGATCCCTGGGTGGCGCAGCGGTTTGGCGCCTGCCTTTGGCCCAGGGCGTGATCCTGGAGACCCGGGATCGAATCCCACGTAGGGTTCCCAGTGCATGGAGCCTGCTTCTCCCTCTGCCTATGTCTCTATCTCTCTCTCTCTGTGTGACTATCATAAATAAAATTTTTTTTAAAAAGCCTGCATATGAGTATGTTTAAAAAAAAAACTGCCCAACTGAGTCCAGTCAACCCACAGAACTACATAAGAATTGTTTAAAATCATTAAAGCTTAAGCGACTTGGTCCATCAGCCTCTGCTGATAAGGCAATGGAGAGAAAACACTTGGCGACTTGGGTCTCCTGATTGCAGTTCATAATTTTCTCTACTAGAAATATATTTCAAAAGTCTCTTTTTATATTCTTTCCATTAAAACTATGTCTTGATTCTCTGAAATTTGTTACGTGATTCTTTTTTTTTTTTTAAGATTTTATTTATTTATTTATTAGAGACACAGAGAGAGAGAGAGGCAGAGAGAGACACAGGCAGAGGGAGAAGCAGGCTCCATGCTGGGAGCCCGACATGGGACTCAATCCCGGGTCTCAGGATCAGGCCCTGGGCTGAAGGCGGCGCTAAACCGCTGAGCCACCCGGGCTGCCCTGTTACGATTCTTTCAGTAAATTTAGACAGCTGGACAACATGACAGTTGCTCCTTGAACAGCCTTGGGTTAGGGGCACCAACCCCTGTGCAGTTGAAAACCTGTGTATAACTGCTGAGTCCCTCAAAACTTAACTACGAATAGCCTACATTGACCAGAACCCTTACTGACAGCATAAACAGTTGATTAATACATATTTTGTGTGTTATATATATATATATATACAGTATATATACTGTATTCTGACAATACAGAAAGCTAGAGAAAAGAAAATGTTATCAACATAAGGAAGAGAAAATACATGTATAGTGCTTTATTGCATTTATATATTAAAAAATCCACATGCAAGTAGACCCACCTATGTTGTTCAAGTGTCAACAGTATAGTTCTCAAAAGTGAGGTTGTTAAAAATAATTAAAAAAAATTTTTTTTTAATTTTTATTTATTTATGATAGTCCCAGAGAGAGAGAGAGAGAGAGGCAGAGACACAGGCAGAGGGAGAAGCAGGCTCCATGCACCGGGAGCCTGATGTGGGATTCGATCCCGGGTCTCCAGGATCGCGCCCTGGGCCAAAGGCAGGCGCCAAACCGCTGCGCCACCCAGGGATCCCTGTTAAAAATAATTTGACCCATTATAAACACTATCCATATGGGCAAACAGACCAGAAGCCAGGAAAGAATGCAGACCCCCATCTAGTCACACCACTTCTATATTTTCTCCTCCGGGGAACATGTTCACCATTTTAATTAATCTACACTTTTTTAAAAAAAGTTTTGAAATAATGTTAATGTCTAATGCCTATATTGTATTTTGTGCTTTTGAAGAGACCATGGGTATCTCATCATTATGAATATTAGTTTTCCTGGAAAAAGAAAAAGAAAACAGCCCATTTTTAAACTAAAATGCCTTTATTTCTTCAGTAAATCAAAAGTTAAAGAAAAAAAAAAAAAAAAACAAACCTTGTGTCCTCTGCTGGTACCATACAGAAATGCCATCACTTGTAATATAAGGAAATAACTTTCTTAATATACAAATACTCACTAAGACAATATAGGAGGGGAATGATGATAGTCATGTGTTAAAATCTCTCTGTAATCAAAGAACTATGTTTAAGTACAATCCTATTATAATTTTGCTTTGAGTTAATATCACTGGAAAAAAACTCTTTAAGGAATTGCATTCAGTAAAAATAACAACTCACCTCAACTTCCAATTCAAAACAATAACTTCTGACAGGAGATCCTTTTTTAATTTTTTAAAGAGCTTATTTATTTATTCATGAGAGACACAGAGAGAGGCAGAGACACGGGCAGAGGGAGAAGCAGGCTCCTGCAAGGAGCCTGATGTGGGACTCAATCCCGAATATCAGGATCACCCCCTGAGCCGAAGGCAGATGCTCAACCACTGAGCCACCCAGGTGTCCCAACAGGAGATCCTTTTGAGAACACCTGTCCAGTACATAGATTGGATGTACATTCATCCATAGACTCAAGTTTGCCAAAACCCAACAGTGTGTAAAACCATGAGAAGCAATGTGAAAGGGTGACCTGGGGAACTGCTTTCTTCCTTCTTATTTTATTATTCAACAATGCGATCATCTTTAGAGATGAAAACTTATATTGGCAATATAATTCTAAATTTTAAAGTATATTTGTATTGCATGTAATCAATAAACAAAATTATACACTTAAATTTTTCCTTAACACATTGGACACTTGACTGTGATCTTAACAAACCAGTGAAAATGCAAATCCAACCTCTAAAAGTACCTCAAAATACACTCCTTAAATATGATGTGCACAACACCTTAGAAAAGTGTAATGGGATTGTTTCCTCCTTTTTACTCATCTGTCTCTCTCTCTCTTTTGCTGTTTCATCTTTTGTCCTAAAAAAGGTAAAAAATAATTATTGTTTTAATAAAATAGAGATGCACAGACTTTATTTAAATTTATCTACTTTTGAGTAAAGATCACGTTTATTTAGTTCAAAATTTAAAAGGTAGAAAGTCTTATTTCCACTTGTCAACCATCTACCTCATTTCTCTCAAAGGCAGCAACAAGTTTTACAGATTTCTTGTGTATCAAAAATATACATAAGTATAGGTATTCTTCTCTCCACTATTTCCATAAATGGTGACATATTTTACCCACTGATCTGTGACTTAATAATTTGAAGGCCACTCCTAATCAGTAAGAAAAGGATTCCTTAATTTTTTTTTTTATGATTGCAATGTGTCCGATTGTAAGGCTATCCCAGGATCCCCAAGACCTCTCTCACTTCTGACATTGATTGCAAATGGAAGGCAGCTATGCTCACCACTATACCACCAACGCCGGCCATTGATTGCAAATGTAGTGATTCCCAGCACTGGTGTGTGACAATATGCATAGAGTGTTGCCAACAGGAGCAGCTCACCCAAGCCTTGGTATCCAGGGTTTTTACTAGGGCTCTGTTACTTGGACATGATTGACTACCCACATGGCTGATCTCAATCTCTAGCCCTTTTGGAGGTCCAGCTGGGCTGTCCCACCCTAAAACATATAATCCAGGGCCCTCAAGCAAATAAAGACACTACCATGCATGACTTTCTAAGGACTTAGAGATTACCTTCCAGAAGTCAGGGGCAAAGCCTAGACCTCTCTTCTGGTAATTCTTGACTATGCACCTACTATAATTTATTTATGTATTCTATCGTTGATTGATAATTTGAGTTCTTTCCATTTTTTTACTATTCTGGCCAACACTGACATGAACATTCTTTTACAGGCATACTACGGTAACAGTGCATGAGTTTATCCCAAGAATATATCTAGTACTAGGACTGCTAGGTGTTTGGGCTCCCGCTGCATGTGTATTTGATATAATTTATTAATGTTTATTTTATGGCTTTTGGGTTTTGTGACATATGTAGAAAGGTTTTTCTCTCTGATGAGAAGCATGAACAGAAAAATGTTTACCTTTAGCCTAGAATGCTGACCTACAGCCTGCGAAATGTCAGTAAGGATCAAATATGTGTTGGTTGCTACATTCTTTAAGGGTCTCATGACTGCCTGTATATCTCACCAATAGTTAATACAGAACTGAATGATAAGCAGGAGAGGAGTCTTGCAAAAGTAGTTTTACAAGTAGACATTCAAAGAAATTTGAAGAAATTTTTATAATCTTGTATCCTGCATGCCCCTTTTCCTTTGGTTACTAAGTATACAACCACCAGCCTGCACAGAAAGTGCAGCTCTTTCTGCCCACAGGTCTGTCCCCATGCTATTTAAATAAACTTACTAAATTGCAGCATTATATCTCAAGAATTCTTTCTTGATGGTTGCTTTCTATATGACCCCACATCCCTCTTCATCTGTGATTATGATTTTAAAAAAACTCCCAGTGGTTTCTTGCAATTCCTGTATGGTTTCTTTCCTTTGCACTTAGATCTTTGGACCAGTTGGAGCCTACCCGAATATAAGGTTAAAGTATGAACCCAGCTTTATTTTTTTTTTCTAGGTAGCTAATTTTATCAACACTATTTCTTAAATAAGCCAACTTTTTTCCCCCTACTGATTGGAAGTGACTCATTTATCATATATCAAGTCTGTCTATATTTTTTTCCTGTGCTAGTTCACTGATCTGTCCTTCTAAACATGTGCCAATTTTTTTCCTCAGGTATAGAGGTAGAAGTGACAAAATCGTGAAGTATTTAAAGTGTACAATGTGGGGCGCCTGGGTGACTCAGTTGGTTAAGCCTCTGACTCTTGATTTCATCTCAGCACTGTGAGATCAAGCCTCATGTTGGGGCTCCAAGCTCAGCAGGGTGTCTGGTTAGGATTCTCTCTCTCCTTCTCCCTCTACCCCTATTCTCTCCCTCTCTCTCTAAAACACATGAATAAAAAAATAAAGTATACAGTGATTATTTGATATATGTATACTGTGAAAAGACAGCCCCCCCATGTGCGTGCTCTCTCTCAAAAAAATAAGTAAAATCTTAAAAAAAGAGAAAGAATTGGAAGTTTTAGCTCTAATATTAAAAATCATTTTATTGATCAAAGTATTTGAGGGATTAGAATAATTAAGATTGATTTTTGAAATTAACTTTATTATGGTGTTTGGAAAAATCTTGCAAGATAAAAAAAAACAGATACAATGAATTATTTAATTATATCACAATGAATTATTTAATTATATCACAATATTATAAATATGTGGCATTTAAGAACCCATTGAGAGGAAAATAATCCTGCGAGCCCTATAGAATCCAATCTCTAGTTAATCCAGAAAGCATAGGCACTATGCTTAGTAGGAGCTACATGAACGTGGCTATTAAACAGTTTACTGGGAAAAATAAAAAATGAATCATTTTTATGAGAAATTAGAAAAGGAGACTGCTAGCCTGCCATTGTATTAAGCACCCATGTTGTAAGGGGCAATCATTTCCTGACTGGAAGTGAAAGTTCTCTACGTGATTCTTTTGTATTATTCAGCTTGGGGGTTTCTAGGTTTCTTGAATCTGTAGTTGATAACTTTCATGTGTTTTGGAAAACTTTGGGTCATCATTCCCTTCAAATCTTGCCTCTTCCTAATTCTCTCTTCTCCCCTTAGATTCTAATTGTATGCTAGATTTCTTCAGTGTCTCAGATATTTCTGATGCTCTCTTCTGTATCTTCTTTTTTCTTTCTCCTGACTTGACCACAGTTTGCTAATTCTGTCTTCCATTGTGTTTAATCTGCTGGCAAATCTATATAAATCATTAATTTTAGATAATGCACTTTTTATTCCAAAATTTCCAATTATTTTTATAGTTTAGAAATCTCTTTTTGAACTTACTAATCACAATTATGTAAAATTTCTTGTTTATTAGATAACTCCAGTATCTAGATTATCTATAAGACTATTATTTTTTAATCTTTTTTTTTTGACAGAGATAGCAAGAAAGCACAAAGAGGGGGAGCAGCAGGCAGCAGGCAGAGGGAGAGGGAGGGGGAGAAGCAGGCTCCCCGCTGAGCAAGGAACCCCATGCAGGGCTCGATCCTAGAACCCCAAGATCATGACCTGAGCCAAAAGCAGACGCCCAACCAACTGAGCCACCCAGGTGCCCCTTTAATCTTGTTTATAAGTTATGTCAGAATATTTAGTCATTTTTAAAGAATTTTCAGTTAGGTATTTGTATTACCAAATTCTAGAGACTCTAAGTGGTGTTATTATCCTCTTAAGATGATTTATCCTTCTTTCACTTAGCAAATTGAATGATGTATGATCATCTAAGCCTGGGGCACCTAGCTGTCTCCGTCCTAGAGCATGTAATACTTGATTTCAGGGTTTTAAGCTCAAGCCCCATGTTGAGTATAGAGACTACTTAAAAATAAAATCTTAAAAAATAAAATAAAATAAACTTAATCAGGAGCTTTGTTAAGAGGAAACCACAGTCCTGTAAGGCTCAATCAACCTCTAATTCATCCCTGCCCTTCCCAGGTTTTCTATAGAGAGCCTATTGTATTCTCTAACCCCTGATAAGTCCCAAACTCTAACCTTAGTATCAATTCACCTTTCCATAGTTCTTTCCTTTCTAGAACCTTATTCCTTCCAATTCTCATTGCCTTAGCAGCTCTGCACTTCCTTTAAACAAATAATTTCATCATTTAACTAACTGTTTATGGTGAAAGCACTGGTTTGTTGCTAACTACTCATCTCACTGGAAGCAGAGGTCAGTGAAGGAAATTTATTTCCTGGCATAAACTCACAACTACAAACAGAGTAGTAAGTATCCATCCATATTTTTCCTGGAAGTGAGTAGAAGAGGTGCTCCAGTAAGATAAGGGAGAAAACAAAGGAGGAGGAAACCAGAGAATCCAGAAAACAGGTGATCAAACTCAAGAGAGAAAGGTACAGGAAATTCCCAGAATGAAGATGAAAGGATTCTAACATCACAGCTGCTGGGAAGCCAAGAGAACAGTAATTCCAGATAGAGTATGTTAAAAGGATCCAGCAGAGGAATCCCCAAATGAAATTAACAGTATGTAATTATGTAATTATGTTTGAACATTTTTTTTAAAGATTTTATTTATTTATGAGAGACAGAGAGAGAGAGAGAGAGAGGCAGAGACACAGGCAGAGGGAGAAGCAGGGTCCTGGAGCCTGACATGGGACTTGATCTGGGGTCTCCAGGATCACACCCTGGGCTGAAGGTGGCGTTAAACCACTCAGCCACCTGGGCTGCACTGTTTGAACATTTTGAAAGGGAATTTAAACGACTATTTTACATCACAAACACATAAAATGGAACAAATCTTTTAAAAGATAATTAACAAAACAAAAAGCTGTGCTAGAAGGAAACCATTATACGGTTCAACGGTATACAACATTTGTGAAGTAAAAATGATGAAATTGTTGAATAGTGAGATCACCAAAGTTATAATAATGGAATCTTACTTAGAAGTATGGGAGGAAAGAAGTAGATGCGTAGGAGGGGAGTGGTTTTTGAAAAAGTAGATAAATTTCTATCTTCCATGCAGCCTAAAACTGAAAAATGGAGAAAGGAAGACATCGTTTATTTTTATTTTTTTAAAGATTTTGATTATTTATTCATGAGAAACACAGAGAGAAAGGCAGAGACACAGGCAGAGGAAGAAGCAGGCTCCCCACAGGGAGCCCAATGTGGGACTTGATCCTAGGACCCCAGGATCACGCCCTGAGCCAAAGGCAGATGCTCAACCACTGAGACACCTAAGCATCCCTGTTGTTGTTGTTGTTGTTTTAGTATTTTATTTATTTATTTGAGAGAGAGCAAGCGAAAGAGAAAGAGAGCATGAGCAGGGGGCAGGGAGGAATAGAAAGGAGAGGGGAAAGCAGGCTCCCCACTGAGCAGGGAGCCTGATGTAGGACCCTGGACCTGAGCTGAAGGCAGATGCTCAACTGACCCATCCAGGCACCCTGAAAAAGTTGTTTAAAAGCCATTTAAAGATTCAGAGATAGATATCAAAACATACCACTAAAAGAGATTGACGTGACTACCTCTGAAATTGCAGGAAATCATTCTGAAACTACCAATCAGTATGAAGGGACAATAATAACAAAGACTCAGAAAGTTTACTTCCCAGACATGTATTTTGAAAAAGTTATTTGACAATGTAGTCTAATAGTTGAGGTAGGAAACCAAGAGGGAGGAAGACATAGATCTCATAAACAATGATCCAATCCAGAAGACCAGTGAGAGGAAATCCCAGGGTGATAGTTATCTATCAGGTTTTGGAGGAACAAAATGTTCTGGTTTACAAGTCAGGCAGGATCACCTCCAAGGAAATGGTATGATCAAAAGAATGTAACAACTTTTTATTATGGTGAAATTACATTGTTTTTTTTGTCAATAATAAAAAATAATTGGTAAAACTAGAAACTCTAAGGAAAAAAACTGCACGAGAAAATCATGGATCAAATATAAAGCAATATTAAGACACAGCAAGGTTTAAAGCAACCAATAGAATATAAATATACTTGATGCTGTGACTAAAAACATTAAAAAACCAGTCTCTCTTGAGGGGCTCAGTAATCATGTTAGACCCATGAAAGGGGAGTGTATTCCTAGCATGTGACTTACCACTGCAATAGCAATATTTATACAGCATTCTAATTTGAATGCTGATTATTGGTTCTCAACCTTTAAAGTGAATCTATGGGCCCCCCCCCCCCAAAAAAAAAAAGAAAGAAAGAAAGCTAGTTTTGGTTGTAGTTCAGACTATAAATGTTAGCTACTGAAAATATTAATTTAAAAAGATAGTAGAGGATGTTTGGGTGGCTCAGTCAGCTAAGCGTCTGCCTTCATCTCAGGTCATGATCTCAAGGTCCTGGGATTGAGACCCCTGGGGCTCCCTGTCCAGTGGGGAGTCTGCTTCTCCTTCTCCCTCTACTGCTCCCTCTGCTTATGCTCTCTTGCTTTCTCTCTCTCTTGCTCCCGCTCTCAAATAAAATAAATACAATCTTAAAAAAAAAAAAAAAAAAAGACAGTAGGGAGAAAAGATGGAGGAAAGTGTAGGAGTATCTACAGAAAAAAAAAAAGAGTGAAATAACTAACTATAGTTGATGGCACAAAAAGTAGAATTGCAAGTCTAAGATTAGTGATGCCAAATTAGAAAAAGAAAAACTAATTACGATACAAGTAACAAACACAGACAGGATAAGGTAGGTGAGACAAAGGAAAAATTTAAAGTGAACTAACTAATCAATAGATATTGCCTGGAGTTGAATGTGAAGAACACTTGTTTTATTCTATATTGATTCCAGTATCTGGCTCTCCCTTCTATATTTGGTGAATATTCCTCTGCATGCCTCCTGCCATAAATGCTGAAAGGCCAACACTTGCTATCCCAGTTTACTATGCAGGTGGGACATGGACATGTGATCCAGGTTCAGTCAACCACTCCTAGGAGCTAGTGACACAAACAAGCAGAGATACTGAAGAATCCATCCTGCAGTGGAGGCAGAAATACCCAGCATCTAGTGGCAGCAGTGGCAGTGACAGCAGTGGGGCATCGGTGACCCCCAGCAATACAAACTGAGGTGCTGGTGTGACCTTACCAGGCTGGGCTGTGTGGCAGGCCTTTGCCTATGATTCTAGCTGCCAAGTTTTTACTTTGTTCCTATCTATATTCAGAGATTCATTCTCAGGGTTACTTGGCATTTCTGTGAGTTACTCAATATCCTTTCAATATATCCTTTTCCTGTTTACATAAGCCAGGGTCTGTTTCCTTTGCTTACAACTAGGAACTCTGATTAGCCCACTAATCAATCTAGAAATAGGAGTGTGAGCATATTACTTAAGAATCAGAAACCCGAATGTCAACAGTGATTAGCACATGTGATTCCTTTAGCTTGCAATAAATCCTCCTGAATTCTGCGTCCCTGGCTTTGTCTGGAAAATGCCTGCTCATCCTCTACTTATCAGTTTAGATATCCTTTCCTCTCTAAAGCCTTCCTTGTCCTCTTACACATGCATACCAAGTCAGAGCATTAATTTGCATTGTAGTGGACTAGTTGTCTTTATTGCCCAATATAATCAAAATTCCTTGGCTGAAGGGACTATATCATATTTACCACCATGCCTGGCATATCGTGGGTATTCTCAACGAAATGTGTTACTAAACCAAAGTTGTGGAGGAGTTTTAATGAATTTTAAAAAATTATCTAACTTATAAATAAATGGAAAAACTTTAAGAGGATGATAAACATACCTTCTTCACTACTTGAATCCGTTTGGCTTCCTTAAGATAAGGAGGAAGAAGAAAACACATTGTCTTTTGAAGAATAAGATGTTGATGATCTATGTTAGGATCAGTGGTGCCTTGGGTTTTGCTTTGCTTTTTTTTCTTCTGTTTGTGTTGAACTTGATTGGTACAAAATGAAACATGATTATCCTCTCAAATGTTAACAAGTGAAGAGAAACAAAGTAATCTCTAAAACACATATCAAAGCACTCAAAAAGTCTTAAACCAGGATCCCTGGGTGGTGCAGCGGTTTAGTGCCTGCCTTTGGCCCAGGGTGTGATCCTGGAGACCCTGGATCAAGTCCCACGTCGGGCTCCTGGTGCATGGAACCTGCTTCTCCCTCTGCCTGTGTCTCTGCCTCTCTCTCTCTCTCTGTGTGTGTGACTATCATAAATAAATAAAAATTTTTTTAAAAAGTCTTAAACCAAGTAAAATTCCTATCTCTGTTTCTGCTCATCCAGGCATCTTCAGGACTTGTGTAGACTTCTTTTTTTTTTTAAAGATGTTATTTATTTATTTGAGACAGAGAGAGAGCGTGCATGAGCAAAGAGGGGCAGAGGTAAAGGGAGAAGCAGACTCCTTGTTGATCAAGAAATCAGATGTAGTGCTTGATCCCAGGACTCTGAGATCATGACCTGAGGCAAAAGCAGATTAACAGACTGAGCCACTCAGGTGTCTCCCTGGTTGCACTTCACATCTACAAAACCTGTCTTCCATGTCTATAAAACCAAACTATTGACAAATTAGTAGAGAATTTAAAAAGCAAAATGAAGTTTTTGGGGACAAAGGATATGGAAACTATGTTTTAAATTCTGAATAGAAAGAGGGTCACATATTAGTTACTCACAAATGGTTTTATATTCCTATTACATGGTAACCTTTTGTGCACCTAATTTGAACTTCATCTGTCATCACATCAAAATTTCTATAACCCTGGTAAAAATCTCATGCAGATTTAATCAGACTGAGCACCCTGTTTCAGCTGAACTTTGCTTTGTAGTCTAAAAGAACAAGAATTCAGTAGTGACGTGGTGATACTCTTGGATCACATTATGTCAAACTGGTTTTCTTCATTGATAAAGGGAAACACCAATCGCCACAGACTGGATTGTATCTTTCCAAAATTCATTTATCGAGGCTCTAACCCTCAATGTAACTGTATTTAGAGATAGTATCTTTAGGAGATAATTAAAGTTCAATGAAGTCATAGGAGTAGAGCCCTGATCTGATAGGATTGGTAGCCCTACAAGAAGAAAGGGAGAGCTCTCTGTCCTCCCCATATACCACAAAGAAAAGGCCATGTGAGGGTGTGAGGGTGCAGCAAGAAGGTGGCCATCTGCAAGCCAGGAAAAGAGTTCTCACTGGAAACCAAACACTGCTGAAACCTTGATCGTGGACTTTCTGGTCTCCAGAACTGTGGGAAAAGAAATTCCTGTTGTTTAAGCCACATAGTTATGGCAGGCTGAGCAGAGCAATGGACCAGCCAAGGAGAGCTGCGATTTGGGTTCCCCTTCATAGCTGAGATCATTTCCCTGGTACCTGCAACATATCATTCCTTATCTCAGTCTGGGGATTCACTTTTTATCTCCCACACTTATAGACAGTCCACCTTAGGGCTCAATCCTGAATCTTTTGATTGTTCCTCTCTATTCACTACTTCATTGGTACCTGAACTTTAGTACACATAGGAAATACCAAGGAGCTTGTTAAAAAAACAAATTCCTATGCTCTACACACAGAAGTCTTCATTTAGACGATCTGGAGTGAGACCTGTAGTGATTCAAGAAACCTTGAGACCAGACTCTGGAAAACACTGCTTTTTTTTTAGAAATCTTACATAGTCATATAATTTCGATGAATATATTACTCCTCTAGCCCTTTTATTTGTCCAGGTCTCCAATCTTTCATCTCTGTTCAATAAACATTATTAAACATCTTAATAATCATTAAAACATCTATTATCACTTGCTTTTTAAAGTAAAACCAAACTCTTTGGGACACTTAGGCATTTTGGTAGATAAAACCGTGTTTCTCCTAGTTCATACAGTCATACAGCAAATTTACTTAAGTCTCTGATCCAGTACTGAAAATACGGTGGTGAACAAAACAGACAATAATTCTGCATTGACAGAGCTTACATTCTAGTTTTGGGAGAAGAAGAAAAACACAAAGCAATTTTTTAAAGATTTTATTTATTTGATGGAGAGAGAGAGCACAAGCAGGAAGAAGCAGGCTCCCCCATTGAGGAGCCAGACATAGGGCTCCATCTCAGGATCCCAGGATCATGACCTGAGCTGAAGGCAGACAACTAACCTACTGAGCCACCCAGGTGCCCCTTAAAACAATTTCTAATGATAAATGTTATGAAGAAAATAAACAAATTGATAATGCCCTGGCAGATAGGAAGTGTCTACCTCTAAGGAGGTGACACTTGACCTGAGATTTGAAAGATGCAAATCAGCCAACCATGTGAACACTTTAGGAAAGAACTTTCAGGCAGATGGAACATAAGTTCAATGGTCTTGAGACAGGAAGAAGTTCAACATATTTGATTTCGCCTCAAGCACAGTAGTCAAAGGGGGAGTGGTATGAAATGAGGTAACAAGTAAGCAAGGACCAGACAATGTAAAACTATAAAACCAGCTTCATGTTTAAGGACTTGGGATTTCATCCTAAGTATAGTGGGAAGCAACTGGGTAGTTTCAAGCAGGGAGTGTCAAAATCTGATTTGTATTTTTAAAAAGCCATATGGCTGTGTTTTGTGGGGAAGAGATTGTATAAGGGTAAAAGCAGAAATAGGGAACCCAGTTAGATGGTTCCTACAGTATTTTGAGTAAGAGATTCCAGTGGTTTGGATTAGGGCAGAGCTTCTCTGTCCCTGATGCCATTTGGGGTTGCATTATTCTTTGTTGTGAAGGGTTTTCATATGCATATAGGATATTTAACTACATTTCTGGCCTCTATGGATTAGATTCCAAGTTGCTTTTTTTTTTTTTTTTTTTTTAGAAAAATGAGAGAAAAATAAAAGATTACAGAGAATAAACCCAAGTGGCCTACGAGAATAATAACAATTTCAGAAAGAAGAGAAAATGGAGGAGAGGAAACAAAAAATTGGAAAATGTGTCGGAACAAAAAAGAACTCTCCAAATTGAAAGAACCTACTAACTAACTGCTAAAGAAGATAAAATTTTTAAAAATCTCTATGCCCGGATACATCATGGTGAAATTTTCAAGAGGCATTACCAAATGCTTCCAAGAGAAAAAAAATTATTACAAAGACAGATTTAGACTAGCATCAGTGTTTTTATCAACACTGAATGCTAGGATATATTGAACAAGATCTTCAGAGTTCTCAGGGCAAACTATTTTAAACCTAGAATTCTATATTCAGCTAAGTTATCAGAAAATAGGCGGGCAAAATCAAGTCTTGCAGAGATTCAGAAGGTTTATTTTGCATGTACCCTTTCTGAGAAGTTACTGGAGTATTTACTTCAGCAAAATGAGACTGAAAAGCAAGGAAGCAGAAGGATACAAATTTGTGGAAAACCCTAGAAGTTCAAAAGGAAAAGTAAAATCTCAGGAAAAAGCTGTGCAAAGGACTAAAAAGGAATTGGTCCAATTTAGAACAAAATACCAATGGGTCCCAGTAAATATGTTGCTGAGAATTAGTTAATACTAGCAACATTTTTCAAGAAACATGACTCTAGACCTCAAGAAAAATATAACCCAAGTGTGTAACTAGGACTTGCAGTGAGCAGTAGTTACAAAGTTACAATAATATAAATGTTCTTTTTCTTGGTTTTCAACTTTTAAATTCCGTCCATAGAAGGAAATATGGCTGTTTTCATCAGAGCTACAGAATAAAAAGTAATTTATCCAATTACAATGCCACAAATATTAAGTTACAACTTACAAAACAGGGAAGGAAAAAGGGGAAAAAATGTAGAGGGAAAGGTAAGAGTACTGATATCCTCTTACAAAGTAAGAAATATTGATGAGATTTGTGGGGATAAGAAATATGTGATTAAATATATTGTTTAAGATTATAAAAGCAAGTAAGTAATAGAGGAAATTATTTATTCATGAGAGACACAGAGAGAGAGGCAGAGAGAAAAGCAGGCTCCCCGTGGGGAGCCTGATGCAGGACTCGATCCCAGGACCCTGGGATCACAATCTGAGCCAAAGGCAGACGCTCAACCACTGAGCCACCCAGGTGCCCAAGGGTAGGATTTTAAAAGAGATTCCACACCAACTAGAGCATTTTTTTAACTTAAAAAATACTTTTAAATTTGCATACAGTAAAAATTTGTGTGTGTGTGTGCACAGTACTATGAGTTTTAACACATGCATAAATTCTTATAACCGTATACATAACAGGGTAAGTGTACAGAACAATTCCAATATCTCAAAAATTCCTTCATGCTACCCGCTTGCAGTCAGATCCTCTCTGTACTTTTAACCCCTAGCAATCACTGGTATGTTCTCTGTCCCTTTACTTTTGCCTTTTCCCGAATGTCATATAAATGGAATCCTACAATATGTAACCATTTGAAATTGGTTTCCTTTGCTTCATAAATACATTTGAGTCATTACATATTATCAGTCTAATTCTTTTCTTTCCCTCCCTTCCTTCCTTCCTTCCTTCCTTCCTTCCTTCCTTCCTTCCTTCCTTCCTTCCTTCCTTCCTTCCTTCCTTCCTTCCTCCCTCCCTCCCTCCCTCCCTCCCTCCCTTCCTTCCTTTTAAAGAGGGAGAGCACATGTGGGGTGGGGAGAAGTGGCAGAGGGAGAGGGAGAGGGAGAGAGAGAATCCTAAGGAGGCTCTACGCTCAGCATAGAGACCAATGTGGGGCTTGATCTCACAACCATGAGGTCATGATCTGAGCCGAAATCACAAGTTTCCAGGCTTACCTGGCTTAACCAGCGGAGCCACCCACATGCACCCCTTTTTATTTTGAAAACTAGTCCATTGTATGAATGAACAAGTGTTTATCCATTCACTCCCTGAAGGGCATTCAGTTCATGTAGTTTTTCTTGTTTAGTCTGCTAATATAGTGAGTTACACTGATTTTCAGATATTGAGTCAGCTTTGCACTGGGACATTTGGAACAATTATTAATAGTGCTGCTATAGGGATCCCTGGGTGGCGCAGCGGTTTGGCGCCTGCCTTTGGCCCGGGGCGCGATCCTGGAGACCCGGGATCGAATCCCATGTCAGGCTCCCTGCATGGAGCCTGCTTCTCCCTCTACCTGTGTCTCTGCCTCTCTGTCTCTCTCTGTGTGACTATCATGAATAAATAAATAAAATCTTTTAAAAAAATAGTGCTGCTATAAGCATTAATATACAGGGACGTCTGGGTGGCTCAGTGGTTGAGCATCTGCCTTTGGCTCAGGGCAGGATCCTGGATCTTGGGATCGAGTCCCACATAGGGCTCCCCACACAAAGTCTGCTTCTCCCTCTGCCTGTGTCTTTGTCTCTCCCTGTGTGTCTCTCATGAATAAATAAAATATTTTAAAAATTTATATACACATTTTTGTGTTAATCTCTGCTTTCATTTCTCTGAGATAAACATATAAAAGGGGAATTTCTGTATTACATGGCAAATGGATGTTTACCTTTATTATAAGAAACTCAACAGCTGTTCTCCAGAGTGGCTGTATTACTTTGCACCTCCATAGCAATGTATGAATGTCCCAGTTTCTCCACATCTTTTCTGGCAGTTAGTATTGTTATTTTTTTATTTTATCCATTCTAATTGTGTGTACGATTTCTTGTGGATTTAATTTTCATTTCCCTAATGATTAATGATGCTGAATATCTTCATGTGCTTATTTGCCATCTATCTTCTTTAGTGAAGTGTCTGTTCAAACCTGGCCCTTTTCCATTGAGTTGTTTTGTAGTTAGGTTTTGAAAATTCTTTAAATATTCCAGAGACAAGTCTTTGTTATATATATGCCTTGTCTTTCATTCTCTTTGTAATCTCCTTCTTGTAGCAAAGATTCTAATTTTGGAAAAGTCCAATCTAACAAATTTTCCCTTTATAGACAGTGCTTTTGGTGTTGTATTTAAGAACTCTTTGCCTAATCCAAAGTCTCAAAGAAAAATTTCTCCTGTTTTCCTTAAGAGTTTCATATTTTTAGCTCTTACTTTTAGGTCTATGATTCATTTTGAGTTCATTTCTATAGGTGATATGGGATGTAGGTCAAGATTCATTTTTCACAGGTGGACATCCAGTTTTTCCAGCACCATGTACTGAAAGGGCTGTCCTTTCTTCATTGAGATAATTTGCACCTCTGTCAAAATCAGTTAGCCAAATTTTGTGGGTCCATTTCTGGACTCTATTCTATTCCTCTGGTCTATGTGTCTATCCTTTCACCAATATCACATTGTCTTGATTACTATAGCTTCATAATATCTTTTCAGCATAAAGATCCTGCACATATTTTGTTAGGTTTATACCTAAGTATTTCATTTGTGAAAAAGAGGAGTGGGTCACTTTCTAACTGTTCATTTCTAGTGTATAAGTATGATTATTGTATGTTAACCTTTTATCCTGTACCCTGCTAAGTTCACAGACCTTTTTGCAGATTTCTTGAGATTTACTACATAGGCAATTACATCCTCTGAAAATCAGGAAAAATTTATTTATTTCTTTCCAATCAGAATGCCTTTTATTTTTCTTCCTTAGTGCAATTACTAGGACTTCAGTAAAATATTGAGTATGAGTAGTGAAAATGTACATCTTTATTGGGTTTCCAATCTTGGGAGTAGGGAGCATTCAGTCCTGCACCACTAAGTGTGATGTTGGCTCTAGGTTTTGTGGATACCTTTTTATCAGATTCCCTTTTATTTTTAGATTGCTGAGTTGGTTTTCTTTTTTAACATTAATGAGATATGAAGACAGCTACATACTCTTCTAAAATTTATGTCCACATTTTGTTTGCTGCCTGTAACAATGCACATTTTTAAAAGTAGGCTCCACCCCCAGTGTGAAGCCCAATGTAGGGCTTGAACACAATGACCCTGAGATCAACACCTAAGCCAAGATCAAGAGTCAAATGTTTAATGCATCCAAAAATGCATAATTTTTAAGATAGAAAGAAGTCAATGCCATCTCTTGGAGAGACGAAGACCCCGTTAAATGCTACCACCCTTCCTTCCTCTTCACTATCTGTCATTTCAGCAATGTAGTCTCTTTGAAAGTGTAGGAGTAGGGATGCTGAGTTGCAGGAGCAGTCTTACTTGGAAAGCCAAAATCAGGTCAGGCAAAGCTCAACTGTTCCAGGATCCCCAACCAGAGTCCTCTTGTGAAGTCACACTGGCCAGTCCTCTGGATAACAGATGGTGGTCATTTCTATAGTTTTAAGGAATAGCTCTCTAGATGATCTCTAAGTGGATTAGATTAAATTTTGGGCTCAAAATGTTGATTTTTCCTCATCTTGGTTGAACCAAATTTTTACTATTTCTTTAAGAACACAAATAAAACCTCTTGGGTTTTTTTTTTTTTTAAGATTTTATTTATTAAAAAAAAAGATTTTATTTATTTATTCATGAGAAACACAGAGAGAGACAGGCAGAGACACACGCAGAGGGAGAAGCAGGCTCCATGCAGGGAGCCCGACGTGGGACTCCTGTGGCTCAGGACCACACTCTGAGCCAAAGGCAGACGCTCAACCGCTGAGCCACCCAGGTGTCCCTGTGTTGCTGAGTTTTAAAAAATCACGGATATTGAATTTTGTTAAGTGCTTTTTTTTTCATCTGTTCATAGGATCATGTCGTTTTTCTTGTTTAGTTTGTTAATGTGGTAGATTACACTAACTGATTTTTAAATATTGAACAAGCCTTGAATTCCTGAGATAATGACACTTGATCACAAAGTATTTTTCTTCTGACATACTGCTGGATTCAATCTGCCAATTTTTTTTTTTTTTTTTTTGAGGATTCTTGCATCTTTGTTCATGAGAGATACTGATTTGGTTTTATTTTCTATATTGTTTTTATCTGGTTTTGGTCTCAGATAATTTGGGCTTCATAAAATGAGTTGGGAAGTCTTTCTTCTACTAGAAGAGCTGTGTAGAACTATCATTTTATCTTTAAATGTTTGATAAAATTCACCAGTGACGTTATATGGGCCTGGACTTCACCCTTTCTTTAGATTTTCTTTTTTTTAAAGGCTCTATACCCAGCATGGAGACTGACAAGGGGCTTGAACTCATGACCCTGAGATCAAGACCTGAACTGAGATCAAGAGTTGGATGCTTAACTAACTGAGCCACACAGATGCTCCTAGATTTTTAAATATAAATTAAATTTTTAATAGTTACAATATTATTCAGCTTATCTGTTTCTTCTTGGATACATTCTGGTAGCTTTGGTAGTGGTCTGTTTCATCTGAGCTGTTGAATTTACAAGTATGTAGTTGTGCCTCTTATAATATTCATTGGGTCAATAGTGACATCCCCTCTTAGAGCATGTATGCTATAGGAATGACCTAGTGCAATAAACAGCTGAAGACAAAGTAGAGAAGGTACTTACTGCAGCTGTACAGACCTCAAATCTTATTATTGACTCCTTCCTGTCTTTCAATTCCATAGCCAGTCAGGTACCACATCCTTTTCATTTGTCCTTGCCAAGACTTCTTGCAGTTTCTCTCCATTTCCTATACTGCTTGGCACAGCCCTGTAATATCTTCTAAACAATCTATCTAAATTATTCCACTACCTGCCTAATCAGTCTCACTGCTTTTGCCCACTGTAATTCATCCTTCACACTCCTGCCAGACTCTATGTCTTAACTTCCAATGGGTTCACTCTGCCTGCAAGATAAGGACCCTCCACATCTGGTTTAGTGTTGCCTTTTGAATTGTAGTTCATTTCATTTTCCTAAATCAGGGGTCTTTAACATGCAGACTTGGGAAGGGAGGGGCAGGTCACGAATCTCCTAAAATTTGAGTATAGAATGTTATATGAACGGGAACTTTATTTCCAGAGCAAGGCTACAACCATTATCAGATGTTCAAAGTGGAAAAAATGTGCTAAGAAAAGCCTTCAACCTAACCTTTGTTTCTATAATGTATCAAGAATACAATATATATATATATAATATACATATATATAATATATATATATATGAGTACACTATATAGCCTCTCCAACAGTTCCCACATCAGTAGTGATCACTCCTTTCCCTGAACTTAAGATTCACACAACTTTAATGATCTAGCCTAACCTTAACGTTTTACAGATGAGGACACAATCCAGCACTCAACAAACTTGTCCAAAGTGGCTGCAGTAGAACTTATCTGCACAACTGAGGGCTGATGTGCTACTTCGTTGGTCTTTTTATGAATAAATTTCGTATTTCTCCTTGAGGTCAGGAACTAAACCTCAGAGTTCTTTGAAGCTCCAATTATCTTTACTGTCTTACCTAAACTAGCTGCTCCAATGTTTGCTGAGAACAGTGATGAGGATACGACACTCATGCAAAGGCAAAGGGGTGGTTAGCAGTGGGTAAGGAGTACATTTTTAAGGACATTTGGAGGGGGGGGATGCAAAATAGTAAGCTCAGATATCTTATAAAATGTAACATTCAGGGGTCTGTGTGAGGAGAGTTCTGAGGGTTCCTAGGCAGAGGTCAAATTTCCACAAACAGGGATGCTCTAGACAGCATTCACAACAAATTCCTCAGAAGCAACCAAATACCTAGGGATGCCTAGGTATTTGGTAGAGAAAGGATAACAGCACCTGCTTTGGAGTGAGCTACACAATGGATTCAAATGTCAACACCATATCCAAGCCATGTCACTGTTGCAGGGTTACAGGATTCTTTTTTTTTTTATTATTATTATTTTTTTAATTTTTATTTATTTATGATAGTCACAGAGAGAGAAAGAGAGAGAGGCAGAGACATAGGCAGGGGAAGAGGAAGAAGCAGGCTCCATGCACCGGGAGCCCAATGTGGGATTCGATCCCAGGTCTCCGGGATCGTGCCCTGGGCCAAAGGCAGGCGCCAAACCACTGCGCCACCCAGGGATCCCGGGTTACAGGATTCTTGTCTCGTGGGGTGAGACGAGTGTGAAACGGACCAAAGTGTGAAATGAAGTAAAAGTTTATTAACTGAAGGTGAGAAAGGAAAAATGGAGCTCTGTAGAGTGAGATGGGTCTCGAATCGGTTACCACTGAGGGTTTTTATGGTTGTTTTCTTTTTTTTATAGAAAACTGACCAGGGAACTTGGTACCTATCTCACCTGTAACATTTAAGACCAAGAAGGCGGGGATCCCTGGGTGGCGCAGCGGTTTGGCGCCTGCCTTTGGCCCAGGGCGTGATCCTGGAGACCCGGGATCGAATCCCACATCGGGCTCCCGGTGCATGGAGCCTGCTTCTCCCTCTGCCTGTGTCTCTGCCTCTCTCTCTCTCTCTCTGTGACTATCATAAAAAAAAAAAAAAAAAAAAAAATTAAAAGGGGATCCCTGGGTGGCGCAGAGGTTTGGCGCCTGCCTTTGGCCCAGGGCACGATCCTGGAGACCCGCGATCGAATCCCACATAGGGCTCCAGGTGCATGGAGCCTGCTTCTCCCTCTGCCTATGTCTCTCTCTCTCTCTCTGTGACTATCATAAATAAATAAAAATTAAAAAAAATAAAAATAAATATTAAGACCAAGAAGGCGGATTTGTCAGTATTACGAAAATATCTCGTCTACGTTTAGAACAAAGGAAGTGGATTTGTTATGTCCCCTTCCCTCTGATTAACATCTTGCCTATACCACTTCTCCGCATCTGGGATTTCTGTGGGCCCAGCTGGGTAGCCCCCTACCTAACCTGCCTGCCCCTGACTCATCACCTTGAGCAAACTATTTTCCGTGCTCCAGTTTTGACATTTGTTTCTACCTCAGGACTGTTGCAATGTTTTTATTTTATTTTATTTTTTAAGATTTTACTTATTTGAGAGAGAGAGAGTGAGAGCCAGAGAGATCACAGAGGGGAGAGGCAGAAGGAGAAGCAGACTCGCTGCTGGGCACAGAGCCTGCTGTGGGGCTTGATCCCAGGACTCGAAGATCATATGACCTGAGCCCAAGGCAGGTGCTTCAGCAACTGTGAGCCACCCAGGCTTTTAAATGACATAACGCCTGGGAAGAGCCTAGGTCCGCGTCTTGCCCTCAAGGCATTACCTTCACGACCTGTTCGTTGTTGCTAATATTTCGTGAGAAGACGAGAATTTGGAAGGTGCTGTACTGAGAGGGAAGGTGCTTGTGAAGATTTTCGTCGGAAGACGAGAGATTCCGCAGCGGACAGGTAAGGGAGCGTCGGAGACGTGGGGGGAGGTGACATTTCCACGGTGGTGTCCCTGCAGGCCCCGGCACAGGGGCAGCGGGAGGCAGAGCTGGAAGGACCACGAACACCCCGTCCACCGTGTGTGTAGGAGAGGCCGGCGGCCGGTTACGGTGAATGAAGCTCAGGAAACGTCCCCTCTTCCGGGGGAACCTGGAGCGCCGGAAGCGGCCCACCTGTGCAGAGGCGGACGGCCGGGAGAGACTTCACGGGGGGCTGGGAGGGGCCGAGGAAGGCGGGAAGAATACCCAACGCGGTCCCTTTGCAGCCACAGCCCCCGCTGCGACCATCACGTACCGGAGCCTCCAGGGCAGGCGACCATCCGGGGCGAGCTCCACCGACCCCCGGCCCGCGGCCACGGAAGATCCCGGGCGGCCATCACCGCGCAGCCGCACGCGGGAAATCGCGCTATCGCGAGACTGCGGCTCCCGGCCGGCGACGCCCCGCCCACGACGCAGAGAGGGGCGGGGCCACGGGCCTCTTCCGGTCGCGCGCGATGTGGGGCGCCCGGAGCCTCGGGGCCGAGCTCCGCCCCGGGTGGGCGCCGCAGGGCAGCGCTTTTCCGGCGTTTGTGTGGGATTCCATTTCAGTTTCTGTAATGGATTGTCGCCAATTGTCAGCGGTTTCCTGGGATTTGTTTTCCCGGAGAGGAGTTTGCCCAGGTTTGGTGTCAGCACCACGCTGCGATCTCCCGTCCGTCCGAGCCTCCCCTGGGTCAGCTGAGCTCCTGCAAGCTCCTGCGTGCTTGGTTGGCACGTTCCTTTGGAGGTCCCCCCGCCCCCCCGCCCCCCCGCCCCCGGCAGCGTGTATTGCTCTTTTGGTTGGTTTGTTCTTCCTCGTGGACGTTGATTGTTCCCTCGGATACGTGGGCTTTGGGGGTGTGGGTCCGTGAGGTCGCCCCGCCGAAGCTCTGCGTGTTTCTCTCGGATTCTGGAAGTAAGAATTCAGCTGTGAGTAACCTTGGTGGATTTCCCCAAGAATCCAGCTAGCTTCAGGCCGCGCAGCTTTCTTTCCAGGAGTCCCTTGGATTTGCATCTTACCTTTCCCTTTGTGGTGTTTTCTGAAGGTTCAAGGCGGTTACTTAAAAAATATATATATATGTATAAATATATATACATTTATATATAAATATAAAATTATAATATATTAAATATATAATATATAATATTAAATTTATATATAATGTAAATTTATTTTGTAATTATATAAATATATATAATTTATAACATCTATTCATATTATTTATAAATATATAAATAATACATTAAATTTATATAAAATATATAATATATTAAATTTATATAATAAATTTATTCTATAATTATAACATAAATTTATATATATAATTCATATTTATATTATTTATAAATATATAAATAATACATTGAATTTATATAAAATATATATTAAATTTATATATGATATAAATTTATTCTATAATTATAGCATATAAATTTTATATATAATTTATATTTATATTATTTATGAATATATAAATAATACACTAAATTCATATAAAACAATATATTAAATTTATATATATTTATATATAATTTATATTTATATTATTTATAAGTGTATAAATAATACATTAAATTTATATAAAATAAAAATTTTATATAAAATATATATTAAATTTATATATAAATTTATTCTAGAGTTCTATAAATTTATATATATTTATATATAATTATATATAATAATATATATATTATATATAATTTATATTTATATTATTTATAAATATATAAATAATACATTAAATTTATATATATTTTTTTTTTTCCTAGAAAAGTATCACTTTTATTTACACTTTCAAATGTTTTGGTATTAAACTGTCTCTGTGTTCCTGAGTGTGCTGTGAAGGCACACGCAGGGGTTGTGTCTCTCCACGATGTCAGCTTTATTCAGTCATAAATCTAGGTCAGCATAATCATAAAGCAGGTGCAGAATTCCAGATTCAGTGACGTTTCACTGACGATTAACTTGGCTTCTTCTGTGGCACACGGAGTAGAACACAAGACAAGTCACACAGCAAAGGTAACACGGGGGGGCGGGGGTAGGCAGTTCACCAGACTCTTTAAGTCTGAAGGCTGTGGGCGCGCAGTTGAGTTGAGACCTTGGTCGGGTCCAGGTCACCTCTTGGCACTTGAAGGGTCTCAGTTCCGTTCCGAGATGAATGTTCCAGAGCCTTCGGCAGCAGCTTTCTTAAGTGGTCAGACAAAGAGGGGTCAGTGTCTGGAGAGTCTGACCGTTTGCTGCAAAAACCCTCCCTTTTATTTATTTTTTATTTTCTTAAAGATTTTATTTATTTATGAGAGACACAGGCAGAGGGAGAAGCGGGCTCCATGCAGGGAGCCCGATGTGGGACTCGATCCCGGGTCTCCAGGATCACGCCCTGGGCTGAAGGTGGCGCTAAACCGCTGAGCCACCCAGGCTGCCCCAAATCCTCCCTTTTTTTTTTTTTTTTTTTAAAGATTTTGTTTATTTATTAATGAGAAACAGGGAGAGAGAGAGAGAGGCAGAGACACAGGCAGAGGGAGAGGCAGGCTCCATGCAGGGAGCCCGACGTGGGACTCGATCCCGGGACTCAGGATCAGGCCCTGGGCTGAAGGTGGCGCTAAACCGCTGAGCCACCCGGGCTGCCCCAAATCCTCCCTTTTAAAAGGGAATTGGTCTGGAGCCTCTGCAGACCCCTCGGCTTCTTGTTATCAGTTCTGGGGTGTCGTCAGCCGGTGTTGGTCTCTGTCATATCCGGTAGCTGTGGTGCCCCCTTAACTGCTTGCATCATGCTTGACACAAGTGACTTCACCTTGCTCTCTACACTCTGGTATTAACTTTTTCTTTTTAATCTCACATTGTTCTTATTAATTCATGTGTATTCTGTTGGAGTCCTTTTTCTTGGTCAGATTTATTGAACCACCCTTTGATTTTTGATTTTGATTTTTGGTTTTTGATTGATTTTGATTGCCTTTTATTGATAACCTTTATCAAAGTTTTTTTCTCTTTCATTAATGTATGCCTTCATTAATTTCTTCCTTCTTGGGCTTATTTTGTTCTTTTTGTAGAATCTTGAGTTGAAAGCTTATTTTCTTTAAAACATTTAATATGAAATATTATAAACATGTATAAAACTACGGAGAATAATATGACACCTATATACTAACCACCTGACTTTCTCATATTTGCTTCAAAATTTACTATTACCAAACACAACAAAACAAAACAAAATTTTCTATTATCTATTCAGTTAGAGCCTCCTGTGAACTCTTCTGCAGTCCTTCTCCCTCTCTTCTTCCCTAAAATTAACCCCTCCTCAGGGTATGCTGCATTCCCATTGAAAGCTTCTATGCATGCTGTATATATATGTAGTTATATAAATAATACGTGGTATTGTTTTGTAGGTTTTTAAACCTCATATTAATGCTACCATTGTGTAACTTACTTTTGTCATCCAAAATTATATTTGTGAAAATTATCTGTGTTGACTCCTGTAGTTAGCTTTTTCATCTTAACAGCTGGGTGGTACTCCATTGGACGACACTAAAACAACTTAGCCATTCTCCTCTTGCTGGCAGTTTAGTGATTCCTGATGTTTGCCATTACAACACAGTTAATGGACATTCTTTAACACATCTTACTGGGCACATGGCAAGAATTTTCCAGAATATGTCTAAAAAAATAGAACTACAAGGTGGAAATATTTGTACAATTCAACCTTATTGTTGATGCCAAATTGTTTTCCAGTGCTTGCACCCGTTTACCCTCCCACCAAGAGTGTAGGAGTTTCTGTTGTTTCACATCCCTGCCATCATCCCCTGTTTGTTTTTATCCAGGTTTTTTGTTGTTGTTGTTGTTGTTTTTTGCTATTGTAAACAATTCTGGTAGTAAACTTTCTTGTATGTCTCCCAGTACACATATGCAAGAGTATCTCTGAATATGTAACTGGTAATGGAGTTGTTAGCTCTGTTTTGTTTTACATAATATTTAAAAGGCATATTTATGTGCCCCCACGTTGGAGATATTTCCTTTTTTAATAGTAAAATTTAACCCTTTCATGCTTATGTGCTTGGATTTAATTCTGTTTTTTTTTTCTATATATTGTGCTTCCTGTTTTCTGTCTTTGGTTTGATAAAGTTTCTTTTTCCATATTTTGTTGTCCTATGGTAGTTTGGAAGTTTTATGTTCAATTATTATCTAGTGGCTACTCTTTTTTTTTTTTTTTTTAGTGGCTACTCTTATATTTTGGCTCGTTTAAACTTCTGTTTTTATATAAACATATGGAATTTATCAGCATTTTTATTTATTTTATTTTTTTAAGATTTTATTTATTCATGAGAGACACAGAGACAGGCAGAGACACAGGCAGAGAGAGAAGCAGGCTCCCTGCAGGGAGCCCAATGCAGGACTTGATCCCAGGACCCCAGATTCAGGACCTGAGCTGAAGGCAGATGCTCAACCACTTAGCCACCCAGCCATCCCTATGAGCATCTTTATGAGGCAGTCTTATATAGTGGTTAATAGTAGAGACTCTGAAGCCAGACTGTCAGGATTCAAATCCTGGCTTTTCCACTTATTAGCTGTTAAACCTGGATCTTACTATATAACTTCTCCATGCCTCAGTTGCCTCATCTGTAAAATGGGGATAAAATAGCATATACCTGGGTAGCCCCTGTGGCCCAGCGGTTTAGTGCCACCTTCGGCCCAGGGCATGATCCTGGAGACCCGGATTGAGTCCCATGTGGGGCTCCCTGCCTGCTTCTCCCTCTGCCTGTGTCTCTGCCTCTCTCTGTGCTTCTCATGAATAAATAAATAAAATCTTTTTTAAAATAGCATATACCTGATAAGATTATTGTGAGGATTAGTGTGTTAATGTGTAATTAGTATGTAAAATTTTTGGGACACTGCCTAGCACGCAGCACATAGAGCTCTCTAATCACTAGTTTTTTCATCTATGAAATAGGCATAATATCTGCCTAGCAAATTTGTTATAAAGATAATAATGCATTATTGTGTATATACTATTCAGTTTAATATAATGAGCACTTTCTATGCACTTGAATTAGTATGGTTTTTGGCTTCAAGGAGTTCATGATTTAGTTAAGGACCCACATATGGAAACAGAATTGCAGTCTGACATAACCTTAATACTATTCCCATGTCCTCTCTTACCCCCTTTTTATCTATGTTCCACACAGAGCAGTTTTAGAACACATTAATCAGATCATGTATTCCCTGCCAAAATTACTTCCACTTTCGTTACACTTTACATAAACCACAGCCTCCTGATTGTGACTTTTAACACTGTGCTCTGGGCCCTGCCTCCCCTTCTAAGTTCATCAGTTTCACCACTAATTTCACATCTGATTTCACCACTCTCCCTTCTTCTGGTGACTCCTACCTCACAGGCCTCCTCTTGGCTCCTTAAACCAACTCTCTTGTTCCTCAGTGACCTCTGCCCAGAATTTCCATCCCACCTGCTCTGACTCATCATGGCTGACTCATCTCTCAGGTCTCAGCTTGATTCAGTCAGGTTCTTAGTTAAAGACAACAGAATCTACTCTGGCTGAGAAAGGGACTTTATTAAGATTACGTAGCCCCGAGAGTCTCCAGGAAGATCAGAAGCCGGGTGGAGGTACGATACCCAAGCATGCCAGAAGCTCTAGTGAAAATCCACCGCTGCTGCCACCACTTGACACCAACGCCGCAACTTCCACAAACACAGGCTGTGAAACTAAGGCCTGGGGAACCAGGAGCTCTCCCTCTGGTCCGCTCGCCAGCCTCACCACTGGGTAGGCAGAGTTTGGCACTTTTCGTTCTTCGTCTTGCCCATGTTTCTTGCAATAAAAAAGTGGAATCTGACCAATCTCATTTTTCAAGTTGCAGTTGTGTGTGACTGTGCGTGATTGGTGGGGCCTAGGTCAGCTATGCCTGTGCTGCCAAGGGGGGGCAACTTTCCAGGGGGCAACTTCTCACGGAAATCCTCGGGTATTAGAGGGGTGTCAGAGGTGCTGGCCATTCAGAAAACCTGTCACGCGAACACTAAATACCCTGTCACCTCAGCAAGAGGCCTGCCCTGACAGCCCTAAGTATACACCTGTTCTCCCCGGCCCAGCCCCATATTCTTTCACTGTGCTCCGTCATTTTCTTCAAGGCATTTGTCACAACCTCTATAGTCAGGATGCCCTGGCGGGTCAGCGGTTTAGCGCCGCCTTCAGCTCAGGGCGTGATCCTAGAGTCCGAGGATCGAGTCCCACATCAGGCTCCATGCATGGGGCCTGCTTCTCCCTCTGCCCGTGTCTCTGCCTCTCTCTCTCTGTCTTGCATGAATAAATAAATCTAAGAACAAAACAAAAAACCTCTATAGTCGTTTCTTGGTTCAAATGCCTTATAAATCCTGGCCCCAGAGTCTAGTCTCCATGTGGAGTTTCAGTCCAATGAATGTAGCTCAAGCAGCCAAAAGTAATTTTTAAATGTATTTCAGTTTTTAACGTGGGTCTCTTGAAAGAATTATCAAAGGGGTCCACAGTTCCCAACAGTTCTCAGAGGTTTGTGTTCCCTTTTCTCCCTTGTATTCCTCCCAAATCCTCCTGTGCCTCAGTTTACCATTTCTTCCTAAGTTTTGCCTCTTGCGCTCTCCCTTCAAATGTTTTCTGCCTGTTATTTTGCCTTGCGTCACAAACATTCAAAACGGGGCTGAGGGCTCCATGTCTCTCAGGGCACAGGGGAAGAAGTTGAGAGCCCGAGGAGGCCGAGGACATTTACACGTTGAGCATTTTGGCTCACCGCGTGTGGCTGACCTCTAGATTCTAAATTTTACGAAGACAGGCAGTATCTGTTCTATTTCTGCCTAATGCAAAATCTGACGAACACATAGCCAATTAACATTTGTTTTCTGGGAGAAAAAAAAAAAAAAGTCCAGCAATTGAAGTATAGGCAAGGAAGTATACAGCACAGAGTAGGAGCCCTTGGGCTAGTGACGGGTTGGCAGGGGAGTGGGGGGGCGTACATCGAGTAAGGAGTTTGGGAAGGCATCCTGGAGAAGATGAGGCCAAAGCAGAATCTCGGAATTCACCACGCAAAGAAGTAAGGAGAGAGAAGTGCAGCACAAGCACCGAGAAATGCCCAATGGCTTGTGGAGCTAAGACTAAATGTGAAGTTGGAGGACTGTAGGGAGGTGGGCGGAGGGGTAGAGGCAGGCAAGGCAGGCATCGTGTGCCGTGCCAAGGAGGCTGGGCTTTGTCCTAGAGGCAATGCGGCCACAGTGGGCGGGTGGAGCAGTCGTTATCAGATTTTCAGTTTAGAGAGATTACCACGTGGCAGTGTGAGGTTAGACGCGAAACAGGCGAAAGAAAAAACAGTTGTGCAGCAAAAAATGTAGGCCTTCAAACAGGGCCATAGTGGGCAGTAGGGATTGGTGGTAGGGATAAAGGAATTACTTGGAGGTCAAATTGGCAGTACTGGGTAGGTGATTGGATGGGAAGGTGAGGGAAGAATCTAGAACAGTGTCCAAACTTCTGGCTTGGATGATGATGTCATTAGCTAGTGTAGAATAAATGGGAGGAGTCCTAGGTTGGCAGTGGTGGGGAAAGCCAGAAGATCTCCAGTTCTGAAGTAGACTTTAAAGTACCAAAAAAATAAATAAATAAATAAATAAAAAAATAAAGTACCTTTGGGGGCGCCTGGGTGGCTCAGTTGGTTAAGCATCTGACTTCAGCTCAGGTCATGATCCCGGGGCTCCTAGGATCAAGTCCTGCGTTGGGCTCCCTGCTCAGTGGGGAGTCTGCATCTCCCTCTCCCTCTGCCCCTCCCCCTGATCCTTCTCTAGAAAATAAAGTCTAAAAAAAAAAAGTACTTTTGGGACTTCACAGATGAGAAGCACAGCAGATACTTGGATATCTGAAGCTGCAGCTACAAGCAAAGGCCAGGGGCAGGGATGCAGAGATGCCCCTGAGGAGGGAGCAGCATGGAGGAGATGGTGAGTTTAAGAGTTGGCTGTGAGGTGCACTGGGAGGGACTGTTGTCAGGGTGACATTGGGCCCTGCCCATGCCTTCCCATGGCCCTTCTCCTACCTCTGACCATTCCTTCTCTACATGCTTTGCCAGCCCCTTTTTCCTCCTTCCCTAAAATGTGCTGTTCTCAGGTGATTTCACCACTTGGGTCCCCTGCTGTGTGTCCATCAAAGCTTTGTCTCTGGGCCAGAATTCTTATGTACAGTGAAGACCCATTTCTCCAACCACTTTCTAAGGGAAAAGTGTGGACTGATTGTGTAAAGGACCACATGAAGGGTTTGTTCTCTGCTCTATTTACTTGCATTCCAGACTGGTGCTGTGACTTGAAACTGGCTGGGACTATCTCTTGTTTCTCTGAAGAATCAAACTTGGGCAGCAGGGGTCAGAGTTTAGATCTGTTAATATGCATTGATATGTACCCCACCTCCCCATCCTATCTTAATCCTGTATGTACCTTTCTCAAGGTGCTTAACTTCCCTTCTATGCCTACTGTGTGTTCTTCTTTTCATTAGGAATTGAAATCAGACCAAAATAGAGATAAAAACCTAAATATTTCTGATATAGGGCTACCTGGCTGGCTCAGTCAGTAAAGCACATGACTCTTGATCTTGGGGTTGTGAGTTCAAGCCCCATGTTGGATGTAGAGATTACTTAAAAAATAAAATCTTTAAATATTTCTGATATAGAATAAAAATAACTGCTCAGATCATGAAAGAGGAAGAACAGTTTCATGGATGTACTTATTTAAAGCAAAAATCACAGCTCTTATTTTTGAGAAGGGAGTGCTTTTTACTCTGGAATACCTTGTTCCGAGATCACTGTATCAATTGATGGATGCTGAGCTAGTAAGCAAACCATGCCGTGAGTTAAGCTTTTTATGTAGAGAAGTTGGTTAGAACAGAAAACCAGTATTTTGATAAATTCATTTAAGAATATTTACCATACCAACTGCTTCAAACTAGTTACAACAATATGATCTACTCCCAACGGGTTGAGCTGGATTAAAAACAATGAAAACAAACATGAGGAACCACCAACTCTGGCTGTGTGAGGGGAACCTATTGACCATTAGTTGGATTCACCAGCAGCTACGGTATGGTTCTTTAGTGTGTTTCCACTGGGAGCTTCTTTGAATTTAAGCCTTTGGGGTGATTTCTGCAATATGAGCCTTTGGCCCTTGAAAATTTTCACAGAAGAGATTCAGAAAGTTCTGATTATGCCAGAAGCCACTGGTATAAAAATCATGTTTCTTCCATCAGATTAAAGTGTTCAAAAGTTGTAAGGTACATGGTCATCACCTGAATGAGCTGCTTTAAGTGGTCCTCAGCCCATGGCACTTTGCCCTTACACTCGGAACCAGCTCAAGTGTGAGTGAACACTCAGGTGCACAACAGTGAAGGAGGGCTCAGGAAAACTGGCTATATTTTTTTATAAGCTCAGATTTATCAACAGCCATTAGGACTCCTTTTGACTTTAGATATACATCCTCGTTTAGAGATCCACATAGATAGATGCATAAGAATACAGTCACTTCTGTTCTTCACAAAGTACAACTTCAATAAGAAAAGTCACAAGCTTATATAAATGCCCATTTTCATAGCAGTTTGTGAATTCAAAAGTTCTCTCAAAAAAGAATGGGAGATCCTGCTTTCAGCAATCAGTTTGGGAGGGGAATACTTCTGATACCATAGGAATAATAATGGTGTTTTCCCTAGGTTTTAAATTTCTCTTACCCATTTATGACATTTTCTCCATCATATGCTAAATCCTGCCCATCCTCACATTAACTTACTATTATTACCAAAATACCTTTAAACTTACCAAATTGAACTTTATGAAACTGTTAATAGTTGACCTTTTCTGATGTATGAAAATAGTCTTTTCACATGGTTGAGCCTAATAAAATATGAACTTTAGTTGGATGGCTATAGCTCTCTATATATATACACACACACATATATATACTCTCTCTCTCTACACACACACACACACACACAAACACACACACTATGCAGTACTTTCTGTTTACTTCAACGGGGAGAAGGAAAATCTCCCTACATTCACCAGTTCTAATGCAGCCTTGCAAAACTGTACTTGCTGACTACTGGTGATGTTTAATGAAAATATTTAGAGGTACAGTAATTTCCACAAATTTAGTATCTGACCAAATAAAGTCTGGTCCAAACTGGACACACTGTCTTTGAAAGTACAAGATCCAACTATTTAATTGGGACAGCCTACCGTGAAAGATGGCTTTTGCAGGCTTATGGTTAGGTCTAGAATCAGCAGGCCAAGTAATATAATGCTGAAACATTTTCAGTTCTTCCTCTGTGTCCTCAAGAACATTTCGCACAGTGCCTACCCTGAGACACTATGCCAAGCACCAGTAAAAAAAGATAGGCCCCAGACCTTGCTTTCCAGAAACTCAACATCTTTTAAGAGATATAAAAATATAAATAATGAGAGGCTAGTCTAAGTGTCTTAAGTTTCAAACTGGGACCGAGTAAAATATAAAAAGAAGATAGCACTTGAGAAGCTTGAAACTGACTTCAAACACCAGGGGGGCAAACAGCCAAATACCAATGTATACTGAGTTCAAAGTCATCAGGCCATAGGATAATCACAGGTGTCTTCGTCCACGGTTCTGGGCCCAACAAGCCAGAAACAGGGACTAGAGGTCCTCCAGGTCAGTTAAATCCACAGCCACTTTTAGGAACACGGTGTCATCTTTAATGTAGGTGTTCTTGGCATTCTCCAAAGTGGAATGAGCCACGAAGCGGGGGCAGCCAGATGCAATATTCATCTCTCCATCGGGTCTTTTAAAGCTACTGCTGCTGGGGTCAGCCTTGAAGGTCTCCATAATGTGGTTCTTTTTGCCACTCTGGTCCAAAAGCATCAGGGTCACCCTCTGCCTGAACGGCCACTGCAACAGTGAGTCAAACTCCCCTCGCATCACTACAAAGTAGAGCGACAGGTGTGTCCCTTTCCCGGACCCATCCCCGTTCAGGTACGCTCTGGCACAGAGCCGGTAGCCGCAGCGGCTGGTGTAGAAGGGCTGGCTGAAGATGGACACTGTGTGCCCGTCCAGGGCCTCCCTCTTCTTCATCTTATAGTCTGTCACCTTCCAGATGAGCTTTCCGTTATAGCAAGCACCTTCCAGGAGCTTAAAGCGCTCTTCATTTTTATTCAGTTGTGCTTTATGAATATTAATGTGGGCATCGTGTTTATTAGTCTCCCCTTCCAAAACAACTGCAAAGAGAAAAGATTCCATAGGCCTTAAAGTTGTCTTTTGAATTTGCCCAGAGTGGAATTTTGTTATGAAGAAAACCAATAAAATTCTGACATCCTAAAGATGAGCTGAATTCATTGTCCACCAATGGACCATTTATATTGTTTTTTTTAAAGATTTTATTTATTTATTTGAGACAGCATGAGTGAGCACAAGCAGGGGGAGTGGCAAGGGGAGAAGCAGGCTCTCCACTGAGCAGGAAGCCGGATTCGAGGTTAGATCCCAGGACCTTGGAAGCATGACCTGTGTTGAAGGCAGACGCTTAACTGACTGAGCCACCCAGGCGCCCGACCATTTGTATTATTAACTCAATGAATCTCAAGTCTTGGCAAGAGTAGCACCAAAATGTGGCCCCTGGGTGGCTCATCCTGGGATGAAGCCCTGCATCCTGTTCAGCGGGGAGTCTGCTTCTCCCCCTGCTCATGCTCTCCTGCCCACATGTGCTCTAAGATAAACAAATAAAATCTTAAAAAAAAAAAAAAAAAAAAAGAGTAGTAACAAGAAAACCCAAATGAACTCTTGAACTGAAGCTCCCCGAAGTGTAGTGAAGACACAAAGCATTTAACTAGTGTGCATTAGCATGGTGAGCCCCATTATTTAATATCTGGAATGCTTTAAACAGCCAAACCCTTTTCTATTTTTTCTGTACTTAAAACGGTGTTTCCACCACATCTCTCTCTTAGCTTTCTCATTATTTTCCACTCTCCTTAAAAACCACCACTCCCTGTTTCTGGAATCTCTTGGCCCATTTCCACACCTTGCCTGTTCCAGGCCCCGCTCATTGCCCTCCATCACTTTTCCCCCAAGTGGCCCAAATCTCATGCTGTTCTGATTCACAAATACCAGATTCAACCACTGTTTATCCTGGACGGCTGCTACTCTTTTTGGCCAGGTGTTTTGCTTGTTCCATAAACATGCAGACAGCAGAGTCACCAAAAGAAAAGCAAAATATGAGACATACCTAGTCTTTGATCATTGGTTTCTAGCAGAGTAATTTTCTGTTTCACTGTATCAATCGCTTCCACCAGAGGCCTCAGATCAAATTTATTTTGTTGCTGGTTAGCCATTTGTAATAACTGGCGCACTTGAGCTTCTAGCCAAGCCGACTTGTCAATGTGATTGGCAAGAACCTTTCAGTACGACATGGATCATAGTTTCAAAAAACAATTGTTACTATCTTAGTAATTCACTGAGAGTAAATTTTTTCAACTCAAACATTGCACATTTAATTAGTCAATTAATGAAGTGAAAAATGCACGATCCGGAAGAGAAAATTCAGTGAGGATGAGAGAGAGATGAGCCACCAAATATCCTTCTCCTCCTCCCAATCCCAGCTCCTGTTCCAAATCTTTGAATTTCTCTTCATTTGACTTTTACTCCTCCCTCAACTTCTCTCCATTTGGTTCTCTATCCTCATACCTATCTTTATATCTCTATTCTCCTGTTGTCTCTCCTCTTGCCTTATAACTTCCTTCTCAGAGGCTACTCTCCTGATCCACTCCTGCTCTGCTAGAAAGCACAGAATAAGCTGGAAGTGGACCCACCCGTTCCGGCCTGAGCACTACAGGTGGTACAGAAGTGCCCTGAGGCAAGGCCTAAATTTTGATTGCTCTCCTTAGATGGAAGAGATAAAATAAAACCAGACCTATATTTCTCTTCCATCCTTGCCACTCAGTACCTCTGACGAGTTTCTGTGTTAGGAAAAGATCAGAATTGAGATAGTAACATATGATGGATTTCTTTTTTTTTCTACACACACACAGACACACACACGCAGCGTGCTAACAAAGTACGGAAATTATATGGCCTCCATTTTTCTGGGAGAGTCTACATTTCAAAAATACTACTCATGCCACATGTCTTAAAATCTTTTTCACAATAAATTTTATTTATTTTATTTTATTTTTTATTTTATTTTTTTCACAATAAATTTTATAAACACAATAAAGACATTCATTAGAAATGTGTTTATGGTTGTTTAACATTCATGATTTGCAAAGTAACTTTTGCTATATTTTAGTGTTGTTTAAAGCATCTGCTTCAGGGAATTAATAGTTTCACTTTGTTGACTGCAAAATGCAGAACTATGGAAACTCTCAATGAATCCGACATCAAGGGACTAATATTGATCCAACATTAATTACAACCCTAATTGCCATAAATCATGTAAAAGTATTAGATCAATGTTAAAATGTACTGAACGTTAAATGTTGGGGTTTGGTAAAAGAAGATCTTCATTCTTATGAAACACATACCAAAATGTGTAGGGGTAAAGGGCCCTAATATATACAGCTTACTCTCAAATGGTTCAGAAAGAACACCCACGCACATACAGCAACAGAGACAGAGAGAGAGAGACGGGACAAAATACTGACAATGAGTGAATCTGGGTGGAGAATAGGTATTTTAAAGCACTATCTTGTTCTTTTAGCGTTTGTTTACATTTGAAATTATCTCCACTTAACAAGTTGTAAGAAAAACCCTGGCTGCCAGTTGAAGGCTAAATCTTGGCTATGAGTAGAGACGCCATTTCTCACCTGGATGTTTGAGAGGAAGCTTCCATTTTTGCCAAACAGCTGTGCAAACTGCTTGAACTCCTTTTCGAATTTCTTTACAGTTTCTGCTAGCTGCTGGATTTTACTTTCTTTCTGCTCTAGGCTCTTATATAAATCAGAAATCTAGTAACAGGAATGTGAATGAGATCATTTAAATGCATGTATACACGTTAAAATAATTTAAATATAGGTCTAGGAAAATATGGTGTTTCCAGAAAAATATATACATACATATACATTTACCAGTGGGTTCCTATATAATATTTACCAGTGGGTTCCTATATAATATTTGCAGGGGTTTCTGAAAACAAAACAAAACAAAAACCAGAGCCACAGATTTCTCATCAGCCTTTTCTATACTTAACCTGCCTTATGATGGTTCATCTAATGATAGTGGACATCACTTGACTAAATTCACTGAACTGGTTCTCTTCATTCATTCAGTACGCACTTAGTAACCACAGAGTACTGATCAGCGCACCACAACAGATGCTATCTGCTATCTGCTTTTTTTTTTCTTAACCTATAAAACTATAAGGGGTCTTATTTGCAATGGTCCTTTTGGTAAGCTATATATATATATGTCATTTTCTTAGAGATGAATACATAAGAAATAAGACAAGGAGGGGCCACATCTGGGAATCACAACAATTTAGCTCTGTGGCAGCCACTGTAATATCTGGTAAAGCAGAGAGAGGTAAGAATGACCCCCACAGAAGAAATTGAATGTTGTCTTCCAATCACTTTCTGTCGATAGGGGCCAGACTTTAAATTTGTTAGACCCTGCCTGTCCTACTTGGCTGAACAGGGCGAAGTTGCCACCAATGGTGGTGGGAAGATTCAAGGAAGTAGAGATTTCAGACCCAAGGCCTGAATGGATTCAACATTACACACCAGTGTTAGCATATATTAGGAGACTTCGCATTTATTCATTAAAGCATACAGGAAATCCACATATTTCAAATAATCCTACAATAGATTCTGTGTGTCCTGAATCTAACTATAATTGGTGCAATTTGTCCATCTCCTTGTGGTTCTCTAGATACATCTAAGGATGGTGCTAACTATTCAGGAAAGCTGGGTGTTTAGAGTTCTATCCATTTAGACTAACGGCAAATAGCTGAAATTTGCTGAATGTGTCATACCCTTCTATTAATTAGCTCTTTTAATCCTCAAAGAACCCTTTGAGTTGGGTATGACTATCAGCCCATTTTACAGATAAGGAGGCAGAGAGTTTAAGTAACCTGCCCAGTGTACAGTTAGCTTAGCAAGTGGCAGGCAAAACATGTTATGCTCTTAGAATCTGTAACGTATTTGAAGGAAATAACCAGAAACCCTAATGTGAGCCTAGATGGCTCTTCTCTTATGATCCATACTTACCAACTTTAAATTCTAATATACAACAAAACAACTCATATCCACTTTTCATTTCATTTCAACACTTTGTTTTAGCCTTCATTACGTCTCACCTGGACTGTGACAACAGCTTCCCTACTGGTCCTACACCATCCCTCGCACTCCCACCAGAACCGAAGCTCTATGGGACCTGGGATGTGGGTCCCACAGGCCACTGTAACCCCAGGAACTGGTCTGATGCCTGGCATCAGCAGGTGTTTGATAAATATTTGTTGGATGACTGTATGAATGAATGATGCTCTTTCTTTGTCTTGTTTGCCCCTAATTCATCCTTCATGCTGTACCTAGAGTAATATGAAGACACAAATCTGGTCTTGTCACCTCCCCTCTTACTTAACCATCCTTAGTGGACTCCTTTTTACAAACCCCACTGGGCCCTACATGATCTTCCCCTGGCTACCTTTTCAGCCTCCTGGCCACTGACATCCCACGTGTGCCCTGCCCAGCAAGACCACACTTCTCTTGTCCCCTGGGACCTGCTCTCTGAGATACTTCCTCCTCTATTGAGAAACCGCTGCTTTTCCAGTGTCCACTCAAGGGTACTTTCTCTCAGAAATATTTCCTCACCAGTACTACCTACCTAGGTCGTCTCTCAAGTTCCAAGACCCTCCTGACCCCACTTGAGTGTTTAACTTACCCTCATTATTCCTAAAGCTTTTTGGGGGTTGTTTGGGTCTTTTTCCTCTACTAACTTTTTGAGGCCACATCTCACTTATTTCTGCATCCCCAAAGCCCAGCACAGTGTCTGGCACCCAAAGGGCATTTGATACGTGTCATATAAATGAATATACAAATGCCTGCAACAACCATGTGATCTCTGGGCCCAGAAACTTCCATTTAGACCCTGAGAGAGCTGACTTTTCCCTACAGGGCAGACCCATCTCCCTGATGGAAAGCAAACCTCCGTGTCTCCTCTCCCCACCCTCCCCCCTCCCCTGCTCCTGTTCCGGCAGTGCCCAGCTCAGGTCATAACTACCATGTTCTCTGCCTTCTAGACTTGTAGCTTGCATCCCGACCTCTGAGTGTCTCCGATGCCCTCTCCATCCCCACAGACACGGCCTTGGCTGAGCTTCACCATCACCTCCAGCACCACCAGCCCCCAGTACCTTGCCTACTTCACCTAATACTCAGCTGCTTAGTATGTTGGCTCCAGCTAACAGCTTAAGTATATTAGCTCACGTAACCCTCACCACAACCTCATTTTATGAATGAGGAAACTGGGAAGAGAGAGGTTAAGTAGCTTGTCCAAACCCATACGGAGAGTGTAGAGCCAGGTCTCGAAACCAGGCATTCTGGCTCTGAAGCCCTCACTCATCAATTGCGAGGCCCTCCTGCCACCTTGTCTAGTTAAGTACAGCATCCTTCTGCCTGGTTCCCCCGTCCTCATGCTCTTCTCTCCCTCTATCCATCTTCCATGCTGCCACCAGCTGTCTTATCTTTTTTTTTAAAGATTGCATTTATTTATTTGAGAAATGGGGGAGGGACAGAAGGAGAAGGAGAAGCAGACTCCCCACTGAGCAGGGAGCCCAACGTGGGGCTCGATCCCATGACTCTGGGATCCTGACCTGAGCCAGTCAGATGCTTAACTGAATGAGCCACCCAGGTGCCTTGCAGCTGTCTTACTTTTTAAAGCCAAACAATTAGTTGGCCACATACTGGTCCTTGCCCACCCCTAGTGTCCAAAAGTTCACCTTATGCCACCTTGCATTTATGAAAGACCTTCACTGGGACCTGTTTCCACTAACCAAAAGAAATCAAAGAGGAGTTTCACTTTTATGAAATGGTAACTGCTCCTTTGCTTTACACCACTTCAGCTTCTGAAAAGTTTCATAGGGTTGCTCTACTTTCCCCTAGTGGGGGGAAACTTGTGTTTTCCTATTTCAAAACCTCCATGAGCTCCCTTTTACTGACAAACAGTAATTCAAACTTTGGCTCTTAAATCCTTTCTGAAACAAGGGAGAATATGAATGAATAAAATAAAATAATTGAATGTATAGCATCTGCAACTCCTTAGCTTACATGGAGGGCCACTGCAATGTGGATCGAGCATAGCAGTCTCCAGTACTCCCCTGTCACACTCAGGAGCCCCACCATCCCCAAGTCCCTGTTCCTTGAACCATCGGCCTTCCTCATACCTCCCTGTCTTGGCACAAGTTTTCCTTTTCTGCAACGTCCTCTTTCCACAACATTTAAGCTGACACATCTTCTCTTCCTTCAATGCAAAGCTCGAATGTGCTCCCTTGGAGAACCTTCCCCAACACCCACTGCCTCTGCGCCCCAGACTGAGCCACAGCATGTTCTATAGCACAGTAACTTCTCTATTTGCATTTTCGTGAGATCTTCAAGGGCAGAAGCTGCGTCTTCCTCCACTCAGAGCCCCTAGCAACGAACCTCATATCTAACATACAGCAGGTGTTTGTGAATGAACAAATGGATGGATGGGTGAGGTGAGTGGTACAGAAAGAACTCGGGAATCATTACCAGGCAGTGTGCCCTCTACCAACGTTACAGTTTAATTGGTCTTCCCAATTTTCTTCAGGGTCTGCCCTTGGAACTCACACATCTCCTTTAATATGGAATCAGATGTCATAAAATAATTGGCAATAATCGCATTCAGCTCCCTCTCTTCCTGACATGCGCTTGAGAAGTCTGATCCTCTGAGATGTTCTAACAAAATAATTAACTTTCATAATAATTACTCAACAGAATCAGCATTTATTGAGGTCCATTATGAATATTCCAGGGATTATGGCAGGCATTTGTACACACAATTTGATTCACTTGATAATCACAACTCAGTGAAATAAATACATATGTATGCATTTATCAGGCTGCAAAGTTTCTCACAGGCAGGAGTTAAGACTTACTACAAAATATGTAAAACCCACAGTGCCTAGAAGAGATAGTCAACTATTGTTTCAGAGTAACATTAGTCTAATTCAAAAACATCGAACACCTACTTGTCACCTGCCAGGTGCCAAATATTAACCAGAAGGTGTGTGGCTAGGCTGCAGAGAGGCAGTGTGGTATTTCGTGGGGAGCACTGGGCTGAGAATCAGGGGACATGTGTTTGAGATTAAATCCTGCCACTTACAAGTTACAAACATCAAAATTTCTTTGAGCTTAGTCAACTTCATCTGTGGAAGGAGAGGGTTGGACCCAAAAATCTCAAAGACACCTTCTGGTTCTAATGTTCTATAATCCTATGAATCTGCCTGGCTGCTTAATAGAAAAACATCTACCTCCACTCAACTTGTACTGAAACAGAGGAGAATATAAAACTACCAACAATTACCAATCCCAGCAATTGTGCTGCCTCCCTTTACATTGGAAACCATGAATATTTACCTGTTCTTCTAATTGTAAGTTCTTCTCTAAAACCAGAAGCATGTGGTCCCGTAACGCTGAATGCTCATGCTCCTGCAGGCTCCCCCGTTTATCCTTCAATATGAAGACGAAAGCAAGTCAGGTTTTTTTGTGAAAGGCTCCAAAAATGAGGGTGGTGGTAAGATGTTCTGCTAACGCAGAACTGTAACAACTCTGCTTACTCGTCTAAAGGTGGGTTGCAGGAAAAATAGCCCTCCCAGTCCACAAGACAATTTTAAACTTACAGTAACAGAGAATCGGGCCACTGTCAAAATTCTCAACACAGATTTCTTTCTGTGTGCTGGGAATCTAGGACTGTGGGGTAAGGGCAGTTATCATCTCTCAGCTATTTCCACATAAAATCTCTCTCCTCGGTGGATTAGCTTCAGATCAATGTCAAGCCTAGGTTAGTTCTCTCTCCTACTGAGCACACATCTCCATGCTGCCTTCTATCGAAGGCCAAAGGTATACAACCTGATGGTAATTCCAGCCAATGCATATTTGTTGCCCTCAAAATCAAAGAATATGTTTGCAAGAATAAAGGGTAACTACCTTTTCTAGTAATTAAAATATTGTGCATTGAAAAAGTAAATACTATCCATTTTGCAGCCAAGATGATCACTGGTTTGATACTGAAATTCTATGTACTCTTCACTGACTTTTTAAAAAGGCTTCTCACAATATAAAATATTTTTTCAAATATGTTTTTAAAATAAGAGAAATATATGCTTCCCCTTTTCTCCATCACCACCCCTAATTCCCTAGTCTCACCAGAATCAATGAAGATATATATATATATACACATTTTTAATCACTGAGATAATAACCATATTCAATTTTGAAAAATATTCTTATTATTTTTATCAGATGTATGATATTCCAAAATATAAATATATACAATTATATAGTCAGCACTTTAGTGATGTGCTTACAGGCTTTTAGTTTTTTGTTTTCTTTCGCTATATAAACACCTTTGAGTTTATTTGTATATGTGTAAAATAATAAACATCTTTGAGTGTACTTGTATATGTATATAATCATTGAATACTTATGAAAGAATTTTTTAAAAATAAAGACATTTTTATTTAATTTAATTTTTTTCAGTAAGCGATATGCCAAACATGGAGCTTGAGCTCCATAACCCTGACTGGGCCAGCCAAGCACCCCTCACTTTTCATAGATATAACCAAACTGCCTGCAAAAAAAAAAAAAAAAAAATGGATATTATAAATTGCTTTAATCTAGTCAAATTGATGGTGAAAGTTACATTTCTTGTTATAATTTACGCTTATTTAGGAGTTAGATGCAGTGTCTTTTTTTTACATCTATTAGCCAACTGAATTTTTTCTGGACTACTCATATATTCCTTTGCCTATTTTTCTCTTGAGTTGGATAAGCTATTTACATTCTTTGTATATTAAGGAAAATACCCTTTTTATCTTGTCATATGTTGGAGACAATTACCTCCAGTTTGTGGTTTGCCATTTGACTTTATTTGTGGTATTTTTAGAAATCATATAAAAGTTTCAAATATTTGTGGTTAAACATCAAAATCACAGCTCTGGTTTTGTGTTAATTATCTAAGAAAGACCTTTCTTTCAAGAATAAAAAAAAAAACACTCTTTCTTCTAGCATTTTTATGATTAAAAAAAAAAACTTACTTGAAGTAATTTTAGATGTACATAAAGTGTGAAATAACACAGTGCATGATACATCTTAATGCCTAAAACTTTGATCCATCTGGAATCTGTTAAAATGAGGTAGGAATCAAACTTTCTTTCCTTTTCTTTTAAATTTATTTTATACAATTTATTGAATAATATTTTTAAAGGTAAAATACACTTTAAAACATGATTTCAAATCAATTCTGTTTCAAAATACTTGGTGATAGACCAGGGTATCATAAAACCAAGATTTATAATCATCAGAAGAATAACTCTGGAAAGTCTCAAAATCTGATAGAGGCAGTGGAATTTGAATTAGAAAAACCACCATGATGGTTAATTGTATGTGTCAGCTTGGCTGGGCTACGGCACCCAGTTGTTTAGTCAAAACAAATCTGGATGTTGCTGTGAAGGTATTTTGTAGATGTGATTAACATTTACAATGAGTTGACTGACGAAAGCAGGTTACTCCATACATAATGCCATAGAGCCTCATTCAACCAGCTAAAGGCCTCAAGAGCAAAGGTTTCCTAAAGAAGAAGCACTTTTCCCTTTTCCCCAGGATTATAACCTAGGAGCTCCAGCCTGCTGGCCTGCCCTGCAAAGAATCCGATTCACCAGCCCCCTGAATCACGAAAGCTAATTTCTTAAAATAAATTTCTGTCTATCTACATGTAGGTATAGATCTCCTATTGATTCTGCGTCTCTGGAGAGCCCTGACTGATAACATTGCCAGTCTTAAAGTTCCCCAAAGTGAATGTTCTTCTGCATCGTGAAGAATGGACTCAATGTAGTAAAATAAACCTGCCGAGTGAATTATACAGTCGAACGTGGAGGTAGAAACAAAAGGCATTCCCTACCTTGACAGTACAGCCATAGTGCTTAAAAGGACAGTCTTGTTCAGCCTCGGGACACACTGTGAGATGTTCATCCACCTACGAAACAAAAAAGACAAAAATTCATCACCAATTCTCTCCAGTTGCCTGATAGACCTGCAGCATGCAGGGAACCCAGGGTGGCTCGGAGACAAAGGGTGGGAGCAGACAGGGAAAAGCCATGCTGAGGCCTGGTGGAGGAAGAGCTACGTAAAAACGGAGAATTCTCAGGGAAGAGGGGAGGGGACGCAGAGACTGTGGTTATCGTGGGTGTTATTCAAACCTTGGGCCTCAGCCTGTGGGAGTTTATCAAACACACACCACTGTGGTTACTGAAACTTTATCTTACATAAAATCTACTAAGAGAATCATTTACAGTTACCTCAGTTCTTGGAATAATCTGCGAACACTTGTTAGGACAAGGTACCGGGTACTCAGGACACAAGTTTTCCTCATGATTCTGAGACAGAGAAAGTATGATGAAACAGAGTCAAACCCTGCCTCCAAAGGCTCCCTTCTATGGCCTCAGAGGGTTCACGTCTACGTCTCTGGGCATCTATGTTATGTGGCTTGCCCTCTACAGGAAGGGACAGCCTAGTTCCAAGGACAAAAGATGGCTGCTTTCTTCACATCGATTCAATTCAATTTTCCAATCATTCCAAAAGAAGGTCAGAGGGCCCAGGACTCACAGAGGGCCGACTCTGGGAGTTCTCAGTATGGCTCCTTCGGTACACGCAAAAGGTACCCCGTAGTCTCTTTTTCTGCCTACGTCCTCCCACTCCAGTTAGATCATAGCACCCCGAGGACACAGGATCGTCACCCCCTTGTGACCCAGCACCTAGCATGGCTCCTTGCACACTCACACTCAGTGGGCCCTCAAACAATGCTTTCGCCAATGGTAAACGAGTAGAGCCCTACCAACGAGAAGATTAGCTTTTGACAGAACTCTCAGATAATTCTTTAGACCTATTTCTGGGCAAAATAAAATCAGTCATGGCCTGATCCCCGTGACCACTTGGGTAGAATTTAGCCCCATTAAGATGATTCGCCTCTCATTCTCTCAATCTCTCTCTCTCTTTTTTTTTTTACCTGTAGATGGATTACCACCACATCTTTTTTGCAATAAAGGCATCTTTCCTCCCGGAACTGGCAAGATGTGCTCACATGTTCTTTCAAATCTTTCCGCAGGACTGGCTCCTGACAGTCCTCGTTAGAACACTGCACAGCTTGAAAGGGGCAGTGCTGGAGGTGGTCCTGCAACGGAAGAAAACAGGCCAGTGGGCCCCACTGACCAGGGCGGGAGGGGGAGCCAGCGGGAAGCCTGGAAGGTGGGGGGGCCCTGGGGGTAGCTGGGGGGACCGGGCTGCACAGACAGACCGTGATGGCCAGCCTGCGTGACCAGAGTTAGGAGGACAGGAAGACGGCTGAAGGAGGAAGCATGCTGCGTCTCTTTCAGATCATCCAGGACCCTGCTCCCATTCTCACATTAGTTCCTCAATATTGCCCTTAGGCTGGCTGAGGGATCTGCCAGTTCTCCAAGGGCATTTGGGATTTCTTTTTTGCATCCCCGGTGCCAAGTCGTGATCTCTGCATGACAGGCAGCAAAAGCCAGGGCAGAGGGGGCTGAGGGAAGAGCAGGGCATGTCCCAAGTACAGGAAGGAAGGGAAAGGGTTAAACAGAGAAAGGGGACAGAATGGGAACTGTTCCAGAAGTAGCCGAGGAAAGCAGACAGAAAGAAATACAGGATCCCAGGCACCAGGGAAGCTGGGAATGGTCAGACCTGTAGTCAGAACATGTTCTTCACCAGAATATGAGACAATGATGACATGGACAGTGCTCATTCTGGTATTGTTCAGGTATAGATTTTTATTGTTTAAAAAAGATTTGAGAGAAAGAGTGCAGAATGAGAGAGAGAGGACGTGCACGTACACACACACATACACACATGAGTAGGGGAAGCAGCAGAAGAGGGAGAAGCAGACTCCCCACTGTGCAGGGAGCCCCACGTAGGGCTTGTTCCCCAGGACCCCAAGATCACGACCTGAGCCGAAGGTGGACACTTAACTGGCTGAGCCACTCAGGCGCCCCCATGTATAGATACTTAAAAGCAGGAGATATATCTTTTTGTTTTTTGTTTTTTTTTTACTGATTTTATTTATTTATTTATTTTTAATAATAAATTTATTTTTTATTGGTGTTCAATTTGCCAACATACAGAATAACACCCAGTGCTCATCCCGTCAAGTGCCCCCTCAGTGCCTGCCACCTAGTCACCCCCCCCCCCCCGCCCTCCTCCCCTTCCACCACCCCTAGTTCGTTTCCCAGAGTTAGGAGTCTTTATGTTCTGTCTCCCTTTCTGATATTTCCTACCCATTTCTTCTCCCTTCCCTTCTATTCCCTTTCACTATTATTTATATTCCCCAAATGAATGAGAACATATAATGTTTGTCCTTCTCCGACTGACTCATTTCACGCAGCAGCAGGAGATAGATCTTAATAAAACCTCTGGATCACTGCAAGTTTTTGTGATGCTAACAAGTCATCAAAACCCTAGTGAGTCTGTCCCCTGCGAGATCCCCTAAAACACAGCTGGTCTGTTGTTTTTGTAAATAAGGTTTTTCTGGAGAACAGCCACATCCACTTGTTTACACACTGCTGGGGGGAGGGGAGGGATGAGCTGCTTTCCCTCTGAAAGGGAAGAGCTGGGTTGAGTGGCTGATACAGAGACTGTATGGCCTGCAAAACCTAAACATTTTACTAACTGGCTTTTGGCAGAAACAGTTTGCTGATCCCGTCCTGAAGGAGAGAAGACACAACCAGTTTTGCTGTAGGAGATAAATAAACATTATTGCTACTCTCCTTTGCTTCTAATAATAAGAAACAAAGAGTGACCACTGAAATCCTCATTTTCTCCAAAATTTGCTGCTCCTGCTACCCCTCCACTGTCACTGAAACAGTCACCACTCATCACAATTCCGATATCTTGGAGAACCTACACCTCACCTGCAAGCCAGGGTGCAGGTAGGGGACAGGAGCGAGGGAAACACAGAAGAAACAGGTGAAAAGAAACCAGCCACTGTTCTCTAGAAGCTAATGATCTGGTCACAAAAGCTGACGGCTGGATGGTCAATTGGAGCCTCATTTCTTGCTCAGCCTTCATGACCACAAAGCTGGAAAAGATGCCCCCGCTCTAGGGCCCGACTATCGAAACACGAGAAAGTTCAGTGAACCTCCAGAAAAATCCTGGGGTTAATGAGGAAACCATATACATGTTTAGAAGCTTGGTGTCTGGGAGGTTTGGAGGCAAGGTGGAGAAAAGGCTGAATCACCTGAAATGTGCTCCAAAATGTGTGGGTGGAAGAGGAATATTTCAGCAGCCTCCAAGCCATTCTCTGGAAGCCAGAGATGCCTGCTTCTTATTCCTACACAGTGTGATCAAACCTGATATGGGCCTGCTGTGGCAAAGCCCCGTTGCTCCATTTCCAGTTTGGCACCGACCAAGCTTCCTGCTTCCCCAGCAGGATGGAAGAACCAGGTAGGGCAGTTTCATGTGAAAGTAACTCCCCTTCACTCCCCCTACACATCGTGTGTTTGCAGCTCGTACCAATGCTTCGCCTTTAAACCACATCCTAGCTCTGTGTTGGTCTGCAATTATATGCCTCAGATCATAAAGCTAAGAGGCCAGGACCCATAGCTGCTGGGAAACACCCACCCACCACCCGCCAATACTTTCGGGCAGGGACCCTTGCAATCGTGTCTTTCTGCAGCCTGCCCTGGCTCCCACCCTAGGGACCCCAAATCCTTCACAGTTCCCCACAAATGACATGTCCTTTTGCCCCGCATGTCCCACATCTTCTCTTTTGGATCACTGACCCCTAACCCACAATTTAGGTCTAATACATATAGTATGGCCTTCATGCGTTCCATACAAAATGGACCTATTCACACGCACCTTAGCCCTTGGTGTGCTGTACTGTAGCCAAATATATTGCTAGACAGGAGTTCTCTGAGGGCAACCCAATGAACCCCCCATCACGCCTAGCCCTGTAATTGTCCCACAAAGGTGTTCAATACACGTCACTGGAAAAATGGCAAAGGGAAATATTGGTTATGAGTAATACCGACCTGGTATCGTCCCAGAATAATCTTGGCATTACATCCAGGAGCATTTTTGCAATACACGTATAAATTGAGGACTTCCCTTTTGCAGCAATTGTCCTTAAACACCTAAAAGAGAAACAAAATAGGTCTCCTACACGCCACAGCCTCGGAGCAATGTGAATAAACTATTACCGATTTCGTCTTCAAATATAATCTCAAAAGTCAGGTGGAAACTTCCGACAGTGGTTGGAATGGAAACATCAGATTCAGCACCATAAAAGAAAAGGCCTTCTCAGATACATATTTCCGACAGGCCACTAAACACACAAGTCAGGAAATTCAGTGCTCAGTGCTGTAGGCTGCAGGAGAATCTCGTGGTGCACTTGACCTCATAGGCTCAAAGGTCAGAAGGGAGGCTGTGGATGAAGGTGACGCTTTCAGCTTCCTGTCATAGTGTAAAGTTTGTATTAGTCATCAGGTAGTGTCACTGAAGCTGTGCTGACCTGCTATTTCAGCACACACCAGGGGTTGGCAAACTTTCTCCATAAAGGGTCACACAGTATTTTCAGCTTTGCAGGCTACTGTGCAACCTTTTCTTTTGCAACTTACTCAGCTCTGCTGTACACCATACTTAAACCAATGTACATGGCTATGTTCCAATAAAATGTTATTTACAGACACTGAAAGGTAAATTTCACATAATTTTCGCTTGTCACAAAACATTATTTACTTCTTGATTTTTAAAATAAGGGTCTTTTTTTTGTTTTGAAATGGTTTAAAGACTCACAAGAAGTTGCAAAAATAGTACAGAGTTCCTATGTACCCTTCTTTGTATTTTTTTCCAATGATTTGTAAGAAAACCATTCTTAGCTCACAGGCCATACAAAAACAGGTGGCGGGCTGGATTTGTCCCAACAAACCTCACGTTGTAGTACGCCAACCCCTGATCTAGTGGGTGAGGCACATACAAACACAGCACTGTTCTCTGAGAGGTGTTTGCAAAACACAACACAAGAGCATAGAGAAGGAGCATGTACATCAGACCAGGTGCTCAGGGAGCTTCCTGGAGGAGGTGACGCTTGAACATCCTGTAATAGAATTGTAAAGGAAGAAAACTGAGCTTAAAAGGAAGTTTTAAGGGAGGGGTGCTCGAGTGGCTCAGTCAGCTGTGTCTGGCTTTTGATTTTGGCTCAGGTCTTGATCTCAGGCTCATGAAATCAAGCCTCATGTTGGGCTATGCTGAGCGTGGAGCCTGCTTAAGATTCTCTCTCTGCCTCTGTCCCTCCCCCATCGCTAAAAAGAGAAGAAAAAAAAAACCCACAAAAGTTTTAAGGGAGAAAATCTTCAGGTTAGGTAACAGTTTCTTAGATGCAACATTAAAAGAACAAGGAACCTAAACAAACAGACAAGTAAGACCTCATCAAAACGGAAAGCTTTCATGCTTCAAAGGACACCACCAAGAGAGAGAAAAGACAACCCACAGGGGGTGCCTGGGTGACTCAGTTGGTTAAGTGTCAGCCTTCAGCTCAGGTCATGATCCTGGGGTCCTGGGATCAAGCCCCGGCTCAGGCTCTCGGCTCAGTGGGGACCTGCTTCTCCCTCTCCCTCTGCATCTCCCTGCTCCTTCTCTCTCTCTTGCTGATACACTCTCTCAAATAAATGAAACCTTAAAAAAAAAAAAAAAAGACAACCCACAGAATGGGAAGAAAATATTTGTAAATCATATCTGGTAAGAGCCTTGTATCTAGACTATATAAAGAACTCTTAAAACTCAAGAATAAGAAACCAATAATACACTTAAAAATGGGCAAAGAAACTGAATAGGCATGTCTACCAGAAGACATACAAATGCACAAACACATGAAAAGATGCTCCATATCATTAATCATTAGAGAAACGCAAATCGAAACAGGTGCCCACTGGAAAGAGTATAATAAAAAAGATGGACAGTAACAGCTTTTGACAAGGATCTAAAGACATTAGAACTCTCATACCCTGCTGGTTGGAATGTAAAAGGGTGCAGCTGCTTTGGAAAACAGTCTGACAGTTCCTCAGAATGTTACACCTAGAGTTCCCATTATGACCCTAAATAGAATTATGTGACCCAGTAATCCCACTCCTAGGTGTATACCCAAGAAATACGTACACTATACAAATAAAATTTATGGCATATGAGTTATATATCAATAAAGCTATTGTTAGACATAATAATAATAGAAGGAAGTTTTAGGAATTGACTAGAGGAGAAAGTGAATTCCAAGAAACAGGGTGTTTCAATTCTCCAAGCAATTCAGCATACCTGGAGCCAGTGTAGTAAGGGGGTAAGAAGAGAGCAGAGTAGAAATTTAGGGGGTGGGGGTCAATAAAGACCCAAACAAGACTCTGAAACAGTGGTAGGTGTGGGATTTGACCTGACCCCACAGCAGAGGAGTGTGGACTCTAAGAAAGGCCCCCTCTCCCACTCTACTGCTCCAACCTCTATGTCCAATTCGATTCAGGCACTGGCTTCTCCATCACCCAGACAGCTCCTAAACAAAGGGGTGATTTTCTTTTTTCTTTTTTTTTTTTTAAAGATTTTATTTATTTATTCATGAGGGATACAGAGAGAGGCAGAGACATAGGCAGAGGGAAAGAAAGGTAGGCTCCTCACAGGGAGCCTGATGCAGGACTCGATCCCAGGACCCCAGGATCACACCCTGAGCCGAAGGCCGATGCTCAACCACGGAGCCACCCAGGTGCCCCAAGTGGTGACTTTCTTACCTCCTGAGATTTGATAACCTCCTTATCTACAGGGCAGAGTGGGACTGCATTTAATTCTCTGGAGAGAAAAATAAAAATAGAGCCAAATTAAGAGTTGACCTTAACAGCTCTTCAAGAGCAGCCCCAGGGCCCCAGCCATGCTTGACCCTTTGGAGTCACCTTCCCCACACGCACACCTCAACAGTCCAGACTCTGTCTTCCCTCCTTCTGCTCCCTCCCCCAAGAAGAGCTGTCACCTCCCCCCGGCTGCTGAAATACTCCCACTCATTCCCCAGGACGCAGGTCCAACAGTAAGTCCCCCAGACAGAGTCCATGTCCTCCGGCCGCCTTCTGCTAATTGCACTGTACCAGAACCCGTCTCCTCCACTAGACTGGAGTGTTCTGGAGGGCAGAGGCTGGGTCCTGTTCCACCCTGGACCTCTGGCTCTTCCTCTCTGTGCACCAGAGCTCAGTGTTAGCCAGGTGCCTGGAACACACACAGGCGCTGACAAACCCACGAATGAATGAGAACGTGCCGTCATAACCCCCCTTCCAAGCTTGGTGGGAAACGGCTTCTTGCTGTGCTACATCAGCCCCCCAGAGCCCGCTTCCACGACTCTCCTGGGCTCCTCCTTCCGAACGGCATGACCCAGGCGCAGCCCCGGCAGCACACAGCACCCATCGCGGGTGAGGTCCCTCTCCCGACATGATGCCACCTGTGCCTCAGGGCAAGGCAAAGTCAGAGCGACCACCACAAGGCCCCCTGTGACTGCAGGCCCTTCCCAACACAAACTTGGCACCCACGTGGGGTCTACATTTTAAGCAAAGGTGTGACCCTCAGGAGCAACAAGCAACCAGCATTCCTGGCTCAGCACACTGCACACCTGGAGCCCACAGAACGCTGCACGTTCAGGACACTCTGATCGTTTGTATTTATTATTTTTTTAAAGTTACTTTTTTTAAAAAGATTTTATTTATTCATGAGACACAGAGAGAGGCAGAGACACAAGCAGAGGGAGAAGCAGGGAGCCCGACGTGGGCCTCGATCCCAGGTCTCCAGGATCACGCCCTGGGCCAAATGCAGCGCTAACCTGCTGGGCCACCCGGGCTGCCCCTCCGATCGTTTTTTAAAAAGGAGGTGAAAGGCAACTGTGGGCAAGCAGTGGCGAGACATAAAAACTGAAGGTGATTTCTGGGGCTCCGGGAGAAGGGCTCTGGGGGAGCCCCTGCGCGCCTCTGTGGTTCCGTGGCCAGCCACAGCAATTCCAACAGCTGCCCGGACACCCAGGTCCCGGGGACGCCCCCCCCCCCCGCCCCTCACCTCAAGGACAGGATGCAGTGCTGGCAGAAGCGGTGCCCACACCCCGTCTGGTGGGGGTTGTGAAGCACCGAGTGGCACAAGGCACATTTGTAGCGCTCTTCCAGTGGCTCCACGAACCGGTACTCCGTGTGGGGCTCAAAGTCCAAGGAGATGGAGTTGCTGGAGTTCTGGCGGATGAAACCACAGGGGACACCTCCTTGGTCCTCGGAATAAGCCATTCTGGGGAGGGGGGTAGGAAAGGAAAATTCAGTGTGCAGATACCCAAACCACCACAGCCATCAGGGGCTCCACAGGGGACACCTCCTTGGTCCTCGGAATAAGCCATTCTGGGGAGGGGGAGGAAAGGAAAATTCAGTGTGCAGATACCCAAACCACCACAGCCATCAGGGGCTCTAAGGATCTGCATCCCGATTAGGGAGCATCACCCACCTGGTCATTCTGCTAGGACGTTGTAACGACCTCCGGCCACTGGAGGGCGCCCGCCCAGGGGAGTTAGTTTTGGGTGCTCGGCCAGAGGCCAGAGAAGGCTTCTAGCAAGAATTTATGAGGCTTCGGACCTTTGTCCATCAGCCTTTTACAGGATGCTAGGTAATCCTGGGAGTTTGGCCACATGCTTGGAGCAAACACAGCCACGTGTTAAGTGCATTTTAAGCAGACCCTGGTGAGGAAGTTTCCTTCCACTCAGTTGCAAGAACCGAAACAAACACTTGTTAACGTTTTCCAGAAGCAAGCACCTTGCATATCATTTCTTGCAATATAGGTACATACTTCACCGCCACCGAGCCGCATCGTTTCTCACCCAACCTAAATAAGTGCATTAAACTGTGTTCCCCTCCGATCCATTCTCCTTATTCTAGCCGGGGTAACATTTTTCAAAACACAAGTGTGATTGAAGGTTACCTCCTCGCATCATGCAGTGGCTTCCCAGGCTCTTAGGGGAGAGTCCACAGTGCTAAGAGCTCCAAGGCTGCATCCTCTCCACCCAGCAGCATCCTGGACCTCTCCTCCCCTTGCTTTCTGCACTCGAGCAATACAGGCTTTTTATGCGTCTAATACATCAAGCTGTCTCCTGCCACAGGGCCTTTGCATAAGCTATTGCCTCTACCGAGAATGCTTCCCCTCTCCCAGGCTTTTTCACTTCACATTCGTGCTTCAAATTTCAAGTGTCATATCCTCAGGTAAGTCTTTATTCTCCACTCCACTTCCTCTTCCCCCGCTGAACAGCAGAACACCCACTCATGTCTATGAAGCACGTATGGCGTCCGGGGAGTGGCTGAGGGATAATGGGCCACCCAAGGAAGTGGGGGGTAGGGGAGTGACGTTTCACTCTATCATCCTTTCGAATTTTTGAACATGAATATATTACCTAACTCAAAAATAAACAAGTGTACAAAACCAAACACTAAACATCCACTGTTGTATCTATCATAGAACCAGGTTCTGAAATTCAGAGCGACATTTAATTTTAAATTAGACATGCATTTGTGTGAGTAGCTGATTTATATCAGTGCTCTTCAAAAACACACAGATCACATCCGGTCTTACTCATCGGTACAGCTCCAGCCCTGAGCACTGAGCCAGATGTGGAGAACAAATCAACTACTTGTTGAATTAATATTGTTGAATGGACTCTGACAAACCTTCAACAGGACGGCCCTAACTAGTGTTGCCTTCTAACACAGTGATCCTTCAACTTTATAAGGAAGGACTTCCCCCGGGGCACCTGGGTGGCTCAGTGGTTGAGCGTCTGTCTTCAGCTCAGGTTGGGATCCTGGGGTCCTTGGATCGAGTCCTGCATCAGGCTCCCTGTGGGGCACCTGCTTTTCTCTCTGCCGATGTCTCTGCTTCTCTCTATGTGTCTCTCATAAATAAATAAAATCTTTAAAAAAAAAAAAAAAGGAAGGTGTTTCTCCATCTTTGAAGTCTGATGACAAGTCTAGACTTTCTTGCACAGACACCTGATCGCTGGACCCTTATGGATCTGCTGAACCCAGCCCTGCCTCCCCAGGAGGGATGCTCTGACTTTTGGCACAGTGCCAGCAGTGGTGCTTTGAGGGTGTCTGGCAAGGCTGGGAGGCAATCAAGGGTGGCACCTGGGGGTGACATCTTTCCACGTGGCGAGGGAACAGGAAGGCTTGGCCTTCAGGCTTGCTTGCTCTGGCTTGCTCTTGGGATCCCTCAAGACTGTCCTGCAGCTGATGAGGTCAACTGGGCCAGAGAGCAGCTGCGTGGCCTGACAGTGAAGGCCAGAGAGGGGCGCCATCCGGCAGCCAGCCCTGCTCAAGTCAGCTGCTGGCCTCACCCAGAGCTGGAGCCAGCTCAGTCTGGGGTGTGCCCTGTGAGAATGGAGCAGAGAAAGCAACTGGCCTTTCTCAGTAGATAAGGCTGTTCTCTCAACAGAGAGAACTCTGGAGGAGCCCTGCAGGACAGGGCTTTTTGTTTTTGTTTTAATCCTGGGGTTTGAGACCAAAGCCCCACCTCTTCCTTTCTGCATATGCTTCCTGCAGAGCTTCAAGGGTGGTAGGTGAACTATAGGAGATGTGACTGTTCCCCTTTTTACTAGGTTTACTCTTGAGATTTAACAAGTCTTAATTATAATGATGAAACTATTAAACTCCCAGAAGACAACATGGGAGAAAATCTAGATGATCTGGGGTATGGCAATAACTTATTAGAGATAACAACCAAAGGCACAAACCATAAAATAAAGAATTCATAAACTGGACTTCATTAAAATTAAAAATTTCAGCTATGCAAAAGACATGGTCAAGAGAAGGAGAAAATAAGCCACAGAGTGGGGGAAAATATTTTCAAAAGGCACATCTGATAAAGGACTGTTATTCAAAATACACCTCACCAGAGGAGACAGGCAGAGGGCACACAAGCATATGAAAAGGTCCTCCACATCATATGTTGTCAGCAAAATACAAATAAGAACGAGATACCACTATTCACCTACTAGAATGGCCCAGATCCCCAACCCTGACGATCCCAGATATTGGTAAGGATGTGAAGGGGCAGGAGTCCTCACTCACCGTGGGGGTGGGGGAAGGGGAGTGGGAATACAACACGTGGGAAGCCAGCCTGGCAGTTTCTTATTAGACATTTCTTACCATCTGGCAATCCTTCCTCGGTATTTACCCACGGGAGACCTATGTCCACATAAAACCCCGCACACAGATGTTTATAGGAGCTTTATTCATAACTGCCCAAACTTAGGAGCCACTGAGATGTCCAACAGTGGGTGAATGGATAAACTGTGGGTACATCCAGACAGTAGGGTATCCTTCAGCACTAATAAGAAATGAGCTATGGAGCCACGAAAAGGCGTGGAGGGATCTGAAATGCATATTAGTTGTGAAAGAAGCCAATCTGAAGAGCCTGCATACTGTACGGTTCCAACTAGAAGATATTCTGGAAAAGACAAAATTATGGAGGCAGTCAAAAGATTAGTGGTTGCCAGGAGTCAGGATGGAGGTGGGGAGAGATGAATAGGCGGCACACAGAGGACTTTTAGGGCAGTGAAAATACTTGGTATGATACTCTAATGGTAGGTACATGTCATTACACATTTGTCCTAAAACAACACTTTCTCTGTCTAAAGACAGATCCTCCAAAACAAACTCAATTATTATCAACCACCTCTCCAGGAGTCTCATCACCAGAAAAGAGTGACTAATCACAGAAGAAACTAGAAGGTGATACCCAGACAAACTTGGTTACAAACTATCACATCTCCCACCTAATCTACTAAGGGCCCATTTATCTCTCCTAAAAATAATTCACTCTTCCCTAAGAGGCCTACTTCCCTCTCCCCTTCTCCCCTTTGCCTCTTAGCATGGTGTTCAAGCCTGAATCCCAAGCCACCTCAGAGAGCTACTCATTTTTCCCTGGGTATCTCCCATGCATACACGAGTTATATATGTTAATAACTTTCTGTTTGTTTTTCCTCTTGCTAATCTGTCATTTATCACAGGGGTCTCGGCGAAGAACTCAGAAGAGTAGAGGGGAAGTTCTTTGTCCTCCCCTACGCAATGTAGGTTCATCAGCTGGGACAAACATACCTCTCTGGGGGTGGGGGATGTTGATCGTGGCAGAGGCCATGCATGTGTGAGGGTCTGTGGGAAATCTCTGTACCTTCTGCTCAATTTTGCTGTGAGTCTAAAACCACTCTAAAAAATAAAAAAAAATTGAGGACACGATTTTTGCTTATGTGGGTTATAGCATCAGTATTTACCAATTTGAGATTAACACTGAGGAGTTTAGGGGCGCCTGGGTGGCGCAGTTGGTTAAACATTCTACTTCGGTTTTGGCTCAGGTCATGATCTCAGGGTTGTGGGATCGCAGCGGGCTTTGTGCTCAGCGTGGAGTCTGCTTGGGATTCTCTCCCTCTGCTCCTTTTGCTCACGCACATGCTCTCTCTCTCTCTTCCTCTCTCTCAAATAAATAAATCCCTTAAAAATCTAAGGGCTTTAATAAATATATTTATTTATTAATTCATTTTAAGATAATAAGGAGCCAGGGATCCCTGGGTGGCTCAGCGGTTTAGCGCCTGCCTTTGGCCCAGGGCGTGATCCTGGAGTCCCGGGATTGAGTCCCACGTCGGGCTCCCGACATGGAGCCTGCTTCTCCCTCTGCCTGTGTCTCTGCCTCTCTCTCTCTATCATGAATAAATAAATAAATAAATAAATAAATAAATAAATAAATAAATAAATCTTTAAAAAAAATAATGAGCCAACTATATGTTAACATAAATAGCATTTTTATTTAAAAAATAGCCATTTTCCAAAATGAAAAAAATGAGTGAGAAGAGTAGCATTGTTTTTACATTTTTCGCACACCTTCTTGGGCTTAATAGAAGACAGGCAGGTTCTTGAGGCTGATACTCCCACACACAGAATTTGTTACAGTATCACACATCACTTAACTTTCGGGAAGCACCACTGTCTGCTCAGGAAAGGAGAGCAAAAAAGGCAAAGGAGATCTTAGGAGTATTATGAAAATAGTTTGCCCATGCAGGTCCCCTGAAAGGGCTTCAGGGAGGTAAATTTGTACAATTTGCCAACTTCTGTGCCTGAACATACCTGAACTAAGTAAGAGCCTATTAGCTGCCTTCCTGGTAAGAGCTGCTCCAGCCCCCCGGCCCTCCAGCAGCACACTCTGGGAACCCCTGGGGGGGGCTGTCCAGGATGCTTGTGACCCCCATGGCCTCCTTACATCGCTGAATGGCCTGCAGAGGCCTGAGGACCTGATGCCTCCTGACCCCCAACCTTTGTGTCTAGCCCAGCTGTGGGCAGCATGCACAAGTCATCTACTGACCTTGTTCACTCTCTTATCTGTTGTCTTGCCCAGTATTTGTGTTTATGAAATTGAGTTTTTATCTCATTAGATTTTTTTTAAACAAAATAAGCACTTATGTTCTGCAACACAATATGTACTTTAGATGTTTCAGGACAGTGTTCTTGTGTATAAACTGAACTGTGATCTCTCTCTCCCAGGGCAGGATCTGTGTCTTTCCTCTGAAGCTTCTTTGGGCCCATGATAAGCACCCCCAAATGGAATCAACTCAATCTGTTCACGGACATGAGAGAGTCCCAGTAATACGACCATAAAGGCTGCTGTTTCTTGGTCGAACAAACATATTTCTCTAATTAATTGAACATTTCCAGCTAGTACTCTGACATTCCCAGGCAGCTATTTAGTGGAAATAAATGAGTTCCATTTTATTGAAATTTTTCCCCTTTGGGTATAATAGCTTATGTAACAGGAAGAGCAAAAAGAGTTCAGTTCTTGCAAATAAGAAAAGAAAGTCATCAAAATTACTACGAGAGCTTGTATTTCTCCCTACTGCAGTGAACAGTGCCTTATTCCTGCCATTGATGGAACTCACAGTGAGGTCCTCTTGCAGAAAAGTTATGGACTTGAACCTAAAAAGATAAAAAAAATCACATACAATATGCTCTTCAAGCACTCTTACTGAGTTTCTTATCAACATCATTTTTTAGCTTTTAAATTGCTGCCTCTTTTCCTTGAGAATTTTCTAGGAATTCCAAAGGAAAGCTGTGGATGTCAGGATTTAAGTTCTTTCCTGACAAATTCCTTTGGATTCATTTTTGGGGAATACATAATGAACTGTCTAACATTCTGAAGCGACAAGAGTTTAGGTTTTAGTTACAGTAAAAAGGACACCTATCTAGCAGAATTCAGTTTCAGGTTTAAAAAAGAAAGGTAGGAAAAAAGAAAAAGAAAGAAAGAAAGGTAGATTGTCCGTATGTCCATACTACTTCCATAGGATCCCAAATACCTTGTTTAGATTAATGAAGATCTGGAGAACTTGGGAATGTTTTTATAAATGATTTTAAACTTTGGGTGTTTGGGGGAAAGATTTATTTATTTATTTTGAGAAAGAGAGAGACAGAGCAAGCAGGATGGGGGGGACAGAGGGAGTGAGAATCTCAAGGAGACTCCTTTGTCAAGTGTGGAGCCTGATCCTACAACCCTGATATCATGACCCAAGCCAAAAACCAAGAGTAGGAGGTTCAGCTGACTGAGCCACCTAGGCACCCCAATCACTTTATACTTTGTAAGACATAAGCCCAGGAACTATATGCTTCCAGAGTTTTCAAGATCTGATTCTTGGGAGTTACGAGTTACTGTGGATGAAACTCCTGAGTGAAAATGGCATGGTGGTGGTGGGGCGGGGGCTGGGTGGCTCAGTCGGTTAAGCATCTGCCTTGGGCTCCGATCCTGATCTCAGGGTCCTGGGATGGAGCCCCATGTCAGGCTCCCTGCTGAGCAGGGAGTCTGCTTCTCCTTCTCCCTCTACCCCTCCCTTCCCCTCCCCTCTTCTCGTGTGCTCTTTCTCTCCCTCAAGGAAAGAAAGAAAGAAAGAAAGAAAGAAAGAAAGAAAGAAAGAAAGAAAGAAAGAAAGAAAAAATGGCACAGGGCCAGAGACCTGAGCTCCATCCATCCCTGCTCTGCAGCTCACCAGCTATGCAACCCTAAACAAGACACCCCCACACTTCCCTCATTTGTCTATCCCCGCACGGACTCAGCATGCACATGTCCTGGACTGGGTCCCAAGACTGCAGAGATCTATGATACTACATCTGCCACAGAGAGCCTCCAAGTCACGCAGAGGCAATCAGATCCAAGAATGAGGTGTTATAATGCCCTGGTTGCAAGCAGTACAAAAGAACTAAGCCCAGGGGAGGGGTAGCTAATGCTTTCCGAGGTGTCTGTGTTGACTTCCCAGAGAAGAAAACATCTCAGCTGGTCACGAAGAAAGTACCCCTTCTCCTTTCTAGATGAAAGAGATACAAGAATTTCCCCAAGAATATCACGAAAGTTCTGGAATGGTTAGTAATTAACCCTAGCTCAAGTGGAATTATGGGAACATGCCAGTCATTTGCTCGTTTGTTCTCAGATCCACTGTCTGCTCTCCTGCTCTGGTCTACATCACGAGGTGGGGTGAGGGTGGACCCCCACAAACTCTGTTTCCTGGGCTCCGTGGCTTCTGGCTGGGTTCAGCCAACAAGAGAACTGTCAAGAGACTGAAGGGTGGGCCGAAGGGAGAATCCAGAGTATTTGTCTCCCATGGATCTCCTCCATGGCTTTCCTCACCACCAGATGGCCCCTGGCTGTGTGGCCTAGCTCCTGCCAGGCCAGCTGAGGGTAATCCCCAGCTCCTAAGCTCTAGGGGGGGTGGAGGTGGGCCGCCTCCTGCCAGGACTCATCTCTGAGTTGCTTCACCCCGAATCTTCCTTTCAGCTTCCCAGCTTTGCCATCACCTGCGTAAGCCGATTTCTGTTTAAGGAATTCCTGTCAGAAACCACTAGAAAGGTCTCTGTGAGATGTAATGTGGAGAGAGGGGAGGAGCATCGCGTGAAGAGCCCTGAATGAATGCCACTGTCGGAAGTTCTAAATATTGCCCCATGGTTTTGGTAGTTTTAGGGATGCTAAACATTTAGGACAGGTCCACGCAGGGAGTTTAGGGAAGAGGCTAGTACCTGGACCCCATCCAGACCGAAGGAGGATGACAGTGGCCTGAGTCAAGGCAGGGGCAGAGAGAAGCCACGTTTGTGAGGCATTTCTGAGGTAAAATGCAGAGATTTAGAAATGGGTTCAGTGCAAGGGCTGAAGGACGGGACAGTGGAGGATGAATCCGAGGTTCGTCCGGAAGACTGATAATCGATGGCACCAATGGGAGAGGATGAAGGAGAGAAGGAAAGCAGCAAGGATGTGGGTAGGGGACATAACGAGGTTGGGGGTCCCTTAGTCTTAAGCGAGTGGAGGTGGGCCAGACAAGTGGACATCTAACATCTCTTCCAGAATAAATGATGCGGTTTCTAGGAGTGGCCACACTTCCTTTGTGGGATCAATAATTGTTTTTAAATTGCTCAGGGCATTATTATTATTATTATTATTTTTACTTTACAAATAATTCAGATGTCATTTTAGTGATGGCATTTGACATAATAGGTTTAGATCTGTGCTAAGGAAATAAGATCTGGAGAGAGAAGACATCCCAGAGAGACAGAGATGGGAAAATTCTCTGACGCCCGTATTGACGTCCGCCCTTCCCACGCACACCCGTGGCTACAGAGCAGCCCTTCCTTGCTTCCTACTTGGGATTTAACAGGTGCTGCTTCCCCCAAAGTAACCCCCCCTCAGCCTTGTGTGACCCTGCACCCCTTACTAGGTCCAGGATCCCTCCTGCTAATGACTTCTAGGGTCCAGGGGCTCTTGGTTAAGGGTACAGAGGGGAGGGTTTGAGAGGCTTGCAGTGTTCCCCGGGGCTCCTTTGTAAGCAAGGATCCTGAGAGCGGCAGAGTCAGGAGAGACAGCTTTGTCTGACAGGTGGGACTTACAGGGCCGGGTGACAAGTCAGGGGCACAAAGGCTGACTATCCTGGGATAGTCCTTGCACTGTGGGCAATGGAGGGGCAGCCCTGCACTGGCCGATGAAAGTTACCAATCATAGGCTGGGCTTCTAGAAGGCAAACTTCCCATTTCTCAGCTCCATTCAGGCCTCTCCAGAAGCATAAGGAGCCAACTCCCTGACTGACACTCACATTCAGCAACAGGGGGGCAGGTGCTAGTAGGTTCTTCCCCAGACCCTCCCGAGAGCCTACAATCGGTTCTGGCCTGAAATCAAAGGGGGGGAGGGGGACACGGTTAGTGATGAGAAGTTAAAATGTTAACCCCAAGATGCAGTGACTCAAGAAGACTCTGGAATCTGTGCATGAGCTCAGCCAACCCCTCAGCATGTGCTCACCAGCTGGCCCTTGAATTCTGAGATTCTGCTCTTCTAGGGAGAACAGTTACTACCAGGAAAAAGGAGGAGGAGGAGGAGGAGGAGGAGGAGGAGGAGGAGGAGGAGAAGGAGAAGAAGAAGGGATCCCTGGGTGGCGCAGTGGTTTGGCGCCTGCCTTTGGCCCAGGGCGCGATCCTGGAGACCCGGGATCGAATCCCACGTCGGGCTCCCGGTGCATGGAGCCTGCTTCTCCCTCTGCCTGTGTCTCTGCCTCTCTCTCTCTCTGTGACTATCATAAATAAATAAAAAAAATTAATAAAAAAAAAAAAGAGAAGGAGAAGAAGAAGAAAGAGGAGGAGGAGGAGAAAGAAGAAGAGGAAGAAGAAAGACACTCTAGGAGGTTATCCACATGGCCTGAGGGAGAAGGGACTTGCATTGACAGTGGTCACCAGAGCCTCTGTCTGCAATGGCCCAGAAAGAGCTTTCCTTGGAAGACGCAACCTCTCATGACAACGGCTAGGCCTCTGCTCCAACCCTTGACCTTCTCTTCCTCTCTAACGTTTCCAGAGCTTAACACAACAACAATACGTCAATATGTGACTTCTGAGCGAAACTGGTTTTATTTTCAATAACCTTTAACCATGTAGGTTAGACAAAGAGGAAGGGCCTTGGAAAAACGCAGAAGTAACGAGGCCATTTTCTATCAGGCGTAACGTGGGAGGGAGACCATGCAAAGGCCAGGTGACACCACGACAGCCAAGACAGTAGGTGACGACAGCCTCCCGACCTGCTGCCTGTCCACGGGATGGCTGACTTTGGCGTTGCACAGGCAAAGGTCTGGGGGTATTTTTTTCGTTCTTTCTTTTCCTTATCCTTTCTCGGGAGAGGGTTTTCTTGGATGCAGGACAAATGATGGGCGTAAGATTTTAATTCCTTTGAAGAGAAGTGTGATTTCTCTCCAAGCTGTCAGGAAACCCCTGGTTCCTCATTTTACTGGGAGGGCAGCAAAGCATGGCTGGTGAAGAACAGGGGGTTCCAGGGCGGAAGGGCATCCCTGCGCCCCCCCTGGGGTGCCTGACCCACATGTACCCTGTGCCAGCTGCTTCCTCAACATCAATCGTGCTCACGGGGAAGCCTCAGAACCCAGCCTGAATCCACCTGGCTCCAAATGATGCTGGAGCAGACCTTTCAGATTTGCTCTCTGCATTTAACCCCCCCATCCCCTCCAAAAAATTAGAAGGCTACTGATCTTCCCACATGAAAGCTTCCCCTGGAGGAAGCTTTGACTCCAGTCTCTCCCCACCAGCCTCAGTGCCAATCCTTTTCCAGCCCTCCCTGCTGTCCTGGGCCAGCTCCTCGGCCAGCTCCTCAGGGAGGGGCTGTCCTCATCAGTATCCAGGTTCTCAGAGCCAGCCCCAGAGCACTGTCGGTGTTTCCTTAAATAGGGGAACTCTAGGATTACTGGGAGACCTCACTGGAAGGAGGGCCGTGAAGACACACTAGGGTAAATCTGAAGGAGGCGGGCAGATGCCAAGGGGATGATACGGAAAGATGTGAATGGCACCTAAGGGTTGGAATTGGCTATAGGTCAGGATTACACTCAGTGAGGCTATGTCTAGGCTCAGAGCCAGCTAATTTATCTACATGGTCTTGATTTTTTTTTTTGAAAGATTTTATTTATTAATGAGAGACACAGAGAGAGAGGCAGAGACACAGGCAGAGGGAGAAGCAGGCTCCCTGGGGGAGCCCAATGTGGGACTCGATCCCAGGACCCCAGGATCACACCCGGAACCAAAGGCAGATGCTCAACCACTGAGCCACCCAGGCGTCACTACATGGCCTCATTTCAATCCCGACAGCAACCTTATGATCCCCAACTTGTTGAACGAGGAAACGTGGAGAGGTCCCATGGCCAGAAAGCAGTGGGGCCCACAGGCGATAAGGAGGTGCTGGGGTCCCTCTCTGCTTCTCCAAAGCCTGCTCAGAGGCAGTGTGGTACGGTGGCCACCCCCATGGACTCTGGAATCCACCTGCCTGGGCACAAATCCTGATTATATCCCTGAAGAGCTGTATGATGCCCAGCAAGTTACTCGGTCTTTACGCTTCTCAGTTTTTTTCAGCTAAAAAATATTGATAATGATAATCGTAGCTATCTCACAGAATCTCTGAAGATTAACTAAGCTAATGCTATATGTCACGAGTCAGCCGGCCCTGCCACTTGCTTTTGTAAATAAAGTTCTACCAGAACACAGCCACGTTCATTTGTTTACATATCATCTATGGTTGGGGTTGTCTTTTTGTGTTTGTTGTTGTTGTTGTTGTTGTTATTTGTTTTTTGCCACCACAGCCAAGTTGAGCAGTTGTGCCACAGACCATACGGCCCAAAGCCTAAAATACTTCTTACTTGGTTCTTTACAGAACAAGTTTGCTCACCCTCCCTATGCATGAAGAGCTTCTAATGGGGGTACACAGGAAGTGCTATGAGGGCAATTATTATTATTAAGCATTTGCCCCAGAGCCCCTCCATCAATATCCTCCCACCCCGAGGATAACCTGACTGACGGCGGGGGCGGGGGCACTGTATCAGGCTCTGGGAGCCAGGAAAGAACAAGAGAGAGAGGGTTCAAGCCTACTCCCGTGGGGCTTGTACAGTCTCACGGAGGAGACAAGGGAGTGACAACAAAGGAGGCCGTTACAAACCGTGACAAATCCTCTAAAGGAAACGAACAGGGTGTGAAGATAGAGAAACAGAAGCAGCCTCTGTAGACAGGAAGGCCTCCTGGAGGGGGTGATACTTGAACAGCGAGGGGAGGATGAGCAGGAGCAAGGGTGAGGAGTAGCAGGACCGACGCTGCAGGCAGAGGGCAGCAAGGGTAGCGGCCAGTTCTGGGAAAGGCCTTGGCGTGTTTGAGAAACAGAGAGGAGGCCCGTGTTGCCTAATGTCAGGGACAAGAGGAAGGACTGGGGGAGGTAGGGAAGAAGCCAGATCACATGGGCCTGGTCGCCCACAGGAAAGTCTGGGTTTGTTCTGAGATCAAAGGAACGGGAAGCAGCACGGGTATTCAGGGAGCTAATGGCAGTGTCTGCCTTGGGGCTGAAGAGACCACACCGGATGCGGCACAGAGAGCGGATGGTGAGGGCCGGGGTGCGGGGCGCGCAGGGGAGAGCAGTCAGGACACAGTGCAGCCGTCGGGGAAGACGGCATGGACCTGGACTATGGTGGTGGCAGGGAAATGGAGCATCAACTGACTGCATATGACGTTTGGAGGCAGGGAGGACCGGAGGCTGATGCCCTGATGTCAGGATCGGGCCTCAACACCTACATGGAGGTGCTGCTGTCCACTGAGATGGGGAAGAATGAGGGCAACGAGAGGGGGAGGTTGGGAGTCATTTGGGACCATAGGGAGAGAGCCCAGGCCCTTTTCCTGAAGACACCCCTTCACGTAGGAGACCATGACCTTGGTCCCCCCTTCACCTCAGTGCAACCTCCCTAAATATTCCCCTTTAGCTTCCTGTGTCCTTTTTTTTTTTTTTTTCCCAGATGTTATTTATTTATTCATGAAAGACACACAGGGAGGCAGAGACACAGGCAGAGGGAGGAGCAGGCTCCCTGTGGGGACCCGGATGTGGGATTCCATCCCAGGACCCCGGGATCACACCCCGTGATCCCCGAGCCGAAGGCAGATGTCCAACCGAAGGCAGACGTCCAATCGCAGAGCCACCCCGGTGCCCCTTCCTCTGTCTTTTTCACGCTTGTATGTGTTTCCTCGCTCACTCGTTTGCTGGGACCGCACTTTGCTCTTTCTGCACCCCTATATTCCTACCCCCCATCCCCTGGCCGGCCCAAAGTGATGGCGATGAGTGGCAGTTCTGATCACTGAGTGGAGCCCTGCGAGCCCGCCCGCTGTCCCCTCCCCTACAGTCAGCACCCCCATTAAGGCTCGAGTCACACGACAGCCCTGTGGGTGGGCCCGACTCATCTTCACTCCTTATGCAGAAGTTGCACCTATTTCCGTGAATTCCCCAGATACCAGCCAGCCCCTCCCCAACACTGGGCGCTGCTCCCCCTCGTCGGAGACCCTTAACTAAGCTAACTGCTCTTCCTCCCCCCACAGCTGCCTTTCTCCTTTCTCGTTCTCCTCCTCACCTCACCCGATGCTTTATTCCGAATTCAGGGTTACACCGGACTCACCCCCACCAAAAGTTCATTCACTCGGGACGTCTGGTGGCCCAGTAGTTGGGCGTCTGCCTTCGGCTCAGGGCGTGATCCCGCGGTCCCAGGATGGAGTCCCGTATCAGGCTCCTTGCATGGGGCCTGCTTCTCCCTCTGACTACGTCTCTGCCTCTCTCTCTGTGTTTCTCATGAATACATAAATAAAATCTTTAAAAAAAAAGTTCATTCACTCAATCACTTTTTGTAAATCCATCCTTTGCTGAGGGCCTGCTGTACACAGACACTGATGGGGAAAAGAGTGATGCAGCACTGAGGGGCTGGGGGTCTTCACGCCACCCCCTGCACCCCCCCATCACACTTCCTCCGACCAGCACCCCCAAGGGCCCCCTCCCCTCTCCCCCTCCCCCACCTTCCCTTCCTGGGTCCAGGTCAGTGCCTGCAGGCCTGCGTCCCCCTTAGGATCCCACAGGCACCTCCCTGCAGCCTTGCCTCCTCCCCCAGTTCTCTGTACCCTGCCCTTGAATAAGCTGGGGAGCCCGAATCATCTGGGTGTTGGGGGGGAGGGGGGTGCCCTAGGGAGTTTGGAAAAGCGTATTATATTAGTTCAACGACCTAAACTGTAATCACACAAGCAGACTTGCCAATTAGCCTGCCCTAAATCACGGCCCTCCTGCCCTTTATGTGGCATTTAGTACTTCCTCCTTGAAACCCCCTGAGCCCTTGGCCGTGGGGACACTGTGCTGTGTGGTCTTCTCCCCGCCCTGACCACGCTTCTGCAGGGCTCCCTGCGGGACTCCCCTGAGTCTGGGTCAGCCTCTGTCCCTCATTCCTGCCAAACTCCCACCCCTCCTCCTGGGAAAGGCCGCCGCATCCCAACCAGACTTCTTTCCAAATGTGGGTGGGAGTCCCTACTTCATGGCATCCTGGGGCGTCATTGCAGCCTTACGGTCTTCTCGCCCTCTCCCTTCCCAACCATCCTGTCTTCTCCCATACACAGGGAGACAAGGAGCCCAGGGGCCCAGCTGGTGGAGCCACGTGGCAGCTTGGATGCACAGCCAACAGACAAGGGGTTGAGACCAGGCTCGCAATTCAAAAGCCTTGGCCCGGGCCCACCCTCCCTGGCCTATGGGTGCTCCAGGGAAAGGGGAGAGGCCTGAGACCTCCTAGACAGGATACAGAACAGACGTGGCAGGTGGATTCAGAAGTCTCGGCCTGACCTTTTGGTGGCTTTTAGCTACCAAAGGCCAACATCACTCTAGCTGTGCCCCGTCTCTCCCACAGGCTCATGCACAGCTGCCTCTGTGCTAGGGTCACAGCTCCAAAGCTGACCACAGACGTGGACACACTACTGCCCACTGCCTCAGAGCCGGGAGAGGCTGTGGCTGGGCCACGGGTCAATGTTGTGCGAGAGGCAGACAGAGCAATCCACTCCTGACCAGCGGCGAGGCCAGCTCTGGCCCCGGGCCCAGGGAGGAAGTGGATGGGACCCGAGGTGACCCTCTCATGCCAGCTCTGTACTGTGGCAGTATACAGCCTAGAAGCTTCCTGAGGTCTGCTACTCCAGGTGTACCGCAGATGCCCAGGCCACACCTGGGTGGGCATCCTAGAGTCCCCCTCACCCAATGCTGTAGCCCCTCACACAACCCTGGACGTCGGGTTCTTGGGATCAGGACGGCAGAAGAGGGAGAGAAGGAAGGGAGCATGGGGGGGGGGGTGTCCCAAGAGAAAGAGAAAGAATTTGAAAAAATGGCTTCCCCCCCCAACAACTGAGCCAGTCAACTGTGAGAGGGCTTAGGGGATCGGCTAGCCAAGGGTGTCGCAGCTTTTTAAAAAACTGAAACTCATCAAACCAAATCTCACGCAGAAACATCAGTAAATAAAAATGTGTACGGGGGCACTATTTTGGTTGCAGCAAGGCCTGTTGGGTTTCCTCCGATCTATAGCCCTCCGACAACTTTTTTGGGTAATCTTAGGGGTTCCACGATTTGATGTTTTTCAAGATAATCATCATAACACTACCACTTACACACACCAGTACTTAGCTGTTTCTATTTTTACATACAACATCGTACCCAGTCCTCACACGAACCCTGTGGCAATATTAGCATCGTCACCTCTCGGATGAAGTACCCGGGGCCTGAGCTGTCAAGCAACTTGCCCCAAATCGCGCACAGCTAGCACGTGGTGGAGCAGGAATGTCACTCCAGGCTTCCTGACTCCAAATCCAGTGCTCTTCACCCTGTGTCATGGCCAGAGGAAAATGTACCAACACCCCACCCGACCCCAAGACGGAGGTCTGGGTGAGAGGCAGCACAGCTGGGAGACCAGCTCTGGAGTCAGGCGCCGCTGGTTCAGTCCCTTACCTGTGTCATCTCATCTTCATCCAGAACATTGGACAATAATAGTACCTGCCTCTAAGGCTTGGAGTGAAGATCAAATGTGTAATTCACACAGTGCCTGACACATCAATAAGCACTTAATATCCACGCATGTCCACCCTTCACTCCTTAGTCAGCATTTATTCAGCGCCTGCTGTATGCAGAACACTTGCCTCATTCTACTGTGTGTATGTGTGTGGGGGGGGGGATCCCAAGTTGCCAGACAGTTCCCGTTCCCAGACAGTTCAGTCCGGGTGGGGACCATGCCTATCTACAAAATACAAACGTATGCCCTCGAGTATGCCCTGGAGCATGATAAAGGTGCTGGCTGGGACACCTTACCCCAGAGAAGCAGACCTCTGTTTGGGGAGCCTACTTGTTGCAATATTGTAGCCCACCCTATGGAGGTATTTCAGAATTGGGATCTCTTGGTATAGGTAGAAGTCGGCTTGGGTTTTTTTTTTTAATTTTATTTATTTATTCATGAGAGTAATAATGTGTGTGAGAGAGAGGCAGAGACTAGAAGGAAAAGCAGGCTCCATGCAGGGAGCCTGGCGTGGGACTCAATCCGGGGTCTCAAGAATCAGGCCCTGGGCTGAAGGCAGCGCTAAACTGCTGTGCCACCTGGGCTGCCCCTAGAAGTCTGCTTGTTAAGCAAGTTTCTGGGCAGGATTCTATAGCAGGTTACCATGTGAGAAGCACAGAGCTAGACCATTGGGCCAGCTCTCAGATCCCTCCTCCTCCTCCCCCCCCTCCTCCTTCTCCCCCTTCCCCCCCTCCCCTGTCCTCCTCCTCCTCCTCCCCACCAGTTGCTCCTCATTTCCCCATGGTTCAGAGGCCCCAGGCTGGTGCTGGACCTCTTTTGTGTGTCTCCATTCTCATTCTCCTGGTGTGCTCACCTTGGCTCCTGCCTTAGATGCCATCCGTGGCTGACAGCGCCCCGACGTCTATCTGCAGTCTGGACCTCTCTTCATTCCAACTGCCTGGCCCACACCTCCATGTTCGTTCACCAGGCACCTCAATAGCAACACAGCCAACCCCGCCCGACCTGCTCCTCCCACAGCCTTCCTCCACCTCAGGAAAATGGTGCCACCAATCACCCTACTATTTGGACCAAAACTTTGGAGTCACTCTTGGCTCTGCTTACTGTGTACCCCACAACACAAATCCTCCCAGCTCTTCTTCCAGATATCTCAAACTGCTGCTCCCCACTTTCAGCACAGCCACTCTGCTCTAAGCTGGCATCATCCCCCCACTGGAAACAGCGTGAATCTCTTAGCTGGCCTCCTGCCTCTGCCCTTCCCTGTACGGCCCACCCACACCCCAGCAGCCAGAGCCATCCTTTTAAAAACAGAAGTCAGATATGCCACTCGTCTGCTCCAACGGCCTCATCCCTCAGGGTTAAAGCCGCTGTCCTTGGGAGTCCTACAGGGTCTGGCCTGTCCTCATTTTCTAGCACTCTCCTCCTGGTCACACATCCCAGCCACACTGGCCTCGCTTCTTCTTGACGAGTACAAGCGCCTTTACGTGCTTCTGTTCCCCTGATGCCTGAACGGCTTGTTCCCACCCTTCAGGTACCTGCTCAAACGCTACGTCACAAGTGAGGCCTTCACTTGGAAACACAACATCCCGACTGAGGTGTTTTCCTCCAAAGCACCCGCCACCATCAGGCATGTTATAGGTTGACCTCTTTACTGCCTATCTTCCCCGGCCAGAATACAACCTCCGGGACGGCAGAGGGGTTCCTTCTGTTTCCTGGGGTACCGACACTTGGAACCGTGCACATGAGAGGTACGCCATAGAGGCTTACAGAAAGACTGAAGGGCTCCCTTAGGACACTCTTCTGCAGAAAGTGGGGAAGCTTCTTTCCCACCTAGCCTGCTTCCCGGGGCCTAAACCTTCTCACCTCAACTGTTAAGTCCTGAAATCCCACCAGGTCCAGCTGGACAGGGTGGCTGCCTCGGGGAGGGGTAGTCAGCGTCAGGAGGGGAGGGTCTAGCCACACAGGGCTGGCAACACCAAGTTTGAGCCCCGCTCCTTACTCCCCGCTAACGCAAACTAGCCCCTGGTGAGGTGTCACGGAGGGACCCAGGTACCTGGGAAGGAGGGGAGAATGCTGAGAAGGATTTGGAAAGGTAGACAGGCCGACAATTCAATCAATTAACATGCATGAGGCCCTCACCCACGAGCCTCACAAGGTGCTAGAGAGCCGAAATCACGTTTGCTGGGGTTCCTTTTCTGGAGGCTTCATCATGCGGACAGGTAACAGAGTTTGAGGCCAGGTTTTCCTTTTCAGCTTATTCTCTTGTTTTCAGTATCTCTTTCAAACCTTTCTCTTTTCCACAAACCTTGATCATGCCCCAGCTCCCCCCCCTCCAACCCCCCTCATCAACCACTCCCCCCCTCCGCCGTCTCACCCAGAAACTTCACTTCCTACTGCACAGAAAAAAATAGAAATCTTCAGACCAGAACGACCTCCACTTCCTGCCACCAGACCTGCGTGTCTCCCTGTGCAGGGCCCTGCTCTGCTCTCTCCCTCCCAGGGCGTGTTAGAGGGGACCTGAATCAGGCCAACCTCTCCACCTGTCCTGAGCTCCTGCCTTCTGGGGGGCTTCCCATCCCTCGTCACTCACCCCACCGTCCTCATCGCCAACCTCTCCCTGTCAGCTGGCTCCTTCCCACTGAGCCTTCACACAGGTCCCTCCAGAGATGAAAGCAAAGCTAAAAATCCTCACTCGCACATTTCTCGAAAGTTCGAGCTCTCTCCTTCCTCTCACGGCCACTTCTTCGTTCACCCTCACCCTCACGCAGTGGAGGGAGTGTCTCCATGGGCGTCTCTTCAACCCAGTCCTCAGCCGGCATGGGCCTGGCTCACCCCCACACCCCTTCCCCACACCACCCAAAGCAGCGATGGCCGGGTCACAAGGCCAAAGGCCCATTTTCAACCTTCATCCTACCTGGCTTCTCAGCAACGTCTGACATTGTTGCCCACCAAACCCCCATCCCCCAACACACTACTCTCCCTTTAGCTTCCCCGAAACCACACTGTCCAACATCAGAGACAGCGTGTGAACTAACGACTCCCCACCCTGGGCCTCCTCTGCACCCAGACTCGCATTTGGGCTGCCTACCCGCTGCCTCCTTCTGACTGACTTGCAGGCCCTCTGAAGCCAACACATCCCAAGCTGAACCAATTTCCCCTCTCCTCAGTTGCTCTCCCCAGAGCTCCCTCTTGGTGAAGACCCACTCTTTCTCTTCCTGCTGTTGCCAGCTGCCTGGCATCATCGGGCCAAGGCTTCCTTCTCCTCCCCCCCCACCCCCCATCCTATCAGTCAAGGAGGCCTCCTGAGAGGACCTGATGGGTACATTCCGTCTCCTTCTCTCCACCCCCACAACCAACACCCCGGTGCAAGCCACCACCCCTGTCACCCGGGCCACAGCGCAGCCTCCTACAAGCAGCCTCCCTCACCCACTCGCTCCTCCAGAGCATTTTTCACACAGAGCCTAACAGAGCTTCTGAAACACCGAGCTACGTCACTCACACCATCTTTTCACGGCCTCCTCGTCCCCTTAACGTCCCAAAGCCCTCACACATGCTGCAGCGGTCCTGCCCACATCTCCAGTGTCCTCTGCGCGCCCCCTCCTTCCCCACCCCTTCTTCTCCATCCTCCCCGGTCTCCCTGCCACTCTTCATTCAAACCAGCGGCCAACCTGCCCCCCTGAGGGCCTTCACCCCTAAGGCTGCTCCCCCTTTGCTCAAGCTGTGGTCTCTGCTGGAAACAACCTCCCTGAGGCCCAGCCTCAGCCTCACACACGCAGCTAAGCCTTCACACGCCTCCGCAGTCAGATTAGGTCCCCTCCTCACCTATTTATCACCACACTGTACTTCTCCTTTGTAGCACTATGATCATAATTCATTTTGTATGTATTTATCTTTATGTAATTATCTGTTCGCTATTAGTCTACACCAGCAAACAGAAAGCAGGGCCGGGGCCGTATCTTTTTCAAGGTGCTGGCATAGAGCAGGTGCTCTGATATCTGAGTGAATTAATAGCTGCTTTGGGTGCCTAAAATGTGCTAGAAGCTTCACGTGGGATGTTCCACTTTGCACAGCCGCCCAATGAGGTATGAGCACTAGTTATAATATTCATGTGCACATTCTACCGATTAGGATTATATAAACCTGTTCAGGGTAACATGGGTAGTAAGTGCTGGCTTTACCTCCCACTGGTCTCCTCATGGCCACTACGCTATACCTCCCTGTACTCCCACAGGCTCACTCAGTGCCTGACACATGGTAGGAGCTCAACCAAGAGGGGTAGATGGAGTACCTACTACATCACCTCTTTGGCCCTCACAGTTGCCCTTGAGAAGAATTATAATTCCCCTCTTCCAAATGAGAGAAGATGGGAGCCCAGGGGTTCAAAGGGTCACTCAGCAGTAGTTGGCCATGCCAGGCTGGTCCTAGGTCTCCTGGCTCCTCTCTCGAGTTATTATCTCCACAGCTTGGCATAGATGGGTGGAATTCTGTAGGAAAACTGAGCAGAAAACAGGTAACATAGCAGACCTGAGACTGCCATCTTAGAAAGTTCTGCTTCCAAGGATGGCCTCTGGTTAACGTCTCAGAGGACAGATTTGCGGCAGGTTCTCCTAACTGATGAGGGTGGCTCACTGAGCCCAAACTGTTTTTGGTGGTTTGTGGTTTTTGCTAAGCATCTGTTCTTCATCCGAAAGTCTGGAATTTTGGTATACGTTAGGCAGAGGATGCCTACCTGACTGGTCCTCAATAAAAACCCGGGGCACTGAGTCTCTGATGAGCTTCCCTGCTGGACAACATGTCACATGTTGTCACAATTCAGTGCTGGAGGAATTATGTGATTCTATGTGATGTTGCTGGATGGGGGTGTGGGGTGGGGGGACTCGGAGCTTGCTCCTGGCTTCCTCTGGTCTTTGCCCCATATGCCTTTTTCCTTTGCTGATTTTGCTTTCTATCCTTCCACTGTAATGAGTCGTAGCTGTGTCCTGTATGCTGAATCCCGTGAGTCCTCGGAGACTATCATGGAACCTGGGTATGGTCTTGGGGAAGCACTCCTAACACGAGATGAATCTGAGTTTTCTTTAAGAAGGTGAGGGGCATGAACTAGTAGATTAAAGCAGGAGGCATTCTAGGCAGAAGAAACGATATGAAGAAAATTAGGAACGGATAAGTCAGCTGGACATTTAACACAGCCAAGCAGAGCTGACGTGGACAGAATCAAGCATTGGCTGCAGGGTGGGAGACACGGCTGTTGGAGAAGTCACGCTTGTTTGCACGATCCAGCATCGGTGAAGTGAACCAGTTGAAGTCCCACATATGGGGATCCCTGGGTGGCTCAGCGGTTTAATGCCTGCCTTTGGCCCAGGGCGTGATCCTGGAGACCCGGGATCGAGTCCCATATCAGGCTCTCTGCATGGAGCCTACTTCTCCCTCTGCCTGTGTCTCTGCCTCTCTCTCTTTGTCTCTCTGTCTCTCACAAATACATAAATGAGATCTTAAAAAAAAAATCCCACATATGGAATCAGTGTCAAGGAAGGGTTGAAAGAAATTAGTGTCTGGCTGTCCAGAGCTAATATCCATGGTGTCAGACACTTCTCCAAAAGGTCTCCAGAAAGTGCCACAGAGCAGCGGAAGAAGCAACATCCCAAATTACTGGCTTTTCCAAATAAACCACCTCGATATGAGGCAATCAGTCTGCTCCAGAATAACCTCCTTCCCATCCATGAGGGGCAACCATTTGCTGCTTCCTTTATCCCTCTGACATGCCTCTGCCCATCGCAGGATACCTCTGATACCTCCGCCTCTCCTCGCTCCTCAGGAGGGCTTCCTGGCACAACCCCACCCAACTGCTGAATCACTGCTTTTATTCTGCAACTACGTAGCACTTACGCCTTCCCCTTATGTTAACTTATTTGCCTTGAACCCAGGGAAGCATGGTAAATTTTCCTAGGTTGTATCATAGGTATCTGCCCAGCCTCTTCCTCAGAATCTTAATGTCAGGAAGGCAGAAGAGGGACTTTCATGACCGTCTGCCTTCACCCCACCCACTTATCCTCCACCCTTCAGCGCCGAGGGCCCCTCTAACGGAGGGCTCAGCACGCAGCCTGGCTGTTCCAAGCCCCCAGCCCGGGGAAGGGAGCACAGAAAGGGCTCCTCCGGCTGCAGCTTTGCACCCAGTCACCTTCGCTCCACATCCTGCTCTGACTGCGTAGCTGGATCCCACTAAAGGGATGGCCCTGCGCCGGGTAATCAAGCCAGTGCCTGCATTTTGCTTTCCAAATCCATCCTAGCTCTCCTGCTGGGTCCCTGATTCACCTCTACCCAGCACTCTTTTCCCTACCCAGCTGCTCTGCCCACAGATTATTCTAGAGACTGGAATCCTGCCCCTGAAACCTACTCCCTGGGGGGCCGGGCCTCCATTATCTGCTGCTGTCTGCCCTCTTCTCTGCCCTCTGCCTGCCAAGGGCTTGTCCCAGCTTATCCCCCCCACGGCCCACCCCGTCCCAGCTCACGTCCTCCTGTCCCCCACCCCCACCCCCAGGCCGGCCTGGTCTAGCGAGCAAAGAGGCAGCAACAGGCTAGTTTGAATGGTGGTCTGCCCAGGCACTCGGCCATTCTTTTGTTTGTCTGTTTTTAATCTAAATTCGAATGCCTTTAAGCTGGACACACATTTTCCACCTCCCCAGAGACCCCGCAATTCCCTACTGCCCTCAAACACGGGGAAGGAGAAAACCAGCTTTCCTGAGGCTCTGTGTACCTACGGGCTCATTTAGTCTTCCACCAACCTCAAGTGAGCGACATGACTATGTCTCTGCAGAAACCCTGAGGCTCAGGGAAGCGGGACAACTTGCCCCAGTCCTACAACCACAGCCAGCAAGCCCTAAATTCAGATGCGAACCCAGGCCTCCCAGCTTCCGAAGTCCCCACTATCTCCACTTCGCGAAGGTGGCCAGGCCGGGCGGGCCCACGGGAGGCCAGGAGAGCACGTGCGTGCACAATTAAGGTAGAGAGGAGAGAGGTGGAGGGGATGCGAACCCAGGGAGCAGCCCCGGTGACCAGAAGTGGCTGTGGGAGGCAGGCCAGAGGCCACTGCGGGAGAACAGTGGCGTCTACGCGGGCTAGGGAGAACCCAGAGGAAAAGACGGCTTGGCACGAGTGCGTAAGGGGCTCCTGAAACATCATGGTGAAGATTCTGTGTGTCAAACCGAACTGGCCAGGAAGAGAGCCGGGAGAGGGAGAGAAAGCCTTCCTTGAGAGCGTCGGGTCAGGCCTGGGGAGAGCGGGGCACAGGGCGGAGAGGCCGGGCCCGAGGACGCAGCCCGGGCCTCACACTGCAGGGACGAGAAGCTCGAGGTCAAGGAAGGGAACGTCCGTGGGGACAGTGGGGCACCCTCCAAGGAGAGGGGCAACAGCTGCAGGCAGGCTGGCGACCGAGGATTACCGGGGCCCAGAAATCCTCGGGCCACCCAAGCAGGTGTGCGGCGCTGAGTGAGGGATCCGGCGTAAGTGCAAGGGCTGGCCGCTCTTTCCAGAGGCTTCTCAGTGAGAGGGAGAGTAGAGGAGCGGCAGATGCACGGGGTCTTCCTGTTTAACAGAGGCTGAACCAGTGGGACAGGGAAGGGGTCAGCGCTAGGGGGACAGTGCAGGGAACCGGTCGGGGGGGGGGGGGTGCTGACTCAGGGGTGTAGGTGGAGAAGGTGTTCTCCCGTGGGTCAGGAGAGTACCTTATCCCTGAGAGAAAACAGACCCTGGGGGAAGCCCCACGGATGTTCTGAACCGGTGAGCAGAGAAGCCGGTGGGGCGCGTGTCCAGCCATGAGGCACGGGTCGCTGCCGAAAGTGAGGTGGGCCCCCCTCCCTGCTCACATCCCCCCGGAAGGGGCGCTCCCCGGGCCCCGAGATCCAATGCAAGGGGGCCCCCAGACCCTGCAGGTACGTGCAGGCGCCCCCTGCTCTTGCTACGGCCCGACCGAAGCCTGTACGGGCACCTGCCTCCAGATAACAACGTGCAGACTCATCACTGTCGCTGCAAATGGATTTCAAATTTTTCTATCAGGACTGATGAGTATTTTCACTTTTATTTCCTCTCTGGACCTCCAGCTCACTTCCTCACAAGACAGGGCCCGCCGGGGGCCATGTGGATCACTGGCCCTGTGATCCTCCAAATAAAGCCTTCCTCTGGCAAAGCAACAAATGCAGTGGGGCCTAACCCTGGCCTCAGTGGCCGCAGGAACCCTCCAACCCCGGGGATCACTTGTGCCCTGTGGCATGTTCCCCTCTACCCCCAGCACACACGCAGATACACACCCAGCTCTGCTGGGGTGATGACTCCTGCCCCAGAGGAACCTCAGTAAGAGCTACCATCTGGGCAGAGAAAGCCCCGTGGACACTGGTTGCCACCACTCCCCCCACCCCCACCCCGCCTAGCAGCTCTTAAAGACCCTGGCTCAGTGACCAAGGCGTCAGGCAGCCTCTGATGAATGCCTCTCTGGGTCCCTGCCGCCCCTCCTCCCCAGGATCCTGGCTTCCTCTAGCTGAGGTAACCGAGGAGCACAGGATTTAGAGTCAAAAGATTTGGGCTGGGGGTCCCGGCTGGTCCCTACATTCTGCAAAATCCTGCCATCATGTCTGAGCCCCGTTTTGCAAGCAGCTCAGTGGAAGCCACGGCACCTGCCTCTCCCTTCTCTCAGGGAGGCAGTAAGAGGTTAGTCGTAAGAAAGGCTATTTTCGAGGAGTGCAGGGTCCTCCAGATTTCTGGGGCCTAAGCAAGTCCTGCTGGCAGCCCAGTCTCTCTAGAGCCCCACCCAGCGCACGCTCCCCAGCCTTCAGCTGCTGGCAGCTCAGGGCCCAGGGGGGACAGCTCAAATGAACTGGATGCAAGCATTTGTTTAGGCCTACTCTATGCCAGATTCCAGAATACAAACCAGAACAGACACGGGTCTTACCCGAGTTCACTCAGCTAGGGCAGAGCTAACAGAGCGAGCATCTGTTTGCAAGGTGGTGGTGGTGGTGGTGGGGATACAGTCTCCCGGAGAACCCGCTCCATGTCGTTGGGAAGAGACCAGACATGCGTCATGGGCGTCCAGGCTGAGGAGGAGGTGGGCACACTTAGCTCCCTGAGAAACCAGGGTGGGGGCCTGGAGCCGAGGAACCAGACCCTCTAGAGCCCCTGGCCTGGCCCAGCACTGGAGCCTGAAGGGTTTGTTTTATTTTTTAAGATTTTATTTATTCATGAGAGACAGAGAGAGAGAGAGAGAGAGAGAGAGAGGCAGAGACACAGGCAGAGGGAGAAGCAGGCTCCTTGCAAGGAGCCTGATGCAGGACTTGATCCCAGGACCCCAGGAACACATCCTGAGCCGAAGGCAGACACTCAACCGCTGAGCCACCCAGGTGTCCCCAAAGGGTTATTTATACTCAGTGCTTCACGCTTACCATCTGGGAGATGTGGAGAATAATCCTGCTTTGGCCTGACTCACTAGAAGATCATGGAGGACAAAACGAGAACAGCAATGAGAAAATGCTTTAAAAAGGAAAGCGCTTTATAAACATGGAATTATTATTTTTTTCAGGGTCCTCCGCAGTGAAAGCTGAGATAATAAGATCTGTTTGTCTAAATGCTGCCGAGCCTCTCCCATGGCTACCCTAACGGCACTGACTCAGAGGCAGCCAGCCCCGTCGCTCTGCAAATCACCCTCACCGGAATATCCCAGCTGCTACGCTTGGTACGTCCAGTGGATGGGGCCTCCTCTCCAGACCCTGCCATCCAGGGCCAATGGGTCTCAGGTGACAGCTTGCTGACAGATGGAAACACTGCGTATCATCCTACTCCCACTGCCACAGACCTCAGCTCAGAGACCTGAGAAGGCCAGCTCCTCCACCACTGCCTCTCCGGCAGGACATCCAGAGGCTGCCTGGGATAGGAGACTTCCTTCTGTGTCCAGGACCTGGGGAGGGAGATTCCAGGACCCTAGTGCCTACCCATTCCACACTGTTCAACACAAAACAGTAACAAAAAAAAAAAAAAAAACAAGAAAAAGGGGCAGCCCGGGTGGCTCAGGGGTTTAGCGCTGCTTTCAGCCCAGGGCGTGATCCTGGAGACCAGAGATCGAGTCCCACGTCGGGCTCCCTGCTTGGAGCCTGCTTCTCCCTCTGCCTGTGTTTCTGCCTCTCTCTCTCTCTCTCTCTCTGTGTGTGTCTCATGAATAAATAAATCAAATCTTTAAAAAATAAAAAACAAAGAAGTCTACAAGGGCTGGGTACTTTCTGTTTCCATCTCACATCCATCTTCCCTGCAGCAATGCCCATCCAGTGCAAAGTGGAATAGAATGGGGGGTGGGGGAGCGTTCAGATGATAACGTTTTCACCCAAACCATCATCCACTGTGCTAACACCCTTTCATCTGCTTCGTGAGAGGGCAGAGAGGCCAGCTGCACTCTGGATTTGAGAGGTGTCTTACCCGGCCTTTCTGGGCCTAAAACTCTCTCTCACACACACACTGAACGACACGGTCTAGGCCCAGAAGTTCCTTCACATCTTTTGCATTTTTGTCTTCCGGGGCCCTTTTAAAAATGCAAACCGTCCCTGGAGGAACAAACCATATTTCAGTGGCCCCAGCTCCACGGCACCTGTGCCCAATAAATATTTACTGAATTAAGCTGGTGACCAGATGCCTGTCCTCCCAGGCCACAGGGTGGGACCCAGGGCGGGGGCGGCCGGGCTGCGGGGGGCCACGCCTCCCCATCTACCTCACCGCTCGCCTCCAGCAGCCCCACCAGCCACAGCGAGATAACTGTGTTCAGGGAAAGTAAATCTGAAATAGCCAAATATGGAAACTGCAGGAGAGGGCAGAGGCAGCCGAGAAAGTCGGCGGCGGCACAGCGGCCCGGGGGAGTCAGCCACAAGGGCAGGGCCCCAGCGTTCCCTTAAAGTTCTCGGAACTGCCAGACCCCTGCAGGCACAGGGGGAGGCGACCTGGTCAGGAAAACCCAGATTCCCCCGACTATCCGGGTGTCCCTGGGCACCCCAGTCACCTCCCCGAACCCTGGTTTCCTCCAAGAGCCCCGTGAGCTCAGCTTGGGGGGGTGGTGCTGGGTTGGGCTGGGCTGTTTCTAAACGAGCACGCTCAATCCAACAGTTTGTGGAGGTTTGCATTCATTCCAATATTCCAGTTTCACCCCGGGGGGCTCTGGCTGGAGAAGTCCTGCAGGAGTGGGGCGGGGGGGGGGTGCCCGGGGTCCGCGGGGAGAGCCCGGGGTCTGCAGGGCGCGCGAACCGGGCTCGCCCGAAGCCCCCACCCCTCCTGCGTCCCCCGGCCTGAACCTGCTCGCTCCCCCGCTCGGCACCCCCAGTCCGCGTCCACACCACACCCGCTCGGAGCCCCCGCCCCGGCCCCGCCGCCCCGCGCGCACCCCCGCGCCCTCCCCGGGCCGCTCGGGGCGCAGGACTCGCTGGACTCGGCGGGCGGGGCGGGCGGGGCGGGCGGCCAGGCCCGGGGAGGGGGCTGCGGGGCTCGTGCCGCTGCGGCGCTTTCGGTTTCGAAGCAAACGGGACGGGCCGAAAAGCGCTCCCCGGTCCCCTCACTGCAGCCTGCGCCGCGGGGCTCATCCCCGGGCGGCGACCCGCCGGGACTCACGTGTGGCTCCGCGCGAGCGCTCGGGCGGCTCCAGGCGGCGGCCGGCGACCAGGCGGGGGCGAGGCTCTCAGCCCCGGGGCCCTGCGCGCCGACCCGGGCCGGGGACAACGGAGGGCGGGCCGGCCCCCGGGGGCGGGGCCTGGGCGGGGCCGGCGGGCGGTCGGGGCGCGGGGGCGAGGGGCGAGGGGCGCGGGGCGAGGGGCGCAGGGGCGAGGGGTGCGGGGCAAGGGGCGAAGGGCGCAGGGACGAGGGGTGCGGGGCGAGGGGCGCAGGGGCGAGGGGTGCGGGGCGCAGGGGCCAGGGGCGCGGGACGAGGGGCGCAGGGACAAGGGACGAGAGGCGCAGGGACGAGGGGCGTGGGGACGAGGGGTGTGGGGCAGGGTGACGAGGGGTGTGGGGCGCAGGGGCGAGGGGCGCAGGGGCGAGGGGTGCGGGACGAGGGGCGAGGGGCGCAGGGACGAGGGGTGCGGGGCGAGGGGCGCAGGGGCGAGGGGTGCGGGGCGTGGGACGAGGGGCGCGGGGTGCGGGGCGAGGAGTGCAGGGGTGTGGGACAAAGGGGCGCGGGGTCGTGAGGCGAGGGGCAAAGGGGCGCGGGGCGCAGGGACGAGAAGCGCGTGGGGGCGGGGGCGAGGGGGCGGGGGCGAGGGGGCGAGGGCGCGGGGCGCAGAGGCGAGGGGTGCGGGGCGAGGGGCGCAGGGGCGAGGGGTGCGGGGCGAGGGGCGCGGGGGCGAGGGGTGCGGGGCGAGGGGCGCAGGGGCGAGGGGTGCGGGGCAAGGGGCGCAGGGGCGAGGGGCGCAGGGGCGCGGGACGAGGGGCGCAGGGACAAGGGACGAGAGGCGCAGGGACAAGGGGCGCGGGGACGAGGGGTGTGGGGCGCGGGGACGAGGGGTGTGGGGCGAGGGGCGCAGGGGCGACGGGCGCGGGACGAGGGGCACAGGGGTGAGGGGCGCAGGGGTGAGGGGTGCGGGGCGAGGGGCGCAGGGACGAGGGGTGCGGGGCGTGGGACGAGGGGTGCGGGGCGAGGGGTGCAGGGGCGAGGGGCGTGGGACGAGGGGCGCAGAGGCGAGGGGCGCGGGGCAAAGGGGCGCGGGGTCATGAGGCGCGGGGCAAGGGGGCGCGGGGCACAGGGACGAGAAGCGCGTGGGGGCGGGGGCGAGGGGGCGAGGGCGCGGGGCGCAGAGGCGAGGCGTCCGGGGAAGAGGGGCGCGGGGGCGGGGGGGGGCGCGGGGGCCCGGGGCAAGGTGCGCAAGGGGCGCGGGGCCCCGGGCGCACGCGGGGGGCCGGGGGGAAGGAGGGGGGGAGGAGGAGGGGAGGAGGAGGAGGGTGGGCGCGCGGGAAGGTGCGGGGTGGGACGCCGAGAGTCAGTAACCGAGCAGTTAGAAACCTAGCCCACCCTCTCTAGAATCACAGATACTTACTTACAAATAAAAAGCATCTCAGATTTTCCCCTACGCGCCTTACCCTTCACCCCGGGACGTCGGAGCTCAGCCAACCCTTTCTTGCTTTGACCCCATGAGCTCAAGGTCTGTCTCCCTCCAATCAGCGCTTGGCGATCGTCTTTCGGGTAACGCAGACCCGCCGGCCCTCCTCGCTGCTGGTCTAGTCACCCCGTAGAGGTGTCCAGGTTGCCCTTGGACCAAGGGCTTCCCCAACGTCTCTATGGATCTTCAACACAACCTTGCCAAGTGGGCCTGGTCCTCCTCATTTCACTTAGGAGCCATCTGAGGTCCAGAGAGGTGACCTGAAGTGATGTCCCGGAACCTGGACACCCCCTACCTACAACCTGAATCCCGCTCTCCCAACTCCTAAACCCAGGGCTCTTGCTTACAGTCCCTGTCTCCGTGAGCATCTGCTCTGAATGCTATTTGTAGCCTATATAAATCTCCTCTGTGAAGGTTGATGGGACATGGAGAGCATGGACTTTGGGATGAAATAGGCCAGAACCCCAATTGTAGCCTCCTCACTTTCAGCTGGGCAACGGTGGGCCTGAGCTTTAATTGCTCATCAGCGAAAGGGGAGAATTAGTGAAATGCACAACCCAGATATGCATGGCAGCCAGGCAGGAAACAGGAGGGAGGCAGACGTTGGAGTCATGGGGAGGGGGACAGACTCGGGTGCCCTACGGAGCATGTTCAGGATCTGCAACAGCAGCCAGGCTCGGTGCCAGCCTGTCCTTCCCACCATCTCTATTTTTCCACAAAAGCCAGAAATCCAGATTCCAACTTTTTGGGTGGTGAGCTAGATTAACCACTCCATGGAGAGATGAGGCCAGTGGGCATTGCTTTGGGGCTCTAGATCCACCCCACACTCTTGTGTGAACTAAAGGAGACAGCATCCCTATGCTCCTGACACAAAGTAGGTGCTCTATGAACCTTATTTTCCCTCCCTGTTCCTTTATACATCTTCTTTTATGGTTGCCTACTTCCTGCCCCCCCCCTCCCCCTAGAAACTCAACATCTAGTATGCACATTTGCAGGTATGCTCTGGGATCCTGGTACTGTCACTGACTGTGATTCTATGACCTGTCTCCAACTCTCTTCCCCATCAATTGAATAAAGCAGTTTGTCCCTAGAATCATATCAGAGTTTTAGATACAATGAAATCAGATTCTGGGACAAAGAGTGAATCTAATTGTGAGAAGTGAGAGCTGCATGACTTCAGGGCTAGGAATCTAAGTCGGGAGGAATTTTCGGCAGGTGTTAGTTAGAACTAAAAGACATGTTTCCAGCTCCCTGTGTTGACTGCAGAATCCTGGGTAAGGTGTCTGAAAACATAGAGAAGACAGATCCTGGGAATAGACCAGTTTGATGGAAGAGACATGATCCCTTTCCTGGGAGATCTTGAAGATGGATGGGAAGGACAGGACATAAATGTACATATAAAAGCAATATTAAATACGTGCAGTAGGGGATCCCTGGGTGGCGCAGCGGTTTGGCGCCTGCCTTTGGCCCAGGGCGCGATCCTGGAGACCCGGGATCGAATCCCACGTCGGGCTCCCGGTGCATGGAGCCTGCTTCTCCCTCTGCCTTTGTCTCTGCCTCTCTCTCTCTCTCTCTGTGACTATCATAAAAAAAATAATAATAAAAATAAATAAATAAATAAATACGTGCAGTAAATGGGCTAACATTTACTGTCTTATTATGTACCAGGTACTGTGCTCAGTGCTTTATTCATATTAGCCCATTTAATCATCAGCCCTATTTCGTAGATGTGAAAACTTGTCTCTTGAACAATTTGCCCCAAATTGCTAAATTCTTGGTTTGGGAAAGGTGGGATTTCAACCTGGGAAGTCTGGTTCCGGTGCTCTTAGCCACTACACACTGTGCTCCTCAAAGAAGTGGTTCATGTAAATCCAAACAAAACAACTTTAAGAAGGAGAGAAATTTTAGCAATTTTAGGGTTCGGAAAATAGTTGCAATGTTATGAACAGAATCCAGTCGTCAAGCTAAATTCATCTATAAAAATAAGGGCATGCTTGGACTATATGCTCAATTTTTACCCAAAATAAAAGGGCTAAACTTTTTATCTGTCTCTTATAAACACCCTAAGTTTACTCCCGAATTTCAAGAAGACAGGGCTCTCAGCTGTTTCATTTGGTGGATAAATTAATAGGGTCAGAGATTGCAGCCCTGGCCGGCAACGGAAAGAGTGCGCTGATGGAGAGGGGAGGGCGCCACCTACTGGAATAGTAGATGGATGTATTTAACCTTTTCATGCTCCCTTCTGTGACAAGACTGATCAATATGGGCGGTTAGAGCAGGGTAAAAGGTCATACCTTCCATCACCTAGAGATCAGTGAGATCAGACAAAAAGGAAGAATATTCTTCTTGGGCCTTAGATTGCACCTTTAGCCTCCATTGTAAGTTACAATGGAAAGTCTTTGCAATGGAACCACACATGGAAAGTATGATGATACAGCGGGAAGACCTCAGGGTGCTGAGCACACAGACTGCTCACTTGCTCGCAATGTATGTCCTGCTTTGAAGCAATAAATGGATGAATACCTGTGGGTTTTCCGTATTTAAATTCTTGACCCAGTGATATGCGGTCCCTTTGCTTTCATCAAATAACCTTTCCCCCAGCTCTGCCTGTTAGTGGGCTGACCACCACCAGAAGAGAGGCAGGGAGTGCTGGAGGCAGGGAGCTTCTCCCAGGACAGATGTAATTGAAAAAAAAAAACAAAAGACTCATTTTTTTTTCAAAGACTCTTTTTCCGAAGGTGTATCTATTGTCTGGAAGTACCACAGCTTATTTATCTATTCACCTAATGAAGGACATCTTGGTGGTTCCCAATTATGAATTGGAATTAATTGGCAATTATGAAATAAGGCTGCTACTAATTTGTATGCAGGTTTTGGTGGGTGGGATATACATCTCCATAGAGTCTGTATTTGTTCCAGAGAATTCCTCACTGAATATACATGCGTCCCCCTCCCCTTCTCTGTTCATGGTTTGATTGTGCGATCATCAGCCTTTTTATTGGAGAAATTCAATTTTTATTGTTTTAAAATAAAGTCTGCTGTCTTCATTGCATGCTTGGCTAAATGTGGATTTTGTCCATTTCGACAGTTCTGTTAATAAGATTCACACTTGCAAGTCCCGCCAGTGCTTAGAAAAAACATTTTAACATGTTAACTCTGCACAGTCACCATAGGCATTAAAAATATATTTTAAGGTTATTATCATTTAGCCTTACGAACCATGAAGTAAGAGCATGGGTTTGATTGCCACAATCTGATTTTGTTAGACTTTGTAATAGGTCAGTAACAAGGGAACCATTTATTCACTATTTCTTTTTTTCTTTCTTTCTTTCTTTCTTTCTTTCTTTCTTTCTTTCTTTCGAATGGTGCCTAGTGTATATGGAGAGATTTTATTTATTTTGTCAAAGATTTATTTATTTTAGAAAGGGGGGGGCGGGACAGAGGGAGAGAAACTCAAGCAGACTCTTCGCTGAGTGAGGGGCCCAATCTCAGGACCTTGAGGTCATCACCCTGAGAGATCATGACCTGAGCCAAAATCAAGAATCGGATGCTTGACCAACTAAGCCACCCAGGAGCTTATGGAGACATTTTAAACAACAGTCTTAGAACCCTGGTTAGTCATATCCCCTGTTTCATAGAAAACAGAACAGAAGCATTAAGAAGGAAAGGCATAAGCTCAGGAAGGGCTTATCCTGGGAAAAACTGACAAAGTTCAAATGCCTTTGACTCCAACAACACCTCCATAGTCCATGATCTTGCCCCTCTCTCCTGAGAAACTGCATACAATTCTCAGCAGGCACACTGAGGGCCTCTCATTATGGTACATCATCCTGGGGCTGCTGCATCCATTGCACACACTTTGGTTACATATTTTTCCCCTCTTTTAAACATTTTTACTGTTTTTTTTTTTTTTAAGATTTTATTTATTTACTCATGAGAGGCAGAGACATAGGCAGAGGGAGAAGCAGGCTTCCTGCGGGGAGCCTGATGCAGGACTCCATCCCAGACCCCAGGATCACAACCTAAGCCAAAGGCAGGCGCTCAACCACTAAGTCACCCAGGTGCCCCTTATTAGTATTTTTTACGTGCAAGATCATGCCATCCACAAATAAAGACAATTTTTGTTCTTCCTTTCCAATCTGTATGCCTTTTTCTCACCATTTTGCATTGCTAGAACATCCAGTAAAATGTTGAAGTGATGAGGACAGACACCCTTTCTTTGGTTTCAATCCTTGGGAAAAGCCTTCAGTTGAGTATGATATTACATATGATCTTCCCGTGGATGCCCTTTATCACGTTGAGGAAGTTCTCTTATTATTTTTAGTTTTCTGAGTTTTTTTTTTAATCATGAAGGGTGTGGGATTTTGTCAAATGTCATTATGTGTCTATTGGCTTGATCAGATGGTCTTTTCCTTTTATTTTTTTAGTATGATATGCTGCAATGATTCTCAGCAGAGGGTGATTTTGCTCCCTGGGGGACATTAGGTAATGCCTGGAGACATTAATGATTGTTAAATTGGGGTGGGGGAAGAGATTGCTACTGTCATCTTGTGGATAGAGGCTGAGGATTCTGCTATATACCCCACAAAGCATAATAAAGAATTGTCTCGTCCAAAATGTCAATAGTGCTGAGGTTGAGAAACCGTGGTTGTATTATGCTAATTGATTTCTGTCTGTTAAACCAAACTTGCATTCCTGGAAAAAGCACCACTGAATTATGTTCTGCAATTCTTTTTAGATGAGGCTGATATCTTCCTAAGAATTTTTGCATCTCTGTTCACTAGAGAGATCAGTCTGAAGTTTTCTTATCTTCATTTGGCTTTGAATCAGAGTAGTAATGCTCTTATGGCATGATTAAGAAAGTGTTCTTTTCTCTTGTATTTTCTGTTTGTGTAGATTTGGTATTATTTCTTTAAGGATTTGATAGAATTCACCAGTAAAGCTATCTGGGATAAGACTTCTGTGTGTGTGAAGATTTTAAGTTACAAATTCAGTTTCTTTACTTGACTCAGATTTTCTGTTTCTTTCTGAGACAGTTTTGGTAAGAATTTGTCCATTTCATAAACATTTCCCAATTGGCTGTCATAAATTTTTCATCATATTCCTTTACAGATTCTTTTAATTTCTGTAGGTTACACAATTATGACCCCCTCTTCCTGTTTAGAGTTTGGTAACTTTTGCAGTTTTTATTCTTGATCTATCAAATTCTCTGTATAATAATTTTTCAATTTTTTTAATCTTTTTGAGAAGCAACTACTGGTTTCAGAGATTTTCCTCTATTTTCTTATCTATTTCATTTATTTTTCTACTATCTTTATTTCCTCTCTTCTGTTTGCACTTGATCTTAGCCAAAAGGCCGAGAAGCGATCCTCCACTCTTCTGTTTGAATTTAAGCTTTCCCCCGCTAGCTTTTAAGGAAGAAAGCTTAGATGATTTAGATCTCTCTTTCTAATATATTTAAAGCTATGAATTTCCTTCTAGTCACAACTTTGCTGTATCCAATAGATTTTTATACACTGTGTTTTTACTTATTTTCAGTTCAAGGTATTTTCTAATTCCTCTTGTTTTTTTTTTTAATTTATTTTTTATTGGTGTTCAATTTACTAACATACAGAATAACCCCCAGTGCCGTCACCCATTCACTCCCACCCCCCGCCCTCCTCCCTTTCTACCACCCCTAGTTCGTTTCCCAGAGTTAGCAGTCTTTACGTTCTGTCTCCCTTTCTGATATTTCCCACACATTTCTTCTCCCTTCCCTTATATTCCCTTTCACTATTATTTATATTCCCCAAATGAATGAGAACATATAATGTTTGTCCTTCTCCGACTGACTTCCTTCACTCAGCATAATACCCTCCAGTTCCATCCACGTTGAAGCAAATGGTGGGTATTTGTCATTTCTAATAGCTGAGTAATATTCCATTGTATACATAAACCACATCATCTTTATCCATTCATCTTTCGTTGGACACCGAGGCTCCTTCTACAGTTTGGCTATCGTGGCCATTGCTGCTATAAACATCGGGGTGCAGGTGTCCCGGCGTTTCATTGCATCTGTATCTTTGGGGTAAATCCCCAGCAGTGCAATTGCTGGGTCATAGGGCAGGTCTATTTTTAACTGTTTGAGGAACCTCCACAGTTTTCCAGAGTGGCTGCACCAGTTCACATTCCCACCAACAGTGTAAGAGGGTTCCCTTTTCTCCGCATCCTCTCCAACATTTGTTGTTTCCTGCCTTGTTAATTTGCCCCATTCTCACTGGTGTGAGGTGGTATCTCATTGTGGTTTTGATTTGTATTTCCCTGATGGCAAGTGATGCAGAGCATTTTCTCATATGCATGTTGGCCATGTCTACGTCTTCCTCTGTGAGATTTCTCTTCATGTCTTTTGCCCATTTCATGATTGGATTGTTTGTTTCTTTGGTGTTGAGTTTAATAAGTTCTTTATAGATCTTGGAAACTAGCCCTTTATCTGATATGTCATTTGCAAATATCTTCTCCCATTCTGTAGGTTGTCTTTGAGTTTTGTTGACTGTATCCTTTGCTGTGCAAAAGCTTCTTATCTTGATGAAGTCCCAATAGTTCATTTTTGCTTTTGTTTCTTTTGCCTTCGTGGATGTATCTTGCAAGAAGTTACTATGGCCGAGTTCAAAAAGGGTGTTGCCTGTGTTCTTCTCTAGGATTTTGATGGAATCTTGTCTCACATTTAGATCTTTCATCCATTTTGAGTTTATCTTTGTGTATGGTGCAAGAGAGTGGTCTAGTTTCATTCTTCTGCATGTGGATGTCCAATTTTCCCAGCACCATTTATTGAAGAGACTGTCTTTCTTCCAATGGATAGTCTTTCCTCCTTTATCGAATATTAGTTGATCATAAAGTTCAGGGTCCACTTCTGGGTTCTCTATTCTGTTCCATTGATCTATGTGTCTGTTTTTGTGCCAGTACCACACTGTCTTGATGACCACAGCTTTGTAGTACAACCTGAAATCTGGCATTGTGATGCCCCCAGATATGGTTTTCTTTTTTAAAATTCCCCTGGCTATTCGGGGTCTTTTCTGATTCCACCCGAATCTTAAAATAATTTGTTCTAACTCTCTGAAGAAAGTCCATGGTATTTTGATAGGGATTGCATTAAACGTGTATATTGCCCTGGGTAACATTGACATTTTCACAATATTAATTCTGCCAATCCATGAGCATGGAATATTTTTCCATCTCTTTGTGTCTTCCTCAATTTCTTTCAGAAGTGTTCTATAGTTTTTAGGGTATAGATCCTTTACCTCTTTGGTTAGGTTTATTCCTAGGTATCTTATGCTTTGGGGTGCAATTGTAAATGGGATTGACTCCTTAATTTCTCTTTCTTCAGTCTCATTGTTAGTGTATAGAAATGCCACTGATTTCTGGGCATTGATTTTGTATCCTGCCACGCTACCGAATTGCTGTATGAGTTCTAGCAATCTTGGGGTGGAGACTTTTGGGTTTTCTATGTAGAGTATCATGTCATCGGCAAAGAAGGAGAGTTTGACTTCTTCTTTGCCAATTTGAATTCCTCTTGTAATTTATTTTCTGACCTATAGTTTACTTAGCAATGTGTTTAATATTTGGCATTTTTTGCAGATTTCTGTTGCTGATTTCTAATTCCATTATACTCAGAGGGTTGAATCCTTTTTCAACTTATTCAAGTTGAAGATTTGAATCCTTTTCCACTTATTAAAACTTATGGCACAGAATATGGTCTGTCTTGGAAATATTTCATGTGTATTCTGTTGTTGGGTGGAATGATCTATGAATTTCACTTAGAGGTGATCAATAGTTTTGTTCAAGTCTTCTATATTCTTATTTCTGGTTTTCATGTATCAATATTTGAGACATAGGTCATGGACTTTAATGGTGGATTTGCCTATTTATTCTTTTTTTAAAGATTTAATTTATTCATGACACACACACACACACACACACACACACACACACACACAGAGGCACAGACACAGGCAGAGGGAGAAGCAGGCCCCATGCAAGGAGCCTGATGTGGGACTCGATCCCGGGACTCCGGGGATCACTCCCTGAGCCAAAGGCAGGTGCTCAACCGCTGAGCCATCCAGGCAATTATTTGTTAGATGGTATACATTCATCTATTGTATTAGTTTCCTATTGCTGCATAACAAGTATTACACCTAAACTTAGCAGCTCAAAACAACACTCATTAGTTCAGTTTCTGTAGTAAGAAATCAGGGCACAGCTTGGATGAGTTCTCTGCTTCACGGTCTCTCATAGGCTGCAAATGCAACTAGAGAATGCAATAGTCTAGTAAACAGGAGAGAAGTCACAATCTTTTAACCTGACTACAGACGTGACATCATCACCTTTGCCATATCCCACTGGTCAGAAGCAAGTCACTACATGTGGCTCAAACACAGGGGCATGAATACCAGGAAGTAGGAATCTTTGGGGGGCTGCTCTATACCTCTGCAGCTAATCTGAGGTTATTATGGGGCCCTTCGGAGAATGTTTTCCTGTGCTTTTGCTTTCATGGAGGTTCCTCAATTGTTAGTTTGTTTTATCATATATCAGTCTCCATCTGCTGGTGGCACCTCCCCTGGCTTTCCTGCACTGCTAAGGGCTATTTCAATTTTTATTATTTGTCATCATTTCAGTAAGATTTGGAAGGGAAGAAAAATAACCTAGGCTCATGATGTGAAGTACCTTGTTCAATGGAGTTGGCCAAGTGTCACCATAGTACAGGGAAGACTCTTTTTTATATATAAGCCAAGTGACAAGCCTCTCAGCGATTGATTGTTTTCAAACTCTTGGAAAAGCAAGAGCATATGAACAAAATTGGTCTTGGGAATAAAGGCCTCTTGAAGCCAAATCCTATCAATCATGAAAGCTGTTCTGGGGGCAATAAGCTAGATAGCTCAAGAGATAACTTCTGTTGTGAGATTATTCAAGACCTCCTTAGTTATGGTAACTGTACCTGGTATGTTTAAATAAGATTAAATAATACAGAATAAAAAATTAACCTTCCTTAAAATAACTGGGGGGGGGGGGACATTATATAAAGCATTCTGGGAGGCTATCCTTTATGCCATTTACATTGTGAAGACTGCTCCTAGATCTCTGTAGTTCATATTCCCAACCTTTTTTCCTTAGAGACCCTGCTCACTCAAATTCCAGTTTTAGGATTCTAAAGTATAACTTATCACATTGCTACATGGCCTTTTAGGTATAAACTCACACATGCAGGAGGATTCCTTTTACTATTTTACTCCCAAACTCTATTGCTACTAAAATTCATTGCTGCAGGACATTCCTTCCTTAAGGTAAAGTTATAATCAGATTAAGTTGGGAGGGGTTGTGACCTACTTTGTCCTAAGACAGGTTATGTGTCCCCATTAAATGCTGTCAGAAAATGAGGTCGTTTCTTACATTTTATATCAAATGTTTCCTCAAACTTGATTATCGGATTCTTACTGTATTCACTTACTCTATTAACATCTTACAAATATTTATGATGAATGCCTGTTAAAAAACTAACACATACATGTTAGTTTATTTTTGTGTTTTCCTATAGTCAGAATGTATTCCTCATTTATTTTGGGGAAGCAAAAGGAGAAAGACAGATCCTGCTTTGAGTTCTAAGTCAGATTATTAGTTGTTTTGAGGAGATCTTGATACCCTAGTGTTAAGTGATCAGCCATTATTAACGTGTCTGAGTTAATACACTTTTGAAAATAGTACAACATATTTACTAACTAAACTCAATACTTTAGCCAAAAAACTTGCCAATATTCTTAATATTTTTTAAAATCATAACTGACATTTTTTTTGCTTATTTCCTACATCTATTTCTAAAAAGAATGTTGGCCTATATTAAGACAGAAGTTTCCATTCATCTTTATTCTACATTTTATTTTACTCAGCTGTAGAATTATTGAGGAAAAGTACTGATCCAAACTTACCTTTACCTCCATCCATATTACACACTGGAATTAGAGAATATAGAAAAAATACCTTTTCATTAATATTACCAGGCGTATCAACAGTGTGATTTATTTTTAGTTATGTAATGAAAAATAGTTGGGTGTAGATTTTTCAAAAATGATAACCTTGACATTATGAAATGGTCATTAAAATATTTCTAGATTTTGCTTTCTTATAAAAAATCAATATTTAGAATTTCACAGTGAAGAGGTCCTAAATTCTTCATACAACATGAAATTATATAAAAATAGAAGACATAGACATCTTTAACTCTTTAATCCTTTGATTAAGCAGCAAGCATATCACTCTTCCAGGCCAAACACTGCTTAAACAAAAAAGAAAATTAATGACGTGCAAAATATTTACAAAATATGCAAAGCACACAATAAGACATCTCACTATATACATGTGTCATATTACTAATGAAGCTCAGATTTTTCTACTGTGTGCTCTAGTGTACGTAAATCAAATCACAGCACATCCCTCAGATACAGCATCTTGGCCCATGGCTGGGATAGAACAGATTTTTAAGTGAATCATAATATACTTAACAGCTGGACAGATGCTGGTGCTGACCAACTTGACTGACATGTCCCACACATTGTATACTGGTCTACTGACAAGAGACAAGACAATAAAAGCCATATAGTATGCACATATGCAAGACAATCTAAGTACTGTAAAAAAATGCTTTAGATACTTTCTTTTTAAGATATATAACTGCCCCCCCCCCCCGTGGCTTTTAAAGTAAAAATAAGTATAAATTCCTGAATATTAAGAATTTTAAATCAGATTTTTATCTAGTTACAATCCAGGGGTAGGAACTATTTAAGATGATCCAGTGAGAAAGAAAAGACACACCCTGGAGGAAGTTTGTGCCAGAACTTAAGGTCCATATGAGAAGTGATCTAAACTTGAAAATTAAAACTAATCAATGAATTTAAAATCGAATAGCTCCTTAAGGCTTTAGAGCCAATAGGAGGGACTATTTTTCCAACACTGGGAATATATGACTTCTCAAAAACATAAATCAAGGGCCTTAGGTGTTGACTATTTGGTGACATAGTTCTAAATATGATGAGAATATAAATGTGCAAACATTTAGCCTTAAGTTCCACTAGTAATCTAAGTGATCTGTCCCTTTCCACAAGTCAGGATTCCAATATGAAATCACTGTATCAAAAATATTAGTAACACATTGTTGAAATACTATTACTTGTAAAATATTATTTGTAGGTGCTTAATGATTTATGTGTCAATTAAGACTTGAAATGTTTTTGCTTCTTTATAAAAAGGGGTCTGAGCATTTTAAGTTAACAGCACAACTGTGACAATATACTGATACATCTTTAGATAACACAGAACAAATTCTTAAATTTATTTTATGAAATAATGCTGATGATTTAACCCTAAACCAAACCCACAAGCACAGGTCGGCTGCAAGGAATACACAAATGTATCCAAATAGTACAATAGAGATTTATCAAGAAAACATCCTTTATATTAAATGTAGACCATATAAGTATGAGGGCAATTTTAAGTCAGAACCTAAACACAAAAAGGGTATTGTAAATAAATGCTTCCATAACCACTATCTTCACGTAACTGACAAAATATAATTCTCTTCTAAAGTCCCCAAATATAGGCAACTACTAGTTAAAAGCAGATAGCATTTAGAAACATTTAAAAAAAAAAAAATCAAAATTAACTCCATTTTCAAGGAACTTAAAGACATTGTACTTCAACAAATTAAGTTCTCATTTGTATGTAAAATTATTATTCCAATTCTCTTATTACTGATAGATGACGGGTCAATGACCTTTAAGCAAGGACTTTGCACTAGGACCCTAAAGTGTATGTTAAAGGGTTAGTAGGTTCAGTACATTCTTTGTGGTTTCATATAATTGCTTTGCAATTGATTAAATTGCTTTCTTTTAAAGGAATATATTAAAAATTCCTTTAGAAAAAAAAGCAAGATTTTTTTTGAAAAAAGGGATATGTACTATAATTTCTTAAATATGCATTAAATGAACATATGTCAAAATCTGAAATGCAGGCTATTTATTCTTGCACTCCTAACATAGGAAAATGTTAAAAATTAAATTAAGGAAGAAAGAAAAAAGTCAAACATCCTTAAGAAACTTAAGGAGTTTTCACAATTCCTAAGTCAGTATTTCTGTACTAAGAGTCTTGACTATGAAGAGGCAGAAATATAAAGAATCTCAATAAAATAAATACAGTAAAAACAAAACAAAAAAACCTTGGTATATAGAATACTTAGTCTTTTTTTTCCTTTTATGAGATCATGTCACTGAACGTATACTCTAGAAAGGAGGCTAACTATAGGCTTTTTGTTGTATTAACATTTAGTTCGGTTGTATGAACCAAAAAATTTCCTAGACATCCACTTATGCTAGCCCACTGCCACAGAACTAGTTCGCAGCCTCAGTATCTAGGAGGGATTGCTCTCTCCTCTTTTGCATCAGTCTGATGAGCATTGGTATAATGATGGGGTGAAGAGTTACTGTAGATCTGTCCAATTTAATTTTAGTGCAGTGAGGACTGTGAATCTGTCTGAATTCCAATAAGTGACGGTGGCTGTTGACCACCAACCGTGGACAACACTGGTCTTGGGTTTAGACGGGGTGGCATAGAATTAGCAGGGCGAATGAGAGGTGGTGGAGGCTGATTTAAAGTTGGCCGGGGCTGGATGAACCGAGCCTGCTGCTGGAGTGGAGGAGGCTGCCGGTGAAGAGCAGGGGCAGCAGGCAGTGTTGGACGAAGAAGTGGTGGAGGCTGGTTCAGAGTGGCAATGGGGGCTGTTGGTGTTGGAGTGGATGATGGGGCAGGAGGTGATGGACCCAGAGTCCGAGGAGCCTGTGGGGTCTGTGCCTAGAGGTGAGGAAACAAAAATACATGTATGAGATGAGAGTTCCTAACGAACTTAATACAATATAGTTTGGGCTGTCACAGGAAAAACAAAACAAATCAAAACAAAACAAAAACATAACACCAGTGTTTTTTGGAAGCACAAGCTTCTTTTATTTTAAACAAAACAAAACAAAAAACCAAAAACCGAAAAAGCAACGAAGCTACCAAACAGGCATCTTTATTAGTAAACAGCTTAACACTGGAAATAAAAATAAGACTATGAAAGAACAATACACTCTCCATTCTTCTAGGATCAGAACTTAGCATGTCATTAGGACTTAGGAGTCACCACCAGAGGGGCACCACTGGGTAAGTGTATTGTCAACCTTTCATGCTCATTTAGCTAGTCCTCTGACAGATTAACCTTACAGAACACACCACACAAAATGATGATTCCTCAACTCATATTAGCTCAAATTCCATACACAAACACACCTCCTCTTCTTCATCAGTGCTCTTCCCTGATGGCACATTAGAAGCACTTTTTGTCTCCTCCCCTAAAGTAGAAGCATCACCATTAGAAGCCTGGGTTCCTTGTTCTGCTTCCCACTCCTGCAATACCTCCTCTAAGTTAAACCGACGCCTGTAGTTTACAAAGAAGTTCTTCACTTGGCCAACAGTCTTGTTGCCAATTACATCTGCAATAGCTTGAAAATCTTTACCATATTTGCGGACACCTGGAAAGCAAAGTAAATAATACACCTGTGAAGGATCAATAAGGAGAGCTGTGTGTACTAAACATCATGCACACACAAAAGATACCAGCAATGAAAATCCTTTCTCATTAACTCTGCTCATGTCTCAATTCTGAGAGAGAGACTAAGATATCAGGGTCACAGATGAAAACTATCAATTATGTCATTTCAGCGAGCCAGCCACTTGCCTTCAACTGAACAATCAGAAACTTACCATTTTTTACATACTCAGTTATTTTCTCCAATCCTCTCTTGAACTCTCAAATACAGTCCATTTATTGTAAAGCATTGAATTCTTTGTTCCATCCTCAATTCCACATTCATTTATTTCCCTAGTAGCCAGTCACCTAAATTTGAGCAACACCGTTTGTAAACAAAACTGGATGGGAATGAGCCATCTCTTTTATCCCCTCAATGGACTGAGTGAGTAGTCTTAAGAGTTCCCCCATTAAGAAAAGCATTATAATTTTGGTTGTAATACCAGCTTCAACAGGATTACTTGCCTAATCTCACCAGGGTACCAATGAACAGAAATGAGATAAGAATTTAAACACAAAAAAGAATCATCATGTGATGGGCAAAAAAAGGGGAAGCTATTTTTCAGAGTTGGTTGGATTTCAACTTATCTAATAGTCCCCAGAATGCGTATGAGGAAGATTCCTAGCTGTACTTTGTAGCCTAAAGAATAGGGTTACAGTAGTGACTACTGTGTAGAGTACTTGTGCTCATCACTACCTTAAATTTAAGAAGGACTGTGCATTCAGTTGAGAACCTAACAGTTTGTAATGGAAACTTTACTGTAGTGAAAGATTTGATTTATGAACTTGAGACAGTTACTCATACTACAGGATTTGGAATGACTTTATATAATCAGATAGATAATAAGGTGTTCTTAAGGGAATTCTAAAAGGACGTTCACTGGCTCATTCTAGAAAGATGCGCTTAACTCAAAATATAAAAGCTATCAAAATTTTTGATTTGACAACTTGATAACTACTGTTTAAAATATCAGAAAACAGTAACTCATTACAGAGATGACAAAGGAGAAAAAAATGATACTTATGATAGTAAAGTCCATATTGTAACCTAAGCAACCAGAATCATGGGAATTTAAATAAATTCAACATGTATACAATCACAGATGAGACAATAATATAAGGCTATGTTAACACTTCAGGAGAAATGCTAGATACATTCTTACAGATCCCTATTGGTATCATTTATCCAATCACCTTAAAGCACCATCATGACAAAATTCTTGTTTTTAATTTCTGCCTTTATTTTATAGAGAACTTGACTGTGAGTATCTTTTGCTTATATTCAACTAGGTAGGCTTGACTTTATGGGAAGTCCTCTACCTTAAAGAGCATTTTGAGCAGGAGGTTTGACATTATTAAGCTATAATGATTTTTAATACGGAGTTTGAGGTTTGTAAACTGCTCACTTGCTCTGTTCTCAAAGGGAAAGATATGTATGCCAATAAATTATGACACTTAACATTATTTATAGTATTTAGCAACATAAGTTCTCTTTAAATCCATGAGTTTATTTCCAGTTCAAACTCTGTAACTGAGTATATCTATCCTAAGGGTGACTAGGTTACAGTGAGGGTTTATTGGGCAATAAAAATCTAAGGTTATTTAATATTAGGAATTATTGCTATATATTCAAGTACTTCTCTATCATTTATACTTTGGAAAATAACAACTCGTTTGACATTGCTGTACTGAAAAACAACTCCTAATTTGAATGAAATCAGACACAGTGTTCTATCGATGTACTAATTTTTACAAGAGATATTTAATTTATACTCTAGAAATGACCAAAGCTACTGAATATATGAGTTTGGAAATGAAAACTTTAAATAAATCTAAGATAATTTTTCTGTATTGTAGCAAGAAGTCACATTAAGACTAACTCTGACTTCCAAGTATGAAGATATTACAATCCTCAGAATACCCATTTGTTTAGCAAAATATATTCCAAAATCCACCAGGAAGTTATCCCCATGTACATTCCATTTTACAACTGTCCTCCTTTTTTTGGATCTTGTTTTATTTTCCCTTACTCAATGGACTTTACCTTGTCACCAACATTGTTGTACTTCCAGAATTATAGACCCACAAACCAAAACTACTTCCTATAGAAGCCTTAGTTTTCCCAGATACTTTGGATGTCAAGGACTTTTTCCAAGTCGCCTAGGTTCTAAGTCACCCAGATATGTTTATTATTAACTCATGTATGCCAGTTTCATATAAACTACTTTACAAAATCTTAAGGCTCAGACCATACTGCAGACTTTTATAGTCTGATTGAGGATCCCACTCATGTCCTGAGAACAAATGGGCCTTCAGGAATATTAATGCCCTCAACTTGCAGGATGGCTGGGCAGAGACTGGAATAACTAGAGCTCCTTGGCAGTCCTCTCTGGACAACAGCAGCCTCATCCATTTGCCCCAGAGTGTTGTGACAAATTTCATTAATTTTTTTTTCTGTATACCATGATGTGAGAAAGGTTGGAAAGTACTGTCCTATGAAATATAATGCTGGGTACATAGGGTGCTCAGGAAATAGGACTGATTTTTCTCCCCCACAGCACAAGAGTCACATATAGCTAACTTCTTTACCACCTTCACACTTCCCATGAAACTGGTTCAATAGCATATTTTGGTTAGTAGGTGGAATTCTTAAGTCCATACTGTGGCTAATAACTAGTTAAATTCTAATGAAACACCAACTTAAGATTTACTAGGGCAACTCCTTCAGAAGAATCCTCAGCTAGGCTTCTGGAAGAAAACCTAGCAGGTGTAGCAATGCAGAGCAATGAACTTTAACTTCCCAAGGTATCAGAGCCACTTTAGTTCCAATTTGTACCTAGAAGAAGGGTGGTCCATTCTTTTTTCACAATTTTATAATAAGTAAGGCCATCCGATTGCTTTATCAGCATGGGAATTAAATCGTGACTAAATCTCTCTTCCTGAAGATGTAAAAGGATTAGGTCCATCTGAACCATGGTTTTAAATTAAACTTCTCACCTTTAGGGCCAAAGGTCAGTTTTTAAAGGTTACTAGAATAAAATTTTAGAAAATCCTGGAACAGGTATATTGTAAATTTCCCAGGAAGAGAAAAAAAAGTGTTTTCAGTCAAATTTCGAAAGTTGCAGTGAAACAACCTGGCTTCCTATGCTGGCAGATGATACCTTATAATCTTTAACATACACTTTTACAGTTTTGCTTGGAAAATAATATAAAAGTATAACTCTCGTTACATTTTATAAAAGCCCACATTCTCCAAACAGTATTCTTCACTCTGCCCCACAAAAAAACATATATTCATATTTTTAAAGATTTGGCTAGTAACACTGTAACTTCAGGGGCATTTGTAGTGTAGTGTTTCTCAACTGTGGACATAGAATTATAGGCTCTCCCCTCCTCTATCTCTCCTGAGATAGAAGGGATATCATGAATCTGCTTTTGGTATATTTAAAATGTTATTTTTAAAATCTGATCTTGGGCTACCAAAAAAGTCAAAACGTTAAGAGTAGCAAGCTGCTTCCAGGTAGTACAACTTGTGTGTGTTTGGGGGTGGTGGTGGTATTATTTCTTGCTTCTTATAACAATATTTCTTAAGTGAGCATGTACTTAGTATAACCAGGAAACCTATTTCTGAAATAAGAACATAGTGATATCTAGAAATCCCAGGGATGTGGTTCTTTCCTATCAATAAAATATTAATTTTAAACTCAAACCATTTGGCAACATGCATTTCTTTCTACCACCTATAAATCTCTTCAAGAATTCATAGTAAAGGGATCCCTGGGTGGCGCAGCGGTTTGGCGCCTGCCTTTGGCCCGGGGCGCGATCCTGGAGACCCGGGATCGAATCCCACGTCGGGCTTCCGATGCATGGAGCCTGCTTCTCTCTCTGCCTGTGTCTCTGCCCCTCTCTCTCTCTCTGTGACTATCATGAATAAATAAAATAAAATCTTTAAAAAAAAAAAAAAAAAAGAATTCATAGTAAAGAAAAGATACCAACAGCAGTGGGACAGTGAATGGTGCATCTATCTAGGTGAGGTCTAAAAGTCAGAATCAATTCTCTTTCTAATATCTAGCCTTTCTCTTCTGAGTCTTGTGTTCCCATCATCCTTGTTTTAAGTTAAATCCCATCACAAAGATGCTGGAAATTTTGAATCATTAATTATTTGAAGCAAGTGCATCAGAGGGCTGACAATTATACTTTTGGGTCTCCATTCTTGTGATACCTGTTATAATAGAAGAAACTCTCTAAAGCAAATGAGTGTCTTTTAGATGAAAAAATATGAATCTCCTGATCTCCCTTTCCTTTTGATTATTCACGTACTGGGTTACAATCGCTGTTTTAATCAAGCACCAAAACCATTCTCTCCTCCTTTAAGAAACATTCTTTTTTTTTTTTTTTAAATGTACAAGATAAAATTAGAAGAAAATTTCGAGGCTTACAACCTAAAAACAAATAAAATGTATAAACTACAGGAAGAGAAGCTAACATTTAACTGTGAAAGCATAACTGACGTGAACATAGTTCCATCATTTCCTGTTTTATAAGAAGACAGGTAATATGAAAAGGGGGGAAAAAAAACCTAAAAATTAAAGCTGATATCCTGATAAAACTGGGAAAGTTTCTTGTTGTTTACCCCAAAATAGCACTAACATTTTGGTTGAGGAGTATATTATTTTTTTAGCACTAATGATTATGAAATGAATACATTTAAGGGAAGGCCTAAAATAAATACTGTATATACTAGGTTCTGCCCTTCTTTACTTTAAAGAGTCAATGTTTTGTCCTATCATTTAAATGTATTATTATTTTTTGAAAACAGTTAAAAATCGTTTCATTTTACATGAAAAAAATACACCCAAATCTAGTTCCTTTCTTAATTCTTGCTAAATAAGAAATGTTTATCATATGAATATCAAGACTGATTTTAGGATAACTTCTAAGAGCACTACAGATTAGAAAAAATCATTTATATATATATGAAACAAGCTATAAATAGGGATATTTCCACTAACACGAACTGTGAAGACTATAATTAATCTGTTAACTAGTTTGTTGTAATAGAAAACTCAGATACTTGGGGCACCTGGGTGGCTCAGTGGCTGAGCATCTGCCTTTGGCTCAGGGTGTGATCCTGGGGTCCTGGGATCGAGTCCCACATTGGGCTCCTTGCAGGGAGCCTGCCTTTCTCTCTGCCTATGTCTCTGTCCCTTCCGCTGTGTCTCTCATGAATAAATAAAATATTAAAAGAAAGAAAAGATAGAAAGAGAGAAAAAAAAAGAAAGAAAACTCAGAAACTTAAAAGACTAAAACAGATTATAGAAAGTATAGAAATACATTCTTAACAAGTACTTTTTAGAGGTTTAAATTAGCCACACTTATAATAATAACCTATCTGGGGACTCTTGAAGAATGTTAATGAAGTTATAACATACCTAGAGCTAACATTAACAATTATAAACAGACATTCTTGTTTGGTCTGAGCAGGACTCCCTGCCCTTCCAATTAGGGGAGAAAGAAGGAAAAATAGCTTAATATTTATTTACTTATTCATTATATAAATAAATATTATTTATTTATTTAAATAGTTATTATTTAAATGGTAGTATTTAGTTAACAACAATGTGAGTAGATGGGGAAAAAGTGGGAAATATATATTTAAGCCCTAGGAAATAATCCTAATATATGTATGTGGTTTTAAAAGTTACAACAAAAAAGTTTATTTAATAGTAGAATTATAAGTCTCACTATGACACTATAGAGTTTCTCTCTCCAGGTCACTCTAATAGTCAACTATGAGCAAGATTTAAAAAGGCATTTAATAAATGAGTGTCAAATCAGAATATACACAAAATGTCTTAAATATAAAATGCTATAAAATAGCTATAAAATAAAACTAAAATGTCTTAAATATAAAATGCTATAAAATAGCTATAAAATAAAACTAAAATGTTAATATCAAAACAAATGATTTATATTTTGTAAACCTGAAAGTCATAATAATATATAAAGGTTTATCAAACATGAAGATTAAAAAGAAGAAAAACAAAACAATTGCCCACTAAGATGGGTACTTATGGACAGCAAACTACATGTTAAAATAAAACCTGTGGTTATGTACCTTAACCACAGAGATTCAGGTACAGGTGACATTACTATAGGATCACACTGTTTATAAGACACACTTCTGAGCATTATATGAACATGTGGGCTCATTAGCAAAAATGGCACTTTTTGTTTTCCCTAAGGTAACTATTTTGGACACAAAGAGCTCTATATTGTTTTCTTTTATATAATGAACCATTTCCCCCCCAAAAAAGCCTTAAAAACTCAAAGTGAAACAAAAATTCCCTAGAGTTAAGATAAAGACATTAACATATTAAGAAAGTGGCTTCAAAATCCTAAGAACATGTATATTTTTGTACAAATTGCTGCATTAGTGTAATTTATTTAGGAATTACTTTTTAAATGTGTATAAGAACATAATACTGAATATCTCAGCAGAGATGAAATGTTTGATTATATACAAATTCTTTTAATATTTATAAACTGAGATAATATCCACATATACAGCTCAAACTATACATGTAAATCTTGCCATTGCTCATTCTCTTGAATGCAGCTCTACATATTTGATCCAGCCATAAGATTCCATGGTAGTACTGCAGAACAATATCAAATCTTGAATCCTCTAGAAACATTAGCCCAGATTTTCCTCACAAGTCTCTCCAGAAAATCCTTTCACTGGGATATTTTCTTATAGTAGAGTACAAGATTTATATACTAACCTTTAAGCAACTGAAATACCGGAAATCAGGGTTAATCTATGGGCTACCCACAAACACACATACACGCTAAGATGGATAGAAACACAGGCTTTACATCAACAAAAGCAATGTCTCCTCAAATAACTACATTAGAGCTATAAGTCATAGATCTAAATCAATAGGAAGCAGCCTCTGAAAATACTAGGTTTCTTTGTTTGTTTTTTAAGTAACACAGAGCTTGCACTCATGACCCTGAGATCTAGCAGCATGCTCTATGGAGTAGGCCAGCCAGGCGCTCCTACCCATTTTTTTTTCCTACTCATTTTTAAATCTAAATTTTAAACAGTTTCTAATTTAAACATAGCTATTATTGAACATTATACACTAATTAAACTTTGTTCTGACTCATTTAGAAACTTAGTTCCCCAACTATAGATGTGCTCCATGCACATACAGCACTCTGTCTCCATAGGATCAAGTGTTTATTCTGTTTATAAAATGACTGTCTTGTGCTGTACAGGCCAAAGAGAAGGCTGACATCATCCCGATGGCACCCTCCTGTGACATTTTCTAATCACACTGGCAGGGTAATTCTTACTTACTCTAGTCCAAACTGCAGAGTCATCTATTAACCAATCTTTAATTACATTACTCTCACATCCAAATGATACCTGCACAACCTTTTTGAGTAAAATATGTTTTCTGTGTTTGAATACTTAGAAATATTTTTTAAAGTATACTTATATGTTTTGTTTCTCTTATAGTAGTTAACCTAGATAAAAAAAAAGCTATTAGTATTCAACACAAAGAGGGTTCAACCACAAAAAACCAAATTGGAGACCAAATTTATAATTACACAATCAGTCCTACAGAAGTTTATCTTGAACAAAAAAGAAACAAAAAACAAAAAACTACAACACTGAATAAAAAATATACAGTTTGTCCTTCCTTAAGTAATTCAAACATGGGAAAAATCCAATTTAATAATGCTACTGATTTGCCCATGGGATTCATAATACAAAAAGTGCTCTCCCATATAATTTAACAAAGCATTCTTATAAATAGTACGTTTAAAATGCTATATATATATTTTAATGTATCTTTTAACTCTCTCTATATATATGTTTTAAAGTCGGCTTTCTAAGCATTCAGTGGCATATCTCTTAAGTTACGATACACTGAAAATTAAGTATATCATTAATATTTTCAGTACCTGACATTTATCAAATAGAGAAACACTATTATACAGAGTAATTAGAAAAACCAGAAACATATAATAGTTTACGCTTTTAATGATGAGTTATCAATGACTAATATAGTAAGAATGAACCCAACTGCAGGAAAACTGAAGCAAAGGCACAGAGACCATATGACTTGTTCAAGCTTATCATCACCATCATTGTTAAGGCTGAGAATGTGCTACATGCGGTACAGGACCCAAAATGCATATAAGCTCAGTAAAGTCACATCCACAAGAACAAAACAGAATTCCTGGTTATCAGGACTTTGTGGTAAACACAAGAGCCCTTTCTTGATCCATTTCTAAAGGAAGGGAAGAACTATGGTAGTCACCTTTCATGACAAGTTAAATAATTAACAACAATAACTGCTTATCTTTAATATACCTTGCACTGCTAGAAGCTGCTCCTCTGTGGTCCAACGGGCATTAATTTTCTGATTTGACTACAAAATTAAAGAGAAGTTTCCTAATGAGGATATGAAGACAGACATTTTTCCAAAGTGCTTATTTTTGTTTAACTTTTCACCAAATCATAGACATGAGATTACTAAAACTCTGATTTATGAAGATTCTGTTTTTATAAGAATTAAAAAATATATTCTGAGTTACCTTTTACCCACACAAAAAGATATGAAAGGGAAATGTACCAATTTGGGAGAATGAACAACATTCACATTTATACTCTAGTCAGAGGCATTAAAACTGAGAAAATCTATTAGTCATCCATTTTCCAACTACAATGTTCCTATCACACATAGCACGTATTAATTTTAGCCTAGTTTTAAACATTTAAGAGATTTATCTTTAGAGAGGATCTGTAACTTGCTCTAAAATTTTTTCTCTCCACATTTATTTATTTATTTTCTCTTCACATTTAGATTAAACCTAACCTTACTCCAACAAAACCAGTGTTATAAATTAATACAGAATTGTACATCAGGCCTAATTCCTAAAATATTTCTTAAATTTCTGAAGTAGAAAGTGACCCACTATAAGAATTGATTTTTCCCCCCAAGACCTCCCCACAATTTTTGTTTTAAAAAATCCCAAGTTTAGGATTTTTACTATGGCAAAACTACAATATTAAATACATAATCAAATTTCATTAGCGTATACCCACTGATTAGTACAAGGACCTTTGGCAGTCAAAGGAGAGACAGAAATTAAGTACACCAGCCTACAGAGGTTTACAGAAGAAACTGCCCAGATAAACTGGCCTGGTGTACTACATGGCTAGGCTGGACAAAATAGAAAGAAAGGCTTCCTTTGAGAACAAGTGTTTAGACCATATCTCACTCATGATCTTAATAAAAGTTTCTTCAGCACATAGAGGTTCTAGGGTATATCTACTTTCTCACCATGAGTGAACAGGTGTAAAAAGTAAGCATTCAGAAGAAAGAATAAAACAAAAATTCAAAATTAGAAAAAAAATTGAGATTTAAAAAAAAAAAAAAAACAGAGTAAAAGAGGGAAAAACCTAAAGCAGAAAGCAATGATAATACCAGATGAGGAGATTAAGAAGAGATAGTAAGGCAAGGCCAGGCAGATAGTGGATAAGTCTCAAGATGAGGATACTGGTAAAGAAGCAAAAGAACATTAAAAAGGTAAAGAAAAAAAAAAAGAAATAAAAAGGTAAAGAAAAAGAGGGGGCTATAGGCTGTAAAGCAGCAGTAATAAAAGAAGGGTGAACCAAGGTTTAGAAAGTGAAAAAAAGGAACGAAAAAGAAAAAGGAGATGAACAAGAATGGAAAGGAGCTAATATGTTGAGTTGAAACCCAGCAGTCTGATGCCACCTGTACTGTGAAAAGGTAGATAAAAGAGGTCCTTGGTACCCAAGGATAATTGGTACTAGAACCTTTTTAAAACAGGTCCACATATTTCAGAATAAACGGTAAAAAAGGGTTGACTTCAACTTCATCTGAAATATGAAACTAAAACTTACGAAATTAAAAAAAAATAGTTAATGATTAAATACACTTTAATTAAAGCTCCCATCTTTGCTGACCATACAATGGTGTAACATTCACTGGCTTTGAAATTTACAATGTGAGCACAGAGTGGGTCATTTCTGTTTTGAAGACCTCAACAATTCTTTCAAGGGCCTCCCTTAATTCTTTGTTACTCATATTCTTTTTTGAAGTTCCTCTGAGTCATCATCCTTTTCTCTTCAATGGTTAACTGCTAAATACCCATCTGTCAACAATTTTGCAAGAGATTAAAGTCATTCTCTTGTACTTTCATAGACTTGAAGAAAATCTTTTACAAGGTTTAAAATTTCATTTTGGTTTGTGCTGTATTTGCATTACATTAGCAAGAAAGTAAGAGAGAAGGATGTTGATGAGATGGGTAGGAAAGTAACAGCTAGAGTTAATTAGGGATAGCTGGTGAGCACAGCCTAATTTTATAAATGCTTAGTTCATTAGTGAATATTCTCTTGTATGGCAACTTGTGCTTCTCCATGAATCCTTTAGATTAATGAGCATTTGGATACAGAGATCTCCTGTAATACTACAATGCAACTTATTCTGAGGACTAAAGTTAGAATAAATGTAAAATATATATTAAGCTATGTTTAGGACATATGTAAAAAACACTGTCACAGCACCTGAACAGAAGCTAAAGTTGATCAAGTGGTGTTTGTTAAATCTGAAAGGCAGAAACTGGAAGAAAACGTATCATTAATGGAAAAGAACAAAAAAATGAAAGTAACATGCACTATGAAAACTTATTTTGCCTTATAAGCAAATCAGGAGATAGGATAAACACAAATAGCTACTAATAAAATTAGTTCAGAGTATGCTAGGGATTCAAAGATGAGAGGAAGAAATCACAATGACTAGAACAGAGAAGAAAGCCAGTTGAGGGGCTGGACACTGCGGTGGGTTACAGAACAGAATAAGTTTCTGAAAGGCGAAGATGAGAAGACACACCATGTATAAACAACAACAGGATCAACAATTAGGAAGAAGTGATAAATAAGCCTGGAAGTTGGTGATATTTAAAATATAGTAGGGGCCACTTTTTGGAAAGGCAGTAAATACCAAGGTTAATGAGCTCACACTAAATTTAATATGCAATAGTTTTTTGTGGGGAGGGAACAGGGGGAGAGAAGCAGGATTCCAACCAGAGGAAGATTTGAAGCCTGGACAGCTGGGTGGAGGATAGTGCTGTTAAGGACCTAAGAAGTTATGAAATGCTGAGTGGGGAGGTGTGGGAAGGCAAGACTGAGATGAGGACTGTAACTTGGGGTTCACTGACAATGAGTTTTAAGCAGGACATCCAGGTGGAGCTCAGGTTCACTTGAGGCTAAAATAGATTCATCTATGCAAACACAGCTTTTAAAGGTCTGGAAAATGTTTATGAGGGAAAACAATGGAGTCATATTCAGATGTAAGATTCTAAAATCAACCTATGAATTTAAAAAAAAAAAAAAGATTTTTTGCTTCTAATTCCAAATTACTATTGAAATGCTCCTATAAAGGTAGTCATGGAGACAGGCACATAATCTCTCAATAAGTCCACATGGCCAGGTATTCCTCCAACACCAAAATGAACCACTAGTTTTTCAGTTAATCCGAGATGAAGCCTTTGACTGAAATTTAGGGTAGCAGTGAATGAAAAACATAAATACATATTTAAATAGTAGAATTTCAAGAAAAGGAGACTGCTTACCCAGGAGGCATGAGGAAGCTAAAGCCTTCTAAAGATAGTGGATTCATAGTTCCAGCCCCTAACTGCTGACTCTACGGGAGACACTTGATAAAAAGGAATTCAGGCAGGACTGCCAGCTCTCCTCTACTTGCTATTACTAGACATACTCATATCTGTGGTTGAGTTTGTGTCATTTAAATGTATATATGACGTAATTTTAATATAGTGAAGTGATGAGTTTGTATGATGTTTCCGAAGAGAAGTGAATTTTGAGGAGAAAAACTTGGGAGAATGCTTATATTTATGTATAGAAAGGAAAATTACTCTGAGAAAGGAACATAATAGTTACAAAAGGCAACATCACCTCTCAAAAGTTAAAGGAAGAGAGAGGTTGTCATCTCTGTCAAGGTTCAGAAGAAGGCAAGAGAAATGAATTAGAGCTGTGGAGTTTTTGATCAGTAGCAGTGTTAGCCTTTAAGCAGTAGCTTCAGTGAAAAATGTAGGGAAGAGGATTGAAATTGCATTAAATTATAGAATCTGTGTATGACAAAACAGAAGCAGTGGAAGAAAGGGAAGAGTGAAGAAGAAACAGGGTCAAAATTTTTTAAATACATAAGATTCCTTCAAGTTACTGATTTTTCTATTCTCTTTTAAACTTTGGTAAAGATTTGTTTAATTCACAGAAAGGACAACTAAAATATATCTAGGAATCTAAAATTGTGTAGTAGTTATGGTTAGCTAGGCAATACCATTGAGAACATTCTTCTACAGCAAACTGCAGCCTGAAATACTGTTGTCTATAAAATAAAATATTAATCTCAACTAAAATAATACAACATATAATAGTTATAAAACTAAAAATATGAAAAGCCCCAAAGAGCCTTCAAGAACAACCTATGACTTTCTTCGTGAATTCAGCGTCTTTACTACATCCTTTCCCTGCTAAATTAGTCTTCATATCTTTCCCATTTTTGTCAGGAGTAGATTCATACTATCTCTGAATTGAAAGAATCAGAAAAGGGTACCATGTTAAACTTTCCATCCAATCCTGAAAATTTCATCCAACATCCATAATGAAAGGATGTCACCCACCTATGCATGAAAACATCCACAGGTGGGAAAAATGCCTAGCTTCAAAAAGCATTCCTGTTTTAGCTTCTTCCTTCCTGGATTCATTAATCTCCTTTTCCCCATCTACCTACCTCCAACCAAAACAGATCAAAGCATAAGACCACAGGCTACCACTCCCCCCAACACTCTTACATACTTTCAAATAGATATATTAATTTCTATTTTGCAATGTTCTTTGCCTTTATCATTTGCTGTCCACTCCTACAACTAATACCTGACCTTACCCCAAAACCCCTTTTTACCATTTATCACTCACATGCCTAGTATTTCAACAGCTGTAACGCTTCCAACTTAGCCTGTATAATAATACTGCCAGGATAACCTTCCAAAAGTTAAAAATTCCCATTACATCCTTCTATATCAAAGAAACTACAAGGTCTTCCCATTTGACCTAATTTAAAAGGCAAACTTCTCTTCTTAGCTCCCACAGACTTTTATACCCTGGCCCTTACCCAGTGATCTCTATCATAAAGAAGCCTCGGTTGAACTCAATTCTGTTAACATCTCTCTACACCGCGTTTACTCGTCCTCTGCAACCAAGTTGGCTTTCCGAAGTAGACAATATGCTTCATGAGAGAAAACTGTTTTACACTTCCACTAAATTCTCCATAGTAATTGGCACTACAGTGAGCACATGGTAAGTGCTCAGGGAATACTCGTTGACTGGTGTTCTCCCCCACTGGATTTATACATATTTTGAATGTACTGTTCAACATCAAACCAGTGTTCATATTATTCCCTTCGCCTGCCCATTTTGTATGTGCAAAACTCCTACTCATCCTTCAAACCTCAGCTGAAACATCCCCTTTACAAAGTCTTCCCCGATTAACCTAGTGAGAATAACTACTTATTTTCCTGTAGCATTTTACTTATAAGCCTATCACACAACTTTAATGTTTGTCTTATAACATCTAGACTGTTTTTCTTTTAGATAGAAAAATCCATCTCTTCCTCATTTAAATTTGTCCTCTCTTACCCACACACACTTTCCACAGTGCCTAAAACAGTGCCTTATATGAAATAAGTGATCAATAAATACTTATGGGAAGAAATGGACTTTCTTCACCAAATTTTTTCCTAAGTGAAAATAACAAATACAACCAAATGAGTAAGTAAAGCATCTTAGTAAATGTTTATTTCCAGTTGAGTTACATCACTTAGTAGCTTATTATTCTAATGGTTAACGAAATTTTTATTACCTATTAAGGTAGAATTTCTATTACCTAACCAAAAGAAAAGGGGATACATTACATGATTTTTCAAGGTCTTTAGTATGACTGTTAATCTAGTATTTTGAAACAGATCTATTCAGATTGTTCTTCCCTGCAAAGCAATAGAAATAATATGATAAATATAAATACATCCTGAGCATTTTCTAGGTAATAAAACCTACATACATTTTCAATTTATATGAGTTTAATAAATTAACCTCAAAGTAATATTCAAACTTCACTCTATGGATGGTAGAGTCTTAAAATTTTGGTTGTTTCGTTTTGATCATTATTTTTACAAAAACCCAAAAGATGTAATAAATGTCTGATAACCTCTAACCTCAAAACTGCCTTCAAAGGTGAGAGTCAATATATAGTTTTGCTATTAAATGAAAACTTTTGGGACGCCTGGGTGGCTCAGCAGTTAAGCGTCTGCCTTTGCCTCAGGGCACGATCCTAGAGTCCCGGGATTGAGTCCCACATGGGGCTCCCTGCATGGAGCCTGCTCTTCCCTCTGCCTGTGTCTCTGCCCCTCTCTCTCTGTGTGTCTCATGAACAAATAAATAAAATCTTAAAAAAAAAAAAAAAAAAAAAAAACAAACGAAAATGTTCAAAGGCAAGAGGGAGAATGATACAAATCTAGGACTCCAACTAGAGTCTAAGATTGTGAAATATAGCCAAAATTTCACTATTGACTAGATGTGTGACATGATCAAGCCAGTTACCCTTTCTGAGGCCCAGTTTTGTCATGTAAAATAGTATTTGCTTCATCTACTTCTTGGGATTTATGTGAACATCAAATCAAATAGCATAAAGTTATAAATGCTATTATTGCATTTTAATGTTTTACTTTATTCATACTAATGAGAGAGGCTCTCCTTTAATTTTCTGAAAAAATTGAGGTTAGAATCATCATTTCCTTGAAAACTTGGTAGGCTTTTTCTGTAAAACTGTCTGGACCTGGCATTTTCTTAAGAAAAACTGCTAACTGTTCCTTCATTTTATTTAATGACAATAAACCTATCAGGTTTTCTTTCTTAATTTTTTTTTTTAATTTATTTATGATAGTCACAGAGAGAGAGAGAGAGAGAGAGAGAGGCAGAGACACAGGCAGAGGGAGAAGCAGGCTTCATGCACCGGGAGCCCGACGTGGGATTCAATCCCGGGTCTCCAGAATCGCGCCCTGGGCCAAAGGCAGGCGCTAAACTGCTGCGCCACCCAGGGATCCCGGTTTTCTTTCTTTTTAAGACAATTTTGGTAAGATATATTTTCCTGTGAATTTCTAAGTTTCCTTTAAAAATTTGAACTTATTGACGTAAAGTTCTTTATAGTATTCCCCTATTTTTAATATCTACTGTAATTTATTAAGTTTAATTTTTAAGTTATAAAATTACAGACACTTAAAGCTTTTGGCTTTTATGCATTTTAATGCATAAATATGAAATTAAAATAATTTCAATATAAAATTTAAGAAAATTTTTGTTACAATACTATAAAGTAGTATTCTTTGTATCACTATCTTTAAATAAGTGGAAATGTCACTAGAATGTTTGTCAGTTTATTTACCTGTGGGTTTGAAATGAGATGTTACATTAGTCTATGTATATTTCATTCTTTCCCATCACCTAACCTTATTGAAAGAGACCATTTAAAACAAAACAAAAAAATAAGAACAGTCTTTTTCCTAATGATTATTCCTTTCTGATTCTAATGAGTCAGACAAAATATGGTGCATTTGTTCTGAAGTACTCTCCCCTACACTTCTGCCCTCCCCTCAAGCCCCTCACACATATTTCATTTTTAGATATTTCAGGCAACTTGTGATGGGGGGGGGGGCAGGGGGCATCCCATTAGGACCAAATAAGATTATTTGATTATTAAATACATAGAAAGGCCAGTCCAGGATATGAAGCACAGAAGAGGAGTCTTTAAAAAAAGAGAGAAATAAGAGAAAAGATTTATAATAGAGGTTTCTATTAAAAGACTTGATTGGACTTTATGGGCATTTAAGTACTCCTATAATTATCACACATATCAAGTATATATTACGTTTCAGAGGAAATAGGAGAAAGACTTGAGAAAAGTTAATCTACATCTTATTTTTCAATTTCACATTTTCAAGTAGTACAAGAATGTTATTAATTAACTCACATACTAAAATCCTAGCTGAAAATCTGAGTCACAAAAGACAAGTATATTAAAATAAAAAATTATTAAAATTGCTAAGTAAGCTCCTTTTCTTGTTTTGTTTTGTTTTTTTTTTTTTCTTGTTGTTTTACCAATTCACACAGTTAGGAAAAGGCTTTGAGCAAACATTTCTGCAGACCCAGAAATGTACTGGCTTGCTCTTCAATTACTTTCTATTTTCATGTGCCCTGGGCCTACCTGTATAGCTGTTTTTCCCTACTTACTTTGCTTGATATGAATTGCTATGGGTAGGAAAGAAATGACTTCACTTAAATCATTAGCCAAGTCTCAAAAGTCTAAATAAGAAAATAGAGACATGACAAATCACCCACACTATGACATCTTCAAAGTATTAGCACCACATGGGACCAAAATAGTAAATACTAGTTCAGAGAATAAGATTTCACATACTTAGTCACATATATTCTTCAATAACATACCTCAGGAGGTTTGAATTCTTCAATTCCACCTTCCATTTTCTGTTTAAGTGCACTGTTTACTTGCTTAGCATTCTGAACCTTTAACAAAATAAATCAGATCACATACTTAGGTAAATGTATGATTACTCAATAAATGAAAAGGATATAAGATATATACAAAATCTTAAATTTCAGGAGGACAGACACTACATTTTATCATACTTGAGGCCATTCAACTAATATCCACATCAACTACTATATATCCACTAATCAATCAACTAATTATATATAAAACTAATATGTCTCTAATAGGCTAATAAACAGTCTACAAATCATAGTATCTGAGCATCTTTTAACAATGTCTCTTAAGACAAATGGTATACAGAGGAATTACATTCCATCAATATTTCTCATTACCATAATGTTTTGATAAGAATGATTATTCCAATAAAAATAAGAATGATGAGAATGGATAATATTAGGTGTTTATTAGGTTAAGCATCATTGTTGGTGCTTCACATATAATAATTCTCACAACTATTTTGTGAAGTAAGTATAATCAGTTCTGCTATAACCTGACATATGCATTCTCCAAAATCACCCTACTAGGCAAAATCGTACAACTTATAGGGAAACAGATTCTGGGACCCAACACTGGAAAACATTGTCAATGACACATAAAACAAGATAGGAACCTCATAAAAATGATAGCAGATTTATGCACTCTAAATAATAAAGAAATTTACAAATGCTACAATAAAGATGGTACTTTACCTTGGAAAAGATCTGAGGTTGCTTATAGAAGGGTCAAATATTTGCAGCTTGTGAGTTACTGGGAGGTGGTTGAAGGAGGGTTATTTGAAATCAGATGAAAAATTTTAACACCAGATATGAATGTGTATGGTTCGTAACATATAATGAATTGAGGGAGCTGGTACACAACTGAAGTGTTTGGACATGTATTCAGCTAGGTGCCATTTTTCACTGACAAAAATCAAATATAAGCAAATGCAAAATTCACATTATACTCAAATTGCTCCCTAATATATCAGTCGTGTTGGAACAAATTCATGTTTTCAAAATAAGCATTATAGCAGAACTGACGCTACTTTTACTGTAACCATTTTACAGATGTAGAAGGCAGGGCACAGAGAAGTCAAGAAACTTTCCCTAGGCTACAGATACTAGAGGAAGAACCTGAATCTGAACTATGCCAAGTTTTTAGTATATGTGCTGCTGAAGCGAGCACCCATGCCAAGTTTTTAACTACTATTCAACTAGCAATATTATTAATCTTTACCTAGAATATTAAGGGGTATGATTTTTATTTGTTCATTTGTTTACTTTTTCTTGGTTTGCCTTTTTCAGTATGAACAATCAAATATTTATAAAGAGATTTGTGAAATTTTTTCCTCAGAGATCTTAACACAGCTAAAATGTAAAAATCTACATTGGTTCAAATGTGGTTAGTCAGCCATACAAAGGTAAAATGTAAATTCTCAGTCTTTAAGGATTTCATAGATTAATGGGGAAATAAAGAAATATAAAGGATAAATGCTGAAACACCTAACTTATACTTGGAGGAAGAGAGAGAAGAGAGCATGTGTCTAATATTCATGGGTTAGCAGGCATGGGTAATGGAGAAAACAGGGTCAGTTTTCCAAAGGAGATGACACCTAAATTTAGTTTTAAAGGATTAACAAGGGGGCACCTGGGTGGCTCAGTGGTTGAGCATCTGCCTTTGGCTGAGGTTGTGATCCTGGGGTCCTGGGATCAAGTCCCGCATCAGGAGCCTGCTCCCTCTGCCTAGGTCTCTGCCTCTCTCTATATATCTCTCATGAATAAATAAATGAAATCTTTAAGATAAAAATAAAGGATTAACAAGAACTAAGCAGCTAGGCATGGTTGGGGCAGGAAATGCCTTTCCAGACAGAACAGCATGTAGGAAGATAGGAAAGCAGTTAGGCTGGGCCAGAACAGAGAATTTTGTTTTGTTTATTTAAAAAAAAATTTTTTTTAAATATTTTATTTCTTTATTTGGCAGAGAGAGGGAGATGCAGGCTTCTCACTGAGCAGGAAACCCAATGCAGGGCTTGATCCCAGGACCCTGGGATGACCTGAGAGGAAGGCAGACACTTAACCAACTGAGCCATCCAAGTACCCATGGAGTAGAGAATTTGAATTCTGCCTAAAGACATTTTTTTAAAAAAAGATTTTATTTATTTATTTATTTATTTATTTATTTATTTATTTATTTGAGAGAGGGGGGTAGAGAGAGAGAAAACGTGTGTGTGCACGCAGGGAGGAGCAGAGAGGGACAAGTAGACTCGGTGCTGAAATGGGAACTAACGTGGGCCTCAATCTCACAACCCTGAGATCATGACCTGAGCTGAAATCAAGAGTCAGATGCTTAACTGACTGAGCCACCCAGGTGCCTCAACCTAAAGACTTTTTAAGCAAGGGAGCAACATAACCATTATTTGCCTTTTAGAATGATAATTCTACTAGTAATTTGGAAAATGGGATAGAATGAAAAAGATGAAAATTAATTTAACAATCCAGATGAGGACTTCAATTAAAAACAGTAGGAATGAAGTAATCATAGTGGTGGCACACAGACATATAAAAGAAATAACATGGAAGCAAAATTAAGATGCGTTTGTAAACACTTGATGGGCAGAATTAGGGAGAAGGAGGAATCATGGATAACTCTCACCACTGGTTGAGTAACTGAGTGTATGTGGTGCCAATCACTGCAACAGAGAGTGCAAAGGAAGAACAGATAACTAGAGTGGGTATAGGAGAAGTCAGTTTGGACACTGTCTACGAAATGTGTCTGGGATATAAAAGTAGTAGAATTTGTAAACCCAAGAGTGCGAACTTTTACTATGTCACACATCAAATGACTAATCAAGAAAGGAGTTTAAAGCTTTAAAGAAGATCCTTTATAATAAAAATAGGCTATAAGTAAGGTAGTAGTGTAAAGGATAAAGTAAGACTACAGATGCCTGGGCACATTTTATTCCCATGTTATTTAAAAAGACTGAGCAATTAAAAAAATTTTAAACCTATGTTTCAAAAAAAAAAAGTCATTCATACATCAACACTGGGTTTTCCTTGGTTTTAATGCATTAAAATAACATAATCCAATCTAACTCATGTATCACTTTCAGAGACAATGCAACTGGAAATATTTTTGCCATTCTAGTGGATATTTCTAAAAAGCAAATGCCTACAGATGCTCCTACATCTTTAAGAGAAAAAAGAGGAGAAACAGACAACCACAGTTTTCCCACACTGCAGAAAAGCAATTAAAAATCGCCTTCAAGAGTTTCAATGTGTATTGTAACACAGATTTCACTCCTTCAGTTTGCTCACTGACTTCTTAGATTACTTGATTAGAAGACTGTTCTCACTGCTGGCTAACTGCTATTGGTACTTGGTAGGCTCTACATTTTAAAAATCTGTAAACAACATTACAAACTATTCCATGTCATTTAATTTTGTGCTGAACAGTCTTCAATGGACTTTTAAAAATAATACAGTATTTTAAATGAGTCTCCAATTCACTTGTCTTTCTACCATAATGTTGCTTTCTCCAACTTTATCTACAAATGATCTAATTCCAAATAGATTCAAGAGGAACCCAAAGACTGGGACTCTTCCTATAACACCAATGACCATATAAAAAGAAGCCCTTAAACATAATAAAGAATCCATAAATTTCTAAGATTATGCCTATCAAAGGCCAACCAACAAGGACTACAAATACACCACCCAAGAAAAACCCTGTAACTTTCATTTTAGGTTTCTGGAAGAAGAATCTGAATGTTCTTTGTAAACCAATTACAAAAGCCAAGCCAGCTACAAATCAAACATTTCCAATAGCCAGCAGTGCTTTGTCAAATAAGAAAATCACTCCAAAGGACAGGAAAGACACTCCATATTCTGTTAATCCCATTCCAATTTTCTGGGTGTCCATTAAGAAGATCATGGTTGCAGTGGTGAGGGCAGTAGAGACAGAACCTCAGGGTGCCCAGGCCATGAAGCAAAGTCAGGAGAAAAGAAGCTAGGAAGTAGACCAAGCAAGAGACGCCACATCTCCTGGAAAGACACAGCCATCTCTACCTCCACTTCAAGACCACTCGAGCACCCCCCTTTTTTCAAATATATGTTCCCTTTTTAAAAATATTACAGGCAAAGTGTTTTATAAGTTCTCTAAAAAGGAGTGCTGTAGTTTGAAAGACGGGAGTTGTGTACACATTCACTGTTCAACTAAAGGCCAAGCATTCAGTCAAAAACATACTACATATATTAGAGAGCCTGGTGTCCTAAAAGTCAAAGGAAAGGAATTTCAAGAAGGAAGAAGGGTTGTCAATGTCAACTATTACTGAGCAGTAAGAGATTCAAGAGAAATAACAAAGAAGAGGGCATGAAATCTGACAATTTGTTAATAAACTTAATGATAGTTTTTTCCAGGGGTAGAATTGGGATGGTGTGTGGGGCAGAAATTAGATTGGAAATGTAAGAAAGCAGAGGAAGCTAATATGGTAGATATTTATTCAAGAAGTTTGTTGAAGGGACACCTGGGTGGCTCAGTGGTTGAGCGTCTGCCTTTGGCTGAGGGTATGTCTCTGTGTCTCTCATGAACAAATAAAATCTGAAAGAAAGAAAGAAAGAAAAGAAAGAAAAAAGAAAGAGAGAGAGAGAGAGAGAGAGCAAGCAAGCAAGCAAGCAAGCTTGTTGGAGAATAAAAGAGAAATATAGGAGCAGTTTGGGTGAGTAACCAGGGTCAAGAAATAGAGAAATCTGAATGTTTCGGATAGAGAAAAACTACCTTGTTCCCACACTATACTGCTGCAAGACTCTTACATTTTATATATAGTGGTATAATATTAACTCTTAAGGACACAAATTGTAATACCTAAGCAAGCATGATATGCTAGGCTGAGGATGCACAGTGTAATTCCTAGAGCAACTACCAAAATAAAAAATGCAAAAAGATACAGTTGAAAAATATAAATAAGATGATGCTACATCTCTCTTTAAAACCCTTCAGTGACTTCCTAACTCATGATGAATTTTAAATTTCTTAGCATGGTCTTCTTATCAATTCCTGCCTATCCCTGCTGTAACCTGCTAAAGGCAAGCAGAACTTAATGAAGAACTTCAAGATGAATACTGATATTTTAAGAAGGTAACATGGACAACAATGTGTGGCATGGAGCTGCAGCGAATGTGGATAGCAAGGAGACTCAACAAGATAGTTATTGTCAAATAAGAGGTTATTTGACAGAGTTATTGTCAAATAAGGAGCTGAATGAACAAAGGTAGTAGTGATGGGATTAAAAATGAGGAGACTGATGTAAAGAAAATTTCTCAGATAAACTTACACAACTAGGTTACCACTTAGGTTTGTGTGTACTGGGGGATGTAATAATGGCAAGGGATAAATTAAAGAGGATTCTCATGTTTCAACAAGGAACAGAGGAAAATAATCTTTCAGGGGTTAGATGAGATGCCTAGCAGGGAGATAGAAATACAGCAATACAGAGCTTGAGAGGAAAAAGTCACAGGCTGAGAAGTAGATTCAGAAGTCACAGGACACCCGGTGGCTCAACGATTGAGCATTTATCTTTGGCTTAGGGCGTGATCCCGGGGTTCTGGGATTGAGTCCTGCATCAGGCCCCCTGTGAGGCCTGCTTCTCCCTCTGCCTGTGTCTCTGCCTCTCTCTCTGTCTCTCATGAATAAATAAATAAAATCTTTAAAAAAAAAAAGACAGAAGTCACTGCATATAATGTAAGACTGGTTGATGCATACCAAGAAAGTACAGACATAGAAGAGTAGCTAGGTCTAAAGGATAGGAAAAACAAAAGAAACCGAGAGAGGAAAAGATGACCAAGAAAGGCCAGAGACCAAGAACAAGCATTAATGAGTATTTTCTGTGTGCTAGGCACTGTTGTAAGCACTTCTCATATACTACCCTGTTTAATTCCTCCCAAGCATATTATTATCCATACTTCAAGATGAGGAAGCTAAGAAGAGTTAACTAGCTCCCCCAAAGTAATACAGGAACTAGATGATGTAGTTTGAGTTAAAATTATGTTCACTGACCCTAGATATTGACTCTTAACCATGATTAATCTGTTTATTATGATGATATATTTATAATACCACAGCAGCTACTATTGGCAATAATGATGAGGATGAAGAGAGCAGCCATTATTCCCTGAGCACTCAAAATGTGCCACACACTGCTCAACAATCTGCAAGTAACATCTCAACCACTTCCTAACAACCTGCAGGAGAAGGATGATTATTTTATCCTCAATTTTATAGATAAAAAATTGAATATCAGAGAAATTCCATTATTTCCCAATATCATAGAGCTAATCGGTAGCAATACTGGGATTCAAATTTAGAATAGACAAAGGAATCTCTGAATTTGGAAACAAGGTAAATTTTAAAGAATGAAGCTTACAGAAGTGGGTGGCTGAGAAAAATCTGTAAAAAAACTCATTTACTGGGCAGCCCAGGTGGCTCGGCGGTTTAGCGCCACCTTCAGCTCAGGGTGTGATCCTGGAGACCTGTGATCGAGTCCGTGTCCAGCTCCCTGCATGGAGCCTACTTCTCCCTCTTGCCTGTGTCTGTGCCTCTGTGTGTGTGTGTGTCTCATGAATAAATAAATAAATAATTTTTTTAAAAACCCTTAAAAAAAAAAAACTCGTAAAAAAAAAACTCGTTTACTAAGGTTTTAAAAGTGGATAAACAGAATAGACAGAATCATTAAAAATATGATTTTTATAGAATACCTGACGTTTTAAAGAGATCAGTTCCATGTCCAGTTGCCGCAGGATGGTGTTGGCTGCATTGGGACTACAGGAAACAGCTACCACATCTTCCTGGGTTAAGTACATGCCCTTAGGTGGACGGCACTTAGATCGCTGAGAATGATGGCGATGTTGTAAACTCTGATATTCTCTCCTTCCAAGTCCAATCTTGCTAGTTTGGACAGGTTGTTCAGTATTACCCTAAAAGAATAAAGATACATGGTTTTCAGGCATGTATAAACTGAAGACAGTCTATAACTGGAAGCATCTGCTACACTAAGTACACCTAAAAAATACTTCTAACCAATGACATTATGTACAAGTACACACATACTCACACACTGCGCTTATCAACTGGGGGAAAATAAGCACACAACATAATGTTTTCTCGATTAATCCACTCAAATGTTTGGTTTCTATCCCGGAGGACTACAACAAATGAAAAAATAAGTTGGACTCTAAACTATTCTTGTTTGCTTTAATATGGAATATATTTTCCCTCAGCAATAAAGAGTCAAACAAAAAAAAAAGCTATAACTTATTAAGTGCAGATTTTCAGGAAAATTAAAAAGGGGCAAATTAGGAATTCTAGCAAGTGGCAGATAACACTTCATTCTCACTTCAGAGATGTTGAAAGAGAACTATGCCTCTAAAGATTAAAAAGGACACAGAATTATCTTAATCTTGACATTTCTAAACTCTAAATCTATCTGTGAATAAAATGTGAATTTGTATTTTGAAAGAGGTTAGGACAGTTTGAATAATAATCACCATGAACTCTTAAGTAGGATTTCATTATTATTTGCAATATTCTTAAAGTGTGATATAAAAATACAATGTCATTCTGTGTTTCTGAGACAGGAATCCATTTGAAATGGTGCCCATTAGGTTGAATGGCAATCTAATTTCAACTGATTAGATTTAATGCTCCAATTCTTTAGAAAAGGAGCTCTGAGTAAAAGTCATAAAACAACTGTATAATGAAGCATAATCCACTTCACTGCTTAACACCTAACTCAAAGCAACACATGGCAAACCTGATGTTCAAAGAAATTCCTCCCAGTGTAGCACTCCTAAAATTGCCAGACCATGTATTTTTCTTTAAAACATCTTTAAAAATTTAATTCTGAAGTGGGAGGGAAGTGAGAAAATTTCTGAGACCAGAAATAATGAGAAAGCAGGAATCCAAGGACCTAAGTGAGTATGCAGGAGCTGGCATTTGCCAAAGGCCCAGGCTTCAATGAACAACAGGTGTAGGTCACAGGAGACAAAGCCAGACTTTTAGAAGGATAGCTATCATTGTGCAAAGTAGAAAAAAATGCTCCTGTCCTGTTGAGAAAGAGGAGGATTTTTTAAAAAGATTTTATTTATTTTAGGATTTTATTTATTTATTTGACAGAGAGAGAACACAAGCAGAGGGAGCAGCAGGCAGAGGGAGAGGCAGAAGCTGGCCCCCCACGGAGCAGGGAGCCCAATGGGGGACTCAATCCCAGGACCCTGGGATCATGACCTGAGCCAAAGGCAGATGCTTAACCAACTGAGCCACCCAGGTGCCCAAGAAAGAAGATGATTAAAGAGAGACATGGCTATCTCATCCTTACCTGAATGAAAAGGAAGAGAAACCCCCCAAATTCTTCCCTGAGAATCTGTCATCACAGGCCTACATTAAAGCTGGTTTGGGGACTAAATTTATATGAACTGTCTGGCCTGAAAAATTCCAAATCAGAAATTTAAAGTGTCTCAGGTTTAGGGCCTTCAAACACTTAGCAAAAGCAAATGCAAAGAGTCTCTAGAAGAATGCATTTTAAATCCAGGTCTCAAAAATTTTCCACGAATATGTTCTAAGGAAAATGAGTTCCCAACCACAAATTGCTAAACAAGTCCCATGAGTGAGAGACAGCAGAAGCAAACAATAGAATTAGATCTGCAAAGACTGCAGATACTAGAATTACTGGATAAAGAGAATACAATAAATGTGTTACATGTGCATAAAAAGATAAATGACACAATTGAAAATATGGAATATTCTTTTAGGAGTCTATCAAAACTGACCAAGCAGATATGCAAAAGAACCAAACGGAACAACTAGAAATAAAAAAATATTATACATAAGATTAAAAACTCAGTGGATGGGTTACTTGGCAGATGAAACAGAGCTCAAAAGAACAGCAGTGACTTAGAATGTATATATGATAAAAATGACCACAATGCAGTACAGAAATATGGGAAGACAAAAAATGGAAAATGAGTGGTTAAGAGACATGTGAAGCTCCATTAGACTTTTAAAAGCATTCCCAAAAGAAAGAATAGAGAGAATGAGGAAGACACAATATTCAAAGAGGCAACAAGTGAGAATTTTATAGAACTTAAGACATAGGATTCAAGAAGTACAATGAATGCAAAATTAGTTTACAAAACAAAACAACAAAAACAACTCCACACTCAGGTACATTAGTTATACTCACTAAAGACAAAGAAGAGACCATAAAAGCAGAGAAAGAAAAGACAAACTGCCTGTAAAGGAATAATAATTAGCCCGGCAGCAGACCTCTCTGCATGCAGCAATGACAGAAATCAGAAGCAGCAGAATATCATCTTCAAATAACTGTCAACCTAGGATTCTAACACCAGCAAACCAGGGTCTCAAGAACAAGTGAGAAACAGACATTTTGGATATACCAAAACTATTTATCAGTGACAGGCTCACTAAATTAACTTGTACAATATATACTTCAGGAAAAGGGGAAGTGATTTTTGAAGAAAGGTCTAAGATTCAAGAAAGAAAGATGAGTGAATTTTAAACATGTATGTAAACACAAATAAACAATGACTATACCTCTGAGCAATTTTAAAAAACAAGATGTAACTAAAACTGGACAAAAATACCATATAAATCAGGAGAGTAGTGACTGAAGTCAAAGCATTCTAAGGGCCAATATTAATCAGAAAGTCATTAAAAATAAACAAACAATATTAGACTTTAAGTTAAGTAAGTGGGAAAAAGGGGTGCCCAGCTGGCTCAGTCGGTTACATGTCTGCCTTCAGCTCAGGTCATGATCCCAGAGTCCTGGGATTGAACCCTGCATCGGGGTCCCTACTTAGTGGGGAGCTTGCTTCTCCCTCTGCCTCTGTCCGCATGTGTGCTATCTCTCTGTCAAATAAATAAATAAAATCTTAAAAAAATAATAACAAAAACAGGAAAAACTTCCAGGGTACACAATAAGAAGACAAATATAGAAATATTCCAACTAAAAAAAAAAAAAAAGAAGAAATATTCCAACTAGTAGAGAATAAAAAAGTGGAATGGGAGATAAAGTCTTAATGCAAACAAAAAAAAAAAAAAAAAGAGAGAGAGAGAGAAAAGAAAAGAAAAAAACAAGGCATTAAGGAGAGGAAAACTAGAAAAGGCAAAAATACATATATCAGTGATCATGACCAATATATAAAGGGACTAAAGTCTCCAGGTAAATTATAAAATCCTACCTTTTTCTTCTTATAAAGACACACACTTAAATTGGGAGGTCATAGAAATGTTGAAAGAAAATAACAAAGATATGCCAGGCAAAAATTTAATAATAAGAAAAGATGGCAGTTACATCAGACAAAATGATTTTTAAAGCAGAAGACATTACAAAATACGTTAAAAAATTTTGAGACCTCGGTTTAAAATGCATTCTTCTAGAGACACATATTGATAAAAGGTTCAATTGAATAGCAAAATAAAAAGTTCTAGACTTCTATGCATCTAATAACAACAGCTTTGAAATAGAGTATCACTTCTCCATTAATTGATCAGATAAACAACGAAAACCACATCAGCAAGGCAAGCAGTAAGAGAAAATAGATTTCAAATACAGAGCTGACGAGCTCTAATTAACAGACACATGCAGAATCCTGTAACTGAAAGAGTATATATTCTTCTCAATGGAAAAACATTTATGGAAATTCTGTATCCTAGGCTTGTAGGTTTTAAAACATGTTATCAAAATCCTCAACATTCCAGCAACTGAGAAGCGAGGATTTACATCCCCTCCCCTTGATTCTGGACCAACTTCAGAACTCACTTATAACCCACAGAATGCAACAGAAGTGATATTGAATAACTTCCAAGGCTAGGCCAGAAGTGGCTGGGTAGTTTCCACTTACTACATTCAGAATGAATGCTTTGGAGAAAACCAACCCGTGGTAAGAAGCCAGATTACTCATGGACCACCAGGCTAGAGAGGAGTGCCAGCTGACAGTTAGCATATCAACTACTACCACTCATGTGAGTGAGCTGAAAAGCTTCAATTACCTTCCAGCTGATACTGAAACATTAAAAAAAAAAAAATTCTCTCTAAAATTAGGAATAAGGTAAAAATATTTGTTATCATAACTTCTTTTCAACATTATAAAGATGAATTTAATTAGCTAAGTAGGGGAAGAAATAAAAGGTATGTAAGAATGAAAAGAAATAAAACTATTATTTTCAGATAACATAAATCTCTTCACAGAAAATGCAAACTTACCTACAAATAAATTACACAAAGGTTTCTTTTCTCCCTATATGTATATCTCCACTTTTCTTGTATATGTAGATTCAACAGAATATCTATTACGGCTTTTTTTTTTTCTAGGAATGGATAAGCTTTAAAAGCAAAAGTCCAAGAACAGCCAACTACTTACTCTTTAAAAACCACCACCAAGCAGGGGGAATTAACCTAGCAGCTATCAAGATTTATTATAAAGCTACACTAATTAAGACTTTGTGGGACTGACGAGGGATATTTAACTGATGAGGAGCAGAATAGACAGTCATGTGTATATAAAAACCTCATGTATGATAAAGCGGACATTGCAGACCAGCTGAAAGAGATGAACTCACTTCCATATTAGAAAACAAAAATAAAAATGGATTTCTACCTCACAACATAAACAAACCTTAATTACTGAGAGATCAAGGACTTAAGTATAAAAAGCAAAATTTAAAGCTTAAATTAGAAAATATAAAAGAACACTGAAATTTAAATCTGTACAAGCTTCTGATGTAGCTATTCATCATAAGCATATAAAGAGAGTAAAAAGATAAACCACAAACTGCTAAAAGATATTGCAACACATTTAACTAAGGGATTAGTATCCAGAATGCATAAAGAATTCAATAAGAGAAAAAACTTTTCTACATTCTGTCTTTAAGACAAAAAACAATCCTATAAGAAAGGAGGTAAAAAACAAGCAAACAAACACAAATAGCATTTTTTTAAAAGACACAATAGACAATAAACAGAATCTAATGAAATTGAGAAAACGATAGTACCATTTCATATTACCAAATTTGTAATCTATTAAAAGTCTGATTTTAAATAAAAGCGATTATATCAAGTATTAAAAAGAAGTAGATAATAACTACTCTCATGGCCCAACAGAAGTACAACTGACCCTTGAACAATGCAGGGGATGGAGGCATTGACTTTCCCTGCAATCAAAAATCTGTTTATAACTTTTCACTCCTCAGAAACTTAATTATTACTAAAAGCCTACTGTTACCAGACACCTTACTGACAACACATATCAACACATTTTTTGTAGCCTGTATATACTACATACTGTATTCTTATAATAAACTTAGCTACAAAAAAGAAAATGTTATGAAGAAAATCTTAAGGAAAAGAAAATAACTATGCAGTACTGTACTTACTGAAAATATCTGCACGTAAGCAGTTCAAATCTGTGTTAAGGGTCAACTTTACCAGGTAATGGCAAAGGTGAACATAGTTATAACCCTATAGTAATTCTATTCCAAACACTCCCAATGCATTATTTACTCAATAAGTCACTGGCGGCATTTTGGTGGAACAAATCTTTTGCCATACATTTCAGGAGAGTTGGTATACCTTTCCCACCATATGCCAGTGGTGCCCTACAATCATGTAATAATGAAAAGACCCCCTCCTTAATTTCTAAATGCCTCTTATGGGGGCAATACTAAACCTACTAAACCTGAGAAGCATTATTCCAAAGGAATTCATATATAGGTGTACTCAGAGTATATTCTTATCAGTATTGTGCACAATAATAAAAAACTGGAAATGATGTCCATTGATTAGAAATGGTTGTGGCATATGCATACAATAGAATACTGTAATACAGCGATGAAAATGAACTGCAAGAAACATGTTAGACAACAGCAACAACAAAATGCAGGTAGCTGAAAAACATACAATAGGATTCCATTTAAATAAAGCTTGAAATGGACAAAACTCAATGACAGTTGGTCAGAAACACATACATATGTGATAAAATTATAAAAAAAAATTGATACAGTTCAGGACAGGGTTCCCTTTTCAGGACAGAGGTTCTCTCTGGAGAGAAGGGTACAATTAAGGAAACATACCCACAGCCCTTCTGTTTCTTAAGCTCAGAGATAAGAGAAGCTGGTTGTTTTATTCTTCTTTAAACTCTACATACTCTATGATAATGCATAATTAACAATTTTTAAAAGTTCATAAAAAACCTTCTACATAATGAGTCAATAATGTGCAGAAGCAGGTATGCAAATCTGTGTTAAAGGCAATAACACAGTATCATTTCTGCCTGTGTCCCTATCATTTGTGAAAGAGCAGAGGAATGAATGTAGCTGCGGACATACAGTGCCTGCCCTAGACCACCACCTGGAGGATTCCTTCTAACATTTTTTAACAGACTTTCCTCATGCTAATAGCGTAAGATTACAGGCAAACAAAAGACCGAATGCATATGTATCAACTCACATAGTTGGACAGAACAGTATTACACATACATAGGTTCTCTAGATAACTAGATTCAAATCCCTAATGTCTTACATTTGTACAGTAAATAACATGTTTATGATGTGTATTCTCATTTACTAAATAAAATACATCTGACTGAATGCTTGCTTTGTTTCCGTTTTTGCAGGAGACAGGATTCCTGCTCTTCAAGAGCTTACCACAAACGGACAGGCAGGCAGAAGAGAGGAGACTAAGTAAATGAGTACCGCTCACCTCAATGAGCATTGCAATAGATTTAAAGAAAAATAAGGTGGTGGTCAATTCAAGATAAAGCACAGGAGAGATCTCATAAAGAAGTTACATCTTACAGAGCTTTGAGGAAATTTCCTAACCACAGGACAAAGGCCAGGAACTAAAAGACTTATCTAAAACGCTGTTAGTAATTTGAAATATGTGGGGTGGGGTGGGGAATGCTTCACTAGAGAGCTTTGTGTTTTATCCTTATCCTACAGACAAAGCCATGGGAGGGTTGCAAGCAGTAAATTTGGTCTTAAGAAGATTGCTTTGGCAACAGGGTTAAAGAACAGACTGGAAGGGGTGGTGTGGAGTCTGAAGGCCAGAAGGGGAGACAGAAAATTCCAATAATTCAGAGAAGAGATGAAAACCTAAAAATAAGGCAGTTGCACAGAACATAAATGACAAAATTTATAGTTGAGAGAGAAAATTAAAAACAACGACAAAATAAACAGAATCGAGAAAGTATAGAATATTATAGTATAAAATAATAATTAAGAAAAAAGTTGGGCAGCCTGGGTGGCTCGGCGGTTCAGCGCCTGCCTTCAGCCTAAGGCGTGATCCCGGAGACCTGGGATCCCACATCAGGCTCCCTGCGTGGAGCCTACTTCTCCCTCTGCCTCTCTCTTTCTCTCTGTCTCTCATGAATAAATAAATAAAATCTTAAAAAAAAAAAGAAAAAAGTCACTAAAATTGAGACATAGCAGTTAAAAAAGTAGACAAGCATCACAGAATCACCTGAAACTAATATTGTACTATATATCAATTAACTAGAATTTAAATAAATCTGAAAAATAAACTAGGCCACTGGAGTGAAAAAAAAAATCACAGAATTGTGTTACAAAGTCAAAGAGATTTTCAGGAAGAAGGGAGGGGCCAGTAACTTGAGATGATATAGAAAGCACAAGCAGCATACAATAAACAATCAATCACTGGCTGTGGCAGTATTGACCTCTGTCAGCAGTTTCGGTAAAGTGAAAACAAGAGGCTGATAAAGCCAAGTCAAGAGTGAAGTAGTAGGAAGGGGGTAGAGTTCTTTCTAGACTGGTAAAGAGCCAATTACGCTTCTACACAGAAGACGTGAGCACAATTTGGGCTGCAATGAAAAGGTCAAAAATAAGGAGTAGAGAGGAATAGATGATGGGACAAGACCTAGACGCGACATGAGGGGATAGACAGGATCAAACAAGGGAAGGGATCTTTGTTACTGTGAGAGAGGCATTCAGGCAGACTTCATTCCTTTAAATGTTCCTGAGTACCATTTCATATTAATAGATTTATAACATTTTTAAAAGTCTGATCGTATCAAATATTGGCAAGCAAGTAGACAATGAGTACTACACAAAGTGCCAGGAGATAAAAGATGTACATTGTAACTCACTCCCCAATTTCAAGAAGTGTATAGCCCAGGGGGCAAAAAACAGTAATTCTAATGTTCTAAGTAGAAACACACTCAGATGGAAAGGGTAGTAGAATAGCACAGATGTTAGGGAGAAGGTATTTTCTGTGAAGTTACCTGCCAAGTTTCCAGAAGGAGTGAAGAGATGGTAGGTGGTGTGCAGAAAGGGATGTATGTTCAAAATACTTGCTCAAATAATGAATAAAACAACAGTACTTACTGTTTAATCAAGATTTACTACATACTGGGTACTGTAAGAAGCGCTTCTATACATATTCCCTCTTTGATTCCCAAACAATCCTATTATTTTCATTTTACCAAGGGAAAACACTGAGGCTTAGAGGTTAAACACTGGGAGGCATAAGGACTACACTGAGATCTGACACCATTTTTTCTAAGTAGCAGCAATTTACATGATTGTGCCATTTTCTCTTGCTGAGCCTCTTAGACCAAGAATAGCAAGCAATGGACCCAGCACTGTGGGCCTACAGGGTCAGGGAAGGTATAGCAGGATAGGGAAATGGGAAGTTAGAGAACCTGGGAAAAGAACAATTTAAGTAGTGAATCACTTTGTCTATAGCTCAGGGAACAAGATAGATGGGGAGGGAGGGATGAAGGAATCAAGTAATTTAAGAACATTCAGCAGTAATAAGAAAATCAGTAAAATAACAAATTGAAGTAGGAGTAGGATCCTTAAAATGTCATTGATGAAAGAGTTAAGATCATGACAAGGGCCAGAATGGGCCAATGGCACTGAGGAATGGGGGTCAGTAGTCACATTCTGTGTCCCAACCTGATCTTCAGATTCCACACCTGTTTATACTCAAAAGCCTTTACCCTTCAATATTTGGTCTATTTTTTACAATTATGTAATTAGTTGCCTTTGTTAATGAGTATGTATATCAATTTAGTCTTTTCCTAGTGATTCTAAGTCATCATTATCATTTTGAGGAATGGCTTTTTATTTTAACTGCTGTCAGTGTATCGCTACTACATATCATCCCCAACTTATGATGTCCCCAGTTACAATTTTTCAACTTTACGATGGTGTGAAAGCCACAGGCAGGCATTGAACAGAAATCATACTTCGAATTTTCTTCTTTTCCAATCTGGCAATATGCGATACAATGCTCTCTCATGATGCTGGGCAGTGAAAGTGAGCTGTAGCTCCCAGTCAGCCATGGGATCACGAGAACAACTGGTACACTGACAACCATTGTATACATTTACAACATTCTGTGTTTCACTTTCAGTACAGTGTTCAATTACATGAAATATTCAACACTTGATTATAAAACAAGTTCTGTGTTAGATGATTTTGCCCAACGGTAGGCTAATGAGTACGTTTAAGGCAGATGAGGCTAAGTGATGACATTTGCTAGATCAGGCATATTAAGTGAGTTTCTGACACAATATTTTCGGTTAACAATGAGTTTATTGAGATGTAACCTGATCATAAGTTGAGGAAGATCTGTAATTTCTAATTTGCTAAAATATGGAATAAGTGTTTTTAAGAAAAATTGGGTAACAAAACCAAAAAACTTATATTTATACTATACTATAACTCCTACTATATCATCTGAGGGTGGTTTTATTTCTTTTCTCTGGATTAAAGACTAGAGATTGTGGCAGGGCTTTTATACTTCTGAGTAGAGGAGATAACCCAATTATTCCAACTACTGGTTAACTGGGAGTTCTAGATATTACTTTCTTCCCAAAACACCTCTAACATTGAAATTTACTTCTTGATACACCATTATATAAAAACGTTTTTCTTAACATGAAGTACGATTCATTCTTTTTGGCATGGATTTGTAGAACAATTATAAGCACTCTAATGATCATCATTACCTCTTTCTTGGCTTCTTTTTTTGGATCATAATCACTATCATTTCCATCCATTGGGTGTGTTTCTTCCACATCATCATCACTGGGAAGAAACAAAGATTAGTAAACTTAATTCTCTTCTTTTTATTCTATTTCACAGCTCTTATCAAATTGCAATATACTTTGCTAATCATTTCACTAAATAAGAGTTGTCCTTGGGAAGATGACCTTCTATAATTTAGATTTCTGTAGCATTTAGAAACAAGTATCTTTTTGCGCATATAGACTCGTGTTAGCAAACATGTCTACTTAAAAAATAGAGACCCAGTAGGGAAGATATTTAGAAACAGTATCATTTAAGAAAGAGAACACATATATTAATTTGATATAATACTTATTTTATTTCATTTCTCCAGTTGTGAGAATAAAGACAAACACCAGGAAGCAAAATGATTTTATACCACCAGAAAGATACAGCTACAATAATATGGACCTCAGTTATTCAGGTAATTATACTCAGGCAATTATGGAAAGAGCATGTTCTAGAGAATCTATTCCTTAATGTATTCTAAATATATGTATTGAATATATCAATACTAAAAGGAAGCACTTGCAAGTACAATTAAACACAACTCAAATGTAACTCAACTGCAGTGTTTGCTGGCTATGATTAACTGTTAAAGATTTAAAGAAAGTCCTTACTAGTAAGATTTCTGATCACTCAACTCTTCCTGCCAGAGCCAAAACATGAATGTAAGGTTAAGAAGTATTTACAATGTCTTGTGATAATTTTTTTGCCTTAGGAAATGTAAGCAATCCAATACAGTGTCTCTAACAATATAACTACATGAAGGCATCCAACTTACCTGTCACCCTGATTATGTCTATTGGCTAGTTTACGAGCCTGGCGATCCATCAAGCTGGTCCTGGATCGAGTTTTTTTCCAGGAATAGTAATATTTTACAAGGCTAGCAATTGTCTTATCTGGAAGCTTGAAAAAAAGGAGTCATGTTAATATCAGCAAGTTTAATTCGTAAACTTTGATTAATAGAAGAATAATATTTCTGACATTATTCTTTGATACTTAAAGGCATAGATGAAAAAATTTTTCATGGGTACATTTTGATGAATTATAGAATTAAAAAGTACTGTTACAGGCATAGTAACCCACCACACCTATGTCATGGACATTTCCGAATGAATATTCCTATTTGTTCTGAGAGGGGAAGGGGAGAGAAGAATGTCACAAACATGGTAACAAGCACCCAGATGTCCCTAGTACAAGTAGCATACTTATTTTTCAAGAGTTACTCTTTTCTTCCTACCTCTATAAATTAGAATTTTTAAATTGATACATAATTTACATACCAGAAAATTCACCAAAGTGTACAATTCAGTAGTTTCTAGCATATTCACTAAATTATGCAACCATCACTATTTAATTCCAGACATTTTCATAACTTCAAAACGAAATATTAGTAGTCATCACCTGGTCTTCCCTTACTCCATCCTATGGCAACAAGTAATCTACTTTCTATCTCTATGGATTTGTCTATTCTGGACATTTCATATAAATGGGATAATACAGTATGTGACCTTTTATGTCTGGCTTTTGTCACTTAGCATCATGTTTTCAAGAAAAGCTATTCAATTTTTGACAATGAATTTTTTAAATCATTTTGTCTTAAATCCAGGTTTTAAGGTGATAAATAATACAATCAGACTTTAGTTACCAAATAAAGTCTCTGGGTATTAAAATGACTAATCATCATGCACTGATTTGTCATGCTAGCAAACAAGGGCACATACTCCCAATCAAAAAGGCTCTCTTCAATTACCGAGAACACTTAGAAATATTTGCAAACATAATCTAATTTTCATCCACTGAGGTTAAAAGATTCTAATACAGCAACTTCTCAGGTTTATTCTTTTGACACAATGCTAAAAATTTAAAAACTAGAAATAGCTGTTTCTCCTTAAAAGCAACAGTGCCTCTGTACAATATTGAAATACAGAGTTTTTAAAAATTGATTTTAATATCCAAAGGAATATAAATTAAAAAATAAAATCCTAATATTAAAAATGAAACGTTTAAAAATAAAATTGAAATTTTGCTTTGTTTTCCTAGAACACATTTAATACATATATACTTAAGTCATAATGAAACATAATCTATTTCAATGAAACAGCACATAACTGTCATGCAGTAGTTATCAAAAATAGGATATATGCAAATATATAGGTATTTTAAATATCAAATATTTTAAAAAATTAAATTAGACTGAAAACTTCCTTGTATGTGTTTAATAACAGCATATCTTTCAGGTATGAATTACAGTAAAACCAAAATTACCATACCATTTGCTGAATCCTGTGAAAGCTCTTCCCATGAAAACTAAAGGCTTGTTCAAACAGGACTTTATCTTCCACTGTCCACTCATCCGGAAAGGGAGTGAAATTAGGGAGATCAGCAAGGGACTTCTCAATGTTATGTTTATGCCAGAACAACATGCCAAGTGCCTTTGAAGAGAAATCATTCCCCTTTGGTTTTAATGGACTTATGTTCCATCACACTTAAGAGAGTTAAACACAAATTAGGTTAAAATCTTAAGCCTATGACTTCAACTGAAAATACACTCACAGTTTAGGGCTTTTAATCAGGGATGCCCAGGTAGTAGACCTCATTTATTTATTTCTTTTACATCAGGGCCTCAGAACAGTGAATGTTCTTATATAGCACATTTGCTGCATAATCTAGGAAAAAGTGAGCTGAGGAGAGTGACTATAATTACGAAAGCAGGTTTGTAGACTCATATCAAGACTGACCCACAATTACTCATTTGTCAGCGTGTAGAGAAAAACATGCTAAAAGAAAAAATATCCAGTAAATATTTGAATGAAACTATCAATCAAAGCACCAAACCAGAATGCTCAGTTGAAACACAGTAGAGAACTATTTAAGTTTTAACCTTTTAGAAGTACATACCATGGGCTAAACAGTTCCAAGGAATACCTCAACTGCAACCTTAATAATATTTACCACATATATTTTTTCAAAGTTTTTTTTTTAAAGATTTTATTTATTTATTCATGAGTGACACACAGAAAGAGGCAGAGACATAGGCAGAGGGAGAAAGCAAACTCCCTATGGGGAGACCAAAGCAGGACTCGACCCCAGGAACCCAACCAGAGCCAAAGACAGAGGCTTAACCACTGAGCCCCCCAGACATCCCTCAAAGTTCTTTATTATCAGAGTGCACACAAAAAATTATCATGAGGCATATTAATAACTTCAATGACTTTATTACCAAACCACAGGAAAGCCATTCCACAACTTTCCCTTCTATTGTTAAGTCGTAGGTCTTTATCTTTACTACCAGATACTAAAAATCACATTTCACTTTTTAAAAAGAGATATTTTTAAAAATGCATTTTAAAATTAATTTCTATACTTTAGTAATACTCCTGTAAAATGAACATGAAAATGAACATATGTGCAGTCACATTTCAAGGGATTAAGGATTGTTTGAGACCTAACAAATATTAAACAGAAAGTCAGGAATTAAAGGCTTCAAAATTCACAAAAAAAGTTAGATATTTTAGATAAGCATCTCAATTTCATAGATATGGCTTTGTATTATTTAACCATGTTACTGACTATAGCTATTTCTTAATAATGCAGATACAGATAATTCACTTATTTTACTACTAATTCTGATAAAAATTGATCTAATCATTAGCTGAAAACAGATTTAAGATTCTCTATTTCATTTTCATTTTTTCATGTTCTTCATTCCCTCATTACAAGGGATAATGAACCATATGTCCTATTTAGATCTTTCAAAGTTATTTTAAAAAAAGCCCCTCAAAAAAATAAATTAAAAAAATTAAATTTTTAAAAAGCCCTTTCTAAATTATTTCATTCAAAATTGAAAGACTTAAATATTCCTTAAATAAAAAGTTTGACTTCTAGGTCTTTCATTTCCTATTAAAAGATCACAAAGAATTACCTGTACTCAAAAAAAAAAAAAAAAAAAAATTCCCTTGTTTGGTAAGCATTTGCCAGAGTAATCCTGAAGGCTTTCAGATACTTTTATAAGTCAAAGCAGAGTAAGAAACAGAGGTATTGAGAGAAATGTTCAAGCCCTTGAGATGAACAATGTTTATAAAAGCAAAATCCATAATTTTGAAAGGTCAGATTCTGCTAGGACTTTTGTGGTATCTATAAAATTGGTTGAACTGCACTTTCTTAGAATAGAAACAACCAAGAAATGTTCTTTGGATTTGGTAAATAGGGAGGGGCAAGCTTTAATATTAAAATGTTTCTCTACATACCTGCTCCACATTGTAGCCATGTTTCTCCTTTGCAATTGCAATATATTCATCCACTGCAATGAAACAATGTTATATAATTATTCTTATTTACTTTGTGTGCTCAAGTCTATGTTTTTTTTTAAACAAAGCAGAATAAAAACATTATATTCCAGGCCTTTTCCAGGGAAAACTTTTCATGAAATGTTACAAAAAAAGACTTTTACTTCAATGAACAGGATCAGAAGCTTCCCTGATTTAAAATTTTACTTAGGATGATTAATCTCTAAGATTATATAGCACATACTTATTAAATTCAATGTTAATTATTTTTGTATACAAAATAGGTTAATCTGTATGTAGCCAATAGAACCTAATTACGGTGTAAAATATTAGCCAATTTCTTCATTTTTTTGTTGCAATCTTTATTTGAAGAGACTTAGTTGTTTCAGAGCCCATCTCATACTAAGCGTTGGCTCAAAGCCTTTGCCTTCCCACTTCTGACTGCTGTACAAAGGATGGTTTGTCTATAGTTTTGCCAGCTATATGTAATAACAACCATGTTTAAGTATGCTTTGGTAGCCCTAAATTTTCTTAAGCTCTTCCTGCAGCTATACAGAAGGTGTCTAAATATTCCATTTTCATTCATTCTACATATGTAATCAAGTCAATAGAATTACTTGGATAAGCACAGCTTCAATGATAAAGGTATTAGGTGTTCTAAGGCCTCACTGCTAAGATGTCTACCATTTCAGTCAGCAGGCCTGGTTTATGTGAAATACATGTAGTCATACTCCTGTTTGAGCCTTTTTAAAGTGTATGTATGTGTGTATATATGATATATAAAATTCTCTTTGAGCATATTTGGAGAAGCAGAGGTTAAGAATTCTGATCCCACTAGTCTACTAGGGCTTGATTCTCAGCCTTATGGCTAGGTTTGACTATACACAATTAACATGACCTTTTTGTACCTAATTTCCTCACTCTAAAAACAGTACCTTCTTCCTAGGATTAAAGGAGCTAATATATATATGAAGTGTTTGGAATAACACTTGGCACATTTTAGGTACTTTATAGGAGTCTGCTATTATTATTAATCAATTTAAGATAATTGAATATATAAAAAATGCTATTATAACAATAATGTTGCTAGAATAACTATTTTTTATGGATGCTATTATAGTTCCCTAAGACTGTAAACATTTGCAGAAAATCCAAACATTACATTTTGTTTAGAGCTTAAACACACAGCACTTAAGCACAAGACAGGTCTAAATATATGCTGCTTAACAAAAATGTCCTACAGTCCTATAAATAGAAGGCTAAACAATACCAGTCAACCTGTGGTTTCCAATCTTGGCTATGTAGTAAAATCAGTGGGAGATCTTTTAAAAAGTAAGTCTGGAGCACCTGGCTGGCTCCACTGGAAGAGAGTGCAACTCTTGATCTTGGAGTCAAGAGTTTGAGCCCCAAGGAGGGCAAAGTCAGATGTTTAACCGACTTTATTTAAAAATAAAATCTTTAAAAATAAATTAAAATAAAGTCAGTCCAGACTCCACCCCTAAAGATTCTGATTTAATTGGTTAGAGATAGAGACCAGACATCAGTACTGTTTTTTTTAAAAGTTCCCTCACATGATTCCAATGTACAGCCAAGGTTGAAAACCACTACCTGAGATCTTTGGTCTAGGATATTCTACATGGACACCACACAATCAGGATATGATGGCTTTTTGAATTTTGTTTTCTACTTTGTTAAATGCACCACTGTACAAAGCAGTGCTAGGAGAGCAAAAGCCAGTGATACCCTGATGCTCAGTTTATGAATGAAAACCTTTTCTTGTAATGAGAACTGAACCAGAGAAACCTGATAATCTCCTTCAGTCCCAGGCCAAATGCACAATTTTGTGTTTTTTGTTAAGAATGCCTCAAGGGCATGTAATTCTAGATTACCAGCTAGACCTTTTGCTGGTATTCCAAAACTGTCAAACAGGAAGAATTATCAGGTATGCAGCATAATAGTCAATTGTCAATTTTTAGTTCTCTTATTGCATCAATAAATATGCTTAGACTTACTATGCACATTATATATAGGACATCATTAATTTTCATGGAACTAAATAAACCGTCATGGGACATCTTTAAGATTTTAGTAAATATTTTTAAAAGACAAGCTTATTTTACAGCTGCAAGAATAGCTGTGCAGTGGTTTTGTTTGTCTGTTTTAACAAATTCAATGATAACTGAATGGAGGGGTGGGAATCTTAGTTTTGTTACCTGCACGTTTCCTATATCTGATGTGCCGCAAAGGATCAGGTCCGCTACATCACATTGAAGTCTAAAGCCACACCATGATTCAAGAAGTGCATGGTCAATGATCCAGAAGGTCTCCGTCCAGAAATGGAGAGCTCAAAGATGACCTGATTGATGGCTGCTGAAGTCAGTTCTTTCCCCTTTCCTCTTTAAAATGGTAATGATAGTGGGCTCTTTGAAGTTTGAAGGCATTTCTTTACAGCTCCATATACTGAGGAAAAGCCTGTGCAGATGTCTACATAGTAACTCCCTCCCCTGCTTGAGGATTTAAGCAGCAATGCCATCAGATCCTAGGTATTTTCAGTCTTCCTGGGCCTGACACAAATTGGAATGATCAACCCACTATCTTTCAAAAGGAAAAACATTCTAATATAACAACCTCCATCAAAGAAACAAAACAAAACAAAGACAAACTGTTTTCTTATGAGAATCTAAGCAACCCAAAACAAATATAAGTTGCATTTTGAATTTGCTGATAGATCCCTACTGACACAAATATTCAATTTCAGAAAACTTACATTTGGCATCTGGGATACTGTGATACGGAGACCACACAAGCATTCCTCCATTGTCTTTATCTGTGTACTTTGTAGCACCTGGGGAAAAAAATTCATTGCTTTAAATATGATGGATTTTATGTACATTTAAAATAAGTATAAACAAAGCAAGCTTTCTTTCTATTTTAGTACAGTACCTGCAAGAGGACAAAGAAAGTCAGGAAAACACAGAGAAGGAAAACAGATTTACATTAAATATACTAAATATTTCATTTATGGAATTGAAGAAAATTTCACAAACACTGAAGTTAACCCCCTTTAAATTTAAAAGAAAAGTTTTCTTAAGTACGTCCTATAACTCTACTTGACAGGTAATGAACGTGGTTTAACCTTCTAAACATTATTTAGGCGTCATTAAAAGTTCTTTTAAAACTAGAAAATAGTTCAGGTGTTATTTGTTTTGTCTCATATCTAAATGGGCCAAGATTATCATCATTTAAAAATAATTGTATCTGGTTTTTTATGGTTTTTATTTAATCTTACTCCTTGTGAGTCTGTAGGTTATTCCTTCTTAGTCTTAATCTCATTTATTACAGTTTAAAAAACTATGCTCTGTGTAAGAGGAAAACAAAGTAAAAAAATGTAAAAGTCAATAATGCTGTTTCTTCTTGATGTAATCTGAGTCTACCTCTAATGTAGAAGCATACCATTAGTGTTGCTTATTTCTAATGTTTTCTGACTAAAAAGTCAGAAAAATCAAGCTCTATTAAAACTGCATTAAGGACAGAATGAGTGAAAGCCTGACACAGCTATCTCAGTGCCAAGTACATGCCCGTGGGTTCTGTCTTTTAATTACTTGGTGGTCTTTTTCTGGATTCTTTCTAATTCCTAGGTGCATTCCAGTTAATTAAAACTATCAAGAAATGAAGCATTGTTGCCACCTACTTTAAGACTTGTCTATGAATACGTCATAATTGACTTTTATGAGGTATTGATAGCTACCACCAACTAATGGCAAGAATTCCAAAATTATTCACATATTATCAGAATTCTGAGTTTAAACTGTAATCATTCATAATGTTATAAGATATTTGGAATTAAGAACATTCACTTCCAGGGGTAAAGGAACTACTAGTATAATCCCAATCTAGAGAAGTTATCTATCCAGCAAAAATTTAATATAGTTCAGTCGTTTTTAATTTTTAGAGAATCATTACACTTTACTACTGCATATTCAATCAACAAATTATAGTTACAGAACGATATATTGTTAGTGAAAATATGAAGCTAAAATTATTTAAAACTTGTAGGTTTTACTTATAAAGAAAAATTAAGGATGGAGAAATGAGAAAACAATACCAAAGTATCACAAAAACCGTAATAACAAAATGAATCTAACAGCAAGACCTACTACATTTTTTGTAACTTTAATAAAAGAGGACAAAAATAAAAGCTGAGAATTTAAGAAAATGCAAATTAGAAGTACATTATCTAAAATTAATATTCAGGGTGGCCGGGGTGACTCAGCGGTTTAGCGCGGCCTTCAGCCCAGGGTGTGATCCTGGGGACCTGGGGACGAGTCCTGTGTCAGGCTTCCAGCATGGAGCCTGCTTCTACTTCTCCCTCTGCCTTTGTCTCTGCCTCTCTCTCTCTCTCTCTCTCTCTCTCTCTGTTTCTCTCATGAATAAGTAAAATCTTTTTAAAAAATTTAATATTCAATGAAAACAAATGTCAAGTTCTTAAAAAACTTCAAAAATAAGATATATATTAAATTTCTAATCACATAAAATACAAACACAAAAGCAAAATTGGCAGCCACTCAATGGAAATAAAATAGACAAGCTATCCAAGTTGGTCAGAAGTCTTTATCTACTGCTATTTCTAGTGAGTATTCTAAACTTCAATGCTTCAACATGGACTAATTCTTTTTCACGATGGATTATAACAATAAGATAATTTAAATCCTACTTAATAGAATGAGGAATGCAACAAAGAAAGGTTTCCATTAACTCTCAAGTCTTAAGAGCCTATCATGCTTAATATTTAAACATATTTCCTGCATCTGATTTCTGCATTACAGAAAATCTTAATTAAAATACCTTTACAAAATGTCTCTTCTTAGACAGACATGAACTATTTTTTGTATTTTTCCCCATGAAGAGTAACAGTTAAGTTTCCCAAAAAATTCTTAGGACTATAATTAAGGGACTCATCTGATAAAAACTGACACCCAAGCTGTGAGGACTAACAGCTCTTCTAATATGGGGGTGGGGGTGGGGTAATAGGGAGAGTAATCACGTCTGGTAGCAGAGAATGCCTAATTAGACATTTCACAATGTTCTTTTCCTAATCTTGAACTAAACTCTACCATTTTCAATCATGTAGGTGTCAACTAGGCCCAAGAGATGACTGATGTTCACAGGAAATGAGATATTTTAATATAATGGTTAAGAGTGTAACCATTACAGAGCCAGACTAAGTCTGAATCCAAACTCTGCGATTTCCTAGCTTTGTCATCTTAAGGAAATTGACCTATGCTGTCTGTGCCTCAGTTTAGTTCTTTAAAAACACAGATGATGAGGAGGTGCCTGGGTGGCTCAGTCAGTTGCGGCTGACTATGGATTTCAGCTCAGATCACAATCTCAGGGTCCTGGGATTGAGCTCCTCCCTCCCCCAGCCCCCCTGTCGGGCTTCCCACTCAGTGGGGAGTCTGCTTGAGGATTTTCTCTGCTCCTTTATCCCTTCCTGCTTTTTGTGCTCTAAAATAAATAAATATTTTTTAAAAAGGGATAAGAGTACCTACTTCACAGAATTAAAAAATTATATGAATGTATGCAAAGTACCTGCCATAGAGTAAGCATTACCTAAGACATTATTTTTGCTAGTATATGCTCATTGAAAGCAGTTATCTTTATTCTGAAAAGCTTCTTGTCACTTTATCAAATAATAACACAAATGAATAAAACCTCATGGGTCTCTAACACAAACAGCTGATGCCTTCTTTCATCAACCCCTTGAAAATGAGACTAGATAGCTAAAATGACTTTTTGTTTTTCTAACAACTCAGATCTGACTCCTTTCCTATAAAGTAAGAGAAAGTACCTTGTATTATTAAAAACAATGTACCTCTTAGGACGCTTTGCATCCAATGAAGTCTTACCCTTTCCATTATAAAAGTTTTAGAAAAATATTTAAAGGGCAGAAACTTAATGTTTATTTTGCTTTTATGTGTAACAATATTTAACACTGTATCTCAAAACTATCTGATACACAGAAGTAACACTGAAAATCAAGCTTGCCTCACCAACAAAATAACAGGTCTTAGAAATATCCTATCTTCTGGACTGGGCTCAGTGGTTGAGCATCTGCCTTTGGCTGAGTTGGTGATCCTAGGGTCCTGGAATCGAGTCCTGCATCAGGCTCCCAACAGGGAGCATGCTTCTCCCTCTGCCTATGTCTCTGCCTCTCCCTGTGTCTCTCTCATGAATAAATAAATAAAATCTTTTTTAAAAAATTCTATCTTCTAAATAGGTTAAAAAACAAAGCAAAACCTAGATAGCAAGCTACTATCATTTTAAAAGACTACATAGTAGCATGACAGTTCTGAAAACAAATTTAAACAATTTTTAAAAGCATGAAACACTTAAAAGTTTAATCCTTTTGAAATCTTTTAGATATCCTTAACTGCAGATGGTAAAGTTCATTTATGAGACTAACTAGGGGAAAACCAACAACTAAAAAACAAAAGTATAATTTTGATAAGCTAGGATTTTACTCTAATAGCAAATTTCAAAATAAGGACAAAAGTAAAAATCTATTTCTCCTTAGATTTAAGACATTTAGAATAAGGATTTTGATGGAAATCATGGGATGAATACTTTACATAAAGAACTTAAGTACTAAAAAAAAAAAAAAAAAAAAAAAAAAGAACTTAAGTACTGAGTATATTAAGACACACAAAACATTTTTAAAAATTCTATTTATGAACTAGGTTCTCACATATTTAATTCACTACCTTCAAACTGGGATAAGTAGACTTTTCAAGGGATACATAAGCATAAGTAAGTTTTATAGAAATCAATTTTCAGAACTTTAGCTTCCCTATGTGCTTTTTCCCAAGACAATCTGCCTGCAAACTCACCACATTCTAAGCAATATGCTCATTCTACTTCTGATCTTCTTCACAAATGTCCTTCTCTCACCCCCACCCCCAAAAAGGCACCTTTCTCACCTCATCCCACATTTGACAGAGTACATTGCACAAAATTTTAAGACCTCCACAGTGCCAAACAAAGAGTGTCAGCAAGGTTCTCCTTTACTCAAGGCACCATAGCTATTACAATTTCAATCAATTATACATTAATTGTAATAACTCAAACCAGGAGAGACTTAATACTTAGAACCTTGTGTTCACAAGAATACATAATACAGTGATAGAGAAATTGAATAAGTGATCAATAAAGTATTTTCAAGCACAGAACTACAAAAGTCTGTGGGGGGGGGGATGCATGGAATGATTTCAAAGATAAAAAGGAAAAATGTTAACTTTCAGACTATTTTCCTATTTAGACTTTTTATAAAACAGATACTATCATATTACTCTAGTATTTGTATTTAACTGAATGCATTTAAAATAAGGATATAATGGCTATATTTCAAAATGTTAATATTTTCAATAAACTGGAGATTATATTTTTCAACTATTTAAACACAGCAACAAGTGACAGATGTCAGAAATATGCAAGAAAATATTTTTTTGAAAATTCTTTTATGGATACACAAAACAGTTTGAAGACCATTGCTTTATAGACATTATTTTTCACCAAATCTTATGATACAGTTAGCATCTCCCTCTCACAAATGAGAAAACAAAGGCATGGATACATCAGGTAGTTCATCAAGGTCACTATGCCACATTAGCTAAAAGGCATATGGGAAGAGGTGAAACTCTTAATCTCCACAGGAAACTGCTCCTCCTTGATATACAGTCAGGAGGCAATAAATAAAAGTTGGGAAGCGAAAAATCTGAAAAAAAAAAAAAGGCACCTAAGAAAATAATCAAATCCAGTTAGTAAATTTTTATAGAGGCATTCTTAGCAATGGTGTTAACGTACACTGTTCCTAAACTTTTATTCAGTAATTCTAATATAAATCACAATTCTCACATTTTCTAAAATACTCATTTTAGTATGTCATTCTGTGTTTTCTATCATCACCATCAACTTCTCTAATAAAAATATCCTACACACACACACATCCTCTTTAATTTTCCTATATTTTGATAATAATCTTGGTATCTAAATAATTTTTCTTCCAAATAACTTGGTTATAGGTAAATAATCTCCATGAAGGTAGACTGGTTTATGAAACTAAAGAGAATGATATGACAAAGAGAAAAGGAGAGGAACTGATTATTTCTTAATTTCTATCATTAATTAATAAATCTCTTTTCCTTTTATCTTTTCTAAGGAAGTATGTTTAATTTTTCACCAAGTTATACTGGATTAATGTGAAGTAGAAACTTCACACAACAGCACAACACTTGGAATAAAATAGACCAGTGGCACTATATTGAAAGGCACAGAGGTTCAATATCTACCTTTTAAGTGTGTTAACAACTGATAATCTACATTTGCTTGACAAGATTTGCTTACAATGGCTACAGAAAAGCCCTAGGCTTAAGTGATAACTGGTTTTAGTTGTGTCCTTGGGTTCAGTATTCTGCATACGATTAAGCAAAAAATTTATAGATGAATTTTTAAAATGTGACATATACCCTTAACCTGATGAAGAGTATCAATTATCATGAGTAAAAATATTGAAAATAGGACTTTAAAAAAATAATTCAGTGATTTTTTTTTCCTACAAATATTCTGCTTAGGCTTAAAATAATAATTTAAAAATGATGATCAAGTAACTGGATAACCCAAATAGTGGCCATGTAAAACTACCCGAAGTGGTCTGCATTTTTAATGATGATTTTTCAAATTTTGAAATTTATTCCAGTATTTAGTCTATCATGAAATGAAAACCAAAAAACCCAAACCAAACCAAAACCAAAAAAGTGATCTAGACTAAGGCCATATATTTGTTCCAACAAAAAGTCTGGCTTTTTAGACACAAGACCTCCTAATCAACCTGTGCATACTTGTCTATGAAATATAAACCTACCTAATGGAGCATAAAGATAAATGTTTATTAATTTAGGAAATAGCTCTGGCTATTGGATTATAATTTGTAAATCAATTTATCATTTACCAAAAAAAGCAGAGTATCCCAAATCAGAAAGGTAAAAATGTATGCAGGATCATTCCTTCTAATCAGGAAATTTAATCTTTACTGAATAACTGCCATATGCCCAGTCATGTATTCCTGACAAGAATTCCATGAAGCATTTTTTATTTCCATTTTACAGCTAAGGAAATTAAGGATCAGGGAAGGCCGCGAACTTGGTTCAGAGCACAAAAATAAAAGAGCTAGAAACTGAATTCAGTCTATCTCAAGTCAAAGTATGTCAAATGTCAAGTTAATTCCCGAAGCAGCACGATAATGTGAAGAGTGTTACTCCCCTACTAGCTACTCCAACAAAATTAGTTTCATAGATCATTTAAAATTATTTGAAGCCCACCAGTAGTACATACACTGGATAGCTTTTGAATAAAATGTATTAACAAAAAAAAAAAAATGTATTAACAGCTCTGTCTTTTAGAAGGCAACCCACATCTAGTGAGCACCCTCACCATTGCTTTTACCTACTGAAAACAGGCTGCACGGACGATCCTTTTAACACTCATTATTTTACCCTCCCCCTTGGGACAGGAGGGGCTGCCACCTAGCCCCCCCCCTTTTTTCTTTTGCATTGCCTTAACGGGCAGGGGATGAATGATGATATCCATCTATACCCCATAATGAAGGAAAGAAGCTATCCCTCCCCGCCAAAAAAAAAAAAAAAAAAAAAATACAAGCAAGCTCTATCAATAACTAATACAGAATTCAAAAGTACGATACAATGTTATTATATGAGTTGGCAATGGGCAGAAAAACTGACCAACTGTAAGGAGGAAGGAGGGGGAGAGAAGAGGAAAAAGGAAAAAGGGGAAAAAAAAAAAAAGCTCCTTCAAAGTCAGTGCAAAGCCTGAACTGAAGAAGGGTCTGGGGTGGGGAGAAGGAAACGCGCTCCACTCCGGGAGGCTCCTGCAAGGGCGCCTCCATATGCGGAACTCTCGCCCAATCCCCGTCCAGGCTGAAATCCCGTGACCGCCAGAGAGCCTGTTTGGAGAAAAGTAGACAGGGAGCCCGCAAGCTGGGTTGGCAGAGGACGCTGGAACCTGGCTGCTCGGGGAGAAAATGTCTCCTTGGCAGCTGCAGCCACTGTCCTGTGGTCTGACTTCCTAGGGCTGGCTGCAGGGCGAGGTGTGCCTCTGGCTTCTCCCCACCCCCTTCCCCCATCCCTTTCTCTCCGCGGCTCCTACACTCCGCAGAGCTGTCGCGGCCAGAGCTACACCACCTAGCTAAAAAGAAAGAGAAAAGAAAACCCCGTGGAGGCGCGGGTCGGGCAGGGCAGGGCTCGCCCTCGGCCGGGGCCGATGACAGCAGCCCCGGCATCCGCCGCCCTTGCGGAGCGCGGCCCTCCGCTCCGGGGGTCGGTGCTGTGCGGTTGACATTTGCAGGGTTCTCGTACACGCAGCCCGCACGCCCTCTCCTGCAGCCTCGGCCCAGCAGCCGCTCCTTCCCCAGCCTCGGACCCCCCGGATCCGCCGAGGGCCGCCTCCCTCTGCTCCTCCCCGACCTCGCCCGGGGCTCCTGGGGGCAGAAAGGCGATGCCACCGGCGGGCAAGTGGCCTCCCCAAGGAACCATGTTAACCTTGCAATGCACACATCTGCCCACACGCCCTGTGTCACAGCCCTGCCAAGCCTGACAGCCTCCCCGCCAGATGCCTGCCCATCCCGGCCCCGCATCCCCTCCCAACCGCACCCCCGGACCCCCACACCTCGGCCGCCCCTCTACCCCTTCCACCCTAAATCATTCCCAGAAAGGGAGGTGGGGGGTGGGGGGAGGGGGGGGAGGTGGGTTGGAGAGACAGGATTTTTGCTTAAGCAAATATATCTACCTGGATCAAATTCAGGGATCCGAGCTTGGTATTCAGCTCCGACTCTCATCCCAACATCTGCAAAGCAATGCCAAAAAAGAAAAAAAAAAAAAGAAAGAAAGAAAAAAAGAAAAAGAAAAGAGAAGAAAAAAAAAAAGAAAGAGTGGGGGGGGAAGAAAAAGGAAGAGACACTTAATAAAATATAAAAATTGCTGGAGGGAGGAAAGAAGCGGCGGGTGGATGGGAAGATATTAACTCCGGGCACTCCGGGAGATGGCAGCGGATGGGGGCGGGGAGCGGGGGGGCGGAGGGAGGGCGGAGGATTGGCGGAGGGCGGGGGGCGGGGGGGCGGGGGTCGCGGGGGTGCTGCTGCACTGCACCGGGAGTTCGAGGCTACCGCAGCGCCCGGGCTCCGAGGGGAGGGAGGGCGGGAGCGCGGCGAGGGGAGGGGGCTGGGGGAGGGGAGGAGGGAGGGGGGCAGGCGGGCTGGCGGGGAGGAGTTCGAGGCTACCACCGTGCTCGTCGTCGCTGCTGCAGCCGCTCTCGGGCTCCGAGTAGTGCAGCCCGCCGTTGGTGGACGAGGCGCCGCCGCCGCCGCCCGCCGGGCTCTTGGCGCTGCCGTTGGCCGATCGGTTCTTCCCCAGTAACTCGGGCCCTTTCTCCATCATGCCGGGCATGGTAGAAGAGGGGAGGGGGAGAGGCGAGGGGAAGCGGTAGGCGTCAGGGTGAAGGGGGAGATGGCTTACGAGTGCGGGCGGGCGGGAGAGGAGCAGGAGGAGGAGGAGGAGGAGGAGGAGGAGACGGCGGCGGCGGCGGCGGCGGCGGCGGAGGAGGAGGAGGAGGGTGTTAATATGGAGCCGCCATAACCGCCCCGGTCCGGCGGTAGCGCAGTCGCCTCACAACAACCCGCCCCGGCCCCGCCTCCCCCCTCCCCTCCCCTCCCCTCCCCTCCCCTCCTCCCTCCGCCCGCCCCGCGCGGTCCCGGGCGCCTCTGTCGGCCGCGCCGCGCTCTACGCCGCCGCCGGTATCACTCCGCCCCGCAGGGAGGTTCCGGCCGCCGGGCGGGGAGGGGCGCGCGGGGGGGCGCAGGGGGGGAGGGGGAGGGGAGGGGCGGGGAAGCCCCGCTCGCCGGCAGCCCGGGCAACCCCGACCGAGCTCCGAAGATCGCCGCGGAGGCGCCGCCGCCGCTCCGGCCGGCTTCCTAGGGGGCGCTCGGGCGCAGGCGAGCTCGGCGGCCCGGGGACTCTTTGCCGGCTCTGGGCGGAAGGAACGCGCCCAGCCCGGGGAAGGGCCGGCGCGGCCCGGGGCGCGGAGTCCGGGCGGGGGCTGCGCGGGGGCTGCGGGGGCTGCGGGGGCTGCGGGGCGCGGCCGCCACCCTGCCCCGCGGAGAGCCTGCGGCCGCCCGGCCGCTCCGTCTCGCGGCTCCTCCGCCGGCGTGGGGCGGGTGTGGCGGCCGTGCCCGCCGAGCAGCCGGGGGCTGGAGCGGGGCGCCCGCAGGCTCGGGGCCCCCGACTGGCAGTCGTCTGGCCGCTGCGCTCTGGGTTTCTGGATCCCGGAGCTGGGCCCCGACCCCCTAGAGGCACTGAGGCCGCCGAGGTGATTTCCGGGGCTGAGCGGTGCAGCTGTATTTTGCTAAAAGGTGGTCTGTTGTTTCATTTTTAAAAAAAAATTTTTTGAAAAAGACACCTTTCCCGTTTTCTCACCTTTGCTTTATTGTATCCATCTTTTTCGCTTTGACTGTCTCATTAGTTAGGAAGTGGGTGCTGCCCGTGGTGAAATTAAACTACCAGCGGGGCCTTGTCCAAGGCGGGGGTGCTTGCTCAGTCCGCGCTGACCCGTGGTCCGGGCTTGGAGCCGAGCTGTAGGGAGGGCGGAGTCCCCGCGCAGAGGTGAGGCGCGAGCTGCAGCCTGGCAGGGTTTCCAGCCTGGCGGGCTGTGTGCTCTGTAATGCTTTTACGAATTGCATTAGGCAGAAGGGGTAGGGAACTGCATATTTTGTTCACCAGATTTGAGGGTGTTTGCTATGTGCCAGCCTGCCTGGCATTGGGACCTATTTATGATTTTCTTTCTTTCTTTTTTTTTAAGTACTTCTTGTTTTGGCTCAGCAGTTAAGAATTGAGGACTTCTGATGAACATATAGTATGCAAGATGTATGCAAAGCAGTACTTGTGGTCTGTAGGTCAGGTACTCTCCAAACACTTAAAGGTTGTCCTGTATGAATTCTATTAACAGGTCAATGCAGAATGGATCAAAGCAGAAAATAAGCCTGTCTGGCCAAAGCAAGACTCGACTGAAAGCAGTAACATACCTAAAGCAGGAATGTCTCCATCAGGAATTGAGCCAAAAAAAAAAAAAAAAAAAAAAAAAAACACTTGGGAAGTAAATATCTGGCAGGATCCCTGTTTAAAGGGGAAAGTCTTCTGAGCAGGTACAAAACCTATTTTGTTCTGACCGTGGAGGTAATTTGATCTATCATAGCTTGATATGATTCTATTAAATCATGCAAGTAAAAACCTCTTACTCTTTAGCTTCTCTCAGCAAATACAGTTTTGAATATTATTTTAATTCCCCTACATTTTTTCTACAGTGAGAAAGTGTCCTGTTCAAGTGAAATGAATAGCCATTTCCTATAACAGTTACATTTTTCATTGTAAATTAATACACTGATATTTTCATTTTTATACACAAGCTCCTAATGAACGTGATTCAGCATCTCTGGCCCTGTAATGCAAAGGCCAGACCCTGAACTAAGTGAATTCACAAAAGATAAATGTCGCTCTGAGGCCTCCTGGCCAGCATGCTTTCTAACTCCCCAACTTTGCCATACCGTCCAGCCTCTTCTACTGAAAGGAATTTCTGTGTGTAGATCAAGGATTAAAACATTGTGAAGATTTGGGGACTTCTGTAACTTATTTCTAATTACTAGTAAAACCGTTAAAGAGGATTCACACTTTTCTTTGAGTACAACAAAGAGGACAAAACAAGGGAGAATGCATTCCACTCTTGGGAGAAGAACCTCAGAGATTGGGGGACTTTTCTTTCTGTTTTGCCCCAGAAGAAAAGGAAAACACCTGGAGCTGGCCTGGCACTGAAGAATAATCATAGGCCTTAGGATGATTTCCCAACAGTTAATAAGAATGGTATAAAAAAAGGCAAAACCTAAAAAAATACTTAGGGATATCTATAAGGAGTTAGAGGAAGAGAATCTAGCCAAGGAAGAAGAAAGGTTTAAGAAAGTTAATAAATAATGGCCAGTGATGCAGAATCATGAGAAGGGTTTAAGAAAAGGCCTCTGGATTTGTTACTTAGAACAGTGTTTGTTATTTTGTTTGACTGTTTTTATACTGTATTATTATTATTATTATTTACTATTTCCATTGTAGTTTAAATTTGGAATAGATGATACATGATAAAATCAAAAGATAAAAGGATATGCTTTACTATTGTACTGGACATCCCAGCAACAAAAAGGCAAGGAGGGCAGCCCAGGTGGCTCAGTGGTTTAGCGCCTGCCTTCAGCCCAGGGCATGATCCCGGAGACCTGGGATCTAGTCCCACATCAGGCTCCCTGCATGAAGCCTGCTTCTCCCTCTGCCTGTGTCTCTGCCTCTCTTTCTCTCTGTGTCTCTCATGAATAAATAAATAAAATCTTTTAAAAAAAAAAGGCAAGGAAAAAATGTATAAGGATTGGAAAGAAATACATGAATTTGTTTTTTAGAGAAAGCATGATCGTCTGTATATAAATTATAATCTATAAACCTTCAATATTCATAATGAATTTAGCAAGCTGCTGGATAGTCAGTTTGTAAAGATCAATTATATTTTGAAATACTAGCACTAAACAATTAGAAAATGAATTTTTTAAAGTGATAAATATGAATGTGTCAAAAATTTCAAATACCTCGTATATTAGCTTTCTACAATAGCTATGACAGATTACCATAAACTCAGTGGCTTAAAACAAACTCCTGTCATACTTCTGGAGATCACAAGTCTGAAATCAAGGGGTCAGCAGGGCTGCACTCCCTCCAGAGGCTTTACAGAGAATCCATTCCCTCCCTTTTTTTTTTTTTTTAAGATTTTATTTATTTATTCATGAGACACAGAGAGAAAGAGAGGCAGAGACACAGGCAGAGGGAGAAGCAGGCTCCATGCAGGGAGACCAACATGGGACTCGATCCGGGGTCTCCAGGATCAGGCCCTGAGTTGAAGGTAGTGCTAAACCGCGGAGCTACCAGGGCTGCCCTGTTCCCTCCCATTTCTAGTTTTCTGGTGTCTGCTAGCATTCCTTGGTTTGAAGCCACATCATCACCCCAACCTCTGCCTCCACCTTCACATTGTCATCTCCTCTCTATTTCATGAATTTTCCTCTTCCTCTCTATATAAAGACACTGATAGCATTAGGATCCATCTGGATAATCTAGGATTATCTCCTTGTCTCAAGAGCCTTAATCACATTTGCAAAGATACATCTTCCAAATAGGGTAACAGTTATAGGTTCCAGGAATTAGGACCTGTTATTTTGAGGGGACCATCTAACACATGGCACCTAGGAATAAATCTTAATGAAAGGTGTATAAGAACTCTATATTATATACATATATATATATACACACATATGTATGTACATACATAATATAATTATAATATGTATATTTGGTTGAGAGAAATTAGAGAAGACCCAAGTAACTGGTCAGATACAGTATGCTCATGGATTGGAAGACCCAATATTGTAAAAAATGTCAGTCTCCCCAGTTGATCAGTAGGTTTAGTCTAATCCCTGTTAGAATCCCAGCAGATTCCCAAACTGATATTTATATGGAAATTCAGAAGATGATAAGAGAATGGTTTAGTTCAATTGGTATTTTATTTTTTTTAAAGATTTTATTTATTTATTCATGAGAACCACAGAGAGAGGCAGAGACATAGGCAGAGGGAGAAGCAGGTTCCCTGCAGGGAGCCCTATGCAAGACTCAATACTGAGAGCCCTATCACACCCTGAGCCAAAGGCAGACCCTCCACCACGGAGCCACCCAGGTGTCCTGTGTTCTGTTGGTATTTTAGATGAAAATTGAATGTGGCTAAGAAATCATTTTGAATTAGTTAAGAAATTATGAGGTTTATATTACGGGACTGGTAACAGGAATACAATTGGGAACAGATGCAAATATTTAGGAGGTAAGATTAGCAAAATTTGGGGATTGGTTGAATATGGGAAGGAAAGGGGAATGGAGGAGTCTAAGCTGATGCCAGGATTTTGGCTTGAGTGGGTGGATTATGTCAACTACAGAGTTGGTGAATACTGAAGGGTTTTCAATTTGAGAGACAAGGAGAATAAATTAATTTCCATACATGTTGGGTTCTCAATAGAGAAATATCCAGCATACAGTTGGATATATAATCAAGATCAAGAGCACAGAGAGGGTGGGACACCTGGGTGGCTCAATGGTTAAGTGTCTGCCTTAACTCAGGGCATGATCCTGGAGTCCCGGTATCGAGTCCCAGATGGGGCTCCCTGCAAGGAGCCTGCTTCTCCCTCTGCCTATGTCTCTGCCTCTCTCTCCCTCTCTGTGTCACTCATGAATAAATAAATAAAATCTTTAAAAAAATAATAATATAGTTTAAAAATAAAAAACAGTGCAGAGAGGAATTTGTTACCAATTGACCATAGCTAAAGTCATGAGACCTAAGTAGATCACTCAAGAAGAGGATGTAAAATGAGAAGTATAATGAGCTGAGAATGAAAAGCAGATGAGCACCAACATTGAAGGGCCATACAGAGAAAATAAATCCATAAAAGAGACTGAGCATAAATAGAAAAGAACTAAGGAGAGTGTAACTTCCTGAAGTCAAAAGTGTAGAGAGATCTAAGAGAAAGAGGGTTACCAGGACAGCAGAGAAGTCAGTAAATTAAAGATAAGGCTACGGTATGTACGATGCTTTGGCAAGTAAGAGAACATGAATGATCTTGGAAAGACCAGTGTTCTGTTTAAAAAAAAAAGATTTTATTTATATGAGAGAGCACACAAGCGCGGGGGAGGGGGGGCGGGGGGAATGGCAGAGGGAGACAGAGAAGCAGACATGCCCTCTCCCCCCTTGCTGAGCAGGAAGCCCAATTCAGGACTTGATCCCAGGACTCTGGGATCATGACGTGAGCCAAAGACCGATGCTTAACTGAGCCACCCAGGCACCCAGAAAGACCTGTGTTACTGGGATCATGGGCCAAAAAACAAACTGCAGTGGGTTGAGAAGTGAAGTCCTTTAAGGAAATGGAAACAATATGAACCTACTCCAGAAAAGTACTCCATGGGTTAAAAAAAAAAAAAAAAAAAAAGCCAAAAAAGGAACTGTCTTAGAGTAGCTATAGGGTTAGAGGCAAGACTATGTGTATATGTAATATTTCAAAAGTTGAAGTACCAAGTGTGGTTATATCTCCTTTATTTTCAGATGGATACATACAGCTGGAACTTGATGTTACAGAAAAGAGATTAAAAGTTATTTAGGTCTGTGTATATAGTAGATGTTTAATGAACATTTGTTGAATTGAACAAAACCAACATCCAGGCCATCGCAGAATGTATGAATCTCCTTTCTAACATACACACATAAATAACTATAGCTGCCTGCACATGGTAAAAATATATCTGACAGAGTATATAAGAAACTGTTTACTGCTGGGGAGGGGAGGTATCACCATCTGAGATGAAAGGTAGATTTTATCTCTTATGTATTACATTCCCAATTGGTCTCTTTTGCCATGTGAATGTATTACTGTTTTGAGGAAGTAAACATTTAAATCAGCAGACAAAACACAGATAAGTATAATTTTAAAAATAATGTAAAAGTTCCACCTACTCGGAAGTTGAGAAGTAGAACAGAAGAAGAAAGGTGTAAAAGGTAGGGGTATTATCCTGTTTTCCAAAAGGAAAAAAAAATTTAAGTAGGGCAGTAATTCACCAACTACACTTAGGTACACAGGAGGATCAACAAATGTCCTAATTTATTCATATTATCCAGGCTTGTATGGTTTTCTTTATGACAACACATTTGCTAAAAATTTATTGATTTGCTTTTTGATTCTCCTTCATTATCACTTTAGAAGTGCCTGTCCCAGTAGTTTAACTCCAAAACAGTCAGTTGATGCTGTGTGTTGTGCCCCAGATTGCGAATCTGAGAAACTACCAAGGAGCCGACACCAATGCAAACACACGAGGGTTTACTTACAAGCTCGAGCTTGGGTCTAAGTGTACCCGACACAGCAGAGCAGGGACTTGGACCCCGAGACTAAAAGGCTAGCAGCTTTATAGGGGCCAGTGGCCAATGGGATACACAGAAAGTTGCACAGTAATGTTGGTCCACACACAGGTGGCCAATCGAATTACACCTTACCTTATAGTATCCATTTGAGCTGGCCTATTACTTTGGTCAGAATTGGCGCGCAGTTTTGGTGGGGACAAAGCAGGGTTACATTGTTATGAGCCGATTTCCGATTAGGGTGTGCCCAGCGGCTTGACTAGGGTGGGGCAGCGCCTTAAGCAATAAGCAGGTTATGTTGGGGTCATACAGGAGGTGGCAGGTGTAGCACAAAATGGAGTTAGTCCTGCTGTGCTTGTCCAGGGGTAGGGGATTTTTGTTAAATTTCCTGGGTCCCACACTGCAGCATTGAGCCCCGTCTAGTGGGAAGAACCCAAACATGTTTACAACAGGGAGGAGCTCCATGTTTTTGTTTGTCTTTTTTTTTTTTTTTAAGAACCACTGATCTCCAAGGTGGGGTGGGGATGGGATCATATAATCTTAAGAGCTGAAAGGACTTTTAGAGGTCTGGCAGTGACCTCCCCCTCCCCCAATAGTTACCATTTCTGAAGCTTGTCATATAACACCCATTTAAACAGATCTAGAGATAAGAGACAGCAACACAAAGTAGATCATGTTATTTTTTAAGATGTTTAAGTCTTAGAAAATCTCCTTTTTCTTTTTTTATTTTTTTGTACCCAAAGTTCAACTACGTCTAAAAGTAACACCAAATAACTGTCTAAAACAAAAAGAAAATTGACTTTTCATGTAAAAGTTATCCAGAGGTAGGTAGTCCTGGACTGAAAAGGACAACTACAATGAAAGCGTCAGCGATCCAGGCTCCTTTTATCTCAGTTCTCCACTGTTCCTAGAGTGTCACTTTTGCCCTTGTGATCCAAGATGGCGGTGAGAGTTCCAGTCATCATGACCACACTCCAGGATAGAGGAAGAAAGGCTGAAGGGCACACCCCTTCTCTTTAAGGAGATTTTCTAGAAATATTGCAAACCATTTATGCTGATATATCAATGTTCAGAACTTAGTCGCATGGCCTACAACTTCAGAGGAAGCTGAGAAATGTCAAAGTGCTCCATTAAAAATCAAGGTTCCATTGCTAAGGAATGAGTGCTGAAAGGCAGCTAGCAAGCTCTGTCACACTGGTCCTTTAAATATTTGAAAAGAACAGGGGCAAGGGGCACCGGGTGGCTAAGCATCTGACTTCAGCTCAGCTCCTGACCCCAGGATCCTGAGGTCAAGCCCCACCTGGAGCCCCAGGTCTAGCCCCTCCCCTCCTAAGCTAATGAATATAAATGTATTGTCATTTAATTTTACCTGGTTTATTTTAGCTTATCTGAACCTTTTGAGAACTTTTTGAATTCCAGCTTTCCTACTTAGCATATGACTTGGCTGTGGGCCTTTGCACCTCTGATAAGAAGAGTTCCTCTTCCAGAACAGAAAACCGTGTCTTAATTTATATTCTCAGCATTGGGTACAACCCCTTTGCATGGTAGATTCTTAATATTTGTTTAGTGAATGAATTCTGCAGTTAGAAGCAAAAGACATTTTCTTGAAGAGTTGGTTTTTTTTGTTAGGTGTGGTTTTTTGTTTATGTTTTTTTTTTTTAATTCTGGAATTGTTTATGAAAGGAGATTATAAAACACCCTGTCTTTTAAAATAATATAGACCTTTAGTGTCTGGGAGAGTTATGTTTTAACACATATCCTGACTTTTAAAAGGGGGGAAGGTGATTTAAGCAGTTTTCTAAATTTCTAGATCATACAAATATGATTCTGTGTTGATTTACTTGGGCAAATTTTTAAAAAGGAAAAGACTAGACAGTAACAGGTTTAAAGATTACATCTTAACTCTGCCCTTATACATTAATATCCTTTCTAACTCACTCCCTTCCCTCAGTTTCACAAATTACAAAATAGAATTCATAAATCAAAATTTTATTTTAGTTGAAAAGGCATTTAAAGAACATATTCATTAAAATCAGTCTAGGATCCAAATTCTGAGGTAATCTGAAGATTTGGGGATAAGATTAGATATATAAACTTCTGAAACAGAAACTAACATTAAATCTGTTTGTGGAAATAATCCTAGAAAGTAACTTGAAAATATTTACAAAGAAATACTGCTCGTGCAATTAAGGGCTCCTAATATTCTTGCAAATTCTTGCAGTCTGGAGATAGTAATCAAAATATAATGTGTAGAATGATCTATAAACTTGGCACTTACACATTAATGACACACATATACTTTCCCCAGTCACTGACACATTGTAAATATTTGGATCTTAATTATTATTAAATGCATAGGTTAGAAATAAAGAACTTTTTCCAGGAAGAGACCAAGGAGATGGCACCCCAAATCTATACATTAGTCCTTCACTTAGAATAAATTATTCCTAGAGATAACAATACAAAGAAACAGGTTTCCTGAAGAAACTATTTACTTGATATATACAGAATTTTTAAAAAGGTAACTGTTACCACCTGTACTATGTTTTGTTCCCCTTTCCCTCTGGCTACAGGGTCTCTTAGCTACATCTTGATCTAATTTCATTAGTGTTGGTTATAAGAATAATGTGTTTCTATTTAGCATGGACAAAATCTTTGGCTCTTGGGGCTTGCAAGTGGGTATAGGGCCCTTATGGCTATTAAGTTTCTCTCTGTCTCTCATATGCTCATACACACATCTCATTTCTCATCTCTCAGCTCTGTTTTCTCTGGGTTTACCTTCATTATTACTGCAAGAAGCTACACCTAGAGAGAAGCTTCCTTTAAACCTTATTAAAGCTAAAAAAATAAATAAATAAAAAATAAACCTTATTAAATAACAAGGAATGAAGGAGAAACCTGGTGCTTTACTGGACCAGTGGCTTTTCAAAGCTTTTCTAACCTGATAAAGTACACATTATATTGTCATATACTGATATGTCATATACTTATATACATAAATGTGTATCAGTCAGCTATTTCTGCATAATAACAACCAGAACATCTCAGGGGCATACAAAACTAAGCATTTATTTTTTTTAATTTTTTAAAAAGATTTTATTTATTTATTCATGAGAGACACACACACACAGAGAGGCAGAGACACAGGCAGAGGGAGAAGCAGTCCCTATGCAGGGAGCCCAACATGGGACTTGATCCCAGGTCTCCAGGATCACACCCTGGGTCGAAGGTGGCGCCAAACCGCTGAGCCACCCGGGCTGCCCTGAGCATTTATTTTCACTCACTGGTGGAAAAAGTCAGCTGATCTATGCTGGATTCCCCTGGGTTTCATGGCTTATCTTGGCAGGGCTAGCTTATGTGTCTGGATAGGTTGGTGGTTAGCTGACATAGGCATCATTTAACTCAGGAGCGGAGCCTTTTTGTCCTATTAGATTTTCAACTGACTGGACAAGGTCCACCCACATTAGAAAGAGAGCAATCTGAGTAACTCACCTAGGATTTAAATGTTAACTTCATCCAAAAACACCTTCAAAGAAACACTCAAAATAATATTTGACCAAATATCTGGATACCCTATGGATTAATCAAGTTGATACATAAAATTAACCATCACAGCCTCCTTATGCTTTGCTTTCCTAGAATAGTAGTCACCCCCAATCTACCTCTCAAGTTACTCCTTCCCCACCGACCCCCCAGGAAGAAATGCATTGTAACACTCTTATTTCTGGAAGATAGGCCATATTTGTCTTGTAGTTTTGTGAACAACCAGTCCACCACTGAATACCCCCTTCGGGGTTTAATTCCTCATAGTACTGTTGTATACAAAAGTCTTATGTAATTGTATATATATTTTTTCTACAAACACACATAAAGCTATTTCAAATCCCTGTGGAAAAGAATGGGATATAAATATACATACATTGTTTTTACCAACCTAAAGTTTTACATATTTAATTTTCTTATGAAGTGAAAGCTATCCTTTAAGGTCTGAAGTTGTTGGATTTTCAGAATAACTCAGTCATATCTTTTTCTTTTTCTTCCCATTTTATTAATAAACCAGAAAAGGCTGCCCTCGTTCTTAAGTTTTTTGTTTTTTTTTTTCACAATTTCTTAGTTTGAAGGGGGAAAGAAGTCGCAGACTATATGGGATGAATCCAGAGGCTTTAAAATTCATTCTAACATTTATGCATCATAATTTTGAGATTATTTGTAACACAACGATGCATAATACATAGTCTGTGGCTTTAAGGGGCTCATAACCATTTGAGAGAAAAAGAGACTTATCAAAAACAATCCTGGAGTTTAGAAGTCCTCTTTGTCTAGTAACATGCTCCATGATTCTCCATTTTACAGGTGGAGAAATAGATGCAAAAATCTATGACCAGTTGGGCAAATTATAATGAGTGGTATAACCCAGTAAGAGAGAAAACACCGAGGCAGCACCCACTGTCATAAATCTGTGCCTGGGTCTGAGTCTGACTCAGGAGAATCAAGCCATTGGGCAAATTGCCACCCTAGTGACTGACTTGCACCAACTCAAAATGACTTGCCATATCTCCCAACAATCCTGTCTTTTAAAGTCAGCTCATTTTCTCATTCTTAACAAGGGCTATTTCAGATATTCTCTTTTGTTTTCATTTCTCCAATCCTATTACTTACCTCTCTTTATTTTCACAGATGATCTTTCTTCTGACCTCAACCCTCTCCCCCCAACCATAAGCCATTAAACACTCTGCCACCAAATTGTAGTCTAAGCCTCTGCCTTCTTTGCCTTCCAGAGGTCAATATAGAGATTATGGGGAAGTTCAGTCTCACATTTCCCTTAAGCTGGTCCACTCAGTTCTCTTCTAGGCACCTGGTCACCTGTGTGTCACTATTCTTTGTACTGCTGGTCACTGAGAGGAAACCTGGGATATGGTGATATCCTTCAGGGAAGACATGGGCCTGGGATAGACTACTACTCCAGTTTACCTAGGATCACCAGTTAGACTGTGCAAACACACATGAATCTCTTCACTGATGCTTTGAGCCAATTTAAACAGTGGAATTACAATATGGAAGAGAAAAGGCTAAAATTCTGCACTGAATGGGTTTCTTCCTGAATCCAAAGGAAAACTGTGTGTAGCAAACATCATCAATATTCTACTTCATATCCCCCTGGCTTTCTTAACTTCTCTGTGAAGGTGGTTTCCACACACTGAGAGCTTCTTACCTCAAGGCCCCATGTCTCTTTCCTTTGCCTGAAGGCTCTCTCCAGCCCCACAGGAGCTTGTTCTGCTATAGGCAGGTGCAACACAAGTTTGGAGGGGGTGTTATACCAATGGGGGCAATCTTCAACCAATAAGGATTGGGGTGGGTGAATAAATGCCCCAGCTTCTTCACCACCACTGGGACAATTCTTTGGTGTTGTACATGGTTTCTCAGAAGATCCTTAGTGGGATTGAACCCTAGTCACCTACTCACTGACAATGGAAAACCACTCATTACTAACCTACTCATTAACCCCACTCAATAAGCATGCTTGCTGGCTTTTCTCCCTTTTCTCTCTCACTTTTCCCATGTCCTCCTCTGTGCTTCTTAGAATCACTTCATAAATAAACTTTTTGCACCCAAAGCCTTGCACTCAAAGTCTGCTTTTTTTTTTTTAAGATTTTATTTATTCATGAGAGACACACATAGAGAGAGGCAGAGACATAGGCAGAGGGAGAAGCAGGTGCCTCGCAAGGAGCCCGATGTGGGACTTCATCCCAGGACTCCAGGATCATTCCCTGAGCCAAAGGCGGACATTCAACCGCTGAGCCCCCCAGGTGTTGGTGTCCCAAAGTCTGCTTTTTGAAGAAGCCCAAACTAAGATACTGAACAACTTAGGTTTTTTTTTTAAAAAGGAGTACCATATCTGGAATTATCCTCAGTCTCTCCACTGACTATGCAGCTTTCAGATTTGTTTCTGTATCAGATACCTCCTTTGAACCATTTCAGTGTGTCTTGGACTCACTTATCTTTTACTCCAACTACTGCTGTGGCAACCAGTTCTCTGTATATTCTTGTAGCTTCCTCTAGGTGCAATCTGGCAACACTTCATATCAGGCCCATGGAACTTGCCTTTCACTCTCCACCTGGGGTTTGTCTGTTGACTCCATAGCGAAGAACACTGTGGAAACTAACTGTAGTGCTGATACTTATGCAACTCAGGAGTACTGAGGTTCATGCTTTTGGGGGAAACCTTTGAGCAGTGGGAGATAGGATCCAACTGATAAATACTTTTCCCTTTTTGTTTCTAATTCACAGTCTGGAGATGTATTTCAGGCAACTCCTTGGCATTCCCCTGGGTCCCACAGCCAGTCACCCACAGTAGTGTCCAACTTGGTAATGCATCTTTGTGGTGCTTTTTCATCTTTCTTGCTCCCTCACATCCCTTGATCCTGCTTCCTGGTTCACACTCCTCAGTATACTTAAGTATACTTAAGCCTTTGTTTCAGGCTCTGTTTCCTGATAAACTAGCCTAAGATAATAACTTTCTTCTTCTCAGCTTCATTTTTAAATTCTTCCCTATGAAAGTTTTATCAACCTTTTGGTAAACCAAGGGTTGGGATGACTCTCTGGATCCATACTTTTTGCCTCATTAGTACAATTCTGTAAATTTGCATCATTCAATCTAAAAAATGCCCTGTAGTTTTAGAGGCTGGTCAGGGATGTCAAGTAACACAGATTTTTTTTTTCTTTTTTTCTTTTTGTTTTGGTGTATAGCTATGGGGAGATTTGACACACCTGCTCTCATAGTGGGTCCAAAATAGGTTAGGACTTCTGAGTTGGGCCCTAACTATCAATGTAAACTAGACAACTGTTGCTCTACTTCTGTAACTGATGAGACAAACATGAATACATTGTTGTATTTGGCACCATCTAAAGTGGCTCCTGGTGATCTGTGCTCCTGATATTCATTCCTTTGTATAATCCCCTCCACTTGAGAGTCAGGAGGACTCAGTGACTTGGTTCTAACAAATAGAATATAGCAAAAGTGATGGGCTGTCACTTTCAAGATTAGGTTAGAAAGGACTGTGACTTGCATCTTCCTCACACATTCCCTCTGGTTCTTATTACTTGTTCAATCTGATGAAGCCACCTGCCATGTTGTGAGAGATACTCTATAGAAAAGCCCATATGGCAAGGAACTGAGGGACGCCTCTAGGCAACAGTGGGAAAAGAACTGAGGCCTTTAGTGCAATAGCCCATGAGAAGCCAAATCCTGCTGACAACCAGGTGAGTGAGCTTGGAAACACATTCTTCCTTCTGCTGATCTTTGAGATGACTACAGACAGTCTCCAACTTATGACACTTTACAATAGCTTGAAGCCATAGACATACATTCAGTAGAAACTGTACTTTGAATTTTGAATTTTAATATTTTCTGGGGCTAGCAATATGCAGTACGATGCCATTTCATGATGTAGGGCAGTGGTAGTGAGCCGAAGCTCTCAGTCAACCAGGCAATCATGAGGGTGGACAACCAATAAATATACTTATAACCATTCCTACCCACACAATCATGCTGTTTTTCACTGTCAGTACAGTACTCGATAAATTGCATGATATATTCAACACTTTATTATAAAATAGGCTTTGTGCCAGATGACATTACCCAAGTAGGGTGCTGTAAGTATTCTGAGCACATTTAAGGTAGGCTAAGCTATGATGTTTGGTAGATTGGGTGTATTAAATGCATCTTTGACTTAATGATATTTTTAATTTACAATGGATTTATTGAGCCCGATGCAAGGCTCAATCCCAGGACCCAGGGATCATAACCTGAGCCAAAAGCAGATGCTTAACCAACTGAGCCACATAGGTGCCCTGCCCCATCCAACATCTTGATTGTAGCCTTGTGAGAGAACCTGACCCAGAGAACTCAGGAGCTAAGCCATGCTGTGATTCCTGATCCACATGAACTGTAAGATAATAATAATTAAATTAATAACATATTTTCCAAAGCAAACATTAATTCTCTGGGACAGTAAATCTAAAGCCATAAAGAAGAAGAGCATATTCTCTGATTATATGTGATTTGAAATGGGCTGCCTTCCACAACCCACTTGCCTTGGAATCAACTAGTTATTTTAAATTGTAGAGTATTTAGTTCCTTTTATACTTTCTCTTTGGGCTTTTAGATATAATAAAGGAGCTATAAGGGATCTTACCTTAGTTAAGTCGAGAACACTGAAATGATGGCTTAAAATATTTTCCTTCAAAAAAGAGAAGATTCCATCCTATTTTTATGGTTGCATGACCACCTCTCTCTCTCTTTAAAACATTTATTCAGCAAGCATTAATTAGAAACTAACTCCTACTGTGTGCATCAAGTCCTCTGTCTGGGTTGGGGTTACAAGGATTAACTAGACTTGGTCTTTAGTGAGGGAGTTTAACAAATCTACAAAGCCATTAAATACAGTAGGATAATTCTCAGTTGATTTTCAAGCACAGAATGGGAATTCTGTAAGATTTTTTGTAGGACATGGTTTCTGATTTGAGATCTGAACAAATGGTAGATGATCAGAGGAGTAAATGGGAGGGAGTCTGTGGTAAGAAAGGAACAGTATGTGCAAAGGCTTGGAGCCTTAATAATTGAGTTATTCTACGTTTTTGGTATTTTTAATATCTCTCTTTTCATTTGGCATCTTCTTCATGGCCTTTAAACATCTTAATATTTAAAAAACCATGGAAAAGGGGGTGCCTGGGTGGCTCAGTGGTTGAGTGTCTGCTTTTGACTCAGGTGGTGATCCTAGGGTCCTGGGATTAAGTCACACGTTAGGCTCCCTGTAGAAAGCCTGCTTCTCCTTCTGCCTATGTCTCTGCTCTCTCTCTCTGTCTCTCATGAATAAATAAATCTTTTTTTAAAAAAATGAAAAAGAAGATGGCAGAGTAGGAAGACCCTAAACTCATTTTGTTCCACAGATAGCAACTAGATAACACTCACATACCAGCAAATAACCTAGAAAATAACCCGAAGACAAGCAGAATAAAGTTCACAACTAAATGTAGAGAAGATGTTACATTGAAGAGGGCAGAAAGGGCAGAGACACAACTGAAAGCTAAATGGACCCGCAGGACTGTCAGTGGGAGAGAGACCATGGGCATGGAAAGGGGAGAGAAATAGACCCTTATGTGGGCAAGCCCATAACAAAGATGAACCCTCATAACACTTGGCTTTGAAAACCAGAGGGGCTGAATATTGTGAGTTCTTACAATCAGCAGGACTTTAAATTTGGAATTTTAAAAATCAACTTGGCTCTGGGAGAGCTGGAAGGTCAAAAGGAAACTAGTCTCCACCCTTAAAGAGACAACACAAAAAACAGCAACAGAGATACAGCATGGAAGAGGCAGTTTGAAAAATGGCCCAGTTCCTACAGGAGGGAGCATGTCCCAAAGGGATAGAAATCCTTGGGAGACTTCTTCAGGAATAAAGGAGCTGGCAGGCACCATTTCCCTCCCTTGCCTACCGCCTCCCCCCCCCCACCCCCCAGCATAAACTACACAGCCACCTGCAGGAATGAGCCTGGTGCTGATACTACCTAACTCCCTAACACTGTCCCTTTCCTGCGAGGTACCTCCCCCTGCACTGTATTTCAGTGGACCCACCCTCTCCAGCCAAGCCTGCCTCAGTTCCTGAGCTGCAGGGCCACTCCTGCAGAGGATCAGTGGACCAAACCTTGCTAACACCACTGCACTGCTATCCTGCCCAACATTCCCCTTCCCCACACATTGCAGATCTGCTCCTTCCAATATACTTTGACTGGAGCTCATCCAGGGTGGTGCCACAGGCCTGGCAATGTGCAAGCTGCCCCTTTATTGGGGGTACCACTCCTGCTGGTGACTCCTGCCCTGGAGAGAGGGGAGGATCATCACACATACCAACAGAGACACCAGCAGTGAACTGAAGGCAGACAACTAGTATGACTGCAGGCCTCACCCACCAGCGAAAGCTTTTTAGGGAACAGCACAGGGAAAGTACCCTGCAGTTTGGTGCTACTGTATCTTTGGCAAACAGCTAGTCTGACTTAACTCATACCTAAGACAGCCCTGGACTGACCCATTAACACCACAGGGACCAAATCCTGCCCACAACAGGCAGAGAGTCACTGCAGACAACTTGACTGAAGGAAAAAGTGGCTCAGCCACAATAGCAGGGCACAGGCAACACACATAGGAAATACTCCTGAAGCACTAGATTCCAGTGAACAGGGGATCTTACACTGCAGGCCATCACAGGGCATCTTCTTAATAAGGCCATTATTTTCAAGAGCAGAAGACATACTGACTTTCCTTACACAGAGAAACAGAGAGTAAGACAAAAGGAGGAGACACGGAATATGTCCCAAATGAAAGAATAGGACAAAAATCACAGCAAGAGACTAAAGCAAAATAGAGTTAAGTAATATGCCTGATACAGAATTTAAAATTATGATCATAAAATACTCACTGGACTCGAGAAAACAGTGGAGAACATTAGTGAGACCCTTAACAAAGAGATAAAAAAAGAACCAATCAGAGATGAAAAACACATTAAGTGAAATTGAAAATACACTACGGGACACCTGGGTGGCTCAGCGGCTTAGCGTCTGCCTTCAGCTCAGGGCATGATCCCAGGGTTCCAGGATCGAGTCTCATTAGGCTCCCTGCATGGAGCCTGCTTCTCCTTCTGCCTATGTCTCTTCCTTCTCTCTGTCTCTCATGAATAAATAAATAAAATCTTTTAAAAAAGAAAAAAATAACTAAATGGCATAAATAGTAGACTAGAGGAAGCAGAAGAACAAACCAGAGACCTGGAGTCAGAGTAATGGAAAGTAATCAAACTGAGCAGAGGAGAAAAAAATTATAAAAAATTAGAATAGACTTATAGCAATACCTAGCAATACCATCAAGTGTAATAATATTCACATTACAGGGATCCCAGGAGAAGAGAGAGAAAAGGTGGCAGAAAATGTATTTGAAGAAATAATAGCTGAAAAGTTCCTGATTCTGGGGAAGGAAAATCCAGATCCAGGAGGACAAAGATCCCCCAACAAAATCAACTCAAGGAGGTCCACATTGAGACACATAGTAATTAAAATGGCAAAAAGTATGATAGAGAATTTTAGAAGCAGCAAGAGAAAAGAAAACAGTTACCTATAAGGAAAACCCCATAAGGCTATCAGCCGATTTTTCAGCAGAAATGATGCAGGCCAGAAGAAAGTGGCATGAAATATTCAAAGCGCTGAAAGGAAAAAATCTGTAGCGAAGAATAATCTATACATTAAGGCTTCATTCAGGATAGAGGGAGAGGTAAACAGTTTCCCGGACAAACAAAAGTTAAAGGAATTCATGACCTCTAAACCCCCCCTACAAGAAAGGGCAGAGGGGCTCTGAGCAGAAAGGAAAGGCCATAAGCAGAAGTAAGGAAAGTAGGAAGCATGAAAGCAGGAAAAATTAGTATACCTGTGAAAATCAGTCAAGGGACTCACAAAATAAAAGAATGTAAGGTATGACATCATATACCTAAAACATGGGGAGGAGAGACATAAAGAATGCGTTCAAACTTAAGCAGCCATCAACTTAAGATAGACTGTTGTATGCAGAATAGTAACCACAAATCAAAAACTAGTAATAGGGATGCCCGGGTGGCTCAGAGGTTTAGTGTCTGCCTTTGGCCAGGGCATGATCCTGGAGACCTGGGATCAAGTGCTTCATCAGGCTCCCTGCATGGAGTCTGCTTCTCCCTCTGCCTGTGTCTCTGCCTTTCTCTCTCTCTCTCTCTCTGTCTCTCATGAATAAATAAATAAAATCTTAAAAAAAAAAAAACTAGTAATAGGCAAAAAATAATGAGAAAGGGATCCAAGTATATGACTAAAGAAACTCAACTAATCCTGAGAGAAAAGAGCAAGGGAAGAAAAAAACAGAGACAAACTATAAAACGATCATAAAACAAGTAATGAAATGGCAATAAATACATACCTATCAATAATTATTTTGAATGTAAATGGACTAAATGCTCCAATCAAAAGACACAGGATGACAGAATGGATAAGAAACAAGACCCTCGGAGCACCTGGGTGGCTCAGTCGGGTTAGCGTCTGCTCTTGGTTTTGGCTCAGGTCATGATCTCATGGCTATGAGATTGAGCCCCACATTGGGCTCTGTGCTCGGTGCAGAGTCTGCTTCAGATCCTCTCTCCCTCTCTCTCACTCTCTCATTCACTCTCTCAAATACATAAACAAAATCTTTAAAACAAAAAACAAGATCCATTTACATGCTGCCTACAAGAGATACATTCCAGACCCAAAGGCACATGCAGATTGAAAGTGAAGGAATGGGGGCATCTGAGTGGCTGGCAGTTGGGTGTCTGCCTCTGGCTCAGGGTGAGATCCTGGGATCTGGGATTGAGTCCCACATCGGGCTCCTTGAGGGGCACCTACTTCTCCCTTTGCCTGTGTCTCTGCCTCTCTCTTTGTGTCTCTCATGAATAAATAAATACAATCTTAAAAAAAAAAAAAGTGAAGGATGATCCATTTATCATGCAAATGGATGTGAAAAGAAATTGGGGTAGCAATACTTATATCGGAGAAAATAGACTTTAACACAAAGCAATACAGGCCTACTCAAGAAGTGAGAAAAACCTCAAACAACCTAACCTTATGCCTAAAGGAGCTAGGCAAAGAACTAACAAGACCCTAACCCAGCAAAAGGCAGGAAATACTAAAGATTAGAGCAGAAATAAATGATATAGAAATGAAAAACAAAAATAAACAAATTAAAAAAGAAACTGAAAACCACAATAGAATAGATCAATGAAACCAGGAGCTGGTTCTTTGAAAAAAATCAACAAAATTGGTAGATTTTTAGCCAGCCTCATCAGAAGAGAAAGAAAGAGAAAGAGAGTGACAGAGGACTTAAAGAAACAAAATCAGAATTGAAAAAGGAAAAATAAAAGCTAACATCACAGAAATGCAAAGGATTGTAAGAGAATATTATGAAAAATTATATACCAACAAATTGAGCAACCTAGAAGAAATGGATAAATTCCTAGAAACATATAGCCTAGAAACATATAACCTCCCAAAACTGAATCAGGAAGAAATAAAAAATTTGAACACTGATTACCAGCAATGAAATTGAATCAGTAATCAAAATCCTCCAATGAACAGGGATCCCTGGGTGGCGCAGCAGGTTGGTGCCTGCCTTTGGCCCAGGGTGCGATCCTGGAGACCTGGGATTGAATCCCACGTCGGGCTCCCGGTGCATGGAGCCTGCTTCTTCCTCTGCCTATGTCTCTGCCTCTCTCTCTCTCTCTCTCTCTCTATCATAAATAAATAAAAATTAAAAAAAAAACAAAAACAAAAACAAAATCTTCCAACGAACAAAAGTCCAGGACCAGACAGCTTCACAGGTGAATTCTACCAAAGATTTATTTTTCATTTATTTACTTTTTAATGATTTTTAAAATTAATTAATTAATTTGAGAGAGAGAGAATGAGCAGAAAGAGGGGTAGCACACTCCCTGCTGAGCATGCAGAGCCCAATGTGGGGCTTGGTCCCAGAGCCCTGAGATTGTGCCCTGAGCTGAGGTCAGATGTTTAACTGACTGAGCCACCCAGGTGCCCCTCTATCAAACATTTAAAGAAGAGTCAATACCTAATCTTGAACTATTCCAAAAATTAGAAGAGGAAGAAATACTTCCAAATTCATTCTATGAGGCCAAATTATGGAAGTAGCTCAAGTGTCCATCAATAGATGAATGGATAAAGAAGATGTGAGACATATATAATGGAATCTTACATATCTATAAAAAAATTACGAGGGATGCCTGGGTGGCTCAGTGGTTGAGTGTCTGCCTTTGGTCCAGGGCATGATTACAGCATCCTGGGATGAAGTCCCCTATCAGGTTCCCTGCAGGGTGTCTGCTTCTCCCTCTGCCTATGTCCCTGCCTCTCTCTGTGTCTCTCCTGAATAACTAAATAAAATATTAAAAAAAAAAAAAAAAAAAAAAACCCACAAATGAAATCCTACCATTTGAAACAACTTGGTGGAGCTAGAGAGTATAATGCTTAGGGAAGTAAGTCAGAGGACAGATACTACATTATTTCACTCATATGTGGAATTTAAGAAACAAAACAAAGGGGAAAATAATAAGAGAGAGAGAGAGAGAGAGAGACAAATCAAGAAACAGACTTTTAACTATAGAAAACAAACTGATGGTTACCAAAGGGAAGGAGGGTGGTGGGATGGGTGAAATAGGGGATAGAGATTAAGGAGTGCATGTGTCAAGATGAGCACTGAATGATGAATGAAAATGTTAAATCACTATACTGTACACTTGAAACTAATATAACACTGCATGTTAACTAACCAGAATAAAAATTAAAACTTAGAAAAAATGGAAAATTTTATTTTTATTATGTTCTTCTTATCTAACCTGTTTGGTGAACGGCTTAGTCATGATCAAATTAGATAATGCATATGGAAGCAACATGTAAGCTGCAAAATGCTACACAAAAGAATTTAAGAGCTATAGTTAAAGGCATGATATTTCTTCTTCTCTTCCCCAAAAGGGAATAATCCTAAATCCTTAATAGGATTTCATTTCCAACCACATGAATTCTTGAGAATGTTTTTGGAAAATCCACTAAACTGCAGGCAGAAACAGAGTCCCATGCTTAGCCTTTACATCTAATGTGTCTGTATATTAAACCAGAACAGAGTCCCTAGGCCTTTGTCATACTGCCCTACGTCTAATAAAGATTTCTAGTTTTTAGAGAGGTGGAGTTTTCTTTGCTGATTGGCATTTTCCTCATGGTAACATTAAGCTCAATCATGCAAACTTTCTCTGTAGCTTTTCCTTGAAAGCATCAAAAAAAATTAGCTTCAAAATTATTTTAAATAATAGAGAATATTTGGCCTTCCCTCTCACCATCAAGAAAAATGTGGCAAGTTTTAAGTTTAGGAAAAACTACCTTTTCTTATTTATTTTTTTTTGTAAGATTTTTATTTATTCATGAGAGACACAGAGAGGCAGAGATATAGACAGAGGGAGAAGTAGCTCCATGCACGGAGTCTGATGTGGGTATTGATCCTGGAACTCTGGGATAGGGATTACACCCTGAGCTAAAGGCAGACGCTCAACCACTGAGCCATTCGGGTGTCCCCTACCTATTCTTATTTATATCCAAATGTGAATGACTGCTTTACTTCTCACCAGCAAAAATTGTTTCCAGTTCTCGGTAACGCACTAGCTATAGACTTTTATTTTGTCTGGTTTTTAAAGATTTTATTTATTTATTTGACACAGACAGTAAGAGAACACAAGCAGGGGGCGCAGCAGAGGGAAAGGGAGAAGCAGGCTTCTTGCCTAGCAGGGAGCCTGATGCAGAGTTTGATTCCAGGACCCTGGGATCATGATGTGAGCTGAAGGCAGATGCTTAGCTGACTGAGCCACCCAGGTGCCGCATCTATAGACTTCTAGGTAGCTTATTCATAGTTAGAACTTAAAGAGGTTATGTTATACTTACTTAGTTGCTTCAAAATTCCTTTCCTATACTATATACGATGGTACAAAACTTTTAGCAACAATAAATTTTATTTTTTCTATAGGAAGCTAGGCAAAACTACTAAGGGAGTATTAAAACCACAAAATTGTTATTACTGAGAACAGTCTCTTGATATTATGTGCCAACAAAGATATTGAGTCATATTCCACATTTGCGAAAAGTCCCCCGAAGTATGGCACAGTCCTATAATCAATGTTATATGAGTAAATTTACTTTATTTTTTTTCAATTTATTTTTATTTTTTTTATTTATGATAGTCACACACAGAGAAAGAGAGAGAGAGAGGCAGAGACATAGGCAGAGGGAGAAGCAGGCTCCATGCACGGGGAGCCCGACGTGGGATTTGATCCCGGGTCTCCAGGATCGCGCCCTGGGCCAAAGGCAGGCGTTAAACCGCTGCACCACCCAGGGATCCCAGTAAATTTACTTTAAAATCTTGATGGCTTTGGAGCACAAAAAATAATAAAACATTTTAAATGAAGGCAGGAGAAGATTTTCCGGTTTTCCCCAAATTTTTGGAGGGTAACTTTCTTGGCCAATATCAAAAATTTAGGAGGCTCTGATAATTTGTCTTAAAATAATATTTTATAAAAAAAATTAGGCTCTTTAGAAAGAGAAATTGCTTTGAAATGCTAATTACCCCCACTCCTCCTTAGTTTCTATTGCATTTGTCATCATATTATCTTAAGACATGTTGGTAAGAGGCTGATATGGAAGGGCTGTGAAACAAGAAGAAAGTCTTCCCAACCTTGAATTAAGGTAATTTTAAGTATCAAATCTGCAGACATCCAGGGGTTGTTCAAGAACAAAGCTTCATCTGTTGCCTGTGCTTATGCATTTTAATGTACTGTACACTAAGACTCAAGAAAAAAAAAAAAAGATTTAACAAGCTTCTGACTTTTGATTGAAACTCTTTTGCAAGGTTTTTCACAAAACATTTTATAACTCAGAAAGTTAGGATTTTTAAATTTTATTTTATTTTATTTTTTTTTTTTTAAAGATTTTATTTATTTATTCATGATAGTCACAGAGAGAGAGAGAGAGGCAGAGACACAGGCAGAGGGAGAAGCAGGCTCCATGCACCGGGAGCCCGACGTGGGATTCGATCCCGGGTCTCCAGGATCGCGCCCTGGGCCAAAGGCAGGCGCCAAACCACTGCGCCACCCAGGGATCCCGGATTTTTAAATTTTATATTATTATTATTATTATTATTTTTTAGAAGAATAAGCCAAGCTTTGAAAAGCATTCTTCTAGAAACCTAAAGCTTTGCTGATTGCTTCCAGGTTTTGATATATATCTGTGGTTAACAGGATACCACAGTAGGGGGCATCAAAGAGATGGTAGGTTTGCACCTAGAAAATAATTCTATTTTTGTATTGAAATTGAATTTGCCTTTATAGATGGAATAAATTTACATTTCAAATAGCAAAGAAAATTCTGCAAAGGACTCCTACAACAACCAGACCCAAGTTATCTATAGTCTTCCACCTTCAGTAACTTCTTTGCCAATTATCCTGGATCTGCAGAGAAATTCTTATAAGGGCATTTTAAGCACCATGAGGAATGCATGATTAACTTTTATAGAAAAGCAATCCAGAGTATAAGAACTATAGGTTATGTCCAAAATGCCTTTTTCTCTGAAGAGCAGGGACTGTGAGGTCATCAGGGTGAATAGAAATCTAGTAAACCAAAATGGGAGCTGCTGGGAGTGGCAGGAGTTCAGGCTGAGTGAGGTGTGCCCAAAGCCCAGGTACGCCATGGCCTGGTTTCAGGGTGGGATGTGCCCTTTTCTCCAATCCAGGTAAGTCAGGTGCCTGTCATCCTCAAAAAGCCTGTCAGGATTAAATTCATCTTGTCACTCATCCATGTCTTCGTGAATCAACACCTAAGTTTCTTGTCCTTGACCTAGGCTTAAACTTTACTTCCTACCTCTTTCCAAATGATTTCACTGCATTTCTAGGAACTTCTAGTTCACAGATTAAACAAACTTTCTAATTATCTCAAGCTATGACTGAGAACTCACTTTCCAAGTCTTGCCTTAACTGAAACCTGGCTCTCTCCTGGAGATACTCTCCTCTGTGGACATTTCCAATAGTGGCTATTCTTAGAGGAAGACATTTTATCAATGGAACACCTTCTTTTTGCAAATATTTAAATGTCACCTCTTCCCTTTCTGATTCTTTTAGTATACATAGCCTGACCCTGCTCAGCACTATCTTTGAGGTTCAACCAGCCTACCAGAAGGATGTGTTCCCTCCATTCTCCTCCTCCCCATCCCCTTCCCCTTCTCTTCCTTCTCATCCTCCTTCTTCTTTTCCATTCTTCTTGTTTTGCTTCTGCTTTTTCTCCTGAGTCTTCTGTTTCTTCTTCACTTTGGCTGCCAAGAGGCATGTAGTTCTTGGTGAGTATATTTAATTGGTAAAGTTTTAGAAAGTTTAAATGATAAGTTTAATAGGAAAGCTTCATATTTTGACCTTCATGTCACTTTTCATTTTTGATGATATAAAAAGTTTTTAATATTAAACTGTGAGTATGTAGGAGAAAAGAACCAATTTTTTCAATGTTTCTTTTTGTATGTTAATTAACTACCTTATAGATTTTTCTCTTTTTATCTTTTTGGTTTATATATTATTTGCCTGGAGTTACTTAATTATTTACTTAAGTACTATTCAGTGAAGCCACATAGAATAATCAGTGGATTTAGGCTGTCTTTTCCAAGTTTTGCTCCCTAAATTAGACTCTTTAACCCCTGTGAGTTGCCAAACTACCATGCTTATGTGATAGTTAACTTAAAGAAATATTCTCAGGTCCTTGTGGAGATTCTAATCAAAGCTTTCTCTGAAATCTTGTAGAAGTAAAATACTTCAACTATTTTTTACTTTTGCAACACAGATGTAATGTTTTTTTATAATAAGTTAGGAAAGATGCCTGGAATGGAGGCTGCCTATTCTCACATTTTCATAGGGAAAGGTCCTGGAGCAATCAACATTCCTTTTTCAACATTCCTTTTCCATCTTTACATTAATAATACTACTCTCTTTGGAATCGATACTATCTATCTTCATTGCTGATATCTTCATATCTTGAGGTTATTACTCTCATTCCTAAAGATTTTGGCCCCTATCTTCTCTTCCTAACACCTGCTATCATCCTAGATGCTCTATCCAACACCAAAGCCTCAAAGTTCTTTGATGGCTTTGATCCCATTAACCCATCCCTCCAATTTATTTAACAAGTTACTTGCCACTTGGAATGATTTCACATTTATCACAGTTGTGGGAAAGAAGGAAAGTATAGTAGATTGAAACTGTGGTGGATCCTAATGAACCGTGCTAATATTTACAACTCGTATATCTTCTTGCCTTGACTCTGAGCTGGCTGTGTGACCTGCATGGAGAGGCCATATAGAGGAGAATTAAGACCCTGGGAAACAGCCCCAGCTCAGCTAATAGCTAGCACCAACTTGATGGTCATGTGAGCCTTGCTATTTTGGACCTTTTAGCACTCCAGCACCCCAGGAGACACCTGTGAAGTATAATAACTACCTAGTCAACCTATACCTTGTGAGAAATAATAATTTGTTATGGTTTTAAGCCTCTAAGTTTTGTGAGTAATTTGTTTCGAAGCACTAGGTAACGGAAACACAAAGTATTTTCTCTCCCCACACTCCTGTCCCAGGTTATACAGGAGAAACATATATGACCTCTCTTCTACTCCCTTAGGTGTAATTCCTAAGAGTAGCTAACATTGTTGTGAAGAATTTTCCCATAGTTGATTGAATAGTGTCCCTCCCCCAAATTTGTGCCCATCCAAAAACCTCAGAATGAGACCTTATTTGGTCATAAGGTAATTAGTTAAGGTTCTTGAGAGGAAATCATCTTGGATTTAGGGTAGGATCTTAATCTAATGACTAATATTTTTATATGAGAAAGGAGAGGAAGATTTGGACACACAGAGACACAAAAGAGACAATGTGAAGATCTGAAGACAGAGATTAGAATAATGGATCTACAAGACAAGGACTGCTAGGAGCCACAAGAAGCTGAAAGAAGCAAGGGAGTTTCCCCCCTAGAAATGTTGGTATCTTGATTTTGGATTTCTATCTTTTAGTACTATGAGACAATAGATTTCTATTGTTTTAAGCCATCCAGTTTGTGGCAATTTGTTACAGTAGGACTAGGAAATGACTACATTAACATTCACTGTTGTATGAAATCATTGCATTAAAAAGAAAGGGGTAACCACAATTCTTGGATTCATCTGTACATGGATGGGTGCAGCAGGCCTGAGCCTCTAATCCATGCACCTGTTTAGAAAAGTGGACTTAGAGTGTCTTCTGCAGACCCTGACATATCTCTGGCTCTCAGAAACTTTTTTTTCCCAACACTACTTCAGATGATTAAGTGTATCTACATGTCCTCTGCTAATCCAGGATCCTCTTGTCTCTTCTGCTATAAGACAGTTTGGTTTCACTGTAGTGTTTCCAGTTAGCACCAAAACCAGTAACTAAGTTATTTTTTAAAAATGTTAGTGCTGGGATCCCTGGGTGGCACAGCGGTTTGGCGCCTGCCTTTGACCCAGGGCGCGATCCTGGAGACCCGGGATCGAATCCCACGTCGGGCTCCCGGTGCATGGAGCCTGCTTCTCCCTCTGCCTGTGTCTCTGCCTCTCTCTCTCTCACTGTGTGCCTATCATAAATAAATTAAAAAAAAATTTTTTTTAAAATGTTAGTGCTGCCAAGGGACATAATTATGGACAAGGGACATATGTTAAGGGACATAATTTAGGAGTTTGAGGGCAGGTTACACAGATAAATCCAACATATTTGTATTCACCCCACACTCAGCAACTTGCTTTGCCAATGAACTATAAGCTGAAGAAACATGTATCCCTTCAGTAGAAGCTTTGAGAACTACATGTGATTCATCATAATTTTTTTCCTGCTTTTGCATTCATGGAATCACATGTCAAGGTGACCTCCATTAGTACTGCTCCTTGAATGTCTGTAATGAGTAAATTCCCCCTACTGTTCTATAGTAAATATGTAGTGTGAACAAGAAGTAATATTTGTTCTTTTAAATTACTGAGATTTTTAGGTTGTTTGTTGCTTTAGCATAGCCCGGCCTATCCTGTCTATTTCAATACCAATATCAATAAATTCAGTGAGTATCAAATATTGTACTTTTCCTTTCTTGTTCTAACACCTTTAGAATTCATTTTCACACTTACTCTCCAGATTTCTGCACAGAATAAGACAACAAAATCTTACAATATTATTAGGAACTGTAATCCTTCTCTTCTTGTTTTTATTTTATTTTTAAAATATTTTATTTATTTACTTGTGAGAGACACAGAGAGGCAGAGACACAGGCAGAGGGAGAAGCAGGCTCCATGCAGGGAGCCCGACGCGGGACCCAATCCCAGGTCTCCAGGATCATGCCCTGGACTAAAGGCATCACTAAACCGCTGAGCCACCTGGGCTACCCCCTCTCTTCTTGTTTTAAATTTGCAATTAGCTCTCAGGGGATCCCTGGGGGTGCTAGATATTGTCTGATATAAAGCTGTCGGTATATATCAGTATTATCCCTGCACTTCTAAGCATTCCTCTGTAACACAGTGGCCAGAAGTCTGGAAACTGCATTTCCCAGACTACCTTGTGGTCAGGGTTTTGGTTTTGATTCTTCCAATAAGTGTTATTCATCTAGATTTTGGAAGATGAAAACAGCAGAAATCATTATTGCTCAATCTTAGCAGACAGTCACGTGGTCTTCAGTGACATCAGATGTGAGATTTTGCAGTGGTTTCTAGGCTTTCTACTGAGCACCATCTGTTTTGGTGCAACAGGCTGTTGAGATCATTGGTGGCAGTTTCCTGTGATTCCTGAAACTTTCTGATTTCCAAATATAACTTATGACTTTCCCTGTCCATTGCCCTCTTCAGTAGCTCCAAAAGTTTTACAAACATCTAAGCTCTTTTATTAAATATTTTCCTGCCTGAAAAGCAGTGGTTTCTGTTTTCCTGACCATAGACTGAATAGACTATAGTCTGACTCTAGGTTGTTGTTGTTGTTGTTGTTGTTTTTCTGACTCTAGTTATTACTTAGGCATAGACACCAGTAAATCAGAGCAGATCCTACGCTAACCATGATAGATTCCAGTTACAAACAACCACTACAGCTTCCCTGGTGGTACCAGCTGAATATTAACTCTGGTTAAGGAATTGGAGAAATGCATATATTGGAGAAGCAAGAACATTGCTCTCCCTTCGGATAAGTCTTCATGGCTTAAAGTAATAGCTTCATCTGATAGGTAAGAGGTAGTGCATTGCTAGAGTGGTGTAACAAATCTATATATGATCTTTGTCCTGAGTTTCTGGCATAGTTCCTAAGACCCTTGGAATTTCCTGTGTGATAAAATTGTCTTTTGTTATGCATTAGAAGTCCTTTTGAGCACACTTGAGTTTTGCTAATGAGACAATTTAAAGTGGGGCCCCCAGATAATCTTAGGATAGAGCTGGTCACCAGAAAGATCAAGTGATTAGAGTATTAGAACTTTCACACCCACCCGATCAATGTCCTCTGGGAAAGAAAGGGGAAGAGCAGCTAAGAATAAAGTGCTGTAAAAAATCTTGGAGAGAGACACCTGGGTGGCTCAGCGGTTGAGCATCTGCCTTTGGCTCAGGGAGTGAACCTGGAGTCCCAGGACCGAGTCCCACATTGGGCTCCCTGTATGGAGCCTGCTTCTCTCTCTGCCTGTCTCTTTCTGTGTCTCTCATGAATAAATAAAATCTTTTTTAAAAAACCCAAAAAGCTCTTGAAGAATAAGAGTTGGTGAACTTCTGGGTTGACCTTAAATACATGGAAATGGGAGAAAGCAGAGCGTCCAAACAGCAAGGAAGCTCTGCACCCTCCCCACAAACCTTGCTCTATCTATGCATCTCTTTATCTGGCTGTTCCTGGATTATATCCTTTTATTATAACTGGTAATTTAGTAAGTAAAATGTTTCTCTGAGTTCTTTGAGCCATTCTAGTAAATTAATCAAACCTAAAGTGAGGGTTGTAGGAAACTCCAATCTATAGCTGATTGGTCAGAAGTATAGGTAACAACCTGGACTTCCAATTGGCATCTGAAGTGGGGGTACTCTTATGGAATTCAGCCCTTAATCTGTAGGATCTGATGCTAGCTCCAGGTAGACAATGTTAGAATTGAGTTAAATTTGTAGGACATCAATTAATTAAGAATTGGAGATTACTTGCATTGGAAAAAAACACATTTCAGCTAGTAAGAGCAATTTGATGGGAGTGGGAATTGAAGGTGTTCCAAATCATTTTATATATCCAATTCTAATTACTGGGTCCCAGTCTTTCTTGATCAGTGCACTTTCTTGCACACCAGACAGATAAAAAGAAGACAGTAGATTTAATGGCCCTGTAATTGATTAAATTTGGAGGTCAGACTTTGAATCTATTTTCCAGCTATCTCAATGTTGTACTATTAGAAAAGCAGTTACATTAGCAAAATCTAGAAAGTCCACAGTTTTCAGACTGTGACATAAGTAAAAAATTTGGGAATCTGAACATTTTCTTACTTTAAGCTTTCCAGGGCCATTAGAAAAGCTACTTCATGTCACAGTCCTTGAATTCGTCATAATCTTCATGTGTCCTATGGCAATAGCCATTAAAGTTGCCAAAGCCTTCAAAAAGCACTTTATGCCAGATAGTTGCCATAAGTGGTAATTTAATTAGCTCTTTGGAGACTATGTTCTACAGACTATCAGGTCACATCACTTAATACAAACTAAATTTTCTACACTTTCAGTTTCAATTGTACCTTATAACTAACCCATGTACTTCTTTTCCCTGAAGGTCTATTGCTTACAATCATGTCTTTCCAATATCTCTATCATACCCTCAGTTGAAAGTTTCAGAAACTGGAAGTTCTAGGAAAAGGAACATATTGCAAATATGTCAGGTGGTTCACAACATCTCTACATATGTTAGAGAACCAGGCTGAAGAGATTGGTACAAGGCATCCCAGACAGCTATATCCAGGACCACATTTGCCATCACTGACCACTGGGTACTTCAGCTTATACCACCACCAAACATGCATCTTGTGGTCCAGGATGACCCTTCCAGCTCATTTCATCATGTGTACATTTAGATCAGCAGGAAGGAATACAAGGAAGTAGCGGGATACTCCTTTCCTTTAAGGCAAGGTCTGGAAATGGAACACATTATTTTGTTCCTATCCCATTCATCAGAATGTCACATGACCATACCCAGCTATATAAAAAACAAAACAAAACAAAGCAAAACAAAAAACCCCTGGAAAAGTGATTTCCTCTGGGAAACCATAATTCCAGCTAAAAAATTTGAGGTCTTATTACTCCAGAAAGAAGGGAAGAACAGATAGCAGAGGACAATTTTCTCCACCAAGGTAACTGTGTGGAAATGAAAGTACTCAAGAAAGTATTCTAGCCAAATGAAATTTGTAAATAAAGTCTCAAGATCAAAAAGATCAAAAAGACATGAAACATAAGAAATAAAGGCTAGTATTGAATTCAATAAAGCATGTGTAAATAAATAAATAAATAAAATAAAGCATGTGTATAAGTCAAAATGATGCTGGTTATATGGCTAAGAGCTGTAATGACATTGTTAAGGAAGAACTCTTTATTATTATTATTATTATTATTATTATTAATTATTATCATTTTAGGGAGAGAATGAGAGCATGGGTGCAAACGTGAGAGGGGCAGGAAGGATGGGGTGAGGAAGGAGAGGAAGACAGAGAATCTTAAGCAGGCTCTATGCTCAGCTCAACACAGGGCTCAATCTCACAACCCTGAGTTCATGACCTGAGGCAAAATCAAGAGTTGGACATTTAACCAACTGAGCCACCTAACATCTCAAAAAGGACTGTTTTTTTTTTAAAAAATATTTTATTTATTTATTTATTTATGAGAGACACAGAGAGAGAGAGAGAAGCAGAGACACAGGCAGAGGGAGAAGCAAGCTCCCTGCAGGGAGCCTGATGCAGAACTCAATCCCAGGACTCCGGGATCATGCCCTTAGCCAAAGGCAGATGTTCAACCACTGAGCCACTCAGGCATCCCCAAAAAGGACTCTTTAATTAGAAAAGCCATATTCCGGAGGCACCTGGACGGTGTTATGTCAACTGCCCCCTTCCCCTGGGTGAGGAAGGGAGGACCCATGCTGAGCAAGATTGCTGCCTTCTGTTGTCACTGTTCCTCTGGTGATGTGAACTGGCTGTGCTTCATGTCCTCTGTATGCAGATGTTCAAAAGCTGGCCTTTTCATGGAACATGAGTGATTCTTCAGGGTGCCCAAAGGAAGAGCCACAAACCACATCCCATGGCATATCCCCTGACAGCAAGATCTGGCTCAGGTTTGACTTCTTTTCCCTCCCTCATTTCTACAAAGTTGCCCCACAGGCACCTTCTCCTGGGTTCCCCTAGCCCAGAGATGAGAAAATGTGCAGAACAGATAGTTCAAGCTGACCCATTTCTGGCTATTTCCACTGATTTTATTTTGTTTTACATTTATTCTTGAAAAATAGTGTTGTCAACTCTATTTCTCCCTCACATGTATTTTTGTTATCAATATCATTTTAATTCTCTCTATATTTTAACTTCAACAAGATATTTTCATTGTTTAACCAATCAACATTCATTTAGTTTTAACCCATATCTTCCATTTCTTCTTTCTCTATACCTTGTGTTACTGAGCTTAAATCAGGGATCAGTGTCTTTGCCTGAGGAACTATTTCAGTGTTGCTTTTGATGTAGTTCTAATGGCATTAAATTCCCCCAAATGTTTGTATGCCTGAAATTGTCTTTATTTCACCATCACTTTTGGAAGATATTTTATTTTGGGCAGGCTGGGTGGCTCAGCTGGTTAGCACCACCTTCAGCCCAGGGTGTGATCCTGAAATCCCGGGATCGAGTCCCACATTGGGCTCCCTGCATGGAGCCTACTTCTCCCTCTGCCTGTGTCTCTGCCTCTCTCTCCCTCTCTGTGTCTCTCATGAATAAATAAATAAAATATTTTTTTAAAAAAAGGAAGATTTTTTTTATTTGTTTTTTTAACGATTTTATTTATTTATTTGAGAGAGAGAGAGAGATCACAAACAGGTGGAGAGGGGTAGAGGGAAAAGTAGACTCCCCACTCAGCAGGGAGCCAGACTCAGGACTCAATCTCAGGACCCTGAGATCATGACCAGAGCTGACAGGAGACACTTAACTGACTGAGCCACCCAAGTGCCTGGAAGATATTTTAACCAGATATCACTTTCTGGGTTGACTGATACTCTTTATCTAAATTTGAAAATTTTCTTCCATTGTCTTCTGACTTCCATATATTTTTTTGATTCCTCAAAAAGCCATCAGTTTTTATTGTTACTCTTTTAAAATTATGCATTTCTCCCTCTTCCTCTCCTTTTAAGATTTCTTCCTTTTTCTTTAAATTTTTTTAAAGAATTTTACTCTGATGTGTCTAGGTATTATTTTCCTCATATTTGCTCTACTTGAGGTTTTAAATTTTTTTTGAATTAGTGACTTACTGTCTTTCACCTGTTTTGGAAAATACTCAGAGAGTATCTTTTCAAATACAATTTTTTCCATTATCTTTCTCCTCTCCTTTGGGATTGCATATGTTGGTCATTTTACTATGACCTAAAAGTCCATTTTACAATTCTCTTTATTTTTATATTTTTTTAATCTGCTTTAATCTGTATAATTTCATCTGATGTATTTTCCAATTCACTAATCATCTCTTCTGTTGTGTCTAATTCATTTTTAATTCTTTATTTAAGTGCTTTATTTCTGAAATTTTATTTTTAATTTCTAGGATTTCTACCTGATTTATTTTTACATGTCTTTGGGTCTCTAATAAAATTTTCCATATTTTTACCTATTTTCTGCATCATTCCCTTGATGCTTTGAATATATTAATCAAGTTATTTTAACTTGGGTGGAGGGATGGGGTAACTGGATGCTAAGGAGGACACATGCTGAGATGAGCACTGGGTTGGCAAATTGAATTTAAATAAAATATTTTAAAAAGTAATTTAACTTAGACTGAGAACTTCAAAACAGGAGTCATCTGAGTGTCTATTTCTATTGTCTATTTTTCTTTTCTTTTTTTTTTAAATTTTTTAATTTATTTATGATAGTCACAGAGAGAGAGAGAGAGGCAGAGACACAGGCAGAGGGAGAAGCAGGCTCCATGCACCGGGAGCCCGATGTGGGATTCGATCCCGGGTCTCCAGGATCGCGCCCTGGGCCAAAGGCAGGCGCCAAACCGCTGCGCCACCCAGGGATCCCTTCTTTTGTTTTTTTAATCACTTGTTCCAGTACATTTTTTATTTAATGATGGACATTGTATATGAAACTTTTAGATATTATCTTCTTCCAAAAAGGACCAAATTTTCTTCTTGCTCCCATTTAAGTACAGATTGATCATAGATCCCATCAAGTTTTGAGATGGTTGGAGGCTGGGCTTAAAGATTTGTGAGGGATGATATATTAATGCTATAGCCTTTTTTTTTTTAAAGGTTTTATTTATTTATTCATGAGAAACACAGAGAAAGGCAGGGACATAGGCAGAGGGAGAAGCAGGCTCCCTGCAGGGAGCCTGATGTGGGACTTGACCCTGGGATTACAAGAATCTCGCCCTGAGCCAAAGGCAGATGCTCAACCGCTAAGCCACCCAGGCATCCCCTGATGTAGCCTTTAAACTAGTGTATAGTCATTCAGAAATCTCTACTTGGAAAGTGACATATTGTCCAGAATTCCTTCTCCATCTCAGACTCTGAACTCCTATTTTTGTCTGTTTAGCTACATATGACTGTCCAAATCTCTGTATATCCTTTAAATACCTTAACAAATGTGTGTGTGTGTGTGTGTGTGTATGTGTGTGTGTGTGTGTTTTGGTTTGTTTTTTGTTCGTTTGTTTGTTTTGTTTTTACTGTTACTATTCTTTCTCCTTACCCCATTCCCCAAAGACTTAGGATTCAGAAAAATTCTTTGAGACAAAATCCCTGTGGAATGCTATACTCCTCTCTCTGTGATTCTCCTCTCTCTGAGATTCCTGGCTGCTATACTTGTCTTGAATCCTAATTCTTGCCTTCCTAGCCTCATGAGATTGCTAAAAGCTCTTGGACACTGCTTTATGCTGTGCCCCTATCTCCTAGCTAGGAAATGGCAAATTGCCTGAGAGGAAAATTGGTGAAGAATATCTGGTTTATTCCAGTTTGTTTCCAATCTCCTCCAGCATTTTGATTTTCCTGGCCTGGCTACTTGGTTGCTCTTCAGTATCTTCAGATAAGTGGGTTGTTTTTTTTTTTTTTTAAGATTTTATTTATTTATTCATGATAGAGAGAAAGAGAGGGAGAGAGAGAGAGAGAGAGAGAGGCAGGCAGAGACACAGGCAGAGGGAGAAGCAGGCTCCATGCAGGAGCCCGACGTGGGACTCGATCCTGGGACTCCAGGATCATGCCCTGGGCCAAAGGCAGGCGCTTAAACCACTGAGCCACCGAGGCTACCCTGGCTTTTTGTTTTTGTATTTTATCTAGCTTTATAGTTGTTCTTGATGTGTGTTAATTAGTAAGGGCTTCTCTTAAAAATCTTAATGTTAGGCTTAAAAGGTAAAAGTCTAAAGCCTCTGCAGCTTTTTAAAGTAAAAGAACCATAACATTTCCAGGTGCTACTTATTGGACTCTTAAGGTTTTAGTATCCTCTGATTACACCAAATGGGAGATGGCTTTCGAAGTTTTTCTTAAAGCATCTCTTCTTTCTCTTCACTTGTGACATAATCATATAAGTGTCCATTATGTATCTATTTTTTTCCACTACATGCATCCCACCAGAAGAGTCTTTGAATAGCAACAAAGCAAAAGCTGCCAAATTGATTAGTTGAGAGGGAGAAATACAACTCTTCTTTAAATAAATGATGTTGAACAAAATTCTCACTTTTTGCTTATTGAGAATCAGGGTAGTAGTCTGCATCCGTGTGTTTTTAAAAAAATATTTTATTTATTTACTTGACATGCAGAAGGAGCAGCAGACAGAGGGAGAGGGAGAAGCAGGCTCCCCACTGAGCAGAGAGCCTGATGTGGGGCTCAATCCCAGGATCCTGGGATCACTACCTGAGCTGAAAGCAGACACTTAACCAACTGAGCCACCCAGGCACCCCTACATCAGTGCATTTTTGTTCTTGAAGTAAATAACTCTCTTTGCTCTTACTTTCTTTTTTTTTTTTTCAAAAAAATTTTTAAAAGATTTTATTTATTTATTCATGAGAGACACAGAGAGAGAGAGAGAGAGAGAGAGAGAGAGAGCAGAGATACAGTCAGAGGGAGAAGCAGGCTCCATGCAGGGAGCCTGATGTAGGACCCGATCCTGGGACTCCAGGATCATGCCCCGGGCTAAAGGCAGGCGCTAAACCACTGACCACCTGGGCTTCCCTGCTCCTACTTTCTATAGCCCTCAGGTAGTAGCTTATCATAATAGTGACTTTTCAAAAAGCAATTGATATATCTCTGCATTGGCCACTAGAAAAAAAATTGTCCTAATTTTTAACACTTTTTTTTTGTTCTTATTTGGCATCAACATGGTTAATCATGATTCACTGACTGAATGCTTGCCTTGTTCCAGGCACTGAGCTGGCAGTGGTAAGCACACAGACACACGGTTATTCTAGTCTGTGGTCAAAATGACATGCCTCAAAGGGATGATGCAGGTAGTACTTAACGATTCCTTTTCCTGAATATTGCCAAGCTGCTGCACTGTCTTGATTCACAGTTGGGCTATCTTCTCCTTCACTGATGCTTCTGAAATTGTGTGGTTTGTAGGGCTGAGTGCTTCCACACTGCATGCCGTTATTCTGTATTTGGTGGTGATAATGTTGTCTTCTTTCTTGTTGCATCTACCTTCTCCATGGTAACTTCTTGAAGCTGCCAGAATGATGTAACTTTTTTCCTCTTCCTTTTTTCAGCCACTCCTGCACAGTTGCCAGGGAAAACTAGATAAGTATTGTGTAATATTAATTTAATTAATTTCTGTTTGAACAGGGATAAAGTGCATGGCTTTAATGATATCTATTTCAAACTAGCCTCAGGCTTTTGCTGCATTTACTTTAGGTTTTTTGTTAGGCTCATAAGTGTCCTAGAATTGAGGTTCCTGGTAGTCTACCAGGTAAATAGGGTAATGTCTATGAGGAGAAAGTCTAGACAATGTTGTTGGGGAAATGTGGGGAGGGGTAAGCATTATGACCTGTTTGAGATGGTCCTAATTAAAAAAAAAAAAACAGACTCTAATGTGAATGAGTAAGGGATGGTCTATAGGTATATTTAACTCATTCTTGGTTCTTAACTGGTAACTAGTGGGAAAGAAAGGTCACTCCTTGGATAAAGGTGGCTAACGTTATCCCACCCATTTTTCCTCTTCAATAAACTAGTCAGTCTATGCTCAGCTTCTCAGATTCTTACATTGTGATAGTTATGAGCTAGTTTATTCCCCAAACAAATCATTCTATTCTCTGCTTTGTGTTGCTAGACGTTGCAAATCACAGTTTCTGCTTTGCCATCTGCCCCCTGTAGGCTTTGACAATAGTGATTCATTACATTGACAATGTCAAGTGATTGCACGTTTGGTTTCTGTTTGTAGTTTTCACATAACAAACTTAGACCAGTACCAGTCTTACCTTAAACCCAGAGATACAACCACCTGACCAGTGTCCTTCCTCAAAGGATAAGCATCAGCTCCGTAGGGCTCTTCCTCCAAGACTCTATGTGTTAGTAATACCAATGTCTTCATTTTTGATCTTCCCCCAGTTCTAAGACTGGTACTTGCTTCCTTAGGTTACTGTCTTTATGATACCTTACCTTCTATGCTTGCCTTTTCAGTTCCCTACCCATGACCAACAATTGTTTAGATTAAATTCTTTCTGTTGAAATAATTTATGTAGTTTTTTCTTTTTTGAACTTGACGCTGACTGATATGTGGCATTTTATTTCTTTCAAAGGAGTACCATAGGTTTATGACACACTAAAACTATATAGAGGATGGCCAACATTAATATTAATCAGCCCATAGTTCTTAGATTCCAGGTGAAGAAAATATGCTGTAGCAAAAGGCTGTTCAGATAGGAACAGGGTGGTGTGTAGTCACTGATTTTTAAAACACAAAAATTGGGATCCCTGGGTGGCTCAGCGGTTTAGCGCCTGCCTTTGGCCCAGGGCGCGATCCTGGAGACCCGGGATCGATTCCCACATCAGGTTCCCGGTGCAAGGAGCCTGCTTCTCCCTCTGCCTGTGTCTCTGCCCCTCTCTCTCTCTCTCTGTGGGACTATCATAAATAAATAAAAAATTAAAAAATAAATAAATAAAACAGAAATTTCTAGTAAGAAAATCAGTACAATGCAGAAAACTGACAAAAGCATGAGGAATGAAGTATGTTACCACTCAATCAAGCTTTCTTTTTGTTTCTGGAAGATAATTGAATGTTCCCAATGAATGAGGCTTGTGATCTCTGCTGAGATAATCTGCAGCCTACACACATGGTAATTTTTACATAATACTTGTCATAAGGATTTTTAAGTAATTATTTAAATATTTTAAAAAATATTTATTTACCCATTTGGGCTGCTTCTTAAGGACTGGGACGAGGTCTGTTTTGTCCCTTTCTCTATTTCCAACTTATAGCACAATGCCTGGCAGAAAGGTACTCAAAAATTTTGTCAAACAGGAGGAAAAAAATAATTTAAATCTAAAGATCACATGCACAGAGTATACAAGATGTCCCTTTTTTGGAAGTCACCAGCTGGTCTAGATGTCCAGGACATCATTTTCCTCTAAAATTCCTCTTATTTTATTGTCAAAGGCTGTTCATCAACCAGGGATAGAATTTAGTTGGTGGATATCAGCTGTTGTCATTCTACTTCCCTTTCTAGTAAACTCACAGTGAAAGAGGACATCAAGATTTCTGGTTCAGAAAAATAATAGACCTGAAAACCTTTCTGCTAAAAACACTTAGAAAAGCTGGCTAAAAGTTAACAAGCATCATTTTAAATATATTTCTGAGTTGGGTCCTGCTTTTTTCTGAGATTATCTATTCTGATATTCCCTGCTCTGCCTTTTTAAAAATGTTTAGTCCATTAACTTTTACTGTAATGAGGGGCGTGGTTTGATGTGATTTTTCATAATTTTTTTTCTGTTTGTCTCCTCTGTTTTTTGTTTTTGTTTTGTTTTGCTCTTTCTTCACTTTCTACCTCCTTCAGAATTTTGTTTTTATTTATTGGATTTTTATTTATTTATTTTTATTTTTTAAAAGATTTTATTTATTTATTCATGAGAGACACAGAGAGAGAAAGAGAGAAAGAGAGAGAGAGAGGCAGAAACACAGGCAGAGGGAGAAGCAGGCTCCATGCAGGGAGCCTGACGTGGGACTTGATCTCGTGTCTCCAGGATCACACCCTGAGCCGAAGGCAGGCTCTAAACCACTGAGCCACCCAGGGATCCCCTATTTATTGGATTTTTAGTATTATTTTCTAATTGTTTACTCCAGAGGTTATAATATACATCACTAACTTTTCAATATATTTGGATTTACTGTTTCATTTCTCAAATGTATAAATCTTCATTTGTATAGGTCCATTTAACCCTCTATCTGCCATTGTTTATGCTTTGTTATCATATGTATTACATGTACATTCATTATAATTTCCAAAAGTATTTCTATAATTTTTTGCTTCAAACAGTTATGTTTGTTTTAAATATAATAGGTCATCTATACTTATCCAGTATTTACCATTTCTGATGACTCTAATTCATTCCTGAAGATCTGAGCTTCTCTTTTGTGTTATTTCCCTGTTCTTCGATAAATTCCCTTCAGTATTTCTTATAGTCCACTCCTGGTAGTCATGAAATATCCTAGTTTACTATCATTTGGATAGTAAAATATCAATATCAATAGGATATCTGAGTAAGTAGTTACTAGTTTACCTTTATTTAAAAACTTTTTTAGTTTTCTTTCATTCCCATGAGATATTTGCTAGATATAGCATGTGGAATTGACAGTCTCATTCTTTAAGAACTTGAAAAATATCATTCACTCTTTTCTGGCCCCCATAGCTTTTGATGAAAAGTCCAAAGCCATTGAATAATTTTTCCTCTTGTATGTAACATTTCTTCTGGCTGCTTTCACTTTTTTCTCTTTATTTTTGGTTCAACAGTATATTGGTTATCTATCGCTGTGTAACAAATTATTCTAAAACTTAGCAGAAAAACAATACACATTTATTCTCTTACAATTTCTGTGGGTCAGGATTTCAGAATCTGGGCACAACAATCTGGGCTCTCTCTAGTATTGGTCTCTCATTGGTTCATTACAGTTTTCTCAGGCTTGATTGTGAAGAACATGTACATAACTCATGTGCGTGATTGTTGCCAACATTCAGTTCCTTATGGGCTGTGGCATAGCTCAGTTTCTCATGAGCTATGGGCCAGAGGTTTCTCTCAGTTCCTTGCCACAAAGTCCTCACCATAGAGCATTTCACAGCATGGAAATCTGCTTAATGAAAGTAAGCAAGCGAGTATGGCAGTGGAGAGAAAGAGAGAGAGAGTATATTACCTAGAGGAAAGTCACAATTTTGTCATCTAATCATGAAAGTTATACACCACAAATTTTCTGTATTTTATTCACCAAAAAACAAGTCACAAAGTTCAGCTTGCACTCAAGGAAAGGGGTTTTACAAGGGTATGAATACCATGGGGTTGGAGTTATTTGGAGCCATTCCAGAAACTATCTACCAGTTTGACTATACCATATCCGGACAAGACCCACCCCATGGGGCTTGAACTCACAACCCTGAGATGATGAGTCACATGCTCTATGGACTGAGCCAGCCAGGAGCCCCTGTATTTATTCTTATTGGGGTTTGCTAGGCTTTGTGAATCTGTAAATACATATATTTCATTAAATTTGGGAAGTTTTGTTCCCATCATTTCCTTGCATATTTTTTTCTACCTCATTCTCTCTCTTCTCTTTTTTTTGGGACCCTGGTTGTCTGTATGTCAGCCCTTTTGATATTGTCCCTCAGATTCCTAAGGCTCTGTTAATTTTTTCAACATTTTCTTTCTGTTTTTTCAGATTGAACAATTTCTGTTGATCTAACTTGAGATTAACTGACTCTGATCTCAACTTTGTTTCACTATTAGATCCATCCAGGGAATTTTTTATTTCTGATATTTTATTTTTAGTTTTAAAATTCCCATTTAAACTATTTAAGTGTTGTAACTCTTATTAGAAATTTCTTGAAATTTTTAGTATAATAATAACCTCAAAAAATGGAAGTAGTCAGGCCTCTCACAACCTTTGAAAAGACAGTTACCTAGAAGATATTTAGCAAATGTTTGCTGATTTGGATTTAATTGTAACAAAGCTAGAGAACGCATGGAGTCATAGAAAGTCCAGGAAAGGAGCAAGAAATATCAGGTATCTTTGCTGACTTGTTTTGGGAAGTCAGGCACAATGACTTCAGATAAGTTTGACTAGTAGAGTACCAAGAAAAAGGGGTGTATAATTCCCTTAACTCACAGACAAGGAAGGTTTTAAATCCATGTGGCAGACAGATTATAAAATGGCTCCCATGATTTCTGTTAATTAGTGTTTACATCTTTGTGTAATCTCTTCCCCTTGAGAATAGACAGGGTTTGTGACTTTCTTCTAATCAGTTAAATGTGATAAAGGTGATGGAATGCCACTCCTGTGATTATGTTGTATAAGATTCCGTCTCGCAAGCCAACTCACTTTACAGGCGATTTGCTGGCTTGATGAAGGAAATGGCATAGTTGGGGAAATCTCCATGACAAGGCACCACAGGTGGCCTCCAGTCTCCAGCCAGTAAGAAGCTAGTTTTGCAACCACAAAGAACTCGATTCTGCCAACAGCCCAAAATAATTTAGAAGCAGCTTTTCCTGCCTGTACATGGGAACACAGCATAGCTAACACCTTGACTTCAGCTTTGCAGAGGACCCAGCCAAGCCATCCCTAGCCTCCCGACCCACAGAAACTGTGAAATAATAAATAGGTGTTGCCTTAAGCCACTGAATTGGTGGTAATCTGTTCTGCAGCAATAGAAAATGAATACAAACTGCATTGTATAGCACAGAGTTGTGCTACCTTTTATTTTGTTGACAGTGATTTTCCTAAGTGATTTTCATATTTAATATGCTGCTTGAGTTTTAGGAAATGAAATATTTTGAGAGCAGCAATTTTATAGAGTAATTGTAGGAACAATAGGACTCTGGGGAACCCACAAGAAAAGCTTTTTTTTAAAAAAAAAAAATGATCTGATGCCAGCATTTCCACTCTTGGGAATTTGTCCATAGACATAAAGGCTTAAAAAAAAAAAAAAAAAAAAAAAAAAGACATAAAGGCTTATTCAGTGAGGATAAATGCATGTATATATATATTTTTTTTAAATTTTTTTTAAATTTTATTTATTTATTCATGAGACACACACACACACACACACACACACACACAGAGGCACAGACACAGGCAGAGGGAGAAGGAGGCTCCTTTCCATTCAGAGAGCCTGACATGGGACTCGATCCCAGGTCTCCAGGACCACTCCTGGGACTAAAGGAGGTGCTAAGCCACTGAGCCACCCAGGCTGCCCGCATGTATATATTTTTAATTGCATTGTTGTAATGGCAAAAGCACTAGAAACAAATTTTTAATAGCTAAATTGCTTTCCAAAAAGGCTGTTAGAATTCACATTAAAAAAAAATCGTGTTTCCACCAGCAATATATAAGTACCCTTTTTCCTATGTCTTTTAATGGATTTCTGCTATCCATCTGTGTTAGTTTGCTAAGGTTGTCATAACAAAGTACCAGGTGGCTTAAACAACTGAAATTTATTATCTCACAGTTCTGGAGACTAGAAATCTGAAATCAAGATGTTGGCAGGGTGGTTTTTTTCTGGGCCTCTCACCTGGGTTTGTGGATGACTGTCTTCCACCTATGCTCTTTCATAGTCTTCCCTCTGTGTGTTTGTATCCAAATTTTCTCCTTTTTTTTTTAAGATTTTATTTATTTATTCATGAGACCGAGAGAGAGAGAGAGAGAGAGAGAGAGAGAGAGAGAATGGCAGAGACACAGGCAGAAGGAGAAGCAGGCTCCATGCATGGAGCCTGATGCAGGACTGATCCCGGGACTCCAGGATCACACCTTGGGCTGAAGGTGGCGCTAAACAACTGAGCCACCCGGGCTGCTCCAAATTTTCTCTTCTTATATTGCATTAGGGCCCACCCTGATGACTTCATTTGTATTTAATAAAGACATATATATGTGCCTGCACTTATCCTTCATGATACTGTACTATTGTACAATTGTATTATATTGTAATATTATTCTATTTTTGTATAACAAACAATGACAACCCTCTTTATGTGTATGTTTATATACTTGGGTATAATTATACAGAAATGAAAAAGGTATAAAAGGTACAATTATAGATTGGTAACATTGGATACATGGTGGTTGGAGGAAAGGATATGGTAAGGAGAGTGGCAAAGATGTAGTAAGTAAGCAAACAAACAGAAACCAACAACAAAATCTGAAAAAATATGATGTTCATGCATGTATGGATAATATTATTAATTTATCATTTAAAAAATGTTTTTCATTACCTATAAATAGTTGTCTAACAGAGTTCCAAACTCTTATTGACATAGAGCAATAAGCACTTGCTTTTATAGCTGAGCTGGACTGGACTGCAGAGGTTTTGCACAAAGTGGGATTAGTGGGAAGGTTAGGGCAGGCTTTTCTTATAGAACAGCAGAATCTCAAGAGGTCAGTAGGAGTTAGAGAAGCATCTGCAGGCCTAGGCTTGAAACAGGTACATTGTCATTTATTGGCCAAAGAGAGCGACAAAGTCAAGGGATTGGGAAGTATGCTCTACTCTTTGAAGTGGGGTTAGGACAGAGAGTTAACATTTCTAATCAATAATTTAATCTATAGCAGTTGTATGCATATATACTTAGAGTTATACATTTCTATGTGTACGTAAAGAGTTTTATGAAAGGATAGATCCAAAATGAATGGGCGTTATCTGAACATGGTAGATTTTGAAATCATGTTTACTTTTTGTTCTTTTTACTTGATGTGTTTAATTTTTTTTGCCATGCATATACTTTTTGTATAATCTAGCAATAACAATAAAGGTATTTTATTGGGGAATAAAGTAATTTACTCAAGTGAAGGGGCTGGTAGGGAGAGGGAAGAGCAGCCTAGAGAAAGCCCTTCAGAGTCAGGCTAGCTTTATATACAGCCACGAGTCCTTAAATAACTTAAATAAAAATCCCTGGGATCCCTGGGTGGCGCAGCGGTTTGGCACCTGCCTTTGGCCCAGGGCGCGATCCTGGAGACCCGGGATCGAATCCCACGTCGGGCTCCCGGTGCATGGAGCCTGCTTCTCCCTCTGCCTGTGTCTCTGCCTCTCTCTCTCTCACTGTGTGCCTATCATAAATAAAAAAAAAAAAAAAAAAAAAAAAATTCCCTGACTTTGGAAACATTATTTTGGTCATTATGCAAGACCACTGAGTTTACTCATGTAGATACTCAGTTATAATTTGGTATATTATTATCCTAATTTAATTTAATAATTATTTTATACTATATAAAAAAAGAAATTAAAGCAATGGTTCTCAAAAACCTAGCTGATCACTAATCAACCAGAGCACTTTTCAAATTATATAAATTTCAAAGCCTTACTGCTGATGCAGATCTATGAGGTGAGGCTTAGGAAGCATTTTCATAAAGCTCACAGATAATTTTTATGATCACTCACATTTTGAAACTCTGACAAAGGCTGATTTTGTAGACTTTGTCCAGCGTCCTCTCTCTTACAAAGATGATGAAAATTAAAAGAATTAAATTAATGTGGTTGCCTATGGGTCTTTCAGATGTCCTGACCATCCACATTAGTAGTTTATATTGCTCCTACATCACTAGTACAAACAACAGTTGCCATGTACTCCATGTTTCTTGATTATGTAGACTCATGTTATAAGTAGCCATTAGATATGTGAACTTGATCTTACTTTGAATTTATATACCTGTTGGGGAGACTAATTTCTTTTTAAGTGAAATTTAACAGTTTCCAGAAATTCTTGATTAGACTGACTTCATTGCAGAGGGTTTTCTAATAGGATTGAAAAACCTCCATATAACTAGGATCATTCTTCTTTAACCTAAAAATGCAAGTTTTCCCTCAGACATCCAGATACTGGCTTAGTGAACCTGGAAGTACACGCTCTAGAAAGTGTATAGAACAGTTTCCTGGGGGTTAGTTTTTTAACATGATTTGGTTCCCTTTACGCCTTGTATTTAACAGCCAGGCTTTGAGGCTACTTTATTCCCCAAGTAGGCAGCGCTCAGGCCCATTGGAACTAGAGGCAGTAAGCCTATTCTTTAAATTCTGGCTAAGAAAACAGAGAAAAAAAAAAGAAAGATCCCCTGATGTCCAGGATTTGGGGTGAGGAGAGATAGAAAAGATTTAGAATGTTTGGGTATTCAGAAAGGGAAATCTTTGAGAGAAGTAGAAGAAGATCAAGGAGTCTACAGGTTCTCTGACAAGTTTGTCAAGTTTATCTGAATGTGGAGAGCAAAATCAAATTGACAGGCAATTAACAACCTGGACCTGTTTTCAAAATTTCTCTGCATTACACCCAGAGGAATTTGGAATTTACAGAGATCCAAAGTAAAGTAATTTCCCTCTCATATTTCGTGTGGGTAAAATGTGCTAAGAAAAATAAATAAACCTAAATGTACAAGAATACAAATTTCTTGTTCTCTTGTTCTCTTTCCTAGCTGGAAAATTCCATCTCTCCCCAATGCATCTTAAAATTGTCACTTGCTTGATTTTGTTTTGTTTTAAGATTTTATTTATTCATGAGAGACACACACACACAGAGAGGGAGAGGCAGAGACAGAGGAAGAGGGAGAAACAGGCTCCATGGAGAGAGCCTAATGTGGGGCTCCATCCCAGGACTCCAGGATCACACCCTGAGCCAAAGGTAGAAGCGCAACCACTGAGCCACCCAGGTGTCCCTCACTTACTTGATTTTGGATAGAGTCTTACACTCCAGGCTGTAGAAGGTAAACACAAAGTCCCTTAGGTACAAGGTATCCCAATTTTGGCCACAAATTTGACCAATTTGTCCCTCATGTCAATAATTAGGATTGCCAAGAAAAAAATATAGAACAAATAAAAAATGTGTCTAGAATTATAAATGAAATACAAGTCACTAAGTTCAGATTTAGAATTTGGTTCTTTTGAAATGTGCTGACTCTGGTCTGGGGGAATGCCATCACACTGTGGGTAGTCCTCAGGCATTCCAGCGTGGCCCTTTTTCTCACTCAATTTTTCCACGTGTTATTTTTCCCCTCACAGCATACCATTCACCACTATATTAAAGGTAGTGATGTCTGTAAAAAACCAAAACCAAAGTTCCAGTTCTCCTAAAGATTTTCTACATAATGCTCAAGGTAAAAACACCCCTTCCCTTTTCAAGGGGTAGAACTTAAAACAAATGGCTATTACTTTACTTTAGATTGTTTTAGAGAATATTTTTGTGGGCTGAATTTACTCAATAGTTTTATAAAAACAGTTACACATTCCCTTCAATTTGAACTGGTAAAGTGATTTCACTTTACTTGAAGTAATAGCTAAAAAATAACTTGAAAGTTTACTTGAAGTATAGCTAAAATACACTATTGAAATTCATTATATGGATGCAATTTGTTTTCAGATACACTGTTTTAATTTTGTTCCAGTGTCAGCCTGGGCTAACACTGTTAAATCAGTCCTGGAAATAAAAGGAATCCAGTTAAATAAATTTTTAATATTAACTTTGGCCCGTGATATGAGAAGAATTTTTTTCTTCTAAATAAAGGAAGAGAAGATTGGGTAGTACCACGTCAATGATTCTTAAAATATGTTAATACAACCTATCATCTGAGGATTTGAAGGGGTGCAGGGAATAGCAGAATGTTTTAGATGGAAACTTTCCTTCTCCTTCCATGATCATTTGAACAATATGTTAAACCATATTCTTATTCTAACTCTCAAGATAGTGATCCAGGTAGAGATAAAAGAAGGAAAAGGAAATGGTTCTCAGTCAGAGAACCATTCTGGAATGTTTGACAGCTGTCTAAAAGTCCTGAGTTAGATGTCAGCCATCCTCACACCACTGTTCCTCAATTCAAGTATCTTGTTTCTCAAATGAACAAACGCAATTCAATGCATCTTATTTCTCAAATGAACAAATAAAGAAACAGACAAAATTTAGTAGTTTGCCTTAAGAGAAGTCCAAGGAGTTTATTTTTTAAATGCTAGAGACTTAACCAAAACTTGATGAAAAGTAGCAGAGCAATTAATTGATTTGCTTGCTTTAAGAGGGCCAATGATAGTGTTGGGGATTGAATGTTTGTGTCCCTCCAAAATACCCATGTGGTGGTATTTGGAGGTGTGATCTTTGGGAGGTAATTAGGTTTAGATGAGGTCATGAAAGTGGGCCCTTATGATGGAATTAGTATCTTTATAAAAAGAGGAAGAGGCCCTAGAGTTCTTTTTCTCCCCACCATATGAGGACATAGCAAGAAGCCAGACATCTATAAGCTAGGCAGAAAGCTCTTGCTGGGAACTGAATCTGCTAGCACCTTGATCTTAGACTTCCCAGCTTCCAGAACTGTGAGAAATAATAAACAGTTGTTTAAAAAAGGGGGAGGGGGGTGGCTGGGTAACTCAGTTGGTTAAGTGTCTGCTTTCTGCTAAGGTCATGATCCCAGGGTCATGGGATCGAGCCCCACATCGGGCTCCTTGCTTAGTGAGGAGCCTGCATCTCCCTCTCCCCCTGCCGACTATGCTCTCTCTCTGTTAAATAAATAAATAAAATCTTAAAAAAAACAACAACACCCACCCAGTTTGTGGTATTTTGTTATATCAACCTGAGTTGACCAATTGAGTTAGGTTCAAATGGAGTAGTAGTAGTAGTAGTAGTAGGACATGTGGGTGACTCAGTTGATTGAGTACCTGACTCTTGATGTGGGCTCATGTTGTGGTATCAAGGTTGTGAGGTCAAGCCCTGTGTTGTCAGCTCTCTTTTCAAACACAGAGTCTGCTTGAAATTCTCTCTCTCTGCCCCTCCCCATGCTCTCTTCCTCTCTCTCTCTCAAATAAATAAATTCACCTTAAAAAAAAAAGAGTAGTAGCTGTAGAATGTACAGAGCAGTCCTAAAAGTAAGTAATGGAACACGTAGAACATAACAAAAATAAAGGTAGATTGGAAACAAGGAGAACCAAACTTAAAATGAATGTATAGGACTTCTCTTTTTCAACCATTACCAGAGTAATTAGTCTTGGATTTCCTCTCCTATTACCTACAATAATGACACCAGATAAAATTTATGTTTTTGAGATTTTTCTTTATTTTTGGTTTTTGACAGTTTTAAACATTAATAATTAATTAATTAATTAAATTCCAGTATAATTAACATACAGTGTTAGTGTTTTTTTTGTTTTTTTTTTTTTAGACTTTATTTATTTATTTTGAAAGAGTTGAGAATGAGAGATAGATGGGATGCCTGGGTGGCTTAGCGGTTGAGCATCTGCCTTCGGGTCAGGTCGTGATCCTGGAGTCCAGGGATCCAGTCCCACGTCGGGCTCCCTGCATGGAGCCTGCTTCTCCCTCTGCCTGTGTCTCTGCCTCTCTGTCTCTGTGTCTTTCATAAATAAATAAATTAAATCTTTTTTAAAAAAGGAAAGAATGAGAGAGAGAGAACATGTGCATGTGCAGGGGGGAAGAGGCTGAGGGAGAGGAAGGAGCAGACTCCCTGCTGAGCAGGGAGCCTGATGCAACACAGGATACCAGGACCTCGGGATCATGATATGAGCCAAAGGCAGATGTTTAACCAACTGAGCCACCCAGGCACACAGCGTGAGTGGTTTTTAACAGTTTGATCCTGATGTGCTAACTAGTTGTGGTTTTCACTGCATTTATCCTGTATGGGGGTTTGTTGAGCTTATTGAATATACAAATTAATATTTTCCTCCAAAGTTTGGGAAAATTTCAGCCATCACTCATCAAATATTTTTCCTGTCCTACACTATCTTATTTTGGGACTTCAATGACATTGCCTGATAGGTTTTAGAAAATACTTCAATCTTTTTTCTCATTGTTCTTCATATTGAATAATTTTTTTGGCCTCTTTAAAGTTCACTGATTTTGCTTTCTGCCATATCAAATGTGAAGTTGAGTCCATGCAGTGAACTTTCTATATCTATCATTTTACTTTTCATTCTAGAATTTATATTTGCTCTTTATTAAAAAATAATATCTATATGTCTATTGAAGTTCTGTATCTGTTTGAATATTGAGATTACTCCATCCTTTAGTTCTTTGAATGCATTTTAATTCTTTATATAGCTGCTTTGACTTATTTTGTTTTAAAAGATTTTATTTATTTATTCATGAGAGACACAGAGAAAGATAGAAAGGCAGAGACATAGGCAGAGGAAGAAGCAGGCTCCTCACAGGGAGCCTGATGTGGGACTCCATCCATGCCCTGAGCTGAAGGCAGATGATCAACTGCTGAGCCACCCAAGTGTCCCGAAATCTTTGACTTCTATATACAACACTGAGCCCTCTTGGAATCACTATATTTTGACTTCCTTCTCCCCGAATGTGTCATGCTTTCTTCTTTTTTTGTATGGCTAGTAGTAATTTTTTATTGAAAACAATATTACAGATAGTGCATTGTACCAACACTGCATATTCCTTTTTTTTTCTTTTTAAGATTTATGTATTTATTTTAGAGAGAGACTGAGTGAGCAAGAGTCAGGGGAAGGGCAAAGGGAGAGAATCTCAAACGGACTCCCCACTGAGTGTAGAGCCTGACATGGGGGCTCCATCTCATGACCCATGATATCATGACCTGAACCGAAACCAAAAGTTGGATGCTCAACTGACTGAGCCACCCAGACACCTGAGACTGGATATTCTGATACTCTTCTAAGGATTGTTGGTTTTTTTATTTTAAACAGTTGACTTGATTGGACTAACATTGTTTTAAAACATCCCATTGGGGGATCCCTGGGTGGCGCAGCGGTTTGGCGCCTGCCTTTGGCCCAGGGCGCGATCCTGGAGACCCGGGATCGAATCCCATATCAGGCTCCCGGTGTGTGGAGCCTGCTTCTCCCTCTGCCTGTGTCTTTGCCTCTCTCTCCTTCTCTGTGACTATCATAAATAAATAAAAAAAAATTAAAAAAAAAAAACATCCCATTGGTATGTCTCATGTGATCATAAGCTAGCGGTTGGCCAGGGATATGGGCACATTTATACTCAGGATTTTTCTTTTTTAAAGGTTTTATTTATTTATTCATGAAAGACACAGAGACATAGGCAGAGGGAGAAGCAGGATCAGGCTCCCCTCAAGGAGCTTGATGCAGGACTCAATCCCAGGACCCCAGGATCACAACCTGAGCCAAAGGCAGATGCTCAACCACTGAGCCACCCCTAGGATTACATTTCTAAGTTTCTAGCTGCTCTTTCAGTCTTGAACTCTGTCTCCTGTCACAGTGAATGAGTAAGGCTTTAGTTTTCTGCTTCTGGATATATGGAGTTTGGGAGACTATTTTAAGACAAAAACATCACCGACACAATTCTTACCTATTTCAGTTGTGGATTTTCAAGTGGAAACTCCCCTGTGATTTCTTTTGAATGCCTTTAAATGGTTGTTTTTAAAAAACATTTTGTCCAGATTTTGTCATTGTTATCTGTGGAAGGATTTGCTTGAATACTTCACCCTGTAAATATGGGAAACTAGACTTTCACTCTTAATTTTGAAAGATATTTTTACTGCACTTAGAGTTCTGTGCTAAAAGCTTTTTCTTGTTTCTGTTCAGCTCTTTAAGAGGTATTCATTGTGTTCTGCGCTCCTTTGTTTCTAATGAGAATTTAGCTGTCATGCTTTTCATGTTCCTCTGTATGTAATGTATCTCTTTTTCTCCAGCTTGTGTGTGTGTGTGTGTGTGTACTTGTCTTTGTCAAACTTGGGGTTCACTAAGCTTCTTGAATAAATATGTGCCTAAGTACATGTTTTTTTTTTTGCAAAATGTGGAAAATTTTGAAATTTTTAGTTATTATTTCTTCATTTTTTTTTTTTTTAAATTTATTTATGATAGTCACAGAGAGAGAGAGAGAGAGGCAGAGACACAGGCAGAGGGAGAAGCAGGCTCCATGCACCAGGAGCCCGACGTGGGATTCGATCCCAGGTCTCCAGGATCGCGCCCTGGGCCAAAGGCAGGCGCTAAACCGCTGCGCCACCCAGGGATCCCAGTTATTATTTCTTCAAATACATTTTCTAGTCCATTCACTCTCTTCTTTCCTTCTGTGATTCTAATTATAAACATTAAACTGCTTAATTTCTTTTTTTTTTTAAAGATTTTATTTATTTGAAAGAGAGAGAGAACGTGAGAGAGAGAGAGAGCACAAGCAGGGGGCAGACAGGGAAAAGCAGACTTCCCACTGAGCAGAAGCCCAATGGAGGACTCAATCCAAGGACACTGTGATCATGACCCAAGCCGAAGGCAGACACCTAATCGACTGAGCCACCCAGGCACCCCTTAACTTCTTTTAAAAACATATTATTTAAAGCAAAAATAGTGGTACTTCATAATGGGATTTATAAAATAACAATGAAATATATCACAAAAAAGTACAAAATATGAAGGGCTAGGAATGGAATTGTACAGTATACTCTCTTAATTTTATGTGTACAATATTATCCCTACTTAAACTTTAGTAAGTTAAAGGTACATATTGTAATTCCTAGAGCAACCACTAAAAATAATGCAAAGATAAAAATAAATAAATAAATAAATAAAATAAAAAATAAAAATAATGCAAAGATGTGTTGCTGAAAAACCAATAGAAGAATTGAAATGCAATATTAAAAAGTTTATGATTAAACCAAAATAAAAAAGAAAGGAGAGACAGAAGAAATAATAAATGGGACATATAGAAAACTAAAAGCAAGATTGTAAACCCAGTCCCAACAGTATCAATAATTATATTCACTGTAAATGGATTAAATACTGTAATTAAAAGAATAAGGTGGTCAGAATGGATTTAAGAAAAGAGAAAGAGATCCTCTGTCTACAGAAGATTGAACTTTAAAAATAAACACAGTTCAAAGTAAAAGAACGAGAAAAGGTAGATCATGCAGATAATAAGCCTAAGAAAGTAGTTGTTATTATATTAATATCATGCAAAAGTGACTTCAAGGAACATCGCTGGGGATAAAAGGGAACATTTTATAATGATGAAAGGATTGATTTGTCAAGAAGATATAAAATTCTTAAGTATCTATAAACCTAATAATAGAACTTCAAAATATGTGAAGCAAAACTGACAGAACAAAAGGGAGAAATAGACAAATGCACAATTTTTAACATGACTCTCAGTAATTAATGTAACAAGTGGATAATACAAGTAGATAAAAATCAATAGGGATATAGAAAATAGTTTAATCAACTTGACTTAATTGAAATTTACAGAATACTTCACCCAGCAACTGCAGAATATGAATTCTTTCAAAGTGAATATGGAATGGTTGCCAAGTTAGACCATATGCTAGCTCATAAAATAATTTTCTATAAATTTCAAAAGGTTGAAATCTTATAGACTATATTCTCAGAACATAATGAATTTATTTATTTATTTATTTATTTATTTATTTATTTATTTTTATTTTTTACAGATTTTATGTATTTATTCACGAGAGACACACAGAGAGAGGCAGAGGGAGTAGCAGGCTTCATGCAGGGAGCTCAATGTGGGACTCGAGCCCAGGACTCCAGGATCACGCCCTGAGCCGAAGGCAGATGCTCAACTGCTGAGCCACCCAGGTGTTCCAAACATAATGAAATTAAATTAAAAGTTAATTGCAAATAAAATACCTAAAGAAACTCCAGATATTTGGAAATTAAACAACTTATTTCTCTATAAGCCATATGTCAGAAACATCATAGAGGAAAGTAGAAAATATTTCAAACTGAATGACAATAACAAATATATCAAAACTTATGAGGAAGTGTTTTACCTTCTTAAATGCTTATATCAGAAAATGGCGAATTCTCAAACCAATGACCTCAGTTTCTACCTTAAGAAGCTAGAAAAAAAGGAGGAAATTAAAGTAAAAAAAAAAAAAAAAAAAAAAAAAAACAAGGAAAAAAAATAAAGAGCAGAAATCAATAAAACAGAAAATATACAAACAAGAGAGAATAAGTAATAGTTAAAATTTGGCTTTTTGAAATAAATAATAAAATTGACCAAGAAAAAAGGAGGGAAAACACAAATCACTAAAATCAGGGATGAAAAAGGGGCTATCACTATATAAGATCTTACCGATGTTAATTGAGTATGTGGGGTGATGGAAATACTCTGTATCATAATTGCTATTTTGTTACACGAGTATTGTACATTTGTTAAAACTCATTGAATCGTTCTCTTAAGATCTATGCATTTCACTGTAAGTAAATTTTCCCTTAATTTAAAAAAGTTAAGTCAAATGTATCACACTCTCAGTTGGCTTCTTTCTTTGCTATTGTGTATGCTTTTGTGCAAACCAGCATTTTGGTAAGACTTGAATTTATTCAACCCATTCTCTAAGTTGGAAATACAGTCTTTGACCTATTCATTTTGTAGTTACTGTAATTGTATGTTCTTATTTCCTTTCTTCTTAGATTATATGCTCTTAAAGAATAGGACTGTCTCCTCTGTACGCTATGTTCCGAGGACCTCATATGGTACCATGAACTTTGTGGGTGCTTGACAAATACCTGGGTTATTTCTCAACTTTCAGCTTTTGATCATAATTAAAGCAAGCAGAGCTAACCAAGATAGGACCAAATATCAAGCATTTAAGACAGTGAATTAATGCATGCTTGTGAGTGTTTGTGTGATTGATGGTGTGTATGTAGCTCTGTTCGACAACAGATGAAAAATAATTTGGATTCATTCCACATTAGCTATTTCTCTTCTCTTAGTTACTGAGCATGATTAAGACCTCCTTTTTTTTTTTTTAAGATTTCATTTATTTATTAATGAGAGGTACAGAGAGAGAAAGAGAGGCAGAGACACAGGCAGAGGGAGAAGCAGGCTCCATACAGGGAGCCTGACATAGGACTCAATCCGGGGTCTCCAGGATCAGGCCCTGAGCTGAAGGCTGAAGGTGGCACTAAACTGCTGAGCCACCTGGGCTGCGCAAGACTTCCCGTTTTTAACGGGTCTGGAAAATCATCTCAAGAATCCTACTTTGTTGTCAAAACATCTCTAACAAGGTTAAGGATTACTGTGCCTCACTTCCTTGTCAGAATCTTCATTAACAGAAATGAAATCACATAGGACACATAGGAAAAAAAAATTCCCTAATGTCAGTTAAATTGTCAAATGTGTATACTCTTATGTGGTAAATATCAATTACAAGAAAGTCAAATGGGAAGGACAATATCAAACATGCATTGGGGTCTTAAGCCTAGGAAAATACATAAGCTTAACTTCTAAGGGTATGCCTTTGAGGGAATAAAGAAGTAGAGGGCAGGTGGGAGAAAGAAAGACGTGGAGGACAAATTAAGGGTGAGGAGAACTTGTTTTTAAGGCATTAGAAGCTTCAGTTCATCAATTCAGGAGCCATATGCTCCTTTCTTTCATCCTCAACATTTATTGTGCATGAATTGTGTAGCTCCCTCGCTATTGAGACAGTCCCTGCCCTTGGGACAGTCTGGGACTTATGGAGATTCAGTGGGTAATATGTACAAAGTGCCTTATATTTCTGGACACATGGGGAACTTCAATCTTACTGTGTTGGTTCACTTTATGGATTCTAGTACTCCTCCCCTTCCTCTGGCCACTCCCATTTAGATTCAAACTGAAGAGTTAGGCCACGTCTTAAAACTTCATCTGTTCTTTTTATACAGTACGTAAACACCCTATAAGCAGCATAGCATTACTGTCCTTATACTCCAGCAAAGGGGCCGTTGCTATGCCTCAGAGGGCTCCGTTTATCACACACACAAATATAGATGCGTGGACTGAGTGTCACACATGAGAAGAGCTCAGCTGTGGCACAGCATGACCTGTAATCCTAAACAGCCCCTCTTGAGACCAACGGCATTCACCTCTTGATCCCTTGCTCCATGTCCTCAAAATAAAAAGTGACTGTGTCTGAGTGGTAATGATGATAGATTATGCCACTGCCAACATTAGAAACAAATATTTCTGAGCAGGAGAAGCACTTAGGTCAGAGAAAAAAAAATTACTTAACTCGCCAATTTCTTCCTCTCGGATGATATGAATACAATAGATGTTCACATAATGAATTATCATTTTCCAATAATGCCTAGCATCCATTTTCTTACTTGCTTGCAGCAATTGAGCATGACATCTGGGAAAGACTGTAATATTAAATGATTCATATTACTCTTATGTTGATACATATGTAGGTCTAGATACAACATGTGTAGTAACTAATTCTTTATATAAAAGCTCAGATATAGGGACGCCTGGGTGGGTTAGTGGTTGAGCATCTGCCTTTGGCTCAGGTTGTGATCCCGAGGTCCAGAACTGAGTCCCACATCTGGCTCCCTGCAAGGAGAGCCTATGTCTCTGCCTCTTTCTCTGTGTCTCTCATGAATAAATAAATAAAATCTTTAAAGAAAGAAAAAAAAATAAAAGCTCAGATATAGCTATTGATTTAAGAGAAGAGATGATAAAATTATTAAATTATAATGATTTTTATGAAATTAAAATATTTTGTAATATTTAACAATTATAATAATCTTGCATATAACAGCTTTATTACAATGTTTGAGTATGATACAAAAAAGTTCATGATTTGTTTCTGAATCTAAGTAATGCTTTAGAGATATTACTTTAGTTGCTGTTGTTTCAGCAAAGTTTCTCCAAATTGTAATTAGTAACAAACAAACAAAAACTTATATAGGAACTTCTCTGGTTCAAGAAAAGTCATCTAATTTGGAATGACTCAGAGTAGAAACAAACTATGTGAAAAATCTTGATTATAACCACATAATTAGTAATTTTGCTAGGATGAAAACTAGAAAAGTAAATTTCATGGACTAAATGTGATTAATGAATGTTTTGTTACTAATCAGTTATCATTGACTCATCATCAGAATACTCAAGATGTGCAGTAGAAAAAAAAAAAAAAGATGTGCAGTAGTAATTAAATTCAGTTATTTTTATAACTAGCTGCCTTTTGATCAAATAAAAACATAGTTACATACATTTAAAATTTTTTGTTATGAAAGATAATTTGTCAAGATAAGAGGATAGAACATATTTTATTGGAACGTTTATTAATGTGATTTAGAGCTTCCAAATATTTCTTCTGTTAGATGGGAGTCTAGATTTGTATTATTGCAGCAGGTCATGTATCTGTTAGGGGAAGTTTCACAAAGTAGTAAATGATGAATACATTTTTGTTCATTGGTTGATATAAGATCTTCACGGGAAATAAGCATCCTCTTCGTGGTTAGAGTTCATTAAAAAAATAATACTTTATTTTGCGGAAAATCTTTTTCTAGCAGTTTCAAATGAAAGTTTCTGATGATTTCTTATTCTCTGGAAGAATTCCCATGTTTTAAAAGAGTATTTGAGGGCAGCCCCAGTGGCCCAGCGGTTTAGCGCCACCTTCAGCCCAGGGTGTGATCCTGGAGATTTGAGATGGAGTCCCAAGTCAGGCTCCCTGCATGGAGCCTGCTTCTCCCTCTGCCTGTGTCTCTGCCTCTCTCTCTCTGCATCTCTCTGTGTCTGTCATGGATAAATAAATAAAATCTTAAAAAAAAAGTATTTGATAATTTTTATCAATTTTTTTCCTTTCTCCTTTCTGAAAAGCTCAGATATTAAAGTCAGACTAAGGTGGGCATTGTGAGGTGTGTGGTGTGTGGAGGGCGACTAGAGCCCTCCAAACAAATCAAGAACATGTTGCTAGGCTCAATTTGGTGTGGGGTCAGAACCCCAGCGGGAGGAAAAGGCAGCCTATGTTGGGGGCAGTGTAGTGTAGGGTGTTAGACCCAAGCTGGGTAAGGAGAGCATTCACGTGGTGGGGAACCCTAGAGCAGTGTAGAGCCCAAATTCGGTGAAAAGAGCATCATGTGTATAGAGAAGCCTGGCCATGAAGTTTCAGAGCCTGAGCAGAATAGACATTGTCTATATATGGAAAGCATGGTGGCAATAATGGGAAATGGATTACAAACAAGGTGGGGGAATGTAATTGCAAAGATAAAGATATCAAAAGAAGAGGGAGTCATGATTTCACTATCTAATGGAAAGGGAGAAAACTAGAATGAACACTGTCATGTTAGGTTGGAATTGGTTGTATCTGCATGAACTCATGATTTCAATAAATATAATAATTTAAATTAATAAAATAAATAAATAGATATCAATGTGCAATGTGTATGTATGATGGCCTTGCAGTAGCATCCTTTTCCCACCCCAGCAGCAATGAGCACACTTTTCACCCAGGCTTCTAAATGTCATTTTCTATTAAAAAGTATCAGAGCTTTCTAGAGATGACATTCCAGGGCTCAGTCAAAACTTTTGGGACATCCTGTTGAGCCAGAGAATAAGTGTCTAGGAATGAAGGACCGTGTCAAAGGGATACAGGCACAGCAAAGGAAACCATCAACAAAATGAAAAGGAAACCTGCTGAATGGGAGAAAATATTTGCAAATCATGTATCTGGTAAGCAGCTAATATCCAAAATATGTAAAGAGCTCATGCAACTCAATAGCAAAAAACAATCTGATAAAAAAAAATGGGCAGAAGATCTGAATATACATTTCTCTAAAAAAGACATACAGATGGCAAATATATAATGTACCCATACCTGTTGCTTAACATCACTAATTATCAGGAAAATGCAGATCAAAATCCCAATGATATCACCTCACACCTGTTAGAACGGCTATTATGAAAGAGACAGGAGATAATAAACATTGGTAAAGATATGGAGAATAGGCAACTCTTGTATACTGTTGGTGGGAATATAAATTGGTGCAGCCACTATGGAAAACAGTATGAAGTTTCTGCAAAAAAAAAAAAATGAAAAAATAGAGCTACCATATGATCCAGCAATTCCTTTTCTGGGTATTTACCTGAAGAAAATGAAAACACTAACTTGAAAAGATATTCATCCCCAAATTCATGGCAGCATGAAAAGAATCTAAGTGTCCATCTATGGAAGAATGGATAAAGAAAATGTGGTGTAGCTTGGTGCCCTCGTGCTGCTCCTGCCTAGTGCTGCAGATAGCCACAGCACCACCGTCCCCCATACTCTGACCTCTGCCTCAACACCCCATCAGGTTGAACCTCTGGGAACATGGTTTGAAGCTTTTGTTAAGAGGAGAGACAGAAATGTTCCTGCCTCTTTTCAGGAACTGGAGGATAAAAAAGAGTTATCAGAAGGATCAGAAGGATCAGAAGATGAAGAATTGCAGTTAGAGAGTTTCCCATGTTGAAAACACTTGATCTCAAAGACTGGAAGATAAAGCAGTGGTTTTAAAACATCACCCAGACAAATGGAAAGCAGCTGGCAAACCAATAAAGAAAGAGATAAGGCTGACTTCACTTGCATAACTAAGGCTTATGAAATGCTATCTGATCCAGTGAAAAGATAAGCATTCCACAGTGCAGATCCTACTTTTGATAACTGGGTTCCTTCCAAAAGTGAAGCAAAGGACACTTTCTTTGATATGTTTTCCCCAGTATTTGAAAGGAATTCCAGATGGTTAAATAAAATAATAATAATAATAACAATAATAATAATAATAATAAAATCCCTAAATTTGGTTGGAATTCATTTGAAGATATAGATGCATTTTATTTTTTCTTGTATAAGTTTGATTCTTGGAGAGAGTTTTCGTATTTTGTTGAAGAAGAAAAAGCAGAATATTGCAGAGCAATAAGGGCTCAGAAGAAAAAAGAAATGAACAGAAAAAAGAACATTAATTGATAATGCATGTAGCTGTGATCCAAGGATAAAAAAAAAAAATAAGGAAGAAGAAGCCACAGGAGAAGCAGAAAAGAAAGCCAAAGCAGAAGCAAAATGGAAGGAGCAAAAAGCTAAAGAAAAACAAGGACAAGCTAGAAGCTGTCTGGTTAGCTAAAGAGAAAGAGGGGGAAGCTGAACTAGAAGCTGTCTGGTTAGCTAAAGAGAAAGAGGGGGGAGAAAGTTAACAAGAATTACTGACTAAGAAGGAAAAAGATATCCAGAAAAAAAGCCAATAAAAAGGAAAGGCAAAAACTTCGAAATTCACGTAAGACCCGGAATCACTTTTCTGACAATGAGGCAGAGCAGCTTATAATGATGCAAGAAGTGGAAAAAATTTGTGATTGGCTTGAACTAGCAAGCTTACAGCATTTGAAAGAAACACTCACACCATCTACTAAAGAAGTAGGAAAGTTTGCTCCAGAAAAAAAACAGAAGAAATAAATGAACAAGTTAGAACAGAAAGAGGAACCTGAAGCTCATATGCGACTGCATCTAAGAACGCAGACAAAGCAACTGGCAAAGTGGAAATGGTAAAAATTAGCCAAAAGTTGATACGCAATTACTAATTCATTGAACCTCTTTCCTGCTAGAAGAGATTCAGGATGGGAAGGTATTGCTAATTACATTAAGCTATGTTCTTCTGGAGTTAGGAGACCTTCCAAAGATCATAGAGTCTTCAAAAATGTGACCTTCATCAGAAAGATGAGATAAAGAAAAAGGCTTTTGATAAATACTAAAAGGAACACGGAATGGTGCCTCAAGCAGACAATGCAACACCTTCTGAACTATTGGAGGTCTCCACCCAGATCTCACCCCTTGGACAAGAGTAGAACGGAAGCTTTTGGAACAAGCTTTGAAAACATACCCAGTAAATACACCTGAGAGATAGGAAAAACATAGCAGAGACAGTGCCTGATAGGACAAAGAAGGACTGCATGAAACGATATAAGGCATTGTTGAGATGATAAAAGCAAAGACAACTACTCAAATGCAAGTGCTGAATGCAAGTAGAGCCAAGAAATGGCTTACAATTTTTGTTGTGTGTGCATTTTTATAATAAAGCTGAAAATACTGTAAAAAAAAAAAAAGAGAGAGAAAATGTGGTGTATATATACAATGGATTATTATCAGCCATAAAAAAAAATACAAAGGCTTACGGCACCTGGGGGGCTCAGTTGGTTAAAGGTCTGACTCTTGGTTTTAGCTCAGGTTGTGAACTTGGGTGGTGAGATGGAGCTGTGCCTCAGACTCAGAGTCTGCTTAAGACTCTCTCCCTCTCTACCCCTCACTGCCACTCTCTGTCTCTCTTTCTTTGTCTCCTGTCAAATAAATAAATCTTAAAAAAATAAAAGAATGAAGTCTTGTCATTTGCGACAACATGAATGGAATTTGAGGGTATTATGCTAAGTGAAATAAGTCAGAGAAATAGAAATGATCTCACTTTTTAAAAAAATTTTTATTTATTTATGATAGTAACAGAGAGAGAGAGAGAGAGGCAGAGACACAGGCAGAGGGAGAAGCAGGCTCCATGCACCGGGAGCCCGACGTGGGACTCGATCCCGGGTCTCCAGGATCGCGCCCTGGGCCAAAGGCAGGCGCCAAACCGCTGCGCCACCCAGGGTTCCCTGATCTCACTTATGAGCTCACTTATATGTGGAATCTATAAAGCCCCCACACCAAATGAAAAACCAAGCTCATGGATACAGAGAAGAAGACATGGGCAGTTGTCAGAGGTGAGGGGTGGAGATAGGTGAAGTGGGTGAAGGAGGTCAAAAGGTACAAAAGGTACCAACCTCCAGTTATAAAATAAATAAGTCATGGGGCTGTAATGTAGCATGGTGGCTGTAGTTAATCATACTGTATTGAAATTTGCTAAGGGAGTAGATCTTAAAAGTTCTCATCACACACAATTTTCATGGTAACTATGCATGGTGATGGATGTTAAACTAGACTTATTGTGATTATTTCACAGTGTAGATGAATATCAAATCATTATGTTGTACACTTGAAATTAACACATTGCTACATGTTAATCATACCTCAATTTTATTTATTTATAAAATATAAATAAGAAGTAATGCAGCAACAGCAAAAGGACACAGAAGCCAGCTTGAAAGAGATCCCACTGATCAGTTTGAGTCTCAGAAAGATATTGTCTATTATCTAAGAGATAGTAACCCACTGAACATAATAGAAAATCATAGTCCATGCTGATATAAATTAATTGAAGGATCTGATGAAGAATGGGATATTCACATTGTTTTAAAGTGCTCCCCCAAAATAAATAAAATAAAGTGCCCCTAAGCAAAATATTTATTAATTATAAAGAGAAGAGCAAGCTTGCAGTGGGGAAGCTTGGCAGACACCGTTGAAATCAAATAGTTAAAGCACACATTCTCCATAAAGGAACAAATGAAAATCTGCACCACTTAAGAATGCAATAAGAAGATGGCAATATTGTTTCTGCAATATTCCTACCAAAGATACATAACCTGAATTTAATCAGGAGAAAACATCAGACAACTCTAAATGGAGACATTCTATAAAATAACTGGCCTATCATTTTCAAATGTGTCAAGGCCATGAAAGTAAAAATAAGACAGGAGACTAGAAACAGGACACCTCGATGCAATGTGTAATTGGGAATTGGATCTATAAAACACATCATGGGACAATTGGGATCTGAGGATTAAATTGCAATGTGGTGTCAGAGTTAACTTTCGATCATGATGGTTATTTTGTGGACTGTAGGGGGATGTTCTTGTTTGTAGGAAACAAAGCATTTACAGGGTGATGGGGCATCAGGTTGGCAACTTATTCTCAAATGGTTCAGGAAGAAAACATCTTTGGATTTTTTTTTAAAAGATTTTATTTATTTATTCATGAGAGACACACAGAGAGAGAGAGAGAGAGAGAGAGAGAGGCAGAGACATAGGCAGAGAGAGAAGCAGGCTCCATGCAGGGAGCCTGATGCGGGATTCGATCCTGGGACTCCAGGATCATGCCCTGAGCTGAAGGCAGGCGCTAAACTGCTGAACCACCCAGGGATCCCACATCTTTGTTTTTTTTTTTTTTATAGCACGTCATTAGTTTCATCTTTTTTTTTTTTCTTTTTTTTCTTTTTTTTTTTTATTGGTGTTCAATTTACTAACATACAGAATAACACCCAGTGCCCGTCACCCATTCACTCCCACCCCCCGCCCTCCTCCCCTTCTACCACCCCTAGTTCGTTTCCCAGAGTTAGCAGTCTTTACGTTCTGTCTCCCTTTCTGATATTTCCCACACATTTCTTCTCCCTTCCCTTATTTTCCCTTTCACTATTATTTATATTCCCCAAATGAATGAGAACATATAATGTTTGTCCTTCTCCGACTGACTTACTTCACTCAGCGATCCCACATCTTTGGATTCTACTTGCAACTTTTCTGTAAGTTTGAGATTGTTCCAGGACTAAAATACTTATGCCAAATATAAAAATTAAAAATAATTCTTAAAATCACTAATTATAATTCTGAAAAGGAAAAGAAAATAACAAATCAGAAAAAAAAGAAGAAAAAAAAGAAAAGAGCAAATCAGTTTTGGTCAACTAACCTAAAGACACTTTAAAAGAGCACAGTTTACGTAAGACATCCCAGGTTATTTTAATGAAATGGCAGATAAAATCCAAGAAATGTTGTGCCTTGTAAGTGATATATAAGTACAAAATGCCACTTAGCAAGGGGAGAAGCCTACATCCCATATGAGTACTGAGTACTCAATACTGAAGTCTGAAGTCGACCGTTGAGTGTAGAGTAAATTTTTACATTTAGAGTAGAAAAAAGCGTGTGTTTCTGCCTGCTAAGACAGAACATCACAAGTGGTTGGATTGTCAGTTAGTTGATTGATAGATTCATCCTGGCTCTGTCATTTACTAGCTGTAAGACCGGGACAAGTCATTAATCTCTCTGTGCCTCAATGTCCTCATACGTAAAACAAGGATAATTACGGTGCCTATCTCATAGGTGCTCACAGGGTAAACTTTAAATGAGTTAGTATGTACAGTGCTTAGAGTACTGCCTGGCACAAAACAAGTGCTACCTGAAAGTATTAGCTGTTGTTATTAATTCATTCAACAGTACGATTTGCATTTTTCAATGTTAAGGATGGTAATGCCATGGTGCAACTCCCTGCCAGGTGTTGAGAGAAACCTTCCCTGCTGTGACAATTTCTTTTTTTTTTTTCTAAAGAGGAAAATTTATGTATTTGAGAGAGAGCATGCACATGGTGGGGGAGGGGCAGAGGGATAGAGAGAAGCAGACTCCCCACTGAGCAGGGACACTAACACTGGGCTCCATCCCAGGACTCCCAGATCATGACCTGAGCCAAAGACAGATTAACTGTCTTTAACTGAGTCCCTCAGGCACCCTCTATGGAAATTTCTTATACTATACCCCTCACCCCACTCCCCACCTTGTACCCCCATCCAGCCTGTGTCCATCTGGACCCCCCTTAATAGCAGAATGTCAGTACCCACCATGGCCTGACCCCAACTTTTTACCCTAACCCTAGAACCTCCCCTCGCTGAGCTGGGAGCCCTTAGCCAGCATATCTAGAACATACCTTATATTTTCTGGTAAATGGTTTATTGTTTCCCTTCATGCCATTCTGCCATTAGGATGTTCGCCTCTTTACCTCCTTGCAGAGCTAATCAAACTGTCTGGGACCACTGACTAGAAACTCCGTCTTCTCCAACAGAGCTCCTCTGTTCACCTTGTTCCATTGTGAAGTCAACACATTTTCTTCAACACGTCTGAAACTGAAATACTGCTTACATTTTTGATGATTTATATTTTCAATACCCATTCAATGCTTAGGCTCCAAAAGTCTGATTATGAGCAGATTGAACATTGACAAAGGAGGGCTTACATAATCTTTTTAGGATGATGCACAAAATTTTAAGCTTTAATTATTGTTATCGATCAATAGTTAGACTTCCAGTTCTTATTTGTTTGCAAATGTTTTGGGGAATTATTTAGGCAACTCTCTTATGGTCTGTGAGTCATTTATTTATGCATTTTATTGCCGTGTCACTGTGAAGAGCAGATGGCAGTAAATATATCTCGACTTGATCTAAGGACTTGAATTTCCCCTGCATTTACAGATTGCCACTTTTAATGATGCTGTTCTCTAAAGTTGCTTGCTTGAGAGCATCTGAGGATATACAGTAAAAACCTGTGTGTCCTTTACCTCAGCTAGCACATATGCACACCAGTGAATAGAATGTGAATTTCAGAGTCAGTCACAGCTGCCTTTAACACTTCACTCTTCAAGAAAGTTCATGATAGCTGATGAGTTTGGGCAAATTTCTTCATCGAAGAATAGTGATATTGACTGTTGCTCCCCAAAAGGCCACTGGAAAAACAAAACAAAACAAGACCTATTGATCAAACAAATCTGTGTGGATTGGATTTGCCATAAGGGTGTGAACATCATCTTGACAGTCATATCTCAGAAGGGAGAAGTCAGGGGAGGATTTATTTATAGAATTTAGATAGGCTGGAGAGCATTTCAGGTGGAGAAGTAGTTGAGGGGGGCAGAAATTATGACAGTCACTTTGGTTTGGTGGGCCTGATGAAGCAAGCATGCAGTTAATGTTGGAATTAACCCATTTTAGTTGGTTCACAGTCTTATCTTCTAGGGGCAAGCAGTTAGGTCATTTTTGTTCTTTTCAATATTGTCTAACACAGGGGCAGGAAGATATGTCCAGTTCTAAGACTGTTTAACACAGGTTTAGGAAATTTGCTGCTTTTGATTCTAAGTGATCAAATTATGTCATCAGATTGCTGTATTAAATAGAATACTGTATATAAATGAGACTGGCACTGAATAATTGCTCATTAAAATGTTAGTTTCTTTTCTCTCTTAGTTTAGCTGCCTCCCAACTTTCCATCTCTTTTTATGTGGTGACCTCCTCTTTATAATAGTACCATCCAAATCAGTGGTATGCCATAGTAAGAGTACTCAAAAGAAACCTTATTGAATAAATAAATGAAAATCAAAAGATAAAACTTTAAAAGTAAAAATCAAAGTATTTGTGGAGTTTTAATAATGGGTTAAGCCCATGATACTGGATTTCTTCTAAGCCTTTTTTGTTGTCATACTGAATGCAACTTTCTTGTCAACTCATTAAAATTCTGGAAACTTGAAAACCTAAAAGAAAGCACTTAGATTTTGATTCCAAGTATTTAAATTATTCAACTTTATTAACTCTCACGGGAAAAAGGCTATCCAAATTAGTTAAGGGTCATTCTATAAAGATCTTCTAAAAATGCTACAACATCAGAATAAAGTGAGAGGTCTAAAGATCAGATTTTAACATTTTTTTTCTTCTTTGAACTGGGAGTCTGCTTTTGATCACCTTTGTTAGAAAACAATTTCAGTTACTTCTGAATCCGTTTGCACCTACTTGTATTGATAAAGTGCGATAAATTGTAGTTGTAAAGGTCTGACATCCCATAATGCTGTTTTCCCACAGTGCTTACTTGCTTTCTCTTTATTCCTCTCCCTAGCTCTCTGTCTCTGTCTCTGTCTCTGTCTCTCTCTCTCTCACACACACACACACACAGACACACACAGATTCCAAACTTCAGATGAGAAAGAGATTATATCAGCAGTTCTGACCACTGGAGCACCTCAGAACTTTTAAAGGTATATGTATCAGAATCCCTTTCTTTCATCAACCCCTAGGAGATCCTGACTCAGTCAAGTCTAAACTGAACACATAGGGATCTATTCTTTTTCAAAGCACCTCAGAAGATTCTGGTGATGAACCAGGTTTGGGAACCAACCCCTGAGGAATATGGCCACGAGGGCATTCACAGCTCCTGGGGTTTCGGAGGATCCTGGCAGCTTCTGACAGTCATTCACACACAGGGTGCAATTGCTTGTTTTCCTTTCTTTGCCACCATTCTAGTTTCTGGGGAGGCATGCAGGCTGCATCTGGTTATAGGCATGCTTCGTTAGCTGCAAGGTTAATACAACTGTGACTTTGTTTTGTTTTGTTTTGCAGGGCCATCAGAAGGGCGAGATGAACAGGAAAAGGGAATTGAATGCAGTGAAATTCTATTCTTCTATTAAGAGACTGGAGTCCCCTTTATTCCTTCATGTGTGCTAGGTGTAAGGAGTTGGTGTGTCAGCTGACAACCGTTCATGGAAACCTCACCAAGAAATGTCTGATTTTCTATAGAATTTAAAGCCCCAGACTGATCTATTTTAGTTTCCAGGCAGGTGCTAATTCTTATGGCTACAGCAGGCATCTCTCACTCTTTCATGTGGCATTTGGCTAATAATAGCTACCATTTATTGGCAGCTGCTATGTTCTGAGAACAAGTTCAGCACTTTCTCTAATTTGTTTCATTTAATCCTAACAGCAACACTGAAACTTGTTCTCCTCATATTATAAAAGAAACTGAGGCTTGGGCAGATTAAATAATTTACTTGGGGTTAGATATCACCTACATTGCACAGCCAGCCCGGAGACCCAGGTTTTTTAGCTCCAAACCTGTACCCTGAAGGTATTACAGAATAGTGATTATGACTGTGGGCTCTAAGCCCTCCTGACTGGGCTCAAATGCCCACCGTGTAAGCCTGGGCAACTTGTGGAACCTTTCTGTGCCTTGGTTTCCTCATCTGAAAATGGAGTTCTTAACCCAGTTAACATAGGCGAGAGATCTGGACAGATGGCAAATAAGCGTATAAAACGATGCTCAACGACATACATCATTAGGAAATTGCAAGTGAAAACAACAATAACATACCACCACGTCCCTATTGGAATAGCTAAAATCCAAAACATCGATAACCCCAAATACTGGGAAGGATGTGGAGCGCCAGGAACTCTCATTTATTGCTTATGGAAACGCAAAAACGGTACAGCCACTTTGGAAGACAGTTTGGTGATTTCTTATAAAGGTCACATTCTTAGCATATGGTCTAGCAACCGTACTCTTCAACATGGACTCAAATAAGTGGAAAACTTATGTCCACACAAAAACTTGTGCATGAGTGTTTAGGGCAGCTTTATTCATAATTGCCAAAACGTGGAAGCAACCAAAGATGTTCAATAGTGGGCAAATAAGCACACTGGCACAACATTACAATGGAAGAGTATTCAGCAACATGAAGAAATGAGCTATCAAACCACACAGGACGTGGGAGACCCTAAATGCATACTGCTGAGTGAAAGAAGCCATCTCGAAACATCTACACGTTGTGTGATTCCAACCATAGCATATTCTGGAAAAGACAAACTATGAAGAAAGCAAACATAGCAGTAGTTGCCAGGGGTCCAGGGATAGGAAGAGAGGGATGAATAGGTGAAACATAGGGGAATTATGGGGCAGTGAAACTCCTCTGTATGATACTGTGATGGTGGATACGTGTCATGACATGTTTGTTAAAACCCATTTTACTTAATAGTAATGTATCAGCATTGGCTCATCTATTGCTTTTTTTGTTTTTTGTTTTTTTAAAGATTTTTATTCATCCATTTGACAGAGAGAGAGAGAGAGAGAGAGAGAGAGAGAGAGAAACAAGCAGGGGGAGTGGCAGAGGGAGAGAAATAAGTAGGCTCCTCGCTGAGCCGGAACCCTCACCCCCACCCCCACCCAATTCGAGGCTTGATTCTCGGACCCTGGGATCCTGACCTGAGCTGAAGGCAGACACTTAACCAACTGAGCCATCAGGTGCCCCTTGGCTCATCAGTTGTAAAAAGAAAAAAAAATATGAAAAAAATACTATATTAATGCAAGATGTTGTAAACATAGGGAAAACTGTGTGCATGGTGAGGTGGAGGGAAGAGGGAAAACAGGGTCTATGGGAACTCCCTATGCTTTCTGCATAATTTTTCTGTGAACCTCAAATTGCTCTAAAAAATAGTCTATTAATTTAAAAAGAATATCCAAAAACAGTGTTATTGTGAGGATTAATGAGTTGATATAAATAAACCACTTAGAAAAAATGCCTGGCACTGAGTAAATATTGTTATTATTACTATTATTACTAATCTCTATCGCTTCCTTGGAGGTGATCCAGACATTTGTCTGGAAGCAGCCTGAAGTTTTTGTGGGGAATTTAATGTGACCTTGGGCAGATAACATAAACCTCTGTACCTCCATTTCCTCCTCTATAAAGTGGGGGTGAAAATTGTGCCTCCTTCTTAGGTTGTGAAGAATTAATGGGTCAGTGCATATTAAAGGTTCAGAACAGCGCCTCACATGAAAGTGTACACTGCATAGAGCAGTGTTACTACTGTTTCTATATGACCTCCCAGCCCTTAGTACTCCATGGAACTCTGCTCAAACCTACCACCTAATTTTTGTTTTCTTTGCTTGTCTCCATTTTAGCACATGAACTTACTATGTTTGGCCTCAGGATGAGATGCAGCACACTGACATGCTCAATATCTGCTGAACAGATGGACGGAGATATAAAACCAAAACCTGGACACTTCACCTGCAAGGAGACCTTCAGCCTTCAAGGTTGTGAGAACACTTGGGTTATATAGGTCTAACATGCAGTCTGAATGATGGGGAGTACACTCATTTTCTTGGGGGGACTTCCTCCTTTACTATCTAATGCGTCTTGGGCTCTTCTTGTTATTCTAACATTTGGGCACTATTTCTACAATCTCTACCTCCCACCTTTATTCAGATTTACTACTCTGAGTATACTGCAATGAATTTCAACTGATATCCCAGTGATCACAGGTTCACTATGGTTGACTTTGAAATTGGAAGGTATCCTTTCTTGTGTATCAAACTTCATCAAGTTTATAACTAAATTTCACAGTCTGATATGCATTCTAGATGTCAAATAATCTTTCATCTCTTAGGGGGCAGAATTACAAATATTCCACCAAAGTTAATTTCTTTTTCTAGAATAGTATACATATATATGTGTGTGTATGTGCCCATGTGCATGTGCATGTATGTGTATGAAAAATATTTATAGTTTTATGTTTCTTATGAATTCTACAGGTATTTAATTAAAATATATAGCCACTGAATGTTCTTAAAACAGGCTCACATTTTTATGAGTGCTTAAAAGATTGTTTAGGTACAGCTCTTCTGGAGAAAGAATGAACAAAGACAGTTTTAACAACAGCAGAGAATCTGTTGCCTTCCATTTTTAGATATGATAATTGTGATAATACTAATTCATAAAAATTGGGACTAAGTTATTTCAAACTAAAAACAATCTAAGGAAAATGTATACACAAAATATGCTTGAATTCAAGTGATTTTTCTTTTCTTTTCTTTTTTTTAAAAAAGATTTTATTTATTTATTTATGAGAGACGAGAGACACACACACACACAGAGGCAGAGAAAGAAGCAGGCTCCATGCAAGGAGTCTGACGTGGGACTCGATTCCGGGTCCCCAGGATCAGGCCCTGGGCTGAAGGCAGTGCCAAACCGCTGAGCCATCCAGGCTGCCCCCAAGTGATTTTTCTAATAATTGGCTGAAAACACCTATATACTTTTGACAAAAAAACTAAATCATAGTTGTTTACTGGTCTTGATTTATGGATCCTTAGAGTTCTTAAATATGAATCTTAATCTTACAAGGTGGCCTAGAGGATGCATTTGGTTTATCAATGTTAATGGTGTGGAAAATTCTCAAAGGAAAGAACTCTATCTCTCTAGATAGTTTATCAATAAGCCAGTGAATGCTTGACCTTTTTATTGAGTTGATCAGTTGTGTTTGTTGATTATTCCAGCTTCACAGGGAACCAAAAGGCTCATGAGACAGTATTAACATTAAGCTTTTGTCCCTTAGAAGAGAGGCACTTGACAAAAATGAAATTCTTCCTGGGATACTAGAAGCTTACATTACTCTGAGTACATTGCACACAAAATGGGCTCTGTATCGTTGTGATAAGGGAGGGAGGACTCCAAAGGGTCACTATGATGCCATTTTCAAAAAGGAGAAGAATTAAGATCCCAAGTAGTCAAGTGACTTTTCGATAGCTGACATGAAACTTGTCTTTTTGCCTGATTGACTTGCTCCCACTCTACCTTCTATAAAGGTATAAATATCCCCTACCTTCCCTAATTTTTCATTACCATCACCAGCTGGTCTCACTGCCCTCAGGCTTAGCCCATTCTAATATATTCTTTTCATTGCAGCTGAAATGATCTTTCTAAAATGCGCATCTATTCCTATGATTCTGCTCTTTAAAATCCTTCAATGGCTTTCTGTTGCTTTTTTGATAGAGTAAACCTTTCACAGTGTTACTCAAATGTTGTCTGCTAACCCATAGCATTATTATTGCCTGACATCAGTTTGCAAATGAAGATCCTTGGGTACTACCCAGAACTCTTGAAACACGGTCTGCATTTTGACCACATCCCGAGCTGATCTACAATGCACAATACATTTTGAGAAGCACTGATGGGCTGAGTATAGGCTTGAAGTTAGGCAAGTCAGACTCCAGAACAACACAGATATGGGAACTTCCTGTGATGATGGAAATGTCCCATATCTGTACTCCTCAAAACATTTGCTGTTAACCACATGGGGCTATTGAGCGCATGAAATGTGACTAGGGCCTGAGGCAGGTCCCCTTGAGTATTCAGCAAAGTAATGGACTGGCACATGTGTCTGAGGAGCTTCAGATCGGGAAAGAACCATCTAAGAAGATCAAAGAGAATAGTGCTTACCACTAGGAGAGCCAAGAATGGTGCTTGTTCCCTATAAATCCAGTGCTTTATACAGTGTAGCAAATATTAAGTTTTTAGCTATTATCATTGTTGGAGGTGTTGTTCAATCTTTATACTCTTAAGAAAGTTACTGTTATTAACCCTCATTTATAGATGAAAACAGAAGTTCAGAGAGGTTAAATGACTTGGCCAAGATTACACAGCCAGTAAAGGGTAGAGATGAGTCTCAAGTTGATTCTATTTGACTTCAAAGCTCATACTTTCAACCACAATGCTGATCTAACTCCAACAGGAGACTATTATTATTTTTTCCTTTGTTCTTCAGTACTGAACTAGCTCCAAGTCAACTGGATCTCAGTGTACGTTGATCCTCAAAAGTGTGTGTGGTTGATAAGAAAGATGGTCCTTCCACAAACCATTTCTGGAAAGTGTCAATACTTCCTAGGAAGCAACTCACACGTCATTTCTCATTTCCCCCTGCGCAGCAGCTAACATGATTTCTTAAATGCTGACAATATGTGGGTAGGTCATTAGAGACTTACCTTCTCTGATAGAAACTAGAAGTATGAGACAAGAATTGGGGATCTGAACAGCTGTCTGACCTTCTTCCCATTACTTTGTCAATCATTGCATGGCTCTCTGCCCTGGGTTTCATGAGTTTATTTTTATTATTTTTATTTTTAAAGATTTATTTATTTATTTATTCAGAGAGAGAGAGAGAGAGAGAGAAAGAGAGGCAGAGACACAGACAGAGAGAGAAGCAGGCTCCATGTAGGAAGCCTGATGTGGGACTCGATCCTAGGTCTCCAGGATCACACCCCAGGCTGCAGGCGGTGTTAAACCGCTGTGCCACTGGGGCTGCCCTCATAAGTTTATTTTTAATGTCGTCATGTAAAATAATTTTCCTCATTCACAAACTAAAATGCTCCGTGATTTGTAACCCTTCTCTAGTTGCCTTCCCAACCCCGAAAACACTTGACTTGCCTTTTTTATGTCACTCCCTAACCTCTGAGCACAGCTATCTTGCCATGCAGTCACCTCAGGGGCTCTCTATCATCTCCAAAAACAAGTAGAAACTCAAGTTTTTGGTTTATATAACACATATGTCCACTGTAGACCTATTACTCACTGAGTCCTAATTTGATCACCTCAGTCCTAGGAAATTCACTTTTCTCTCCAAGATTTCTGTGTCTTTGCATCTTTTGCATGAATACTCCTACTTCTGGGCTCAGGTTTTAGTGGGTAGTTCTTCTGCAGCAACTCAGATATGTAATTCTGCTTCTTTGTAAGTTCTAAATGCATTTAAGGACCACCCCTCACTGCCCCCTTGCCCATAGAATTTGGCTTTGAAATTAGCTGACACAAAGCTAATTTTGGAAAGATGTATATTGCTTCAGTTCAAATGACTTCAAATTGAACATTAGATATTTCTTTTTTGAAATGCCTTTTAGATACTCCAATATTACTGGCCTTTTACCCTACAAGGTCTCCAACTGCACATCATAACTCTGATTCTCCTTTTACCCTCCCTGTTTAGAAGCTAAAATATATTTCTTTCTTTGCTTTAGGAAGACCACACAACCACTTTCTAAAATATTTACCATGGTGCCTGCTGACATTCACACTCTTTGATCTGTCAATAAGCCACAGTCTAAGTATTGGCTCAGAAAATTACAGTAACCTCTGTAAGAGAAATTCTGGTGCCAACTGTTAAGATAATACATTTTTTCATTTCTAGTGACCTAATTTTTGCTTACATTTCCAGTCTCATCTCCCCACTAGTACACGTGCTATTTCTGCTACCAATAGACAATGTTTCTCCTCATTTCCATGTTTTAAAAAGATGTTACAACATCTTTGGCCTGAAGTCCCTTCTACCCTCCTGTAAAAAGGGAATATATATTTTATTTTATTTTGTATTTATTTATTTATTTAAAAAAAAGATTTTTTTTTTTTATTCATGAGAGACACACAGAGACAGAGAGACAGAGACACAGGCAGAGGGAGAAGCAGGCTCCCTGCAGGGAGCCCAACATGGGACTCGATCCCTGGTCTCCAGGATCAGGCCCTGGGCTGAAGGCAGTGCTAAACTGCTAAGCCACCCGGGGTTGCCCAGAATATATATTTTAAAGGGAAAGTCATGTCTCTTGTACAATATAAAATAAAAAATAAATCAAAGATTTTATTTAACTCATTAATTAACGTGGGAACTAATAAGATGCTACAACAGATTTAAAGGACAGCCCAGAGAGCAGAGATATAAATGGGCCATACAGGCCATCAATAATACTGAGATGAATTTGCTTCAAAAATGCAAAACTGGTTTATTCCACATTGTGGAATGGGGAGGTCAAATGAAGCTCCATCAGAAAAAAAATGCGTTTGTACATCTCTGGACAAAATTAATTTGCACTGTTCTAAATTATCTACAAATTATAGAGTTATAAGTAGTTCAAAGGCCTCGAAAGGCACAAAGACCCCTAGAACTTGTTATCTTTGGAGGATGTGCTACACAATAATTGGTTTTCATTAAAAACATACAGTAAATTTTTTAGTGCATTTCCAAGGCTTTCAAATTTTTCTCTGTACTCTCTTCCTCTACCTTTTTTTCTGTTCCTCTCTTTCCCCCCATTTCTGGCTCTCAGTGGTTGACTCATTCCTTTCTAGATGCTCTCAATCTGTGTACTTAATAGCCTATCTATGGTCTGTGCAGAATTTGCATCATTAGCTTGCTAAATAGTGTTGTTTTTTTTTTAAATTTTTTCTTTCTCCTTTTGAACAGAATCAGGAAACCATTCATTTGTGTGCTTAAGTTTCTGGTTACTCTGATGTTTCATCTAGCTGGATTTGGAGGCTTGAACTAACTTGAACTAGCCGTATGGTTTCTTAATACATTTTTTTCCCTATACCTTAGACTTCAATTTCTCTATGATGTTGGGAGGTTGAATACAATTCAAGTATTATTCTATTATTCTTACAAAGAAGGCAAGAGCAAAAAGGACCTTGAGGAATTCCATATTTTCTGTCATTTGTCATATTTTTATGCATACATAATCTATAAATAGTGGTCTTCTGCTTTTACTGGCTCTAGGAATAAATTTCGGTTGCCCGCAACATTTATCACAGTTTTCAGAATTTTGAAGGAGTTGGTCTCTGGCATTTGGCTCACAGGTTAATACAACTCTTTGTCATTTCTGTATTTCTGTTCTAAATATGAACTATTTGCGGAGCTGTAATGCTCTGGTTTCTTTGTGTTCTTCTTCACTTTTCTTCCTTCTTCAGATGATAGATAATAGTACTTTTAGAACGGTATTGTAATAGTCAATACTTTATAGAGGTAAATTGTATTTTTAAAAAAGATTTTATTTATTTATTTGACAGAGAGAGAGAGAGAGAGAGAGAGAGCACAAGCGGGGGGAGTGGCAGAGCGAGAGGGAGAAGAGGGCTCCCCACCAAGCAGGGAGCTCTATCCCAGAACCTTGGGATCATGACCTGAGCTGAAGGCAGACACTAATTTAGGGGTGCCACCCAGACACCCCTGGAGATAAATTGTGTTAAGGCTCCTGATAATTCATTCTAAATAGTTTTTACTGGAAGATATTTTATAAAGTGACTTATTAGGTGGCCTCAGGAGGGGCCTGTTGATGCTGAGACAGTATTTTTCAGACAGGATGGTCAATGAGTAAACAAAGTGGCATTTGAAGAGCGGAGATAAGTAGGATCCATGCTGGTGAAGAGTGAAATCTTGTGATAACGAGATCATGTATAATGTAAACAAACCAAAGCTATCCAAACAGTGTCACAATGATTCCCCAGTGACTTAAAAGCACTGGAGTTATTATTCCACTGGATTTTCAATTCTGAATTTTGCTCAATGTTAAGCACAGAGAGGAAAATCTTACGCTGTTTTCCTGGATACTCTGGGTGTAGTTGGATAGTCATTTGTGTGGTTGAGGCTATAGAAACTGCTGCTCACAAAGCTGTGAGGATTGAGGATCCCTGGCTTGGGTTGGAGAAGAAGACTCTGGCTGCAGTAGGCATTGTAGTGGGTAGAAAGTCAGGCTGTGGTAGGTGAAGCCCCCCTTAACTGTGAGATCAGGCAACCAGCACCCTCAAGGCCTCTGCCCACCACTTCTCGTAAGAGACCTCTGCTATTTATATGTCTTCTTTGGAGAAATGTCTGTTCATGTCTTCTGCCCATTTCTTGACTGGATTTTTTGTTTGTTTGTTTTTTAGGTTTTGAGCTTGATAAATTCTTTATAGATTTTGGATACTAGCCCTTTCTCTGACATGTCATTTACAAGTACCTTCTCCCATTCTGTAGGTTGCCTTTTAGTTTTGTTGACTATTTCCTTTGCTGTGCAAAAGCTTATTATCTTGATGAAGTCTTAATAGTTCCATTTATGCTTTTGTTTCTCTTGCCTTTGGAGATGGTCTAGCAAGATGTCCCTGAGGTTGAGGTCAGAGGTTCCTGCCTGTGTTCTTCTGTAGGATTTTGATGCATTTCTGTCTCATCCTTGGGTTTTTCATCCATTTGGAGTTAATTTTGTGTATGGTGTGAGGAAATAGTCCAGTTTCATTCATTTGCATGTGGCTGTCCAGTTTTCCCAACACCATTTTTTGAAGAAACTGTCTATTTCATTGGATATTCTTTCCTGATTTGTTGAAGATTAGTTAACCACAGAGATGAGGGTCCATTTCTGGGTTCTCTATTCTGTTTCATTGATTTATGTGTCTATTTTTGTGCCCATACCATACTGTCTTGATGATTGCAACTTTGTATTGTGGTGCCTTTGGTTTTGGTTTTCTTTTTCAACATTTCTTTAGCTATTTGGGGTCTTCTCAGTTTACACAAATTTTAGGATTGATTGTTCCAGCTCTATGAAAAATGCTGGTGTATTTTGATATGGATAGCATTGAATGTGTAGATTGCTTTGGCTAGCATAGACATTTTAGTAATATTTGTTTTTCCAATCAGACATTTCTCAAAGGAAACATACAAATGGCCAACAGACACATGATAAAATGCTCAACATCACTTGGCATCAGGAAAATACAAATCAAAACCACAATGAGATGCCACCTCACATCTGTCAGAATGACTAAAATTAACAACTCAGGAAATAACATATGTTTGTGAGGATGCAGAGAAAGAGGAACTCTCTTACACTCTTGGTGGGAATGCAAACTGGTGCAGCCACTCTGGAAAACAATATGGAGATTCCTCAAAAAGTTACAAAAGAGAGTTATCCTACAACCCAACAATTGCACTACTAGGTATTTATCCAAAGGCTATAAATATAGTGATTCGAAGAGGGCAAATGCACCCCAATGTTTATAGCAGAAATGTCCATAATAGCTTAATTATGGAAAGAGCCCAGATGTCCATCAAGAGATGAATGGATAAAGAAGATGTGAGATATATTTATATCCAACCAAAAAGAATGAAATCTTGCCATTTGCAATGATATGGGTGGAACTAGAAGTATTGTGCTCAGCGAAATAAGTCAATCAGAGAGAGACAAATTCCACATGATTTCACTCATATTTGGAATTTAAGAAAGAAAACAGATGAACATAGGGGAAGGGAAGGAAAAATAAAAGATGTAAATTGGGAGGGAAGCAAATGATGAGAGACACTGAACTCTAGGAAACTGAGGGTTGCTGGAGGGGAGATGGGTAGGGGGAAGCGATAATTGGGTGATGGGCACTGGGTGTTATATGCAACTAACGAATCACTAAATTTTACCCCTGAAACTAATAAAAACACAAAATAAAATATAGGAGAAATAAATACACCACCAGCTCAGATGGGGGTGATTTAAAAAGAAAAAAGAGAGACCTCTGCTATAGTTTCCTGGAAAGTTAGTGGGGAGGGGGATTTTAGCTTCAAAGATAAATTCCTAGAATTCACGGTTTTTCTTCCTTTTCTTCGTGTGCAGTGTCTCTCCTGTCACAAGCTCCTGAGCTACAGACAGTTTAGTTGCATCAACCAGTTTTAAACAGTAAAAGAGAATGGCAGGGCATAATGTATAGCCAAAAACAAACAAACAAACAGTGGTGTGCCAGACATTTTTCTCATTGCTTTACATTATTAATTTGTTTATTCCTCATCACAACTAAGTGAAGCAGATAATATATGACATTTTACAGACATGTAGATTATATAAAATATAACATAAAATTATATAAAATATAATAGATTATATAAAATTATGTACTTATTGTTCTATATTATTTAGCTTTGTAAAGCAACAATCCATTAAAAAAGGCCTCTTCCTATTTTATACAATTTATAGTTATAGCTAATCCCCAGCCTTGGTGGGTTTAGAGGGATGTGAAGGAGGGGAGTCCTTGTCTCGGGTTAATTGAGTTAATTTCTGCCCTCTAGTCCAAAGTGTCTCCCTCATTCCCACCCCTTTCTCTTTTAATTTCTGAGGGACTAAATTCCACGTGTGAAGGTTGGCCATGTCCTTTTGCAGCTGGCCACACCCAGAAATATTGGTTTGGCATTTGATACCATGACTGAAGTCACACTGAAGCTTCCTACTTCCTATAATTCATGCTAAACATCTTGGTCTGCTTCTTTATCAGTTGATCTATCTGTGATTTTTACCAGCAATATAGCCAAGGTAGCAGGTCCTCAGATGGCTTAGTGTGTCTTATATTTGATGAAAATCATTGGTTGATAGTGATAATAGGACTCTTAAAATAGTTGTTTTTTTGTTTTTTGTTTTTTGGAGGGGGTGCCTGGGTGGCTCAGTCAGTTAACTGACTTTTGACCTCAATTCAGGTCTTGATTTCAGGGTCTTGAATTCAAGCCCTGCATTGGCTCCATGATGGGTGCAGAGCCTACTTAAAATAAGTAAGTAAGTAAGTAAGTAAATAAATAAATGAAATTTTTTGGGTTATTTGAAACTATACAATAGAGTAATGATGCCCAACTCTGTTTTTTTATAACTAAGGACGTTTACTGTATGCCAAAAGATTGTCAAAACCTGCCAGTGTTCCTTTAAGAATAATAAAACTTAACACTTACATAGTGCTTGCACTGTGCCAGATCCTGTTTTAATTAATTAATTAGCTTTAATTTTAAAAAGATTTATTTATTTATTCATGAGAGACATAGAAAGAGAGGCAGAGACACAGGCAGAGGGAGATGTAGGCTCCCTGCAGGGAGCCTCATGCAGGACTCGATCCCAGGACCCCGGGATCACGACCTGAGCTGAAGGCAGATGCTCAACTGCTGAGCCACCCAGCCATCCCCAGGCACTGTTTCAATTACTGAATGCATATTACCAGATTTTAATCTTCACAATAACCTTTGGAAGCAATTTTAGTTTGACTTGTTTCTTTTCTTCTATCATTTTCTTCCAACTCTAAGTCTCATGTGGTTGCAGTAAGTAGTAGGACTTAATATCACATGCTTACACTTGATTGCAAGGGAGGCTAACAAGGCAGGCCTCGATCTTTGCCTTGGAAGTTGGACTCATCATGAAGAAAGTGAACACAATATGGAAATGTGTTTAAAAGATTCCAGGATAACATATATATAAATAATGCCACTACAGAAACAGAAGAGGAAAATTAGAAATGTGACATCACAGAAGCCAAAGGAAAGTGCATTTCAAATGCCACCAAGAGGTCCAGTATTGTGAAGAGTGAAAAATATTCATTGGCTCTAAGTATTTAAAAAAAATGTAGAAAATATTCATTGGAGGTCACCAATGACCTTAGTGAATATCATTGCAGCAGAGTGTTGGGAGGGGAAAGAGATGGATTGGACTGAGGAGAGAATAGGACTTGAGGAAATGAAAATAGTTAGTTTAGGCAATTCTTTAAAGATCAGCAGTGAAAAAGGGGAGAAATATAGGATAGCAGTTGATAGAGTAGGAAGTGGGATCAGGAATTAAAAAAAAATTCTATGTGAAGGATTTCATAAAGAGAAGAAGATGAAGATATAGGATAGCAAAGTACAATTAATAATGATAAGCTTCTGAGAAGGAGGCCAGGGATATTCAGAGCACACTACTATTTCAAAAGGTGGAATAGATGAGAGAATAGTAGCAATTGTAAACAAGTCTTTGTGGTAAAAAGTAAAAAGAACTCCCATAATTGACTTTGCATTTTGGGAAGTGGGGCATAAAATTGAAATTGGGAGAGTGAGAGTGTGCTGGTTGAAGGAAAAATGTTTTAAATAGTAAAGCATAGCAAGCAAGCTGACTTGAGCAGTATACCATGACTTCCAGGTAGTACTGAGGGCTCTGGTAGGGTAGGAAATCGTGAAGGTATAAATAGCAATGCCGATCTGGCCTATCTCACAATGTCCTCCTACATGGTTTACCTGCCAAGATACAGGCACAGAGGGAACAGATAGTGTATTTACCCAGGGTTGGGTTTATGAAAAGTTAGAGGGTAGAGGGGTAAGGGAGTTTAAGATGTTGGTGAGAGACTTACTAAACTGATAGACAATGTAACCTAAACTGAATAACATGGGAAGTAAACATCATGGTGGTGGTGGTGGTGGTAGTATACACTAGTAGGAAGTTTAGTGACCTGGATGTCCCAAAGATACAGATGAATGTCTGTGGTGGACAAAGGTTGAATAATCAAACTGGAAAGAGAAGTTTAGGGTCAAAAGCAGGTGTGGTAAGCAGCCTCTAAGAAACTTCACAGAAATCTCTGCCTCCTGATACTCTTGTGTAATCCCCTGCCTTTGAATGTGGGGTTAATTCGGAATAAACAGAATATGGTAGAAGTGATGGGGATGGGATGAAACTTCTGAAATCAGGTCACAAAGAGACTATGGTTTCCACCTTGAGCATCCACTCTTGCGCTCTCATTTCCTCACTCCGAGGGTCTTTGCCCACATGGCAATGACAGCAGGATGCTTCTGGCCAACAGCCTGTGGAATTAAATCTTGCCCAAAACCATGAGAGGGGGTTTAGAAGCAGATCCTCTGCATATTAAACTGCAGTCCTAGCTAACAGCTTGATTGCAGTCTCATGAGAAACCTTGTAAGACACCCAGCTAAGCTCCCTAGATTGCTGACCCAAATAAATTGTGAGATAATAAATATTAGTTGCTTTATGCTACTAAATTGTGAGGTAATTTGTTATGCAGCAGTGAGTAACTAAGTAGGATTATCAAAGTACTAATTAGATGCTACGGTCTTTTGTTTAAAGGAAAAATAAGATCTTTTTCATAAAAGTCATGTTAGAATGAGATTAGAGTAACATTTTGTAGGTTCCAATACCAGTGCTGAACTGAAGAAATCAATGGAAATAAAATGCCAAAGAATCTTTTGAGAAGGCTGAAAACAACCGAAATATCTCTTTAACTTAACAGCACCCTTCTCCAAGATCCCCTGCTGGAAAGTAATACTGACAGTTCATATATTTCCTATAATGATTATACCTGCTCTGAATCATTTTTCTTTAGCTCCACAAGGAAATAAAAGTGAATAAAAAAAATCTGTGTTTTAACATGCAAAATAAAGTATGTATTATTTTTTGCTAATCTTACCTAATCAGAATTTAGCTCCTTAAGGGTTATTTATTGTTTATTCACTACTGTATCCCCAGAAGGTAGAGCAATTCATGCACCTGTTTAAACTTTTGTTCCTTTAGACTGTCCACAGAATAAAATTGACCTGGCCTTGGTCTGGTTTTCCACCCTCCCCACCCCCACTTTGCTTGGGTGATCACAGTGTAAAATCATTGTGCTCATTGCTTGGTTTTTAGTTCTGTCTTTGCTTTTAATCCCCGAGCATTTATTTACATTTCACTTGATAGCTACTCACTTAAAAAGATATATATATATATATATAATCATTTATTTGTTTTATTCAATATTTTTTGATATATGTAGAAGGGTTTTAAAATTTCTAATTTGAAATATTGCCCAAATCCAAAGTCCTACTATATCCATTTCCATCTCTCTCTGTATTAAACATTTCTGTGTAATTGTGCTCCAAGTGAGATTCTTTTAAACCACCAAAAGAGTGATATTGTTTTGTTTTTATCTGATTTAAAAGTTTAATAAGCAAATTTAATCCATTTACATTTATTGTGATTACTGATATTTTTGGGTAATACATTTTTTATGTCTACTGTATTTATTCTTTTTTTTTTTTAAAGATTTTACTTATTTATTCATGAGAGACATAGAGAAAGAGGGAGAGACAGGCAGAGGGAGAAGCAGAATCCCTCTGGGGACCCTGATGTGGGACTCAATCCCAGGACCCCTGTGAGGATCATGCCCTAAGCGAAAGGCAGTTGCTCAACCACTGGGCTACCCAGATGTCCCACCATATTTATTCTTTACATCTTTTTCCCCCCTCTTTTTGTGGCATATTTTAGTTTGATTGTATTTTCTTTATCCCCATTCCCATTTCTCTTTGCTGGTTTTTCTTTTCTTTCTTTTTTTTTAATTTATTTTTTATTGGTGTTCAATTTGCCAACATATAGAATAACACTCAGTGCTCATCCCATCAAGTGCCCCCCTCAGTGCCTGTCACCCAGTCACCCCACCCCCCCGCCCACCTCCCCTTCCACCACCCCTAGTTCGTTTCCCAGAGTTAGGAGTCTCTCATGTTCTGTCTCCCTTTCTGATATTTCCCACTCATTTTTCTCCTTTCCCCTTTATTCCCTTTCACTATTTTTTATATTCCCCAAATGAATGAGAACATATAATGTTTGTCCTTCTCCGACTGACTTATTTCACTCAGCATAATACCCTCCAGTTCCATCCACGTCGAAGCAAATGGTGGGTATTTGTCGTTTCTAATGGCTGAGTAATATTCCATTGTATACATAAACCACATCTTCTTTATCCATTCATCTTTCAATGGACACCGAGGCTCCTTCCACAGTTCGGCTATTGTGGACATTGCTGCTGTAAACATCGGGGTGCAGGTGTCCTGGCGTTTCACCGCATCTGTATCTTTGGGGTAAATCCCCAGCAGTGCAATTGCTGGGTCGTAGGGCAGGTCTATTTTTAACTGTTTGAGGAACCTCCACACAGTTTTCCAGAGTGACTGCACCAGTTCACATTCCCACCAACAGTGTAAGAGGGTTCCCCTTTCTCCACATCCTCTCCAACATGTGATATTTCCTTCCTGTCTTGTTAATTTTCCCCGTTCTCACTGGTGTGAGGTGGTATCTCATTTGTATTTCCCTGATGGCAAGTGATGCAGAGCATTTTCTCATGTGCGTGTTGGCCATGTCTATGTCTTCCTCTGTGAGATTTCTGTTCATGTCTTTTGCCCATTTCATGATTGGATTGTTTGTTTCTTTGGTGTTGAGTTTAATAAGTTCTTTATAGATCTTGGAAACTAGCCCTTTATCTGATACGTCATTTGCAAATATCTTCTCCCATTCTGTAGGTTGTCTTTGAGTTTTACTGACTGTTTCTTTTGCTGTGCAAAAGCTTCTTATCTTGATGAAGTCCCAATAGTTCATTTTCGCTTTTGTTTCTCTTGCCTTCATGGATGTATCTTTCAAGAAGTTACTGTGGCCGAGTTCAAAAAGGGTGTTGCCTGTGTTCTTCTCTAGGATTTTGATGGAATCTTGTCTCACATTAAGATCTTTCATCCATTTTGAGTTTATCTTTGTGTATGGTGTAAGAGAGTGGTCTAGTTTCATTCTTCTGCATGTGGATGTCCAATTTTCCCTTTGCTGTTTTTTCTAACAGACTCTAAAATTTCACAGATCCTTGCTATGTTAAAATAAGGACTTTAGAATACTTCAATTTCCAATATTCATTTCACTGTTGTCAGGTATTTCAGTGTCACTATATTGTTAACATTCTTCCAATCTACCTGTTATTGGCCTCATTATTTTTAGGAGCCAGTATTTATTGAGGTTAACTAACAGTTTTTACAAGTTTCTCTGTTTACCATTGTATCTTGTACTCTCTTTTCAGCACATTTTGTTTTCTGCTGTAGTATATTCTTAATCATTTCAGCAAATATCTGTCAGTTTTATCCTTTCTGTATCTGAAAATGCCATTTTTATACTCCTCTTCAAATTAATAGTTCAGATGTATATGAAAATAATTCAAATATATAGAGCATTTGAAAGAGCTTTACGGTGAACACCTATATCCTAACCACCTAGATTCTATAGTTATTAACATTGTGCTGTATTTGTTTTATCCTACATTCATTTATCTATTTCTCCATCTTTCTTTTTGATGCATTTCAAAATAAGTTGTAGACATCCATATACTTCACCCTTAAACACTTAAGACTGAGTATAATTAGCTATGGTTCAGTATGTGTTTAGATTTTCTTTTTTGAAATAAAATATACATGATGCATGAAACTCAAATGTATCATTTTATGAATTGTGACAAATACATGTACCTGTATATCCTATACTCTCATTAAGATATAGGATGGTGCCATACGCCAGGAAGTTCCATCATGTCCCTTCCCAGGTAATCCCTAGAATCCCCCTTGAGAGGCAAACACTATTCTGATTTTTTTTTCACCATAATTTCATCTGCTTATTCTAGAATTTTGTATGAATGAAATCATAGACCATGTTCTTTTTTTGTCTAAAGCTTTTTCATTCAGCATAGTGTTTTTGAGACTCATCTATTTATCTGAAGTTTGTTTTTATTTTTGAGTAGTATTCTATTGTTTGAGTGGACTTATTCTGCCAGTGATGGACACGGGGTATTTTTAGGTTTTAACTATTATGAATGAAGCTGATGTGAACAAATCTTTTCATGGACGTATGTGGAATTTCTGGGTTTTAGGGGGAGGTGAATGTTTAGTCTGATAAGAAACTGTCAAGCTAAGCAGTTCTCTTTTTGTGCCTAGAGCAGCCATGGCTCATGATCCCAAGAAGCATCTGAAGCATGTAGCCGATTCGAAGCATTGGAAGCTGGATAAACTGGCCAGTGTGTTTGCCCTCATTCATCTACTAACCTCCCTAAGCTGAGAGAATGTCTCCCTCTCATCTTTTTCTGAGGAACAGACTTAAGTATGTCCTAACAGGAGGTGAAGTAAAGATCTGTATGCACCATTTTATTAATATTGATGGCAAAGTCTGAACTGATATAACCTACCCTGCTGGTTTTATGGATGTCGTCAGCATTGACAAGACTGGGGAGAATTTCCAACTGATCTATGATACCAACGGTTGCTTTGCTCCTCATCAGATTACACCTGAGGAAGTTAAGTATAAACTGTGCAAAGTGAGAAAGATCTTTGTGGGAACAAAAGAAATTCCCCATATGGTGACCATGATGCTCACACTGTCGGCTATCCTGAGCCCCTCATTAAAGTGAATGACACCATTCAGATTGATTTGGAAACTGGAAAGATTACTGACTTCATCAAGTTTGACACCGGTAATCTGTGCATGGTGACCAGAGGTGCTTACCTGGGAAGAATTGGTGCGATCACCAATTGAGAGAGACACCCTTGTTCTTTTGATGTAGTTCATATGAAAGATGCCAATGACAACAATGACCTTTGCCACCTGGCTCTCTCTCTGGTATTGGCAAAGGCGACAAACCATGGATTTCTCTTCCCTGTGGAAAGGGTATCCACCTCACCATTGCTGAAGAGAGAGATGAGAGACTGGTGGCCAAACAGAGCAGTGGGTAAAATAGTCTTTAGGTGATGTGTTTGGAAATCTTTAGTTAAAGATAATATAGCGTGATAACAACAACAAAAAAGAAACTGCCAGCCTATTTTCCCAAGTGGCTTTTATTATTTCACATTTCCACAACATATGAGAGTTCTGGAGGCTCTACATCCTTGCCAACATATGGTATTATCCATCTTTTTAATTTTAGCCATTCCATTGGGCATATATAGGAATTCATCATGTATTCCATTGTTTCTCTCTTATTCATGTTGAGATCCCAATGGCAGTTTCATTTTCATCTCTTTGTAGCTAATCTATCCTTTCCTATGATAGTTTTTAAGATTACCTTTTCCTTTTATGTTCTGAGGTTTCACTGCAATATGTCTGGATTTGTTTGTTTCCCTTTATGCTGCCTTTTCAGTTTGAGTATTTAATTTTGGAAAACTCAATTTGGAGTAATTCATAATTATGGCTGTATGTTCACTGTTGGGGGGAATTTTTATGAGTTGGAGCTTAAGGTGTACTGGTTGGTATCGGTTTTTTTTCTACGTGGGTAGTTTCTTACTGGATTCTGACAGGGTTATGTGAGATTTCTTTTTTTTTTTTTTTTTTTGGGTTATGTGAGATTTCTATATAAATTTCTTGGCACAGAGTTGATACACTGTGAGGGCACCTGGGAAAATTCTACCTCAAATATGTGGAATGCTTTGTCTAGAGGTTCTGATTTCTGAAGGTCAACTGTTTCTACCCATTTTCTGGGCAAGCTGAGAAATAGGGCTGGTAGGTCCTAATTTTCCAAGCTCTTGACTTCACCAAAAATCCAGTGCCAGTTTCCCCACTATGAAAGGAGCCCGTGTTCTTGGCTTATACCATCACGCAAATACTAAAACTCCAGCCTGTAGGGTGTGTTTCTTTTCAGGTTATAAGCCTCCCCCGCCCCCGTTAGATTCCCTCTAACGTTAGTGGTTTCCTCCCTATTTTTGACATCTGAAATTTCCCCCATTTTGCTCTTGAGCTTGGCAATCTATTAATTATGTTTAAAAACATTTTTTCCCCTGTCATTTCTATGTTTTGTGTGGAAAGGCAGTACTCATTACCCCTTAGCTCAATCTGCCATATTGATTGTAAGTTTCTCCTTACTCTTTAAACCCATTGTAATTTGGCTTCTTCCCCAGTACTCTATTGAAAATGTATCTACCAAGGTCTCAAATCACCAATGAATCACTAGATTCAGTGGACATTTTCCAGTGTTCACAGCATAATGCTATTATGATGGTGTCTTCATTTCTCCTGCTTCAAGACTTTCTCCCTCTGGGCTTCTATAAAACTGCTTCTCGCAGTTGTCCCTGCTTCCAAACTGTTCCTTCTCAGCCTCCTCTGAAGGCTATAAATTGGTGATTTCCAATCTCTGGCTCTACCCAGATGTGTCTGTTGGGTTTTAACCTGTGTGTATCTCCCTGGCTACTCAATATTTCTTTGCAATGTCCCACAACATTTCGACTTTTTCAAAATGGAATAAAAATATCCCTAAATCTATTTTAAGATATGAAGAAGAGTAGATAGAGTGTTATTTCTCTTGATCGTGGTCTTCAAAGGAGAAAGGTTACCTGAATGTAGAAGAGTAGTGGTTTGGATATGGTAGTGAAGAATTAGATGAATTCTCACCACAGCCTCTGGCTTTTAGGTACAGAGGCCATAGCAGATGAATATCCTCCAAAGGAGGGGGATCTGTGGAATTTTGAGACTTTGAAGAAAGCCAAGTCTCAGTTAAGAGGAGCTGGAAAAATCTTCAGGGTTGAGATGAAGCTGAGTTGTAATTTATTGACAAAGCGAGATTTAGAATGTACATCTGAGAGAGTAAAGTAGGTAAAAGGAGAGAAATTATAAAGAAGCAAAAACTCACAGAGCATTTATTGAGCTTCTCGAGGGCAAGTACCAATCATCAGCATCTTTCCATCCTTAGAATCTATCCCAGTGTCTGGTATATGCTAGTCTCTGAGCAAATGTTTGTTATGATAAAACGAGACTGTTGTAAATGGCTTTTAATTATTTTCCACGAGAGGGAGTAACAGATCCTGTTCTCTGATGGTAAGAGGAAATGAGAAAGAAGGATATTAACTTTGGGCATTTAGAAGGACATAACCCAATTCTACAACATTTATAAATGCCTGTTGAGTTAACCACAGTTGAATGCAACACCCACATCTGTGCATGCTTCCCACCCCCCAGTCGCATAGATTCTAATTGCGGCAGATTTTTCTCCCTTCTCCCAACAGATCTGGGGTGGAGGGGGTGAGGGAGGAGTTGGGGTGGGGTGGGGAGGTATCTATAATAAAGAACAGGTCCTTCCAGTGGATATGGCTCTCACAACTCTCTTCCTCTAAGTTTATTAGAAAATAATTTTTACAAACAGAAATTAAATATAACAAATAATACACTAGTCACTGGGTTATAGGAGCTGAAATGTCTTTTGCTGCAAATTCCCCGTTTTAGATATTTCACTCTTGATGGCAGAGCAGGTAAGTTACCTCCACATTCAAATTCTCCTACTGGTGCTAATGGTTTGGTAATGATGAGGCGTCCCTGTTCGGCCATTCTGTCTCCCAGGCTTTCTAGGACTCATAGGTGACTCTCCCATGTTTGAGGGGTTCTTGGCTTTCTGAAATGTGTCACCTATACCTGATGGTCTTAATAAAAGGGAAAAAGGATTTTCTGTCTTTGCATGATGCCCCCCCCCCCCCACCGTGTGGCATTGTCTTCCTTTGCATTTGATAGATTTTTTGTTGTTGTTGTTGTTGGGCATAAAGATTTTTTTTCTGTTTTCTCCTGGACTCTTCCCAGCCAGTCTCTCTGTCGTGGTATACTTCCATCACTATCAGTCCCTCTGTGAACTCACTAATTACACCCAGCTCAATTACATTCGTTAGAACAAAGATTGGCAAAGTTCATCTTTGTTTCACGGAGCTCTCCATCCATTGTGTGAATACAGATATGAACTCATAATTGAGGGATCAACAAAAACACTAGAAAGTACAGGAGGAGGACTGCTGAGAAGGGTAGAGGAGAGACATTGGAGTAAAAGTTTACAAGTTTTAGAGTTTTTATCTTAGACTTTTTATTTTAGACTCTGTATCCTTCTTGGTACAAGTCCTAGACAGTGGTAGCCTGCTTTCTGCAGGGAGGGACAGAGGCAGCTTAATTGGAATTCTGGCCACAGTTCTTTAAAATTGTCCCTTTAAATGAGAAGTGGCTTTTCCTGTTATATAAAAACACAGGAACGCTCAACTGCCTTGCCAGCGCACATTGGTATATTGTGAATCCTTTACAAATGTGTTACCAAATTTTGACAAATTTGTAAGACTAGAGCTTGCTCCAGCTACGATTCCTACATTTCAGTGACAGAGCTCAGAATTTTAAGCTGAGCAGATCCTGGAACTGAATGTAGAGTCGGGAACAGAAGGTGTCAAGAAAGAGGTAAGAAGCATAGTGTATTGTCAAACCAGCCCCCCAAAAGCCGGTATATTTACTGAACACGTGCAACCTTGGCCTGTAAATTATTCAAGGAGAATGTGGACAGAGTAGAACACGAGTCTCTTCCCACAGTCAGATAGTGCTGAGGGTTGGGCATGAGAATGCTTTGCTTCCTCTTTGAGACACGCTTTCATGGACTCACTGTGAAACACAGTCACACTGAGTAGTGATGGTGGTTAAAGATTGCTGACTTTTTAGAGTTCTTTTAGGTCCTTTAATCTCTTCCAGTGTGCTACTAAAATCTGTAGTTTTCAAAATGGTGCCCCCCTTCCACACACATACAATATTGTGCACAGTGAGAATCACTGTGGTAGTGCATTTAAAATTAAAATAGAAGAGATCTCCTGGTTCTTTTTTCTTATCAGGTAAAAGGCTTTAACATCGCTCACCTCAAATGAATATCATCTGTTTCCTTTTTATCTGAGCCACAGAACATGAAAGCTCATTAAAATCCGAGAAGTTTTATTAACTCTCTATGACAGTTTTCCCCCATTCTCTTCTTTATCTTCCTTGCACAAGCAGGATTATGAGGTTGCTTGATGGGTTTTTAATATTGTCATGAAAAATCTCCCTGTGGGCATGTTTGTGCAGTAGATAACATAACCTTAAGAGTCTTATTCAAATGAACTTATTCAAATGAAGTGGGCAGACGCCACCGAGCTAGCTCAGCACCACATACATTTCAGATAAGTTCTTGTCAACCACCATTTGTTATCTCATTTGTAATAGAACAAAGAACCACTAGACGGAGCTAGGGCTTAAGAAATCACAGCTCGACACTGGGCCTCTGAGTGATGGGTTATCTTATGGAAAAAGTATATCATTACTTTGATTTCAAAGCCTATGCAAGGGTTACCTAACTCGGCTAGCAGCCGTCATCTATTTGCTTTGTGCCCACACAAGATGATGTCCCTAACGGCCCAATTTATTTAGTCACTCATTGATGACATCTCACCTCGGTATAGCACTTTACAGTTTAGAGTGCTGCCCTTGGCATAATTATGTTTGATCTTCACAGTAACTCTGAGGCATTGCTGGGCAAGGATCGGTTCCTGTATTTTGAGACTAATAAATGGAGACAGGGTGTCTGCAATACAATAGGCCGCACCAGGGTGGTGAACCTGGACAGGTGAGGTGGTGGGTCTGTTCTTCCCTCATAAATATTTTGGTGCCGGCCATTAATCTAGCCTGGAACTAACTAGAAAACTATCACCTCCTTTTGTGGTCTCTGGCCACACCCACTGGGGGAACGTCTCTTAAAAAGACAGGTAAAGAGTCCTGTGCAGGTGGAAATTGCCCAAGTGAGCACGGGGAAAATGAGCAAAAGTGAGCTCCTGCCCAGAAAACCCTTGGTGTATATGATTCTTCGTATCAGAGGCAAAGGTGTGGAAGACCAGCACCTCATCCTGTGTGTAGACAATCCTTCAAGCCAAGGTTGTGCTTATTACTGAACGTTAAGTGTTGGGGACGCAGCCCACCCCATTCCTTCACCCCCACCATTTGGCCTCAGAGGCAAGCCCACCCTTTTGATGCCCGTCAGTTTGCTCCTGTTCCCTAAGCTCACACATTGATCCTAACAGGTTGTGCTTCAGCTAAAAAAGAAGTCGTGCATATATACAGATATTTTCTTGGCCTTGGGTTCAACCAGACGCTGGATCAGAGTGGAAATCAGGTCAGTCACTCAGCAAACCTGTGAAACGTCCGGAGCCTGCATCTGTCCGTGCCTCGGGTTATCTTTAACGACTCAAGACAGCGCTTCTGGAGCTCCGTCGGTTGGTCACTCTGCGAGTCTGACCCCTTAGGATTCAACTTCTTTAACTACTTGGGAAAACACGGGCAACTCTCACGGACACTCACGGACGAGGCTAACACCCCCCAAGGGGAGGCGGGAAGGTGTTCCAGGGGTCCCCGAGCTCCCAGAGGCTCCGGCCCGCAACGGAGCGCAGGAGGAGGCTTCCAGGGTCATGTGCCCCCAGGACTCGCGGTGACCTCGTGGCAGGTGGACGCACCGCGGACGGGGCTCCGCGCGCCAGCGCAGGGCGCACCCCGAGCCCGCTGCAGGGCTGTGCCAGGGGGTGGCGCTGCCGCCCCAGCCTCGGCCGCCCGCCCGCCCGCCGCTTCCCGGCCGCTGCGGGAGCCCCCCGCTCGCTCTCCCGCAGGCCGGCGGGGGGAGGCGGGGGGCGGGGGACGGGGGGCGGGGGGGCAGCGCCCGGTAGGGGGCGCCCCGGGCCAGGCGCCGCGGCTCCCTCCGCCCACCCGGAAGGGCTGCGGCGAGGCGAGCCCCGCGCGAGCGCTCCGCGAGGCGGGCGGCGGGGAGGGAGGCGCGAAGAGGGCGCGAGGGCGGCAGCCGGAGGGAGCGCCGCCCCTGGCCGCCGGGTCCCCGCGGGGCGCATGGGGCGCCTGGAGCCGCGATCGCGCCAGGGCCCGGCGCCCAGCTCGCCGCTGCCGTGAGAAGCCGCCCGGGACGCCCCCTGGACCGCGAGCTGCCGGGAGGATGACCATGGCCGGGGGCAGGAGAGGACTGGTGGCCCCGCAGAACACGTTCCTGGAGAACATCGTCCGGCGCTCCAGTGGTAAGCGGCGCCTGCGGCTTTCGGGGACCCGGGCTCTCCCTCCCGCCGCTCGGCGCCCGCGGATGCAGCGGAGCCCGCAGCTCCACCGGGAGCCGCGGCGCGGGGCCGCCTGCCCGAGGCTGGCGAGGTGCGCAGGGCGGGGCGAGGTCGCGTACCCCAGCGCCCCGGGGACGGCCCCTCTCGCGCCCTCTCCGCCCCCCTCCAGACGGCGTGACAGCGGATGGGCAAAGTACTGGGAAAAGTGATGGGGCGCCGGCCGCGGCGGGAGCGGCACCGCGCTCCCCGCCGCACCGCCCGCCCCCCGCCGAGGCTCGCGGGGCTCCCCGGCTGCACCCCGGCGCCGCCTCTCCCCGCGGGGAGCCCGCAGTCCGGGAGGCCGGCGGGTCCGGGCCCCCCCACCCCGAGGGCTGGGGGCGGGGGGTGGGGCGGGGGGCGGCAGCTGAGAAGTCCGAGGCGTGGGACGCGGGGGTACAGGGACGCGCTGCACCTCGCCCGGGTCCACCTCTCCCCCGCCCCCACCCATCCCACCCTTTGGAGGTTAAGGCTCGTGAGGGGCAGAGTTTCCTGGACTTGGATGGCAAGTGGAGCGCACAGGGGCAGAGCTGGCCAGGCGGGCGCAGGGCAAACCTGTCGCAGGTCCTCTCTCCCAAACCTCAGCAGTTTCATGCCCGCACACCTTGCTCACCTCTAAATTCCCCACCTCGCCAAGCCTGTCAATCTGTCCATCACCCCGTCACCCGGGGCTCCCCGCTCCTCTCTTTCTTTCTCTGTGGCATTAAGGTGGACAGTGCACGGCAGGGAGCGCTGGACGGGATGCTCCCCAGGGAGCAGGGATGCGAAGGGAGAGGAACGCTGGCGATCCCTTCTGGACCCACCCGCAGCAAAGCATCCTGGCTCCAGCTCGCAGGGCAGAGAGGAGGTGGGCGTCTGGCCCCGGTCATCACAGGGCCCAAATGAAAGGGGGCCAAGCCTGGAGATGCTCTTTACAGGTTCCGGGACTCCTCTCCTCCCAGGGACCGAAGACACGAAGAGCTAACTTAGGAAATAGGTTTTAGAAAGGCGCAAATGTCACAGTTTCGGAGCCTTAAGGAGGAGCCCGTGTTTAAAATCATGGGCTTCTGTTTGGATTTAGTTAGGGATTCAGGGGGAAGAGCGTGAACAGTGACTTGTGCTCCCAAGAAATACTCTTTAATTGAAAAGTGATTGAAGTTGCTCTTAACAACAAAAAGCTTATCAACCAGGATAGCCTATTCTTGGGTCTTATTTAAATATCTTAGAAATGATCATTTACTGTGTGTCTCTTAAGAGTACCGAAGAGTTTCTGTTTAGTCACCTTTTCCTTCAAGATCTCTCTCACTCAAACTCACGAAGGGGGCTTTTAGAACAAGGTGACCCCCATTACCTGGAGATTCGAGGGGATGAGAATTACTTGGTGAGTAGTCCCCATGAACTCTTCTGTCGTGAAGAAGCTGGAGGCGTTCATGGGTTTTTAAATAAAATCACTAGTTAAGAGTTCACCTGCTGTGATTGCTGTGGTTATTGACCTGTTAGGGGGTGTGGAGACAGTCTTGCAGATTTGGGGGATCTCAGTGACATCAATTTTCTCATGAATCTCCAGGACAATTCCTTTTTTTCTTATTATTTATTTATTTAGTTAGTTATTTAGTTTTTTTTTGGTGAAGAGGCAGTGTCCTTTAAGTTATAAGGGAAACCTCGTGTCTCATGTGTATCATACTATGTTTTTGAATGGAGAAGGAGATAGCAGATCTTACATGTAACAGTCCTAAGGTTCCCTGGGCTTGTAGGAGGACCTTAAGAAGGGTGGGGCTAGGGGTCCCTGGGTGACTCAGTGGGTCGAGTGTCTGACTGTTGATTTTGGCTCAGGCCAAAATCAGGGTCCTGGGATGGAGCCCTGTGTCAGGCTCCCTGCTTGTGGGGGCGGGGGTGGGAGTCTGCCTGAGAATTCTCTCTCTCCCTCTGCCCCTCCTCAGCTTGTAGTTTCTCTCTCTTTCTTTCTCCAATAAATAAATAAATAAATCTTAAAAAGAAATAAGAGTGGTGAAACTAATGCCCCACAACCACAAAATCAATCTGGAGCTGGGAATGCAGAATAAATACTCTAGTTGATTTTCTTAGAGCCACTTCTCCTTTATAAGCATATATAGAATGTCAATAGACTAAGTAGCTGGGAATATTTTTAGCATTGGCATTTTAATTTCAGCACCAATCCCAACAGCTTGACTTCAGTTAACCAACCAACCAAATGACATCAACCACACAAACAAAACATCCTTAGGAGAGTTGGATGAAGTCTTCTTAACATGATCTATTGTTTCAGAAGAAAGTATTCTGGTCTTGAAATGTGGGATTTAAGCTTCTCGTGATCCCTTTCATCACATTTCCTAGAGACAAACAGAAGAAAAATATGTGGACTCTTGGAAATACCACAATATCTACATGCATTGTTTTATTTTACAGTGATGGAAAAAGTCTATTTAAAAATATTGATTGTCTCCTCCTGAAATCCACCAGCCTTTTTTGGACGTGACAGTGTTTAAATAGCAGCTTACCTTTAATAGCAGTACTTTTTGGATCATCTTTTTAAAGCATTTTCTCCCAGTGGTCTTATGCAGTATTCTTGTTCCTGTTTTACAGATCAGAAAACTGAGCCCTTGGAATATTAAGTGACTTATTCAAAGTGACAGGCACACATTGCCTGACACAGGAAGTCTTTGGAGGGTATCATTCATTTCCTCCTGTAGCATCATTGTTTCTCCAGCCATATAACTTAGCCTGTCTTTAAAACATGCACACACACACACACACACACACACACAAAAACTACTCTCATTATATGCTTATGGATAATAGAAGTGGCTTTGTCTTGGGGCATTAGAATATCTGATGTCTGGAGTATCATGACCTGTAGGATTAGATGCTGCATTGTCTGCCTCTCCTTCCCCATCCTTGTGTAGATGAAGAAGGTGAAGGAAGCACATTCCCTCAAATATTTAAGGGCAGAGCTGATGAGACCCGAAGTCCCTTGACCCCAGTGTCATGTTCCTTATGGTACACTATGCAGCAGCCTTCCTTGTATTACCAGTATGTTCTCTAGAGAAGCTTAATTTCCCAGGGGAGATTAAATAAAATGTTATAACAACAAGAACAACATCCATTTTGGCTAACAGCCATACTACCACATCCAAACAGAATAACGGCAAAGGAGAAGCTAATTCTGTTTTAAGCAAGGGCAGTATTTTCATCTTTGTCAGTGGTTTAGCTGAAGTCACCCGTGGGGTAACAGCCACTTACTTATTCATGCACCTGCTTATAGTTATAAAGTTTTAAATAACTTTTCAGAGAATATCACATTTGATCCTCATATGCCAGCAGAGGAGGTGCAGTGTCTCCATTTTAGAGTTTCAGGAGCTGAGAATCTTGGGGCGCCTGGGTGGCTCAGTTGGCGAAGCGTCTGCCTTTGGCTCAGGTCATGATCCCGGGGTCCTGGGATCGAGCCCTGCCTTGGGCTGCCTGCTCAGCAGGGTGTCTGCTTCTCCCCCTGCCTCTGCTGCTCCCCCTGGCTCCTCCTGCATGTCTTCTCTCCATCTCCCTTTCTCTCTCTCAAATAAATAAATCAAAATCCTTAGGTTAAGTAATGTACTTACAGGTAGTAAAAGGCAGTTGGAGGCACGTCAGGTACTAGTCAGCAGCTGTGACAGGTTTGTTCATTCAAAAAGGATTTATCGAGCACAGTTATTGAATGCTGAGGATATAGTGGGAATCAAGGAACCCTCCTTGCCCTCAGAAATTTGCATTCTAGTGAATCTTGGTCCAAGCATCTTGACCCTTCCCACGATGCTTTCTGGCTGTAGCTCTTATACAGGCTTGACATTGTGTTTAAAAAGAATTTTTTTAAAAGGTATTTCTTGGTTTTGATGGGACTAAAATCTAGTTTAACTTTCTCTGATACATTCTGAATACCATTTGAAGGAGAGATTTTTTTTTTAAGATTTTATTTACTTATTCATGAGAGTGAGAGAGAGAGAGAGAGGCAGAGACACAGGCAGAGGGAGAAGCAGGCTCCAAGCAGGGAGCCCGATGTGGGACTCGATCCCAGGTCTCCAGGATCACGCCCTAGGCCGAAGGCAGGCACTAAACCACTGAGCCACCGGGGCTGCCCTGAAGGAGGGATTTAATAATTATCTGGGTTTTTTTTGGAGAGTTGCAAGTAATTAGCAGGAATAATTAAGTATTCTCCAGATTTTGCTTATGGTCATGTCAGTGATCATGTCAAATCCTTCTACTGACTTTGTTACCACATAGGCAAAGCCAGCCTGTTTCTCTTTATATTCATGATTGGAAAGTGTTATTCCAGAATATTTTTTGATGGTTGCTTAAATCTGCAGGCACTTACTGTCATGGGAAGGCTGGCAGACCTTAGTGCCAGGAAACTACAAAAATATTACCCTAAATGGTCCCATTCTAGGCAGAACATATGTTTTAGTGTTCGGAAACCTATATCAAACAATTGTAGGTGCCAGTAAGAATCCATGCACATTAGCAGGAGCGAAACGTAGCACATTTTGGTACAGATTTATGTACATGTATAATTTACAGATTGCTAAATCAGCTGTGTTTTTGTATAGTGTTAAGTTGGTTCAGGTTGTTGATATAATTAGTACACAAACAGGATGAAAGCCGCGGGTAATGTTGTGTCTCCTCATAGATGTGTTGAGCCACGGTAATATTTATAAAACAGAAAACTGGTTAAAATCCATTGTTGCTCCGAAAGGGGAATAGATGGTAATCTGGATTATTACCAGCTCCACGGAGCTTGTTTTTTCCCTTGTAATATGTTCCGAGATAACCTTCAGCCAAGGCTCAGCTGTCTTGCTCTGAAAGTGTCAAAAAGTAAAATCTAGTGACTGATAGAGCTCGGAGATAGGGAAGATGCAGGCCTCTGATTTAACGGGAGACAATAATATTTCCAAACTCCATGGGCCTTTTTTTTTTTTTTTTAAATCCCTCTATTTTAATCATCGATCGTGAAAGAAGAAATGCATTTGAGGAGCACTGTGGGCGAGTTGAATCTTTGCCTTCATTCTTTCTCACACCAGCTCTTCATTTATGATTGGGCTTTGTTTGGCCCTGGCTTCTCCAGCATTACCTCGAAGTGCCCCACTTCTTCTCCTTCCCTTTATTTTTGGTTAGTTAATGGCTTGTAGGCAAACACTTAAAAAAAAAAAATATTTGTTACTTGTTCAAAGGCATCACTTTCCTAATGTGAGTGTCTGCTTGATACATTTTGGGTATTTGGACCATGGTTTGTTTTTGTTTGTTTCTTTAGGTGGCCACACCTGTAACTGGTGAGAAAGAGAAATAGAATCACAGAACTTTAGGTCCAAAGGGACATTTTCTACTATTCGCTTTCCAGTGTTCAAATGTCTCCAGAATTTCCCTCTCAGTTGTTATCCAGCCCATGCTTGAATAGTGATGGGGTGCTCCCTTTTTTACAAGGAATGTTCTGTTTTCAAGTAACTAGTAATTGTGAACTAGTTTCTCTTGTGTTGCCTTGTCTTGTTTTGCCTTCTCTTCTCTTCCCTCTCCTCCCCACCCCTCTTCTCCCCTTCTTTTTTCTTCTCTCCTCCTTCTCCTACTCTTTTCTTGTTGTTATTCTTTGGTCTCACCCAAATCTGTCCTCTTACAGCTACCAGCCACTCATTTGAGGCCTGGCCCATGGAACAAAACTGACCTAGTTCACTCCTTTTTCTATCAGAAAACCATTTTTTTTTTTTTTTTTTTGTGGTAGTTATTTGATAATAGTCCCGCCTTGATTCTTCTTCCTTTTTTTTTTTTAATCTTTTTGATTGTATAATACCACAATAGAAAAGCATATAAAATAATTTTGTGTAGCTCAACACATTTGTATAAAGTGAATATGGTCCTGTCACCATCTATGCCAAGAAATAGAATCTTGCCAGCTCTCCAGAAGCGCCCCGGACCCTTCCTGATCCCAGCTCCCTTACTCTCAAAGGGAACCATCTTCTGATTTTATGGTGATCACTTTCTTGCTTCTTCCTCCTAATTTTGCCACCTTGTTTTGTATTTCTGAACACCTGCAGTTTAATTTTTTATCTGTTTTTGAGCTCCAGATGCATGGGGCCATACAGCATGTGTTCTTTTGTCAGTTGGAAATTCACCCATGTTGTCCCATTTGCTGTTGGGTCATTTTTACTGTGGTGTGATGCTTTATGGCATGACCATACCACACATTTTATGTATCTTTTCTGCTGTTGATGGACTTGTGTTGGTTCACAAACTGGTTTCTGCACACAGAAGGCAAGGATATACCAAAGAAAGAGCCAGGCCACTCCAGATGGGTAGGTGGCAGGTTTATTTGTAAACAAGGGAACTTACTTAGGAGGCTTGTCTTGGGCTGCCAAAAGACAAGTAGATCTCTGCACCTACTACTAGAATCTTACAAGTTGATACACAGGCCTTGACTGGGGCCAGCCATGTATTCAGTCCTCATGGTTTCCACCCCTGACTCTTTCACGGCTGCATGCTTGGAATGGCTCCCACTGTGGGAGCAGTGAGCAGAATGTACATTCCAAGGGCAGAGGAGGGGGTGAGGAGCCTCCGATTGCCTGGGCCCAGCTGGCAGGTCAACCAGTGGTCACATCGTCTTGGTGACCTCCTCCAGCAACATGTGAGCTGTTTCCAGTTTTTTTTGCTATTCGTGCTGGTCCAGACATTCTTGTACATGTCTTTTTGGACATGTGGGGACCTATTTCTCTTGCATGTTTACCTGGGATGTGTTAACTGGTTAACTACGGTAGATAATGCCAAGCAATTGTCCTAAGGGTTTGTGTCAATTTGCCATCCCACCAGGGGTAAAGGAGAGTTCTCATCACTCCACATCCTGGCCAAAACTTGGCATTTTTTCCTTTTTTTCTCTTTAATGGGGACATTGCCCAAACAGTCTAGTAACTAATAAAATAGGGTCATTTAGAGTTCTGTTAATAGTGAGCACATGAACAAAATGAAATGAAAACAAAACTTGCTCTTGTCCTTTGGGAGGCATCAGTGTCTAGTGTGTGTTGAAATGTTCTCACAGTCTGAACTGCCTCACACACGCTGATAAATGACATGAAAGACTTGCCCAGTTAGAATTGTGTGCAAAGGGTTCGTGCAGGGGTGTACACGTGCGTACACGCGTGTGAGTGTGTGTATTTAGGAGACCCATTTTCTTAAGCTGAGAAGCACTAAACCCCAGGGATAGAGATTATGTAAGAATCAGAGCTGGAAGTGAGAAGGAAATAGGAAGTGGATGATTTATGTTTATTTTAGTGAAAGACGGAAAATGGCTGATGGAAGGAAGGGCACAGATGAAGGAGGCCTGAGAAATCAAAAGACAAAGTAAAATGGAAAGTAAGGTCTAGCTTATGGGTTCAGCTTCACAAACACAATGGACCTCCTTTGTGCCTGATGCTGAGCCAGAGGCCAAGCAGAACACAATGAGGGAGAGTTCTGTGATATGGGGTCTGGTCGGGGGATTTATGATGAAGACCAGCAGGCACTGTAGACCTCGAGAGATTTAAGCGATGTTGTGTTGGTTGAACACACATGACACGTGTTTCCCTTATAAATGTCTTACCCCCAAATTATTCTTAGATTTTACAGCCATTTCTTTTCCTGTGAGATTGAACGTGGGATGACTAGATCCCTGAAGTCAATTTAAAGAAGATTGCAGAATGTGTGAATCTTTGTTTTGGTGGGTGGAAGTTTTCCTAAAAAAAAAAAAAAAGAAAAAAAAAATCTCACTCCTCGGGGATATCTCACCACTCTGACTTCTTTGGCATGCTGTCTTGGGTTGTTCACCCATTGTGAGCTTTCAGCTGTTGACTTTAAAAATAAAACAGTCATTTATTTTACCAGCAAAAGTGGGTTGATTCAGGAATAGCAGAGAATTATAATTTGGGACAAGCAGACTCTGGCAGAAAGGACGGGGTGTCCAACAAAGGAGGGGAACGTTTTATGGAGAAGAAGGAGGAAGTTGGGGGTGGGGGCTTGTTTTGAATATGTGTCCATTGGAGAAAGGCAGGAATTCAGGGTGATGATGGCTTCTCGTTGGCTGAGTTGCTGAGGTGGTCAATTCTTACAGGAGATGCGCAGTGTACATCTTTCCCTGTTTGGGCCTGTAGCTGCTGCTGATTCTTTCCTGTTGAGGATACTTCTGTTGGGGGCCTGTAGGTGATGGACAGTTCTTGACATCGCGTGGTGCTGCGTGAGAGCTCCCCTTTCTGGCCTCTCTACTCCCATTTTAGTCAGTCCCTTTACGTTTCCACGCAGCATGTTCTGGATGCTGGGATTTGTTTGGTGCTCTGTTGTTGTCCACGCGCATGCGGTCGTGGCAAACACACTGCGGTCTGAGCAGCTTTAGCATCTCACTTCTCATGGTCTCTGCTCCGACAGTCACGCGCTGCTGCTAATGAGCAACTACCAAAAACTCTTCCGATTGGGTGTCCGAGAGTTATGCCAATAATCAGAATGTTTGCTTCCTCATCCTAAGATTGCTCATGTTGTAAATTGAAATGACATTCTTTTGATTAGCTCTAGGTTGCATAAAACTGAGTTTGCAAATTAACTGAGTCAGTTCTTTCCTATCCTTTTTTTTTTTTTTTTGGTTTTATTTATTTATTTGAGAGCGAGCGAGCAAGAGAGAGCATGAGTGGGAGAGGGAGAGGGAGGAGCACAGAGACACAGGGCTCGATCCCAGGACCCTGAGATCATGACCTGAGCCAAAGGCAGATGCTTAACCAACTGAGCCAATTCTATAATTATTAATGTAATTATTAACCAAGAGTGCCCCCAAACCATCATTTCTCATATATTTTTACAAAATTTTTAATTTATTTATTCATGAGAGACACACAGAAAGAGGCAGAAACACAGGCAGAGGGATAAGCATGCTCCCTGCGGGGAGCCCAAGGCAGGACTCAATCCCAGGACCCCAGGATCATGCCCTGAGCCAAAGTCACACCCTCTATCTCTGAACTACCCCAGGTGTCCCTCTCATGTCTTTTTAAAGGTCTTGAGGTGACATCAGGTGCTTCTGTGAAGAAGAAAGTCCTCTCCTTCCTCTCTTGTTCCTCCTTCTCTGAAAGAAACACACACAGCGTGGGCCCCCCAGTCCTCACATTCCCACCCCGGGGCCTGCGTCTGAGAGATGCTACTGTACTGGCACATTTTACTGATGCTTTGCCCCTGCTTAAGTGTGGTTTTCATTTTAGAGTACACAACCGTGGCAAGGAAAATGAGTTCATTTGAGTGCTAAGTCTGTATTTACTTTATCTAAATGGATTTTTTTAAAGTTTTAATTTTGTTTCTTCTCAGCGTTATTGGTATCAAATTGATCAGGATTCTGTGCTGCTGTCATGAACGTTGTGCTTTGGGTGGGTCAGGGTGCTGCCTATCTTCTCTTTGCCTCCCTAGAGCCATTCTCTTTTCTTTCTTTCTTTCTTTCTTTCTTTCTTTCTTTCTTTCTTTCTTTCTTTCTTTCTTTCTTTCTTTCTTCTTTCTTTTTTTTTTTTTAAAGATTTTATTTATTTATTCATGAGAGAGAGAGAGAGAGGGAGAGAGAGATTGAGAGGGGCAGAGGGAGAAGCAGGCTCCATGCAGGGAGCCCCATTCTCTTTTGGGAGGCTGCCCTGTATGGGTGATGTCCACGGGCTCCCTTGCTTCCTGGCTTCTGGCTGGCTCCAGCCCTCGAGGGGCATGCCCACCATGAGATGGAGGGAGAATTTATTTACTCTGTGCTATTTCTTCTCCCAGTTTCCTTCCTCCCTCCCTCCCTCCACCGTAGCCTAGCTTGTCCCTTGATTGAAGACTATACATCTAGCTCACTCTCTTCGGGTCTGGGTAGGGCTGAGGGTCCCAAAGTTTCCAAGCATTACTAACCCTGGGGGTGCTGCCTGTCGCTGAAGTTTCTCTCGGGGGTGTCCCGGGGGCAGGCTGCAGCTGGCTGGTACTACCTCTCAAGATCTGATTATGTGCATCTCTTCCCTTGTACGTTCTGAGACTTCACCTTGGTGGCTTTACATCTGCCATGCAGGGTATGTGCACCCCCAGAAGTTGGCAAATGGTGTATATCACCTGCCATGAGTTACCAGCACGCTACTGCCGATACCTCCCCACCTGTGCCTTTGTAGATAGTTCTGTTATTCCCCACTCGTCTAACTCTGAGTGTGCCATTATTTCCCTGCCAGGACTAACTGATAGAACCAGTTACTTGTTCTCTGGATCAAGTACTTTCTCAACTTTTTGTCCAGACCAGCTGTAATCATGGGGGGCGGGAGGGGGGCCCAATGAGGGGCAGGGGTGTATGTTCCAGGTTGTTCTTTCAACTGAACGAAAAACACCTGTGTTCTGTGTGCCACAGGCAGCTGTCCTTGCTTTTCCACTCAGTGAGGTGGTCCCCTCCAGGCTGGGGGGCTATTTTCACATTCCTTCTCCATCTTCTTTCACTGTCATGATTTCAGAGGTCAGGAAAGACCATAAGTAAATTGTGAGTTTATCAGAGACAGTGGAAGCCAGGTACTTACTCCAAGTTATAAGCGCCGATTATAATTATTGGCGACAGTCATGACCTTGGACGAAGGGCCTTTCTCACATGTGTCCCTGGCAGCCTTGCCTCCCCTGACCTTCATTGGGACCCTTGTCCTGTGGGTGATTTTGTCATTCTCATTCTACAGATGCAGACACATGGGTGTCACAGTTGGGGGACTGCTGCTTTTGAGAGTGTGGTTTGTTTAACTCGAGAGGTAAATGGTTGGCTGCTAAGGTGTGTGGATGGAGGAGGGTGCATGTTGGAGACCGAGCGGACTTTTCTCTATAGCCTTTCAAGTAGTTTTCTGGTTGTTCTCACATGCCATTCTTGCCTCGGGTAGCAGCTAGCGGGTCAGTGGTTCCAAGGACCTACTGGGCCCTGTTAAACCCCCTTCTTGGCCAAATCGCTCTGGAAGTTTGAAGTTGTGGTTTCCTCTGCTGCACATTTACCCACCATCCACTTTTCATCTTTCAGAAACTGAGCTCATGCCTTCTCCTTGTTTTGGTGTATATCCCTTTTCCTTTTTCCGTCATCCTTCCAGAATGAGGAAATACTAGTATGTGATCAATCTGCCATCTTGAAATGATACTGATATCTTTTGAAGACAGAGGAGGCCCTCAATTCTAGCCTTCTCTCTCTGTCAGATAAAATTACACCTCATGCTTCCCCCCCAGCGAGCGTGTCCAGGGATTGTGCTCTGGCCCGACCTCCATGGAGTGTGCCATTTTTCTCTGTTGTTCTTGACAATGACAAAACTAAAACCATTTAGTAATGAGTTTGATGTCCTTTGTTTGAGGGAAAAACAATCCATGGACTGGGGGAATGTGGCGCCTCACAAGCAGCGGAGGCTCCTCTGGGGGATTGGGGCAAGAGCGGGTTCTATATGGTGTTAGAAGGGGCGATGTGGAAACATGGCATCGTGACTGGTTAGGAGGTCAGGATTTCCTTACCAGGCCAGCAGGTCTTGTTTTCTAGGTAAGGTCGGCTAGCTAAAGGTGACTTGGAGGGTTGGGATTGGTGTACGTGAGGTGTTCCTGACAGTGAGGCGTTTCCCCGAAGTGTGAGCTGATTTAGGTTTAGATTCGTGACACAGGCCGGGCCACTGAATTAGCTGTCACTCTCTGCCCTAACTTCCCAATCCCTGCCTTCCAGCTGTCTAGGTAGCTTTGAATTTCCTGCTTTGCTTCTCTTTCTCTCTCTCCCTCTGGCTCCTGGTCTCCATCTGTTTCCTCAGTCCCTCCTGCATGCTCTTCCCATGGGCTTATGTTCTCTGCTCACTCGCTCTCTAGGTCTTGCTATGGGTCTCTTGCTCTTGGGTGCCCATTCTCCAGCTGTGCCTCGTGCTCTTGTACTCCTTGTTGGCCATCCCTCCTACTCCCGTGCTCCTTGTCCTTCCATTCCCTCCGCCTCACATCTCTCCATCTGTCTTCCTGTCCATCTCTGCCTCCTGCTGCCAGCCATGGATTGTCTCTGTGGCTCTCTGCCTTTTGTCTGTACCCCTGTCTGTCTGTGTTGCTGTTTGCCACTTGTCTTCATCACTATCTGCCTGTCATCTCTATCTGTTTGTTGTCTCTCTTTGTAGTCTCTGCCTCCACCTTTCCTTCGTTTGTCCATCTCTTTTCGTCCAGTTCTCCCTTCACCTGCCTCAATAGATGCTCTTGCATGGATCCATCCGATGGCCTTATTTCTCTCCCAAGACCTCCTTTCTCCACTTACTCAGCAGCATGCACAAGCTCAGCTCTACAGACCTCTTGGTCCTAGCATCTTGGTTTTTGTTCTGAGAGAATCTAATTGGCCCAGCTCTAACTATGAGTTGTTGCCTGGTTGTTCCTGGCCTAGTCTGCTGTGACTGGGGCCTGGATAGGCCGTCGGGAGGGCAAGGAGTTATGTGATATGTAGACTACGGCAGGTACAGCTAGACAGGGAGGTAGGCAGAACTTTCAAGCAAACAGATGTATCCCCTGCACTCCTGCCATGCCTGGGACAGAGTAGTTACTCAAATATTTGTTATATTGAACTGAGCTGCTCTGAGATTCTTTCCATCCACCTTGGTGCTATACTCTAGCCTCACTGAGCCATTTACCAAGAAAGTTGTAAAGTAACATAGGAGAGGGACACCTGCGTGGCATCTGTGGTTGAGCATCTGTCTTCTTCTCAGGTCATGATCCTAGGGTCCTGGGATGGAGTCCTGCATCAGGCTCCCCACAGGGAGCCTGTTCTCCATCTGCCTATGTCTCTGCCTCTCTCTGTGTCTCTCATAAATAAATAAAATATTAAAAAAATAACACAGGAGACAAATGTAAAACTAATTAAAAAATCTTTTTCTAGTACTATTTAATAGTCTATACTGCTTAGTTTGAGTTACTTTTTTTTTTTTTACTTCCAGGAATGAAATTTTTGCATGTTATTATTCAATGATGGTCAGAGAGTTTTTTTTAATAAATTTATTTTTTATTGGTGTTCTATTTGCGAACATATAGCATAACACCCAGTGTTCATCCCATCAAGTGCCCACCTCAGTGCCCATCACCCAGTCACTCCCACCCCCCGCTGACCTCCCCTTCCACCACCCCTAGTTCATTTCCCAGAATTAGGAGTCTCTCATGTTCTGTCTCTCTTTCTGATATTTCCCACTCATTTTTTCTCCTTTCCCATTTATTCCCTTTTACTATTTTTTATATTCCCCAAATGAATGAGACCATATAATGTTTGTCCTTCTCCGACTGACTTATTTCACTCAGCATAGTACCCTCCAGTTCCATCCACGTCGAAGCAAATGGTGAGTATTTGTCATTTCTAATGGCTGAGTAATATTCCATTGTATATGGTCAGAGAGTTTTGTTCAAAATGCCTATAATATGTATATATGTGCATTAAGAAATGATTATGACTCTAAAAATGAGAATAAAACACTTGATTAATCTATCGCACCACTTGTTAGCAACTGATAACACCAAGTATTTCTTCACAGTAGTTCAACGTGTCACTGACCTCTTATTTATTAAGTAAACTATCACTGAATCATAGAAAGTCTACATTTCTAACAGTTTCATGTGTTTTTGTTCCCTTCCATAGTGCTTGTAAAACTGATTCATCTGTTTTGTTTTATTTTATATAAAATTAAAAAATAATTTATTTAAATTCAATTAATTAACATATAATGTATTATTGGTTTCAGAGGTAGAATTTAGTGATTCATCGGTCCTGTGTAACACTCAGTTCTCATTACATCACGTGCCCTCCTTAATGCCCATCACCCAGTTACCTGCCCTCCAGCGACCCTCAGTTTCCTATGATTAAGAGTCTCTTATGGGGGATGCCTGGGTGACTCAGCAGTTGAGTGTCTGCCTTTGGCTCAGGGACCCCGGGATAGAGTCCCACACTGGGCTCCCTGTGAGGAGCCTGCCTTTCCCTCTGCCTCTCTCTCTGCCTCTCTCTCTGTGTCTCTCATGAATAAACAAAATCTTTAAAAAAAAGAAAGTCTCTAATGGTTTGTCTCCCTCTGTTTCATCTTGTTTTATTTTTTCCTCTCTTCCCCTATGGTCTTCTGTTTTGTTTCTTAAATTCCCCATATAAGTGAGATCTAATGATAATTGTCTTTCTCTGATTGACTTCTTTCACTTAGCTTAATATCCTATAGTTCCATTCACTGTTTTTATTGTTTTAAAATCTTTTAATTTGATGTTGAATGAAGGTGGAGGTCACGCTAATGAAACTATGTATTTAAGGGTAACTACCCAGTAAACAAAGTGTTTGAGTTTGCTCTTGAAATTGAAGGCTCTCTTTCCATTGTAATTTACTGACTTAATCAAAACGTATTTATTTAGGATATTAAAATTAGAGGCAAAGCAAGTGATTATGGAATCTCTTGGGAGGATTATCAGATCTCTTGCCAGGATTGGGCCCTTGACAATTTAGAAGAGTCATTTTCATGGAATTTTATTGTTGAAAAACAATCAAGATACAACATGACTTCTGCCGATCTTAAGATTTTAGATGTTTTATTTAGGTGCATTGTACTGACTGGGCTCCTTGTTTCCCTCATCCCATCCTCTCCATTCTTCCAAATTTTGTCAAATCTCGATTTTTTTTTCTAAAGACTCATTTCTAGTATGGATTTTATGTAGGTTTGGGCAAGTTGAATTATTGTTTTCTTGTCTTTGTCTAGTGGTTATGTATGTACTTCTTGTTTTCGTCGTTTATCTCAATGATGTTTTTTCTATTGTTTCCCTATTGTTTTAAAATAAAGGAAAAGATAATTTTAGTCAAACTTGCTTTCTGTAGGTTTGATATCCTTAGTAATCTGTCAGAGTGAAAATATCCCAAAGGTGTGTTCCCTTCCAAGAAAATATTTCTAGTTCTTAGAAGCATGTTGTGAAATACATATTGTTGTCTTCTAACTAATTAGCGTGCACGGGGAATAATACATTTGCATGAATTGCTTGCTGGATGTAGCTTTTATCTCTGTGATGGCCCACACTGAGTCACTTGCCAAGTCATTGCTTTGGTTAATCTCTCCTTTGTTGTTTATGGTCATTACGATGTAAAGGGATTTTCTAATAATTTCTTTTTAGAATATCTCTGTGACATGGTAGGTTGGAATGATTTTGACCCATCTCACTTTCTGTGGTGTGACTTGGCTCATGCCCCACCAGCTGAAGAAACTTTACATGCTGAGGTGGGGGGGGGGGGGTCTTTCCAATTTTAAGAAAGTGTTTAATTCTACAAACCGGAGGAAAACTGTGTGGGCTGAGGAAGGTTGAATTTGGGAAGTCTTACATTTCATTGGATGCACTCTTACAGCTGAAGACATTCAGAGGGTAAAAAGGCATCAGAGGGAGGCAGTAGAATCTATCTAATTTGCATCAAAGACCTGGAGGCATAGGGAACTTTCAGATGAGAGCCAATGAATAAATCATGGCAAGGGCAGCCAAGTTGAACCTACATATTTTACTGAATAATCGAGGAGGGACTTGATCAGTTCAGAGAATATGAATTTGAAGGCAGGCTTGGTGCTTAAGAATGGGCCACTGGCTGATTGGAAGTTACACATGCTACCTGCAAAAGCTACATGTACGGGGCTGCTTGGGTGGCTCAGTTGGTTAAGCATCCGACTCTTGATTTCAACTCAGGTCATGATCTCAGGGTCCTGGGATTAAGCCCTGTATCGGGCTCTAGGCTCAGCATGGAATCTTCTGGTCCCTCTCTATCTGTTCTCCCCTCCGTGTTCTTTTTCTCAAATAAATAAATAAATAAATAAATAAATAAATAAATATCTTAAAAAAAAAAGCCATATGTATAGTCAAGAGCATATCTTATATGGATTTTACAGATTCCAAAGACACATTTGGGCATTTTCTGTATACATAAACTGACCCACCAATATGTAATTTATTTCGACTGCAGACTCCTTTGACAACATGGTACACTTTTACATTAATATGGCATATCATATCATGTGTCCAAATCCAGACAGTTCCACTGAGCAAAAGCCAGGTACACCACGGTTCGCCTGGAGTGTATCACTTCCCACTGAGTTAAGTTTAGAAGGTGTTTCTGCTCTTTTTAAAGTGACCTAGATTCTACGGAGTCTAGCATTTAGGGAAGTGACATTTTAGAGTTATGACTGGTTGATTACTCCTCAAGGGTGGGTAGTTGTAGGTTGCAGAGGCATCATCTGATTTGTTCTTTGTTTTGAATCTAGTTACTTAGAGAGTCAGATTTTATTGTTACCAGAAGTATAGAAAACTTCTAGTTCACTTCTACCGAGACCCACAGAGCTAAAAGAACATACCCACACAGCTCATTAGACCCAACTTGTTGTCCCCATGGCAGTTCTTTTGGATGGTGCTCTGGGGACCCTAGGGATTGCTGGGGACGGGTGGATTAATAGGGTCTCTCTTACCCCTTATTCCCCCATTGGTTTCCATTGTTGACTAGGTTCCTTGGTACTTCTCCATAGAATCTCATGGCCTCTATCTGACCAGGTACCCTCTGCTTGTAGAATGTCCATGTGGTATCTCCAGTAGTATAGCTCCAGGCTTACCAGGAAGCTCAGGGCTCCCAAGGGTGCAGAAGTAGACACTTCCAGACCTTCAGTGCTTAGGCCTGGGATTGACATAGCATCCATTCTTCTGCCGTCTGTTGGTCAGACAAATCACAGAGCCACCCAGATTCCCAGAGAGGAAACTAAACAGAGCATGAGTGTGAGGCACAGTTTATTGGGAGCTACCAGTGTAATCTGTTTATAGTGATGCTTTGGGCCAGCTTTCATAGGCATGGGCCTGAGACATGTGAAGGGCTGGTCTCTACTAAAAATATACTTTTTTCAAAGAGAAGATAGAAAGTAAAAAGGACTTAAAGCACCAAGAGTGTTCTGGAGGGGATCATATTGCTTCTTCCTTTGTAGGTATTTTATGAAGACTCTCACCAGTGCGGAGAGGCAGGAAAACAGATGACCTCTGAATACCCTTTGGGATCTTGGAACTTTGATCCATGTTAATGTGTTGGAGCCTGTTTAACCTTGATCCCTCCAGGTTTTTACCGAAGTGAAGCCTGAAGGAGCCACTTGAAAGTCAAAATACAGTATCAGCTTTATTACTGTTAAACGGGATTGAACAACATGCAGTACCACCTGTCTCCCTCTTCAAGACTAGACTTTGACTTCTAGACCAAAAGTCACTGACCTATTCCTAGACCAAGAAGCTGGAGGTGACAGGGCAGAGAGCTGGCAGGACTGTCCCAGTGGGTTCTTTTCTTTTTTCTTTCTTTCTTTTTTTTTTTTTAAGGTTTTATTTATTTATTCATGAGAGACACAGAGAGAGAGAGAGAGAGAGAGACAGACAGACAGACAGAGATAGAGGCACAGACACAGGCAGAGGGAGAAGCAGGCTCCATGCAGGGAGCCTGACATGGGACTCGATCCTGGGTCTCCAGGATCATGCCCTGGGCCGAAGGCAGGCGCTAAACCACTGAGCCACCCAGGGATCCCTTTCTTTCTTTTTTTAAAGTAAGCTCCACGCCCAGCAGGAGCTTCACAACCCTGAGATTAAGACTTGAGTTGAGATCAAAAGTTGGATGCTTAACCAACCGAGCCACCCAGGTGCCCCTCAAGTGGATTTTTTTATTTTTAAAGATTTTATTTTATTTATTCATGAGAGACACACAGAGAGAGGCAGAGACATAGGAAGAGAGAGAAGCAGGCTCCGTGTAGGGAGCCTCAGGGGGACTTGATCCCAGGATCCTGGGGTCGTGACTTGAGACAAAGGCAGACACTCAACCACTGAGCCACCCAGGTGTCCCCCAAGTGGGTTCTGAAGCAAGTGATTCAGGTCCTCTCTTCCCCCACCACACCAGGCACAGGCAAGTCTGAGAGGTCAGTACACACAGTGGATTCTCCTTGCTTTTGAGATACCTACTAAGAGCTTGATCAATCTACTTAGGTGGGTAGAAGTGACGGGGGCAGTGAAGAAAACTGTTGAAAGTGTTCAGTCTAATGCTTCCTTCTGGGGATGGATAGATACTCCTTCCTCTCAGTGAAAGCCCCAGATGTGGAAAGATAAGTGTTGCCTTCATAAAAGCTATTTATCAAAATAGAGCTTTATAGAGCTACTGTATTCTGCCAAAACCTGGAGTCCTGGAGCACTACCAAGGATTTTGAGGGAACTGCAGAATTTGTGAGCTGTGGTTCTGCTGAATCTTTAAGGATTACTGTAGAATATCATAGAGTTAAGAGCATTGGCTTTGGTGTTTGTGATGGTTAATTTTATGTGTCAATTTGATTCGGTTATTGAGTGTGGAGATATTTGGTCAGATATTATTCTGAGTGTTTCCATGAGGGTGTTTTTGGATGAGTGGAACATTTAAATCAGTGGATTGAGTAAAGCAGATTGCTCTCCCTAAGGTAAGGGGGCTTCATCTAATCAGTCGAAGGGCTGAATAAGACAAAAAGCTGACTTTCCCCTGAATAAGAGGGAATTCCTTCTGCCTGACTGCTTGTATGCTGGGACACTGGTCTTCCTGCCTTTGGGTTTGAAATGAAACACTGGCTCTTCTTCAGTCTACACCATGAGCTCTCCTGGTTCTTAGGCCTTTAGATTTGAACTAGAACTACACCATTGGCTCTCTTGGGTCTTTAGCTTGCCAACTGCAGATCTTGGGATTTATTATCCTTCATCATCACATGAGCCAATTCCTTGTAATAAATCTCTCTTTCTTTCTCTGGATACACACACACACACACACACACACACACACACACACACACCTTACCTCCTATTGGTTCTGTTTCTGTCAACCCTGATTCAGTGTTAGTTTTGCCAATTTACTAAGCCTTTTTTGCAATATCTATAAAAATAGATGAACACTAGTGTCTGCCTACCTCGAGGAGTAATGAATGACCCAATAACTATTAATACATGCAGTCTTGATGATGTCAATGCCCTTTTCCCCATGAAGAATGGCAGGTATCCTAACATTTCTCAGTTTAAAAATCTCCAAGTCTCTTGTATTCAGATCAGGCCAATTCTGCTGCAGCCTTAAGAGATTATGTCTTCTTGATGTTTTAGGAGATTCCCACTTTCTGTGCCTGTCTCTTCTTATGCAGACCTATCTCTCGAGGCGTGGTAGCAAATTGACTTAGACCCACTTAGGTTCACTTCTTTATTTTATTTACCAGAGCTTATCTCCCTCAGAAGCTTCCCCTCCACTGAACAGCAAAGGGAGACTATGAATGTCCCAGTTAGTAGGATCTCAAGCTTTTCCCTTTTAATTATTCTTTTTTGGGTAACTCAGTCTCTTGTGTTGAGAATCCAATTCTGCCCATCCCATTGCTTTCCCCTACAATGATGTATGGGGTAGAGGCAAGCACTTGCACCACCTTGGGGGCCTCAGATCCCCAGTGCAAGGCCTTATTTCCCCTCCTCTAGTTTCTGGCAGTGGCCTCTGTTCTAGTCACTAGGTGACTAGCAGCTGAACTTATATTCTGTTCATTGGTTTGAACAGAACTTGATGCCCTGCCTCGACCTGACACATACTCCCTTGTGTGTGTGTGTGTGTGTGTGTGTGTAGTATGTGTATGCATGTGTGTGTTATGTATGTATGTGTGTATGTGTATACATAATTTGATCCTATCTAGGCCCCCACTAGCTGTGCTGCTCACCTCTGATATTTGCCTGAACCCCCAAGTCAGGCAGTTTGACACAGCCTTTGGCTACAGGGTCACTTTGCTCCACTGTGATAACCATCTGCTTATGCTACGTCAGCACTAGCGGCGTAGTTGGGAGCTTCTGGATCCTTTCCAGAATCTTTGGGAGCTGAGGGGGTGCTCAGGAGGCTAATACAGCCACGTTTGCTCTACAGTGATGTAGCTGGAAGCTTCTGGATCCTTTTCAGAATCCATAGGAGCTGAGGGGGTGGAGGCTCAGGAGGCTAATATGACCAGGTTTGTTCTGCAGCATCTTTAGGTCACCAGTATGGCATCCTCTCTCACCCTTGAGTGTCAGACGGGGATCCAGGCACGAAGTTTCCCCTCCTCTCCTGTCCTCTTCTGTCGCCATGTGGAAGCAGGACTGTTAGAGAATAGGTCAACACACCAAGTTTTAAGAAGTGGGAAGCGACAATTTACAAGTGAAGCAAGAGGCCAAACATTGAAAATCTAGACAGGAGGGCAGCCCCTGTGGCTCAACGGTTTAGCGCTGCCTTCAGTCCAGGGCATGATCCTGGAGACCCGGGATCAAGTCCCATGTCAGGGTCCCTGCATGGAGTCTGCTCCTCCCTCTGCCTGTGTCTCTGCCTCTCTCTCTCTCTCTCTCTCTCTCTCTCTGTCTCTCATGAAATAAATAAAATCTTTAAAAAAAAAAAGAAAATCTAGACAGGAGAACCCAATCATTTAGATGAGGAACAATTACTTCTGCACACATCAATATTTCCTAAGGACGTCTTTGTAGATCACAAAGTAGAATCATACATGGTGACAATAATGGTAATGTTGACTCATCAGTTGAAGATCTCATTATATTTAGTATTTTTATAGGAAGGCACATAAACCTATGTGTTACAAAGATTTTCATAGAAATGGTCTGATTTTGGTACTTAATGGAGTAAGAGTGAGATGATATAATATGATGATTAAAAGAATGGATTTTGAAGTCAAATAGACCTAGATTCAAATCCTGACTCTAACCTGCCATGACTGACTATGTCCTCAGAGGCTCAGTGTAAAATGATGAAATCTGTGACGATTCATCTAGTAAAGGCATACCACCTCACAAAGATTATTTTGAAGGTTAAAAAACCCTCGCCTTAATATATGGTAAAGTCTTAGTACAGAGCCTGGCACAGAGTAAATTTCGATAAATGACATACATTCTTATTAATATCTGGAATATTGATTATGTGGAATCCCTTAGTTTCTGATATATGTAACATTATGGTATTTTTATGGGTAGCCCACAATTTATAAACAGACTGCATTTTGGAAGGTAACTTATAGGTCAATTATTTGTAGCTTAGGAACTGAAGAGAATCTAGAATATACCCTCTTTCCAGCCAACGGTAATAGGGTACACAGGTGTGTGCAAAGGATGGAGCAGGGGTAGGGGGAAGAGTTTCCTTCCTGTTGGAGGCTTTGTGACTGGGACTAAAATTTTTCCTTCCACGCCACATCTTTGGGTAAAGAGGGAGCTCCTAGAGCTTCCATCATATAGTGGCAAGGGAATCGTGCTCCCTGGCAACTGTAATTTCTTGCTTGGGTTAACAGTAGTTAACTATTTTAGAATTTTATATTCTATGATGAGAAATCCTCTGAGTAGTTGATCAGTATGATGTTTCTATTCCTACAGCACTTCCTATTTTTCTATTTCCTTTCTAAAGTCAAAGAAGATACTAGGAGACTTACTTTTTCCCAGATAAGACTGCAATCTGCACCCTACTGACAATGAGAATGCTTGAGGAAGGGTGGGCACCTTTAAAGGATGACCAGAATATGTTTGTGGGAAATTGCAGTGATATCTGTAGCTTGAAATGTATCCTGTTCTCATTTTTTAGCAAAAAAAAAAAAAAAAAAAAAAAATTAATCAATAAGTTAATTTTTTCTGATTAAATTCATTAAAAATTAAGACTATACTTATTTTTATCAAAGTAATATATGTTCTTGGTTAAAAAAATCAAACTGAAGAGGTTGTAAAGAAAAATAACCGTCCTGAGCCTTGTCCCTTTGCCCTGCTCACTAGAGGTCACATGTTCTAATTTTAGCTGTTTCTTCTTATAGTTTCTGCCATGTTTCCAAATAATATGCATTGTAGCTATTTCTAGATTTATCAGTTTTAGCTATTAGCTGTTGACTTCTGTTAATTTAGCTGAGTTCTTATCTCGGTTTACTTTCTACCCCCTTCTTTTATTTATTTTTTATTTTTTTCCCCTTCTTTTAATGTAATTATATTACTCCCTTATTGGTTATGTTTGCAACTTTAAAATATTTGTACTTTTGTTATTATATCAATTAGAGATATCATCTCATGATTTGAGAACACTTTTCTCTCTAAACTTATCATTTTATTTTTACAATGTTGGAATCGCTAAGATTATATTGAGATATATATAGTTAAATATTTCATGCTTTGACTGTATGTTGATTTTAAAAATTGTAGATTAATAAGGTGTTTTCATCGTCATGACAGTAATGAGACATGATGTGATGTGTTCTCCCTACTTGCACAGCTTTTGTTTTCTTTGGCACTACTTTCTTTTTCTCCCCACTCCCACCCCCAAATTATATACCTATATTGACTTATTTTTTTGAAAAGATTTTTATTTATTTGAGAGAGAGATAAAGAGAGAGAGAGAGAGAGAGAGAGAGAACGAGCCAGGGGGTGGGAGGTGGGCAGAGGGAGAGGAAGAAGCAGGCTCTCCACTGAGCAGGGAACCCGATGGGGGCTCCATCCCAGGACTCGGATCATGACCTGAGCTGAAGGCAGACACTTAACCACCTGAGCCACCCAGGTGCCCCGTATATTGACTTTTCATGTTGTTTCAAATGATCAGTAATATCCTCAGATCCTGATCTTTATCTTCTAGAACTTCTGTTCTTGGAATCATTCTATGCTGAATGCTTTCTTTTAGCTTCCTTCCTGCTTTCTATATTTGGAGCTACTTTCCCCCTTGGTTCTCATGTTATCTTCTTCCCTTACTCCTTCACTTTGCTGATACACATACCCAAGTAACTTCCCAAGAAAAAATATGTGGTAGGGGAATGCCTGGGTGGCTCAGTGGTTGAGCGTCTGCCTTGGGCTCAGGGTGTGATCCCGGGGTCCAGGATGGAGTCCCACATCAGTCTCCTTGCAGGGAGCCTGCTTTTCCCTCTGCCTCTCCCTATCTCTCTCTCTCTCATGAATATATAAATAATAAAAAAAAAGGGATATCTGGTTAAGCAACCGACTCTTGCTTTTGGCCCAGGTCATGATCTCAGGGTCCTGGGATTGAGCCCTGTACTGAGCTCTGCACTCAGCAGGGAGTCTGCTTGAGGAGTTTCTCTTCCCCTTCCCCTCCTGCCACTCACACTTGTTCTCAAATAAATAAATAAATCTTAAAAAAAAGAATATGTAGGAAATAACTTTCCTAGGTCTTTGCACATCTGGATATCTTTATTCTAGCCTCCCATTTGATTGTTTTAATTTTTAAAAAATGTCTCTGGCTTTTTCTCATTTGTTCTTTCTGCTGTTGCTACTAAGATGCATGTTGTTCCTCTTGAATTGATGCTCTGTGTCTTATTTTTAAAAATGCTTCTATCTCTTTCTGTCTTATCTATGAGACTTTATCTTATAATATTTATGTTGAAGTTTTAATTACTCACTTTTAATTTATTGAGGGTCTTACCTGTAATCTTATTTTTTTTCATAGCATCCTATTCTTGTTTTATGGTTATAATAGCTCTTAAATCTCTATGAGGATACTAAATGAGGATTTTGTTAAAGTTATTTTTTGTTTCTTATATTATTTCTACTTCTTCAATAGTCATTTTTTTCTGTTCTTTTTTACTCTAATTTTTGTGGATTTTTATCTTTTTATTTCATATGTTTTTATTTTAGAGGTTCCTAGGATAGGAGAGAAAATAAACACATGCAGTCAAATCATTATGAATAACTGGCTGTTATTCCTTCTTAGCACATAACTTTATTGGGCATTAGCCATGAAAGAGCTCACTCAGTTTTTCCCAACTATTTGAGGTCTTTGAGGAAAATTGCTTACACTTTTAGGAATCAACAAGAGAGTTAAACTGATCGGACTTCATATATACTTAGGGGTGATTTAGTGAACTTTTAGGAATCAACAAGAGAGTTAAACTGATCGGACTTCATATATACTTAGGGGTGATTTAGTGAATTTTTTTCTTTTTTTTTTTTGAGAGAAAGCCATGTGCATGAATGGGGTGACAGTAGAGGGAGACGGGGAGAGAGAATCCCACATGGGGATCGATCTCATGACCCTGATATCATACCTGAGCCAAAATCAAGAGTAAGATACTTAATTGACTGAGCGAACCAGGTCCTCCTGACTCAGTGAATTTTGTACTTCTTTTAAGGCTTAGTTGTTCTGTTCAAGAATAATTCAGGAAAAGAAGGCCAACATGAAGGGTTATCCCTTTTTTAAAAATAACATCTTTATTGAGATATAATTCACATTCCATAAATTTCACACTTTTTAAATGTTTGATTTAGTGTGTTCAGAGAGTTATGCATCCATCACCATGATCACATTCAAGAACATTTTCACCACCCCAAAAAGAAACTCCATACCCATTGGCAGTCACTGCATCTTCCCACCCCTCCCCTCCAGGCCCCTGGCAATGATGAATCTACTTTCTGTGTCTATGGATTTGCTACTTCTGGACTTTTCACGTAAACGGAACCAAAAAATATGTGACTTTTTGTGTCTGGCTTCTTTCACTTAGCAATATATTTTTAAGGTTCTTCCATGTTGCAATATGTATCAGTATTTTGTTTCTTTTTATTGCCAAATAGATACCACATTTTGTCTACCCATCAGTTTAAGGATATTTTGGATTGTTTCCACATTTTGGCTATTATGAATAATGTTGCTATGAACATTCATGTACAAGTTTTTATGTAGACATATGTTTCGATTTCTCTTGAGCATGTATTTAGGAATAGAACTGCTGAGTCATGTGGTAACTTTATGTGTAACTTTTGAAGAATTGCCAAACTCTTTGTCAAATTGACTGCACCATTTTACATTCCCAGAAGCAGTGCACAAGGGTTCCAGTGTGAGGGTTCTAATTTCTCCACATCCTCATCAACACTTGCTGTTGTCTTTTTTATTATAGCCATCCTAGTGGTATACCTGAAGGGTTATTCTATCTCCAGAACATAGTCAGAGACCTTTGACAGTCAAGCCCATCCTAGGCTGGTCTTCAGGCTTATCTCCTCCGAATCTTCCTGGCTACCCTTTGTCTACACCAGTCTTTATGTGTTCCATGCTGCCAGACCTTTGCTCATGCTGGTCTTCAGTCTGGAATGTTCCCTTCCTCTCACAACCTCTTGAGTTCACCAAAGGCAGACAATATGTTTTCATTTCTCTAAGTATTGTTTTTTTTTTTCTTCTAAGTATTGTTTTTGTATCATATGTGGTAGTTACATGTTAGGCATTCAGAATGTTTGAATGAGGCTTACTCATCCTTCCAGGGTAGAGCAAGTTCAAATGTTACCCCTCTGAGACACAGGTCTTTACCTCCCTCGGAGTTAATCATTTTATTACTGGTTTCTTTAGTTAGTTGTACACATGTCTTTTTGTCCTGATAAGTTCCTGGAATGCATGGATCATATCTCCGGCTTGTTATCTCCAGGGTCTCATCATGGGCTTGGTACCTAGTGGGTACTCAGGACTATATGGGAGAAATGGAGGGAAAGACTGGTTGCAGATTTTCAGGAAAAGCATATTTATAAAATTAACAGGTGTATTCTTTAACTTAATGAAAGTTGTGTTTTATGTTCCTTTTAAATAGCTGAAAGCATTTCCAAGAAGAGATGACCATATTTAGTTATTTCTCCTCCCTTTGGTTCTTCTATTTCTTCCCACATAAATAAGAAGGGATGATTACCCATATTGTGAATATATTGTAGATGCTGTAGTAGAACAAAATTAGCCTCCCAATTAAATGAGGACATTATATGTCACTTTGCACAGTATGCATTTCATTTTGCGCAGTGTGCATATGTAAACAAAACCCCCTCAGTTTACAACAAAAGAAGGGTTGTGTGTGTGTTCTTTTTTTTTTTTTTTTCCCCTTGGGGAAGTATTCTGTGGAGAGGAGAGAGCCAAGCTAAAATAATGATGATACTTAAGTTCTGGATGCTATTTGCTTAATTTGAAGTCTTACTATTTTATTTTATTTTTTTAAATTTGAGGTCTTAAAGAGAAAAAGATGGACAGTTGATTACCTGAGCACAAAAAGTACTGAAGACTTTTGATCTTGAAAAATGTGGGAAGTGGTGAGAACACACGGAGCAGCCATACGTCTCTGGCCCACTTAATCTGCATCCAAAGTGCATGTGGGCTGGTAGTCAGTGAAAAGAGATCTGAAATGTGGCTTCTGTGGCTACAAAATCTGAGAATCAGCAAGAAGGTTTTTGCCATTGTGAGCATCTGGATCAGGTTGTATAGGCTCTATATTAGGAGGGTCTAGTCACTTCCTAACTAAGAGGAGGGCTGTCTGGTGTGTGTGTTCCATGAGGTGATCCTCCGTCTTCCTTCCTCTGTCTCTCTAAGAAGGCTGTCAAAAGACAGACAAGGCTGAGATGCCAGATGGAGCCCAGAAGAAATTCCTTTTGCATTCTCTCTTGCTCCAGAGTACTATGTACTTTCATTGAGATGAGTTAGTACTTGTACGTGTCTCGGAGGAATCACTGGATTTCTGCAGGATTCATTGGTTGGTTGGTTAGGTATGTTTCCATTGCTAAATTCCTCTTAGAGGACAATAACCTTAGCATTTGAATTCAAAATACTCAACTCTAAAGGACTGTTCTTTTGTATTCCTCACAGGGCCATTTCCTGTTCAAGAGACTGTTTTAGAGGGAAGCCAAGATACCTGGATTGGTTGACATGATTTGTGTCCTCATTGAATCTCAACTAATGTCTTGCCTCCTATACCCTTTTCTTTTCTTTTCTCCTTCTCCTTCTTCTTCTCCTTCTTTTTTTTTTTTTTTTTTAACAGATACTAATTTTGTATTGGGGAATGCCCAGATAGTGGACTGGCCTATCGTGTACAGCAATGACGGATTTTGCAAGCTGTCTGGCTATCACAGGGCGGAAGTGATGCAAAAAAGCAGTACCTGCAGGTATTTATGTTTGGGGCTGTTCTGTTGAACAATCTATCACAGTATCTTCTGGAAAAATAAAATGGCTGACTCGGTGTGGGGATTGCCTTTCTCTCATTTAGTGTTAATTCATATTCATAGTAACATCATCTCTCGTTCATGTACTGTACTGAGAAATTGAAGAAGCCTTAAAACATGGTCTCTGCTACCTGATGGACTTGCAGTCACTGAGATGGAGGCACCTAGAAAAACTCAGGAAAGTCATTTTATCTAGAAAATGGGGACTCAGAAGTTTATGAGGTATTAGATGAAATGATATGAAAGTTAGATTTTGAAATGAAATGAACATGAAACAAAATTTTAGATGAAAATACATGACTGAGAAGAATCACTATGACGTTGGCCACAAGGGCCTTGTTCATAGGGCTTTTCATCAGAGAAAGAAGAGGGCTGGGATTGGGTTTCCTTCTAATTCATGCTGTCACATCTCTGGTAGCTAACTCAAAGGCAGAGGCAAATGGTGCTAACAGCGCATGCGGCCTATGCACTTGACAGTGCATAGTGGCCGCCTATGCGCTTACCAAGAAGTACCCTTGGGCCAGGGCACTAGAAATGCTCCTTTAAAGCATCCACAAGGTGTGGAGCAGAGCAGAGCTAGCAGAGCGAGCAGTGCACGTGCCTGGCCCTCCTACACCCCCAGCCCTGCGGTGCCCTGGCAAGGTCTCAGCTCAGTCCAGCTTCAACTCCTCTCCCTCACCTTCTTCGGAGTCTTCTGTCTTCAGTGGTGTTTGCATGAAGTGAAATCATCTTCCCAGACCTGGCAAATCCAGAAATAAAGTCAGCTCCGGAGGGTGGAAAAACCTGTCTGACACAGGCATAGTCTTCGGTTTTCAGAAGTTGCGTTTTGAGGGTATGAAATCAGCCGTGTAACGAGTTATGGTGAAAAGTATTACATGCTTTGAAAATATCATTTCCTTAAATTGTAGGTGTTTTGGGGCTGGGAAATCTGAGATTCCCCTTCTTCCCTGAAAGGTTTAGAAGTTATGACTCTTACGTACTGTAGTTGAATTCTCTGATGTTTGTGGTGTGCTCTTACCCTCGTTTCTGTCTCTGTATCTGCATCTCTGTCAGTATTTGCACATATACCATCAAAACAAATCGGGAGAGTCAGCCTCACTTTTTGATGTGACCTGAGCAACCTTTCCTTCCCTTTCTTGCTTCTTATTGGCTCTAATCAGACACAGGAAGAAGATCAGATAACTTGCAAATTTAGTCACTTTCCCTTTTATGCACCATGGTAGGAAAGTTCTTTAATTCCCTGAACGTGTCCCTTTTCCTAAAGATGAAGCAAACCTGCCTTGTTTGTGCTGGCTCTGTTCCCAGGAGCTCAGGAGCCCCTTTGTGCTTATTTATTGCATTGCAGGTATTTGAAATCTAATGTCCGGGTAAAGGAAACTTATAGCTGCCAGTAAATTACAGTTTGAGGAAGTACATTAGACTAATGAAAGCTGGGTGTGATTATGGCACCTCACTCATTTCAAGCCTTCATTTTACAGGGATTTGTTTTACCTTGTGAAGGAAACGGCCAGCATATACACCATCATGTCACTTAAATGGAAGGTGCTTATATAGCAAATTAACTCAGAAAGAAAATGTGGGAGGAAGCTAGAAAGGCAACTGGCTAAATAAGATGATCACAGAGCCTAGTTTTTACGTCCTAGGAGTTGTCCTCTTGTTCTCAGGCAGGGCTAATTTAGTCTTGACCTAGCCGTCTTTTAAAAGATAATTCAACAAGATCAGTTATCTGTTTTCCTGATTTATAGATGAAAAGCAGAGTGCTACATGAGAGAAGCACAAGGGCAACCATAGATAATAATGTCGCTCAGTGAGCTGGGAAGGGACATAATAACAAAAGTGACACAGAATTCATAAAGTCAACAGTGAGGGCACTTTTTTTTTTTTTTTTTTTTTTAAATACAGTGCTGGCAGTGGGAAGCCTGCAGTAAAGCTCAAGGCTTCCAATATCAAGCCAAGCAAGGCTCTTGAGTTGGTGGTAGACTCTGAGGTTCTTTGTGGCTCTGAAATTCTGTGATTCAAGTGATCAAGAGAAAGTTAGATTGCATTCGGTATGCACAGTTTCTGAAGATGGAGATTATATTGTTTAGGAACATACACCACTGCTTCCACGTCACCCTAGGTTCGGGCGCTGCACGTTGGTGTCCTTCTTGTTCTAGTCACCAGAAGGCCTGAGGTGGACAGGGGAAGTGCTCGCTGGGTCCATGGGGAGCCTGGGTCCTGTACCACTGAGAGATGGCTTTTCCCCTCTTCCATGTCATTAGTGTCCTGTGCCATTGTTTATTCCACCCAGTTGGGGGTGTATCTTATTCCCAGAGGGACAAACCTTATTCACAGTGGGGTTCAGGAAAATGGGCAGTCCTGGCAGTTTTCCTGCCTCTGCTGAGAACCGGAATTAGTTGGTAGGAACATCTATCTAGAGGTTTTCTTTAATTTTCCTTCATGCTACTTATTTCCCCCCTTAGTATACTTTCCTCCAAATGTGAGCAGTAGGGAGGTGTACTGGTAAGAACTGTAGGATTTCATCATTTCTATTTTTTAAACCCAGTGCTTTTTTGGGGGTGGGGTGGGTAGGAAACAGAGCTGCACAGACAGTGGCTGAATCTTCTGTTTATTTCCTTAGCTCTGCCTTAATGTTTAGAGCATCAAATTGTACCCTTTGGTGCAATTCTTTGGTTGATGAATTTTTGTGATTTTTCCTATTCTTTTGTTTATTTGAATGGGAATTAGGAGAGGAAAAAAAAAAATCTGTCTCCCAGATTTGCTCCGCCATCTTCCCCGGGAAATTTCTCAGAGTTGTATTTTAAAATGCACATCTGATTATGTAACTCTTTTGCTTAAAACCTTCCAATGTCTCTCCCCAAGCCCCCTGCCCACCCCGTTTCTTTCAAGATAAGGCTGAACTTACTTCACATGGCTTAGAATGCCATGTACGCCTTCATGATCTGGTCTGTGCTTGTCTTTCTATGTTATCTCTTGTGAAATCTCCCTTCGTTGTGTATATTCCAGTCACACTGAACTTAACGACATTCAGGTTCTAGAATTAACCTTACTCTCACGTCTCTGTCTTTGCACATACTTTTCTTTCACCTGGAATGTTCTTTTCCCTCCTTTGCCTTCAAATTTCCACCTGCTTTTTAGATTTCCTCTATCTTTACCTCTGGGAAGCCTTCACTGAGCCCACAGGGCTCTGTGCCCATGTCCTGTGTTCTGTAATTCTGCATGCACTGGTCACACTGTTTTCTGATCCATTCTTTTCTATGTTTCTCCCTTATTATACTGTTCATTTCTGGGGGGTTGAGTGCTGATGAATCAGTACATTTTTTTTTGATTGAATAAATGTTCTCTCTGTCTGTGTGTGTGTGTGTGCGTGTTCATTCCACACAGCACAGTGCTAGGTATAGGAAAGATGCTTAACATATGCTGGTACAATCATCAATATTTGTTTAACTAACTTGAGTTTTTTGGTTGATTTGCAGTTTTATGTATGGGGAGCTGACTGATAAAGACACAATTGAAAAGGTGCGGCAAACGTTTGAGAACTATGAGATGAATTCCTTTGAAATTTTGATGTACAAGAAGAACAGTGAGTATCCAGACCATCCTGAACCATACCTTCACGTGCTCGGAATAGTAAAAGAGATCCTCTAACTTGGTTGATGTCTTGGGTTTTCTTCTCCTCATCAGCTAAATGTTACTTGAGGCTATCATGTATGTTGGGATAAATGGCATAGATTGCAGAGTTACACTGTGCCTAATGGAATACTTGAACTTGTCCACCGAACAGTTAAGACTTCTTGATCTCAGGGCACCTGGCTGGGTCAGTTTGTAAAGCATGTGACTCTTGATCTTGAGGTTGTAAGCTTGAGCCTGACGTTGGGTGTAGAGATTACTTAAAAATAAAATCTTATTAAAAAAAAAAAAAGATTTCTTGATCTCTTTTTCTGCCAAGCTAGTGTTTTTCCTATTGGTTTACTTATGGTGAGCTGCTAGCTGAAGACACTTGTAGGCTTTAAGCCTTCTGGGGGAGGGGAAGGCATGGGATAGTGACTCTGGCCAGGTCATCTTTGAATCTACCCTCCACAGTGCCTAGGGACAGCAGGTAACACCAGTAGATGCCCTGTTAGGTGAAGGGGAGATTAAGAGTACACTTACCTTGTGAGCACTGAGTAAAATATAGAATTGTCAAGTCACTATGTCGTGCACTTGAGACTAATATAACACTGTATTTTAACTACACTGGAATTAAAACAAAAAGCTTCTGAAGAAAATTTTCTTCTCCTGATAACTAGTTTTCATCAGAAACAGTATGAATATTCAGAGTGGATTGTGAGTGAATTAGTATTTGTTTTGGATAGTTACTTCCACAAAGTATGTTAACGAAGAATTTAGCTCAATAGCCATACACAGGTATAGCACTTGCTTTTCTCTTCTGAGGTTTCCTGTTGAATGGAGATTAGCTATGTTAGAAGTATGGAAAAGTGGGGCATGTGGCCATAGCAGGGCTGCAGAGATGTAAAATAGTGCTGTTATTGTTGGTTTGAAAAAATGATTTTGTTTGTCAAGCATTCTGTTCTTTATATGTTGGATGGAATGGTAGATCATAGGTTTGTTCAATAGAACATTTCCAGAGCAGCCCAGATGGCACATGAGGATAAGTGTTTATCTTGGTGGCATTCACAGTGATGCATTTTGCTCTGGAAAGCAAAGGCCACTTGTTTTTCTTTGGAAGGAAGTGGGTCTTTTCTTCAGTCTGGAGGTTGGGGCAGGCAGCTGAGGGGACCATTTGCTTGCTCAGTGGCCTGTGCTGATGCTGATCTGAGAACCTTACTCGGGGCATCAACTAATCTAAGAGAGTTGGTCCTGTAGCTTTCATACTAGCATGGTGACTTGTTCTGTCTTCCTCCCTTAGCTGGTAGGTTTAGTTCCTACCCAGGAGAGGAACAGGGTGAAAGACTATGAATGGCTCTGTGCTGGTCCTCCATTATGGGTAGTACAACCCAAAGCACCAGTTCTTACCAGGAGCACACTGGCCTTTTCATGGGGAGGAGATGCTCTGCCCATGTGCCCCCAGCTAATGGAGTAAGTTCAAGGTTTTCCACACTGGGGGCTTTGCGTACTGAACAGTATGGATTTCCCCTTGACGCAGAATACTAATTGGGTAGGTGTATCACAAAAATAATGCTTTGCATTTATATTTTGCTTCAGAGTTTTCAAGCTTCATTAGACTATGCATTTAACTTGCTCAAATTATATGTGTTTGGCACAAAAGGGAGACAAGGGGAAACTTAATTTAAGTTGAGTCAGTGATTTCACTTGCTATCCCTTCAGGGAGCATGTACCCCAGAGGAAGTATGTGATGAGGGAGGGGAAGCTGCTCTTCTCTCTACTGCTTCTGGGGCTGAAGGCCTTGTGTTGTGAGCATCTCATGGCACTGAAGGTGATTCTGGTATCTGAGGTTCTGTACTTTAGGTAGACATGGCCCTCACACGTAAGCCAATTGGTTCAACTAATGTTCTACCAAGGAACGAGCCTTTCTTCCCTCCTTTGAGGTTGTGGTAGGCGTATTGACAGATGCATGCCAGTCTTCATGGGGGCTACATCAGCCTTCGCATGGGACTCTACTTCCTGGGTGGTGGCAAAAAAATTTTCAAGAGTAATTGTGGTCCTATGCAATTTTTACCTTACCCTTTGACTTGAGAAAATAAACTCTGTGGAAGATATGACTCCACTCTTATTTTATCTTATTTTTATTTTTAAAGATTTTATTTATCCATTCATGAGAGACACAGAGAGAGGCAGAGACATAGGCAGAGGGAGAAGCAGGCTCCCTCTGGGGAGCCTGATGTGAGACTCGATCCTGGGTCCCCAGGACCATGCCCTGAGCCAAAGGCAGAGGCTCAACCACTGAACCACCCAAGTGTCCCGACTCCACTCTATTTTACAATGTTGATTCTCAAAGCCCCAAGAAGTAGGCATGGCTGATGTTATTTATGTCCAGTGTATAAAAGTTAAATTCCTTACTCAAGGTCATGTGGAGCCAGGACCTGGTTTCCAGTGGTTACTCCATGGCCATTCTTCCAAGATTAGGACAGTCTAACTGTGGGTACAAGGCAGGGCCACCATATATGGTTGTGGAGGCCATTCCCTGAATAGACAGCAACTGGACCACTTATGATTTACTTGCTGGATCTTCCATGCACCATAGCCTGGCATTACATCTGTGCTGAGGGAGGAGCTTCTCTTTCTAATTTATACAAAGATGTCTAGAAGGCTTGTGGGAGTTGCTTACAAGGCTAAGCTTGTACATAAAACATGAAGCATGAAACTGATGTGGATGGTGTTGGCTTCTTCCTAGGAACCTGTTCACTGCCCCCCAATTCCTCCAAATCCCATCCTCTCCTAAGGAATTTAGAAACTAAATTATTTATTAAGCCTGGGAATTGTACATTTGCACTGAATTCTCTACCTTAAGAAATATTTTATTTATTTATTTGAGAGAGGGGGTATAAGCGGGGAAAAGGACAGAGGGAGAAGGAGAAGCAGACTCCCCACTGAGCAGGGACTCCAGTGTTGAGACGCGATCCCAGGACCCTGAGATCATGACCTGAGCCGAAGCCAGGTGCTTAATCAGCTGAGCCACCCAGGTGCCCCTATGCTTGCTTTTTTTTTTTTTTTTTTAAACTGCTTTTTATTGACCCACTACCCTATGTCAGATGCAGGCTTATGCTAGGGATGTGGTTATGAGAAGAGACACAGCCTCTGCCTGTACTGCAGGAGTGGGGCTGCATCCACAGTGCACAACCATAAGTGTTTTCATGGTGACACCATTTGGAGAGAGTCACCGAGCCCTAACTTAGGAGGTCAGGGAAGGAAGTCTTCCTAGCAGAGAGGAAATCCATGCAGAAACTGAAGATGATGGGAGTTAGGTAGAGGGAAGGGCAAAAAGTAGCCCAGGCTGATGAAATGCATGGAAGTTTCAAAAGACCCAAAGGGCTTCTCAGACTTTGACATGCCTAGGGAATCACCTGCAAATGGCAATACTAGTTCCTTTCAGTAGGTCTGGGGAAGGGTCTAGAACTTCCGCTCCCAGGCGATCCCATGCTGCTGATGCATGTATCCCACTGAGCAGCAAGGACAGAAAGCAGCAGACTGAAGACTGATTTCCACATCTACAGTGTGTGTCTCCTTCCTGCCAGATCCCCCACACCGGGCACCATGCCCGACACATCACAAATGCTACCCCACAAACTCATGGAGTAAATTATATCAATATGCAAATTGACAAGGGTTGACCATTGAAGCTGGAGAGGTTAGGAAGGGCCAGGAATGCAGCCACATTAAAGACTTGGCTTGAGTCATGGCCTCAGGGTCTGGGATTGAGCCCTGCGCTGGACTCCCTGCTCAGTGGGGTTTCTACTCGGCCTCTCTCTCAAAATAAATAAATAAAATCTAAAAAAAAAAAAAAAAAAGAGCAGTGTTTGGGAAAGAGGGTGGGGGTGAGGGGTGTTCAATATATCATCAGATTTACATTTTAGAAAGATATCTCCAGTAGAGTGGGGAGATGGAACAAAGCATAGGAGACTGGAGGTTGAGGCCCACTTAGGAATGACCCCGGTGACAAGATGGTTGCGGCCTGCTGGCCCAGGGTGGGGGGGTCAAGGGAGGTGAGAAAGAGAGATATCCAGGGATGTCTCCTCCAATGACTGAGTGTGGGGACTTTGTCAGTGGTGCCTACTGACCGGCTCTGCCCTCAGTCTACTCAGCCCCGGGCAGCGTCCAGGAAGCCAGAAGCATAGCATTTCCTGTCAGGAGCTTCTCATCTGGCCTGAAGTAACACATGCCGAGTGTCTAACACGGAGCCCCATGTAGAAGAGGTGCTCAGTGCTTGTTTGTTGAGTGACTTTGGAAGGAACTTGGCAGCTACCAAGAAACAGATGAGTGCAAGAGAAGCATGTGATTCAGAGCGAGGGCATGAGGGCCGAGGTGGGAGCAGCGTGGGGCCAGACTGGCTGCTGATGCCTCCGAGGAGCAGACTGAGCAGACATGGGTGGGAGGAGAGGGGGAGGGAGGCAGAGTTTGCTTCTACTTTCAAAATGTCTAGTTCAATAGACTAGAATGTTCAGCATTTTGAAGCAGTATAGAGTCCTATGAAGGGAAGGCACCCCTGTTGAGATTTCAGAATGTGAAATGTCATCATCTAAAGGAATTTTTTATTTTTTTCTCTGATTTTTAAATTGAATTACTTCTACTATGGAGAATACATGAGGATATGAAGGAAAACAATCACCCCAAAGACTCAGACAAATAATACTATGCTACTAGCTTTTTTGATGTGTTTCCTTTTAGGTTTCGTCTTGCACATGTTAAATAATTGAGATTTTGATGTGTATGCAACTTGAAGTCATATATTTGAAGTCAAAATATAAACATATAATTAATCTTTGATCATAAAAATATCCTCCTCATTTAAAATTCCCCATAAATATAATTTAGAAATAATTCATTAATACTTCCTCTGCTGTTGGATATTTATGAGGCTCTAAACTTTATTAAACACAATGCTGAGGGGAGTATCTTATGTAAAGATATTTATTGACATTCTGAGGCAGTTCCTAGAAGTTGAAAACTACCATGTCAGAGATGTGAACTCAGGTTCCTGAGACGTTTTTGGCAAACAGTGTTTCAGAATTGAACCCATTCCCAAGTTCACTTGCAGGTTTTGAGCGTCTGACTCATTGTACTACACCAACACTGAACAATATAGCTTTCAAATTATCAAATTGCCTGCAATTAAACTTTTTTCTTGTTTAATGAATATTTTTAATGCTAGTGAGACTTAAGTACTTTTTCCTATTTACTATCCATTTAAAGTTACCCTTTTTATATTAATTGTTCAGATTCTTTGCTCATACATTCTACTTAATTCTGGTGATTTTCTTACTGATCTTTAAAAATAACCCCTTAATAAATTGGCTTCCCCCCCATTTTTTAGTAGTGTTTGCAAGGACAGCTTTTAGAAAGAATTTTCTACTGATAAGCATCAATGTTTGTCCTCCTTTGGGGACTTGGGAGTGATTAGCAGAAGACTTCCTGGTGTGCTTTGGAATGAGTGTGTGGAATACTATTATGTATCTTGAGGATGGATAATTTGAAAGGTTTCTTTCTATCTATTGGCCCGTCTGATGAATAAACCTGGGCATTTTAGTAGTGTTATGTGTTTCATATTGTTACTTAACTCATTGTCAGTGTGTTAGATGTTATTCATACATCAATGATAGTCATCATTAGTGAACGCATTCAGTAAATATTTAGGTGGTCACTCTTGTGCTAGTCAATTCGTTTTTCTATTTTTCAAACAAGAAAATCATGAAGTATCAGCTCTGAGTTGAAAGCAGGATACTGAGCAACCCGGGTGGCTCAGCAGTTTAGCGCCACCTTCGACCGAGGGTGTGATCCTGGAGACCTGGGATCGAGTCCCACATCAGGCTCCCTGCATGGAGCCTGCTTCTCCCCCTGCCTGTGTCTCTGCCTCCCTCTGCTTTAAAAAAAAAAAAAAAGAAAAGAAAAAAAAAAGTAGGATACTCTCTAGGTAACACTTTGCAGCATGTGACTGACCCCACAATTTGTGGCATGGCGGTGGCCTCCTGTTTGGGACCTCTGGATCAGCTTCTACATCAGAGAAGCCCAGGAAAAGGTTTCTTACTGCATTTGTGCCAAGCCAGCATGGAGAAGCTGCCAGCCAAATACTTATTGATTACCTACTGTAGGCCTGTGGGTTTGAGCCAAAGAGATCCAGGTATAAGAAACTGACTGCCTTTGAGGAGCTTACAATCTAGTTATAGAGACAAGTCCAATAGGAAAACCATCATATTTTGCCCTAAAGAATTGTCTTTTACTTATTCAGTGCAAGGAGCTATTTATATGTAAGGGATATTGATTCTACATTAAAAAATATTTTCTTATTTAAAATTTTTTCTGTTTAATTAGACTTTTTTATACTGTTTTTTTTTTTTTTTTTTTAAAGATTTTTACCCATTTGTTCATGAGAGACACAGGGAGAGAGAGGCAGAGACATAGGCAGAGAGAGAAGCAGGCTCCATACAGGGAGCCCAATGTGAGACTTGATCCCAGGACTCCAGGATCACGCCCTGTGCCAAAGGCAGGTGCTTAACTGCTGAGCCACCCAGGCATCCCTTTTATATCATTTATAAGTCATAAATTTATGGCAGTGTTTTCCTTTATGGTTTGAGCTTTATATAATGTTTAGGAAGTTCTTCTCTTTACCTGTACTAATGAAAATATTCTTCCATTTTTCTTTCTAGTACCTTTATAGCTGTGTTAGAATATTTAAAACGTTAAACCATTTGGAATTTATTTTTATCTATTACATGACATAGCAATCTAACTTAATTTATTTTCCACATTGCTTATTTAATTATCTCAGTATGATGTATTAAAGAATCCAGCCCTTCCCTTCTAGTTTGAAATGTCTTTTTCTTCTATGCTAGATTCTCACACGTTCATGAGCTTGTTTTTCTCCTCTCCTTTTCCAAGTCCTTTTGTAGCCTATTAGCTATGTGAGTTTGATTAAAATGCTCTCTCACTTGGATTTTCCGTATTTAAAGTAAGGAATAATTCCAGTCACAATTCCATTTCACGGAGTTGCTGTGAGAATTAACCATAATGTGTTAGTACTGGACCCCATTGTAAGCACTTAATAAATGATATTACTATTTTCATTGTTGTTTGTTTTAGGGCCAGTGCCAATGGCTCTTAGTTACTGTACAGTTAGTTGATATTTGAACAAGACAAGGTGAGGGGTATCACCTCCCTTGTGGTTGAAAGTCTTGGTTTAACTTTTGATTCTTCCAAAACTTAACCACTAATAGGCTACAGATGACTAGAAACCTCACCAATAACCTAAAGAGTTAACACATATTATGTTTGTTATAAGTGTTATATACATTGTATTCTTAAAGTCCTCTAGAGAAAAGAAAATTTTACAAAAAAATCATAAGGAAGAGAAAATACATTTACAGTATAATATTTATTGAAAAGAATCCATATTCTCTAGAGGAAGTGGGTGGGACAGGCTATCTATTTTCATTCCAAATAAAATTCTCTTTCTAAAAAAAAAAATCTGTGTATAAGTGGACATGCACCACTCAAACTTGTTTTGTGCAAGGGTCAACTGTGGTAAACAGTTTTGTTGTTATTTTTCCTTTCAAAGAATTTCAAAGCTTTCTTCGCTGTTCTTCTACCTTTATTTTTCTACTTGAGTTGAATTTCAATTCATCAAACTCTGAGAAAAACAAACAAAAAAGAACCATTGAGATTCTGATTGAAATTGCATTAAATTTATATATTAAATGGGGAGACTTGACATCTTACAAAATTGAATCTTCTCATCTACAAACAATGTAACTCTCTCCATTTATTTAGGTTTTGTGTTTTGGTCTTCAATCAGATTTTAATTAAGTTGAGGCTTAGGCATTGATTTTTCTAGCTTTTCCCCCATGTTTGAGACTGGCCATCTTCCTCAAAACAGGTAGAGGCAGCTTTGGAATTTCATTAAACACCATGAGATACATTCTCTTTTAGGTCATCCAGACAGCCCTGTGAGGTAAGATCAAACCTTTCCATCTTACAGATGAGTAATTTAAAAGGAAGGGAGGAATGTATCAGACATTCCTATATTGGATATAAAAATATATACAATATATTTTTATTGAATCTAAAGTAGGCCTATTATCCCTACTTTGAAAATGAGGAAACTGAGTCCAAGAGGTTAGGTGACATGGCAATGGCATACAGTAAACTAAGACATAGGGCTCAAACCCAGGACTTGGGATTCCCAGTCAGATATTCTAATGGCCAGTGGCCGCTTCTCCCCCCTGGTACTCTCTCATACTCTCTGTGCTTGTCATTTGTCTCAGGGAAGGTGACCTGAGACCAACTGGTCTATTTCTTAGGGCAGGCCGCCATTCCCTAGTCTAGTTTCTGGACCTGTCTGAGTGGCTCTGCACAATGCGGCCATTTCCATACGCCAGTGATAGTGGCTTGGTTAATTCTGTTGCTGTCGAATATGGCCTGGATGCCTGGCTGCCTGGTTATAGAGAGTGCCTGGGAGGATGTCCAGGAGAGGAGGAAGCCTAGCAGAAGCCAAACAAATCTCTTGTATACCCAAGCCTTGCTGTTTTGTTATCTGACTGCTAGGGTTGAGAAACCCCATCGCCAAGTCAAGGTGTCAGATTCATTACTACGTGACCCAAGGCAGCTAGTAAGGGATAAGAATCAGAGTGAGCAAGAGGAGGAGCCTGACCCGGAGCTGCCCCTCCACTGGTACTCTCAGCCAGAAAAGACCTGCTCTCCCAGCAGCAGCCGCCTTTGCCATCAGCCTTTGCTATATTTTTCTTGGATTTGTGCATCGATCTTCCTTTATTTATCATTCACCCCTTGTCCTTTTGCAGAAACAGGACATCAAATACTTGCTTTTCTTGTTTTTCCACTGTAGCCACTTGGGTGCAGAGGCAGAACTTTAACCTTATCTTCCTGATTTTGTGTCTGTATATGTGAATATATGTGCATGCATTGCCTCTCTTGTATCTTGGTGGGATGAATTGTAGTCCAGAATCTGGGCTCTTGGAGAGATCCCTGGAGGCCAACTACCCTGGCCTCTGCTTCTGGGCAGGTTTATATCTGAATGGAGCCAAGGCACTCCTGAATATCCTTGGGGGCATCCAGAGGGGTGGAAGAGAAACCGAGTGAGTAGGGGCTCCAGGTGCTGGGCAGTCTGTGTTCACTTGAAGCACCTGTTACATATATTGAGACTTTGAGTTATATTTCACTGGTTAGAAATGCTTTGCTCTTAAAAGACTGTAATTACTGGTCTGTGCCACATAGATGGGACTCATGTTCTCTTTTGAAAGAATATCAGAAATGAAAATTTAAGCCCATTCTGCTTGCTTTCCTAGATTGTGTAGGGCACAATAATTTGGAAAAGAGGCAGGTCTGAGTGTGAAGATACTGGAAGTAGGATTTATTTCTTTGAAACTCAGCAGGTACCTATCCCATCAGGGTGTTGCATTTCCCAACCCCACAATAGTACCTTCTGGAGTTGAGCTATGAAATGGCCTCATGTGGCCCTATGCATGACCTTGCACTAAACAGGGATGCAGGGTGATAAGACAGAGAAAGTTCAGATCTCCTGCCCCAGAGTGAATTACAGTCTATCTAAGGAAAGAGTCTTCAATTGTGAAGGATTGAAGGGAGCCATTACATAGCCCTTTCTTTCCTTGCCTGTGATCAGAACCAGTTGGAAGAGATAGAGGAATCAGGCAAATGGAGTTAAAATATCCTCTTTATGACCAGTGAAGTTGGTCCTAGAAATTGTTGTTTATGTCCATGGGCAAGTGAAATTTCTAAAAGTGAATCCTAGAATCAGACAGATTTCCCCACCCAACACAGATAGCCCTGGAGAACTGCAGGCTTCTCCTCCTATTGGTCATCCCCCTGCCCTTTGATTTCTCCCCTAACACCTATAGAATGGGGAAGCAGAGCAAGATGCAAATTCATCTCCAAGAGAGCAGATAAAGAGAGGTGCTTGAGCTACACATGTCCAATTCTTGACTCCCGAATTCCCAATCCAGGGAAAAGACCTGAGAGTTCCTTTGAAATATGTCTCTCCATGAGGAAACAGCAGATCAGGCAATAGGAGATTTTCTCCCTCAATAAGCCCACCTGATTAGCTAGAGATGTACTATAAGGCAATGCATACTGACTCCGAGGTTTTGCTAGAAGATTCATATATATTTACTGAAAAGAGATGATCAGAATAACACGTGTTTAATCAGGGAACATCTCTGGAAGAAGCATTGGGCTCAGTTTGGTGGAGAGGAGAACACAGCTTTAAATACTGACCTGTAGGAATGGGTAGGGGGGAGTTCAAGATGAGTTTGAGCTGTAGTAAAACCTAGAAGGCCTCCCCACACGATAAATACAGTAGGCTATCATGATCTGGGAGATGTGGGTTAGTGTCATCAATCTCAGGAGTCATAAATGGAATATAAAGATTAGATGGCACAGTCCCAACTAGGAAAGTTCACAGGCCTTGGGCCCAGCTGATACAGTGTGTGGGTAGCCCATAGGTGGCAACTGGGAAGGTTATGGTTCCAGGGATTCCAGCAAGATGAGGCTCCTGGAGTTAGACCTCATGAGTCGGGTTACGGGGGGGAAGCTCTCTGATTTCTTAACTGGTTTGATAAATTAGTGGTGTTTTCTGGTGTACTATCTGAAAAAAAAATTGCTTACTTTTTTTTTTTAAAGCAGAAAGAAAATGTTTTTTTTATTTGTTTGCTTTTTGTCTTAACATCTAGAATATAAAGGAGAGCTGTGATATGTAGGCTCAATGGGTGTGACACTTTATTTTGAGTTTTCTGTTGCTTGATTGAAAATGGTTTAAAATCCCACAGGTTCTGAGCAGGGAACTGGGATGAATCGTAGCACAGACCTTTCAGAAACAGTAGGTGATTCAAAGGCCATATTCTTCTTGATTTTGGAATGCGATGTGTGATTTTTGTATGGTGGATTTTTCTTTCAAAACACATTTTTCTTAGGGTGACATTAAAATCTGTTTGTCTTCTGGGAGTACCCAGGAACTGGCAGCTGAAAATTATGGAACAGGAAAGTCGACAGAGGATCAAAGTTATAACTATGGATGAATGTATAGATAATGAAGATTAAAGAATATATTCCCATCTGGTCTATTTGCTGCTGTTTGACTATATATTTTATACTTGTTTATGCTTCCATGTGAATACGTGGCTATACCTGGTTATTATTAAGTTGGATTGGCTAATCCTAATGTCGATCAGAGATGTCTGTCCATGTTGTAGTATCGTATAGAGTTTGCTGTGATTGCCTTCAGAGAGACCCAGGTACCTCTTGAGGATTTATTTCCATCTCCCAAGATTCAGTGAGTTGTTTGCTGGCTATCTTAAAATAATATGTGTAAAATGCTGAACACAGTGCCTGGCATACAGGAAGCTTCTCTAATTCTTAACATGGAGAAATACTTATTGTATTTTAACTTGGAAATGGTTATAAAATAGCATGTAAAGTATTATCCCAGTATTATCTCAGTTCTGCAAAATTCAGCAAATAGTTAAGTTCTTATATCCCAGATGCTGTTAAGGACCTTGGCTATGAGATAGGGAAGAACTTACCACTTTCTTGTGTTTCATTTAATTTTGCCTCACAGAGTTGATTGGTGTGGCTTGCTAGGGTGACCTCTATAGATAGAAAACACTTGTTTTCCCTAATTCTGTTTTAGAAGCTAGATGCTGACTTTGTATAGATATTTAGCCATAGAAACCTGATTGGGTGCCCTCTCTGAGAAGTTAGTCAGAAGTCTTGCCCACCTTCTCCTTGTGTTGATGAGGCAGTGCTTTGGAAGAGCTCATTTGTTCCTTGTTTTTGTTCAGCAATAAGGATTGGAAGTTGAAACACATTGGTTGAGTTTCCTAGAGCACTGATGTCAACACAGTCCAAAGCCACCTGGAAACCTTCCTTTTCAAGGGAACCTTTGCTGGGAGAATGATTGTGGTGATTCTCTCTTCCTTCTTCAGCATGTTATCATCTACCCCCTTGCATTGGACCTTTTGAATTTTTATTTTGGGGAGAGATACTTAGAAATATGGCTTTTGGCCCATGGTTGATTGAGCGTGTGAGTCAAATTGATGGGTGCCCAAACTGGATTTTGACACTGGGGCCCTTTAGCAATGGAAATTTGAGTTTGCAATGGTCTGCTGGATATGATTGGCAATGCCCATCCTGGCCCTTATTCTTTACTTGTCTACTGCATGGTATAAGGTAAGTATTTAGGTACCTTAGTGACTTCCGTAAGATCAGGAGGGATTTTCAACCCATTTCTAATCATTTTGCAAGGGTTAAGAGAGCTACACTTAACAAAATTATTTGAACCGAAGCAAATCCCTGCCAAACAGTCACTGTGAAAGTTTTTTATTTCAGCAAGAAGAGGAATTCATGATATGATATTCCAGCACCTAAAGGAATGAAACCATTTAAAAATGAAATAGTATTTGTACCTATTCATTCCCCAGTCTTTATTCCAGAGCACCTCACATGAGAATGCAAATTACTGACCAACCTTTTGATATTTCTTTCAGGGACACCTGTGTGGTTCTTTGTGAAAATTGCTCCAATTCGAAATGAACAGGATAAAGTGGTTTTATTTCTTTGCACTTTCAGTGACATAACAGCTTTCAAACAGCCAATTGAGGATGATTCATGTAAAGGTTTGTAATTCTGATTTGTACAAATACATTTATGTGGTTTTTTTGTTGTTGTTGTTGTTTCCTGTGGTGTGACTCCCATTCCAGAGAATTTGAGGTTGCCAAGGCAATCTCTACACAAAGATCAAGATTTAAACTTTAATTTGTGTTGGGTAAAGCATTGTATCATTCTGGAATGTATTAAGGGGCCAAAGGGGAGGGGAAAAAAGCTTTGTTTAGGAAACCATTTGAACTCAATTTTATACCTTTTTAGAGTAACCCTTTCCAGTAATGATTAGACAGAAGAAGGTAGTTGGGCACCTTTGGTATCAACAGAATCTTTTCTGGTGTCCCCATGACAGATGGGGGTCACCCAAATGAGTTAGTCCATGGCCACATTCATCGTATTTGTATATAGACTTTGTTAGATTTGACTGAGGTCTTGCATTTCAAGATTGTTACAGTTGATTTTAACACAGCTCTACCTCTGTGGTTGTTAGGTCTACAGCTGGTGAATTCATTGGAAACATGGTATTAATGAGGCCATGGTCTTGAGTAACATTTCCATTTGGGTCATTTAATCAGCTTGTGACCACAGATTTTAGCACTCACTTCAGCCATGTATCATGTACATGTATTCTCTGAATCACACTGCGGGCCAGTGAAGGAAAGGACTCAGGATTTCTAGAACAACTGTACTCTTGAAGAGGTCAAGGTAATCAGATATACAATAGATGGCACGTTATCCTCAGAGGTTTGGGATTAGGGGGTGTCACAGCACTCTCTTCCATCCCCCTTCCATTGCGTGCATGCAAGATAACCGAGAGGCCATAGCTCTTTCTTGTTGCAGTGCTTCTTGGCTCTGTGGTTGATTTTCTAGCTCTCTCTGAGAACTCTGCTCCTTGCCGTATCCTGAGATGCAGCAGAGAGATGAGAGTAGAGTCCAGGGAAAAGTCAAATTGGGGAGTATTCTTGATGTGATAAAATTGTGATTGTTAAATGTATCTTATAGGAGGAAATAAAAAGCATCATGGTCTTTTCATTTTGTGACTTTTCTCTGGGGGTGTGTCCTCTAGCACATTTGGATGCTCACATTTATAAGTTCAGAGCACAATGCTGTACATACCAGTGCATCGTATTATTTTTCTTTTTTTAATTATCTGATAACCCAGTATATCAATTTCAGCCTGCCTTTTGGTTTCAAGACTACAGCAGATGTAAAGTTTCTCAACCAGTGCCTCAGCTCCTGCAGTCTCCTCTTTTTCCTGCAGGTCTGTGACTCCCTGATTTCTGGTTTCTGACTTGAGGATTTCTCAGCGCAATAGTGATTACACGGAGATAGACTCACTCATGATTAAGTATCATCCTGCTATCATCCAGAAAGGCCATTTGCTTTTTTAACTGAATAAACTCATAAAATATTAAAGGCAGTCAGATATTTTGACATTTGCTTTTGTAAGTTTTGTCTTAAAAACGTAAATAGTCAGAATGTTGGTTGAGTCAGACTGTTTGCCTTTTACCATCACTGGAATATTTTTGGGTGACATGCAAGTATTTAGTAGGAGAGGCATACTCAACAGAGAGGGTGCCTCACATGCCACGTAGGTATATGCATTTGGCTCTCATGAAGTGTAACACAAGAGATAAATCAGAGTGATGCAGTGAGATTCGCCTAGCTGTTTATTTTCCAGGAAAAAAAAATGTCCTACCTCTTTTAACCTGACTCAATGATGCATTTCCTTGCTGATGAGAGTTTTGGTATATACACACACACACACACACACACACGTTGCACACCCGCACACTTCAGTGTTCCCTGTAGGAATGCTGCTAAGTGATCATGCTTAGTGTCTTCTCCAAGACATGACTGGATAAGCCTGTCCCTTTCAGATGCCATGACAGATATGTCTGGACCCTCCCACTTGTTATGTCACTGTGCCCCGGCCTACTTTGATTTGGTAGTCTACTTAGGACAAGGTCAGATTTTATATCACTCTGTTTATGATGGAAGAGCATGATAGTTCTCCAGGCCTTGTTAGTTGTAAGTCTATAAACTGTGGTTCTGGCTGCAAGGATCAAATCCAGGAAGATACATTGCCACGTGGCTGGAATGTTCTCCTGACTTGACATTTCTTCTTGGATGTGTTGTCACAGTGGGAGATTCTGGCAAATACAGCTGGGTTTTCAGTACAGCACCTCACTCAGCAGTACGAGTCTTGTGACCCAGGCTTATTTAGGATTCACTTTTGAGATGGAATTATCTGAAGACCCCAGAAATCCTCGGATAATCGTTCTTTGGCAGAGCAGCACAAGGTGTTTCCCACCATCAAATTTGTCCTTTGTTTTAGTCAGTTGTGTTCAAATTGTCTTTAAAATGACATTGTTTTCCTTGCTCGTGCAGTGCCTGACTCTGGGCCTTGGGATTGGGGTAAGTGCCTCCAGGAAGTGATACGAGAAGCCAGTTGGCACCTCAGATTTTCCCACAAACACTCCACAAACACATGGGATAATCTGCAGTCCACTATTTTAGCGTCTGACACAAAATAACTCCCCTTTGGCAGGTGATTGGATGGCCCTGAGGCCCCTCTTACATTTAGTGTATTGGTTCTCAAGCTCCTTTTTAGGAATGATCCAGGCCCCTGACTCCCTCATCCTCTCTTTTCTGTCTTTTGACTTCTTCCTTAGCTCTCTGACAAAAGGTGTCCACAGATGGTGTGGACCAGGCAATGCAAGTCAAGCTAGATTTGCTGTTTGGTAGCAGCTCTGGGTGTATGCATGCGTGGGTGCACGCGTGTGTGCGTGTGTGCGTGCATGCGTGCATGTGTGTGAAGTTAGAATGAGAGAGTAGCTGGGAATTCTTGGCTGAAATGAGACTCTGTGATGTTTCAGGGGTTTCCTTTGTTTCTAATCTCTTACTTGTCTGTTATTATGGATAATTGGTAGTGGCTACAGGATATTTTTCTCTGTCTTTTTCTCCCTTTTGAGCTAGGAGGCCTGGACAAATGGGAAGAGAAAAATGAGATGGTAAGGCCCAGAGTTGCTCTCTACCTTGTTTCCTAAAGGATGAGGATGAGTCATCCCTCTTGTTTTGTCTCTTACCCCACCAAATAATCTCACGTTGAAGGAGTGAATTCATTTTCAAAACTTGAGCCAGATTCCGATAACAAAAGGAATGTAGAGCCTCAGAGGAGATTTTTAAAGTGAGGGATTGAGAATATGCAGGGATAAGGGCTCTGGCAAGCCGCTGTAACTGCAGACCCTTCTCCAAATGTCTTCCTGTGTGATGTTTGCGAGGCACTCTTGGGAAAGAAACCAAGCAGTGGATACAAGCCACAAGTCCCCTCTTGTCCCCTGGATATTGACATTTTATCTCTCTGCTGTTAGGATAATGGAAAGGTGATGATTTCGTGACTGCTCCTTGAAGAAGCCACCCTAGAGTTTTGGTTATTTCTACACTGACAGGGAAAAGATCAGAGGAGGAAGACTTGAGGATGCTTAGGCAGTGTCCACACTGACTGTCCATCTCGGTCATCAGTGTCCTCTATTCTCTTGTGTATGTTGGGTTATGGCACCAGCTCCTCTAAGAGAATCTGTGACTGCAGATTAGGACAAGCTGGCCTCACAGCCTCCCTACAAGGTCAGGACACCTTACAGCCATCCTCTGCAACTTCTACTCAAAGTGACATGGCATGATTTCCCAGAGTGGGGACCATAGGTTTGTCTTTTCTCCTATCCCTGGACTTATCCTTGGAGGAGCTGAAATTTCATCTCAACCCAGGATCCTCTCCTGACCTAGGGAGGATACAGGGTTATATGGGCTAAAGTAGCCTGGGGAGGGGGGCCTTGCCCCAGTTGAAGCCAGCAGCTGTTGTGTGGTCAAGGAAGGGGGAAGTGATTGTCCTTACTGAGAATGGAGAAGGGATCTGGCGAGTACTGTTTAGCCGACTGCTGGATTGCACGTTGTGTTTCCTTCCTTCTGGCCTTCTTCTCCTTTCATGCCTCCTCTTCCCTTCCTGTCCAACCCCTCTCACTCCAAAGATACCCAGTACATGTGTGTTAGCTGAACAGAGAGAAGTCTGCCTAAGGCCAAGGGGAGCATACAGAAGAGGGAGCGGACAGTTTTGCTGGTGATAGGGCAATACCTGGGAAACGCTCCCTTGGAGGAGGAGCTGCTTTATTTTCCTTTTGGAAAAGGTCCACTGGGCTTCCCCTAAGGCATATCATCCTGAGCTCGGTTCTCATTGGGTTGTGTCCTCCTATTTGGCCTTTTGGACAACAGGAGGTTCATTGTTTCCAGGAGTGTTTCTCCTGATGGCTCTGGTCCACATTGTACCTGTTATCTTCCACCACATACATTTGCTTCTCTTATGTGTTTTTAATCTCATTGGTGGCCGTTACCCCAGTCCCCCAAACCTGGAACCCAGAGGCCACCTGGATGCCTTGTCTCTCTTTCTACAGCTGCTGTTCACCGAGTTCTGTGGATCCTACCTCTGTAGTTGTTCTCCAGCTCTCATCACCTGGCTCAGGCCACAGTACTGTCTAGGCGTGCAGGATCTCTTGCCTGGGGTCCTGACTGGTCTTTTATCTATTGATAAAATTGACCATGCACATTACCATTCTGTCTTTTTTTTTTTTTTTAAAGCTTTTATTTATTTATTTATGAGAGACACAGCGAGGCAGAGACATAGGCAGAGGGAGAAGCAGGGTCCATGCAGGGAGCCTGATGTGGGACTTGATCCTGGGACTCCAGGATCACGCCCTGGGCTGAAGGCAGACGCTAAACCGCCGTGCCACCCAAGGATCCCCCCATTCTGTCTTTCTAAAATGAAATCAATGTGTTTCCTCCTCCTCATGCCTATTTAAACTCCTCCCTGGTTCCCCGTGGGTTTCAGGATGAAGTTCAAATTTCTTGCGATCTCGGTTCTTACCACCAAAAGTTCTTCTCCATCTGGCCCCTGGCAACGACTGTAACATCACTTTAGGCTATGGTCTACATCCTCCTCCCCTCTACCAGCCGCGCCTCACTCATCCAGCCATTTAGGGTGTCTTACTCTTTATTGACATATTACCCTGTTTTATGATTTTTGCCTTTGTAGGTGCTGTTCCTTCTGTGTACAATGTCTATCTTTTCGTTCTTGTGTTTTTGACTCCTACTCATCTTTCAGAATTTTGCTCTAGTATATCACCTCCTCTGGGACGCTCTCCCTGAATCCTTACCCTGGATTAGCTTACCCTCCCCCCCCTTTTTTTTAGCTTGCCTTCTTTGGACAGCCTTGACTCCTAGCATCCTATATTCATGTCTGTCACACAACTTAGCTCACTATGTCATGGCTTTTAAAATTTATCTGTCAATCTTCCCTACTGGGATGCATGCTTTTTGAAGCCAGAATCTGTGTCTTATTTATCTCAGTATCTCTAGTACCTAGTGCGATGCTTGGCGTGTAGTAATTATGTTTATAGAGTTAATACATGAATGAAGTTTTTTCATCTGGCCAGGTAATGGTTCCTATTAGAAAGTATTTCCTTCCTACAGAAGACACAGAGCTTGTTCCTCCCGGTAGAGGTGTGATGGAGAATTTCACACTGCCTGTCCATTTTCCCATCTAGCACCCACTCATCTTCCTATGCCTTCCACTCAGGCAGCTCCTTTGACAGCCACATTCTTGGAAAGGTTTCAGGGCTAGCCCAGAGAGTGAGAGGCTAGTTTGAGCCTGGGGAAATGCCCAGAGGTCCAGGGATCTTTCTTTTCATCCCTTGTGTTAGATCAGCTTTGGACCAGGACCCTGAAGTCCCTGCCGGGCAGGTTCTGTGACCTTCCTCTTATCATTTGTCTCAGGGTGTGCATCTTGGTGGTGGTAGTAGTGGTGGTAGCCAAGGGGTGGGTTGGATCAGGGGGTTGCAGAACCTTGTTGGTGTTTGCATGCATGGCTATGTTTTACCTGATTGAAGAATACCCTTTTTGTTCTTGAACAGCTCTGTAGAACTCAGTTCCAGTTTTATTTTGAGCTGAAAGAGAGCCTAACTCTGAAAGAGACTTTAGAAATTTCTAGCCCGCAATTCACAAAAGCAGATTTCAGTGAGCATCTTCATAAATGGCACATTTGGGGGAGATGTCAAAGACCCCTGTAGAGTCTGGACTGTCTCTTCCTGTTAACATTAATGCTACCCCTACCATCTGATGATCACCATGTACCTCTTTTCAAGCTGATTCTGTTGGTCTGCTTAATGGCATCAGGATGGATGAAAATGCCACTATCTTTTATTAAGCCTAGAACTTCTGGAATGAGATAATAACCGATTTGCTATTCTTGCTATGTTGACAAAAATTTATCCAGATCATGATTCTTTAAGGTTGTGCAAGAAGAGGGCCATTTGGCTGCTTAAGTTCATTGTCCTCTGGATTCCAAGTCTGTCTTGGAAAAGGTGCCCCAGGGTAAAATTTGGCAGAAGAGATGTCTGCTGCAAGATGTTGGATACTGCTAAACACGAAAGGACCACAAAACAAACAAACAAACAAACAAACAAACAAACAAACAAACAAACACAACCAAAAAATAAATCGTCTAGTCTTGCTTTTAACTGTCATCTTAAAAGAGTCGGATGCTCTATCATGTGAAAGGAGTTGGATGCTCTGTTTACTTAGACCCCACAGCTAAGTCTTTGGAGCCCCAAAGACTCTCAAGCTTGGGCTTGAGAACCCTGACAGGTGTTCAGGAGTCTCATGAGGCAATTGCCATAGTCATAACTTTGATGCAGATAGGTTGGGTTGTTGGACGTTGGAAAGGACAGTTGTCTTTGGGGACCTTTAAATGCAGTAAAGTTCACTCATATGTCTTAGCTTCTGCAGTGCAGATGGGGCTGGATTGGAAAAGGACCAGCATTTTACTTTTCCTGGAGGAGCTAAGCTAGTCCAGGGAGCCAAGGAGGCCTCCAGACAGCCTCTGTTTTAGTCTACTAACTGGAGCCCACTAAATCTAGCCTTGTTGTCTTACCAGGCAGGTGTACCGTACCTTTAGGCACCTAGAGTATTTTAATCTCCACTTTACAGATAAGGCTTAAACAACATAAAAGACTTGTTGGGGATCACAAAGCAAGCTGGAGGCAGAGATTGGACTGTGAGGAGATTTCTTTGTTCCAGGTTCAGTACCAGGCTCTTTGGGATTCTTGGTACTTGGGGAACCTGTCACCAACCATCCTTCCCCCATCCCAGAGCAGACTAAAATATGCCCATGCTTTCCCCCACCTGCCCAGGGATTAGATTCATTTCTCATTCCCCTGGCTTTGGAGAATGTAGTGCATGGAATGGCCATTTAACTAGCTTGTCCATGCAACCCATGGAACCAGCCTGGTCTCTACATCAGACTCTGTGGGGGTTGGGAACATCCTGAGCCCAGTCACAAAGTCAGAGAACTATCTTGACTGCCTGGTATTATCTGGCAGGAAAGCTTTGGGCCAGAGTGGAAAGATCTGGGTTCTGGACTCTTTGTAGTTCTCTAGGCACTCTGCCTCTGTTTCCTTATTTGTAAAACAGTACTGAGATCTGCCCTACGTATGTCACAAAGCTATGACTAGGACAGAGTGAAAGTGCAGGGAAAACTAAATTGCTACACAAATTTGAGTGTGTCTCGGTGCTTTTCTGAGCAGCAAGTCTGGGCTGGGAGGAATGCAGAGTGACTCACAGGAGCCCAGGAGGACAATGGGTGTATGTACTTCGACAGTGTAACTGGTGGTGTGAATGTCCATGACCTTCAGGATATGATTGAAACTGTCTCTTCTCTCCTCTGCATGCTCTAGGCTGGGGGAAGTTTGCTCGGCTGACTAGAGCACTGACAAGCAGCAGGGGTGTCCTGCAGCAGCTGGCTCCCAGTGTGCAAAAAGGCGAGAATGTCCACAAGCACTCCCGCCTGGCTGAGGTAAGGGCGACGGGTTAGCTCCTCTTAAACCTCACTTCTCTAGGGTGCAGGGCTGAGAAAATGCTACAAAGCAAGGGTGTGGTTTGGAAGAGACCTTCAGGACCCTCATACTCCTGTCTTGGCTGGGCTATGCACCATGACATGTGACTTTGGGAAAACGACCTAACTCCTTTGAGCTTTGTGCTTTCCTGGATGTAAAAGGGGCCTGCAGACAGCACTGTTCCAGCTTATTGAGGTGATAGGTGTCAATTCACTTTCTTGAGGGAGTAGAGAAGAGGCTAGAAGTCCTATATCCACAAAGGGGTTTATACTTATAAACCATAAACAATTTTTTAAATTTAAATTCAATTTGCTAACATATAGTATAACACCCACTGCTTATCCCATCAAGTGATCTCCTTAGTGTCCGTCACCAATCCCCCCACCCACCTCCCCTTCCGCAACCCTTTGTTTGTTTCCCAGAGTTAGGAGCCTCTCATGGTTTTTCTCCCTCTCTAATTTTTCCCTACTCAGTTTCCCTCCTTTCCTTTATAGTCCATTGCACTATTTCTTATATTCCACGTATGAGTGAAACCATATGATGATTGTCCTTTTCTGATTGACTTATTTCACTCGGCATAAGACCCTCCAGTTCCATCCATGTCAAAGCAAATGGTAGGTATTCATCCTTTCTGATGGCTGAGTAATATTCCATTGTATATAGAGACCACATCTTCTTTATCCATTCATCTTTCGATGTACACCGAGGCTCCTTCCACAGTTTGGCTATTGTGGACATTGCTGCTATGAACTTTGGGGTGCAGGTGTCCTGGTGTTTCACTACATCTATCTTTGGGGTAAATACCCAGTAGTGCAATTGCTGGGTCATAAGGTAGCTCTATTTTTAACTTCTTGAGGAACCTCCACACTGTTTTCCAGAGTGGCTGCACCAGTTTGCATTCCCACCAACAGTGCAAGAGGGTTCCCTTTTCTCCACATCCTTTCCAACATTTGTTGTTTCCTGTCTTGTTAATTTTAGCCATTCTCACTGGTGTGAGGTGGTATCTCATTGTGGTTTTGATTTGTATTTCCCTGATGGCCAGTGATGTGGAGCATTTTTTCATGTGCTCATTGGCCATATGTAGGTCTTCTTTGGAGAAATGTCTGTTCATGTCTTCTGTCCATTTCATGACTGGATTGTTTGTTTCTTGGGTGTTGAGTTTGATAAGTTCTTTACAGATCTTGGATACTTGCCATTTATCTGATACATCATTTACAAATGTCTTCTCCCATTCTGTTGGTTGTCTTTTAGTTTTGTTTGTTTCCTTCGCTGTGCAGAAGGTTTTTTTTTTTATCTTGATGAAGCCCCAATAATTCATTTTTGCTTTTGTTTCCCTTGCCTTCATAGATGTGTCTAGCAAGAAGTTGCTGTAGCCAAGTTCACAAAGGTTGTTGCCTGTGGTCTCCTCTAGTATTTTGATGGATTCTTGTCTCACATTTAGATCTTTCAACTATTTTGAGTTTATCTTTGTGTATGGTATAAGAAATTGGTCCAGTTTCATTCTTCTGCATGTGGCTGTCCAGTTTTCCCAATACCACTTACTGAAGAGGCTGTCCTTTTTCCAGTGGATATTCTTTTCTGCTTTGTCAAAGATGAGTTGACCATAGAGGTGAGGGTCCATTTCTGGGTTGTCTATTCTGTTCCATTGATCTATGTGTTGTTTTTTTGCGCCAGTATCATACTGTCTTGATGATCACAACTTTGTAATACAGCTTGAAATCAGGCATTGTGATGCCCCCAGCATTGGTTTCCTTGTTCAATAATCCTCTGTCTATTTGGGGTCTTTTCTGATTCTATACAAATCTTAAGATTATTTGTTCCAACTCTGTGAAGGAAGTCCATGGTATTTTGGTAGGGATTGCATTGAACGTGTAAATTGCTCTAGGTGGCATACACATTTTCACAATATTTATTCTTCCAGTTCATGAGCATGGAATGTTTTTCCATCTCTTTACATCTTCCTCAATTTCTTTCAGAAATGTTCTGTAGTTTTTAGGGTATAGATCCTTTACCTCTTTAGTTAGGTTTATTCCTAGGTATCATATGGCTTTGGGTGTGGTTGTTAATATAATTAATTCCTTAATTTCTCTTTCTGCAGTCTCATTGATAGTGTAGAGAAATGCCACTGATTTCTGGGCATTGATTTTGTATCCTGCCACATAGCCGAACTGCTGTATGAGTTCTAGCAATTTTGGGGTGAAGTCTTTTGGGTTTTCTATATACAATATCATGTCATCTGCAAAGAGGGAGAGTTTGACTTCTTCTTTGCCAATTTGAATGCCTTTTATTTCTTTTTGTTGTCTGATTGCTGAGACTAGGACTTCTAGTACTGTGTTGAATAACAGTGGTGAGAGCGGACATCCTTCTCGTGTTCCTGATCTTAGGGGAAAAGATTTCAGTTTTTCCCCATTGAGAATGATATTTGTTGTGGGCTTTTCATAAATGGCTTTTAAGATATTGAGAAATGTTCCCTCTATCCATACAGTTTGTAGAGTTTTGATCAGGAATGGATGCTGTATTTTGTCAAATGCTATCTCTGCATCTATTGAGAAGATCATATGGTTCTTGTTTTTTCTCTTATTGATGCGATCTGTCATGTTGATTGTTTTAGGAATGTTGAACCACCCTTGCATCCTGGGGATAAATACTATTTGGTCATGGTGAATAATCCTCTTAATGTATTGTTGGATCCTATTGGCTAGTATCTTGGTGAGAATTTTTGCAACCATGTTCATCAGGGATATTGGTCCATAATTCTCCTTTTTGATGGGGTCTTTGTCTGGTTTTGGGATCAAGGTAATGCTGGCTTCATAGAAAGAGTTAGGAAGTATTCCATCTTTTTATATCCTTTGAAATAGCTTTAGTAGAACAGGTATTATTTCTTCTTTAAATGTTTGTTAGAATTCCCCTGGGAAGCCATCTGGCCCTGGACTTTTGTGTCTTGGGAGGTTTTTGATGACTGCTTCAATTTCCTTGCTGTTTATTGGCCTGTTCAGGTTTTCTATGTCTTCCTGTTCCAGTTTTGGTAATTTATAGGTTTCCAGAAATGCATCCATTTCTTCTACATTGCCTAATTTGTTGGCATAAAGCTGCGCATAATACGTTTTTAAAAATCGTTTGTATTTCCTTGGTATTGGTTGTGATCTCTGTTCTTTCATTCATGGTTTTATTAATTTGAGTCTTTTCTCTTTTCTTTTTAATAAGGCTGGCTAGGAGTTTATCTGTCTTACTAATTCTTTCAAGGAACCAGCTCCTGATTTTGTTGATCTGTTCTACAGTTCTTCTGGTCTCTATTTCATTGAGTTCTGCTCTAATCTTTATTATATCTCTTCTTCAACTTAGTTTAGGCTTTATTTGCTGTTATTTCTCCAATTCCTTTAGATGTGAGGTTAGATTGCATATTTGAGTTTTCCAATTTATTTTTTTAAAGATTTTATTTGTTTATTCATGAGAGACAGAGAGAGAGAGAGAGAGAGGCAGAGACACAGGCAGAGGGAGAAGCAGGCTCCATGCAGGGAGCCCGATGTGGGATTCGATCCCAGGGCTCCAGGATCATGCCCTGGGCGGAAGGCAGGCGCTAAACCACTGAGCCACCCAGGAATCCCCAAGTTTTTTCCAAATTTTTGAGGAAGGCTTGTATTACAATGTGTTTCCTTCTTAAGACTGATTTTGCTATATCACAAAGATTTTGAACAGTTGTATTTTCATTTTCATTAATTTCCATGAATCTTAAATTCTTCTCTAATTTCCTGGTTGACCTATTTATCTTTTAGTAGGATGCTCCTTAACCTCCATGTGTTTGAGTTTCTTCCAAATTTCTTCTTGTGATTGAATTCTAGTTTCAAAGCATTGTGGCCTGAAAATATGCAGGGGACAATCCCAATCTTTTGGTATCAGTTGAGACCTGATTTGTGACCCAGTATGTGGTCTATTCTGGAGAAAGTTCTGTGTGAACTTGAGAAGAACGTGTATTCAGTTGCATTAGGATGGAAAGTTCTGTATATATCTGTGAAATCTATTCAGTCCAGTGTATCATTCAAGGCCCTTGTTTCTTTGGTGATGTTCTGCTTAGAATATCTGTCTTTTTTTTGTTAAGAATATCTGTCTTTTACTAAGAGTGCTGTGTTGAAGCCTCCTATTAATATATTATTATCTATGTATCTCTTTACTTTGGTTATTAACTCATTGATATATTTGGCTGCTCCCAGATTAGGGGCGTAAATATTCATAATTGTTAGGTCTTCTTGTTGGATAGACCCTTTAAGTATGATAGAGTGTCCCTCTTCATCTCTTATTACATTCTTTTGTATAAACTCTAATTTATCTAATATGAAGATTGCTACCTCAGCTTTCTTTTGAGGATCATTTGAATGGTAAATGGTTCTCCACCCCTTCATTTTCAGTCTGGAGGTGTCTTTATATCCAAAATGAGTCTCTGGTAGACAACATATAGATGGGTCTTGCTTTTTTATCCAGTCCATTACCCTGTGTCTTTTGATGGGATCATTTAGCCCATTCACGTTCAGAGTAACTATTGAAAGATATGAATAGTGTCATCGTATTACCTATACAGTTCCTGTTTTTGTGGATTGTTTCTTTGGGCTCCCTCTTTCTTTTACAGGGTCCCTCTTAATATTTCTTGCTGAGCCAGTTTGGTGGTCACATATTCTTTCAGTTTCTGTCTATCCTGGAAGCTCTTTATGTCTCCTTCTATTATGAATGACAGCCTTGCTGGATAAAGTATTCTTGGCTGCATTTTTTCTCATTAAGTACCCTGTATATATCATGCCAGCCCTTTCTGGCCTGCCAGGTCTCTGTGGATAGGTCTGTTGTTAATCTGATATTTCTCCCCACATAAGTTAAGCATCTCTTTTCCTGAGCTGCTTTAAGAATTTTCTCTTAATCTTTGAAATTTGCAAGTTTCACTATTAAATGTCAAGGTATTGAACAGTTTTTGTTGATTTGCGGGGGGGCTCCTCTCTATCTCTTGGATCTGAATGCCTATTTCCTTCCACAGATTAGGGAAGTTGTCAGCTATGATTTGTTCAAATATACTTTGTGGTCCTCTCTCTCTCTCTACCTCTTCTGGTATCCCAGTAAGATGAATATTATTCCTTCTCAAGCTATCATTTATTTCCCTAAGCCTTTCCTCATGGGTTCTTAATTGTTTTTCTTTTTTCCTCAGCTTCCTTCCTTTACATCAACTTGTCTTCCATGTCATTCACTCTATCTTCCATCTCATTAACCCTAGCAGTTAGAGCATCCAGTTTAGACTGCATCTCTGTTAAAGTATTTTTAATTTTGGCCTGATTAGATCTTATTAAGAGAATCTCTAGAGTCCTTTATGCTTTTGTTCAGAGCCACCAGTAATTTTATAATTGTACTTTTGAATTGTATCTCTGACATGTTATTTAAATCCAGGTCCAGAAATTCTGTGGCAGACAGTATTACTTTTGGCTCTTTCTTTTGTCCAGTTCAGAGTGGCTGTATGAGCAAGCAAGCAGAGTCAAAAATATCAACCACAACCTAAGTAAAATACACCATAGACCATTCTGAAGAGGTCAGAGACCAGAAAATAAAAGAAAAAGAAGAACAGAAAAAAATAAAACAAAGGGACCACTGAAGTGAAAAACAAATTTTAAAACAAAATAGTAAGAATAAAAAAACAAAAACAAAAGGGTTGGTGAGGAAGTGGTGATGAAGAGAGAATATAGTCTCCCTGAGGGGACCTAGAGGGTGATCCTCTAGGTTCTGAGTATATTTTGTTCTGTATGTTAGCAGATGCTCAATTCCAAATTTATATAAACCAGAAAAACTTATATAGAGACCTAACATCAACCACAAAAACAGAAACAAGATAAAAGAGAGGGGCAGATTGGGAAGGAAGAAGGAATATAATCTCACAGAATGAACCAACACATTGTTCCACTTGGTTCTGGGTGTATTTTGGTCTGTGTGTTAGAAGGTACTAACTTCCACCATTATAAAACAAAATGAGACAGAAAAAAACAAAGAACAAAAAACAAAAACCCATAACTCGTATATCTACCAAAATTAAGTTGAATACATTGATGGGAATCAAAAAATGAAGAATATATCTAAACATGTAAATGTAGAAATATGAAAGTCAAAAAGGAAAAAGCTTTAAAACAAAGAGTTGGTAAAGTATTGTAGTTAAGGAAGGAAAAGAGAAACAATATGGGAAATTTTTAAACCTGAAATATAAATAAACTGTAATGAGAAAATCTCTAGTTCTATATACTATTTTCCCTCAGTCTTGGAGCTTTCCAGTGCTGCTTGGTCAGTAAACTTGCTCTTCCCTTGTTCTTCTAGCAGTTCTTCTGGGGTAGGGGTCTACTGCACTGGTTCTCAGGTGTCTGTGCCTGGGCAGAGATGCCCTTCCCCTTGCCAGGTGACCTGGCTCAGTTTCAGCTGTTTATCCTGTGAGGCCTTTGTTCCCTAGAGGCCCCCGCCTCTCCCAGGTGAACTGTGAAAAGAAGAAAAAAGTCAAAAAATGGCAGCGGCCAGATCTCCAGCTCCGGACCCAAGAGCTCCCCACGAGTACCAAACTGCAGTCTCCCAGTCCATACTGGCCTAGATGCTCCTGGGGGCAGGTGCACTGATCTGCAGAAATTGCAGGGTGCCCAGTGGCAGGAGAGTTCTTGCTGTCCTGTGCCCTCCTGGGGTCTGCTTCTCCCAAAAGGGAATGGAGGATAGCCAGCTTTGTCCAATTTGCTGCCCTTGGATTGAGGGCCCTGCACTGCTGGACCTGCTCCCGGGTCTGCCTCTCCAAAGAGGAACATAGGACAGCTGCCTCTGTCTGTTGGCAGGCTCTAGGGTAAGGGGAGCTCCAGTGCTGACCTGCGTATGGGCTGGCTTCTCCCAAATGACCCGGAGGGTTGCGGAGTTCTAGCCCTTTACTGTGATCTGACAGCGGTTTGCAGTGAGCTTTCTCCCAGGTGCCTCTATTCTTATTGTGTCTCTGGGAATGTTGAAGCTTCACTGCCCCTCCTGTGATTCTGTCCTATTTCCTGCTGAGCACTTTTTTTGGGGGGGAGGGGTCTGACATTATTTTAGTTTATTTAAAAAAATTTTTTTGTTGGAGTTCAATTTGCCAACATATAGCATAACACCCAGTGCTCATCCCACCAAGTGCCCCCTTCAGTGCCCGTCACCCAGTCACCCCAACCCCCCACCCACCTCCCCTTCCACTACCCCTTGTTCATATCCCAGAGTTAGGTGTCTCTCATGTTTTGTCACCCTCACTGACATTTTCACTCATTTTCTCTCCTTTCCCTTTATTCCCTTTCACTAATTTTTATATTCTCCAAATGAATGAGACCATATAATGTTTGTCCTTTTCTGCTTGACTTATTTCACTCCCCTGCTGAGCACTTTTCAGTCAGGAAAGACTCAGGTGCAGATTTTGAAAGTTCCTGCTTATCGTGCCCTGGCTTGTTGTGGATCCCCACCCCCCACCCCCTTTTTTCTTTGCCTTCCTCCCTTGTCAGAAGCGATCACTTTTCTCTCTGTAGCATTCCAGCTGTTCTCTCTTTACATCTCAGGTTGAATTCGTAGGTGTTCAGGATGTTTTGAAAGCTATCTAGGTAAGTTTGTGCAACCAGATGAATTGAGGACCCCTGTTCTTTTGTCATCTTGTCTCCCATAAACATTTTTTTATTTGAGCAATTCATATTATTAGAGGAAAAAAGATAATAGGAAACAAAAATCACCTGTTATCCCACTAATCAGATGGCTTTGTTATAATTCTTATATGCATTCCTTAACTCTTTTTGTTAAGTGTATCCATTTCTTAAAGCTTAGTAAGTACATTTTTTTTCATAATTAATATTTATGAGGTTCAGAGGTATCTATGAATCAACAGGTACATGTAATGTGGTTGTGTCACCATTTCTTCACTTTATATAATCATGAACATCTTTCTAGGCTAATGAATGTACTTGGAATAATTGTTGTTCTGGTAAGCTTTGTAGTAAGGAAAACCTGTGATGGTGTTTTTGCTGGGACAAATGAGAGGCTGGGAAGCCTGGATCAGGTGGTTCACTAGGCTTCACGTGCTCGAATTACCCTTACCGTAATGGCTCTGGTGGCTCTGCATCCAGATCACTTATTATCTGCCTTTGATGGTGCCTGGTCTTCATTTTTTCAACTCTGCCTGGGTGGACCAGTTAAGAGCATCATACCTTGCACACAGCCAACTTCCTTCTTACCCAGAGATGACAAGTAAGCTGTCTCTCTACTTGGTGTTGGCCACTCAGTTCTTGACCTGTGCTCAGATGACAGGGTCCTCTCTGGCCTGCCTCCTGCCTCCTGGACCTCTAGGAGAAGAGTGGTGCAGCTCATGGGGGCAGCTGTGCCCTAGTGCACTGAATGTCAGATGAGTCAACTACAGAAGATCGACTTGTGGCATCCTGGCTCCTGGACCTCTAGGAGAGGAGTGGTCGGTGTAGTGCAGCTCACAGGGGCTGTTGTGCACTAGTGCACTGAATGTCAGATGAGTCAACTAGAGATGATCGACTTGTGGCACCCCAGAGCGTTTGCCACTAATGGGGATGCGAGCATTCACCTGTGTCATCTTAGAGATGGTGAGGCACTCGGAAGCCTAGTTTTTGGTTCTGATTTGGGCTCAGTATATCACTGAAAGAAGACTAAAGGAAACCTATTGGCATCCGGCCTGCACTTTTCCCTGTCCCAGTTGCTGCTTTTGGTTACTAAATCAGCTTCCTTTCCTGCTGCTCTGTGCCTTGCTTGCTCTCACTCAGCCACACTCCTGGTGTATGTTCCTCATACACACCTGGCTCATTCTTCTCTCAGATATCTGCGTGGTAGCTCTTTCACCAGCTGCAAGTCTTTACTCAAATGTCATTTTCTCTGGGTGGTTACCTGCATCAGTCAGGGTTCTACCAGAGAATCAGAAACACTAGGATATTTATATATTAAGAGATTTATTGCAAGGAGTTGCTTTATGTGATTCTGGGTGCTGGCTAGGCAAGTCCAAAATTCATAGGGCAGCTTGGCCACCTGGAAACTTTTGGAAGTAGCCAATGCCAAAGTCCACAGGTGGACTTTGTTCTGCTCTTAAAGGCTTTCAGCTTATTGGATGGGGCAATCCAGGTTATAAGCTATAGTCAGCTTTCTTGAAAGTCAGTTGATTGTAGATATTAATCACATTTACAGAATTCCTTCACAGGAAAGCTTAGTGTTTGATCGAATAACTGGGTACCACAGTCTAGCCGAGTTGACACAAGAAACTATTATAGTTTACCACTTGTCAGCCTGTCATACACATTCACTTAAACCATTCTTGATCTCCAAATAAAGACAGCAACAAAGTCATACTTCCTATGTAACATGATCCAGTTATCCTGCATTTAACCAAAAATGTGCCAACTCTTCCCACAGGAGTGGATACAAAATTCTTGGATAATGTTTACTCTTCACCTTGATATTCTATCACTTAAACACTGAGATGTAAACTATTATTAATACATCTTATGTTTGATAAGGGGATATGAGAGAGAAGAAAAAGTATTTGCTTAATATATATGCATATATTTGTTATATATATATGCATTATTAATAGGAAAGTAAAAATACTCATAACTCCTAATTCTCTCCTGCTCTTTTTCTCCACTTAGTACCTTCTAATGTCCTATATAGCTTGTTTATTTTTTAAAAGATATTTTACTTATTTGAGAAAGAAAGTGAGAGAAAGAGCACGAGCAGGGGGAGACACAGAGGGAGAAGCAGACTCCCCGCTGAGCAGGGAGCCTGACTTGGGGCTCTATCCTGGGACTCCAGGGTCATGACCTGAGCCTAAGACAGACACTTCACAGACTGAGCCACCCAGATGCCCCTATAGCTTATTTATTTATTCTGTTCATTGTTCATTGATACATCCCAGACATTTAAAACAGTGTCTGACACATAGTAGATGCTCATTGGTAGTGTTTGTTTTTTTTTAACTGATTGAATGGATGAAAAAAGGAAATGATGTTAGTGTTTTTGTTGACCTCATCTGGCATAAATAGTTACTCATTGATTGGCAATATGAGGCAGACATTTGGGCCTCATCCCAGGGACTAGTTAGCCTGATTAGAGGCTTATGGATTTTTAAAAAAGATTTTATTTATTTATTCATGAGAGACACGTAGAGGCAGAGACATAGGCAGAGGGAGAAGCAGGCTCCCTGCGGGGAGCCCAAGGCAGGACTCAATCCCAGGACCCTGGGATCATGCCCTGAGCTGAGGGCAGACACTCAACCACTGAGCCAACCAGGTGCCCCCCTGATAGCTTTTCTTGCCCTGAAGTCTGGTCTGCCAAGAATTAACATAGCTACTTCTGCTTTCTTTCGAGTAATGTTGTCTTTTTTCATCCTTTTATTTAATCTACCTGTGCCTTTCTATTTAAAGTATGTTTCTTGTAGACAGCATGTAGTTGGATCTTATTTTTTGATCCATTTTGACAATCTCTGTCTTAGTTGGCATATAGAGACTGTTGATGTTTAAAATGATTATTGACATAGTTGGATTAATATCTGCCATATTTGTTACTGTTTTTTATTTTTTTCCCTTGGCCTTTGTTCCTATCTTGTCTACTTTTTCCACTTTTTGTAGTTTTAATTGAGTGTTTTATAAGATTCTATTTTCTCTCCTTTCTTAGCATCTTAATTGTATTTCTTTTTTTTTTACTTTTTTTTTAAGTGGTTACCTTAGGGTTTGCAATATATATTTACAACTAATTTGAGTCTACTTTGAAATAACACCATACTGCTTCATGGGTAATGCAAGTACCTTATAATAAAATAATCCTAATTCTCCTGATTCCTCCCCTCTGTTCCATGTATCATTGCTGTCATTATCCATAAGCACACATAAGCATATAGATATACCCAGACAGAATCAAATACATCGTTGCTATTATTTTGAACTAAGTGTTATCTGCTATATTAGTTAAGAATATGAAAAAAAGAGTTATTTATCTTCACTTACTCCTTTCCTGATGCTCTTTCTTTACATAGATCTGAGTTTCTGACCTGTATTATATTCCTTCTCTCTGAACAACTTCTTTTTTAAAGATTTCATTTATTTATTCATGAGAGACTGAGAGAGAGAGAGGTAGAGACACAGGCAGAGGGAGAAGCAAGCTCCCTGTGGGGAGCCTGATCAGGACATGATCCCAAGGCCTCAGGATCACGACTTGAGCTGAAGGCAGGCACTCAACCTCCGAGCCACCTTGGGGTCCCTCTCTGAATGACTTTTTTTAACATTTCCTGCAAGCCAGTTAGTTCCACTGGTAACAAATTCTCTAAATTTTTATCAGAGAAAATCCTTTACTTTTGAAAGATAATTTCATGGGGTAGAGAATTCTAGGTTGTTTTTTTTTTTCCTTCTCTCAACTCTTTAAATATTCCAGTCTGTTTTTTTGCTTATGATTCTGAGAAGTTAGATGTAGTTCTTATCTTAGTTCCATATAGGTTATGTGTTTTTTTTTCCCCCCTCTGGCTTCTTTCAGGAATTTTTTCTTGATCTTTGATTTCCTGCAGTTTGGAGATGATATGTCTAGGTGTGTTTTGTTTGCCTGTTTGTTTGTGTTTTGGTCTTGTAGCCCACATGGTGTTTTGTGAGCTTCCTGGACCTGGGATTTGGTGCCTGGCATGAATTTGGGAAAACTCCCAGTCATTGTTGCTTCAAATATTTTTTCTGTTTCTCTCTTTCTTCCCCTTCTGGTATTCTCATTACATGCATGTTACACCTTTTGCAGTTGTCCCACAGTCCCTGGATATTCTGTTATTATTTATTTATTTTATTGGTCCTTCTGTTACAGGATTTATATTCTTTAGTGCCCATGGCTCTTGGTCATGACACTTTGAAGAATGAAGAGTTAGACCAGATGAAGCATGGTGGTCAGCAAGGCAAGGCTTATCGAGCAATAGTACAAAGCACCCGAAGAGGGAGGGGACCTGAGACGGTTGCCGTTGGGAGTTTCTAAATGTAGGGGTTTAGTGAGCTCTTTTGCAGAACTATCTTAAGCAGCCAGAGTGTACAGAGTCATGCCACTCGGGACTTTGGTCACATTATCTGTCTACCTATTAGGTTAATGTCCACGGGCTGATGGTCTTTTTGGCTGACATGGGGGCTTATGTCTTAGCTGCCCCTTGCTTGTGATAGTGACAAATGCTCTGTGGTTAATTGTTTTATCTGAGGATGTTTTGCAGAAATCATTTCTGCAAAGGCTGCAAAACAGAATGAGAGGGCAGTCCTGTCTAAGCTGCGAACAGGATGTTAGTGCTATTATATCTTAGCTGTCTGGACTCCATATTTTCTTGATGGGGACTCTGGCCCTGACTACTCAACTGTCCAACTAACTCCTACCACTTTTTGTCTTTGCTTTTCAGTTTTGAAGGCTTCCATTAACATATCCTCAAGCTCAGAGATTCTTCCCTCAGCTGTGTTCGGTCTGGTAATGAGCTCATCAAAGGCATTCTTCATATCTGTCACAGTGTTTTTGATCTCTAGTATTTCCTTTTGGTTCTTTCCTAGAATTTCCATCTCTTTGCTTACATAACCCATCTGTTCTTGAATGTTACATTTTTCGTTAGAGCCCTTCACATATTAATCATAGTTGTTTTAGTTCCTGGTCTGGTAATTCCAATGCCCCTGCCATTTCTGGGCCTGGTTCTGATGCTAGTTCTGTGTCTTCAGACTGTGTTTTTGGCTTTTAGTATGTTTTTCCATGTTTTGAAGGCTGAACTTGATGTACTGGGTAAATAGGTCCTTAGTGGTGTGGAGGTGAAGTGTCAGGGGAGAAGCAGCTTTGTATGGTCCTGTGATTAGATGTTTTAGTGAGCCTATTCCTCTGGGATGTGAATTTTACAAATACCTCTAGGTATTTCCCCTACTTGGGCCAGACAGAATGTGCTGAGGGGCCCAGAATTGAGTATTTTCCTTCCTCCATGTCAAAGGCCAGAGGAGGCCAGAATTGGGTATGGTCCTCCTGCCAGGTCAGGTAGGCTCCATGAAACCAAACACATTGGGCTCTGGTTATACAGTTTCTCCTGAGGGCAGGCCTTTCTGAAAAAGGACAGAATGCTCTGGTGTATTTCAATATTCAATATTCTGGAATATTCCCCTACAGAAGCAGGAGGAGATTTTTTTCTGATTTTCACTGTGAGGATCTGGTACAGCTCCTAGAGGTAAAACTCACAAAACCATGACTGGTTCTCCCTGGGCTTTGTAACTCTCAGACTTGGCCATCCTGAACCTCCAAGAGATTTGCCAGTTATAGGTTAGTTTTTCCTCTCTGGTGCTCTTCATTCTTCTGGAGGCTTCTGCTCATGGGTTTCTTCTCTGGCAGGTTGTAATTTTTTTGTTCACCTGTCTGCCTTTCCAGTTTTTGGTGAATGATTTGCCCTACAGTTTCACTTCTCCAGTGGATCCAAGAATTGATTTTTTTTTTTTGTTCAGACTTTTTACTTGTTGTTAGGATGGAGTGACAGTTTTGAAGCTCTTTACAACCTGGACTGGAAATTGGAAGTATTAGAGAAAAAACTCTGTTCCCTGGCTGTAGCCTATAGCTGATTTCCTGCTCAGTTTTGTCACTGTAGGTGCCACTGGTCAAGTGGAGATTGAGTAATAGTGTGGATTCCTCAAACCTCTCCCACTTCTAGGAAAAATTTGACACAGAGCACAAGTGGACTGGAAGTAGCAGTTTTGCTTTTAAATGGATTGCACATGGTATTTTCAAGGCCGACTCATTTCCCTGTGTGACTTCTTTCCTGAGCTCGAGCAATCTGGCTTTAGTCCTTGCTTTACTCCTCATGTCTCCCTCCTGGACTGATTGTAGGAAAGGAGGAGGCCCTTACTGTGTGCTAGGTCTGTGCTTCTCATCTTTAATACTCTGGACAACTCCAAGCAGTTTTAGAAACTGGGGCTTAGAGAGGGTCACTAACTTGTTCATGGTCTACTTGGCAGGACATGGTGGACTCTGCATTGAGAACCAGGTTTCTGTGACTTTAAACCCAACCCGTTTGGACCAGTTCCTTCTGTGCACTATCTCTTCTTCCCAGTCCTGTGCAGTTACGCATACCAGGATTACTAGACTTTCTGGCTTTAGACCTGGTAGGGGTCCCTGATCTTCCTTATCACTAGAGGAGTCCTACACAAGGTGGAAGGACCAGGCCTCTCAGCCACCTTCTTGCTCAGCCGTGGGTAGGTGCCTCAGCAGAAAGTTGGGGTTTCATTCCTTAGGAAGTGAACAGAAGGCTGTCAGCTACCTGCACCTGCAGCTGGGTAGAGAATCCTTTCCTGAAGTGGGATTTGAGGGGGCTGATTTTTGAGTTTACTACCATGCTCTAATGCTTTCTGCCTTTGTAGAGAGCAAGGTCATGGTTGGTGTATGAGAGAGCATCACTTCTGCCCAGTGGGATTTCACTGTGGTTTTCATGTAGGGGTGACCCTGCTGGGGTTTGGTCTGTCTGGGAGCACTCCGCTGCCATGCCAGCCCCTTTCTCTCTCTCTGGAACCACCGTGGGGAAGCCATGGACGGGAAACCACCTTTCCCCGTCACATCGTCTTTCAGTTCTTTATGAGGGAGCCAGGTCAAGATGTAATCTGAGATATGCCACTGTGGTGGCCGGAGCATGGGCACATCATTCAGCCAGGTCACGCAGGGTGTGTGTTCCAGCTCATGAGGCTTTCCATCTTACCATAAGGAGATAAAAGCTGTATGTTCTTCATATGTTCTGATACTGTGCCTCATGCAGGTGATTGGAGTGGTGGGCTGAAACAGTGCTGTGTGTTATAACCCACTTCGCAACTTACTCAGTTGTGTGATTTCATCTACGTCATTTCACCTCGAAGAGCTTCCATTTACTTCTCTTCAAGTAGAGGTTGTGAGTTCAAATGAGGATAATATGTACCCACATATTTGTTCAGGGCAGGGAAGGTTATGAATGCAAACACTTTGGCATATAGTAAATGCTCAACAATATTAGCTTAATATTAAGTCTTGATTTTTGGTTCATTAACTCCTTTTAAAAAAAGTTTTCAAAAGGGGCACCTGGGTGGCTCAGTTGGCTAAATATCTGCTAAGCATCTGCTTTCAGCTCAGGTCATGATCCCAGGGTCCTGGGATTTAGCCCCATCTAGGGCTCCTTGCTCTACCAGGAGTCTGCTTCTCCCTCTTCCTCTCCCTCTGCTCCTCCCCCCACCCCATGTTTCTCCCCTTGCCCCCATGCTCCCCCACCCCCGCCTCTATGCTCCTCCCCGTGCTCCCATGCTCACTAGCTCACACTCTCTCTCAAATAAATAAAATCTGAGAAAAAAATTTTTTTAAATTAAAAAAAGTCCTCATAAAAGGAAATACTGCCATTTGGGATAAGATGGCTGGACATTGAGGACAGTGCTAAATGAAACAAGTCAGAGAAAGGCAAATACTCTGTAATCTTCCTTATACATGGAATCTAAAAGCAAACAGGCAAACAAAAAACCTGAGCTCTTAGATACAGAGAATAGACTCAGAGAAGAGATTGGTAGCTGCCATGTTGGGGGTAGGAGAAATGGGTGAAGAGGTACAAATTTCCACTTATAAGAGAAGTAAGTCAAAAAAAAAAATAAGAGAAGTAAGTCCTGGGAATGTAACGTAGAGCAAGGCGGCTGTCATTAACAATACTGTATCAGGTATTTGAAAGTTGCTAAGACAGTAGATCTTAAAAGTTCTCATCATAAAAAAAGATTCATAACCATGTGTAGTGATCATTTCACAATAGATAACATGTATCAAATCACCATGTTGTACACCTGAGACTAGTATAATGGTATAGGTCGATTGTACCTCAATAAGAAAAACTTTTCAGTTTTTGGAAATAAAGCATGCTCTTCTTTATCAGATTTTAAAGTAGAGGCATATAAAGTTAGAAGTGAAATGCCCGCTGTTTCTTGGAAATAACCATTATTAAACAGTGTGTGAGTTTTATTATGTGTTTATATATATTTATATTTTTTTTTAAACAAAAAATGAACTCATACAATAGATATTATTTTCCAGTTTGCTTTTTTTTTTTCACTTGCTAGTGTATTCAGGGTTTTGCCTTAAGAGTGGATATTCCCTTTATTGTTTTTAATGGTTGCTTTGTATTCCCTTGCGTTACTACATCCAAATCTATTTAGCTCTCCCCTGTTGATGGATATGTAACTTACCAATCTTTGGCTCTTTGGCTATTACGGATAATGTTTCAGTGAAGCTCCTTGTATGTGTATTTTTGGTTTTAATTTAGAAATCTTTTAAACATTCAGAGTAGTAGAGAGTAATTAACCAGCATTCCTTTATTTATAACATCTAGATAGTGATTTCTTACTTCAAATCCTTTCGTAACAATTAAAATATTAAAGATAAAGTTGAGGTGTTCTTTGAACTTATCCCTAGAGGTAAATCTCTATCCTGAAGTTGTGTGTCTCCTTGCTATTGATGTTTTAATATTTGCATTATTTATGCATTTATCCAGAAAACGCATGTAGTATAATTGTGCATTTAAAAAATATATGTGCACAAATGATATCATATTGTGATATTTTATAACATGCATTTTACACCCGATATTGATTTTTGAAAGCTTTTTATTTAGAAAGAATTACAGATTGGCGGGAGGTCGCAAAACTAGAACAGAGAATGTCTGCCCTTCATCCAGCTCCCCTCAATGATAGCGTCTTAAATGGCTAAGCAAAATGAGGAAAGTGACATGTGTAGAATAGTGTTAATTAAAGATCGTAGTTGGGCTCCACCAGTTCTTGCATGCATTCACTTGTGTTTGTGCGTGTGTGTGCATGCAGGGAAGGGTATATTTAGTTTTGTCAGAAGCTCTTAAACTACTTGCCAGTTGCAGTTGATTATATCACTTTATCTTCCTACCAGTAATCTAGGAAACATCCGGTTTTCTGCGTCCTTGCCAGCGTTGGCTCTTGCCGCTCTTTTCCATTTTTCATACTAATGAGCATGTCGTGATATTTCATCATGGTCTTAGCTTGCCTTTTAGTAAAGGGCTCAAGATGCTCAACATCTTTTCAGGAGTTTTTTTCCAAGGACATGTTTCCTGTGGTGAAAAGCATATTCGTGTCTCTTGCCCATTTTAAAATTCAGCCCTGCTCACATTTCTTTTTTTTTATTGCTGTAAACACATAGGCATACTTTAAATCTTCATTCTTGGTGGCTAGTTTCCTCTTGTGGTGAGCTTATCTATAGCTAGAGGCTTTGGTGGGAGTCCACTGGGTTCCCAGTTGCAGAGGCATCTGGATGGGGTAGTTGAGATTGCCTGTGCCATGTATCATAAAGTTTCACCTGGTGCAGGCCAGCTTTTAGCCCTAAAAGTTTTAGCCCTGGGGCTCCCCACCATGTGAGCAGTGTGAAATCTGCCTCCGCACTTGTGTGTGGCACAGGTTTGGGGTTCTGATTTCTCACAGGTAACCCTTTTTCTACCCAGAGTTCCAGACAGGTGTCACGTTTCCTTTCTATGTCTCTGATACATGTGATAGATGTCTTTTGCTTTGTGTTTGTGGATCAGCGCAGCCCTTTGTCACCCTGGGCAGAGCATGTGTGTTCTCCTCCTGTCCTCTGCAGTGTATACCCTGTTCCGATAACCCTTGTTTTTGAAAAATGCCTGGACTCTTTGATTTCAGCTCCTTACTGGTTGCTTTAGTTTTGTGTTCCTGTTTTTTTTTTTTTTTTTTTTTGGGGTACCTGAAGTTTGGAATTTTTCTATTTTTTTCTAAATCTTGAATGTTTATTTTATTGTTTGTTTTTTTTTTTAAAGATCTTGATTGATTGATTGAGAGAGTATGTGAGCAGAGGGAGGTGGAGGGAGAGGGAGAGGGAGAGTCCCAAGCAGACTTCCCGCTGAGCTCAGAGCCCAACATGGAACTTGATCTTATGCACCTGAGATCATGACCTGAGTCGAAACCCAAGAGTTGGACACTTAACTGACTGAGCCACCCAGGCGCCCCTTAAATGTATAATTTTTAGATAGCATCTCAACGTGTTTGGTATACCTGGAAGTTTTCCATATTAGAGCTTAGTTCGCTTTATTGATGTTGGCTCTCTAAATACTTGTGCTTGTGTGAATATGGTAGGGTGCTGGCAGTGACATTAAGGAGACAGAGGGTACACACATTTAAAACTTGGTAGAAAGTGCCAGAGTTCACATGACAAGGTAGTACCAGTCTACACAGCCTGTCCCATCACATGTGCCATTTTCTTCTCTCCCCGTTACTGATAATTGGTGCTAGCAATTGTTTTACTCAACCTAAAGTTTTTAAATTTTATTTTTATTTTTTAAAGATTTTATTTATTCATGAGAGACACAGAGAGGGAGAGAGAGAGAGGCAGAGACACAGGCAGAGGGAGAAGCAATCTCCATGCAGGGAGCCTGACGTGGGACTCGATCCTGGGTCTCCAGGATCACACCCTGGGCTGACAGTGGCTAAACCACTGAGCCACCCAGACGGCCCTCAACTTAAAGTTTTAACATTTTCTTTAGTTTTTAAAGGAAGAGCACTTAGTTTTTATGCATTGTGCAGAGATTTGATATAACATAGGGATGCCTCCCTTACCCGTGTGAGCATGCTGCCACAGCCGCCCATCAGGGCGACACGCATGAAGCACGTGGGGTGGTGCTGAGCCAGGCACCACCCCAGGCAGCAGGACAGAGATGCAGAGAACTGAAGTTTGCTTACGTGCACGGCCACGCTTGCTATGTGCATTGGCAAGTGATGTGTGGAGGCGCTGTCTGCTGCCGAGGGAGAGCAGAAGGCAGGTACCAGGTTCCCGATGAGTCTGTGTCACAGTCCCTGACTTTCCAGTCTCAAGGGCCAGAATCGCCGGTGGAGACTGCCAGTATGTATGGGAGCAAAGGTGTTATCCTTTTTTGTTTTCTAGAAACAGACTCTGTATGCCTTGAAATTGAGATTTCCTCCTCCACTCTTTTTTTGCTTTCTGGATGTTGACTTCATTTGACACCTTTAGACTCGGGAAAGTGACAACACTCCAGGGATGCCTCACTGCGACGTGGTTTTCTCCTGCTTTGGAGAGGAATCAACTTTGACAATAGGAACTTCTGCCACAAGCATCTGGGTTTTGAGCTAATTTTACTTCTTGTGATGAGTCTTTTTAAATACTCTGAACTGTCTCAGTGCGGGATAGGCTGTGCTTGTAGGTAGTAAGTTTGTCATTTCCAGAAGTCTTTGGAGGACCACTTGATGGTAGGTTGAACATGAGCTTGGAAAGTGTGGCTGGGCCCATGGCCTTGTCCTTGCTTTCCAGCCCTGAAGGCCAGCCTGTGCCTGTTTGCTCCTTGTGTGCTCACAGTCTGTGGGGCTCCTTCTGGCCAGCACTCTCTTGTTTGAGGACTGGGGTCTTGTGGTGGGGGGGAGGATTCTCGGCTTTTCTCCGAGGAGAACCATTTTGTGTATGTTTATTATATTTTAATAAGCTATTTATTCAAGACAGGCAGGGAAAAACCCAAATATTTGGTGATGCCAGAGATCAACTCTATATTTGATTTTGGTAAAAAGTTATAAGTAATCAGGTGAAATGAAGTTTCAGGATCTCTGCTTTGCTTTGGTCTTTTTCTTTCTCTCTCTCTTTTCCTTCCTTCCTTCCTTCCTTCCTTCCTTCCTTCCTTCCTTCCTTCCTTTTTCTTTCTTTTCTTTTTTTTCTTTTCTTTTCTTTTCTTTTCTTTTCTTTTTTTCTTTTCTTTTCTTTCTTCTTTCTTTCTCTTACGAGACAGGATGATGTAGTGGAAAGAAAAGGGGATTTGGAGTCAGACTGACCTGAGTTCTCATCCAAGACTCTACTGCATTCCAGCTGTGTGGCTTTCTGAAAGTTCCTAAACCTCATTCCTCTTTCCTCATCCTCATGAAATAGGATATGACCTACCCCAAAGGTTGCTAGTGAGGATTTATGATGCTTTAAGACAAGTATGATCTTATTACTCCCTGCTTAAGAATCCTTTAATGTCATCTTGCTACTTCTTTGGATGAACTTAAAATTTATGTCATGATTTACAAGACTCAGCTCATGTCTCCAGCCTTATCTGGCTGTTCCCCACTCACTCCAAGCCACAAACTCTCTCTTGCCTGTGGGCCTTGCAATGGGCTCTTCCTCTGCCTGCAGATTCTTGTTCCTTCTCTCGGCTGGGCTAGTTCCTACCCATTCTTCAACTCTCAGTGTAGACACCTTTCCCAGTGTCCCTGGCCCACCTCAGGCCAGTTCAGCCTCCTCAGACAATCTCCTCACTGTGTGCAATTTCCATGTTGAGCACTCATGCCACTGGGAATGCTCTTGTTGAATATTTGCCTCCTCTGGTAGATGGAAGGTCTGTGAAGGCAGGGGCAGTGTCTGTCTTATTTATTCTTCATCTCTGGGGTGCCTGGGTGACTCAGTGGTTGAGCGCCTGCCTTCAGTTCATGTTATGATCCCAGGATCATATGATCGCAGGTTCTGGGATCCAGTCCTGTATCAGGTTCCTCTCAGGGAGCCTGCTCTCCCTCTGCCTGTGTCTCTGCCTTTCTCTCTGTGTCTTTCATGAATGAGTAAATAAAATCATAAAAAAATGTTATTCTACGTCTCTGCCATTGAGCACAATGCTGGCACATAGTCAGTACTTGGTAAAATGTTCATTAAATGAATGAAGCAGGAAAGAAGCAAGAACCTTGGTTGGTGCCTGACACTTAGTAGGTCCTCACTAAATGTTGGTTCCCATTCACATTAACCCCTTCTTCCCCTCCTGATGGCTGTCTGCCTTGGTCATGGCTAGCAGAGTGCTCTTTGTTTCTGATTTGGTAATGATGGTGACACTTTCATAACTCAACTTCATCACTTCTTCTCAACTCTTGAATTTAAAAAAATATAGCTGAAGATTTCAAAATAAAATGTTGAAAGAATTTCCCGGCAAAATAAGAAGAGACTGAGATCGTTACCCTATTGCATTTCAATATGGGCTTTTAATTGTGAAGGTGTCATGTGGGTTGGTACTCAACTGTGACATAAAGTATATGGGTTCATACTTCTAATTGCTTCCCACTGCCTTTATCTCTTCCTTTAAAGAACAAGTGCATCATGGAAAAAGTTCTAAAAATAGCACCTGCCTGGTTTACGGAGAAGGGTGTTTATGACAGGAATTAAGCCATTGTTTAGCTCGGGATGTCTGAAACCCAAAATCAGGCTTTATTTTGTGGCTGGAGCTTCATTCTCAGCCTCGTTAACATCCTGCTGTCCCTTTTCCTTTGAATGTGCTTTTTCTGGCAGACACTAGATTTGTTCTCACTCTGTAGTCATAAAAACCAAAGTAGTTTCTCAACAGAAACGGGAGCTGTACCAGGGAAGAGGGAGGGGTTGCCTGGAGTAAAGGGTGCAGAAAACCAGGATTTCTCTTCACCCATAGGTGGAGGGTGTTTGAGGCAGCTGTGGTGGATGGTAGGACAGTGGTGTTTGTGAGGTCCCCCCATCTGTGTCCCAAAATGATCAGTGAGGCCAGTTTTCTGGGTGAAGTGTCGAGTACCTGGGGGCCACTCTCAGAGAGGAAGTTGATTCTGGGCCCTTGTGCTGTTATCATCCTGGGAGATGACGTCTGGTACTCCCTGTAAGGTGGCCATCATAAGGCTGTTGGCTCCGTTGACCCCTGTTAGGACCCATCCTGTCCATGGCAGATTGGCCAGGTCTTCAGCTTCCCAGGAAGGCTTGTGTGTGTGTGTGTATTTTTTATTGGAGTTTGATTTGCCAACATATAGCGTAACACCCAGGAAGGCCTTCGAGTCTGCCCGTCATCTCATCCATTGCAACTCCCCAGTTCAAGGCCGCATCCTCTCTTTCCTGGAGTTCTGTGGCAGCTCGTAGCCAGCCTCCCTGTGCTTTCAGGCCTGCCTCTTCTGCTCCTTCTGTCACACGGATGCCTGAGTATCTTCGCACACAGCGATTGATTATGAACCTCTCTTACTTAAAATTCTTACCTCTACATAAAGGACATGTCAAGACTTGCCCTCCCCTTTCCTTATATTTAGTGTCACTTTCCAATGTTTTGTCTTCTACAGACCCTACCCCTCGAAACACAAAACAACAGCAAAAAGCAAACCACTGCTAGGCTCAGCCATACCAGGCTCCTCCCACAATGAGCTCTTACCCCACCTCCCTTACACATCTAAGCCCTGTGCACCCTGTGCTGAAAATGCCCTGTCTGAGATTTGTCTGTGGCCCGCCCTTCAAGGGAGGTCTTGACAGTCACCTCACATCTAAGCTTTTCATTGATTACCTAAGTCAGTTCATTGTCTCTTGTCCTCTGCCCTTGAAGCACTTTTCTACATGCATCTCTTACTACTTTGTATTATGTTTTAGTAGTTGGGTTGCACATCTTTCTTCTGTTCTAAATATGGGATCTTTGGATCCCCTTGGGTAACTTTTGGTGTCCAGATGTTCGTGCTTGCATTTATAAGGGTCCATAGAATTGATGGGATCTGTGAGGTCATATTATTTTGTCTTTTTTCAATCCTCTAAATAAATGTACTTTATCAGTCTTCCTTTCTTCTCAGGCCATTCAATTCTGTCCTTCTTGGTCTCTGATCTTTGAGGAAGCCAAGGCCTTTAGGCAAGCAGGATGTACTCCATGAGTGGACTGCTGGAGACTTCCTGATTCTCATCCAGAATCTCCTGAGTGGGAGAAGATGTTTGCGAATGACCTATCCAATAGGGAGTTAATATCCAAAAAATAGTAAAAAATTATGTAAGTCAACACCAAAAAAACCCCCCAAGTAATCCCATTAAAAATGGGCAAAGAACCTAATAGACATTTTTCCAAAGACATACAGATGGCCAACAGACACTTGAAAAGATCCTGAAACAATCATTTTCTTTATTTGCACAAAAATACTCATGTTTGGATACTGTTTACCTATTTACAAGAAAAATTTATAGATTTGTATATACATGTATACACATATCAACATTTGTATTTTTATTTGACCTTCACAGTATTGCTCTGGTATAAGTGGTATTAGCTTCATTTTTCAGTTGAGGCAGCTGAGGCATGAGGACTTAGCTTTGCCTGAGGTTGACAGGCTCTGAAGCCATGATTGACTCCATCAGGCCAAGGGTCTGGCAGGGTCAGCCTGCCACTGTCTTTGCAGCCCCCCTCCTTTTTAAAAAATTTATTATTTATTTATTTATTTATTTATTTATTTATTTTTGTATATTTTTTACTGGAGTTCAATTTGCCAACATATAGTATAACACCCAGTGCTCATCCCATCAAGTGCCCTCCTCAGTGCCCATCACCCATTCATCCCATCCCCCTGCCCACATGTCTTTCCACCACCCCTTGTTTGTCTCCCAGAGTTAGGAGTCTATCATGTTTTGTCTTCCTCTCTGATATTTCCCACTCATTTTCACTCCTTTCCCCTATAATCCCTTTCACTATTTTTTATATTCCCCATATGAATGAAACCATGTAATGATTGTCCTCTGATTGACTTACTTCACTCAGCATAATACCCTCCAGTTCTATCCACGTTGAAGCAAATGGTGGGTATTTGTCGTTTCTAATGGCGAGTAATATTCCATTGTATACATAGACCATTCATCTTTTTTTTTTTTTTTTTACCATTCATCTTTTGATGGACACCATTCCACAGTTTGGCTATTGTGGACATTGCTGCCATAAACATTTGAATCCCCTCTCCTTAATGGTTTCCTTAGCCATCCTTTTGTTTTCTGACATGTCCTCCCTTCCCTACCTCCTTGTCTTGCACACGTTTACATGTACATGTTTGTGGGTCACATATTTATTTATTTAGTTTTAAAGATTTTATTTATTTATTTGAGAGAGAGAGAGAGAGAGAGAGAGAAGGAGAGAGCACAGAGGGAGAGTGAGAAGGGAGAAGGAGAAGCAGACTCCCTGCTGAGCAGGGAGCGCAATGCAGGACTTGATCCCAGGATCCTGAGATCATGACCTGAGCCTAAGGTAGATGCTTAACAGACTGAGCCACCCAGATGCTCCTGTTTAAGTTGGTTCAGGATATTATTATGGCTTAGTAAAAAGTCATAGTTTAGGCTTGTGCTGTCTGGTATGGTGACAGCTGGCCGCATGTGGCTCTTGAGCAATTAGGATGTGATTCATCTGAATGGAGAAGTACAGTAAGCTACGTTACACACATTGACTTTGAAACTGAGTATGAAAAAAGAAATGTAGAATGTGTTGTATTAATAGCTTTATATATTGATTACATCTTAAAGTTGTAGTATTTGGATATATTGGGTTAAATTATTGGGTTAAAATATTAAAATTAATTTGACCGGTTTCCTTTTACTTCTTTTTATGTGGCTACTAGAAAATTTAAATTACATATAAGAGTCACATTGTGGCTTGCATCCTATTTCCATTGGTTAGTGCTCGTTTGGACTGTGGGCTATTGAATCAGATTTGGGTTTGAATCTCAAGTTCACCACTTAATTAGCTTTGAGGTTTTGGGCAGCTTAGCATCCTCGAAATAATTTCTCTTATTTATAAAATAAAAACCAGCTTCTACCTTGCACAATTGTTATAAAGATTAAATTATATTTTTTTTGTGTAAAGTGCTCAACCCAGAGCATGGCACGGGAGCCTAGGGGTTAAAAATATGAATTCTTGGCGTTAAACTTGATAAGATTGGCAACACTGGCTGTACCACTTAAAACCTTTTTGTGCTTGGACAAGTTACTTTAATTCCCCAAGCCTCAGTTTCTTCAGCGTGAAATGGAACTATGAGTATTAAATACGCTCCCTATGTAAAGGGCTTACTAGCCCAGGGTAGGGCATAAATGATAACCAATACTGTAGTATCTGGGGAAGGGCATCTATTGGAAAACTTCATGCTGTTAAGTGGTGTATGTGGACTTTGGTTTTTATTTTTATTTCTTCATGATTGTACATGTAATTAAAATAAGGCCATAAGAAATAACATACTCTCTATTGTCTTTATCATGGTTACTATAGAACATTCTTGATATTATATTTTTGTCAAGAATTATATTATTATTTAGGTCTACTTTTATAGCCTCTTCTTTAATTTTATTCGTTCATCCAGTCATTCATGTATTCAAGTGGCTTTTGTGAAGCACTGACTGTGTGCCAGACACTGTGCTAAAGACTGAGTATGTGGAAGAGAGAAGACAAATACCCTGCCCTCATGGAGCTTATAGTCTAGTGGGAGAGACTTATGTAAACAAGTAAATAGGGGCACCTGGGTGGCTCAGTCAGTTGAACATCTGCCTTCGGCTCAGATCATGATCCTGGAGTCCTGGGATCAAGCCCCACATCAGGCTCCCTGCTCAGTGGGGAATCTGCTTCTCCTTCTCCCTCTGTCCCTCCTCCTGCTTATACTCTCTCTCTAAAATAGATAAATAAAAGTCTTTAAAATAAACAAGTAAATAGATAAGGTATTACTATGATTCCCAATAAATGCTATAAAAGGAACAAATCTGGTGATGTGACAGAGAGTAATAGAGGAAGGGGCTGGTGGGAGTCTGTTTCAGATAGGGTGGTTGGGGAGGGCCTCTGTGAGGAGATGGTGCTTACACCAAAACTCAAAGATTGGGAAGACCTCTTCCATGTTGGGGAAAAGCAGTTTGAGCTGCTCCAAGGTGGGAAAAGAGCTTCAGCATTTTTGTAGAAAGCCAGTAGGGTGGAGTGGTAGGTGAGGGGATGAAGGGCTTAGGTGAGGTTGGAAAGATAGACAGGGATTTGCACGTCACAGGAAGAATGTAGACCTTGTTTGAAGTTCAGTGTCATGAGCTGGAGGATTTTGACTAGGTGACATGGTTTAATACAAGTTGCTATACAGCATACAGATTCGAAGAGGACCAGAGTGGAAGTAGGGAAAGGTTGGGAAGCTATCTCCATGCTGCAGTGGGAGGGGATGGTGCACTGGATTGGATGGAGTTGTAGAAGTAAGTTGGAGAATAGTGAATGGATCCTGAGTTGTGTGCTTTTAGTAGTAGAAGCAACAGAACTCCCTGGTGGATTAGTTCTGAAGGGTTTCCAGAAGGGAGATCTGAGCCGCACCCTTTTGTGGCACCACAGCAGGAGTGGCATGGAGAGAGCCAAGTGACGAGAGTATTTCAAGAGGAAGAAGTGTAAAAATCTGTAGAGAGCTGCCAAGAGAGTGAGTTATATCAGGATGGGGAATCCACTGGATTTAGCAACATTGAGATCTTTGTCATCTTGCAAAAGCTATTTCATTAGCTAGTGGAGGCCTTAGTCAGATTGGGGTAAGTGGGGTGTGGTGGCTGGGGAAAAAGTGGAGACATGAATTTTTCAAAAAGTCTGGCCATATAGGGGAACAGCAAAAGGAGCTTACTTAGCTAGCAAGAAAGGGGAGTTGGTTGATGTCTAAAGATGCTGATAGAATGATCCTGTGTCCAAGGAGAGATTGATGAAATGAAAACAAGAGAATCATGGCAGGCGGTGGGCATAAAGCACTTGAGGTAGGGGAGAGTAGGGGTGAGATTCAGAGCACGTGGGAGGAATTGGCCTTTGACAGAAGTTGAGCACTTTATTGAAACAAGAAAAAGGTAGGTAAGGGTGGAGGCCGATTTGTAGACATTGACCATTGGGAGATGCAGGAGCCTTTCTCTGTTCTATTTTCTCAGTGATTCACAAGGGAAAAACATGAGCTAAGAGTGAGGTGTAGTAGATAGAGAGCAGCACTTAGAGTGAGTTGTTATAATCTTTGATCTACTTCAGCAGAAATCACTTGTATGATGATTATCTCTTGACACAGAAGGGTTTCTGGATAAGGTAGTTGGGTTCTGCTTCTTTAGCTAGGTGTGGCCTGGGGTCTCCGGTAGTTACTCTTCAGGAAGACAGGCTCTGGCCAGTGTGGCTGGTTTGGGACTTTAATTGGGATGCCTTTGAGAAGGTCCACACTGAGAGATGCTGCTTCTGACCAGCAGCTGACTTCCTAAGATGACAGGGTGGCATCTTGCCATCACGCAGAGGTCTTACGGAAAAGCTGTGGTTTTTCAAGAGTCATTGAATCAGGAAGCTGGGCTTAGGCTTACGGTCCTGTTTGGTCATCTGTACTATGACTGAGCAAGCCATTTTCTCTCTGGGCTTATTTTCCCAATTTGTAATATAAGAAAAACACTAGTCTTCCCATCAGGAGGTTATGTGAGATGTGATGACGTATGTCACTGTGCTGTGAGAAGTATTTGAGACTGTACAAGTAGATTGGTGAAAACCTTGAAGGGTTGGAGCTGGCAGCCTGGCTCGTGCTCCCAGCTCTCTGCTTACTCAGCCCTGGTATGACTCAGGGTGAGTCACTGCTCCTCTCTGAGCCTCCGTCTTACCATCTGTAGAACTCCCTCACAGGGTGATTATGGGGATTCAGAAATACAATAGAGGGCTTTGGGAGGAAAGGTGCTAGAGAAATGTGCCAGACTAATGTCTCTACTCTTCATCCAGGGAGAAGCCCTATCTTCATTTCCCCTCCAGAATCAGTCTCCAAGATGAGAATTCTTTGGTGTCATCCTTAATGGTCTGGAATGAGCACTTCCTGTGGGCAGAGCCTGGGAGTGGGTATTGTTAGGGGGCAGACAGGGAGAGGGTGAACTAGTGACGTTACACTTGGTGAATTCGTATCTGCATTTGGGGGACTCCCATCCCCGTCTGATTGGGCATATAGGACAGACTCAAGCCCGCTCTAAGAAGTGCATTTTGGGAAGGGCTGCCAGCCAGAGGCCTTTGGAAGCATCCACTGTACAAGACTAATCAAATGGAAGAAACGAGAAGCACATGTCATACTGACGGGTGCAGAAAAGAGGTGGGGGAGGGGACTGACCGCTCTGGTCCCCAGGACCACCGCACCAGGTCATTGTGTCTCCATGTCTGGTGAAGCTGTTCCTCGGCAGAGCTTTTGAGGTGTCATTGAACATCTAACGTAAGACAAGCTCCTTGTGGCTGTACACAAGGTTGGCATTCCATGTCTTTTGATTCTGTACCCAGAGACTTCCTCCTTTTGGAGGACACTAACCCCTTTCCAAATGGATATTCTGAATGACTCTGAGAAAGCTTTTTTCTCCTGAGGATGACAGTCCTGGAGCTCATCAGAGTGGTATCCTGGTCTGAATCCATTCTCACACAGACTTCTGGGAAGGCAGATAGGTCAGTCTCACAGGAATCTTTGTGATCAACATGTGTAATTAGTCATTTGTCACTGTACTCTGAAAAGACTACTGGATTCAGATAGTTAACTGGATGCAAAATATTCTTTTGATCAGAGATTTTTAAAAAAATATTTTTATTTACTTATTCATGAGAGACACACAGAGAGAGAGGGAGAAGCAGGCTCCATGCAAGGAGCCGATGTAGGACTTGAACCCAAGAATCTGGGATCATGCCCTGAGCCAAAGGCAGGCATTCAACTGCTGAGCCACTCAGGGGTCCCGTGATCAGAGAATTTTTCCTGAGAATATTGATTATCTGTAATGAAGAACTTCATGGATATTCCATTTCCTCTAGATAATAGCTAAAGAGTTAACATGAGAGTAAAATATGGAGAATCTCAAGTCAAACTGCCAAAGCTCAGCCTTCTGGGAATCATTTGTAGCTTTTTTTTTTTTTTTTAAGATTTTTAAAAACTTATTTATTTGAGAGAAAGAGAGTGTGTGTGTGTGAGTATGAGCAAGGAGGAGGGGCAGAGGGAGAGGGAGAAGCAGACTCCGTGCTGAGAGACGGACGCAGGGCTCCATCCCAGGGCCCTGAGATCATGATCTGAGCTGAAGGCAGATGCTTTACCCACTGAGCCACCCAGGCTCCCCCCCTTTTGGCCTTTAACATAAAGAATTGGAAAGACAGCATGTCACATTTATTCTGATCAAATATCCAAGCATCCAAGCCTACTCCCAGAATGCAGATACCCTGTGGTTTCAGTATAAAAGGCTGCATCTCAGAGATGGGAAGAGAGAAACTGAATACTAGTCCTCAGCAGCCCTCCCAGGCCAGCTTCACACTTCTGTCAACTGCCTTTGAACACATGATGTAGGAGAAGCAGCAGGAGGAGAGTCTGTGGCCAGCCTGGCAGTTCTAGGGGTATGAAGGCACCATTTACTCAGGCCTCATTCAAAGCAGGACTTTACAGTGTCCTGGAAAACATGGGAATCCACTTAGGAACAATTATGGATTATACTAAACTGTCACAGGAACAGCTATGTTTCTCTAAAAAGGCGTTTCGTCTCGGGGGCTTGTTACCAGGAATCATGGAACTCCAGGTGACTTTGGTGTGTGGTCAGCGGGTGGCTGCTTACTTGTGGATTCTTTTGAGTTCTGGCTGAATAGTCTTATCACTCAGACTGTATTTTGCAAACATACAATAAACCCTGAAGTAACTCACCTCCTTCTTCCCCTGCCTTTCCCTTAGCTGAATGCCCATGACCCCTTCCTTACAAGGGTTATAATTCATATATGGTCATTGACTTTTAAAAATTAAACTTCTTAGTTTGAGATAACTATAGATTCACATGGAAGAGATAATACATAGAAATCCCATGGGCTCTACTCCGTTTCCCCTGATGGTACCTTCCTGCAAAACTAAAGTACAATATCCCACCCAAGATACTGACATCGGTATGGTCAAGCCACAGAATATTCCATCATCACAAGAATACCTCATGTTGCCTTTGTATAGTCACACCCACTTCTTTCCGGCCCTCATCTCCTCATTAAACCCCTGGCAACCATTAACTTGTTCTTGATTTGTACCATTTTGTCATTTCAAGGATCTTGTATGAATAGAGTCATGCAGTGCATTATTTTTGGGAATTGTTGATTCAGTCTCTGGAGATTCATCCAGCTTGCTGTGTGTGTCAATAGTTTGTACCTCTTTTATTGTCGAGTATTTTCCACGGTGTGGATGCACCATAGTGTGTTTAACCGGCTACCTGTTGAAGGACATCTAGGTCATGTCCAGTTTGGGGATGTTACGAATAAAGCTCTGTAAACATTCATGTACAGGTTTTTGTGTGAATGTAAATTTTTCATTTGTCGTGATAAATGCCCAGGAGTGTAACTACTGGGTCAGGCTGTGGGTGCATATTTGGTTGTTTAACTGCAAAACTCCTTCCTGGAGTGGCTGTACCATTTTACATCTCTGCTAACAATATGAGTGCTCTGGTTTATCTGCATCATCACCGGCATTTGGTATTTGTCACTATTTTGTCTTGTAGCCATTCTGATAGGTGTGTGGTGATAGCTCGTTGTCTTTTTAATGTGCATTTCCCTAAAGGGTGATGATGTTCCACATCTTTTCATGGGCTTATGTATCATCTGTCTCTGCTCTTCGGAGAAATGTCCCTTCATGCTTTTTCCTCATTTTCTGATCGGATTGTTTGTTTTCTGTTTTTGAGTTTGGAGATTATATATTGTAAATTATATATTCTAGAGACTGTTTCTTTGTGGGATAGGAAGTTTGGGAATATCTTCTCCAAGTCATCATATGTCTCTTCATTTTCCTAACAGAGCATTCTGCTCTTGGTGGGAGGAGTGTTTTATAAATGTCGACTAACTCCTGTTGGTTGACGATGTTGTTGAGTCCAGCTATATCCTTGCTAATTTCGTTCCAACAGGTCTTGAGAGAGGACAGGGTGGATTTGTCTGCTTTTCCTTTCAGTTCTATCAGTTTTTGCTTCGAGTGTATTTAGAGCTCTCCAGTGTATATGCGTCAGTAATTCTGTCTTGATGAATTGACCCTTTCCCATTATGTCAGATGCCTTTCTGTTTCTGTCATTTAGTTTGGGTAATTTCTAGATTCCTCTGTCCTCTCCATTCTGCTGTTGAACCTATCCACTGAAATGCCTAAATTGGTGATTGTATTTTTGGTTCTAAAATTTACATTTGTTTCATCTTTATATCTTCTCTTCCTTTGCTGAGACGTTCTACGTTCTATTTCTGAGACTTTCTATTTTTTTTCCATTTGTTTTAAGCATATCCATAAATGTCTGTTCAAGCATTTTTAGGATGGCCATTTAAAAATCTTCATCAGATATTTCTGACATCTCTGTCATCTTGGTGTTGGTATCTATTAATTGTTTTACATTTATTTGAGATTTGCCTGTTTTTTTGGTAGAATGAGTGATTTTTGATAGAAGCATGGGCATTTTGGATATTAAGTAATGAGACTCTGGATCTTATCTAAATCTTTTGCTGTAGGTGGCTTCCTTTGACCTGGGTATGGGAGAGGAAGGCATAGGCATCCCCTCATTCCTCCAGAGTGGGGGTAGAAGTCCAAGTTTTAAACTCAGCCTCTATTGATACCTGAGGGGCACTCCTTGTTATCTCTGGGTGAGCATGAGAGTTCTAGTGGCCTGTTGAGCTTACACTGATCCCTCCCTGCCTGTGGGCAGATGGGCCTTCATTATTGCTGAGTGGACATGGAAGTCCAGGCTCCATACTGGGCCTTTTCCAACGCTAGCCTTGTAGGGAGGAGGAAGAAGAAGAGGAGGTTGGGTGATTCATTACCGCCTAAGATGGGAGAAATCTAACTTCTTAGAAGTCTTTGCCGGCCTGGGTGGGAATGGGGCCATGACTTTTACTGTGCTGCTTAGCTGTGGTAGAGTGGTCATTATCTAAAAGTTTTCTGTCTTTTGAGGCTTTTCCCAGTCCCTTTGCTACAGAGGGTGGGCTTTTGTTGGGACTTTTTGTCTGCATTCCTTGGTCATTTCAGGTCTCTGGCTTCTTCAGCTGTAAGTCTGGGAATGTCTGAGGCACAGACAACACCCAGAGAATTCCTCATTACGTTATTCCCAGGCAGTTTGCTTTTTCCCTCCATCTTTGAGAGTCTTAAGTTTGTGTTATTTGTAATGCTCAAGACATTTAGTTGTTCTTAGAGAAAGAATAGAGAAAAGTATGTCTATTTTATCTTTCTGGAAGTGGAAGTCCCATTCAGTTTACTTTTATTTTCTTCTAGGTCCGTCTCTTTTCCTGCCTTGAGATCTCAGGGCCCAAGACTCTTTAATCAGACTTGTATAAATTCCTTTTCATGGGGGAGAGAAAATAAAATCCCAAGCCTAGAAGAGCTCTCAGTGCATTGGTGGGAGGGGTAGAAACAGTTCCTATACCCAAAGATGCACACTGGGCATTCTGTGGATTTCAGGCTTTCTTTTACTCACCTTATAAGGCCCAGGGCCAACCATAGAGGAGATGGGGATATTTAGATCAGTTTATATTCACTAAGGGGTCTTTATCCTCTGGAGGAAAGAAGAAGTTCCCATGATACAAGAGAAAGTTTCACCCAGAGATTTGTAAGAACCTGTAAGTGCTCTTATAAAGGAGGAGTAGCTCGGGGTCAGGGGTGAGGGTCCCTGCCAGCTTGGCTGGGCTTCTGAAAGTGTGGCTTTTTTGCTTTTGACTACTGAGGGTGAAATCCATCTGTGATATTTTCTTGGAGCCAAGCTTCTCTGAACTTTACCCTTCATGAGTTTGCTTCTTTAAAAGCCTGTTACTTAGGGAAATGCAACCTTGATGTGGAATAGCATCTGTTTCTAATCCAGCTAGACCTACTTTGGGATCTGGTTCCATCTTTTGCTAGCTGTATGACCTTGCAGTTCATTCATCCATGTAAAACCATCCTATAGTGCCTCCTCTGGGCCAGCCACCATGCTAGGTGTGGAGATAAAGTAGTAGGCACCTTTCATTGCTCGCTTTGCTTTACTTTCTGGCCATGAGCAAGTTATCTGCTGGTTTTACTTCAAAAATATATAAAAAATTGAATTACTTTCCTCTATCCCCTCATCTCTTTCCAAGGCTGTTTGAGTAAGTTCCTTGATTCTGTTCTTCCCTCTAATCCTTTGCCTCAATTCATTACACAGCAGCCAGGGTAATCTTTTAAAAACAGGCACCAGTTTAATAGTCTTTTGTTAAACCCCTCCAATTATGCTAAGAGAATGAAGTTCAACCCCTCCTCATGGTGCACTCGGTCCTGCGAGGTCTGGTTGCCACTTCTCTGAGCTCATCTGGCATCCTTTCCCCTCATCCAGTGGGCTTCAGCCACATCCGACTTCTCTCTTGGCCTGAGAGCATCAAGCTTGTCCCACCCTGGACTCATTACGCCAACTGTGCTCTCTGCCTCAGATAATTTTCCATACAAGTTTGAATGGGTGGTTTCTCATTGTCATTCAGGTTTCAGTTCAAATGCTGTCCCTCCCCTGTTCCTCATGTCACATTCTCTCCAGTCACCGGGTCCCCACCCTTGCTTTTAGTTGGCTCTTACCACAATTTGAAATTATCTTGATTTGTCTACTAGACCGAGTTCCATGAGAGCAGGCTTCATTGTTACACATATACCCAGTGTTTAGAAAAGTTCCCGACATAGAACAGTAAATATTTGTTGAGTAAAGTTGCTTAATTCTCTGGGGCCTCAGTTTCTCCCTTGTCACATGGAATAATAATTGGCTAACAGTACAAGGTTGTATTTAGAATTAAGTGAGGTGATAAATGTGTGTGAAGTATGTAGTACAATGCTTGGCTCACAATAAGCCAAATAATAGTCATTGTTTCCTTATGATTATTTATATTATAATGTTCATCTCCATTCTCCCATACTCCTCTAGTACCTATCCTTGCTCCTTGTGATCCATCTGGAGTGTCGCGAGCGTTTGTCAGTGACAGATGCTGACTGGTTAGATGCTTGCAGTGGAATCCTGACTTAATTCTCTCTTAACCATGTTTTTCTATACAGGTTCTGCAGCTGGGCTCAGACATCCTCCCCCAGTACAAGCAAGAGGCACCAAAGACTCCCCCTCACATCATCTTACATTACTGTGTTTTTAAGACCACGTGGGATTGGATCATCTTGATTTTAACCTTCTACACAGCCATCCTGGTCCCTTACAATGTCTCCTTTAAAACCAGGCAGAACAATGTGGCCTGGCTGGTTGTGGATAGCATCGTGGATGTCATCTTTTTGGTGGACATTGTGCTGAATTTTCATACTACCTTTGTTGGACCAGCTGGGGAGGTGATTTCTGACCCCAAACTCATCCGCATGAACTACCTGAAGACGTGGTTTGTGATTGACCTTCTGTCCTGTTTGCCATATGATGTCATCAACGCTTTTGAGAACGTGGATGAGGTTAGTGCCTTTATGGGTGATCCAGGGAAGATTGGTTTTGCTGATCAGATTCCACCACCCCTGGAGGGGAGAGAGAGTCAGGTACATGCCTCAAATCTCAGACCTTGTTGTCATGTCTTGAAAGCTGAATAAATGTGGGTGGTCAACAGAAGAGTAACCGTGTGGGTGGGGACTAGCATGGCTGATGTCTGGAACAGAGGGAGCATGCTTGATAGATATTCTCGCCTGCTGGGTTTGTCCTTTGGAGGTTTGGAGGCCCTGCATGTCCGTGAATGGATGTGGAAGAGACCAGAGGCTTCCCTCTTACATTATGTAGAGCGCAAGCCACTGGCTCAGGGGTGGTGGGGCTGCAGAAGCAGGCATGCATCGCCACTGCATTGGTGAATCTTTCACTTGATATGCAATTGTTGAATGTCTGGCCTATTGATTATTCTAATTATGGGGATTTTTCTCTCATCTGCTGCTGACCTTTGGCTGTTTCATAACTAATTAACTCCTGGTAACAGTGATGCTATTTCCTCCCCAAGTTTGCTTGTTTTTTTTTTTTGGTAAAGAAGGAGTTGTTTCTTTGTTAAAGTTTTGGCTGTGACCAATGGCATTCAGTGGTCCATACTCTCCCTTGCATAAATTTGCTGAGGTAGTCAGGCCATGGTCAAGTGGTGAAGTCCGGCCCTGTGCCTAGGAGGAGTGAGTAGTACTATTGCTGGATTATACTGCTTCGGATTGTTAGTCCTGCAGGTAACGGAAGGAATGAAAAGAAGACAAATGTTCTGTAGGTGTGTTGGAATTAGGACATGCTCAAACAGTGAATGGGTGCCTGCAACATGTTGCATAAGGCAGGAACTGCTGGTCTGGTTCGGGTGATTTTCTCCCTTGAAAAAGCAAGGACATCAAGTCATCGCAAAGGACAGTGTCAGATTCTTATTCAGCTTAAGCTTCATGGGAGTTATTCTTCCTTTTTCCTACTGCCTAGTTGATGCTTCGGATGGATGAAGATAAGGTAGTTCATCTGGTAAATCTCCAGCCTCATATAGAGGATTCTGGAAATCTCAGCCTGGCTGGGGTGTTAACTGGGTGAGTAATTCAGAAAGCCATCTGGAAGTTGAGATTAGGCAAGATTCACTCTCAGGGCTAACAGGCTAGTGGGACTAGCCTTGAGGTAATTGGAAGGAACAGCGAGCTCCCTGCCAAGACAAGACCTGGCCAATGACTTTGTGACTTGCTGGGCATAATGATGCCTCTTGGACGTCAGATCAGTATCAGTAGTGGGTGAGGACTCCAGGCCCTTCCTCTGTGAGAACCTAGCTACCCACCACTTCCCTCTTCAGAGAAGAGGAGCTGATGTTCAGGTGCTCTAAACTCAGAACAACCCCCGCTTTTATCTGTGTGGTGTGTTTTAATATACTTTGAAATCCCAGGGAATAATGCTCTGGGTGGCTTGGCTTATATGGATTTTGTAGGGGGATTAAATGAGTGAGACTGATCATTTACAAGAACAAAACATCCCTAAAGTGAATGTTGGGATTCTTTAGTGTGAATTTGAGTACACACTGGGAATGATATTTTTCTCTGTGAGCACATTTCTAGAAGATTTTATGTTAGTTGGTGAGGAAAATATGATCATTTTGGCTTAGATAACTCAACTGAATTATTTCAACCTAAAAGAGCTTCTTATACACATATGGGAGATGAAATTTGACTTAAAAAAAAAAACCTCTCGAGTTTTTAAAATAAACCATTTGCTATTTAGAGCAATAACATTGACAATTTGCAGATAAATAGAACAGTTCTTCAGCTTCCACAGGTTCCTGTTAAACATTGGCAGAGCCATAAACACGTTTGTAAATGTGTCAAGATTACCTTGTCCATTAGGAAAGCAGAGAGCTTCCCCTCAAGCACCTTGTATGTCACATTGGAACTCCTTTGCCATCAATTGTGAGTATCCCTGATGTGATTTCTGACTTCCACCATCATGAAATAGATGGGCGGATAGGAAAAATGCCAGGTATCTGTAGCTTTCCTGTTGGAAAGGGTTTAGCATCAAAGTTCTCACTACCATCTCTTGGTCATAAATAATAATATGAGGGGCACCTGGGTGGCTCAGTATTTGAGTATCTGCCTTTGGCTCAGGTCGTGATCCCAGGGTTCTGGGATCGAGTCCCATATCCGGTTCCCGGCAGGGAGCCTGCCTCTCCCTCTGCCTATGTCTCTGCCTCTCTCTGTGTCTCTCATGAATACATAAATAAAATCTTTAAAAAAAATGAGTATTAAGAGGCTATTGTTATGAGTTGCTTCTGTAAAGACTTGATTTTAAATTTATTAATTTCTTTTCAAGCTTTGGCAGATACCCAACATAATGCCTGTTGGTAACATTTGTTGTGGTGTGGGGGAGTCAGTGCCAGGAAACTGAAGATTTGGCTTCTGGCCCTCTTGGTATCACGTGTTTGGACAGCTGGGACTTTGTGCATGCCATTTAGCCTCTATGGATCAATTTTCTTGTCTACCCCTTGGGGGTCATGCTACCTTACCTGTCTGAAGGCATGGCATTTGGGCAGTAGATTATTTGAGTTCCCTGCTAGCTGCAAACTAAGTTTGGTGAGTTCTAAAATTTCATCTGCATTTGTCTTACCTCCAGGAGTTGATGATAAAAACAAGAAGCCTAGCACTTTGACCTCCTCCCTACAGTGAGGGTGGGAGGGAAGTGGGATGGAATGAAGGTTCAGAGCCCAGGAGGACCAGAAGGTCATGCAGTTCAACCCTTTTAGTTCACAAATAAGGGAATAGACTCAGGGGGATTATGACTCACTCAAGATGACACAGCAAATCATATGGCTATGGCAATAATGAGTCCCTTTCTGAGTCCTCTCTATTCTTAATGGTGACAGAGTGGATAAAATAGGGACAAAAACACTGATGGACAGAGTTGAGTCAAAACTGACCAAGAAGCTTCCAAAGTCTGTGGCTCACCCCTTGGCCTGGTTGTTGTGGTGGGGAAGTTGGGCACTGTGTACAGGGAAGTATCTGCATTCTCCCCAAAGCAGCTGTGTTGGTGATGAGATAGGCAGTTTAGGATGCTCATGGAGGGTCAGACCCAGCATGGCTTTCCAGACATAGGCCTTTTGTTGAAGGGCACTATTAAATTAGAAAAGAAGATTGGTGGGGCTTAGAGGAGGTTGGAGAGGCCTGGAAGGGTGCCCCATTTGCCAAACCTGGATTTAGCTGAGTAAGAGAATTCCGATTAATGGTTTCCCATCCACCGCCTGTTGTCTTCTTGACCACACTGTTGTGGAGTTGCTAATCTAAGATTGCAACTCCCTCTGCTCTAATCCCTTTCTTTGGGAGAGTGTGGGGAGAAAAAAAAACATTATTGACTCATTTCTCATAAAAAATACATGGAGCTGAATTCTCTCTGGTGTCCTCCTAATTATGCCAATGGAATTATATCCCAGTGGAGACCACCAAAGAAGAGAGGAATGTGCGGTGGTGGCTTGGCCATCTGTGTGTATGTCGGGGGTGTGTGTGTGGGGCTGAGGGTGGGTGTGGAATGGGGGCTCTTGAAGTGGAAGGACTAGATCCCCCTGAGGCTTGGGTCAAGAACGAACCAGGTTCAATTGCTAATGCCAGCCATTGTCACTTCAGGCCTGTGGATGTCGCCCACCTCCATGATTTAAGCCACGCAAATGATCCCTTTGACCCAACTTGTTTCACTTATGTAGATGGCCTACATTTGCGTCATTCTCCAGTCTGTTGGTCATAATCTGTTTTGGAGGCTTTTTGGGAATATGTTTGCACATTAGTTAAGCTGGTGAGAGGACAAAAGGTCTGGAAACTGAGTGAACTGAAGCTTACAGTGGGTATGCGGAAGCAAAAGCCAGATGAGTCTTTCTCAAGCATTTAGTGGATTACTGGCCTCATGTGCTTCATGGATTAAAAATGAAATTATTATTCACAAAACATCTTCCCTTTCCCCAGGAAGCCTCATTGCCTACTGCCATTGGGGTGTAGAAGTGCAAGGGGAGAATGGAGCCAATCAGGCTACCTCCCAGGTCACAATTCTGGGGCTAAGAGCTTCCTCCAGTCCCTGGCTCAATAACTTCGGACAGTGGCACTACCAGCTGGTGCTGGGGACACAGCTGACCCTTGCCAAGAGCCCACTCTCAAGGAGATGATCCTCTTAGAGAGAACAGGAGCAAGCAGTGAAAGGATGAATAGTTTTGACAACAGCTTCCCTTTAGCTAGTGTGTTGAACTTTCCAAAGCATTTCGGGCCACCTGGGTGGCTCAGTGGTTGAGTGTCTGTCTTTGGCTCAGGTCGTGATTCCAGGGTCTCAGGATCAAGTCCTGCATTGGGCTCCCAACAGGGAGCCTGCTTCTCCCTCTGCCTATGTCTCTGCCTCTCTCTCTGTGTCTCTCATAAATAAATAAATGAAACCTTAAAAAAAACCCATTTCACACAAATTATCTTTCCTCCCATGCAAGATGGGCCCATCTCAGCTCTAACCTCAATGCCCTCAGGCAACTATTATTCCAGCTCTGTTGATGAAGGGAAAGGGCCTGGCTGTCCAGGTCCTGGGCTTCAGGCTTCTGACTTCTAGGCCTGCACTTTTCCCCAGGCAGGTTATGCTGCCTTGTCACAGAATCTGGAGCCAGAGTGAACCAAACTGTGCATTTTAGTCCCTGAGTCCCCCTTTCTGAATCGTTTGCCAGCTGGGCCACTTCTGTTCCCCTCTTACATAGCTGACAGGTGAGAAGTGTGAGCAGCCATTGTGGTCAACCCTAAACAGAGGTCACTGGCCCAGGTGTACAGAGCTGGATGGTGAGTACCAAGGTCAGAAGTAACTCCAGTGGCAGGTCACCCATCCTGCTTCTCTTTCCTTGGCAGATGGGCTGCCCTTTAGGTTCTTTTAGATTCACTGTTCTGGACTCTTCCAGGCTTTCAATGATGCTGAAAGAAATTGGACTTCTATGTGTTGCTCATCCTGTTAATTGGTGGTCATCAGTCCTAATCTGTGGTTTTTATTTCGGTGGATGGACATCAGTTTAATTTTCACACAGGTGACTCCTCTACTATCGCCACTGAAGGTCATAAGATGACCTGGAATTTGCTTTCCTAGCGTCCCAGCCATAGAGGCCATATCTGTGGCTTGTAGTAGCAATTAAAGTTAAGACTTTTTTCAGAGCAATTTTAGGTACATAGAAAAATGGAACACCAAGTGCAGAGACCACACTTTCCCTGTCATTACCATCTTGCATTAATGTGGTACATTGATTATAGCCAATATTGATACATTATCATTAGCTAAAGTTCATAGTTAACATTAGAATTCGCTCTTTGTAGAATACATCCTAAGGATTTTGACAAATATTTAATGACATAGCTCCATCATTATGTGTCATACATAATGTTCCACTGCTCTAAACATCTCTGTGCTCCACCTGTTCATCCCACCCTCCTCCCCAACCCCTGGCAACCACTGATCTTTTTACTGTCTCCATAATTTTGCCTTTTCGAGAATGTCTTGTAGTTGGAAAAATACAGTATGTAGCCTTTCCAGATTGGCTGCTTTCACTTAGAGATAAATATTTAAGGTTTCCACATGTCTTTTTGTGGCTTGATAGTTCATTTCTTTTCATTGCTCAGCAATATTCTGTTGAGTAGATGTACCGTAATTGGCTTATCTATTACAAAAAAATTCCTGAAAGCCATTGGTTATTCAAGCCTGATCATTATAGGCCTTGTCCTGGGATTTCCTCCTCCTGTGGGTTCCTTGGACACAGAGAATGGACAGAGCTGACACACTGGCATGCAGACTGGTGTGTCTGAGCAGCCTGTGGCATCTCCTGGATAAAAACTAGCAACGTTTAGCACAAGTTGTCATGTCTGATACTATGATGGACAGGAAAGCAAACTTGTATTACAGTTTTCTCACATTTCATACTCTTTTCCTTGGCATTTCTCTCTTTTATTTTGGTGCTATTTCTACATCTGATTTGGGCAAACAAAAGAGGACACAAGCAGACACAGTATAGTTTTCATCCCCGTGTCTTGTTAAGGGCAGGCAGTGCTGCTAATGGGCATGTTTCTCTTTTGACGACTTGCCTCCATGGCCAGGGGCCGAAGTGTGATTGCAATAATCTTCCCAATGTTGCTGATGTCCCCATGCTGGCAATGTTGTTCCCCTCTTACCTCTGAGGGGAATACAGCCTAGATCATTCCCTCTTATTTTTATGTATTTTAAAAATCATTCTTCTTCCGAACTTGTACTCACAACCCATGAAGGACTGTGGAGGTCCGTGGAGCAAAATAGGCCCAGTGTTTCCCTGCTGTCTTTCACTCTCAGACTCCATTCTAGCTGACCCAAGTTCTGCTTCTGTCTTGATTCTCCACCTGCTTTTCTTGGTATCTCTTTAAAGTTCTTCTTTTTTAAAGAAATCTTACTGACTTGGGTGCCAGGAGATGGGAAAACAACTTTTCAAAGCTTGCAGTCTAGTGGGGGTCACAGGTGATGGACGCTGTCAGAGAATGTGAGAAATGCTATTCATAGGGTCAGCTCAGAGTGTTTGGGCTTACTAATAGGGAGTACCTAGCCTGGTGAGAGAATTCAGGAAGGCTTCCTGGAGAAAATGACTGGAGTTAGTTTGGTGAGGAGTGAGAAGGATATTCTTGGAAGAGGAGAGAGCATATGCAGAGGAGTTTGCTCTCAGGGCTGAGGAAGGCATTCACTGGGTCCAAGGCAATGTCAGCATTGGAGGAGGGAGGCATGGTGAGAGAAGGAGGCAAGATCTAGTGATAGAATCTCAGAGCCTTGCCAAAGAGTTTATATTTTATCATACATGGAGGCTAAAAAGCATGGAGGCCAAAAAGAAACCATTAAGGATTTCCATTAGATGTGTGCCATGATATGACTTTGACTTTGATTTTGTATGTAAGCAGCAGTGGTTAAGAATGAGTGGAAAATGTCACATGTCTCTCCTCCTCTAGCTCCCTTGAACCCACAGCACTCAGGCTGTTACCTCAACCACTGCACTGAAACAACACTACTTTCCTGTCCCAGATGTCCTATTCTTCTGGCCCTCACCCTTAATGCTTAGCTAACCCCCAAGCCCTGATTGGACCCAGTTCTCTGACTCCTCTGGGCTGTGGTCCAGTTTCTCAGTATCCGTGGAGGGCTCCATCACCATGTAGACCCACTTATAGTACAGTTGGGATGCCTACTGTGTTTCTCCAGACACTGCCCTCCAAGGTAAGTCCTTCATTCCCCGGACCCATTCAAGTCTGGCTGTTACCTCGACCCCTGCTCTGAGCCTTGCTCATAAATCAAGTGACCATGCATGTGGGGGTTTATTATTGGGCTCTGTTATTATGTTCCATTAGTCTGTCTGTTCTTATGCCAGTACCACACTGTGTTAATTAGCATAGCATGATAGTGAGTATTAGAATCAGTTATCTGTGTTCTTTTTTAAAAAAATTATTTATTTATTCATGAGAGACACAGACACAGAGAGAGAGAGAGGCAGAGATACAGGCAGAAGGAGAAGCAGGCTCCATGCAGGGAGCCCGATGCGGCACTCAATCCTGAGTCTCCAGGATCATGCCCTGGGCTGAAGGCGGCGCTAAACCGCTGAGCCACTGGGGCTGCCCAGTTACCTGTGTTCTTTTGCTTCAAGACTGCCATGTCTATTTTAGATCCTTTGTACATCCATATAAATGTTAGAGTTGGCTTGCCAGTTTCTACCCAAACTCCAAAAACCTGTTGGGATTTTGGGTGGAATTACATTAAATCTCAAAACCAATTGGGAGAGGGGTGCCTGGGTAGCTTAGTCAGTTAAGCATCTGACTCTTGGTTTCGGCTTAGGTCCTGATCTCATGGGTTGTAAGATTGAGCCTGTGCTCAGTGAGAATCTGCTTGGATATTCTCTCCCTCTGCCCCTTCCCCCACTTCCTTCCTTCCTTCCTTCCTTCCTTCCTTCCTTCCTTCCTTCCTTCCTTCCTTCCTTCCTTCCTCTCTCTCTCTCTCTCTCTCTCTCAAATAAATAAAGAAAATCTTAAAACAATTTGGAGAGAATGGAAGTCTTAATATTGAGTTTTCCAAACGTTGACCATAGAATATCCATTTTTTTAAGGTCTTCTTTAATTAGCAGTATATGAGTGAAAATGTCGGCCTCCCAGTCTCCAGCCAAAAACTTGGAGTCCCACTCCTCAGTGGGCCTTTAGGAAAAAGCAGTCAATCGCTCCTGTCTTCCTGGTCTCTGGGCAGTAGACCTGTTCACAGAGACCTGGCAGGCCAGAAAGGACAGGCATGATATATTCAGGGTGCTAAATGAGAAAAATATGCAGCCAAGAATACTTTATCCAGCAAGACTGTCATTCAAAATAGGAGGAGAGATAAAAAGCTTCTAGGACAAAGAGAAACTAAAAGAATTTGTGATCACCAAGGCAGGCCTATGAGAAATAATAAAAGGGATCCTTTAAGCAAAGAGACAGCCCAAAAGTAACATTGACCATAAAGGAACAGAGACACTATACAGAAACAGTGACTTTACAGGTAATGCAGTGACATTAAATTCATATCTTTCAACAGTTACTCTGAATGTAAATGGGCTAAATACCCTAATCAAAAGACACAGGATATCAGATTGGATAAGAAAGCAAGAGCCATTGTTATGCTGCCTGCAAGAGACTCATTTTAGATCTAAAGACACCTCCAGATTTAAGCATTTATCATGCTGATAGACATCAAAAGAAAGAAATCTTTATATTAGACAAATTAGATTTTAACCCAAAGACTATAATAAGATGAGGAAGGATACTATATCATAATTAAAGTCTCTATCCAACAGGGAGATCTAACAGTTGTAAATATTTATGCCCCTAACATGGGAACAGCCAATTATATGAGCCAATTAATAACAAAATTAAGGAAACACATTAATAATAATACTATAATAGTAGGAAACTTTAACACCCCCCTCACTGCAATGGACAGATCATTTAAGCAGAAGATCAACAAGGAAACAAGGGCTTTGAATGATACACTGGACCAGAGGGACTTCACAGATATATTCAGAGCATTTCATCCTAAGGCAACAGAATACACATTCTTCTTAAGTACACATGAAACTTTCTCCAGGATATATCACATACTGGATCACAAATCAGGTCTCAACTGGTACCAAAAGACTGGGATGATTCCCTGCATATTTTCAGACCACAATACTTTGAAACTGGAACTCAATCACAAGAGGAAGTTTGGAAAGGACTCAAATACATGGAGGCTAAAAAGCATCATACTAAAGAATGAATGGGTCAACCAAGAAATTAAAGAAGAATTTAAAAATTCATGGAAACAAATGGAAAATGAAAACATAACTGTTCAAAACCTTTGGGATGCAGCAAAGGCAGTCCTAAGAGGGAAGTATATAGCAATACAAGCCTTTCTCAAGGAACAAGAAATGTCTCGAATATACAACCTAGCCTTACCCCTATAGGAGCTGGAGAAAGAACAGCAAATAAAGCCTAAACCCAGCAGGAGAAAAGAATTAATAAAAATAGAACAGAAATCCATGAAATAGAAACAAAAAGAGCAGTAGAACAGATCAACGAAACTAAGAGCTGGTTCTTTGAAAGAATGAATAAGATCAATAAACCTCTGGCCAGACTTTTCAAAAAAAAAAGAGAAAGGACCCAAATAATTAAAGTCATGAGTGAAAGAGGAGAGAACACAACCAAAGCTGAAGAAATACAATTATGAGACATATTATGAGCAACTATATGCCAACAAATTAGGCAATCTGGAAGAAATTGATGCATTCCTAGAGATATATAAACTACCAAAACTGGAACAGGAAGAAATAGAAAACCTGAACAGACCTATAACCAGCAAGGAAATTGAAGCAGTAATCAAAAATATCCCAATAAAAAAGAGTTCAAGGCCAGATGACTTCCTAGGGAAATTCTACCAAACATTTAAAGAAGAATTAATACTGGGTGCCTGGGTTGCTCAGTCAGGTAAGCATCTGCCTTTGGCTCGATTTATGATCCCAGAATCCTGGGATCCAGTCCTGTGTTAGGGCTCCCTGCTGAGCAGGGAGTCTTCTTTGACCTCTGCCCTTCCTGCCCGGCCCTCCACTTGTGGCATCTCTCTTGCTTTATCTCTCTCAAATAAATAAATAAAACCTTTACAAATTAAAAAAAATAATACTTGTTCTTCTAAAGCTGTTTCAAAAAATAGAAATGGAAGGAAAACTTCCAAACTCTTTCTATGAGGCCAGCATTACCTTGATCCCAAAACCAGACAAAGACCCCACCAAAAAAGGAAAATTACAGACCAATATCCCTGATGAACATGGGTGCAAAAATTCTCACCAAAATACTAGCCATTAGGATCCAATAGTACTTTAAAAGGATTATTCACCATGACTAAGTGGGATTTATTCCTGGGCTGCAAGAGTGGTTCAACATTCACAAATCAATGTGGTACACTACATTAGTAATAGAAAGGACAAGAACTATATGATCCTTTCAATAGATGCAGAAAAAGGATTTGGCAAAGTACAGCATTCTTTTTTGATTAAAACTCTTCACAGTGTAGGGACAGAGGGAAATATCTCAATATCATAAAAGCCACATACAAGAAGTCCACAGTGAATATCATTCTCGGTGGGGAAAAACTGAGAGCTTTTCCCCTAAGGTCAGGAACATGGCAGGGATGTCCACTATCACCACTGCTGTTCAACATTGTACTAGAAGTTCTAGCCTCAGCTATCAGATAAGAAAAAGAAATAAAGGCAACTGAGTTAGCAGAGAAGAAGTCAAACTCTCTTTGTAGATTTCATGATGCTCTATATGGAAAACTCAAAAGACCCACCCCAAAATTGCTAGAATTCACACAGGAATTCAGCGATGTGGCAAGATATAAAATCAATGCATAGAAATCAGTTGCATTTCTATACACTAAGAATGAGATAGAAGAAAGAAAAATTAAGATATCAACCCCATTTACAATTGCATGCAAAACCGTAAGATACCTAGAAATAAACCTAACCAAAGAGGCAAAGGATCTGTACTCAGAAAACTATAGAACACTCATGAAAGAAATTGAGGAAGACACAAAGAAATGGAAAAATCCATTCTATGCCCATGGATTAGAAGAACAAATATTGTTAAAATGTCTATGCTACCTAGAGCAATCTATACATTCAATGCAATTCCTATTAAAATACCATCAACTTCTTTCACAGAGTTGGAACAAATAATCCTAAAAATGTATGGAACCAGAAAAGATCCCAAATATCCAAAAGAATATTGAAAAAAAAAAAAACCCAAAACCCATGGCATCACAATCCTGGACTTCAAGCTCTACTACAGAGCTGTAATCATCAAGACAGTATGGCACTGGCACAAAAATAGACACATAGATCAATGGAACACATAGATCAGACACATTTCCAGAGAATCTAGCAATGGACCCTCAACTCTATGGTTAACTAATCTTTGACAAGGCAGGAAAGAATATCCAATGGAAAAGACAGTCTCTTCAACAAATGGTGTTGGGAGAATTGGACATCCACATGCAGGAGAATGAAACTGGACCATTTCCTCACACCATACACAAAAATAGACTCAAAATGGTTGAAAGACCTAAATGTGAGACAGGAATCCATCAAAATCCTAGAGGAGAATACAGACAGCAATGTTTGTGACCTCAGCCACAGCAACTTCTTACCAAACACATCTCCAATAGCAAGGGAAACAAAGGCAAAAATGAACTATTGGGACTTCATCAAGATAAAAAGCTTTTGCACAGTAAAGGAAACAGTTGAGAAAACCAAAGACAACCAACAGAATGGGAGAAGATTTGCAAATGACATATCAGGTAAAGGGCTAGTATCCAAATGCTGTAAAGAACTTATTAAACTCAAAACCTAAAAAAACCAAAAAATCTAGTCAAGAAATGGGCAGAAGACATGAACAGACATTCTCCAAAGAAGACATACACATGGACAACAGATATGTAAAACAATGCTCAACGTCACTTGGCATCAGGGAAATACAAATCAAAACTACAATGAGATACTACCTCACACCATGTCAGAATGGCTAAAATGAACAAGTCAGGAAATGACAGATGTTGGTGAGGATGTGAAGAAAGAGGAACCTTTGTACGTGGTTGGTGGGAATGCAAGCTGGTTCGGTCACTCTGGAAAACAGTATGGAAGTTCCTCAAAAAAATTAAAAATAGAGCTACCTATGACCTAGCAATTGCACTATTGGGCATTTACCTCAAAGATACAAATGCAGTGATCCAAAGGGGCACTTGCTCCCCAATGTTTATAGCAACAATGTCCACAATAGCTAACTACAGAAAGAGCCCAAATGTCCATTGACAGATGAATGGATAAAGAAGATGTGGTCTATACATATACACACATGGATGGAACTAGGGGATATTATGGTAAGCAAAATAAGTCAATCAGAAAAAGACAATTATCATATGATCTCATTCATATGTGGAATTTAAGAAACAAAACAGGATCATAGGAGAAGAGAATGAAAGATAAAATAAGATGACATCTGAGAGGGAGACAAATCCTAAGAGATTCTTTATCAGAGGAAACAAATTGAGGGTTTCTGGAGTGGGGGGCAGGTGAAGGAATGGGGTAACTGGGTGATGGGCACTAAGGAGGGCATATGATATAATGACATTGGATATTATGTAAGATTGATAAATCACTGACCTCTACCTCTGAAACCAATGATACACTATGTTAATTAATTGAATTTGAATAAAATAAAAATATTTAAAAATAATTAGCAATATATTAGCAAAATATTCTTGACAATATTTGCTGCCATTCTTTTTTGTTCTTGCTATTAAAATTATTTCTAGACACCTGCTATTTTTGGCACTCTGTAAATGTGATTTTAACATATTTCATTTCCTAATTGTTTTGCTGGTATAAAGTGTTTTTTGTTTATTGACTTTGCTTCAAAGTTGACAAATTTGCTTATTCATTTGAATATTTTGTAGGTTACTTAGAATTTTTTTACATGTGCAATCATGTCTTTGTGAATAAGAACTATTTTACTTTTTTTTCTCTGCAAAATATGTACTTTTCCTTCTTTCTTTCTTTTTTTTTTTACTTACCCTTGGCTGGGATCTACAATATAATGTTGGATAGAAGTGAATATAGTAGACATCCTTCCCTTATTTCTAATCTCAGGGGGAACATATTCAGTGTTTCACTATTAAGTATATTGTTAACTTTAGTTGTTTGTAAATACTCCGTAGATTAAGAAGAGCTCTTATATTCCTGATTTTCTGAGAATTTAACAGGTTTTGAATTTTACCAACTACTTTTTCTGCATTTATTGAGATAAAATGTTTTTTCCTTCTTTAATTTATTGATGTGGTGAGTTATATTGATTGACTTTTTTTTTTTTAAAGATTTTATTTATTTATTCATGACAGACACACAGAGAGGGAAAGAGAGGCAGAGACACAGGCAGAGGGAGAAGCAGGCTCCATGCAGGGAGCCCGTCGTGGGACTCGATCCTGGGTCTCCAGGATTCGGCCCTGGCCTGAAGCCGGCACTAAACTGCTGAGCCACCAGGGCTGCCCTATTGATTGACTTTTGAATATTGAATTAACCCTGCATTCCTGAAATAAACCCTAGTTGGTCATGATCTCTTGCACTTTTTTACGTAACTGTAAGTGATTTTCTAATATTTTATTTAGGAATTTTGCATTTATGTTAATGAGAGGTGTTGGCTATTAATAATTTTTTCCTTGTGATATCCTTGTCAGGTGTACACAGAGAAGTGTATCTTCTACTATTCACTGAAAGAATTTGTGTAAGATGGGGCTATTCAGATATATAGGAATATAGGACCACTCAATTTTTTTTCTTGTGTCAATTTTGCGTTGTTAAAGATTTGGCCATTTCACCTAGTGTGTCAAATGTATTGGCAAAAAGTTACATATATGGTTATTATTTTTTTTAAAGATGTTTGTTGGATCTATAATGTTTTCTCTTTATCCTTCATTGGTCATTTGTCTCTTAGTTCATCTTGTTTTCTCCAGTGGTCTTTTCGAAGAACCAACTTTTGGCTTTGTTAATTGTTAATTGTCTGTTTTCTATTTTTTGCTCCTGTTTGTATATAATTCTTTGTTCTACTTTTCTAGGGGCATTGAGTTTACTAGGATTCCACCTCCCTAGCTTATTTGGATGGAATTTTTTATATATGTACTTTTAAAGATTTATTTATTTATTTATTTATTTATTTATTTATTTATTTATTCATGAGAGACACAGAGAGAGAGGCAGAGACACAGGCAGAGGGAGAAGCAGGCTCCATGCAGGGAGCCCGATGCGGGACTTGATCCTGAGTCTCCAGGATCACGCCCTGTGCTAAAGGCAGGTGCTAAACTGCTGAGCCACCCAGGCATCCCTGGATGGAAATTTTGATTGTTCAAGCAAAGATTTAATGTGAATTTAAAGCTATTTTACTCTCTAGGGACTTTTTAAGAACATTCCAGAAGTTCTGATGTGTCATAATCTTGTTATTTCATGGTTCAAAATACTTTATTTCCACTATGATTTCTTCTATTTAAAAGTGTGTTGCTTAATTTTCAAACTTTTGATAATTTCCCACTTACCATTTTATACTGATTTCTAGATAATTTCTTAGTGGTAAGAAAGTATACTATGATTTCAGTCCTTGAATTTTGTTGAGACAGCTTTATGGTTCAATATCTGATCTATTTTGGTAAATATTCTATATGAAATTACAAAAAATATGTATTTTGAAGTTGTTAAGTGTTTATTCTCTATAGGATAATTAAGTCAAGTAGATAGTTTTTAAAATTATTTGTATTACTAATTATTTTGTCTACTTGTTCTATCAGTTACTGAGAAAGGGATATATTCAACTTTGATTATGGAATCATTTATTACATTAATTTTTGCTTTGTATATTTTTGAGTTATGTTACTAGATTAACATCTTACATGTTACATAGGTAGGATTGCTTTGTCATCCTGTTGAATGAGTTCTTTTGTTGTTATGAAATATTCCTGTTTTTATTTAATAATACTTATTGCTTTTAAGCCTGCTTTGTTTGATGTTAATATAGGCATCCAGCTTTTCTTTGCATAGTATTTGCATGGCATGCCTTTTTCCATTTCTTTTATTTAAATTTCTTGTGTCTTCCTAATTGAAGTATAGTTGATATGCAATTTTACATTAGTTTCAGTGTACAACACGGTGATTGGACACCTCTATATGCTATGCTCACCCCAAGTTTACCCAGCATACAATGCTACTGCAATGCCATTGACTATATTCCCCATTCTGCATCTTTCATTCCCATGATTTATTCATTCTATAACTGGAAGCCTGTACCTCCCACTCCCCTTCACCCATTTTTTGCCTGTATCCCCAACCCCTTACCTCTGGCAACCATCAGTGAGTTCCCTGTATCTCTTGGTGCTCTGCTTTATTTTTTTTTTTTTTTTGGTCATTTGTTTTGTTTTATAGATTCAACATATAAGTGAATTCATTGTCTTTTTTTTTTGTCAGACTTATTTCACTTAGCAAAATACTCTCTAGGTCTATCTGTATTGTCCCAAATGGCAAGATCTCATCTTTTTTTATGGCTGAGTTATACTGCATCATGTGCATTTGTATGTGTATGCATATGCATGTATAACATCTTCTTTATCCATTCATCTATGGACAGATATGATACTTGAGTTGCTTCCATATCCTGGCTATTGTAAATAATGCTGCAATAAACATAGAGATGCACATATCTTTTTAAATTAATGTTTTTGTTTTCCTTGGGTATGTACCCATTAGGAGAATTACTGGATCATATGATATTTCTATTTTTAATTTTTTGAGGAACCTCTATATTGTTTGCCACAGTGGCTGCACCACTTTACATTCCTGCCAAGAGTGCACAAATGTACCTTTTTCTCCACATCCTTATCAACATTTGTTATTTATTTTTGATAGTAGCCATTCTAATAGATGTAAGGTGATATCTCATTGGGGTTTTAATTTGCATTTCCCTGGTTAGTGATGTTGAGCATCTTTTCATGTGTCTGTTGGCCATCAATATGTCTTGTTTAGAGTAATGTCTATTCAGGCTCTGTGCCTATTTTTAATTGAATTATTTGGGTTTTTTTTTTTTTTTTTTTTTTTTTGGTGTTGAGTTGTAGAAGTTCTTTATATATTTTAGCTATTAACTCCTTGTTGGATATATCATTCGTATTTATCTTCTCTATTCAGTAGGTAGCTTTCATTTTGTTAATGGTTTTTTTCACTGTGCAAAAGCCTTTTCTTTTGAAGTAGTCCCAATAGTTTATTTTTGCTTTTTTTCCCTTTTGACTGAAGAGACATATCTAGAAAAATATTGCTAAGGCTGATGTCAAAGAGATTACTACCTATGTTTTCTTCTAGGAATTTTATGGTTTTATGTCTCACACTTAGGTCTTTAATCCATTTTGAGTTTATTTTTGTGTATCGTGTAAGAACATGGTCTACATACATTTCTTTTTTTTAAATTTTTATTATTTTTTTTTACTGGAGTTCAATTTGCCAATATTTAGCATAACAGTATACATACATTTCTTTTGCATGTAGCTGTCCAGTTTTCCTAGCACCATATACTGAAGAGACTGTCTTTTGCCCATTGTATATTATTGCTTTCTTTGTCATAGATTGACCTTATAAGCATAGGTTTATTTATGGTGCTCTCTATTCTGATGCATTGATCTATGTGTCTATTTTTGTGCCAGTACCATATTGTTTTGATTAGTCTAGATAGCTTTGTAGTATATCTTGAAATCTAGGATTGTGATGTCTCCAGCTTTATTGTTCTTTCTCAAAATTGCTTTAGCTATTCAGGGTCTCTTTGGGTTCCATACAAATTTTAGGATTATTTGTTCTAGTTTTGTGAAAATGCTATTGGTATTTTGATAAGGGTTGCATTGAATCTGTAGATTGCTTTGGGTAGTATGGACATTTTAACAATTATTCCAGTCCATGAACATGGAATATTTTTTACTTGTTTGTGTTATCTTTAATTTGCTTCATCAAAGTTTTATACTTTTCAGAGTATAAAACTGCTCTAGCTCTATCCATGTCTTTCCCCTTCTTGGTTAAGTTTGTTCCTAGTATTTTACTCTTTTTGGTGCAGTTATAAGTGGAATTGTTTTCTTTTTCTTTTTTTTTTTTTTAAGATTTCATTTATTTATTCATGAGAGACACACAGAGAGGCAGAGACACAGGCAGAGGGAGAAGCAGGCTCCATGCAGGGAGCCCAACGCAGGACTCAATCCTGGGTCTCCAGGATCACGCCCTGGGCTGAAGGCAGCACTAAACCGCTGAGCCACCCAGGCTGCCCTGGAATTGTTTTCTTAATTTCACTTTCTGCTACTTCATTATTAGTATGTAGAAAAACAATAAATTGCTGTATATTAATTTTGTATCCTACAACCTTACTGAATTCATTCATCAGTGTTAATATTTTTTTAATGGAATCTTTAGGGTTTTTATGTATAGTCTTCCGGCCTTATTTTTTTATTTTTTAAAAGATTTTATTTATTTATTCATGACAGACACAGAGAGAGAGGCAAAGACACAGGCAGAGGGAGAAGCAGGCTCCATGCAGGGAGCCCGACGTGGGACTTGATCCCGGGTCTCCAGGATCAAACCCCCTGGCCTTATTTTTAAAGAATTTTCCTTGTAAATAAAAAGCAAAGAATTGTGTCTTTTTTAGTTTTTGAAAATCTGGTCCATTGATAGTTGTCTTATAATTGGAATACTTAGAGCACTGTTGTCATCGTTGTTGCTATCATTGGGTTTTAGTCTGTCATCTTGCTCTTTATTTTCTCTTTCTCATACTTGCTTTTTGGTTCCTATATCCTTTCTCCCCACCTTCTTTGGATTAATTATTTGTTTATTATTCCTTTTAATTGCCCAACTTAGCTTTTTCTTGTATGTATTTTTATTATTCTTTTAGTACTCACCCTGGAGATTACAGTTGCATTCTCTGCATATTAAAAGCTAGTTAAATTAGCACTTTTACCCCTTTTCAAACTACATAAGATTTTTACTGTAGTTTAATTCTATTTAACCTCCTTCTTTCCCTTTGTGCTATTTTTGTTATAAACCTACAGGTCTTTGTTATCATTATTGCTTTAAATTGCCAGTATTCTTTTATATTTATTCATATGTTTTTCACTCTTCTTTTTAGTTTCATATTTTTAGGAGGGGGATCAATTGCTTTCAGCCTGAGCATCTGCTTTCATTTTTTTTTCACAGTACAGTTCTTTTGGTGGTGAATTTTTAAATCATTTATTTGAAAACATCTTTATTTGGATTATTTTTTCAAGGTGTAAAATTATAGGTTTGCTTTTTTTCTTTTTAAGCCTGTTAGCAGTTTAAATATGTTACTGCTTCTGACGAAAATTCAGATGCCCTTCTACTGCTATTCTCCTGAATGTGATGCCTTATTTTCTTCTACTTTGCTTATTTATTTTTTTTCTTCAAATTTTTATTTAAATTCTGGTTTGTTAACATATAGTGTAATATTGATTTCAGGAGTAGAATTCAGTGATTCTTCACTTACATGTAACAGCCAGTGCTCATTTTAACAAGTACCCTCCTCAGTATCCATCACCCATTTAACCCATCCCCCACCACTTCTATTATCCCTCAGTTTATTCTCTATCATTAGGAGTGTCTTATGGTTTGTTTCTCTCTCTCTCTCTCTCTCCCTCTTTTTTCCTTCCTATATGTTCATCTGTTTTGTTTCTCAAATTCCACATATGAATGAAATCATATGATATTTGTCTTTCTCTGACTGACTCATTTCACTTAGCATAATGCACTAGCTCTATCCACGTCATTGTGAATGGCAAGACTTCATTATTTTTGATGGCTCAGTAATATTCCATTGTGTATATATACCATGTCTTCTTTATCCATTTTTCAGTCAATGGATGTTAGGGCTCTCTCCATAGTTTGGCTTTGTTGATAGTACTGCTATAAATATCAGGGTGCATATACCCCTTAGAACCTATGTTTTTGTGTCCTTTGGGTAAATTCCTCTGCTTCTTTTAAAATTTCTTCTATAGTTTTTGTTATTAACATTTTGACTATTAAGTTCTGGGTCAGGTTTTGTTGTTGGCTGTATTTCATATGTCTCTTGTGTTCTGTTCTTCATTCTCTTTTCCATCTATGATTCAGGCTGACTAATTTTTATTGACCTATTTTTGAATTCACTAGTCCTATTTCTGTTGTAACCAGTTTACTGTAGATCTATCTGATTAATTTAAGATACAGTTTTTATCCTCCCCCGAATACCCATTTGATTCTTTTTTTTCTCCCCCTTTTTAACAAGTAGAGATATAATTCCCATAACATATCATTTACCTATTTAAAGTGTAGGAGTCAGCGGTTTTTAGTGTCTTCCCAGAGTTGTGCAACCATCACCAAAATCAATTTTAGCATATTAAAAAATGTTTAATCATGTTAAAATACATATGTAATATTTACCACCTGAACCACTTTTAAGTGTACAGCCCAGTGGCATTCGGACATTCCCGTTGTCTTGCTACCATTACTACCATTCATCCACAGAACTCTTTCTACTTTGTAAGACTAAAACTCTGTACCTATTAAACAATTGTTCCCCATACCTCCCCCATAAATACAGGTTTTTTTTTTTAAGATTTTATTTATTTATTCATGAGAGACACAGAGAGAAAGAGAGGCAGAGACACAGGCAGAGGGAGAAGCAGGCTCCATGCAGGGAGCCCAACGTGGGACTCGATCCCGGGTCTCCAGGATCAGGCCCTGGGCCGAAGGTGGCGCTAAACTGCTGAGCCACCCCAGCTGCCCAATACAGGTTTATGTGTATTATCTTCTGACTTTTGATGGAATCTGAGACACAGAGGGGTTGGTGCTATTACTGGAAAGCACATAGCTAGTGAGAGGCAGAACAAATCTTGTCTTCCCAGTGGAGGTTCCAGAATTATTGACATGCTTGGATGGTAACTTGTTTCACCTTGAGTTCACTGTAGCCTAGGTGCCCAATTTAGCTGAGATGATTGTGGCTTCTATTGGAACTACCCAGCCCATACCAACAACAGCATCTGTGGACACATGTGTAGGAAAGGGAGTCTGAAGGATGTGGAGACTGTACTAAAGGGTTTTGAGAATGAAACCTTCTTAGAGAATTAGCGTCCAATGTATTTCTCCAAGAACAGGAAAGGTCTGTGGATAAGACATAAGGTTTGAGGATTATTAGCTCAAGTGTGTCTCAGGGTGTTGGTACCTTCCTTTAAGAACTACTAGTTTCTTAAAAAAAAAGAACTACTAGTTTCTGTATGTGTGTGCTCTTACCTTCCTGATATGTTGAAAGTTTTTGAAGGCAAGAATGATCCTCAGTGGTCATTAATCGATGCCATGAGTGTCTGTGTCTCTGTATTTGAATTAGAGCATAAGAGAAGCACTTGTTTTAGGTTGAATGAGAAACTCCCCAGTAGAGTGATAAGAGATGGTCAGAAAAAGTTTCTTACAAATATCATCTCTCCCACATAACCTGCTTATTAAAATTCTTAAACTTTTTTTTGCTCCTTGTTACTTGTTTCTCATAGTAAGCAGAGTAATAAATCAAAACGGTTGTAATTATGAGAGTAGTGGTAGGGGGCTGGCCTCTCACTGACCTTTGGGGAACATGAGAGGAGTGTGTGCTCTGCTGTCAGTCCATGCCCGTGGGTGAGGGCCTGGTGTGTAGTCTCTGAAAGCATGGCCTGCACCCAGATACATGGATGGTGGTGCCAGCAATGGGTGGTCTTCTTCCCAATAGTCCAAAGATGAACCCGTGGAAGTAGTGCAAATAGTGTAGGTAGATTTGGGTGTGCTGTAAACAGATTGTCAGATCCATGAGGGGCTGTGTAGGAAAGAGAGATGAAACCTCACCGAAAGGAAACATAAAGAAAAAAATAGGAAATAAAGAGTACTAAACAACAGAAAAGACTTGCCTTTTTTAGTGACATTTTTATATAACTGGATTTCTTTGAAAGGGATGTATATAAATGAAAGGCTTCTATTTGAATAGAGAAAGCAACAAAAAGCATGGCAACACTTAGAGGAAAGAATGGTACCTTGTAAATAATGTCATTTTAAGTCTTTTACAGAACCCCTTATGTCTTATTCCAATAAAATGTTTTGTTTTGTTTTGCTTTTTTAAAGCAGGCACTAGATCAGATGAGAGAGTCGATGTGAATGTGTTTTGTGCTCTTTGGGAAAAGGTATGACAGAAACATAACTTCTATTTATTTACCAGTTATTGATTGAACAGCACCAGAAATAGTTCTGTGTTCGGTGCTTTGGGAATTTTAGAGGAAATAAAATGGCTTCAGGTTGAGAGTTTTGAGCCAGGTTTGCACAAAAGGTAGAGCCGAAGCCTGGCCAGTAGAACTGTCAGTTGGCCGAACAGTGTAGCTTCATGATGAAATAACCAGCTGCCTGTTTGACTCTGTCTCTGACTAGCTGTGTGACCTTGAACACATTAGTTATCCTCTCTACACTTTGAGGTTCTCATCTTTAATGAGGGCAGTGTCTATCTTGCATGGTGTTGTGGGGATTAAAATAGGTCACCTGGATAGATTAGTGCAGTGCCTGGCACATTGCTAGCACTTAGTAACTATTTCTGTTATTGTTGTTGGCTCAGGAAATGATCTAAAAGAGTAATAATTACTTTTCTCATGAAGATCCTTGGCCCTGGAAATTGTTGCTGTGGGGAGGCTCATCTTTATTACTGAGCACATAGGCTTGAACCACCTGATGACCATTCACACCCCACCCTTCATGGAGCCTTGGCTAAAAGTGAGAGGCCTCAATCACAAGAGAGATTTTGCATAGAGGTCTAAAGGCCTAGAGCACAACAGCCATGCTGAGGGCTCACTCTGCTTTCTGGTTCTGGGTATAATCTGATGGCACATTAAAATCATCTAGGTTGCCTGTTGAAAATACATATTCTCAGGCTCTACTCCAGTTTGTTGATTCTGAGTTCCTAAAACTCATATTTTTAATTCTCCTCTGCTGGTTCTTCTGTGGCCATCCCAGCATCTAACTAGCATGTGGAATCACCTTAGACCATTTGGAAATATTCCTAATGGGCTGGTAGTGGCATCAGTGATATTCCAGATCTTACCTGCACGTTTCTGTTTTCCTGGATCTTGGGATGTCTTTGCACATTGACCTGGCTCCTTGGCTGTCCTCCTTTCTCATAGCCATATCTTCTCTGAGTTCTCAAAACCTATACCATCCCCCCGTACTGGAATCAACAAACATTTACTAAGCTCTGGAGAGGCAAGGTGTGCAAACAAAGCAGAATGAATTCTTATTTCCTTTGCTTTTTGCACATTGCTCTGGGACACATACCTCTTTATACTGTGGTGATAATAATAATTATACCATAAAAAGTAGCTCCCATTTATTGGGCACTAATCACATGCTGGACATATACGGGGCTAAGTGCTTGATACTTATCATCTAGTTTTGTTTTATGATGATGATACTTATCATCACCATTCAATGAAGAAGACTAACTCCCACTTTATAGGAGAGGGGATTGAAGCTTAGAGTGTCAGTCTGCTAGGGAACAGAGCAGACATTCTCATTGTGGGACTTAGAAGTCTTCTCTTCACCAGTTTGTTGATCCACTGGTTGCTATTTGCAGCAAGCTGTACGGATCCATTAGGGAGGACTTGAAACTTCAGTCCATCAGTTCTCCCCAACACCCCCCAACTTCTTACATATAATAAATGCACCCTGCCAAGTTGGGTTAGTGAATGAAGGGGTGCAGAAGTGCCTGCCAAGTGCTCTGAAAGCCCAAGGAAGGAATTGCTAAACGGTCACAACGTGAGAATTCATGGAGGAGGTGGCAGATGGGCCATGCCTTAAGGGAATAGGCTTGTTTTGACAGATGACACTGTGACCAAGCGGATTTTCTCCACTGCCACAGCTGTAATGATTCAGGACTTCAGTGTCATAACATATCTGGGTGGTTTGGGTGGGGCCTAGCCTATTTTTGGTACTTGTTGATATCATTGTGCTAAGATTGATAATAGTCTTTCTTGAGCCATAGTTTACAAAGTAGAGCTTAAAATGTGGGAAATATATACAGATGTTTAGATTTTACAGCTCTTCAGAGGAAATAGAGGTGGAAACATAAGGCTCCCAGTATAAAAGATGGTTATTTTGAAAGACTGCCTTGTGTTTGGTGAGGATCACCTGAAGAAGCATATCTTGGAGCTGATCCCTCTGTAAGAGGAGTCAGAGATGCCAAAGACTAGGAAGTTTTAACCAGGGAAAAAATAGTATCAAGAGGGTGGAGCAAAGAGGGACCCTCTAGCCTGAGTAAATAGGATAGCCAAGGGCTGGAGGTATGAACCTGTATGGCGTGTTCAGGGCACAGGGAGCTGCCCTGTAGGAGGCTGGAGCATAGTGTGTGAGGAAGGATGTGAGAGATGAGCCTTGAAAGGTGGGACTGTGGAGGGCTTTGAAGTCAGGGTACCCTTTTGATGGAGGTATACACGATATTCATCCTAGACTTTAACTCCAGACTGGGGGATTGATTTTTTCTTATCTTATCTAGTAGGGGTCAAAGGAAGGGCCTTTGGGGAGCATCCCACATAGTTATCTTGCCTGTTTTTCCATAATCCCTGTTGGTATAACAAAGAATAGGTTGTCCAGGTTATCATGGAAATCTAAAGAAGCTCCATAGGGACACCTGGGTGGCTCAGTGGTTGAGTGTCTGCCTTTGGCTCAGGGTGTGATCCTGGGGTCCCAAGATCGAGTCCCACATCAGGCTTCCTGCATGGAGCCTGCTTCTCTCTTTGCCTGTGTCTCTGCCTCTCTCTCTCTCTCTGTCTCTCATGAATAAATAAATAAAATCTTAAAAAAAAATCTCCATAAACACCATATTATAACCCTTTAGCACTTGACCTTGTTTCCGTATGAAATCTCATTTTTGATTCTCATCATCAAAACGTATAGAATATTGCTCCTGGATCCAAGAACAGTTATCACTTACTGGGTTCCTAATGTGCTTCACAGACATTATCACTGAATCCCCATAATTGTGCAAGGTAGTTGTCATTTTTTCTGTTTGCCTGATGAGGAAGCCAAAATTTAGAAAGCTTAAGTAACTTACTCTTTAATAGAGCCCCCATCCCCAGGTTTAGAAACCAAACTTGGCTTACTGCTGAGTCCATGTTCTTTCCGCCCAGCTCTGCTATTACCTTTGTCTTACTATGGGGGGATCTGAGGTCCAGAGAGGATATCTTTTCTTATCTTTTTTTTTTTTTTTAAGATTTATTTGGTTAAAAGAGAGAGAGAATCAGAGTGAGTTTGCACACGAGTCAGAGGAGGGACATGGTCAAGGGATGAGAGGAAATCCACAAGCAGACTCCCCACTCAGTGTGGAGCCTAACAAGGGGCTTGGTCACAGGACCCTGAGGTCATGACCTGAGTTGAAACCAAGAGGTGACTGCCCAAATGACTGAGCCACTCAGATGCCCTGAGAGGGTATCTTGCTGAGGGTATACTTGCTGAGGGTGAGACAGCAGCCTGACCAGGTTACTGTGAATCTTTTCTTGAGCTGTCTACCAGATACCCCTAGTGATACACTTAGTATCACATGGCCAGGTGGCCCCTCTGGAATCTGTAATATTTATTCTTCGTTATTTGTCCAAGGGTCCTGTGGTCTTCCCTCCCTCAGTAGGTAGAACTCAAAGCTCCATCCTAGTGTTGACAGCTTAGTCATTAATGGTCTTCTCATGTTTCCAATGTATTCACCTGTACTCGCTGTGTAAATCTCCAGAAACAGCCTGTTTATAAATAGTCCTTTGACAAGGCTGTAACTCCATCCTGATTTGAGGATGCTGCTGTAATTAGTTACAGGTTGGCATTAGCTAAATTGAATATAATCCATCATGCTTATTAGATGTGGTGGGGGAGATTGCACCTGGAAGGATCAGTAGTAGGAAAGACACATTAAATATAGATAAGCTGAGTATTTTCCCAGGCAGCTGGATTTACAGAGAGGGCCGTGTGTTCATAACACAGCAGCTCTTTTGCCATGGCACAGAAAAAATAGTGGGGACTGGGGAAGAGAAGGCACTTAGAAGCTTTAAAAGTAAATTGAGGTAGTTACAAAGTACCTCTTATAAAATTTAAACAGTAATATGTGAGAGTGGAAAACAGGATAAGTGATTCTTCAGGTAATTACCAAAGATTTCTCAGGTAGGATGGAGTTTTCTCCAGGCACAGGTATCTTGACACCCTATATAGACTATCCTAGTAACCCATTGGTTTTTACATCATTTGGGAACTTTGGCTGTTCTCAGTTGCCTGAAGTGCTAAATGTAACATACTCTAGATCCAAGTTACTTTGCAGCACTTTCATTTTTGGTCCTCAACATCACAATAAACCTTCATTAACAGCCTGATTTTAAGAGGCACTAGAGCATATGAGGTATATGGCTCGGTTCACTCGATGTTTTGGAGGATGTGCCCTTGGAGGAAGGGCAGCACTGTTGTAGCTGGTTACCTGGATGTCAGAATGAACCCAGATAGATAGGCTCTAATACTAGGTTTGTTTGTATATTTCCCAGCTGGGCAGCAAATCTCAGCTCACAGCTATAATAAGAAAATTCACAGACTGGTTTTGATGTGTATTTCTGATCAGAAAATTAGTATGTGGCTTTTACTGTTATATTTGTTTCATAAATGTATTGGAAGTTCGTCAAAAAATTCCCCCAACAACACAAGTTAACATCTGGAAGAGTCCCAAGCTTAGTAGGGTGTGGTCCCCGTGGGGGGCAGGTGCATTGAAAAAACAAAGCTTGGTCCCAACTGCATTTTTTTTTTTTTAATCATTTGTAAGCTGGCCCATGATCACAGGGGCACTGACAGAGGATGTCAAAATGCCACTCCCTGGTCCATCTTATTCCTGGAAAAGCAACCGATAAGGTGTGATATTAATACCAACTTCTTAAAAAAGAGAAAAAAGAAGGAAACAGAGCTACCCAGTTTCATTTCCTCTTGGACACCTGCCACATTTATTCCACCTACCCCCCTGGTTGTAGCTAAAAGCTACATTGACCATCTCTTATTTTCATCCTACTAAGGCATGTCCATCTTCAGGGCCCGATGGAGACACACACAGCTAGTTGGACAGCACTGCCATTGGGGTGAAGGAAATTTCCTTCAGCTTTATTGAATGCTGTCAAGTCTAATCTCAAGCAGGCAGCATAACATAAAACATAGCTTCCACATTGTTTTGTTTTTCTTCTAGAGTAAGAACGTGATTTTCTTGGTTTTTACTCTCTTAGAACGTGGGCATGGCTTCCCTGCTAAGATTCATATATTAAACAGAAATATTTGTATAGAGGGCTTATAGGTCTTCTGTTTTCACAGAATCCAATCCCATTTTCTGGTTCCCCAAATTAATCATTATGACCATTTATTATGTCTTGGGGGAAGCACTTTCGAATGTGTTACTTCTAAATATGTATCCTCTGATCAGGAGGTGGATTTCCCAGCTGATAGCTTATTAGGCTTGTGTCGTTGGGCTTAGTTTATTTTAATTTCATCTGAATTTTTCAACAGTCCTCAGCTTATCTTGCAATAATAAAGCTTTTATTAGTTTTCACATCCTTTTCCTGTCTGTTATTTAATTCTATTCTCAACATCCCTGTGTGGATGTTGAAAAATTTATGAAAAAGGGAGACAGAGGTCGGGAGCTATGGACTTATTCAAAGTCTTATGGCTAAGGAACTAAAGATCAGATTTCCTTACCCCTAGCACAGTTTTCTAATTTTTGCTTGATTGGTTCCTGGGCTTTTCTTTGTGATTAATATGAACTTTGTTTTTGATGTCTTTTAAACTGGATCTCCTCTCCAACCTATGCACCAGATTCAGCACACGTTTGCACATGTATGGGTCCACCACACAGGTGGATTCCCCTCTCCTTTGCTCCCCTATCAAACCTTGAAAATTTGAGTTCTTTACTGTGTCTCCAAACAGTCTTCACTTCTAGAGCTTAGTGGGAAATGGAGGAGGAAGTTGAAGCAAAGGGACCATTCTGGTACAGAGGGGAAAACTCAGAAGTTTCCCAGCATGTTTTGCCTGAGTCACTGGAAAGCTGGCCCCATTTCTGCCTCATTTTGACAGTACAGATGGACTTTGGGCAATTTGAAAATAATTATAGAGAAGGGAAGCCTGGTTTTAGATGATGCCATTCCTAACTGAGATAGTATTTATAGCTAAGGAGCTGAGAGACTTTTATATTGAAAACATTTCCCCTGTATTAAGGACCTGATTCACTTGGGATGGCCACACAGTCACTCCTTCTCGATCCTTAAGAAAGCCGAACATTGGCTCTTTTTTTTTTTTTTATGCTGGTGATTTTCTTCGTATAGCCATGGTGTGATAGGGTTGATTCATATTTTGTTGTTGTTGTTGTTTCTTCTGTGACTCACTCATGGACTGAAGAGTCCTTCGAACTAGATGTAGTTCCTGCAGTGATGATATCTCTAAAACTCAGCTTTCTTTTCGGCAATCAGTTCCCTGGCATATCAGCCTAACGTGGTCTATGTATAGAATAAGACATGGGTTAGACTCCTGCCTGTTTCCATCTGGCCTAAATATGCTGTAAGCACTATCTGCCTGGACAGGGAGCAGTCTTGAGTGGCTCTATCTGAGTGATTCTAGCATGTGTTACCTTATTCTTGAAAAGGATTTTTCCAGAAAGCTAAGGTATTCCTTGGAAGGCTATAAGAATTCCTATTATGAGATATTCATGGAACTTTCTCCCCAGTTTCAAGATACCTAATGAAGATTTTAGAAGTTGTCATAGTGGAAAATGCATAGGTTCTGGAGCTTGTGAACCAGAGTAACATCTGTAACTAAGCCTCTGTATCTTCATATGTAAAATGTAAGTAGCAATGTCTGCTGTGCCTTGTCATACATACACATACACATATACTGTACATGAGTGTGTGTATACACAGTTACCTAATACATTGTGATGCCTCTTCTCAGGCGTCTTATCTTGTAAGCTTCTCAATATATATTGGGTGCCATCACCCCACATAATACTTAGGACCAGTATAGAGAACTGGATAGACTCTCTGCCTATTACTGCTTATACCTGTCTCAAAACTAGACAATTCAGCTATACCAGACAATTTCTTTTAGCCTTGAATTGTATCATAACACAATCCACATTGTTCTTTCCTTTTCTCTGAGCTTCCTGCTGACCCATCAATTTGTAGCAGCTATTTCTGTATTATCTTTTGTCGATATGCTTTTTTAGGGACATTGGGCTCTCAACAACATGCTGCCTGTAGATTCTTGTGAGCACCCATTATAGAAGATGATATTCTCTGACCGATAGCACTGATGCAGTCCTGTCCATCATGGCTGCTTTGGCATGCCTTGACCTGCATCTGGGGATCAGGTTTATTTTTGAGTTCATGTGCCTTGTCCAGCTTCCAACTTCATGTTGTACTTATTTAGCAGTTGTTTCAGACAAAGCCTGGATTAAAGCTTGTCAACCATGAAGGAAGCCATCTTAAGCATAATTGAGATAAAAGAAATGGACAGAGGAAGGCAGAGCATATTTAATCCAAATTCTTGAAATAATTAAGTATTTTGTGATATGTTAATATTGGTGCCAAATTAATAATGTCTTTGTTTCTTAATAAGTGTTCTTCTAGAACCTCTTGGTGCTATTTTGTCAGAAGCTAAAGATAGTGCAATAAATATGATAGAACTGCATTATATTATTTAATTAGGATTTCACTAATTAATATTGCCTCCTGTTTGCATTAATTTTCTGTTAAAATAATTTAATTCATTAAACACTCAATGAATGGCTTGTTTACTAAGGAAAGTACTATGTATAGTGTGGGCTGGAAATGGGAGATGGAGCCATTAATTGAGAAGCCACTAAAATTGGTTTTAGTAGAATGTAACCGGGGAACTTTCTCAGGCTTAAGCACTAGAAAATACTCTAAAACTTGAAAGCTTCTGAGGAAAAATTATAAAAATAATATAAGAAAAATAATTGAGATTAAAATATCAAATATAGAGGCAAAAGTTTAATATCTATAATGTTCACAGAGATGAAAGAACTATCAAGATGAGTGGGAACAAAACAGAAGAATAGAAAATTCACTCAGTGGGAAATAAACAGACAAGGAAATGTTCCAATTTCTAATAATTAAAAATGGTAAATGAAACAATAGTGAGAAATTTAAAATATGGGCTAGCAATAGCTAGATGAGGAGGTTGTCATATCCTCTTTCTAAAAAAGTAACTCTAAACTTGATGAACTTGGTGAAAATAACAATTTCAATGCACTAAAAATCAACCTAAGTTATATAATCATCTGAGAGACATTTATACATAAATAAACCACCCAGAACTTCAGGTAAGACCAGTGGCAGTATGTGGACTTGCTTGCGTTACCTGTTGTTTCCCCTCCTTCCCCCATTGCTCTGTTGACATGGAGGTTCTGCAGGGGCAAGACAGACTTTGAACACCAGCAGCTATGCTGCTGTGGTCACAGGGGATTTACTTCATTTGGAATGGCTGGTGATGCTTGCACCCACCAGCACTGTCAGTGGAAGTGACAACCTCCATAGAAGGGTAAATGGGGAAGGCCATGATCTCTAGCTTGAGGTTGCAGTTGTGTTAAGGGCAAAATGTTCCTGACTGAGGTGCTGGAAAGATTGGAGAGGGCCCAAACTATCTGCATACTTCTGCATAACCTTGAGGCTGTTTTCATGTGTTGAGAAGGCACTAAAAGTCCTGATAGCAAGCAAAGTACTAGGCAGACTTAAAACAACTCGACTTTTTAATGTATTCTCTGACTGACATATAGATTCATTGGCAGAGGTGGAAGCCCTATGGGCATGAGGTGTTTGATCTCATCCTCTGATTGACTGCCAAGCTACATCGACAAAAGGAGTGAACACTAAGAGTCCAGGCTTAAAAATAAAAACAGAATAATAGTTAAGAAATACAACTCAGCAGAGACATCATGACCATATGCAGTGAGGGAGACAGATTTCACAGATTTGCTTGAGGCAGGTTACTAAACAAACAAACAGAAGCAAACAACAGTAACTTACTGTGAATATAATGTCTCCTGTTTTCAGCAAAACGTGTTGAGGCATACAAAGAAAGTGAAGTGTGCTCCATACTCATAAAAATAAAAGCAATTAGTAGAAGCTGCCTCTCAATGTTCTCAGACACTGGGTTTAGCAGACCAAGACCTCAGAGTAGTTATATACATGTTCATAGAAGTAAATGAAGCTATATTTGAAGCATTAAAAGACAATATGACAACAATGACTCGACAAGTAAAGAGCCAATAATTATAAAACAGAATTAAATCAGAAATCTGGAGTTGAAAAGGGTAATAACTGAAATAAAAAATTCACTGGAATCAGGGAGGCATCTGGCTGGCTCAGTTAGAAAAGCGTGGGACTCTCAGTCTCAGGATCCTGAGTTCAAGCCCCACATTGGGTATAGAGATAACTTAAAAAATAAACTTAAAAAAAATTTACTGGAGGGACTGAGCAGCAGATTGTAGATGACAGAAGAAATAAGTGAATTCGAAGATATGTTGAGAGAAATGAGCGAGAGAACAGAGTGAAAAAAATGAAAATGGATGTGGCAAACGACAGAGTGAAAATCATGCAAGCTGCAAAAGAAAATTACTAGTGGGCTTATTGATGTAGCCAAAGGGTGACTTCTCATCTGAAACAGTGGAGGCCAGAAAACGATGAAATGACTTATTTGAACTGCTAAACTTAAAAACAAAACCAAAATTCTGTTCAACCAAAAATCCTGCATCCATCAAAACTATCCTTCACAAATGAAAGTAAAATAAAGATGTTCCCAATAAACAAAGACGGGGAGAATTGGTTGCTAGCAGACATGTCTTTCAAGACATACTGAATGAAGTCCTTCACAATGAAAGGAAATAACATTAGATTTAACTTGAATCCCCAGGAAGAAAAGAAGGGCATCAGAAATGGCAAAGATGTGTATGAAAAAACTTCTAAATATATCTTATCATTTCTTCTCTTAACTTCCTTAAAAGACAAGATTGTATAAAGCAATAATTATTCTGTATCGTTGAATGTGTAACATATAAAGATGTGACATGACAATAATGGCACAAACTCTTAAAAATTGAAGAGGGAATACATCAAACAGAGAAACTTTATCTCTGGGACTGGTAGTATTCTGATAACAAAGACAGATGTTACAAGAAAAGAAAACAATAGACTAATATCTTAGGAACGTAGACACAAAACTTCTTAATACAATATTAGCAAGCCAAATCTGGCAGCATATAAAAAGAATTATTCACCATGAGAAAATGAGATTTATACCTAGAATGCATGGTTGTTATAACACCCCAAAATTAATTAGTATAATATGCCATATTAATAGAATAAAGACAAAGACCACACAACCATCTTTAACACAGAAAAAAACATTAATAAAAGCCCAACACCCATCCATGTTAAAAACTCCCAGCACACCAGGAATAGAAAGGAGCTCCCTCAACCTGATGAAGAGCATCTATGAAATACCTATAGCTAACATCATAATGGTAAAAGACTGGCTGTTTTATCCGTAAGATTTGGAAGAAGAAAACAAAAGGAGGAGGAAGGAAAGAAGGAAAAAAGGAAAGAAAAAAGGAGTTGAAATCATCTAAATTGAGAGAAAGAAGTAATGTGGTCTTTTTTTTTTTAAGGTTTTATTTGCTTTTTTGTGAGAGAAAGAGTGAGAGCACACAAGAGAGCACAAGCAGGGCGAGTGCCAAAGAGAGAGGGGGAAGCAGATTCCCTGCTGAGCAGGGAACCCAATGATGACATGGGGCTCAATCCCAAGACCCTGGGATCATGACATGAGCTGAAGGCAGACTCTCAGCTGACTGAGCCACCCAGGTACCCCTGAAGTTGTCTTTATTTATATAAAGAAAGAAATGATTCTTTCTTTATATGGGATATTCCAAGGAATTTACAAATGACCAGAACTACTAAGGAACTTTAACAAGATAACAGAGTATAAGATCAGTATACAAAACTCAATTTTATTCCCAATTCTGTTTTCTATTCCTATTAAGAAAAAACACAAAACACCCAAAAAATGAAATTAAGGAAAAGATTCTACTTACAATAGCATCAAAAAGAATACAAGTTGGAAGACTGACACTAATTGATTTCAAAATTTACTATAATGCCACAATAACCAGAAAAGTATGGAATTAGCATAAGGATAAACATATAACTCATTAGAACAGAATTGGGAATCTAGAAATAAATGTTTATATTTATGATCAGCTGACTTTCTACAAAAATGCTGAAACAATTCAATGGGGGAAAATATAGTGTTTTCCACAAGTGGTGCCAAGACAATTAGGTATCTTGATCCATTCCTCACATCATACACCAAAATTAACTCAAAATGAATCATGGATCTAAATGTAAAAGCTAAAAGTTCTAGAAGAAGACATAAGAGAAAATCTTAGTTATCTTGGGTTAGGCAAAGAATTCTTAGATACAATACCTAAAGCACAATACAGCAAAGGAAAAAAATGGATAAATTTAACTTTATTGAAATCAAAAACATTTGTGTTTCAAAACCTACCAATAAGAAACTAAAAAATAAGCCACAGACTGGGAGAAAATATTTGCAGATCATATAACCAGTAAAATATTTAAGAACTCTTAAAATTTGGTAAGAGCTAAACCATTCAGTTAAAAATGGGCAACGTCTCCACCTTGGAAACCCAGCATGAAATCCCCAGGTCATGGAGATGACTTCTTCCATATCACACTTCTCCCCTTCTCAAAGAAGAGCCTTCAGCCCTGCCAGAAGTCTCCTCCACCAGGGGGTGAGTGTGTGGACACTCCCCACCTCCCCCAACAACAACAACAAAGGCAGAGGCAAAGTAGTAAGAGTTGCTGTTTACTCAGTGCTAACTATGTGTCAGACACTTGACCTATGTGGTCAGCTGAATAATGGCCCCAAAGGTATCCCCGTTCAAATTCCTGGAACCTATGAATGTGACCTTATATGGCAAAAGAAGCTTTGCAGATGTGACTGGATTAAAGATCTTGAGATGTGGGAATTACCCTGATTGTCCTGGGAGTCCTTAAGTGTGATCATGTGTGTCCTTCTGAGAGGAGGCAGAGAGATATGGGATGTCAGGAGAGAAGAAGGCGAGGTGATGACAAATAGAGCCTGGAGCGGTGTGTTGTGAAAATGGAAGAAGGAGCCACAAGCCAAGGAATGGGACAACCACTAGAAGCTGGAAAGTCAAGGAACTGGCTTCTCCCCTGGAGCCTCAGAAGGAACCAGCCCTGCCAACACCTTGACTATTGAGCGGTGAGACTGACTTCAGATTTCTGGCTTCCAGAAGTGTAAAGGAATAAATCTGTGTTGTTTAAAGTTTCACCCCAAAAATGAGCAAAAGATTTGAATATACTTTTCACTATTACAAATAGCTATTAAGCATGAGTGTAAAGATCCTTTTTGTTTTTGTTTTTTTTTTTTGGTCTTGTGATATAATTTCTCTTTTAAAATTTTTCTTTTTTGCATTTGACTAAAGGTTCTTAATATCATTAATCATTATGGAAATACATATTAAAACCATAATGAGATATGTCTATTTACCCACCATAATAAAAAAGGCAGTATCAAATATTGATGGCGATGTTATGAAACTAGAACTCTCATACATTGCTGGAAAGGAATATAAAATGGTGGAGCCACTTTAAAACATAGTTGGGCGGGGATACTGGGTTGGCTTAGTCGGCAGAACATTCGACTCTTGGTTTCAGCTCAGATCATGATCTCAGGGGTGTGGGATCAAGCCCCAGGGCCCCATGCTGGGCTCCACACTTAGTGGGGTGTCTGCTTGAGATTCTCTCTCTCCCTCTCCTGTTGCCCCTCCCCCTGTGTTCTCTCTCTCTCTCTCTCTCTGTCACAAATAAAATTTCACTCTTAGGTATCTACCTATGGCATGTGAAAGTGTATGTCCACACAAAGACATGTATGTAAATGTTTATAACAGTATTTTTCATCATAACTGAAAATCTGGAAACCATCCAGATGTCTAACTGATGAATGAATACATTTTTTGGAGGATATTGGAAATGTACTAATGCTATAAGGTTGCATAGCCTTATACATGTACGAGTAATCATTAAACTGCACACGTACCCCCAAATGGTGCTGATTTCTTAGGAGATTGTGGTGAAACTGACAAACTCATGCTTTAAAAATTGTTATGAACCTTTGGGAAAATAATATAGTAATAGATGATATGAAAAAATATAGCAATGTAACTGTTTGGATTTCATTCACTCTTAGAAATGTTTATTTGGAAATAATTCAAAGGAAGAAAAAAACCTCATGTGCATGGAATCTTCCTTGCAGCATTCTCTCTAAACATGTAACACTAGAGACAACCTAGTTGTCTAATAATAGTGAAATGGTTAATACATCATTTAGATGAAGTATGTTTTCATTTAAAAATAGCTACGACTGACATGAGCAGATATGTATTCTCATAATTAAAGAAAAAGAGTCTTTAAAATTATATGTTTGCTATAATTACATTGTGTAAGATTATGTACACTGGGCCCACAGTGGAAGGGAATATTAACTGTGTGTAGTTGACTCTTTTTACCTTTTTAAAAATTCCATTACTCTTGCTAAAAAATTATCGAAATAAGACAAATATGGGAAAAAGTAGTGACAAGTAATATTGGCAGTATTTAAATTTGAATAGAAAAGAAGAGATGGATGGATGAATAGGAGTTTTGATCTGTAGATTCAAGTGGCATGATTTGGTAGTTGGTTAGGCTGTGGAGCTGGGAGAGAAAAGTGTCTTTGTAGCCAGTGAATTTCTGCCCTCCTCAGGGATGGTGATTCCATTACTAGAAAAAGAAGATAGGTCTGTGGCCACAGGCAGAGACAGCAGTCCCATTTTTTATGTTCCTGAGTATGTACCTGAAATCAAGGTATTCCGTTAGTATTATTTCCTTCCTGAGTGTTGAGTTTGAAGTGCCACTGTGATTTCCAGGTCAAGATGTCCAAAGGTCAGAATGCAATGGGTCTATAGTGGTTTGTTTATTTATTTATTTATTTATTTATTTATTTATTTATTTATTTATTTATTTTCTATAGAGGTTTAGAGAGAAGTTGCAATAACAGGATAGAGGTGGAGACCTTATGCATATGGGTGCAAGAGCCTGAGGAAGTCATAGAAAGTGAGGGTTGGGCAGCATTGTGACATGGGAGAGGGCATGTGCAGTAGATGATGGGTGCCATGTGTGAAGGGGTAGAGGGCTAATTAGATGGGAGGCAGGCAGCTAGGGTGACTGTCCTAGGAGACTTTCAGCAGTGATTGGAAGGAAAGAGGTGAGATGAAACTCAAGCCACAGCAAGACTGTAGAAAGGATTGTTGCAGAGGTCTTCCTGAAGATTTTACGGTGAAATTCTCCTTTGCTTTAAGAACCACCCAGACCCTTGACTGCTATGACTGTACTTCAGCCTTCTGTTAACTTTAACACACTTGCCCAGCAGATACAGACCTTTCCCAGTGAAACAGACCCAATTTCATGGTGTTCTGTAACTGAAATGATTGTTGCCTTAGAATCTTCTAGCGCAGTGAGAAGAGAATTTTGAAAATCAATTTCTCATTTTACTGACTCTTACAATGACTGTCTTCATCAGAAAACAAACCAGCTTGCCAATTTTGACAGTTTTCTTGTGAGAAGTAGGGTTTTATCTTTTCTCCCAGTGTATAAATAAGTCTTTTTAAAAAGTAATTTTAGGGCAGCTGCAAATCATTAGAGAGATGGAGGGGTTTCCAGATGAGGACCAACAAAAAGATCACAGGGCCTTAGTCTGAAATTACAGAGGGAGCTGGACAGAACTGGAGTCTCAATTGACAGAAGCCACAAGGAAACACAGCCTGGTCCATACGTCTCTCAAAATGGGAGACAGTCTTCTGGATGGTAATACCTACCCCATGGGCTCTTTGCTAGTAATAAGATATGCTGTATATAAAAATGCTTTGTAATCCATCAAGCACTATTCAGATATATGATGTTATTATTAGAACTTGGTGGGTGGTGTTTTGGAAAAATAGAAGGAAGAAACCCCTTGCTTTGTGTAGAGTAGGGAGCATGAGTCAATAGAATATAAACAGAATGCCTACATAAGGTCACAGGCATTTGCACCTGAGTGGATTTTTAGGGCCCAGTGGGTCTTTTCTGTACATTCCCTTCACCCTGAAGTTGAACTACCATATACTCCATATCACATCTATTTGGTAATGGCCTAATAATGGATTGGATAGACACTAAGCCCACCGTTTCCCTCAATAGATAGCATTTTAAACTCCTTTAAGTAATAAAATATTATATACTAGAAAATAAATGTAATATAAAATGTATAAATATTGTGCAGCTTACTCTCCAAAAGAAAAAATATCCTAATTTGTAGAGCTTACTTATCTCTATGGTACAAATACTTCCTCCATAGCTGATTTCAGGCTACCCACATGAGGTCACTGAATGTCACTTGGAAGAGATACACAGTAGCATATCATTGTATAATATTTTCACCATCCTGACATAATAAAAGTAAATGACTTCAGGAGCATGGATAATAATAAAGTGAAATAAAATAGTAATATATTTTGAGTATTTATTACCTTTTCTTTTAATATAATTTATTTAATTTTAAGTTTGCATAAATTTATTTTTAATAATAGCACTGTTTAAGAACTTGCTTTCAGAAGTCCTAAAAATTTAATAATTGCTCACTTGAGCTGCTGTGAGCTGTCTCAAGTACACAATATTCTGGATAACTTATGGGTCATAGATCAGAAAATATTTAGGCCTATTAGATAATAAAAACTATATATCAAAACTTGTAGGATGAAGCTAAGATATTGCTTCGATGGCAATTTAAAATATTAAGTGATTGTATTAGTAAATAGGAAAGATTAAAAATTACTGAGGTAAGCACTCAACTCAAGATAGTGAAAAACAGGGCAGCCCCGGTGGCTTAGCAGTTTAGCGCCACCTTCAGCCCAGGGCGTGATCCTGGAGACCAGGGATAGAGTCCCACGTCAGGCTCCCTGCATGGAGCCTGCTTCTCCCTCTGCCTGTCTCTCTCTCTCTCTCTCTCTCATAAATAAATAAAATCTTTAAAAAAAAAGATAGTAAAAAACAACTGAATAAATCTTCAAAAAGTAGAAGGAAGATAATAGAGATGAAAGCAGAAATATTAATAAAAATACAAAGGCAAATCATCAGTGTCAAAATTTGGATCTTTGAAGAGATACACAAAATTGACAAAACTTTGCTGACATTAATCCAGAAAATAAGAGAAGACACAAAAGATAAAAAATAAGACATGTCTACAGATACAACAGAAATTGAGAGAAGAGTAAGAGAAACTTAAGGACTTATAGCAATATGTTTGAAAACTTGGATAAAATAATGAAATTCTGCAGGGGGTAGGGGGAAGGACTTAAAATTGACCCAATAAAAAAAATACATTCTCTTATAACCATTCTTGTATTCTCTTATGACCATTAATAATTGAAGAAGTACTGAATAAACTTCTAATAAAACACTAACACCAGGTGATTTTATAGATTAATCCTACCAAATTTTCAAAACAGACCTCATGATAATACAGTTGTCCTCTTATATAAGGTTGTCCAGAGTATAGAAAAAAAAGAATACTCCTAAATCATTCTGTAAACCCAGTAAATACACAATACCGAAGCACACAAGGATGGTGTAATTATAAGCCAAACTCATTCATGAATATGGATGCAAAATTCATAACCAAACAAAGTAAATAGGGTTCTACACTATACAGAAAAGGCAATATGTCATAACTAAGTTGTTTTTTTTAAGAATGCATAGGAAGTCTAATATTATAAATTTGATTAATTACATGAACAGATAAATGGAGATAACCATTATGATTATCTTCAAGATATAGAAATGGCAATTTATTGGAAGCCAGTACTCATTTATGATAATGTCCTTAATCTGGCAAAGAATATTTACTCACAACCTCTGAAAACAATAATTTTAATGGGGATATTTTAGAAGCATTTTCCTTCAAATCAGGAACAAGACAATGCTCACGATCACAGCTTCAAATCAACATTGTACTAGAACTCCTTACCAGCATGGTAAGGGAAAAAGAAGAAATAAACAATATAAGGATTGGGAGGACGGAAGTGAAAAAATTAAGTGGGAGGATATCTTGTAAAAGATATGAAGACTTTCTTTATAACAACATAGTGGTTGGGACAGTGTCGTTTGATACAGGTTAGGCTAATTGATGGAACCGAATAGATGCAGGCTCACGCAAATGGGAATCTGGTAATGAACAAAGGTGGGCATTTCATGGTACTGGGGAAATAAATAGTTTTTGGATATTTGATTATTTGTATGGGTAAGATGATACTGTTTCTTGTCCTCATACCACATGTAAACTCCAGATAAATTGTTGACTTAAATGTGAAACACAAAACTTTAGAACATTCAGAAGAGAATCTAGAAAAAACTCCTATGTTCTTAGATAGCAAAGGGTTTCTTAAAGCAGTTACCAAAAAGGCTAACCATAAGAGTTTGACCATATTAAGAATTTTGGGGATCCCTGGGTGGCGCAGTGGTTTGGCGCCTGCCTTTGGCCCAGGGCGTGATCCTGGAGACCCAGGATCGAATCCCACGTCAGGCTCCCGGTGCATGGAGCCTGCTTCTCCCTCTGCCTGTGTCTCTGCCTCTCTCTCTCTCTCCCTGTGTGACTATCATAAATAAATAAAAATTAAAAAAAAAATTATTGAAAAAAAAAAGAATTTTGTTTTGTTGTTTTTTAAATTTTATTTGAATTCAATTAATTAACCTATGGTGTATTATTAGTTTCAGAGGTAGAGTTCAGTGATTCATCAGTTGCATATGACACCCAGGGCTCATTACATCATGTGCCTTCCTTAATGCCCATCACCCAGTTACTCCATCCCCCTACCCACCTCCCCTCCAGCGAGCCTCAGTTTATTTCCTATAGTTAAGAATCCTCTTATGGTTTGCCTTCCTCTCTGATTTCATCTTGTTTTATTTTTCCCTCCCTTTTATTTTTCCCTATGACCCTCTGTTTTGTTTCTTAAATTCCACATATGAGTGAAATCATATGATATTTGTCTTTCCCTGATTGACTTATTTCACTTAGCATAATATCCTCTAGTTCCATCCATGTTGTTGTAAATGGCAAGATTTCATTCTTTTTGATGACCAAATAATATTACATTGTGTGTGTGTGTGTGTGTGTGTGTGTGTGTGTACATACCACATCTTCTTTATACATTTATCTGTTAGTGGGTATCTGGGCTCTTTCCATATTTTGGCTATTGTGGACATTGGTGCTATAAACACTGGGTGCTCCTTTGAATCACTATGTTTGTATCCTTTGGATAGATACCTAGTAGTGCAATTACTAGATAGTAGGGTTAAAATTAATAATTTTTGTTTGGCAAAGACAACATGAGGAAAATGAAAAGATAGATTATTCATAGAGAGAAGATATTTCCAAAACTTATAATCATTAAATATAAATACCCAGAATATGTATTTTTAAAAGCTTGGCAAAGCAATAAGAAGAAGATAAAATACCCAGTTAAATTAATAGGAAAAGCATATGAATAAGCATTATGCAGAAGAAGAAACATAAACGGTCAACAGCATAGGAAGGGATGCTCTGCCTCATTTGTAAGTGGAGAAATAAAAATAAGACTGCAAGTAGATGCTCTTACTCAGTAGCTCACAGAATTTAAGTTTTACAACATCAAGTTGCAATAATCTGATGGGACAGTATAAAATCCAGCAGTCCTACTCCTAGAATCCTAGAATCCCTGGAATCTTGTGCAAAGATGCATTAAGGGACATGTTTAAGAATGTTTATAGGGGCATTGTTTCTAAGATAAAAACCTGGAGACAATCCAAATCTCTGTCAATGGAAAAATAAAGATATTGTGCTACATTTACCCAATGCAATGTCATTAGGTGGTAAAAATGAATAAACTTCAGTTATTTGTAGTAACATGCCTGAATCTTAAAAATGTAATGTTTAGTAAAATCAGATAAAAACCCAGGAAGAATGCATAAGGTGTACTTATTATGTTTATAAAGCTCAAGAACAAGCAAAACTAAGTAACATATTATTTAGGGCTCCATTTACTCGTTAAAAGTGGAGAGAGAGAGAGAGAGAGAGAGAGAGAAAATTAGCGCTAGCATAAACACTGCTCTGGTCTTGTCTAACAAATCTTAAAAGCAAGACCTGAAGAGATCAAAGAATACGTAAGTAATGTAATGGTGTCCTAGAACAAAGCTCAGTAATATTTATATGTAGGAATACAAAAATATCCAGCACCCAGTGAGGTGACTTCACAATGTCTGGCATCAAATAAAAAATTACCAGTCATGCAAAGAAATAGCAAAGTATGATGCACGATGAGGAGAAAATCCAATCAATCAAAACTAATCCAGAAATAATACAGAGGATAAAATTAGCAGATATAAAAGCAATTATAATTGTATTTGTATGTTCAAGGAACAAGAGAAAAGACTGAGCACCATAGATAGGAAAGTCATAGAGTTCCCTGACTTGGGGAATACAGAGCAGAGTGGGAGGACTCAGCCTTGAAATGAAGAAGGCTCACTTATTTCTCTAAACCTCTAGGATAAAGAGGCAAAGATGGCTCCAGGTATAGATGTGAGCATAGGTGTGAGAGAAGGAATCTGAGGGAGTTGGTAATTGTTGGAGTTTGATAATTTTGATTATATGGGCCAAACAAGAGCTGGGGTAACTTTTGAAATTGGGTACAGAAGTTTAGAATAGCTATTACAGCATATTAAAGAAGGAGCTGACCAAAAAACAGACAAACAAAACCACATAAAATTACTGCTGCAGGGCAGCCCAGGTGGCTCAGCAGTTTAGAGCTGCCTTTGGCCCAGGGTGTGATCCTGAAGACCCGGGATCGAGTCCCACGTCGGGCTCCCTGCATGGAGCCTGTTTCTCCCTCTACCTGTGTCTCTGCCTCGCTCTCTCTCTCTCTGTCTTTCATGAATAAATGAATAAAATATTAAAAAAAATACTGCTGCAGTTAGGGCCATTGCATATCGTCACATGGCTTACATATTGCACAAGACTAGAAACACCAACATTCTCATTATAGTCCATGTGAATGATACTCTGGAGGATTGTGACATACGCGACCTAAACAACTGTACATGGTGACCTCAGCTATAAGCTAGTTGAGATTGAAAGCCATAAGTTTGCAGTAAGAAAAATTGGTCCTGAGATTAGAAACCATAAGTTTTCAGTAAGAACAGCCAGCATGTTTGTGTCATTTTTCTCTGAGAGTGAATTTTTGGATTGATCCGGAATATCCAAGGTTAATGGACTTTTGGGAACATGGAGGAGAAAGACAAAGGACTGAATATTAAAGATGATTGTTCAAGGGTGCTGGGAATGCTGAACTTGAATCTGTGTTCTAGTTCACATGTCTTGTGTCCTCTCATCCCCTCCCTGTGGATATTATCAGTTTATCTCCTCTACAAAGCTGTAAGCTCCGTGAAGACGTGACCGGTCTCAATGTCCTCCCTGTTGCCATGCCTAGGCTACACCTGCATATAGTAAGGACTCCATGCATATCTGTTGGATGGACAAATGGATGAATGAGGTCTAGGCTGCATGGGGAAGGAAGTTATATTCAAAGAATGTGGACCAGGAGAAAAGGAAAGAGGTAGGGTGTATTTGATGCATTTCAAATGAAGCAGGAGTGAAGGTGTGAAGGAGCTGGAAGGGGTCTGTGGTTGGAGGTGAGAATTAGTCCAACCCTGAGAAATGACAAATTCTCAGATACGGCCCTGGGAGTGGGTGCTGGGGGTGAGAGGAGGTATAGGCATGAGGAGGAAGACCAAGGCATCGGTGTATGGCATATAGCTGATTCCAGTTTTAAGAGAGCGCAGGGTGTGTGTGTGGGGGGAGTGGAGGTGGGGGGTGGTGGTGGGGGGGGCCGACTTCCGTTAGTTGATCTGCCCGCACTGAGTAGCTGTGCTACTTTTGCTCTTTCCCTGAACAGCCAGTCTCTTTTTATATACAATAATTAGTCGATAGTTACAATAATGCTTTGATATTTTAATGAAATTATACCATTACAGAAAAAGCATAATCTACTGGATTTTATCCTATTACTGAGATATTTTTTTTTTCCATGGCTGAGGAGAGCTTATCCCATTCACCCCTAGAACCGTGACCAGCAGAATAGCTGGAAAGAAGCTGCTTCTGCCAAGAAACTTAAACCAACGAGTTACTAGATGGAGCCCCACCCTATCCTATAAATCACGTGTGCAGAAGGTTCAAATGCTCTTCAAGTAAAGAGAACATTCTCTCCGACAGACATGAACAGGGATGTCTCTGTTTCACTTTTTCCACTGGGTCCTTTGCTTTATAAACCCTATCTGTACTTTCCTTTGTGTGTTTTTCCAGTTTCCTGGGTGCACGCAGACCTCTGTGTCTTCCCCTTTACACATTACACCCCTGCATAGGCTGGGGCGGGGGTGGGGTCAGCCCCTTGTGGGGTTTGTGTAACAGCCCTGAGAATAGAACAGCCTAGTTCCTGCCCCCACTGAGTGTGCCGTTGGAGTGCAGAGAATCCCCCCGCACGTTTAGGGGGAGGCTCTCCGGGGTAACTGCTCTTCTTCCCACTTTTCATTAAAAATGATTCTTTACCCATTTAACCAATTTATGTCCCTTATAGCACTTTACACAGTCAGATAGTATCTTCGTAAGCTATTTGGTTTTTCTTATTTTTTGTCTCTCACTAGAAAAGTAAGGTCCATGAAGGCAGAACTTAATGTGATTTGCTTAACATGGAGCCCCCAGTGCTTGGCACAGTGCCTGGCATCTGGGGCCACCCAGTAAGTAGGTCTCTCCAACCAGGGTTTGTCGGTGGTTCCTACATTTCTGTCAAGATGAGGATAAAAGTATCTGGCTCATGGAGCATGGTGAAGATGAAATGAACCGGTGCATCTGAAGCACTTAGCATGATATTTGGCACATGAGTTGTGAGTCTCAACAAATGGCGGCCAACATGAGGACTGGACACATTCTGGGGCACATGTGTAGGGCCTGCCCTGGAGACCTCGGGGCTGAGAAGTGAGGAAATCCGCTGTCTGCTGTCACTTGCCCTCCCTGCTGCTGAGCAGTAGGTGGTGCTCTGGAGGGAGGACAACAAGGAGTTCTGTTACCTGGAGCAAGGAGAAAGTCCCCTCCTACTTGTACATCTGTTCTTATTCTTGTTCTCTTGTGTCTATGTGGCTTGATAATCTTTTCCTTCACTGACTTCTGGTTTCAGAAGAATATTGTGTTTGATTAAAGCAGGCTTCACATGGTTGGCTTGCCATTCTTCCTTTTAAAAATCTTCCCTATACCCGAGTGATTGATTCATGGCATCTTTATATCATGTTACCTCGTAATGTCGTTGCTAAGGCCTGTAATTGCGGTGAGTGGTTCTGTGCACAGAATATAATTACTCTTGCAGCAGCTTGGAATGTGTCAAAATAATGACCAGATGAACAATTATAATAGGCAATATGGCTCATGGTGGCAGATCTGCAGAGAGCACTAACCATATCATTACTAAAATCAACAGCAGAAACCTGGACCATCTGCTAGTGCCTCCCGCCCCATTCATTGGCTGGGTCTCTTCTAACCACTTATGTTCAGCTAGCATTTGTGAAGTTCTGTTGTGTGTATGGTGCTCTAGAAGGTGCTGTGGGAGGTAGAAAAGTAGCAGGCATTGGTCCTGACCTTAATCTTTCCATCTTGTTAGAAGACAGAACATATATTGTGATGTAACAACTGGAAACAGTATTAAAAAATTAGTATTCACATTGCTTAATGAAGCAAAGGAGTGAACTATTTGGGTTGAGATCTGTGAGGGGAGACTCCTTGGAGCAGGTGAGCCTAGAAGGGGGTCTTCCAGAAAGTGGTCAGATTTGGGCTGTCAGGGTTAAGACATTAGAAGGGAACTTAAAATGTCGAAGCTGAGGAATCAGCAAGTCATGTCCTGGCATCTCTAAGGAGAGATGAGGCTGGACTCTTGGGGCTGTGGCAGCTTGTAGGGGACATGAGTTTGCAGAGGAGGTAAGGGCCAGCAGGCTCGTGTGAATCTGAGCTTGGTCAGTTTTAAATGGTTCTGGTCGATCCCAGAACATGGCATCTTTTTTTTTTCCCCCTTTAAATATAAAAATCATGTGACAACATTAAAGGCAATGATAATGAAAGAAAATAGCTTAGTAACATTATCGTAATCCAGGGGTCAGTAAACTGTGGGCCAAATCCAGCTCACCATCTGTTTTTGTACGGCCTAGGAACTAATAGTAGTTTTTACATTTTTAAATGGTTGAAAACATTCGACAGAGAAAAATAGTTTTGTGATGTATAAAAATGACATGAAATTCACATTACATATTGTATGTGGCTGCTTTGGGCTGCAGCGGGCAGAACTGAGTAGTTGTGACAGAGGCTGTATGGCTCACAAAACCTAAAGTACTTACTATGTGGCCCTTGTCTGCTGACCCCTGCCCTAGCCCAGTAACCCAGAAATTTCATTTCTGCCTTGTTCCTTTCAATCTTTACCTAAATGTATACATAATTTATAGTTGAACAGTTTCATATATGGGTTTTCTTGCTTTGCATCCTAAACATTTCCCTGTAATAGTCATCATAATTGTAATTTGAATTCGTGTGGTGCTTTAAAATGTAAAAAATACCTTATATCCATTGTCTTTTTTTTTTTTAAGATCTTATTTATTTATTCATGAGAGACACAGAGAGAGAGAGAGGCAGAGACACAGGCAGAGGGAGAAGCAGGCTCCACTCAGGGAGCCCGATGCGGGACTTGATCCCAGGACCGCGGGATCACGCACTGAGTTGAAGACAGGCGCTCAACTGCTGAGCCACCCAGGTGTCCCGGTTGTCTTGTTTATTATCACAGCAACCCATGTGATAAGAGGGAATGCTCCCATTTCATGGAACTGTCATAGTGATTAAGTGATCAGGGTCACACAGATGCAAGCAAGTAAAGCCAGGATTTCTGACTCCAAATTCCTTGTTTGTGTCACTTTACAATATTGTTTACTGATAATTATGTAATATTCCCCAAGTTAATATAAATCATTTTTAAGGAATAATTCTTCTATTGGTGCTTATATACATTGTCCCCAGTTCTTCCCCTTACCAGTAATCTCTTAGTGAACATCATGTATATGACTTGTTTTGTCTTTATGTACTTTAAGGGGAAGAATTTAGATTGTCTTAACGTCTGCTTTTCAGCAGAGAGCACCCATGGTATGAATGAGGCAGGGATTCAGCTGTAAGTAGGGGGTACAAAAGATGGTCTTACCCTGTTCAGAACCTGCCTTCTCAGAGGCTGAACTAATTTCCAAAGTTATTTAGCAGTTATTTGTGGGGTGTCTAGTGCTAGTAGGTTCTGGGCATTTGGTGTTGAAGTTGATGGTGTCAGTGCCTTCAAGAAACTAAGTCTTGTATGGGATAGAGAGGGGATGGGGAAGCTGGCCATGATGTTGCACGGTGCTGGCTACAGGGGGGATGCTGGGAGCTCAGAGAGTCTTTTTGTTTGTTTGTTTGTTTGTTTGTTTCTCAGAAAATAATCTTAAAATGAAGGATAAGTGGGGAGTTGGCCAGGTAGAAAAGGGGGTAGAGGGGGGACAATGGGAGGGGAGGTTGTTTGAGGCCTGGGGACCAGCCTATGTGAAGGACAGGCACACCTGACATGTGAAGCACATCTGACATGTCTAAGGAATTCACACTGTTCACATTGTGTAGGTGTGTGAGAAGGTGGGGAGAGAGAAGGTAGAGGAACAGACTGGGGCCCTATCATAAGGACCTCGTGTGCCCCACTTGGGAGCATAAGCTATATCACGAGGGCATTGAAGAATCTGAACAGGAGGAGATTGCCATCAGAACTGCCTTTTTGGAGAGAATGATTGAGTCGCAGCACAGAAGGATAAATTAGGTGAGGGTAAGCCAGAGGCAAGGGGCCAGTTGGGGCAGCTGGTGTAGCAATCCAAGCGAGAGACGAGTGTGTCAGTATGGATGGAAAAAGGTGTGCTGGTTCCAGAAACCACTGGAGGCAAAATGAATAGAACTCCCTGGTTGCCTGTATGTAGGGGGATCAGTGAGAAGGAAGAACCAAATCAGGTTCCTGAAATTAGTGTTTTGTCTTTTAGATTTTTTTTTTAAAGATTTTATTTTTAAGAAATTTCCAAACCTAACATGGGGCTTGAACTCACAACCCTGATATCAAGAACCACATGTCCTATGGACTGAGCCAGCCAGACGCCCCTCTTTTAGATTTTTTTTTTTTCCAACTGTTGAGATCCAGTGAAAGGATTACTGGACAAATGATATGAATCTTTAAAGATCCTTTTTTTTTTTTTTTTGAAGATTTTATTTATTTATTCATGAGAGACACAGAGAGAGGAGGCAGAGACACAGGCAGAGGGAGAAGTGGGGACCTCCGGAGAAGCAGGACCCAAGGATCACACCCTGATCCAAAGGCAGACACTCAACCGGTAAACCACCCAGGTGCCCCGGATCTTTGAAGATTCTTGATATGCCTTGAGGATACTATATTCTCAAAGAGGCAGTTTATAATACCAACAAATGGGTTTTTGTGTAGGAGAGCGATTTGATTAAAAAAAAAAATAGTGTAAGATGATAGAAACAGGTAGGTCACATTTAATCAGAGAGCCCTGGAGGGGTAGCTCCTATGGAAATCGAAGTCTGAAGATAAAGGAGGGTATTAGCCAAAGCTTGTCATGTTTCTGTCAATAGTTGATCACTTGTTTGTTCATTCAGGAATCA